>NC_137930.1:62493421-63833421 GCF_963969265.1 Rhamphochromis sp. 'chilingali' | reverse complement strand
TCCCTCGTTCCACTTAAGCCCTCGCCCTTTCATTTCGCATTTCCCCAACAAATGCATTCAAGCCAAACACGCATTCGAGCACTTACATCACCAACCAAACACACATCTGCAGCCTATCACACCTTTGTAACTGTTGAGGCCCTGTGTCATTTCAGCAGCGCCTTAAGTACAACCATATCATGAGACAATGCGCTTTTACAGTGCTGGCAGAAAATGCATTTACAGGAAATAACCCAGCCCATTAATTACAGTGAGAGGTAGCTGGCCCCAATTCGTCACTCAATAATGCCCTGTCTGTGTACTTGTGATAGCTGCAAACCGGATAATGCTGCCACTTAGTAATTAATACTCGATCCGTGGCTGTCTCACTAAACAATAAATAAATGCACATCAGAGAATCATGGTAAGGCATCAGAGTGTTCAGAACCTAAATAATGACTGGAAAATTGACAGCTGCTGGAGGTTTGTCTGCTCCGATTTATAGTTCAGTTCATACTTTATTTAACTTTACCAAGGCTTTTTCAGCCCTATAGATCTGTGAGGATCCCCCAATGATTCACTCCCACAGACTAAACCTGTAATGTTACTCAGAGGCTCTGCTACTTATGGATGAGTGCATTAGACATGCCTAGAGAAATATGGTTGTGCCGGGGAAATTAAATTGACCTCTAGACACACAACAATCTTGACATTTTTTTCCAAAATTCATCAAAGTTATATCCAAATGACTGAAATCCTATTCAGTCCGCCTCTTCGCTAAAGTCTTATCCTTTTCTCCATTTTCAATTCAAATGAATGCAGTTCTGAAATGTTAGAACAGCGTTTTTACTCGGCCACAAAAGGATGAACAGAGAAATAAAGTGCAGGGAACATTTCTAAGCGAAATCAAAAACAAGAAGTGATTATATTTTACTTTTAAGTTCTTTCTGCTGCACAGTGAACTTATTAGGGACTTCATTAATAATGTTTAAAGTTTCCCAAAAAAGTAGTGAAATTATCTGCCACCACTTTACAGCTATTGAGGACTTGAGCAAAATGACAAATGAGCATTCACCATTTAGCATTAGTTCAGCTTCAACACCTCTTGGACTTTTTCTTTGATGCCATATTGCCCAAAAAAAAAAAAAAAGTTTGCAGACTAGGCAGGTATATTTTCTAGGAAAAAAAAGCTAGTGTACTGTGAAAGGTACTGTAAATTACTTAAATGATTCATATGCAGAGATGGAGAGGAAAAGAGCGGGCCTCATTGAAGCACCACATACTTTTCATTGTGCTGTCAGCCAGTCTTTGAGTGTGAGGGGCCATACAGGAAAGGGGCACGTATTTCAAGCCAAGTGTCGCTGAAGCAGGGAAATCTGGCAGTTGAGGCCAGGTTTAACTTACTGTAATGTAAATGTGATGCTCGTTGAAGCATAAATCAGCACGCAAATTAGCTTGTTTTTTGTCCCTTTTGGGTATTTTACATTTTATGGTGTCACTTAAGTATTTTTTCAGTATTCGGTCATTCACCACTATTCCAAGTCTTTTGGCCATTGTACATCAGCCATCGATCCGGCTCTACGAGGGACTTAACACTTGTGCCCTTAGCAAAAACCCTGGACTTTCTTTTGACTCATCAAGCCAGGACACTTTTATAGAAGAGTAGCATCCTCACATACACTTAAAATCTATTGGTAAAATAATTCATCTGATATATAATTAGCAACCATTAATTCAAATGTTCAAATATATAAAAAAATCCAAATTCAAATCAGAAGAAGGCATAGATGGGTTGGATTTTCTCCTTTACTTTCATGCAAACCACATCCAATATAAAAGTAAAGTGGCGCATCCCATGCAGTCAGACAACACATGCACAGACAAGAACAAACTTCGTGTATTAGGACTCCAATTACAGACTTAGGTCATTTTGATCTCTACCTACTACTTTGTCAAAATCAACTCTCATGCAAAAAGAAAGAAAATAAAATTCATCTCCTGTGTAAGACATCTGAACTAGAAAGTCATCCTCATAAATCACACCAAGATTTATCCATCAATCCCAATGCCAGCTTCTGCACTGCTCAACAGAGGGACAGGAATGCCATTAGCCCTCACATTAAATGTTAATCAGTAGAGTACACTTCTCTGGAAAACAACCAACAGCAATCAAAAGAACAAGCATTCAAAATAGAAGTTTCCAAACTAATGGGTGATGTTACAAAGGCTACTGTAGTTCTATACGTGTCATACACATAGTCTACTTTCCTGACATCTACTTCCTCTATATCAGGCAGTTTATTCCCATTACTGACACTCTACCTCTTTTCCTGTTTGGCTGCATCCTATTATGCTCTTTCTCTGCTAATCTGTGCAAATGATTTGGTATGTTACCAATAAGTCCTTGGAAATGCCCTTCACTGGATCACATTAATTCCAAGAAAAAAAACAGCACATGAATATGTATTAATGTTTATATATACTGTCTGATACCATTTTAATTTAATATAAAATAAAATGTCCTAAAACACACAGATCCTCGTTGGCTGCCCTGTCTTAGTTTCTTGAATATTCGCAGATTCACTAATGTCAAACTCTGTTTTTTTTTGTTTTTTTTACACTTTTGGTTCATTGTATTGCAAAATTAGATGAAAAAGTACAGCTCCACCAAACACCAACAGTAGAGCTTTTGTTCAGAGTGAAATTCCTCCACTACTCAGTGGTTGCAGGTCATCACTTGACCGGCATCACCATGGTGACAGAATAAGGATTGGTTTAGGAGGGAAAGGTTGCTAATTTACAGCAGCCTGAACAGCGACGCTTGACTGATCCTGATTCAAGGACAGGGATGATTCATACAGACTCTGGTCCCGGGAGTGACCCCCCTGTGCAATGGCAACGAGGCCCTTAAGCAACAGAAGCCTGGAACTGACAGTTAGCCTTGGTGAGAGGGAGAGGGTGGGAATGGATGCCAAAACGATGAAACAAAAGCACATACTTTCAGTTTAAAATAAAATAAAAGCACATACTTTAAAAAGAATGTACACGACTGCATATAAACACAAACTATTTTATTCAGTTCCACAAAACAAAAATCCTACTATTACAACATCCAGACAGACTTAAAAAACAAGGAAACAGGAAGCAACATTGCCTTAGCTGTTGGTGGCAGGATCAAACTAACTGCATCTTGCCAACTGCTTGGCCTTCCTTTCTTGCAGACCAAGAGCTGAGAGTCTCTTAGTATTGCTTTGTGATCACTTTAAGCTACCAAAAGCAAAAACCTGAAACTTTTCCAAAGCTGAAAACCATGGGCGGTGACATGTGCAACCTCTCCTATTTGTGCCTGTCAAGTGTGCGTTGGCTCTGATGAACTGGCACTATTACATTCCACTCCCACACCTCAGTCTACTGCCATTATATTCCCCTACACTATTTCATGCTCCCTCCCACACCTTTCTATCTCCGCCGGCTCTCTGAGCTCTGCTGATGAAGGGCATGAACAGACCAACATCTCAGCGTCATATACGTCTCTACCACAAAAAATGCCCATGGACTAACTTTTGATTTTAATCTATAGCGCCTATATTATTTGGGGCCAAAGTCAAGCAGCAGTCAGTGGGGGGAGGATGTAGCTGTTTGAGAAGCTATTAGCAGACTAAAAGGATATCAATAGTGAATAGAGGCTCAGGGACTTTTAATCACTCTGCCATTCTTTGTTCTTTATATATCAGGCTGACACTATATATTAATGTCTAATTTACAGGCACTGTTATTGGGGAGGCTGGAGTTACTGCTAAGTGTCAGAACACAGTCACTGTATATACAGCCCTATTTGAATTGCTGATGTTTATTGGCCCAGTAAATGACAAGGCTGTGAAGACAGGTTGTTGAATACACAGTGCTTATGCAAAATAGCAGATGCAGTGCTAGTGGATCTATCTAGAAGTTCTTACACAGCCTTAGGAGGATATAACAAATAGAAAGCTGCAGATTACTCTCTGTGGGAGGGGAGCATCCCTGGAGTTTAAAATGAGGGATTTGACTTCTCAGAGAGCGTGCTCACTATACCAGCTAGAAGGTTAAAACTGCTTATTGTACTGCTTGTGTGGATTGAAAAGGGTTTGTGGACATGTGCGGCCAAAATGAAGCTTTTTAGCATATTAGGGTTTTAGTTGGACAGGCGTTTTTGGAATACACCAAATTCCTCTGACAAGCACTGAAAACAAGTGATTCTCACTGAGAAGCTTATCGAAATGTACAAAAGAAACTGGCAGATTTAATTAAACACAGTCGAGTTATCTAAAAAAAAAGCTGTGATTCAGTTTAATTTTTCCAGATCTTGGATCGTGTTTAATGGGTGGGCTAATTTTCATCAAACCAGTCAGGGGTCAGGGGTGATGCTAGCTGCCAATGTTTTGACAGTGTACTCATGTAGCAGATTAATGTTACACGTCAGCTCGGTGCTCAGTGTCTCACTCTGACTGACAGCTCTCTGGGGACCTGCAGCCAATGATTCCTCCTAAGGAGACATTAGTAAAGACCATAATGATGAAAAACATGTATATTAGGACAGTGCAGTTTTCAGGTCCCTGCACAAGCTGCACAGTGTTTTTAATGAGACATATTCAGTTGGCTTATTTATTGCTCGTTTCTACTGGGGTCTGAACATAGCCAAATAAGTATACTATATGACACACAAACAAAGGTCTACCCTTGGGTGTAATTCCCTAATTTTAACAATGATGCAAGACACACTTGTGTCAAAAATACTATAAATAGCTACAAATGCAATGCACATGTAACTGGCTCTATCTTGCAAACAATGTCAATGTATTCTATGACGCAATCTGAATGCCAACATATTTAAAGAGTTTCGGTATTCAGACCCAATGTCACCCCTTTTGTTCAAAGAAGGAACTCAATTACTGTTGTGAGGCTTTCAAAGTGTTTGTGCAGTCTTCAAGAGTTTAAAGATTTATTATTTGCCCAATTATTACCCTGATATTAAAACAAATGTAGTCTAGGGGAGAGGCAGCAGAGAGGGCATAAATCTTACTCATGCAAATTTGAAAGCTTATGCTAAACTTAATGCAGGGTTTTAGAGCTTTGCTACTGCATGCTTCACACAGTTTTTTGTGTATGAAAACACAACAGGAAAAAAAACACAATTCTTTGATGGCTGTGACTCTACAAAGCATGCCTTATCTTCAGAAATGCACAAAGCCAGCTGAGAGGTTTGTGAAGCCCTCAAATCAACCATCCCCTGGCCCTTCTGTTCCTACCTTTACATCATTTCCCCTCCCTGTTTCTCGCTTCTAAACTTAATTAAAAAAGGACAAGATGAATTGTCTTTGAGATGGGGGAGGTGTGAGTTTTAATCATTATCACACTTTTCGACAGTCTCCACGCCATCTGATACTCTGTCTACTTGTGTTAATTAACGTGTAACGACGCTGATGTGAGTGTTTCAACTGCTTTTCTTAAAAACCTCTAAGGGGAATCTCCAGTTTTTAAAACAGGTCAGCTGCAGTGAATGGAGCTGTGCTCATCACTTTTGTTCTGAGTCCTTTAACTTGTCAAGTGCTGCGACCTTCAGAAAGTTTTATGTGTCCTGACAGCATTATTTTTCACATCAAATATGCAGAACAACCAGCTTCTGACACACTGTAGCTCTGTGTGTGTGCTTATCCACTCATGCACATGCTCTTTTGGATATGCAGAGAGGCTCTCTTGTTCTCAGTAAGGGCTCCCCCAACATCTGGACCTGTATGTCCTGTATGCCCTGCAGCAGTGTTTCAATAAAAGTTTGTTTCAGATGCAAACATGCACAAACATTGACTGCACTCTATCCTCTGCTGTAAGAAGAAGGGAGGACTGGGGAGAGCAAAGCGAAGCTCGGCTGTGGAAAACCAGCTTTCAAGTCATTTCTGTTTCCAGAGTTGTACCGGTCGGCCTCAGGGCCCGATGTGATAGATGCTGCTCTCATCCTCTCGAGCTTATCGCTACCCCTCACTCACTTTTATCCAAATCCCTTCCTTTCTCTGCCAAATCGCCTGTCTCTCTTTGCTTACCTCCATCTTCCTGCCCATTGCTATTCATTGCTTCCTGCGACTCCATTTCTGGTTCACTATATTATGTTTATGTGGTGCCCCTTTCAATTTCTTTATCTCCGATATCCATTACAGTGGACCCATCCCACTCCTCCTATCTCACTGTGCGATGATTGCACAAATGCATTTATAGGAATTGTGTATTGTCTGCCACTTTGGCACCTTTCTGCTATTTGAAAAATCAATTACCTATCCAATAAAACATTAAACAGTAAAAGCAGCTCTGTGCTCTGCTCTGTTAGTGCCTAACTGCGCTACATCGTTTAAAATCACTCGGATGAGAACTAAAAACACTGGAGGCATAACAAAGCCGAGAGGATGATGCTGCCTTTGTAGATTTCATTGCCTGACCCCTCCAGGGCAGGATAACCAAATCCTAGCAGGTAAATGCCATCACGAGCTATCCACTGACAGACTTGGGAGGTGATCTCTCACTACACTCATTCACATAGAAGAAGCAAGTGTAGAGACACTGAAGCGAGTAATTATGAATAAGGAGAAAGAGTGGTTAAACAGTGGAAGCGAGGAAGAGGATGGAGCGAGGAGGGAGATGGTATGGTCGAGCGGCTGAGAGCTGATATTGCATGCCTTATCAGTCACCTCCAGGTCTTTGCTTATTATAAAGAGAGGCAAAGTCAGAGTCGAATGTAAGGTAAAAGTGAGTGTGTGGGCCAAGCAGTCCTCTTGTTGTGGGGACCTAAATGTGTTGACATAGTCACATTATGGGGTCGGGGCTTCCTTATAGAAACTGAAAGCAAGTCCTTATGACATTTAAATAGATTGACTATCAGACACAAGGTTAGGATTTTGTTAAGCTAAGGTTAGACAAGCAGAAGATTATGATTTAGGGTCGAGGAAATCGGCACGAAATTAATACATTAATACAACAAAATGTCCTCTAAAGTGATGAATTGATTGTGAATGTCTGTGTGCAAATGGAAAAGAGATCCCAAGAGTCAAACCACAGCGATACTTTCACTCCTTCAGAAGTAGTGTGCGAAAAATGGAACTGATCTTCCTTGATCCTTTTCTGGGGTCAAAAGAAGAAGAGCTCACAACTTTTTAGCACTTACACTTTACGTAAGGCTACAGTACACAAGCCTCAAGGAGCAAATATGAGCAAGAGAACATTTAGGTTACTTGCTCTCCATGCACACAAATATTACCATAAAACCTGTGCTGACACGAAGTCTTGAGGGAATACAACAACATACCCAAACAGACTTAGGTTAGAAGTTGGTGCGCAGACACATTTCTGTGAAATCCAAAAACTCGCAAACTAGATAGCTGAAAATGTAAGCTTTTTGGGCGGAGTTTCCTGCGATAAGGAAAGGGTAAAACTTGGCACTCCATCACCTGCAGACAGTTTAGACGTAGATGCATTCTGAGAAACCACTCCGTCAACCATTGCAGCAGTTATAATAGAATTGCTTCTAGGCAGAACACTTTCTCTCTGTAGTTAATGGAGCCAAATAATTGCACTCAGGACCATCAAAATTCCCAGTCATGTGTCACTTGATAGATCTTCACTGAGCCCATATTGATGCAGTTGAACATTTTATGACATAATGTAACAGAGCTGTAAAAGATTAATGCTTTCTAATGCATTTGGAAACAAACAAACAAAAAAATCATCTACCATTAGGTTTTCTGTTTGATCATTGCAACTCTCCATACAGTGTGAAGTAATGCTTTCTGAGGTCTAATGCTTCAGAAGCCAAAACTACAGCCAGCAGGATTCTTCCAGCAAGTAGTAGAGTTGGTATTGTTCACTTGTCAACAAGGAAATGGAGTGCAGTGGACACAGATATCGATCAATATTTCTGCACCACAATACAGTGCTATTCAGCATTCTGTGCCTTTGCATTGAGTTGTGGAGGACAGGCTTGTAATTACAGATAGACTGCCTTTTCGCTCTGTCTCTTTCATAACACAAGCAAGAAGAAATAATAGTAATGCATTCATTAATTCAGCTTCACAAAAGTGGGAAAAAAGTTGACCAACTCCAGCTTATTAATTTTGACTTGAAAATAATAGTTTTTGAAGGAAAATTGGGCAGAATAATTAGCTTCAGCAGCTACTGCTTGTACTTTGTCAGCAGTGGCAGTTGAGGAAAAGCTGGACAAAACTTTTTGACGGCTGCTGTACGACTGCTGCAGTGCTCCTCCCTGTTTAGTAGACATGTTTTGCCTCTTGAGTTTCAATCAAGTTTCTGCCTGACTCAGTCCTGGTAATAACAGTAGTGTGTAGTGGGCTATAGATGCTGATAGTTTTAACTTTCCACTTTACTTGTTTTTGTTTGTGTTACTTTTGACAGACTTTTGTTCTCAAAGTATAAATCAATATGACAACAGCATCCTGGCAGGACAGTTATATACTGATTTTTTATTTTATTTTTTCTAAAACATGAAAGAACACCTGACAGCAGGTCCACACTGGGTTTCCGGTGGTTATACGTGCATCAGGATTAGACTGCTGGCAGAAATCATAGGCTTGCCAGTGGAAGAACAAGTGAGGTGTTGACAGTAGCTGGCTGTCGTGCCAGGAAAATAAGAATGCCAGATATAAGTGCTACCTGACAGTGAATAAGGCATTCTGTACCAGAAGGCATCATTCTCACTATCAGGGATCATCCTGCTACTACCTGAATTACACTACAAGTCGACACATTGCCATCAAACATTACACTAATGATGCTGTGGTGTGTGTCTCTCTGTTAAATAAAGGCACAGTGAGGTTTTTTTTTCCAGTGTTGTGGGAATAAAATCACAGCAGCTTATGTCTTCTTTGGCATAAAGCTTAATCCGTCAGTGGTTTTGTTATAAAGCACAGACTGCAGAATATCTCTTAAGTGATGTCTCCAAAACATCAAGTTTTATGACATATTGAGTGACTAAACACTGCAGCTCTGCTATCCAGTTTAACAGCGAATCTACAAGCTTCCACGTGTTTGGAAATCTGCTGCAAAGTTTACTGCCAATATTTCTGATAAGGCAGAAATGTGCTTGGAATTAGTCTTGCATACAGAAAAAATTATTAAGATTAATAATTGCTTTTTTTCATGAAGGACCAGCTTTAATGAGATTAGTATTGGTGGAGTAAGACCAAGAGAGAAAGGCTGAAATAAAGTGTGTCTCACTCTTGTGTTAATGATATTAAGGTTTTCTCCAAAAAAGTCATGGCTTTTACTGAGCTGAACAACTGCAGGAAAGAAACACATGCACAGTTGTAATCATGTGTGCATCCATGTGAAGGAATGTATTCAATGAAACACTGTATTGAAATTGATACGTGCATGGATGCAGGGGTGTTTCCAAAAGGGGGAAATGGGGTGGCATCAACCCCCTCGGTATACGATTAACTCCTCCAGTGCACACCCCGAATCAAAGCCGTTGGACTACATTTACTCTTTAAAAGCCACAACACCAAAAGATTACACGATTCCTTTAATGTACTTCATGTACTTTATTAAAGTACTTTCATGCTATGCTGCTTTCTGCTTTCACTCCATTATAATGTTGATGCGAATAATATACTTTGTAGTCCACAATACTTATTTTGTATTACGTGCGCCGCCACTCTTGTGTTAATCTATGCACGGTCTGAAGCATGTGTGTGGGAATGTATGTGAATGTTTTACTGTTATATCTTATTAGTATTTTAAGTATTCTATTTTATTTATTGAATTTTATTGTTTTATTTATATTTTGATATTGCTAGGGATGATGCAATGATCGGGGACCATTCTTAATTTCGTTGTTCTCATGACAATGACAATAAAGTTTCTGATTCTGATTCTGATTAAAGTTGTAGTTACTTATTATTTTGCAGATTAATTGCAATATTATAGTTCAAGCTCCCATGCAATAAGGTTATTAAATCTTCAACAGCTTCAACATTAAAGAGATAAACACATCAATAAATCAGTAATTATTATCCAACAAGTGTTACTGCACATAATGAGGTACATTTACTTTAGATACTTCGATATATTCTGAATATACAACTTTGTGAACTATTAAGCTGCTTAAATAGGATTATTTTTTAATTAAGCAGAAAGCCTAAATACTGTTTTTCCACTTTGCAATAATTATCTGACGCAAGATTACGTTTAAATTCTTGTGCAGCTCCACTTTCCATATAACAAATCTGCAACAGGGCACAGGGTTTTTATCTTTCATCACTCTAAAAGGTTATTATAAATAGCACACAATTAGTCTGGGTAATTATGGTATGGGTAAAATTGATTGGTATTTGTTTGCTGCTATCATTTGATTTTTGACATTCCTATTATTTGATTCATGTGCAGTTCATAAGATAATTAAATAAACCTGGTGCTTGCATATCTTAGATGCAGTTCACACGTTTGCACATTACGCTCCAAAAATGCATCCATAATGAACATGAAACATATACATATATATTATAGATGAGCTTAGAACGTGCGTAAATATTATATGTAACACTGTGTATACATCATACATCTGTATGGAATCTATAACTGATATTCTTACATGTTTCTAATTTCACAATTCTTTGCTGAAGCTGTTTCATTTTCATGTGATTACAGAAACAAATGCTTTATTGTATTTTACCAGGAAAGGTGTGTGTTGAAGCTGCATAACCAGATAATCCTGTGTGTATGTTAGATTCTCAATGCCTCAGTAGATGTTCCATTTAGTAAAAAATTAAATTAAATAATAAAAAAAAACATTACCTGCTGTAGTCAAGCAAATCTCCTCGTCACTGTTGTCCTGACAGTTGTCCTGTCCATTACACAAGAAGCTGCGGTCCACACAACGGCCATTTCGACACTTAAAGCGAGCCTCCGAGCACACCAAGGGGTTCTCCGCTGTGGTCGAATCAGAGCAGAGGTAAAGGGTCAGCTGTTAGCTCAAACACCTTTACAGGGAAAAGTTTTCAGCTCAGATTGATCTGCTGTATCTGACAATTTGTTTAAAGTCAGGTAAATATTATATGGTGGCATTTTAGCAGAAGATATGAAACATTTAAGAACTATCGGCAAGTTTGTCTGGAGTTTGATAAAAATCAAAAATCAGTCATTTAAAAGAGAGGACAAAACCTTTTTAAAACATTCAAAGTCCTGCAGAGAACTACCATTCCTTTTTCAGTACGTTCTGGTTTTTGTCTTTGTTCAGGCCTCTGCAAAATGAGGCATAATTATCTTGTGAGAAGATCCAGACAATTACACAGTTGTGACGCAGTATGTGCTGGGAGCATAGAGCAAAGCTCCATTTAAATGGCTAGATTAGATTTGTGAGCATGGGGCCCTGCAGGCTAGAAACACTGCCTCTGACAATGGTGAGTGATTGGCTCGAATAACCTTCCCCACTGGGAAAGCGGCAAAGGGGTCATGTGAAAGCCAATTATACTCTAAAAAAACAAACAAATCTTGTACACCTTGTACACCTACTACAACAACACTAGGGTAAAAGATGGACAACAATATTTACATTGTTAAAAAGATGTAAAACAGTAAAGATAAAATGATGCATAACCATGGAGTTATGAGCAATGCATAAAAATGATATTGTCAACACTATAATATACAGATGTGCAAAATTCAGTTATTGAGACACAGCAACTCTGCAGAACTTGGACTCTTTATAGAATAACTTTTCCCCTCTCAAAGTAGTGATGTAACTAAAAGTCTAGCAGGGATAGCTGTGCCAGATAGTGCTGTGTCCACTGAAGCTGATTGTGCCCACCATGTGCCACAGCATACTTCAGAAGACTCACAAAAATGGATCGCCACTCTTCTCCACTAAAAATACATGGGTTCACAGCTTTGATGGAAGTTTCACAGAGCAGATCACTCCAGACAGTAAAGTCAGCTTGGTATTTCATAACCCTGCTTTACCATAGTAGAGACACACCAAAGACAGCTTTAAGGCACATAGGTTGTGCGAATATGACAGACTTCAAAAACCCAGAAATGTGTTAAAAATGATCAGAAAGAATCAAACTTTTGACAACATAAATTTGTGGGAGTTTATTCTGCTGAGAATAAAGTGCAACTTCCACAGGACGTATCAGGAATCTCCTGCAAACCACTTTAAACTCAATAAGGCACCTGTACAGGTGGGATTAATCCTGGAAATGCAGTGCAACTTTCTACCAGTTCCTGTGCAGCTCATCCAGCTCCAGCACCCTTTCTCAAGAACATTTTTTCGCCAGAAAAGCCTATTTTGAAGTGAGAAGATGATTATAGCTTGTTTTATGACTGCAGGAGACACATACTGTCAGGAACTTTAGGGGGGAAAAAAGTGAAGTGAGATCTTGCAAAGTTACATAACTGAAAGTCTGAATAAACCGTGGGCTGGTACAGCAGTCAAGGTTTTAAAAACCTGTCAAGTGCTTGTAAAAAGTTGGACAGAGCAGACAAAAAGCACAGCTTCTGAAATGCTGCGTGGTTTGTTGAAGCCACATGGTGGAAACCTGTCTATAAAAACAGCTACATCCACAGAAAACAAAGCAAGAAATTTTGTAATCTCAAAAGAGGAATAGTCTAGCTGCTCTAAATTCTTATACATGGAGAGAATTTGGGTGGAAATGCCTAATAAGTTTTTTTTTATTACTCCAAGGCAGAAAGTTAATATTTCAACAGAGAAGTCCGAGTGTTGGAGGCTCTGTGGAAATCATGAAGCTAATCGTGGTTATCAAAGTAACATACCGTTCCAGTTCAATGTCTTTTTGTTGGGAAACACCGATTTTCATTTAAATAGAAATGTATATTTTGACTGAGTATTTATTTGGTGTCCTGATATCAGCTGGTAGGAAAGCTCTAACCAGACACTTGTTACAACCAGACCTCCCCACAAAAGAGGAATAGATAGAGGTTGTTGGCAGCATACAGTACTGTGCAAAGGTTTTAGGTAGGTTTGAAAAAATGCTGTAAACAAAGAATGCTTTCAGAAATATAAATGACTGTTTATTGGCTTCAAATGTATTCTGCAGTTGGACAACGACCCCAAACATACAGCCAAAGTCATTAAGAACCATCTTCAGCATAAAGAAGAACAAGAAGTACTGGTAGTGATGGTATGGCCCCACGGAGCCCTGATCTCAACATCATCGAGTGTGTCTGGCAGTACATGGAGACAGAAGGATGTGAGGAAGCCTACATCCACAGAAGATCTGCGGTTAGTTCTCCAAGATGTCTGCCAGCTGACTTCCTTCAAAAACTGTGTGCAAGTGTACCTGGAAGAATTGATGCTGTTTTGAAGGGAAAGGGTGGTCACACCAAATATTGATTTGATTTAGATTTCTCTTTTGTTCATTCACTGCATTTTATTGATTGAAGAAAATAAAAGATTAACACTTTCATTTTTGAAAGCATTCTTTGTTTACAGCATTTTTCTCACCTGCCTAAAACTTTTGCACAGTGCTGTATATCTAATGGAAAAGATCCCATAATCACACAGATTACAGACGGAAAAGTTTGTCAACATTTAAACTGAATGGACTCTCCAGACGCATTAGACACAGACACTGGAAGGGCAGTCGCTCTGAATCTTCTAATTTGTCATACAGAGATGCATTTATATTATTATTGTAACTAACTGAAATTTTTGGGGTGTGGCAAATCGATTAAGCTTAAGCAAAAGTATTTTACAGTTTACTGCAGAAGCATATTTGTAGTTCAGACTAGAGATGGCACGATACCACTTTTTTATGTCCGATACCAATTTCGATATCATAAATTTGGATATCTGCCGATACCGATATGAATCCGATATAGTGTTTTTTAATCAACAAAACTTTTTTTAAATATCTTGCTGCATTTTGTATAAGTTCATACTCAAGTTTAAAACAACAACTACACTAAAGCTATTCTGTTATACCTGTATGCAAAAAAAAAAAAAATTTCATAGTTCAGCAATACTGATCAATCTAATAAACTTAAACCTACACCATCCTCCCTATTCTGGTATTTTAAAGAGTACTTAGCGTAAATATTAAGCAACCTAACTAATAGGGTTCCAACTCCCAGCAACAACAAAAATAAATAAATAAAAAATAGGGAACCACCCCTCACGCTCCACCTCATGATGCTTAATCGATGTAATCAACCTTAATTTGATGCAGTGTGAAAAAAAATGCACAGAAATCAATTATTTTTCAAGAAATATTAAATAGATTCAACATCTTTCTTCAACAAAATTGCAGACTGCACAGATGGTACCTTCCCAAAGTAAAAAGTACTATAGCTTACTAGGGTATATATATTAGACTTAATAGTCACTATGTACAGTAATTGACTTCTATTCATTTTACATCAAATTAAAACTTTGGGTGTCAGATAATTATTTATTAAAAGCTCGACATTTTAAATGAGAATAAGAAAGCAAAGTATGTCTTTGTGCCCCCTTTCCCCTGTTAATGCCCTATCGGCCCCCCTGGCTAAACTTTGCTAGATCCGCCCCTGCTCAGTTACCAGCTGTCAGCTACGTAGAAAAAGATCCTCGAGTAGGAAGTAATATTAAATACATTCTAACAACAGCTTATCAAGCTTAAACGTGCTGCTGTTGTTCAGCCACTGGTTTCCTCTTTCTGGTGCAAAGTGAGCCAAAAACAAACCAGAGAGACGGACTCGCGACAGAAAAGCCGATCAGATGATCATTAAGCAGTTTCATGATTGAAGTAGCAGGAGGAGAGGCAGTCGCTCCATATATCGTTTGTTAAGCTTAACGCAGGAATGCTTTACAAACATTCAGAGATGGACTTACACACTTGCTTTACTTCTCTCGGGGATAACTTTGTCGGAGATGAAATGCCGGGTTGCTAGCGAAGCTCCAAATGCTATCCAGACCACCACAGGTCCCGCACGTGATGCATACTGCTCCGACGTGCTAACATTCTGAGGTGAGTTACGGCGTGTTGCAAGTTTTGTGAGGTGCTTTCGTGATATTTAACGGATCGGATTACATTTTTTATTTTTCTCCGATATCCGATCCAGTAATTTAGGTCAGTATCGGACCGATACGTAATATCGGATCGGTCCATCTCTAGTTCAGACTGATGTTAGTTGCACCCTATAATTTTGCTGAAGAAAAAAAAAAACCCACATTAAAACTGCTATAATTTTAAAAGGGCTGTTTAGCAGAGAGATATTTATACTTTAGTTTTTAGTGTGTATTAATCTCTCCAAGCAATGGAGCCTGCATTTTTTTTCCTTTAACCTGTTCGAAATTTATAGACTCCAAGCCCATTAAACATAACTCTGATGGTGACGTCAGGGTTATTTTCTCAGATTTGATGAAGCTCCACCAGAGGAACATAAGACATACAACATATATATTCCATATGTTGCTTAGATCTGCTTTGATATAAACAAGACATGGCATCATCTGGCCACAGATCCATGTATCTGGGTGTCATGTGAGACTTACTGCAGTTTTCCTCGTCACTCCCATCAGGACAATCACTGAAGCCGTTGCAGCGGAAGCGTCCAATGATGCAGTGGACACCGTTAGCGCAGGCGAAGAATGTAGGAGAACACTTTGACTTGACCTTAGCTAAAGATATAAGGGTTGGGGGAAGTGGTGAAAAACAGAACAATGAATTAGTGTGTGCATGATGCAGAGACGGTGCAGAAATCTTTCAGACATCTTTCAGACATCATGTTTTATGACAGCATTTGCCTTGGCTGTGATGAACAAGGTAAAGGAGAGACCTTCACTAGGAGACAGTGCTTGTATTACACTTAGGTCCATGTGTTTTTGTGACACTTACACAATTTTTCCTTTCTAGAACACCATGATAGATTTAAAATGAAACAATCAGGACACAGGAAGAGGAATAAAATCAGTGCATATGCTTTATCTTTGCTTCGAAGTGTTGAACAAAAACACTTCTTAAACCATAGTCCTCTACTTTCAGAGGCTTGAAATGTATTTGAACTATCCACTTTAAAGCAGTTTAATGTAACATAACTCTAGAACTGGCCAAATCAACAGTTTGGCACATTCTGTGAAAAACAACACAATGGTGAACTCAACAGCATAAGGTCTAGATTTTATTTGAAATCAACAGTAATGATCACAGCATCGGTCATATGCTAAAGAAAATTCCCATCACAATATTCAGGACTTAATAAGGGAAACAAAAAGGCTCAGCACAAGGTACAAACCAATGATCAGTCTCACCGAAAGAAAGGCCAAATTAGACTTTGCCAAATAAACACACACACACGTCAAAACATAGCTTTTCATCTGCCAGGTGATCAGATTAGCCTGTAACAGAACGACACAAAAAATGTGGATGTTATGGCTTATTATCAGAAACATAATCATCTGTAAAAAAAACAGCAAAGTTAGTGGTTTCCAATGGCAACGGGTCACTAGTTCTTACTGGTTATATTCCAAAGTTATCCCAAAGTGTTTAGGGCTATCCATTTTAAACAGATGCATCCTAATTAAGCATAACCGACTGGACAGTGCAAATAGAGATCCAATAGTAACGGAATATTTTCAGTTGCCCAAGTCAGTCATCTGATTTCAACCTGATCTACAAGACATTTCACTTGGTAAACAGGTAAAACTAAGGGGAAATTAACCCATGATCAAACAATAACCAAAGACGGATGCAGGAAAAGGTTCAGCAAAACATCACAATGGAGAAAAACTCATTTTGGTGACATCCATGGTTCCTTGGCTTGATAGTCATTGCCTCTAAAAGATTTCTTCAAAGTATTAAAAAATAACAGCTTATGTATGATCATGATAATTTAAAAGCTGACAGTCTGTATTTCATTTGCATTTGTTCCTTTTCATATCTACTGCAGTTAAAAATTGTCATTGTCCAAAAATGTCAAGACCTAACTTTATACCTGCGTGTTCTAACATTCAAAGACACACAGCCATTCAATATTATATAATGTTCAAACAGTTGCTTACGGATAAAGAATCATTAAAGGTAGCCCATTTTGTTCTGCATTGCTAATACTCCCATTTCCACAATTATGACACATAATGGGTAAGATCTTGACCAAAGAGTACTGATAAGAGGAGAGAAAAAAAATCAGTTAATGACAAAGAAAGTAAATCGTGTGGGAGAGGGTTTGTATGGATTCTGCCATTGATCAGCCTAAGCAGGCCATGGGCCTTATCTCTCAGGACAGCCCTGAGACTGAGTGAAGAGCTTGCAGAACATCAATGCCTGGCAACCTCAGTTAAGCACCAAGCCCTAGCTTTTTACCTCAAACTCATTGATCTTCCCTGGCAGAAGAAGAAAAGCAAGATAACAGGTAGATACAAGCAAAGACATCAGAAAAGACCCTGCAAAGTTACTGTAGAAGTCGGATTCCAACCAGGAAATACACACACACACACACACATTGCTGCAAGAGAACCATGGTTGCTATATTTACAGTTTGCATTACTGAGTTATATTATTATAAAATACAATGTTTCAGACTTGTGTTTCCCTATTCGAGACTTTTTAAAAAAAAAAATTACCTACTGGATGCATTTTTCCCTTCCAATAATAAGCATTTAAGTAAAGCTGGCATTTGGAAATCTGGCTTCTAATCAGAGCTGCTCTCATTGTAACAGTATTTACTAAAGACAGAGAAAAGAAAATCTAAGAATTACAACTAAGACATTGTTATGATGCTTTGGTAAATAACAGAGACGCATGCCAGTGAGGAAGTAGCATGATACATTTTATGAACACTTGGAAACAACAGAAGGATGGAGCAACCCACACATACAAACACACAGGGAGGAGGAAGTGAGTGGGCATGCTAGAAATGTCAAAGAAAGCCACCAAACCTTCTATGTGTTTTGTTTCCCTGTGTTGAATGCGGTGGGTAGAATTGGCTCGCTCATAGGCTGGCAATGTGCTGCTTCAAATGCCAGGGGTGCACATTTTTCCCTCTACAATTTATTGCGGTAGCCTGATTTATGAGCTCTTTCAAGCTGTGGCGATTATGTGTAGCAGCACGGAGGGCAAGGCGCAATAACCACAAGGCTTTGGAGCACCCATCTCCAGGATGAAATGTAATCCTCTGGATGCGGGAGGAAGCTGGGATAGTGCCCGATCTATGTGTCTATAGTCTGGGAAACCTTTGTTTACCTGGCCAGCAGAGTCCCTAAACACCCAAATCTCATTTTGTGCAGCATATCACATTCATAAAAGTCTTCTTCTGTAGCTTTCAGGGATATTAAAAGATTAGTAATAAAACAAAAACACGAGCTCCCGCTGGGGGTTAAAGTGAGATTCTGCTGGCCACAAACAAAGGAAACATAATCCTTTGTTATCTATTTGTATTCATTTACACTGGTGTTTCTTCTTTTACCAATTTTATTTTCTATTTCTATACATAAGAAAGAAATGTTATTGCTCTGAGATTCATGTGAATCCTAATTACCACTTATCCAGCTGGCTAGGATTCTTCCGACCCAGCGTCTGTGCACAAAATTAACTTAAAAGTCACAACAAGGGCAAGCTTATGAAGGGGAATTGGTGGGTGGGACAAACACAGCTGGCTGGACAGATATAGCTAATGTGCTTAGCTGTGTTTTTGGGTTGCATATCACCATAGCCTAAGCCAAGCTGTTTATGAAGCAAAAATGCAAAAACTTAATTAGACCCATCAAACTAGAGTGGAAGAGATGGCAACACAAAACCATATATCCCGGGCATTAGCAGTTCAACTTTAAATACCGCTGCTGATCCAGGTAATGCTGATTGATTTCAGGTCCTTTGCTACACTCTTCAATTTACATTGTATAAGCATCGATTTCATCCTGCCTTCATCCCTTCTGTCATCACTGTTTACTGCTTTACTTTTGTGCCAAATTTTCTCTCGCTCCTCTAAGCCTTTGTAGAAGTTTGTTTACGAAAAGCAGACAGGGCGTTCGGTGGCTTCCAAACTTAGTTCCAGTGTTCAGCTGAGCAGCACAAATGAAAACGAATGGGGTAAGCAGTCGAGCAGATTTCGTGAAGTAAGACTACCACTTGCAGAAAAACATGCCTGGTTCACACTGAAGCTCACAGGTGGAGGACACACAAACACAGGCACAAAAAAACAAACATGTCTCTGTTTTTTGTTGTCTGATATATGCAATTGCACATAACGCTCGACATTTTTATTAAAAAGTATACTTCTGCTAATCACCTATGTGACAACTGTCTTTTAATTTTAACTTAAAGGTAAATAAATAAAAGAACACTTGTTTTTTCCCCCTTTTTCATAATCTACAGGTTAATCGTAGTTCAAATCCTGACCTGGATTTGTAGCACCGTGGCATATTTTGTACTTAAATCATTGGATGATACAACAGAAACTAAAACAGAGCACTGCTCTTTAGATTTACCTCCCCTGTGGCTTCACTGTTCATGTCGGGTGGAATCCGACAACCCTGTTGGCGATGGCATGCTTTTCCTCTTCCCCCGGTGTGCGCCTCTATGCCCTTAAATTATTCTCCCCTGATTGGTTCTTCAGAGAACAGAATGTTCAGCTCAGGTAGTCGCAGCCATGATGGGCATGCATGACTGACAGAGTAAGGAGAAGGACTCGCTGAAGAGACTAACAAGAAGGAAAACACTTGGAGTGAGGAGAGAACAGAAACTAAGAGTAGAAAAGACTGATGACTTCAAAGGTTTCTCTGACCTTGCAGAGTATTTCTGAAAGGAAGAAATCAATAGGTAATGGAGTCAGGGTGCAAGCAAAAAGTGCATGGGTAGTTCCAGTGCAGTGGGCCTAGGGATCAAAATAATCCCTACATTGCACTGTACATTTCACTGTCTAAGCCCTGCACACTCTTTTGTACAATACAACAGCACTCCGTGAGGGGCACTGCAACATTATAGAGCTGCCTTCATCTTAAGTGTTTACGGACCAATGGTGTTCTGCAAAGCCATCAAACTTTGTGCTAGATGGGGTAGCGAGAACGGCTCGTATACCACACAGCGAAGGCTTGTGTAAAATATCAGTGATATTTCAACAAATTCCAATAAAGGGAAGAGAAGCAAGGGCATATGGTGAAAAAGCAGCGCACGATCTGTCAGATAATAACGCTGCTGCAATATTCATCATAGAAAGCAACATACTGCTAAAATTGGCTCGTTTGAACTGATAGTGTCCAACAATGTGTTCTAAAATGACAAGACAGCATTTCTTATTCCTTTGAAGCATCAGCAGCAATCATTTTGGCTCATTTGTGAAAATCGATGGAACAAGGATAGCGTTCAGTCGAAAGTGAACAAAGAGTCAGAGAAGAAGAAAGACACGGCACCAGAGTGAAAGACTTCATGCAGGAACCCACCAGACTCTGACCCATTAAACCTTTGTCTGTTTTCCATCTTCCAAATTCTTTATATTTTAATATTTTATTTCTCATTTCTTTTTCATCGGGTAGGCTGATACCAAGACCGACCCCTCTCGGGATGCATGATATTTATATTGGAAACCAAACTGAATATTTGTGACTACAGATTTCTCAAAGTCATTCTAGAACCAAGACTTGACACTCCAAAGCCCACTTTATTCTTCTTCTTCCTTCTTCTTCTTAGTTTAATTTTTGATACTAGGCCATGCCTGAAACACCTGGCTACCCAAGAGGTAGCCTGCTCCTCAATTTGAACATTTCAAAACAGAAGACTGCTGGCTCTAATCCAAGTCCCTCCCACATGACACCCTCTGGAGGAAGCTCATTCCCACTGCTTATATCTGCAATCTTATTTTTTTGTCACTAGCCAGAACTTGTGACCACAGGTGAGGGTAGGAATGTAGACTGATCTATGAATTGACAGCTTCACTGTCACACTACAGAAGATTGGTACAGCATTCCAATTACTAAAGAAGCTGCACAAATCTATCTGTTACACTCACTCTCAACTCTTCCCTCACTCGTAAATAAGACCTCAGAATGCTCCTCCTCTTGAGGCATCAACTTGTTCCCGACCTAGAGTGGACACTCCACCTTTGTCCAGCTAAGAACCGTGGCCTCAGAATCGGGGGTGCTAAATCTTGTTCCTGACACTTCATGCTCAGCTACAAGCTGGAGGTCATGGTTTGATGAAGTCAAGAAAACCACATTATTTGTGAGAAGCAGAGTCAAAATCCTGAGACCCGAAAACCACCTCCTTCGGCTAGGCCTAGAAATTCCCCCCTTAATTATTATGAAAAAAATCTGTGACAAAGGGGAGAGCGGTGGACCTGAGCACCCACTGGGAATGAGTCTGATTTATTGCTGGCAATGCAAACCGAGCTCTAGCTTGTCCAGGGAGAGGAAACGATTCAAAGCAACTGAAGCTAAACACAAACAACAGGCAGTTATAGCACACAGTTTACCTCATGCTATGCTCAGGACATGCTGGCATGTGACAGGAGGAGCAAACAGTTTCTACCTTCCCGTTTGTAATTCGGGAGCAGAGGTAACACCTTTTTCAGGCCAAGCACTGCAGTCACATCAGCAGGTGGAGTTTTCCTCCAGGCAATGTTACAGCAATGATGGGCTTGTTCTTGAAACTATATGATTGAGGACTCATGAAAAAAAACGAAACTAAATAAATACATTAATTTATTAATACTGCATAGGCAGAATTTTGCTTTTGACTGGGGTCAAAACATTTGTAACTCCAATAACCACTAAGACATCACTAGGAACAAACTGATTGGCAATTCATAAAAAAGGTGAAATGACAGGAAAAAAAACCTGATATTTTGAGTAGATGTGATATCAAATATACTTTAATATATATATTAAAAGCAGTGTGGAGCTAGAAAAACTGTATTGTGAATCACCAGTCCGATGTGGGAAAAATGTTGCATGTTGCATTGTCCATGTCGCATTAAGAGTTACTATTATTAGCACTGCACAGGTAGGCGTGTACATGTAGCTCCTGTTCTAGTTGACTTTAGCATACAGACTGTAGTAGCCGGAGAATCGATCCACCAGCCTTCCAGTTGGCAGACAACCCACTTAGCCACTTACCTTAGTCACAGAAAGGATTTCTTACACAAGTTCCAACAATTTGTTTGCAATAGTTTGTGACGTGATTGTGATTTATGGCAAACAGAGGTCAGGTGAGCTCAACTGATGGTGAAGTAAAAGCACCATTTCATTTCTGTTGGCTTTGCTCTCCCATCTGTTGTTAAGCCTTTAATTACATTTGCAGTAATAAAACAACATTTACATTTTGCTTTACAATATTAGGAAACTATTTAAACTAAGCTCGATCTTGGCTTAAGCATCATAAACAAGTAATTGGCACATAAATCATTCACACTATTAATAACTGAAGTCACCTGCATATCCTTCTAGTCTGTCCTCATAAATTAAACACACACAAACGAGCCACATACAGTATAGAAACACTGTCATGTAAAGCTGGGAGCATTTGCCCAACTTTACATTGCTCTTGTGTTAAAATTAGGCAAACTGGTCCCGGCTTTAATATTCATTTAATCCAATAAACTGAGGAGTTTATTTTGCTCCTAAATGTTATGAAGATCAAAGTGGATCAATAAAAAGTGGAACAAGAAATTAAAACTTGAAATAGTGATTTTTACACTGTTAATAGAGTCTTAATAGAGACTTCAATAGCAGACCACGTGTGAGGCTACAGTTCACAAGTAAAAGTTTCAAGCATGTCTGGAATAACAGACAGATTTAAGTTAATATTGTTTAAAGATGTCAAACACATCTGCTGCTAAATGTAAGGTATAAACCAAGCTTTACTGATTGGCATGACAAATGAATGGTATTGTAGCTCAGCTCAGTTAGCTGTAGTAATAGCCCTTTTGGTTTTTACAGTAACTGTTGGCTTGTGTACTCTGTTTCACATTAAACAACTTCTGAATAGCTCCCTGATTTTATTATTTATTTTTGGGCAGAAGTTCTAGTGAAGTGTTTTCCCCCCCTCATAGCTTGATTTTAATTGACCCACTGTGCAACAATTACAAATGTTCAAGATCAAGTTCAAGCAGTGAAGAGTTATCAGAGTTATCGCCCTAATTAAAGGCATGCTGCCATGCAAACCGCTTGAGTTTAAGCATTGAATTAGGAGATGCGCAGCCTTTCGGTATGGCCAGTGGCCTTCCTGTTGGGCCCTGTAGTTCAAAGCAGCATAGAAGTTTCAGAGAAGTTTGTGAGTGCAGAGTTCGGAATATGTGAACTCTCCCACACAGAGAGGCCAGAGCCTCAGCCTGCAGGGCCACTAGTTCAGAACAATCATTGCTTTGAAATGCACTTCTCCGTCTTTTCTCTTTCTCCTAACTACATTTCTGTGTCTGCGTCTTTGATTCTACACTTCTTGCGTTCTAAATCACGTCCACTCACCCTTTTGGCCCTGCTATGTATCCGTCCTCTCTCGTCTACTCATGTCCTGTCCAGACAAGGGCAAAGAGGCTAATCCTGGCTCTGAGGCCCAGTGAGCTCAGTCAGCTCTCCTCCTTCTCTCGTCTGTCAGCATCCATTTCGTCTAACACTCTCCCGGGCTGGCGCTATGGACACCAGAGAGCAGGATGGTACTTCTGACCTCTTTGTGTGAGGAATTATTCAACAGCCTGCCTCTGAATCTCAGTTTAAAGACCCCTTTAATCTGCCGAGCAAAGTAGAGGTTGCACTCCAGGAGAAAAAAGGCTCGATCAAAACAATACTTTGGGGGGTCCTGGCCTCAACTAGTGAGGCGGAAATACAATAAGATTCATCTTAAATGAAATAAGACTCAGGCTGGAGATATTGCCTTTTTCCCTCAGCCAAAACTGTTATTTAAGAGCCAGCAAAAAGTATTTACACAAATCCAGTTGACCATTGTGCTACAGGGGACTGGAAGAACAAACAAACAGCAGAGGAGCAGTGGGGTTTGGGAGGAACACAGGAGTGGCTTTACAATTCCTGGGCTGACAGCTGTGACATAATGAGATATATCTACAAATAAATAAAGGATTGAGAAAAGAACATGCAAATGCAAACCGTCTAACTGGTATCAACACTGGAATAAAATGTAACCAGGTCAATAAATAAGGCAGAAAGAAGTTTATTTTGGAAGCAAAACAACTGCTGGCAAAAAAATCAAACTCTCCTAGAAAATGTCGTCCTAAGTTCATGTGTAGGTGGATCCATCTTCCAAAATAGTTTTTTTTTTTCTTACTGATTGGACCACTGCACACCAGCATGAGTGTATACGCTTGTGTTTTTAAAAACTATGTTCATGTTTTATGTTGAAGATATCAGAACGAGTTGAGACTGATTTGTTGTCTCTTGTGTTTCCCATTAGCTACATGGTGTTCAAAAATAAAATGCTCATTAATGAGACACCAGGGGGATGTCCCCACATATGACCTTTACCTCAGGTACAGGATAAGTATTCCTTGGTGAGAGACTTCAGCACAATCTGTTGGCTAAAGAGCAGGGGCTTATGCGGGATCTACTTTCTGAGTACAGCTGTCTTCTGCAAATGAATGAGATAAAAATAGGCACTCCTCTGCGGCACAAAAAAAAAAATGTAACAGAGAATTTTATATGGTCACACATATGGCAAAAATAAACACAACACAAAGTCACCAAATATATGCATGCCTGCAAAGCACAATCTTTCCATGCTTATGAGGCACACAAAGAAGAGAATTGAATTGTTTTGTTGTTCTTTCTTAATCCACTAGTGTGATACTTAAAATGGGCCAAGAGACGGAAATGATGTAGACATCGACACGTATCAACAATTAAAGCGTGTATTTATGGAAACCTTTTGACAAAAGCCATCTGCTCACATTACAGATGGAAGGAAATTTAATATCCAGTAGTAGTCAACACTGCTCTGCCTCCATGGTAATGACTATGAGTGCAAAGGGCAGCGGATGGACACTGGACACCCTAGAGATTTATGATACTATAAATATAAAGAAAGCAAGCCTTGCAGCAATCATTTGTAATGATAGTAATATTTAGAATGTGTTTTTCTGAGAAGTATGCTCTCAAAAAAAACTACCCTTATGTCTCAATGACAGAAGGAAAGCAAACAGAGTCAACAAACCTACCACATATACCCATAACTGAGTTTATTTGTGTTTTCTTAGAGGGGGTGTCTAATTATAAGTCAACCTGCAGAGAATTCATAGCTGCAGTCACAAAGTTTCCAGGCACTGTGTTCTCCTTAGATAATACACATCCTGACAGAAGTCTTGCTGAAGCCACAATAATGAGTCCCCCTTTTTGCCCCCTCTCTTTCTCTTACTCCCTTGTTTCCGATCCCTCCATCTGTCTGTCTGTCTCTGCAGAGCCCCTAATGGAGCCAGAAGTTTGTCTGGGGATTTCGGGAAGCAGTCGCCAGAGATACCAAACGACAACTAGCCATCTACTTGAGAATAATAAGGCCCACTTATGCCAGAGCAGATAATGTAGATGTCTACAGCAAACACAAATAGCGCTCTGACAGCCCAAGCAGGATGAGCGTGATGCCTTGTGATAACTTGTTTTAATCTTTAGCAGTACATTGTACATACAGTACATGTTATGTCAGCGAGAGACACCGCGTGCACTATATACATTCAGTTTATGTTGGCAGTTCAGTGATCTGCTTTCTTGAGAATGCAGCAAGGAAGTTAACTGAATTCAAACTCCAATCACAAACACAGTGGGGCGTCTCATTCCTTTTGTGTTGTGCCAAAGTTTAAAATTGTTTGCAGATATGGATATACTGCTTCTCGTTATAAATGACATGTATTTGAGGAAAAGCACCAATGCAGACGCCTCCATTCACTTGCAAGAGAATTTTCTGAGCTAACAAGTTATGCTAGTCTAACCCTGATCATAAACAGCTCATGTTATCCTCATCTGTTATCTCATTTAGAGGCTACCAGACATTCCTCAAATATTTTTTCCCCCCCATTTAATTTGTCAGTTTTGTCATGTTTAAAATAAAAACAACTGCAACTATAGCACTAATTGCATGTTGTTGGAGTGAAAGTGGCTGACCAGAATGATATAGAGGCTGTATTATACTGGAAGTATCTGATACTTCATATGCATAAATGATAGTATTCCATGTCTGACAGTTGTTGACAGATTAAGGTCAGTGAGCGATGAGAATCTGAACGTATAGTCGTCTATTAATGCAACAGTCTTTCTTTAAGTTAAAGGGCGTCACAAGCAAAAGGTATACAAAAAAAGGTTAGTGTATACAATAAAATTCCCTATGAATATACATCTTAGATTTCCAAGTCATTCCAAATTAAGACAACCAATAACCTATACAGTAAGTTTACCGACTGTAGTGTGACAGTGTGTGTGTGCTTGTATGCCAGGGAGCACACCTTTGTCAAGAGTCGTCTGCCTTTTCCCTGAGCTGCTAAGAAGAGAACAGTGAGAGAAGTGACTGTTCGAGGAGGAAAAAACAAAGAATGGAGGGCAGACCATATGTTTTGTTTTTGTTTTCTAACTGGGGAGAATTAGCAGGGTTAGGAAAAACAAAACCAAAAAAAGATTTAAGAGGAGGTTTATTGCTTGCTAAATGAAAACAGGCATCTGCAAAGCAAATTACAAGCCAAAAGCCAAAAATGATCAGATGAGATAAACTGGGATGGTGCACAGAGACGACTGAAAACGGGAGGGCGAGACATTCAGAGAGATGAACATATCGGGAGATGAGGGATTCTATTTGGTGTGGCAGCTCCTCAAAGTCGATCTTCATCAGCAATCCCATCTTTGTGTGAGCTCTGGCTGAGATGGGCGGGAGAAAAGGAGGAGCTACAGACCAGAAAGATCAAAGCCAACTAAAACTGTGGATCAAAACCAAACTATTACTCTAGTGTTACAGTAGAATTATGCATGCGCCACTATTTGTGCGCACAGAAGTAATCGGCCTTTGCTTTGATGGTATTAAATTTCATCCTGGTGCTAAACTGAGGCCAAGGGTCTGGAAGAAAAAGAGGAAGGCTGTGCACTGAGGGGAGAGTGATTTGAGGATTGAGGAGGGAAGTTCATTTAAGTTGGCAGAGAATTCGTTTTAAGTGGCCCTTGTGGCTCTTTGGACGGGGATGTCAGAAGAAGTACAACTGCTGGATCGCAAAAAGAGTTCAGGAGCTGTGAAGACTTGATGTAACTCTAAATAATCAATTTGGCTTCAACTGTAAAGGCGGATCTAGTCGTTAAAAAGGGATTTATTAATGACGAACTTACGACAGCCTTTCTCGTCACTTTTGTCAAAGCAGTCGGGCAGTCCATTACACTGCCGCCCGCCTGGGACACACTTGCCATCGCCACACATGAAGATTCCAGGGATGTTGCAGTCCGTGGTGAAGTTATTCCCTGGAAGCAGCTGGCTCTCTGTTGATAAACAAGAGAAACAGAGGAGAGGACAGACTATTACAAACTCGCTCTGTAAAGAAATCAAACAGGTAGAGCGATTGCATTACAGCAATACTCATCACCAGAGTCAAAATGGAAATCTGTTATTATCTCCATTGTCTAAAGACAGAAAAATATTAAAGGCAGCGGCTCTATTTAAAAAGCCGTATCAATCTATGAGCAAATAAACAGAGGAAGATCTCATGAATACAAAAGCGGTCTAGGTCATTCAGTGTTAACAGTATTGTGGGTGAAAATCACGATAGGGAAGATAAAGATACAAACATCAAAGAACACTAATATACAAACAGAGCACATATTTCACCCTAGACTTACACAGATGCACCAATACACACGCGCAGAACAAAAATAAGCACACCGTCGGCACAGTAATCATGAGCCCCGAACCAGTTTGGGGCATTTCTACTGGACGCAGTGCAGCTGCGGCATAATGGGCTGGAATGTGAGACACGGCCTTTTGGCTGAGGTTTGACACTATGTGGTGAGCAGTTTAGCTCGCAAACAAAGCTATGTGGCAGTAATAAGGCGTCTCGGACAGACCGCGGAACACTTTTATGCTGCAGTGCTAAAACGGGTTCAGCTGCTGTGAAAACGTATGGACCTTTGCATCTTAAATGGCAGTGTGGCTTACCAGAACAATGACTGATGGAGTCCTCAGCTCAAATGACTCCAATTGTGAAGTGCAGCGATGTGAAAATGTAATTATTATTTACCGTGCTCTTTCGGTTCTTTTTCTTTTTTAATTTATTTTCATGACTGAAATGAATAAAATGGAGGGATATATTGATACATGAATGACCTGCACAGTACTACACAAACTCTTAAGTCCTTAGTTTTTTTCATATTTGTTTTCATGAAGCCAGTAATTTTTTAAAGTGGTTTTATGCAATAGTTCTCCAGGCTTTCCAACAGTCTTTTTACACTGGCAGGTTTTTGCTCATTTCCAGTTTAATTGTTGTACCCGACCATTTTCAGAGGAATGTTGTTGTTTTTTATATATTCTATTGTTAAACCATTTATCACTGACTTACCCGAGCATACAAAGCAAATCTAACCCAACAGATGACCCAGTGTTTTGTCTACACATGACAGAAAACTTAAAGCACCAATTTTAAATGGCATATTTGTTACTAGCAGTGTGTTGCAAAAACATATCAACTGTTCCAATTTCTTTAGTTGAATCTATGAAAATGCCAAATATAGCTTGACATCTTATATTTTCACAGCCATAAAATAGAATTTTGCATCAACAAGGTGATTCCCAAAGTGCTTTTAGCTTTAAAAAACAAAACAAAACTGGTATATCTTGGTCAGGTGTGGTGTGCAGTGTATGCTTAAAGAAAACAGACAAGTAGGGGACAAAAACAGGTCAGAACCCCCCCGCAAAAACTAAACGATCTGCAGCGGATGAACAGTATCTGTCACGCCCTTAAGAGAAAACCCCGCAAAGACCTGACACACGACCTGAGAGATTCATCTAACCTTTCAGTTGATCCATCTGCTGTTCAGTGAAGCCTCATTAGAGATGGTCTCAGTGGAAGGGAGGCTATCGTGAACATGAAAGGAAACAGGGAGAAAAGGTTGAGGTATGCCAAATTACACCATAACCTGACTTAAATAAGTGGAAACAGGTCTGATGGAGTGATGAATCCAAATTTGACATTTCTGGTTCAAATTGTCAGCAGGAGGAAGTCAGGAGAGAGCTACAACAGTGAGTGTCTAGAGCCATCTGTAAAACACGACAGGAGCTCTGTCATGGTTTGGGGCTGCATTTCAGACAGTTGAGTTGGAGATCTTGTCAAAATTGACGGAGTTATGAATGGAGTTAGATTTTGATCCACTGTGCAACACCATGTGTAATACCATGGAAATCTGGAAAGCAACGGATTGGCAACGGATTCCTTTTTCAGCACGATCCCAAACACACTGCCAGTGCAATCAAAGCATACCTGGATAGAAAAAACACACAATGGAACACTATCAGTCATGAACTTGGCCCTCCTCCGGAGCCTGGACGTCAATATTATTAAAGCAGTGTGGGATCAGCTTGAACAGAACTGAACAAAAGGCAGCCAACATCCAACGAAGAGCTTTGAACGCCCTTCAAGGAGCCGACAGAACCACTGACTGCTTAAAGAAATTACAACAAAGCTTAAAAGAGCCTAAAATAGTTCAGGCTGTACTAAAGAACTCAGCTGGTCATACCAAATATTGACTTTTTTTAAGCTCAAGAATTCAGCACAATACTTAATATATGTAGGTACCTGCAGCTTTTTTTTATTTTGTTTGACATTAAATATTTATAACAAAAGACAGTGATGGATGTCTAAATGTCCTTCTCAACAAAATCTGAAAATGAGAAAAGGGATAAAAATGTTAAATGCAGAATAGTAATGACAAATATGAAAACCTCAGCTCCATCACCTAGTGGGGGTGGGGGGTCATAGTTTGGTCCCGCCTTCACTGTTGTGATTGGTGAGGGGGTAGGGACAGGCTTAGGGCGTCGGGGGGTTCCCCGGAGGCATCTTCCTTGGGGGGCTCAACCCGGGGTAGCGGTCACGTCCGGTTGGGGGCTCTGTTGGCTCTCAGGTGACTGTTTCCTCGCGGCTGCGTGCAGCGGGGCTAGGGGAGGGTCTGTGCTGACGGGCGTGGGTTACTGACCTGGCAACCTGGCTGCCCCTGGGTGGGTCCGGGATGGGCGTGAGGTTCTGGGGGCGCTCCGTCTCTGGGCTGGGGCCCGGGCCGGGCCTCGGGGGCTTGGGTCCTGGTTGGTGTGTTGCCGGGGTTGTGGGCGGGTGGGTGCATGGGGGCCCGGCCCTGGAGCAGGGTGCCGCCGGTGCGTCGAGCCGCCTGGGGGGCTCTTCAACTGGTGGGGGGGATGGTCACATCTTGCAGGAGCTTTCTTCTCTTCAAGAACTCTCTGCAGGAGGGGGAGATACAGGAGAGGTGGAGGAAGATCTCAGCCTGGGCGTTTACCGTCTTATGTAGTCTGGAAGATGTGTGGATGGTGGGGTGGGTGCAGTTTTCTCTGTGGTGGGGTTGGGTGGACTGTCCAGGGCTCTGTGGAGCCGGAGGGCGCTACTGCACTGGGCCCCGGGCTGATGGGCCTGGGCCCCCCTTCCCTGGCGGATCGCGGAGGGTGGGAGTGCCTACTGGGGTCAGCGGGGGAGCTGGCCCCAGGGAGGGGTTACCTGCCCCTCCCTTCCTTCCCTCCCCATCTCCAGCTGCCTCCCTCTTCCCGCTCCTCCACAACCACCCACACATGCAGGGCCTTGGAGTGGGGGTATGTCACCAGGGTGCAGAGGAGGCTACCCCCTGTCCCCTTCTGGCTGCCTCTGCCTCAATTTTATCCCACAACTTAGACATTCACATTATTCACACTCTCATTACACATACATATAGGATCTTGGGGGTGGGCACAATCACGGAGTCCAAATTACCATCAGGGTGTATACCTCACCCCTGACGTCGTTGCCCACCTCTCAATTTTAAATACACTTAGTCATTGAGGGCTAGCAGGAGGGACTATGCGCTTACCTGCTGCTCCTTGGCAGGTAGCTCCATGCCCTCCTGGGTTTTAATTGCACCTTAGAACACATATGCATCAACACTACAATGAGCGGGTGGAGGGAGGTTTGGAGTCTTCTCCCACCCCCATTCTCTGCGGCCTGCTGGAGCGGGAGGGCTAGTAGGAGGAGTTGGCCGTCCGACTGCGGTCTGGGGTGTGGGGCCTCCCTGCTGCTGCGGAGTCGGGGTGGTCTGCCTCTCCCCACCGCAGGGAAAAGGGTAACACCACCTGGGTCTGGGTGCAATTCCCCCCTCCAGGGGCAAGGGTACCTAGACCCGGTTTGTAGAGTACCCACCACCACTTCCCCTGCCGGTGGCGGACTCCCTCAGGTGTCGGTGTGTTGGTGGTTCTTTGTGTCTGGGGGTGGGCGTCCGGCTACACAACGGCTCACTCCTTTGGCGGCCGCTTGTCGGGGCCTGGGGCTCGCTCGGGCCCCTTTGGAGGTGGGGTGCCCCGGCTCGGTCACTCAGGCACAGCTGGGGGCCGGCGGAGCTCACGGGCGCGTCACTGCAACTCCCCCTGACTTCTGCTCCGCGGCTGCTGGGCGAGCCCTCATCTGGGACTCTCCTCAGCTCTTACTGGAACAGTGGCGCGGCTGCCATTTGAAATTACTTTCTACTTTGAAAAAAGTAACTTTAGCTGATCCTGAAGTGCTGTGACTGCAGCTTTTTTGGCATCTGCAGCATGACAGGAATGAGACAGAAAAAAGAATGTGCATAGTGTGCATCAGGGACTGTGGGGCGGTATTACTTTCTGCATTGTTATCTTCATCGTGGCACCAGCTGCAGGGAACGCCAGCCTGCAGCACATGAAAATGAACTTGCTTGAAGTAATTATGTATTGTAATTGAAGGTGATGGAAGGCCATTCAAGCTTGTTCCAGTACACTAACCTCTGCTTCAGAAGCTTATTTTTCATCAGACTTTTTAAATATAGTGCCAAATCACAACAACGGTCATCTCGGAGGTTTTATACTGTTCAGTAAATGTCTTTCAATATGACAGAAAAGAACGCAAACAATTCCCTATGAGGATTTGGCGACACTGGGGAGACAATTAAATACGAACCTGTTACAGAGCTGTGAGTATTCACAGACCAAACACCGCACAAAGAAGCGTGATTAGGGCAACACATTGTTGACAACCCAGAAATGTCCATTCAGAGCCCCACAGAACAAGTGTAGGCGAGAACCATATAAAATGACTTCAAAGAGCTGACGGAGATACACTGGGTTAATTGGAAAGCTGCTTTGGGAGCACAAGAGGACAGGAAAAGGACTGTCTCTCATATATGTGTATGTGTGTCTGCGTGGGTGTGTTTGAGGAGTGACCAATAAGAGTGAAAAAAAGAAAGAAGAAGAAACAGTTGATGGACAGCTCGTCTTTTCCCACGAGTGTAACACTGCCAGTAGCAAACCTTTTGCAGTACTTCTTGCAACAAGCTTGTGATGAATCCATCTTTTGGCAAGCCTCTTATCCCAATGCCCCTGTCATTCTGTCAATTCAGTAATAAGCCTCAATACTTGTTCGCCACTGAGGTAATGAACAAAAACCCACCTCATTACCGCAGAAAGTGTAGCTATACAGGTCATTACAGATGGCACTACAAGAGAAACGAAATAATAACAATTCACTATGCAATAATAATTCACTATGGTACTCTGGGGTTTCTGCAACACTCCCAAGGTGACCTGGGCAGTTTTATTGGAAGCAACTGTGTCGAGCATTTATCCCTTATGCTTTTAACCATTATTTTGTGGACTGCTCAGGGCATTGTGCACAATCCCCTGTGTATGTGTGTGTAACTGTGGTCACACAGTGAGTGTGCGAGGGAGAACAGGAGGAGATAAGGCAGGGATGAACCTGGAAGTGTAGACCAATTACTCTGAGTAAATATTGACTACACCATCCTTTCCTCTGCACACCCACCGTCTGCATCCCATCTTTTCTCACCCTTCAGCAACCCTGTGTCTACTAAGGCCCCATTTAAACTGTTAAATCATAGAGCGTAGAGACATCAGCTGGAAACTCCCCCCCTTTTTTTTAATTTTTTTTTTTTAATTAGCATGTACATTTTTAGTTTGTGCTACTTTCACAAAGTTTCAGTGGCTCAATCTGGGTGAAATCTTCCTCTCTCTATTTGTTCAGCTCAGCTTCTGTTGCAGTTATATTGATTGCACCTCTCTTACCTCAATTATAATTTGACATGAAAATGAACTCCCAGCATAAACACAAGCTTAATTTCCCAGCGGTTCTGAATAATACTCAAGTTATTTCTCAAGTAAGCTTCCACATTGTTTCATGTTAAGTAAGTGATATGCAATATGATGGATGATTTTTTGCAAGATTATATACAAAAGGTGTAATTACTAGACGCTGGCCGATACAGGATTTTTAACTCCGATACCGAGGATTTTGTGATATTAAAGAACCGATATAGTGGATGATAAAGAGATTGCTCTAACATTTATGCATAGCTATTTATGAGCCCTTAAGGTAATATAAAAATGCAGCTTAAAATGAATCTTGTTTTATTGTTGCAGCAAGTCATGGATTACTCTTTTACACCCTGTCTGACTTGGCTCAGATCAGCTGGTTGTTGTGTTTGTGGTGTTGCCAACAGGGAAGTTTCAAAGTGCCTTTTGGAGGACAAACTATGTAATGTCAACACTCATTACATGGTTGAAGGCTCTTTCCCCCATTTCTTCTATACTTTTTAAAATGTTCATTTATTGGCTATTATAAAATTACATCAGCTTATTGTTCCGTGCATTATAGAAACTAAAATCTAAAAAAATGGTAGATCTTGTTATTAAGAGAATAATTTCTCTGAATTAAGCTGAATTTAAGTGAGCAAGGAGAAACCCGAGCAATTTAAAACTCAATCGTAAAACTGTTAACAGTTTAAAAATATCCAGGTCGTTCACAGTTTGCAGTAAACCACAAAGAAATTTGTGTTTCCACAAAGACGAGAAGATGTTGAACATGGATCCAAATGATGTAGCTTTCATCAGTTGGATTTATAAATCTGGGTTTGGAAAGTTGGGAAATGCTATTAATGTTGACTCTAGGATCTTTAGCGAATAAAAGAAACTCATTTTAAAAAATAACTACCTTTGTTTTTTTTTTTTTTAACCCAAACAGACATTTCTGGGTTGTGTCTGACCTTGAGAAATGCCACAAGTGAGAAAATAAATCAAAGTGATCCCACATGCAAAGAAGATTAAGAATTGCAAATATTGGAATCAAATTGGAAAGATCTGGGAAATATGTAACCACAAAATTTCTTAATAGGTTAGGACTTTAATATTTAGGACCACTGTTACCCATTTAAAGAAAAAAAATCATATGAGTGCACATGGAAAGCTTCCAACTTTCATTCCAAGATGTTCCATGGGTATACTTCATGCATAATGATTCTGGAAATGGCAGTCATGAGACTTTTCAGAGAACTGCTTAGGGTGCCTTAGTTCTCTGAATATGCAAAGACAGGTCCAACCACCCACATCTGCCTCTGTCTTCCAGGCCTTATGAATATTTTCCAACCAAATGTCAGTATGCTGCCTCGACAATGAACAGCTAATTTGGTAATAAAAAATATATATTACTCTTGACAGTAGCTATTGAAAACGTATTAAACCTTAAAGCATACAGATGACCTCCCTTCACCTATAAGACTCTTCTGGGTGTGTGTATAGACTCTGGGTTGTACAACAGAGATATGTTACTGCAATACTCCACAAGGGTAGACAGGAAAGTACTGTGTAAAGCAGAGTAACACACAACAAGATGCAATAAGGATTAAACCAACACTATATAGGAGCATGTAGCACATAAGTTTTTCTAAAAATTCTGTTTCAAAAAAGATGAAAGGAAAGAAATGAAAGGGGGAGATCAAGATATGACTGGATGTGAGTCATATGGAGCAATTATGAAAGGAAAGAGTACAGGGGTAATAAAAAAAAAAAGAAGCAGGGAGGTAACCAGTAACATCATTTTCTGTCCTTGGGTTCCCAGTAATATCCACCCTAAGCAAATTCTGTTCTCTGTGCTCTGCACATAAAAGGTCAGTGATATAAATCTGTAGCTGAGGTGACTATTGGCTTGGCTGTTACTTCTCTAACCCCCATCTTCCCCAGCAGCCTTAGATATCTGCCCTGCATTGATTAGCCCTGAATAAAAGGTTGAGCCTCAGATTGAAACAGCACCCGAGAATTGATTGGCCCGACTTTGTAAGCTTGAGTAGCAGTAAGAAATAGTACTATGGGAGAAACATCACAATAAAATGGTTATGGAGGAGAGTTTTTGAGCTTTCCGGACAAAAAAAAATGTCCTCAGAAATAAATCCGCATCAACCACCCCTGAACATAATCTTTTTGTCCACACTACCAACACCATGCTGCTAAAACTATCTCCAGCGAATTATGTGAAATTGTGTCTGAAGCTGTAAAGGAGCATGCCAAGTTACATTACAGACAGATAATGTCAATACAAACATGGGCAGCAAGGGCTGCTTCTGCTGGATGATAAGGGAGGAGTGAATCAATATAGCCCAGCTCGGAATGAAAACTAGCCTTTCAGGTTCAAGAAAAGAAACTTATTTTTCAATTACACACCGCTCTAAATGGGCTAACTACAAGTAGGGGGCTCTCAGACGCAGCAGGGGGTGATTTGGCTGTCTCTTTCATTGTGTGTGTGTCTGTATGTGGCAAAGGGAGACAGATCTTCCCAGAGAAAAGAAGAGATTCTCCATCCTGTTACTTTGGCTCACTGAAGCATCCAGTATAAATAAGTGCAAGTGTAAAGAACCTGGTCTGCATCAATTAAAGGCACCCTATGGACAGACAGACACACACACAGGAAGGGTAGCATAAGCACAGAGCAGCAGAGCAAGCAAAGCAATAATGGTGAGAGATGGAGAAAAGAGCAACCATGCATGAAAATAGACAGCAAGCCGGAATAATATGAAACCAGCTACAATGTAGCCACAGTATCTCTAAGCTGCTGCTTTGCCTTTTTTGGTTTTGCCTCTAAGGATGAATCTACTGTGTGAATCCATTTGTTCCCGGGACGAGTCGCTGACTTCATAACCTGCTGTGTAGTTACTTTATTTGCAGTGTCAGTTGGCAACAAGGGCTAAATGAGCTATTGATAATATCACCGAATGGCAAACTGAGCAAGGACCGCGTCTGATTTAAAGTTAATGTCATTTTAATGTGAAAAGAACACATGGTGAGAAAAAGTCACAAAATGTTCACATTAAGTCATCCACGCTGTGCGCACTCAGTTACTCAGTAACTAAGGGTGATTACCTGAAGAACACAAAAGCAGACTTCAAATGCAATCAGACTTTTAAAAAGTGCTAAAATCAAAAGTTACCAAGCAGAACTCCTACAAGGCAAATAAAACCTGCCTAGCGCTGATGTACTTAAAATAACCAAGAGCCTTTCAATCTATAGATTAGTTACCCTTGAATTTAATGAAATGTATTTTTCTTGTGCTTTTAATACCTTTTTCTGTCTATAGATGATATGTACACCCACTTCACTAAGCCTTTTGATACATCGTTTAATAGAACTTATTGTGCACAGAAATATTGGGGTTATCTGACAATTAATTCCTCATTAAACACACTGCACACTCAAAGTGACAGGTGCTCAGACACTTAACTTTGAGTTCCAAAGTAATTGCAGTAAAATCATTGAGCCAATGTAATAACTCTGTTCCTGACACAGCTGCTAAAGTAAAGAAATTCATGAAAATAAATACCATAAACCACATATAATATTTAGGACAAAAAAGTTTTAAAGAAGCTGTAAGCATGTACTACCTTTTCAATAAACCAAATGCATTTGAACATACTATCAAATTACACTCATCATTAGCAGTTTATCCTGTTTATGCTGATTCTATGGTGTAGCTTGTTTACTTAATAGGCAGCGCATCTCTTTTGTTATAGCTTTTAATGTGTAGCACACTCAAGAAAAACAACTTTCTCACAGGGGAAAACTAGTCTAACAGCTTCAGAGAAACAAAAAAGGAATGTAAGAGGTCAGGACAATTATTTCTAGCTCCAGATTCTTGTGATACACATCACTGATGCACACATACATTCCTCTGTACACACATCTTAAACGGGCATCACCGGATCAAAGAACTAAATATAACTTTGTCCTTAAGTGCGCATAAAAATGGTGCAGGAGAAAGGGGTTGCTGTTTTGCTTGGCAGACTTGCATTTTCATCATGACTTACAACATATTTTTTTTTATAATACTGACTCACTAAGTTCCTAAATCAGTTTTACAGCATAGAAATTCTGCAGCTGTGTGGCCAGGCGTCCAACGTGTCACCTGGTAGGAAGATTCTGCAAAAGATGCACGAGGAAGCTCAAGTTTGCCAGGAGAGCAATGCTTAGCTAAAAAGAAATGCTAGCTTTTATCCCTGCCATCCTGTTCACCAGTGGTCATTAGCCAAGTGGTTAAGCTTATGTTGAGTTTTCTGTTTTATACATGAAGTTAAACTCAGGGCAGCCAGACTAGAAACTATACTGGCCATTACCCTCTTTACAACGTTGTCTTATGTAAGAGCAGTCAATTCCAACAGTGCTCAGGTGCTCGAGTACCTTCGGAGAATTCTGAGCGCACAAGTTTGCCAGCACAGCTCAAGGTTAAATTTATTCGTCATGGGGTGGTGGTAGATTGGATCAATTTAAGGAACTACGCGTGACTGGTTATTTCGCTGTCTGTCCTGTCCTCCAATCAGACTGGCACTCCAGGCAGATTGGTGAGCCTATGCTTCTGCCGCGACACTCACTGCATGTACATTAGCCTTTAAGAGGGGACTTAATGCTAACAAAACAGACCAATTTAAAAACCCAAAGTAAAGTGATGCTTCTATATCTACCAGTTCCACCGGTGCCTCCAGCAGTGTCCAGTCAGTTAACACTAAAGACACAGACAACAGAAGTGAGGATGAATGCAGAAAAGGAAGGATTATCAGGCTGGTTACAAAATGGAATTTCTTTGCATAGCCTACAGCTCTGAGGTTTTGTGAGGTCTCTGCTACAAGTAACAATCAAGAGTCTCTGAAAGCTTTTGTTAAAGATGGATTTTCAAGCTGGGCTAAAGCATTTGAAACACTCAGATTACACGAAAAGTCCAATCTGCAGCACACTGCTAGAATTGTTGCCGCTACTAATGCAGGTGTTAATGTTGCTGCTTCTTTGTCTGCTGGTAAACAAAACCAGATGGCTGATGCTAGAATCGCTTTGTTGGGTATTCAATCTTCTCTGCTTTCTTTTACTTCAAGGATTGGCAAGTCAAGGAAAAACAGATGCAGAGTACAAGATGACGCTATGACAGCAAGCCAAATGTGTAAAGAGGTTAAAACTCCAGCAACACTTAAAGTATGACAAAACCCTATTACTGCTTGACCAACATGTTTTGCCCTGTACATTACACAGAGAACTTTTATAGGAAAACATAGACTTTCAGTCATTTTTATTGACACAGCTGGGGAAGCAGAAACTCTGGTACCTGCAGCTTTACTACAAAGTCCAAAGGTTAGAGACATGACTAATGCTATAGCCAGATAAGTTTTAAGGAAATTGCGGATTTACTCTGTTAAGCAAAGTGAAATTTCGAACAAAACAGTCACTGCATGCAAACTGGTTTAGTAATTATTGAAAATTCTATGAAAACTCTTAAAATTAAGAAAAAAATTAATTGAAAAGGACACATGTGGTCAGATTCCTAATGTAACAATGCTACATTGAACACTAATGTGCACTATGTTATCTTTTAAAGGTTTGGTTGTCTATTCTTTCTATAAGTAAAGGGTTATAATTTTAAAAAAGACCCGTGCATGTGGAGGTAGCCTGTGTAACACAGATCCTAATTATATTAAAAGTGACAAAATGAGAATGAGACAGAGCTTTGAGGCATTCTCAGTTATCATTTCTAATCAAATCTAAAATTTGAGGGTTTTTATTGGAGGGTAAGAGAGACATAATGACTTCTCATCTGATCATCATCACTTTGTTTGTGTATTGGAGAAGTTAGTCTGAACTGCTTAACATTCTTATTCATAAGGTTTAACTTAATATACCAGTGGATATCTATATCCTTGTGACTGAAAGACAGTGCTTTAAATAAGAATAATATTAGGGCAGTCCTCAAGTGTTTGTTTCATCTTATTGCATACACTGCGATATTGATTCTCAATATTACATGTACTTTCATCAGCTTTAATCCGAAACTTTGTAAAAATTTGTTAAACTTTTATCAGATACCGACTTCTAAGTCTATGTACAACAAGAAATACTTAAGCATAACTATTCAAGAATACAATATTGGTGTGCTGATGCAACAGGAGGGTAACAATGCTAATTAACAAATATGTCAGCATTTATTACTTTGTGGTGCAGTTTGGAATTGATTTCTTCCACATTCACATGCACACATATGGTCTTAATTAAAACTTCCAATGCATTGTTTTGTCTTCTTCTCAAAGTTTTTCCATATCACTTTGTCCAAACTATAAAGTGCAACAGTACAGGTGATGAATAGATAACTGGCCTTTGTGTGTAGTGCCAAAGACTTTCTAGGAGGAACTGATGACACAGTGTTATTTACCCGTTCTGTAGGTTCCTCTTCGCACAGCACAGAGAACACAGAGTAATGGGAATGTCATTTAAATTCATGTGATCTACTCATTTTATCTCTATCGAGGATGCCGCGCATAGACACACAGCCAGAGAGATATATACATAGAACGAAGGAGGAATACTGAGCAAGAAAGTTAAACAAAAGCAGCAGGTTGCTGCTGAAGAGAGAAAAACAATGTTTAAGAATCCTCCCCCGTCACTTGTGTCTGATTTCCACATTTCACATGACATTTAAAATATTCACCAAGCAGCAGTGTCATTTCTGAGCCGCACGCACACCCATTTATCCGCATAACTAAAGACGTGAAATTTAACTACACATATTTCAACATCCTGAGGAAAGAGACTTTAATAAAAACAGGACTTTCTTATCCCACGCATCCTGCTGAAAGCAATGCTAAACAATCATAAAACAAAAACACACGCTTAGAAAAAGCTGCTAAACTTATTCTTACTCTGACATAAATTGTGTGGTTTGAGTGGCTGTAGTGGCTGTGTTCTGATCGAAGTGTAATGAGACCAGCAACGTTTCACTGGTGGGTGTGACACGGCTCACCGCCGCACCTAGAGGCATCTCTACATTTGCTTATTCATGGAGCTTGGAATTTTTGATGAGAAACAAGTAGTAGTAGACGTACTTCTAATTCTTTCCGTTAAATTATCGAGCATGTTTGTGTCGGGGAGAAAAACATATCGCACATAAAGCCTCTTCACTGCAGAGTATTTTGCATATATGATGCCGAGGGGCTCCTTTTTTCATCTTTAGTCTAAAAATAAGATTAAAAACAAACAAACCATCAAACAAACAAAAAAAGGCTTAACACTAGGTAACCAAGCTTGAATTTGGGTGTTAAAGGACATCTCAAAAAATTTGCACCGTCAAACCCAATCAAGAAACTCCTGAGCAACAACTCTCACAAGGGGAGAGTGATTAATTCTCGGCTGGATTTTCCACAGCACCGGTCAGCTCTCTGTGGGTGGGCAATCAGCAAATCCCCCTGTGTGCATCTGAAGAGAAGCAAACAATAGACCACAAGCTTGTCCTCTTACTCTAGGATGAGGGAAGATTAGTCACCAGTTGTTTGGAGGACTTAACATTTGCTTTTTAATGAAATAAGGATGCCAGAATTCAAGGAAACTCACAAAACAAAGGAGTATTGCTTAATACCAACCTTTAGATGTGCAAACCAACTCCTCGTTATTGATACAAGACAATAATTTAAATAATCATTGATTCAAAATTCAAAAGAGGCAATAAAAACTGAATATGTGACTTGTTGTATAAACTAATTACAACCAATCTGGTAAATAAGTGCTGCAGATTTATAGCCCGTCAGACCAGCAGGAAAACTGAAAAGCCAAATTGCATTTCTAAAGTAATGCTTTTCTATATACAAGAGTAATATGGCAATGCTACAAATCAATCATTCTCTCAAAGTGCACATATTATTTTTGCTTTTCTTCAATGAATCTATGGGCTTGTGTCATTCAATATGCCCGCATAAATGTACGTTGTCTGTAGCTTATGACATTATCACAGACATTGAGGGATAGCTGTAATTTCAGTACGCATTACTTAGAAAACCAACAGCCTCCGTTTCCTGCAGACCTCCTTGAAACTAATCCAAACACACATGCTCCACACAGAATTAAGCAGTCTTTACCCACATGGGTTTTGCCCCAAAAGATGTTGCAATGCCTCGCCAGCCTTCTGTTTGGTGCATAAAAATGTAAACAAGTATTAAAGTGAAATATGAACTTTTTGTGACCCTGCCTGTCTTCTTGCTTTGGCTGCCATTTTACTCTGTCTACAGCTTAGGCTTTACATCCCTGGCAAGACGCTGACTTCTTGGCCCGCCAGTAGTAAGTGTGCTCTAGCTTTTTCAAGCTTGAGAGGAAACAAACTCAATAACAATATAAATAAAGATATACAATGTCTGTTAGCAACAATTTTATTTCTGGTTTCAGTACAAAATCAAGGACTTTTCCACCAGGACATGACCACCCAGTGACTAGCAGGCATCTAGAAAGGAGGGGCTTTGACAAACCCTCTTAAAAGCCTGAGCCTTGTTAAAGGGGCTGAATTATTGATAGTGCATCTGTGGGCTGAAATAGCACCGGAGTGAGTGGAGTGAGGCAGACACACAAGGAGAGAATAGACGTGGAAAATTAGCAGCTTAAAGAGACAAACTAAGGCCAGACAGAAACTGTGATTAGTTTACATGCATGTACATATTTTATGCTTACAGTAGAACTCATTGTGTGACTTTTGACGACATCTACACTACCAGTTAAATATTTGGACACGTCTTCTGATTTCATGTTTTTTTCCCCCTCTTTTTTAGGTTCACCTGTAGGCTGAAGTTCAAACTGAGCATCAAAATGGGGAAGAATGGTCATTTAAATCAGACCGTAGCGTGACTGTTGGTGCCAGATTGCTAGTCTGAGTATTTCAGAACCTGCTGATCTACGGGGGATTTTCTCACTCAGGAATCTCTAGACTTCACCGTGAACAATCTGAAAAACAAAAGAAATATTCAGCTCTCTGAGTGAAAATGCCTTGTTGATGCCAGAAGTGTGAGGACAACGGGTAGATAGCAGATTATCTCAAATAACCAGACATTACAATCAAGGTACAAGATATGCAGAAGAGCACGTCTGAACACACAACATGTCAAAACCTTGAAGTGTAATTACAATTCACACGGGTTCATTAAAATTGGACAAAAAGTTGTCGGGTCATTCAGATATTCAGAACATTCAGAAGCGTAGATATAGCCTGCTTTGGTATCAACAATTCAGACTGGAGTTGGTGGCACCGTAATGGTGTAGGGAATATTTTCTTGGCACACTTAGTCCCAGTTGAGCATCGTATAAATGCCACAGGCTATCTAAGTCTTGTTGCTGACAGTGTGCCCATCTTCTGATGACTACTTCCAGCAGGATAATGTGCCATGTCACCAAGCTCAGATCATCTCAGACTGCTTTTTGAACATGACAATGAGTTCACTGTGCTCAAATGGGGCCCACAGTCATCAGATCTCAATTCAGCAGAACACCTTTGGGATGGAGGATTTGCACCATGCATCATTCAACACATTTACAGCAAATATGTGATGCAATTATGTCAATATGGGCCAAAAGTGCTTATTTGTTTTTCATGCTTTTTAAGCCTGTAAAGTCTGAACCATAAAATAATTGCTAGCAAACTATTTGTTTGGAAACTGCAAGTGCTTATTTAACTCTAACAAATTAAAAAAAATAAAATATCATTTTGAATATACGAGTTATAATTTGTATAATTTTTACTACATCTGGCATTTTTGTGCAACTTATTTTGTCTTTTTTTCTTTGAACACTTTACCCCACAATAATAGGTACATGAAAAAGTGATTGACATTGATCCATAAAAATGAAAACACAAGCCCAGTTTAATTTGGAAATTGCTGTCAATTCCCCTTCAGTCATCTATTAATATATCTCTAGAATGATTTCAACACAGGTGCTATTAAGAAGTCCTATTAAGATTTTTAGACTAAAAAGTCAATAACCCGACTGGCAAAGTCTCTACATAGGAAACAATAAAGGGAACCGCTGACCAAACGGCTTTCAAACTTGCATCCACATACATCAGCTATGACAAGATGTTTACAACAGTGTTTCATTAGTTCTGCATGATAGTTTTATACTATTAAAGCAACAAATCCAATGTCAAACAGGCCTTTTTATATTGCACTTGAATCACTGCAATGGTGACAGGCAAAATTACCCTGGCTTGGCTAAATAAAACTCCGTTAATCACACAATGGTCCCCCATCAATCTAGGATCAAAGATCTCAATGAGCCTATAATCCCAAAGCTTTGATATATTTTCGCTGTTTATGAGTCCATCTGTAGTTACATTAAAAAGGAGATCAGAACATCAGTGCATACCTATGCAAGCTCAATACTGAGCACATAAAACCCAAAAGCTGTAATGTTAGAGGTTACTTGCATGCTGGCAGTATAAGGCACTTTTAGAAAAGTTGTTTTGTTGCAGTTTTCTTTGAACTGCTTGGCTTGGCCTTCATAGAAGCAATTGTCCATCTAATCCTCTAAGAGATGACAGTGGCAATTTCAACAGTATCCCAGCCTATTAACATCACCTTGGGATTACCTTCACAGCATTTAGGAGAGAGAGGATGGAGGGAGGGAAGAATGGGGGGCAGAATGAAAAAAAAAAAACAACTAGATTTAGATGTTGGAATCGAGGAAGGGCTGCTTGTCGCTCAAATGCAGACAAAAAAAAAAAAAAAAGCAGTATTGTCTGACACACAGGAAAAAAAAAATACAAAAAAGTATCACGTATTTCCAAGTAAAGCGTGCACAACTACACACAGTGGCAGCTAGGCAAATGTCTTCCTATAGGCTTGCATTTCTTCATCAAACAAACTCACAAAATCTATTCCATTAATTCTGCTTCCCTACACTGGCCATCAGTGGCACAAAACTAAATGTCAACACTCCCCTGCGTCTCTTTCATCATGCAGTCAACTGTCGCAGAACACACTGGTAAACAGGACATATCCTTCATCCAGCGCTATGCTGCGAGACCCCTCGCTGAGCAAATTGGCATTTCAGCAGAGCCAGCCAGATAGTGAGAAATGATGCAGACAGTGCCACAGAGGGAAATCTGACAAAGCTGACCTTACGTTACACCTGTGAGGCTCTCTCTGTTCCTCAGCTTGCTTTTACTTGTAGACCCTGAGCTCTGAACATGAAAAGATGGAAACTTCAAACAAAAGCCGACATTGCTCACAGTTACAGAAACAAAATTTATAAGAGTTTCAAATTCCAGTCAAATTCAAATTATTATTATGTATAAATAATTTGTTTGCAAAACCTGAGGGAAAAAAGGAGCAGTTTTCTCTGCAGGTACATTTGATGACTCACATTAGCACAAATGCATGGGTTAAGGGGAAAATCACAACATCCGCTATAGATAAGGAGTATTCAGCTCCCTTTGCAGCTGTGTCTTTGGTGGGGTCAGTTTAGAACTCTATTTAAACCTACAAGCCAAAGTTGCATAATTATAACTTTACCATAAAATCACGATCTCCAAATAGTCATTTGTTGTCACAGCTATATTGATAAATATAAGAAACAGCTGCTTCGGACAAAGTTACCAACTATACATGGAAAAGCAGCCTACACTAATTAGTATGCATATATTGCTGATACCAAACAAGATGATAGCATACTAAACGTCACTGGGCGGACAAGATAAAGTCTCGGGAATGAGATGTTTGGCTAAGCAGTAACAGCACTATTTGTGAAACCCAGCTCACGCCAATAAAAGCTATTAAAAACGCAGGTAATGTGGATCTTAAAGTAAATCCAGCTCTCCTAATCATTCTTAAAGTTGCCGAGAATGATTAACAATTGAAAAAGTGCAAAGAGAATGTTCGCCTTTAAAATAAAAGTTGTGCATCACAAACTTTTGGTTGGTATTTAGAAACCAAAAGCAACTGAAAAAAGGCTTTTCATACAGCACCTTTGTGACTCTCAGACTGCGGCTGATTGTGACATTGACCAATGTCTAGGCTTGTATGGCTGGGACTTTAGCAATCACAGCGACTGCTGTCAGCCTCATGCGACCAGCAGCCAACCCATGAGGGAATACGCATTTTTCCCTCTAGCAGCCAGTGGCTGCCAGACGGCCATGAACCAGTCTCTAGGCCTGTGTCTGTCGAAGCCTAAGGATGCAGACACAAAACATTTGTCTGATGAATGTCATCAGTCATTGGCGCTGATGACATTGTACTCTGATACTCAAATATGAATACCAGAGGATGGCTAAAGCTAAGAATGTTTGCTCACATTATTATAATGTCATTCTAACCTACCAAAATTTATGATTTAAAAAAAAGAAAGAAAAAAAAAGATGGATCTAACATTAGAATTCTAGAAGATTTAAACACTTTCCCATTTGTTTTCTGCAATCATTTTTGTGTGTATGTGTATAATCCATTAAGAAACAAATGTCAGATTTTCCTGTAAGCAGACTTTAAGCTTGCTGGATGCCAAATAAACCAGAAAATAAGAATTGGAGATTCAAATGTCTTAGGTGTAAGGGCTGAGAGTATATCCAATTTCACAAAAACAATGCTTAAGCGATGGAAATTGAACTATTAATTCTTCTTAGCACACACAAGCTCATTATACACCATGGAGAAGATGTATTGTAGCAGAGGGTGAGATGAGAGAAGTGAGAAGAAAAAGTGCCTGGGGAGAAAGAGATATAAAATGATGGAAGCAAGGAGCACAACAAAAAAGCAGACTGCCTTTGTCTGTCTTCTAGTCTATGTATTAGCAAGTAATGAGCTCCTAATTGTGTAGCCAGGCCATGGAGTCACTTCAGGGCTTGAAAATGAGTGTGAATTGACTATATCTGCCAAATGTAACGGGCCAAAGAGAGTGACAGAGAAACACAAAGGCGAGAGGGAGAAAAAATAAAGGTACGTGGGATAGACGTTAGACTCAAGTGAAGGGTCAAAGAGGGGAAACCATCAGGGCAGTACAATGAAAACACTTTCCCCCCCCAATGCAGATATGATGAAGGAAATAGTACAGGTGACTCTTGACTGTAGTCCATTTCCAATGTCTGTCTTCTCTGTATAATGTTAAATCCACTCGGCCAAATGGTAGTATAAAGTGAAATGAGGACGACATTTTAAAAAGTAGAAGGTGTATGTGTAGTTCACAAAACGGCATCTGATGCCGTAACTAAAGGTCACTCCAATAAGACTTCAGTCAGTGTGCTACCTCCAAAAACGGCGACTCGCATACGAAATAATGTTCATAGAAAAACATGACTGGTGATAAGGAAGAAGGTCACTGCTCAATTCCAGGTGACCCTTTTCCCCTACCTGTTAATTACAGTAAAGGCCATGAGCGAACAGGTTAGGGATATCTCACTTTCTATTAACGCCACAGTATACTGGACAAAAACTGAAAAAGTGATATGGTTCAGATGTCTCAGCGTGCACCTAAAGAATAATAATAAAACAACAGAGTCTAATAGAACAGCATGGTTCAGCAGCCGCCGGTTGAGTAAACTGACTCACCCCGCCAATTTATTGCTTTTCTTTTTGAAACCAAATCTTCCCTTTTCTAAGCATCTCTCCTGCTCCTCTGCGGTGAGATTGCAGACCCATTGTTCTAAAAATAAAGAACAGTAATTTGATATATCCAAGAATCCTTAAATCTAAGTAAATAATTTTATATCAGGCCAACTTCTTTTTTAGGTTAGTCATGGAAAATGAGAACCATGTGAGTCTTTTAATGTCACAGCAGTTATAGCATGAAATGCTTAAGTAAATTGGCCTCACTGAGGGGACATAGTGCGATTACTGCTGCCCATGGGAACATCGCAATGTTGATGCTGAAAAGATATGCTATGCAGCCCTGCTTTCTATTGCTCTCTGATAAGCGTTTAGCCTTCCTGTGTGATAAAAAGTGGATGTGACTAAATCACTACCACGTTACTGCAATTTCACCCCCCCCCAACCAACCCCCGCCTTGTTTTTCTGGCTGCCACTTAATTCTCCTCTGCTGGTGAGCCCACTTGCTCTGGCTTCACTTCCCCTTTGTTTTACTTAGACCTGTAATTCTCTTACATAGTGCAGAGCCCTAGTCCTCTATGTTGTCATGGCAATGCCTAAAAAGTACTCTCAGAGTACATTAGGAAAACGCTTCATAGAGCTCATGTAATGAAAGGCAACCATTTGCTTTTCTCCATGTAACACGCCAGTGCACCTGCTGCTCAGTATCGTATGCAGAGTCACGGCATCCAGCGACGTGAAATCTCTTACAGCCTCCCCTGGGTCAATATCACCATCTACGCTGACATTCTCCCACTTTAGCCATCACTGATGGCCTTTGCTCTACATCTGTTTTCTTTAGCGGCTTGTTGACCAGGTGACTGAACGTACATCAGTCTGCACCGGCGATTAGTGCCATCCACCTCATTTCTCATCATGGCTGCTGCACTAACTCCATCTGTGGTAATGGAACGAGGGGTGGTGGTTGTGGGTGGAGGAGGTGGCTGATCTGACAGAGATGCACTACTCAAAGTGTTCTGCACAGCACCGGTAAAGACACCAAACAAAATCAAAACAAATGGCCTGCTGTGAAAGCGGCTCTCCTTCTCTGGGTCTGCTTTTAGATTTTTTTCTCCTTTTCCCAGTGGGTTTGTGAGCTTTCATCTGAGTTTGTGGCGAGTTAATTAGGTTCAGAACTATGTATTACTGATCAGTGGCACTGCATTATCATTGTACTTTCATACAGCGATTTTATAAAGAATGTGTTACTGTATGGTCTATGCTCGCCAGTGGGTAAAAAGATCATTCTGTTGCAGAGTGTCTTTCAAAGTGTCACCATTGTGAACATTTACGTGTGTGAGGGTGTGAAAATGCAGTCGGGGAATGTGCGACTAGCTGCAGAGGACAGTCAAGGAGGGATCTATCATAATCCATCATAATCAGCTGCTGTGCTGCTCCTTCAGGACATAAGAGCTCCTGACCCATGGCGGACACGGTGGAGATGAGAATCACATGACAGTGAAATGTGATGTTTACCTTCACTGGTTTCTGTATAAGACATGTTCAACTCTGTCCAGGGCTGTGTAGACAACTCATACAGGTCAAAGCATCTCCAGTTTGATTGTTGCAGGATTGTTGATTCTTGCAGTTTTCTCTTTATTATTGTAGGGTCTTTTTCTTTACAATATAAATCACCTTGGGGAGACTGTTGTTGTGATTAGTGCCATAAAACTAAAATCGAACTGAACTGAATTCATGAGGATGTGGTTACTGAGGCACTGAGGTACTGTCACTTAGGGAATTTAGCTGCAGAGAGATCAGATCACCAACTGATGAAGTGGTGAACATGCTATACTTTGCCAAGCAAATATAGCTTTGTCTAGCCTTGATATGCTACTTACCTTATTATATAATTCCTTAAAACTTAGAAACCTACTGCTCCTTGATAATACTTTAATACACAGTGCCGGCAAAATGTTCCCCACAGCTAAGCTGAGTCAGATCCCCACGCTATGCTGAGGTCAAGGTTTAAGATTTTTGCTTTAATTTGCCTCTGCTCTGTCTGGATATATATCTATAAGCAAAGTGCACTTTGAGGACATCAAAAGCCTTTGAGTTTGCAAGTCTCCCAAGTGCACTATGAAGTACATTAATATAAACGGTTCATTCATGTTTCTGGAAATCTCACCGATCCTTCATTAAGTATCTGGAGTCATTAGACACAGGACAGCCAGCCTGACATATCGTTCTGAGCATAGGAGAAATTAGTCACCCCAAGGCCTGCAGCTTCTCATTAGAGCAGGCTATACAGAGACAGGCTCAATTACCATCTCTGACACACTAGACCAGGGGTGGCCAACCCGCCGCTCTCGAGCCGTATGCGGCTCTTTGCCTGATACGTTCATATCAAAGTTTGTGTTTGGTACGGGGTTTTTTTTGTGTTGTTGTTTTAAAATGTGCGCGTTTGCATCGCTTGAGTTCAATACGGTATTTTCATCAAATGTGCATGTGTGTGAGATGAAAATACTGCAAACTTTCCCAGTAGGAGCAAGTTCGCCCTTAAAATGGCAGGAAAAAAATGCAAAGCAAAAAGAAAAATATGAAGATGAACACAGGACGTTTTTAACAGAGTGGGAGAGGTTTTTTTTTTTTTTTGTTGAACGCAATGGCAAGCCATTCTGCCTTATATGTCAGACGTCATTAGCGCATTTCAAAGCTTCAAAGCTTCAGCGCCACTTCAGCTCACTCCATGCTAACATCGACCTCGAATTTCCAAAAGGGACTGAACTTCGCAAGCACGAGTTGGCCACTTTGAAAAGTCAGGCAGAAAAGCAGATACAGTTTTTCCAAAAATTTACGAAGCGGTCAGAGACCATAACGCTCGCATCCTATCAGCTGGCTTGGAACATTGCACGGGCTAAAAAGTCATACAATGAAGGGGAGTTCGTTAAAAAATGCCTCAGTGACGTTGTTGAGATCTTGTCTCCTGAAAACGGCAAATTAAAACGCATGGTATCAGACGTCCAACTGTCCCGCCACACTGTTGAACACAGAATATCGGACATTAACACGGCTATTGAATCACAGTTGCACTCTGACCTTCAAGCATGTGAGTATTTTAGTGTCGCATTGGATGAGAGTTGTTTTATACAAGACAAGCCTCAGTTGGCAATATTTGCACGGTCTGTGTCAAACGATTGTGTGATCAAAGAAGAACTCCTGGATATTGTGCCATTAAAAGACAGAACCCGTGGCATAGATGTGAAAACCGTGATGGCTGCATTAGAAAAAGAAAATCTGCCCATAACGAAATTAACTGCAATAGCCACGGATGGAGCACCAGCCATGATGGGATCTGTGAACGGGCTTGTGGGGCTGTGCAAAGCTGACCAAACTATTCCTGACTTTTGGAATTTCCACTGCATCATCCACATGGAGCAACTCGTGTCTAAATCATTGAATTTAGATAACATCATGAAGCCTGTGATGGAAATCGTCAATTATATCCGCACATATGCGCTTAACCACATGCAATTCAAGAATCTCATCGCTGAGCTGGACCAAGGGCTTCCAGGTGACCTGCCGCTGCACTGCACTGTGAGGTGGCTGTCAAAAGGCCAGGTACTCTCTCGCTTCTTTGAGCTTTTGAATGCCGTGAAACTGGAAGAGAAGGACAAGGACTATCCCGAGCTCTCGGACCTCAAGTGGATTATGGATCTGGCCTTTTTGGTCGACATGCTGTGTCACTTGGACAGACTGACCCTGACCCTGCAGGGTAAGTTAAAAATGCTGACCTGGTGCAAAGTGTGTTTGCGTTTGTCAACAAACTGAAGCTGTTCAAGACACATATTCAAAAGGGAGATTTAACGCATTTTCCCACTCTGCTAAAAGCCAGCGGGCAAGTCGCCAGCGCTGCCCTGAGTAAGCAAAGAGCCAGATATGCAACACTGATTGAAAACTTGCACGAAAGCTTTGTGACCCGGTTCCATGATCTACAATTGAAAAGGCCACAGATTACGTTCCTCGTCGACCCATTTAATGCAGAGACCGGCTGTTTGAAAGTCCCGCTAGTCACAGATGAAGCTGCGGCTGAGTTGGAGATGATCGATCTTTGTGAGGAGGACCAATTGAAACCTGCTTTAAGGGAAGGGACCATTGAGTTCTGGAAAAGTGTGCCAATGGAAAAATACCCCAATGTCAAACGGGCTGTGCTTAAGATACTGTCAATGTTTGGGTCAACATACGTCTGCGAGTCTGTGTTTTCTACCCTAAAACATGTGAAATCAAAGCATCGATCTGTTCTGACTGACACTCATGTGAAAGAATTGCTTCGAGTGGCAACAACGGAATACAAGCCAGGTTTGAAGAGGATTGTTCAAGGCAAGGAATGCTAGAAGTCCCACTAAACAACATGCATTGTAAAAGTAAATGCTATTGTAGATTATTATATTTTTGTTTGTGGACTTGGTTGAACTGAGAGTTTGTGTGTGTGAGACAGTGAACACAATGTTCATTGTTGAAAATGACTGGCCTGTGGTTTTAGTACTGGAGGAGTCCATTTCTGTCATTATCATGTTGGTGTGTGACATTTACAATAAATCTGGCTGAGCAGAGATGTGTGTATTTTGTGTGTGTGTGTGTGTGTGTGTGTGTGACAGAGAGAGAGGGAGGAAATGATGGGTGATGTTCATGTGTGCCCATGCGTATGATGTGGCCCTTTGCGGTAACACAGTAAAAAAAAAAAAGTGGCTCTTGGTCTCTGACTGGTTGGCCACCCCTGCACTAGACCCTAGTAAGACTAATAGTTCTGGTCTTATAATGACCTAAGATAGGTCTGAACTTCATGCTTTGCCCCCATTTCATATGATAACAACCTCCACTTTCATTCGCCCTCCCATAGATCTGTTCTGCTTTCCTTGCTTTTAAATTTGAGTAAATAAAAACTGATTCTACTTTGCATTCCTGGGGAGCAGAACTCCCTTTTGTCTTTGGCATTCATTGATGAATTAAAAAAAAAAGAATTTATTTTGTGGCCCGGTGCTGAAGGCCGCTGCCAAGCCATGGTTGACAGGGAAGCAGCATTAAGGCAATTAACATGGGCTTTGCATTTGATTTTGGCTGGCAAGACTGCCTGTAAACAGCAGGCGGGATCGGGTGATTAGTTCCTGTGAAGATGAGCGCCTCGCCTCCTCTGGTTCCTTTCCAAGAGAGGATTACCCTTTGTACATATTGCACATACACTCTACACCTTATACCTCCACAAACACAGCAGCATGCACTGGCTCACAGGAATGATAACTGGCAGAGAAGAAAGACAAATGTGGGGAATAAAGTGTGCACACCCAAAGCAAGGTGCTGACAGCTCAGGGGGTTAAGCCATATTTGTGACGTGACAGAGGTGGAGTTAGTGCTCCTCTGCATACTTCAAACTTCCAGTTTCTGCATGACTTCTCTCTCCTTCTTGACCTTTTTAATCATCCATTCAACACAGAAACTAATTCTTCAGATTCAGATTCATTTCAGGAGCAGGTAATAATGAAGACATTCAATATCAATATCATGGGGTCTTGAGTCAAGGCTCTGAAATTAATTGTGACAAATAAGCAATTACTTCAGGTCGGACGAATTGAGATTGATCTTATTTGCTCATTTACGCACTCGCCTGGAGAAATAGCATCAACTGCATAATAGCTTTTATGTCTCTAGATTGGAATTTCACCTGAGAGCTTTCTAAATCAAAACGTGTGTCCGTGTGAGTGAGCACGCAGTAATAGGTGAAGAGGCTTCAATTGGCACTGTCAAGTAAATGTCAATCTGGTGCGAAAAGAACTGCGGTCAGATCGCTCCCTTGTGCTTTTCCTCGTAGATAAGAGTAGATATCAGAGTACCTGAGGTTTAGCTGTCCCTTTCTCCCACTCTGTCAGGCCTAGTCAAACACAAGTTACGGAAATATGTCACATAATGGCATTCAAAAACCTCCAAGGCGATAATATTCACTCTTAAATCTAGAATCTGGCAGATTTCTATTAGTAAGACATAGAGTGTGTAAATTTCACACTCTGTAGCACCTCAATTATAAATGTGAGGCTTGTTTCCTGAGCCAGCATTTCTCTTGTTTTAGTTTCAGCTGTGAACTCTTGACCTACTGAGCAATCCTAAATTACTGTGAGGTGTAATACAAGAAGAAAAGAGTTCCATTAACTGTCTTCATAATCCTAAAGATTAATCTAATCCTGTCAATGAATACATTAGCGGTAACGCTTTGCTTTGAAAACAGCGTTCACCTACAAAGCTATTAAGACAATTTGCATATTTATCACAAGACACTAAATGCTCATGTACTCACAGTTGGTGCACAAAAGATACCAGCAGGGGAAATAAATGTCTATGTGATTGCAATCAAAAACATCATCTAGTTGAAATGAACATTTTTCTTATGATTACATGTTTGGAAAATTGCACCTAATTGCAGCTTCCAAATCTGGTGGATGGAGCTGGGCCACTCAACAGAATGATGAAACTGCCAGGGCTGTGTAATTATTTTAAAACAATTATGTGTGAGGTTAAAGATGTACACACACAAAGGTTTAGTGCTGCATAATTTTCACCACAGGCATTTGGTAGCTAATATGTACATCTTGTAATAAAGGTGGCAAAAAAGGAAAGAGTAGAAAGGAAATGCAGGCATGGAAAACTAAATCAACAAGAGATAATTAAGTACAATTTTTTTCCATATATCTCAAGTCAAATTCACATGAACCCAGCAACATGTAACTGCGCTTACACCCCATATATTTTCACATAGTTCCACTAACAAACAAAGTATCAGCTGCCCTGATGGTATCCATTTTTCTCTGTGGGTTTTTGTTGACCTTTAAGGTAGAGTTTGTTTGGTTTGACAGTGGGATGGTGGAATTTCAGTCCAAAATAGCCTGTCAGTGTCCACACTGGCTCCCATTGTGGCCGTGAGACAAAGTACAGCAAATGACTGCTGATCACATGGGACAGCAGGGGAGCCAGCTGTCAGCATGCCAGGATCTCTTCCCTGTGTGATAGGAGGCAGAGCAACACAGGGGACACATACAGCAGGTCATTCTGCTCTCACAGGGAGCACCTTGGATGAGGATGAAAGTAGAGAAACCAAGGTGAGTGGGTGGATCGAGCCAAAGCTGTTTAAGATCCAAACAATGTAATCTCTATTCAGCTTAGGGTTCATATCCAGAGCAGTGTGCATTTCTGGTCTGAAGTAATAACACTGGAAGCTGTTCAAGGTCAAACATTTTAAAAATTCAAAAATTTCAACAAGACTCAACGTACTGACAACAACACAGTCTGATTCTGACACCTCAAACCCAGTCATGGAAAAACAAAACAAAAAAAAACTGTAGCAGACTCGACATCCATCCAACTCGATCAGCTAACAATTACAGTCCACTGTGAGTCCTGCACTGGAAGAGCAAACATAGGCAGGCTTCCTGATACTTTGACATTTAAAATCAGCAAGTGTGCAAGCTTAACTGTCCTCAGGGCTCCACAGTATAAACAGGTTATATTTATACATACATTTACTGTACATCAGGGTTGTCATTGTTATCGTACAAAACCTGATAGACATAGCTAATATGGCCAGACTGCAACTCTTTGCATTTCACAAACCTCCCTTGGAGAAGCTCAGTTTGGCAATTTACTGCTTTCTTGTTCCAGTTTATATACATTAGACAAAACGATACAGATCGATGGATAAACTCCATTTGAAATTGCATTGCAGCTTTTATTTCTGCAGTAAAATTTCTTAATTTAGATTACATACACTATGAACGTCAGACATGAGTGCTCTGCTGATCATTTCTTTCCCACCTAAGCTGTAACTGAGCACATTGTGAGTGTTTTGCTAGTTCACAAAGCGAATGAACGCTGTTCTGGAGCTCCATCAATGTCACAGTGTGAAGAGTGTCTTCACAGTAAAAGATTATTAAAAATCATAAAACAATGGGATATCAATAAAGAGGAATGAGCTGTTTGAACTAATAACGGTGACCCACGAGCGGGATTTATTAAAAACATGCAGGGTTCCTAAGTTCATCTACCTCACCTCCAGGAAAAACTAAAATATAAAAGGTGTGAAATGTGACTGTTTTATAACAGACTAGTGTCAGACTTGACAGGAATGGGAAAACCTGCTCTCCTCCTCTTAGCTGCTACAATATGTGTGTATGTGCTATAAAAAAGTCACTAAGACACTGCAGCAGTCTTAAAAATGCTACAGAAACATTCAGTGCTTAAACAAAGTTCTGAGCACATCTCAAACTACTTTATGGCTCTGGCACTGCAGACAGCTACAATCAATGTCTAGCACAAACTATATTCAAGGTTGACCCCACCAGGAATAACTATTGGCAGTATATACTGTAAAAGTGTAGCGAAAACACTGTAGTTTGTAAAAACTGAAAATGCCATATTCTTGGGGTGACAAAAGAAAAACTACATATTTTCATTTAAACAGCTCAAATCAGTAAATAAACAGAAACAAGTTAAGAACAATCCAAAATCAATACATAGCACTGTGCAAAAGTCTTGATCCACCCTTCATTTCTTTGCCCTTTATTCCATTTCCAAGAACAGAACAACAGACAAGATAATCACATACTGCTTCAATGCTGCTGAGGCTCTGGGGAGGCCAGTACACGACTGTTAGTGTTCCACTGTGTGGTCACCTATCGTGTACGTTTTATTGCATTGGCAGTGTGTTTGGTATCATTGTTATACAAAAAAATGAAGGCTGTTGCCAGTCAGGCAGAGCCATGACAGAGCCTCCACTTGCAGACTCTTACAACATTGTCTCTTTCCTTACATCCTACAGACATATTGATTATGTTTTGAACCAAAACTCGGATCACTCCATAAGACGTGTTTTTTTAGTCCAGTTCTCGTGTAATGTGGCATACCTCAAGCCTTTTCTCCCAGTTTCCCTTCCTTAATAATGGCTCCTTGACAGCCAACCTTCCAATGACTCGATTTCTGATGAGGCTTCAGCAAACAGATGGATCAACTAAAGGGCCAGATGAATCTCTTAGTTCCTGTTTCATGTCTTGGACTTTTTCCCCCCCCTATTTCTTAAGGACACAACCTTCAGATACTGTTCATCTGCTGTAGATAGTTTTTAGGTATGCCACTTTTTATTCTTCCCTCCACTTATCTAGTTTCCTCAGACTTTCTAAGGCCACATTGTACACCATGCTGAGATATGCAAACTTGTGGGAATTACCTTGTCTATGCATAAATATTCTTTTTTTGCTATGCTTGGCATTTCTCAACTAAAGAAATTGGAGTGGAGCAATTTGTGTTTTGTGACAGGTTACTAGTAAAAAATGTCTAAAGATACCATTTAAAATATTCTTTGTCAGTTTTCTGTTATATGTAGGAACAACACTGGCTCAGCCTTGAATGAGTCACAGGTCAGTGTTTAGTGGCTTAACAATCTACCTGAAAACAGGTACAAGGACTAGAAAATGAGTGAAAAAGCCTGGGGGCCTTTTGCTCAAGAACACTTTTAAAAATACAAGAAAGTCTGGCTCCTTGGAGCCAAAGTATAAAGAAATGAGGGGTAGCTCAAGATTGTTGCACGGTACTGTATAATGTGCTGTTTCCTAACTTTTTCCACTATACTTTTTCTTCCTCTCCTCCAATACACATACACAAGGATTCATGAAATATTTAGCATCATGACTTCTAGATCAGAGCTGCTCGAAGAAACAGGACAGAGCACATACATTTCCCATGGAGGGAACACACATAACAGCCAAAAGGTCCAACTATGTACAAATCCCTTATTTGTAAATGTCCTGCAGTATACACGTCACTTCAGCACTAACTCTGTGATATAAGTTATCTGCAAATATTAATTATTTTGTCACATCTTCAGATTTGAAAATAATTTTTGGGATGTTTACTTCAGCAAAATATCACATATTGCATTGTTAGATGCTTTGCAATGGTATAAGCTCAGTAGTCCTTTTGGAGTTAAAAAATAGTCTAAAAGGCACTAACACCAGGCAAAATCACAAATTTCAGTTCAGTGAGTTGAATTATCTAAGGTGAAGCCCAGCTGACAGGTTGCAGTGCAACCATCTGTGCCACGCCATAAATAAGGCAAGTTTAAAGCCCTAAAAGGGTCAAAGAGATCTGTTGTTTCTATAGAGAACCAAAACCGTTTTTGTGCCAAGCCTAAGTCTATCGACAGTGACTTGCTTTTGGCACTGGCATCAACCACAGACTGTATATAAAAAGATGCACAACATCAGCCACTGGCTTTGTCCACTGTATTTTGAAGTCTCAATGTTAGTAGTGCATCTGTAGCCATGTTGGTTTTGAGGTTTTAGAGTTAGATGCAGAAATGTCTTTGTAGATTTACGGCCAAAAGTGTGTGTACATGTGCGTGGTTTAAAGTATGCGGGAGGTCTGCACATTTCTGCTGCATGTTTTTCCTCTATAAACACTAGTTTTGGGGAGGAAATAGAGACACGCTGTTCCGGTTTGTAAACACTGTTTATACATGGGCCTCCTGGTGACTGCAAAGGCCATAGGATTTAACCGACTGCATTTTGATGTTCGTCAAAACATTCAATACTTACTGCATTTTTGTATGGGTAGCACTGACGATCACAACATCTTCATCACTGGATAAAGACAATAAAAAATAGCTTTGTGTTGATTTACAGTTAAATGTCCCTGTAACCGGACAAGTGAGCCAAAACCATTCCAGCAGAATACCCCAGGTTTTTATTTTAATTTGTCCCTATTGTGTATTAATGTTTAACTTACAAAAAAGGCATAAACCACACAATATGTGGTCACTACAGTTAATGATGCTCTGTTCCCAAGGACTGAAACATGACTCCAGTCATGTGGCTTTGTTTAACAACTCAGGGAATTAAAGCCACACTGGTCCTCCTTTAAGTCTAGGCATACTGAGCAAAAGCAACTAAGGCTGAAAGTAGGGATGGTTACCGTTAAGACAAGTAATATAAAACAGAAAAAAACCCCAAAACATTTCATTTCTACCACTGCCAATACCAACGCTGTTAGAGGAAAAGGTGGAAACAAAAAAGCAAAGCGTTTGTTGCCAACAAATCACTGAATTCCTCCCTGCTCTAGGCACTCTGAAACTGATGTTGAATTTCTGAATAACAGTTCAATTTATGCGCTGAACATTTCCATTTGAATTTATGAACACACCCACACCTAGGCAATGAGCCTGCAAATTCTATTTTCCTAATTTTTCCAGTACTGAGAGAAGAACCAATAATAACAGCATTTACTGATACTCCTTTCAATAGTTTACCCCTGGAGCATGTTTAAAACTGGGTTTCAATACTCATGCTTTGCTGGAAGCATATCAGCTAAGTCAGCCACAGAGGAGGAAAAAAACAACACAACATCTCTTTCTCTCTTCCCTGTTTCAAAGACATGCAGTGATAAGCACAAACACGCAGAGTTTTATGGGGCCAACTGGCCTGCCTTCGTGAACAAACACTGAGGAAATACAAAGCACAATAAGCGGCAAACAATGTGATTCTGTCGTTCTGTTCAGTAAGAGAAATGACCCGAATAGTCTTTCTCTGGTTATGAATGGAAAAAACCTACCTCCTGGCATTTATGTGTGGCCTTCTAACACAGAGTGATCACTGGAGTGCAAATTATGTTGATCAAGGAAAATGGCTATGTCAGGCTGAATATATGGTGTGGTTGTTAATGTTCAAGACCACACACCCACACACACACAGTAATTTTGCATGCTGCTATGTACTTTGGGTGAGCAAGCCAGTTCAGTGTACAGTGAATAACAGTAACCTGTAAAGCATCGAGGTTTCATTCAAAATTCCCCACTTAAGTAAGGTGTGGGCTTTGGCATCTCTTTGAACTTACTTGTGTGGTTAGCAATCTAAGGATTTAATAAAAAAGTACAAGTAAGGTTAAAGCTTAAACATACACAAAGAAGCTTAAAGCTAATCCTATGTTTTATGGTAAATAAGTGTCACAGAAACAGAGTCATCAGTTTCCAAAATTGTGTTGACTTCTCAGTGTTTTAGGATGTTTTTCCACCTTTGCCATTTAATCTGTTTTAATTGAACTACGCCTCATTTTCCTCCTTGGGGTGACTCCTTTGTGCTGATGTGAACACTGTAATCACATTTAATCAAGGACCAAAACAACCACGCCCAGACTAGTTGGACGATAGGGTCCCCTTCCAGTTCCAAACAAACTCCTGAGCAGTTTGTTAGCAATAAGAACAAATCTCAGTCCGACCCAAATAACATGTATACACTGCAAGTTTGAACTAAATGCCTTTCTGCAGTCGGGTATGTGTTGCATTGTGGGATGCGGTAGAGTACCATAGACATACAGAAAGAACAAACTATAGCAACTAGCTGTAATATGGGCTCACTAGTTCAGATCACAGCAACTTCACACTGTATTTATTTTGTTGAACCTTTTACGCAGAGTGAAACCTGAAACCAAAACCAGGCAACCAGAAAACGGCTATAAGTTTAGAAACTCACTCAGATCAGAGTAAATGAACAATAGATATGTGACCACTCTTAGTGTTGTAAGTGACTAATTTACTTGGATCAATTCTATTGGACAATAGATAAATATGCCATTAAAGGCCAAACAGGCGTTACAAAATAACCTAACCCTAAGTCCAGTCATAAGTCTGACCATTAGAATTTAGAAGATTTAGAACCTTATTTTTAATAAAATTCAACAAAGAAAAATAATCTTTATAATGTGTACACTCAAAAACTAGCTACATTGCTTTTTCAAAACCAAGCCTGCTTTGCTCCAAAATACAGGGCTGGGTTGGTTTAGGGTAACCACCTAAGATGACTTGGGCTTAAATGAGTGAGTAACTTAAGCTGTGGACTGCAGTGTTTTTGGTCTGCTACTAAAAGGAATATGTTAAAAAGAAGTAAAAAAATAACTTGACAGTTGATGAAGACTTAATGAGCAGAACATCCAAAACACTCCTAAATGAGGACTCTACAGCAGATGATGAATTACTAGAGAAACTAATAAATACAGTGAAACAGGTGACCACTTTCCTCATAAGTAGCTCCTGATTTACTAAACCAAAACTAAGCAAAAATTATTAACCATCTTTTCATTATTGATCACTTCATCAGTAGTTTGAACAGTAAGGTAAAGCGGCACGTCATACTGAGAAACTCCAAACTATCTTCAACATATCATGTCCTGTCTGCTCATTATCTATTAAATCATTACCATTATTAACATTTTATACAATCATTATCTACATTATCTTTTGTTATCATTATCATTTTATTGTCTGCATTATTGACTATCAATACCTCATTACCTCAGAGGCATTTCTTTAAGGCTTAATTATCAGGTAAATCTTCTGTAACTACTGACATATTACACTTTATAAATTAGTGCATAATATACTCATTCTTCACAGCTCATTGGTCACAGCCGGCTGTAGCTAATGGACAAATGCTGTGCTATTGTGTGTAAAGAATATTAAATGCACTAAAATATCATTTGAGTATTTGCAGATCTTCAACATTCACAATTACAGGCATAGGGTAGGTAACAAACTATCTGAATCTGCAATGTATATAGAGAGTTTTTAATGTAAGGTTTGTATATCTGTAGTGACATTATCTGTTGCCAAAAGTTCAAAAGTCAATGTTGTCATATTTCCCCATTCCCCCAAAACAAATTAAAACTAGAAAAAGTTGCATTTCCTGCGAAAATGCAGTGTGAATGCTAGGGATGGGTATTGATAAGATTTTCACGATTCCGATTCCATTTGATTCTGTTTAACGATTAGATTCTTTATCGATTCTCTTATTGATTCTTTTTTTTTTTCCTTTTTCTTTTTTTAAAGGGGAAAAAAAAATTGTACATGTAAATGCACAGTAATAGCAGGTTTTGTAATAAGGCAGATCGCACTAACATAATATGCACTGTTAGTTGATTATTTACCTGCTGAATTAACGGGAGAGGACGTGCAAACGTTACCGCTGCTGCTGGGTTGAGATTCATGAGTCCGGAGCGGAATTAAAATCACGACATTCATTTAAGGTCATCGCGTGTTTTGTGAGCAAATGCTTTTGCATATTCGTAGTGTTTCCTCCCTTAAATGAAATATCTACTTTGCAAGTATTGCAAGTTGCCCTGTTGTGTTCCGTTCTCGTAAAGTATAACCAAACTTTTGAGCGTTTGAGCCGCTTAGGTGCCGTGTTTCCTGTCAGGTAAATGACGCTCCGCAACGTGGTGACGTCATTCGGGGCGACTGGAATCGATAAGGGAATCGTTTGCAATTTTGGCAAACAATTCCAAGGAATTGAAACAGTGGGAACCGGTTCTCAACAAGAACCGGTTTTCGATACCCATCCCTAGTGAATGCCGTGTAGTGGAATCTGAAAACAGCATAAGGAGAACTATCTGCTGAAAACACTGTGTACAAGCTGAACTGTTTGCTGAAAACTGCTTTATTTGAAACACTATACTGAAGAGTGTCAAGAAAGCAGGGAGAGTGCAAGGAGGGAAGACTTGCAGCAAGTGTCGCAAGTAGAATTCGAACCTTTGCTACCAGATCTCACGGTGGCTGTTCATCCCACTGAGCCAAACCAGTTCTGGTCTCAAACAAAGATATGATGAGAGAAAAAATGTGCACTGTGCAGAAACAGCTAAATTGTGCTGAAAAGAGGTGATGAAGCTAAATGTTCAGCAAAAAAGAGATGAAGAACCTGAAAATTTTGCTGAAAAGAGCAGAAGAGGCTGGAATTTGTGCTAAAAAAAAAAAAAAAAAAAAAGAGGTGAAAAAGTTGAAAATTCTACTGAAAAGAGCAGAAGCGACTGAAAATTTTGCTGAAAAGGGGTGAAAAAGCTGAAATTTGTGTTGAAAATACTTAAAACAGTTGAACTGTTAACTGAAAAAAATGTTGCCATAAGCAGGATTCGAACCCGGCCCTCCTGCTCTGAGAACGGCTGCTCATCTCACTGAGCTAAAACATGGCTCAGCCCAGCAAGCAAAACTGGTGATCACACTGATAATGTTGTCCCATTCAGCAAAATGGGGTAAAAAAATGGCATAAAAAGCTTAATATCTGAAAAAGTATAAAGGTTATGAGCACCAAAAGATAAAGCATACATCAATGCTGTGAGGCATTCACACAAATATATTATTAATATTTATTGAGAGAGGAGAGAAAGACTACTGCTAGAAGTTGGTTATGACACAACCTTGTATTTACTTTGGACTTGACCAACATTTCCAGTATAGCACAGCACTAACCACTATCTAACGTCCTAGTATCCCACATACTGATTGTTAAATCCTATGCTGTGTTTTAGCTTTTATGCTGGTTTGGACAACAATACAACACAGTCACATAAACAGAGTCTAACTCATATTAAGCTGACATTATTACCCTGGTCAGGCTATGAGCTAATAAAACACTGAAGCACCGTTTATCTATTCAAAGCTGAGCAGACGTAAGCCATACAAAAGAAAACAAACTACCGTAATATTTCGAAAGAAAATTTCTTACATTAATCACAGATACATCCTCCTTTGCTCCTGCAGAGAAAACCAGAGTGGGCAGCTCACACTAAATCTCTGTCTGAAGCTAATATAATGTTATTTGCACTTCTGTTTCAGTGACACGAGCAAAAACATTTTTCTTCTTCACTGCAGACATTTCAGTTTTTCATGTCAAGCGAATCACAGGTGTTGCTAATCACATTAATGACGGCTCCATTATTTTCAAGAGTCCCAGGAAGTCATGACAGCGTGACAACCCACAGCACCAGGCCAATTATAATGAAGACGTGAAAGCGAATTCAGCCAATAGGAATGCAAGAACAACCGTCTTGTGAAAGAGTTACAAGTGTCATCTTTAATGACTCTGAACTGATTGCAAAATATACTGTTTATAATTAGGTTAATGAGATTTTGTGGGTAGAGGGCAACTGCAAGTACACAGAGCTGTAACTGGCCTGTAACCCTCATCAAATCCTGCTAACTTAACTTTCACAGTTAAACTCCACTTGCAGGTAACAGCGTAGGCTACAGGAAAGGAGTGGGGCACACAATGGACTAAATAGAGTAAGAGCCAAAACAAACACAGCCACCTCACCCACCTTCTTCTTTTGATTAAATACCCAACACCCCACCAGCCACAATCCACTTATTTATTCACATTGAGTGTGTGTGTGTGTGTGTGTGTGTGTGTGTGTGTGTGTGTGTGTGTGTGTGTGTGTGTGTGTGTTTCTTCTGCTGGGACAAAACAAGCATCATCATCACCACCACAAGCATCTTGGCTCTTTTTAAATTTTCCAGCCACGCCCATTTAATGCACCTGTAGCTGGGAGACCGTGAAAATCCACCTAAAACCCACACTGCTGGAAACATCAGCAATGCTGTCACTGTTACACTCCATAAAAGCCACGCATTTTTTCGTCATTAAAAAGCAATAAAAGCAAATCCAATTATCTGTGACTGATACTGTTTATTTCTGGGTCATATATTTATTCACTGTAGGTCCTCACTGAAGCATTTGAGCATCCTGTAATAACCACCGGGGAAATTATACGTCACTAATGTGAACATTAGCTCAAATCTGCATCATGTTTAAACCAAGTAAAAGAAACAAGTGGCTGTCACAAGTGTCCCATAAACTACAAGACGTCATTCTCCGGGCCCCGTGCAGCTTCCACGGCGAGGCTGGAGAACAGCTTGACTTGTCAACGGCGCCCTGTCAACAACCTCTCACTTATAACGTAGCAGGGGGGGACCACGGCGTCATCTCAAAACAACCCGGTGAACGGACACGCCACGGAGGAAGTCTCTAACAAAAGAAATACTTTGTCTCAGAGGTGAAGGGGACATGTAGCGAATGCGAGACACTCGACATGCACGAAAAACTCTGAAACTGCTGCCAATAATCCAGATTTACTGGCGCGTACGCACACACAAAGTCCAGTTCAGTCGAGGGAAAAGAAATGTCTTATAAGTTCTTTTCAAAGACGTCGTTTCGCTAACTTTGAGGAAACTCGAGGGAGAAAGTAGTGCACCACACAGCCCGTCCTTAAGAATTTTTTATATCAGCGCCCCCTCTTCCTCTGAACTCGCACCGAAGCGTGTCCGCGCCGTGATAACTACGTTAGTTTCACCCTGGCTTTGAAAAACTTACCAACACTTCTTGAGCCTGACCCCGAACCAAGCAGAAGGTACCAGATCCACATCATACGGACGCCTTTTTGTGCACCCCCCGGCCTACTCCTGCTGTCCTGCCCCGCTGCAGGGCAACAACTGAGGGCAAGAAAAGGGAGAAAAAAACTTCTCCTTTGCTTCGCTACTCTTGCCTGTTTATGCTCTTAAAGTCTGGCTCTTTGACGTCTTCCGGAAATCTAAGAGCGCATTCGGCGAGGAAGAAGTGCTTTCGTTGGGACGGCCGTAAACTATGGAGTCCAGTTTGGGGAGGAGGGGTGGGGTAGGCATGAAAGCTGGAGGTGGCGGTAGGCAGGCTGAGTGTAGTCGGTCGTTCGTGTGTTGGTGCTCAGAGAGAGGCGGAGTCGGAGTCAGAGAGCCGGGAGAGCAGAGGCCGGCCAGTCCGGGACACTGGTTCCTTAACGGTGCCGTATGCGCAAAAGCGGGACCGTAACTCCAGCAATAACAGACTTAACTAACTTTGAATCTGTTCAGAAAAAGTGAGCGAAAGAAGTAACTGAAGGCAAATAAAAATATATATATATTAAAGAATCCAAAAAAAGGTTAAAAACAATCCCTAAGTGAGAAGGACCTGAGGATAAAATGACCATATTGGTCTTTGTTAAAGTAAAAGGTAACAACACCAGCTGTACCTATCAGGCAAATATATAGCTACCTGATTTCAGTAGGAATGAATATATTCTGAAACTCTAAAAAAAATACATATGGTAGCAGATGGCATGGAGGAGGGGGAGCTATTTGGAGCAATCTTATAACAGATGGTTAGCCCTGATGAAAGTTAAAATAGGGAAAACACTTGTAGAAAATCAAAGTATGGATGAATTTGTGGTGTTGGCACAAAAACTGAGAAATGCACACAGAAGGAGATTAGTTCTCTCCTGCATTTCTGGTGTTCCATCTCAGCTCTAGCAACTTCCACACAAGCAGAAATGTAAAATTTAACAATCCACACAGAGCACCAGAGCATCCAGGCACAAAGCGTAGGCTATATACAGAGAGACAGGGAAGAAAGTAAGAAGGAAAGTAATCCTAGTGCTATATTTCGGTGTTTGCATGCCAGTGTAAGTTGGATTCAATTAGAAAGAGACAGGGAGAGGGATAGAAGGACAGGAGGCTTCACCTATCAAACCTTTTTATCATAGAACTGCAGCTGTGCACACAGGCAACCTCGCTTCAAACGAACCCTTTATTTCGATAGCAGGCGAACCTGGAGGCATAAGACTTGGATGAGGCCCAAAACCAGACTCCTCCAGCTCACTTTGTATTCATCCAAACACTGCCTTATCAAGCCAGAGCTTCATGCAGACTCAAACCCGTGGGAAGGGTCCTGGCATGTCAGTCGGATCTGTTGAAACTTTGTCAAAGATTCCAGCTTGATAGCTTCTGCAGGGTCCTGTTGTCCTCATGTCCCCCTATTGCTGCCTTTCAGGCCCTTTGCATTTCATTCCAAGTCCTGGTGCTTCATGGGTGTACATGAGGAGCCACAAAGTTTACTGTTGGCAAGCATGAATATTTTAAAGATCCCCGCAGTTAACAAAGACAGACACAAGTCTCCTCAGCAGAAATCCAGACTACAATCAACACTAATAAACTAAATGCTTGTTGACGAGAAAGAAGATTTGTCAGTCAATGTTAAATGGATTTTTATTCCGCTCCCCTGGAGATATCATTAATGTTAATGCTGAGCTGTCTCACAAATTATACAGCCTGATCCATGAACCAGAACGGCATAATCTGTTTTGGGGGGCTTTGCCCGAGAGAGCTGCAAGCTAAAAGCAAAAATGTGCTCAAATGCATTAGTGATTGACACACAGTGTTTCAGTAATGCTCATCAATTAGTATAGGCTATCTATAAACAGCTCAGACCTAATTAGCCAGTGGCCAACAAATGGACTCGTTAGGGGACATTAAACTCTAATATGAAGGTTGTTATTGACTTAATCATAGGAGAAACCCAATTAGTGGCCGAATTTGGAAAATGACTCCCAGTAGCAACCTGGGATGACTTTGCCTGTGGGCGAGTGGTGGCACTGAGAGAAAGATTCATCCGCAGAAGCAGGGAGGGGTAAGAAAATGTATAATGGGAAGTGCGCAAAGAGCATGTGTGTGTACGTGTGGGGAGAGAAAACAACACTTACAGAGCAGTGCGAAAAGACAGCGAGCAAGTATGCCGGCGGCAAGACAAGTATCAGGAGGAGGGTGAAAAAAGTGAGATGGAGAAGGTGAAAAAGAAAGTGTGGGAATAATGTATGCTGTAATAGAAGGAGTGAAGTGAGAGAGGAAAATATACCTGACCAAAATTCCCCTCGACTCCTCAGGTGTTGCCTCATATAACAGAGACTTACGTGCAAGCTGTGGTGTACTACTGAAGGTAAATATAGTGTAACTCTGCCAACAAGAATAGCTGAGTCCGCTGCCACGGAGGGCGCTGCTAATAAATCATTTTATCTAATGAGAACGTGAGCTGAGGATGAGCGAGCACAAATATAGCTCTTGAGAGCTTCAGGGTGACACGTCCTTGTCGTGTCAGGCTGCCATCAAGGTAGCTGCGAAATGCCAAGGCCCCTGAAGGACTGGCAACGGCAGGTTCACTCTCTAGTGTGAATCTCTTGACATTCGTGTTATTTTTAATAACCAGTATAGTGGTGGGAGCGATGTCTGTGAGTGTATGAGTCAAAAAGAAATAGAGAGAAAGAGAAACACAAGAGTGAGGACACATCGTGCATCAGTGCAGCAATGATTTCAACAGAAGTTTCTATTGAGCCATTCAGAAGTTTATTTTAGTGACTACCCTGCACACCCATACATGCACGTTTGGGTGTGTGAAGCATGAACATAGTTATGCACTGTGGGATACCACACCCAGCCTCCTTCATGCATTTCCAAATGCATTAATTGGGTTAATTAGCCATTGATCACATAATTACTCAATTATGTGATCAATGCTGTGTTTCTTTGACATTTGTTAGCAAAGCTGATTGTCTTGCCTGCTGCAGGGACCTCAGATAGGCACCAGCAATTGAATCACAGGGAGATGTGCAGACTAGCTTCTGTGTGTGTGCATGTGCGCACACATATCAATCTATATAGGTCTCAGGCTGAGAGTCAAATTAAGAACAGATATTGATTTGGGATTTCAGAGACAAGGGGAAATAACAATTTAAGACAGAAATGCCTGAAGCACCAACCATTATGTTCTTAATTAATCTAGATTTTAAAACAACATGTACAAACTGGAATGAGTTACATTATGAAGTGTAAAATCAAGATGATGGAAGAATGTGACAAATAGAGAACAGTGTTATTATAATGCAGCAAGAGTAAGTCTATTGATCTATTGTAAGTCTAAGTTTATTAATCTTGTTATGGCAAATTGTAAAAACAATGTAAATACAAATACTATACTATAGTCGGATAAACAATAATGTATTCAATAAATATAATGTTTTAGCAGCACTTTAGCATCCACTAGAAAACAGGACTCTATTGTAGTCTAATTTTGTTCACATTATAACTTAATGCAAAAGAAGCTCAGTGTGCTTCCAAGGCCACAGCAGTCCATTATCGCTTCTGGTCTCCAAACAACAGGCAGAGGCATTTCTAAATAACAGCCTTAAACAAGGTCAAACTGAGCTGAGTGATGGCCAATCTTCTCTCGCTTATACATAATTACATTGAGTTAACTTTGAATAGTCATCAAGATTTCTTCCTTCGGATTCTGCCCTTGATTTTAGGAAGAAAAAAAAAATTCAATCTCAGCTAATGCTCGTACAACCTTATATGTCACTCTAAATGAAGAAATTATTGTCAATCGAGTTTAAACAACAGTTGATTAGAGAGAAAAGATACACCAGGGGCAGCTTGTCAGAATGAGACTGTCGTCCGCTCTGAACTAAAAGGATTTAGAGTACAGTTGAAGATTTTGGGAATATTGTTAGATTTTAGTATTAGTTCTTAAGCTAAACATTAAGTTACCTAATGATAATGTTACATGTACAATTGGGGGATAATGAAAGCATAAATATCTGAATCAAATCCAAAATAAACACAAAAGCAAGACACTGAGGACTAAACCCTTCAGTTTGTTCTGCGTTGCTAGTCGGGAGCTTCTCTGCGCACAGGTTTATCTGGTACACGGTGAAAGTACATGACAAGCTGCCTCTTGAGTATCTTTTCTTTCTAATCAGTCATCATGTAAACGTCATTTGGTACATGTTGTGGAATTTTACTGGATAGCTGAAAACCTTGGCATACCAACTGAAAATTGAGGACAACATTAAAGTCATTTGATTTATCTTCCACAGGAATAATACAACATATATTTAATTGCTGAGCCATTCAATACTTAGATTGTTAACATCAAGGTGGTGCTCAGTCAGTATTTGCAAAAGATATTTCAGTCTTGAGCTAAGGGGTGGGATCAGCTGCTGGTATAAATGATGCAAGTGTGAATGGTGAAAGCAGTTAATGTTGGTTTTTATTACCATTAAAAAAAAGTCCTGGCTGAAACTAATTCACTGCAGGTGGAATAACAGTCATATTTTGACAACAGTGGTCCTAAAAGAACTTTAAGTATCCAAGGTAGCATTAAAATGGGTTTCAGAATAAGCTGAATTGAAAAACTGAACCCTTTCCATTTTGCTTCACTGCCCACTGCTCAGAGCAACACGTGACTAACAGCACACACAAAATCTAATAAAATATTTAAGAGAAGGAATAGGAATATCACAGAGAGTGAGCCAGCGAGTGGAAGAAAATGGGACAAGGACAGACGAGAGCATCGGGGCCACCGGGGTCATGTGATAGAGATAGGCTGGGATGAGAAGAAGCGGCAGTGCTCCCAGCAGACTTGGCCTGTTTTATAGCATTCTGGTTTGGCCCACTGCTCACACCCGCAGGCCACCTTCATTTATTGGACCACCAACTGTCACAGGTGGGGGGGTTATGGGTGAAAGTAGGCCTTTCCCTGCCTCCTCGCCATGCCATGACCCTAATCTATGCTATTTTTTAATCAAAATGCTCCATATATTTGTGTTAGATAAACCACCCAGATTAGCATCAGGAGAGTAACCTTGACAGCATTAAAGTAACAATGTCTGTCGAAGACAACGAGTACGTGCTTGGTGGTGAGCAATTAAAGTGTGAGTTAGAATAGGAGGAGCAGCAGAAAGCAGCTGGGTAAATAGTGAAAGTTATAGGAAACATGGAAAAAAAAAGAGTTGGTTCACACTTGAGATTCAGCAGTAAAGTGCATAAATATAGGTGTCTGTAAAATGGTTTAGGAGGAAAGGGAGCATTAAATATCTTAACTAAACTGAAAGTTATGGGCACTCAGAGAGGACTCATCAAGAGCATGACAGACTGGAATGGATTCAAGAGACTAAACACAGGGTTGGGCGGCGAGCAGTGTAACGGCATTGTAACTGCCTAAGGTTGTAAAAAAGCCTTGGCTTGAACGCAGCGGTTTATGTCTTGGTGCAGTTAAAGCATGCAGATTGACCATGACAAGGGGGGAAGTTGGGTTTGGAAGGCTAACAGTCAGCACAGTGAGGGGTTGTCAGTCAGGCAAGACCAGTAAGATCTGCAGGACTCGGGGATAGCAAGGAACACCATGACAGGGTTATTGCTCAGCCATCCCTGCTCTTGGCTATGACCGGAGCAGCGAGGAGAGACGAGGGAAAGGGGAAAAATAGGAAACAGAGTGAGGGCGTTAGGGAAGCTTGCTGGGAACTGGGCCTTTGATCACTGGGTGAAGAATTGCCAGCTCAATGCCCACTGCTGCTGGGTCCCAACCCTAAAGCACTATGGGAAATGTTCATATTCAAATATCAGCTTCTTTTCTTCCACCACATGCCTAATTCAGTTTTTGGCAGCCAAGTAGACTGAAATACATGCACAATGCCTACACACTGAAAGACACACAAATAAATTGCTTTGTTCTGATGAGTTGCCCTGGGCAAACTCTCATTAGAGTCATTGCTGTGAAGCTTAGGGCCGTGACACGAGGCAACACAGTGTGGAGGCATGCCTCAAACACAAGCACACACATCTGTGTGTCAGCCACTGTCACACTCTGGAAAACAGGTGGCAGAAGGCTTATATGAAATATTGGACATATTCTGATAGCATCGAACAGGGTCTGTTTATGTTTTCCACTGATTCACAACGATGCAGCCACTCAAGCAGAAATGTTGTGTAGGAGTCTTCATATGGCCATAAAATACACCGGAATATAAAATATTCTGAGCTGCTTAGCAAATTTTTGTTTTGTATTTCGCTGCCCTGTCGAGCATGCCCGAGGCTTACCCTACTGGCTGGTACAGAGGTGTGCGTGCATGTGTGTGTGTGGGCCAATGGGGGTTTCCCACCTGCTGTTAGGAGGGATAAAAAGTGAGTGTGGAATGAGCATAGCTTTGATCGTTTCTAATCCTCAAAGGAGGTGGAGGGCAACCTCAGCGTGTTGCCAGGGGAAGGCCAAAATAGCATTTTTGAAGAAGGAGGAGTTCTGTGTTGCATGTTTATGTAGGGTGGATATCGTAGCTTAACTGCACACACTTGAAATTATTATTTACAAGCTTAAATTGTTTATGTTTGTGTGTTTTTTTTCCTTGTGGAGAATGAGTCATCCTCACTTGATAGGGATAGGAACTTTCCATTGCTCGACCCGGTCATAGTCCCCATGACTCCAGTAGGCGCAGCAACTTTAAAAGCTACACCTCCTGCGCCTCCTATCAAGTTTTCTAGTAGCTTTAGTTTCCCGGTGTGTGCCAGCCACTTGTCTACCTGTCAAGTCTTCGGATAGTGATGAACACGTCCACACTACAAGTGTCGCTCGAGCTTTAACCTCTTAAGTCTTTGGATCCTTGCCACGCAAGAAACTTCCCTCCCCGATTTCTCTCCAGAGGACTCTATCTCATCAGCCACAGACCTTTTACCAAGCCCTCTGCCTTTCTGAGAATCATCTTTACATATTCTTGCGTTTTGTAAATAAACCCCTTGAACTTCCCTTCAGCCTCCTGCTTTCATCATTTTTAGTGCGACTGTTCTGGCAGTAAATCTAAACAGACCCCACAAATCTGTAAATGTCATCTGGGTGCAAGAAGCACTGCCTTCTGTCTTTGTTTCCCTGTGGATAATTTAATTGAGAAAGTCTCATTAAAAAATAAACCCACTGCCGATGGTGCCTGGGCTGAGGCGCATGCTGAGTCTGACCTTTTGTCATAAGAACAATTAACTTCAGTGGGTGCTCATTAAATAAGACGGACATTTTATTATCATTACCTTAATGGCGACTCATACATCAAGATTAAAGTCGAACCCTGTTCACCGAGCTGTCCCGTGAGGTTGACACCGGGTTAAATGAGCACTGTGAAAGGCAAGGATAGAGCATGGCTTCAAAACAGTTTTATTGTATCTACTCATTATTCCACTCAGACATACACAAAGGATTCTGTATACTGTAGGAGTATGACTCAAGTGAAGTGTGGATAAACAGATACTGGCTCTCAAAACAAGCTGGTTATTCATGTTCCCCTCGATGATTAGGTAGGGGGCTTTTAGTGTGAATTTGCATGCGCATTGTTGTCATCTTCTTGCCCATTATTTACCATGCAAGCCCCGCACTGTATAATGGCGAAAGAGATGCCACGTTTGAAGTGATTACATGCAGGTTTAGAGATGGACCTTTTGTAGTCGCAGCTTCCTTCCGTGCACACGTGCACGACAGATGAAGCAGAAAACACAGATGGAGGGAGAGAGCTGTTTTTGTTGTGTAACTGTATGAAAGCATACAAAGCACAATCAAAGGTGCGCTTGGTATTCCACCCACAGGTAGGGATCACAAGGCCACTCTAAAACAGTCCAAAGCTACCTTGGGACAGCTCCAGCTCCTCACTTCACAAACCAGTATACAGCGAGACCCTGCAGGGCACTCGGAGGGGTGGTTAAAATTGGAACACATTCATCTCAATCCCCTGCCTGCTAGCACTAATGGATGTTAGCCTGTTTTGGAGAGACAATGAAATCGAAGAAAGACAGGATTTCAGGCTCCTGTGGACATGACTGAAAAACACATTTAATCCCTCTGTGCTACAAGCCTGTATGATGCACGATTTGAATTGAACAACTGCATCTTCTTAGCTTTGAAAACAAATCTTTTCTTTCTTGCCGTTGTTTCAGTAACCCTGATGTGTCAGTTGAGTGCAGTCAATTTGGAGGATAACGTTACTTTTCATTCTGCTCCGTCTCCGCATTGTCTGCTCTTTCTGATGAGGCCCGTGTCCCATTTCCCCTACTGCAGATAAAAGAGGCATCAGTAATGCTAAAGGATGATTAAATAGGCGCTCCTCGGCTACCCACCGAAACACGTCATTGTGTTCCTTATTTGCTGGAAAGGTATAAAAACATCCCACAGCATTTGTAGTTTTGCTTTGTGCTCTCCATGCACATCACAAGACGTCTTCTATCTGCTTCGCATAGGTGTAGAATGTGCCACACGCCTTCTTTGCTGTTTTAGTTTCTCTACTTTCTATGCATTTCAAAATGCACCTCTGCAATATGGGTAGAGAGGTTTCTGTCTACCTGTATTGTTGTACCATCTTTTCCTGCAGAAGAATATCACCCCTTGAAATCTCAAACGGAAGTATCTGTTCTGCCAATTTGCTGCTCCGGTATAGAAATCCATTAAAGATCCCAGAGGTCTCCAGGTATCTTCTTTTTCTTCTGATTTCCCCTCTTCTGGCTCGTGCTTATATTTACTATCTAACCACCATGAAATACTATATGCCATTGTAGTGTATCAGCTGTAGTCTCTTAGCAGCAGTTTGGATGATAGCACTACTTTTCATAAAAGAGTGTGAGCAAAGACTGGATTTTCGTGCAGCGTTCCCGACGCTGCACATACTCTGGAAAGTTGAGTATTTTTCTGTAATGTCGCTACCTTGGAGTACAAGTGTAACTGTGCCGTGGAGTGACACATGGATCAACAGAAAAGTGTGTCTAATTCTATACAAGTTTTACTTGAGAGGAGGAACTATCTCTTGTTGAGAGGGAGACGGGGTTTTTCTTCAGAATACATAAAGCGTTCATGTTTAGTTAATGTCTTATCATTGCCGCATCCAATTAGGATGTGTTTTTTAAGCTGCTTGTCATCTCGATTAAGCAGTCACCATGGGGAGTCTTCTGAAGAAACACTTTGCGTGGGTGGGAAGTACAAGGACAGACATAAATACAACATGTCAGTAAAGAACCAAACGGATAAAATTATGTTGACTGTGCAAATTCTTAGAGATACTCACATTCCACGTATACTTTCTGCAATTTTTTCTGTCATTTGTCTAAACTGTGAGTTAATCTCAATCACTGCCCCTCCCAAAACACATTTAATCCTGAGTGAATACTATAGTGTACATCATGTTGGAAAATATACTTTTAGATCAATGATTAAATGTGTTTTACATCTAGATATAAAACATCAGAGAAGTATGACACTGTACTGTTTGTTCTTTTGCACAACTGCTAAGCTGTCTCTTGTAAATCCTGTTTGAATGAATGCCGAAAATGAGCACACTCTGATTTCACAACGTAAGCTCTATCTGTGTAAATCACAGCCATGTTTGCCTGGAAATTCCTCACACTAGCATGAAAGGTCAAAGGAGCTGATTTGTGCACAGATAACCACGAGAATTCCTGCGATCATCAGAAATCAGAAATCAGAATACTTTATTCATCCCGAGGGAAATTAGGGGTTACAGCAGGCAGCACGCTATCAATCAAAATTTATTTATATAGCACATTTTTAAGACCGAAGTACACCAAAGTGCTTTCCATTAAAATCGCAGTACAAATAAAATCACAATAAAATATAAATTACAAATATATAAAATAAGATAATTACATAATCTAAATACAGAGCCAGATGTAAATTACCCTAATTCGCCTAAAATGCCAGATCAAACAAATACGTTTTTAAACGTGATTTAAAAGACTGAATGGAATCTGACGCGCGAATATGAAGAGGGAGAGTATTCCATAGCCTGGGTGCAGCAACGGCAAAGGCACGGTCTCCTCTGGTCTTCAGCCGAGACCTAGGTTGCACCAAGAGCAGTTGGCCCGATGATCTTAGTGCTCTCTGAGGGCTGTACAGACAGAGGAGATCAGCTAAGTAGTCAGGTGCCATATTGTTCAAAATTTTATAAGTAAACAATAGAATTTTAAAATCAATTCGATATTTGATAGGAAGCCAGTGTAAATTTTTCAGAACAGGGGTGATAGAGTCAAACTTTCTAGTGCCGGTCAAGAGACGTGCTGCGGCATTCTGGACCAGCTGCAGACGCTGCAGAAGAGAAGATTGTAGACCCAAGTAGAGTGAGTTACAATAGTCCAGTCTTGACATAATGAAAGCATGAATGAGTTTCTCCATATCTTTGTGTGGTATGTAGGGTTTAGCCTTAGAGATTAGGCGTAGTTGATGAAAGCTAGTTTTTACCACAGTAGAGACCTGTTTGTCAAGTTTGGTGATATAACGTCCTGAAGTGCATGTTCGAGGCCAACTGATCTCACAGGATACCAAAAAGCAGGAGCAGTAGAAAAGCTTGACACACGGTGGCTGACTCCAAGCAGGTTTTTCTGAAGAAATGAAAGACCATTACGAGTTGCATACCGGGCAGGAGCTTGGTGGATGGAAAAGTATGTAAATTTCAATGTACTATTCCACTCCAGAGCACAGCAGACTTTAAACCCAACAGCAGACTGTGAAATAGAGCAGATTGCTTCGTTCCTACCTGAAAATGGTTAGGATACTGAGTGATATGCTTAAACTTTGCTTTTACATTTTTCATTTCTGAGACACATGCTGGGCTTACATGATAAAAACACAATAGATTTATTACACTACAGCTTCCAAATATTCATTTTTTTAATGACATTGTTTAAAACCACTTTTAAAACTGCCAAAAAGAAAATGATTATTCTTGGCACCAGTTCATGCAACCTGTATGCCAAACTCAAGCAAAAGCCCATCATGTTATACTTCATTAATCACTATGATGAAATTTGTCTTCTGTGCTTTACTTTATCCACTGACCCAGCTGCTGTTTTTAATGGCACAGAACAGTTTTGCTGCTGAGTAATATAAGTCCAGGCAGACAGAAAGGCTTTCACATCTATTGATTCTCATTATTTAAAATTGTACAAATTGTTCAAGCATCAAGAGTTTTTTTTTTTTTTTTAAATTTTGTTGCAGATGGGTAATATTGTGGCCCAACTTGACAGCAACCCCAAAACCAAAATGAGGCCATCAGCTTCTATTTCAGTACATTTCAGGAATCTATAAATATTTTACAGCACCAAGCTCCCTTTTCTTGAAAAAAAAAATCATACTGCTTTCTTTAGATTAATTCATGAATAAATAGCCGACAGATTTGACATTATTCCCTCTGAATAGTCCTTTTTAGTTATTTAGGACACGATTTAGGCAGAATCGTGAGTTTTTTTTCTCTTTTCTATGAACACTTGATAAATGGAGGCCACCAACACTAGCTAACAATCTGGCGAGGAAGCTATTTGTGCCAACAGGATGCATTTAATTCTGCCGCTCTCGTGCATGTGGCTCTACACATTATGCAAAGCGGTGGCATTTGATCTCAGTGTTTTAGAGGGAAGAGAAACAAATAAATTGAATGAGTAACACATTGCCACTACCGTAATCTAAAGGCCAACATGAAAGCTTTTCAAGCCTTTCTTTGGTCCAGCATGCAAAAAGAGTGTTTTTTTTGTTATTTTGTTCATGTTCAGTTTACTGGAGTATTGTACATTCTTACTTAAACCCTTACATTGGAAAATATTGTTTAATGTAACTATGTTATCATAACATAGTTACTAGTTATTAGACCAGGGATTTCAAACTCATTTTGAATAGTGGGCCACATACAGCCCACTTTGATCTTAAGTGGGCCGAACTACCCTCCAGGGTCAAATTGTAAGAAATAAATATGTAAAATTACAGAAAAAGTTATGTTAGCTCATTGCATATACTTTCCTGTAATTATGAAATGCGAAAATGCTGTTAACTGACAGAATTTGTCCTTTTTTTTGTGAAATTACTGTAAAAAAAAAAAAAAAAAGCATTTCTACAGCATATAGTAAAAAAACAAGCACTTTCTGTGATTTATTTGTTCTATTTCTTATTTACTTGTAGCTAATGGCAATGGGGGAGGTTGTAATAAATCACAGACGCTGTAAAAGTTATGAAAAAAAACCAAATCCAAATATTTATGCAATCCTTCCACATTTTGTAAAGTTGTGCAGTGAGCCAGATTGGAGTCTCTGGCAGGCAAATTCTGGCCCCCGGGCCTTATGTTTGACCCCTGTGAGATCTTAAGTTAGAAGCATTATTTAAACTTTATTTAGGCCATCTCTCAGCAATGCAATTAAAATTAATGAGGAAATAAAAACAACATTAAACGAGCGACTTAGCCAAATCAGAGCGCATTTACATTCCTATTTAGAAATTCTGTAGCCAGGATCACATGTGACCCAGCTGCTGCGTGACCTTTTTAAATTCCCTGACAGTCATCGGTTGGCTGACATTCAAACAACCAGTCACAGCAGAACAGAAAAATGTTCAGGCTGATCCAGTCTTGCATTAACTAAATGAAAACGTATCACATGGTGAAAATGCCTTCCTTTTTTTGGGTTGTTTTGTACCCGGAGCAGCTGGAAAATGGACAACAAGCGCCCAGCCCAGTAAAACAGGAACAATCCGAATCCATTTTATTACTCTGGCCATTAAAAAAGGGAAAAGGCTTACCTGATTTAATGATTCTCAACAAAGTTCTCCTTTTGAACGTCTTCTGCACCACTTCCAGGGATGCTGCTCTTCTTCAGATCACACCTTGTTGCATGCAGCCAAATGTGGTGAGTCACAATTCTCTGCAAGTGCCCAACGAACCCCGGAATTGTGATTTGTGGCTGCATTTGCGGCTCAGAGGCCCAAAAATAGACATCCTTGCTTTATGTGAATCACAAAAACGTATACATACTTGATAAGCAACTAACATTCCTCAGTTAAAGCAAAACAGGTGCTGTCGAACGAATTAATTAATTGCAGAAAAGCTTCATTTTGTATGTAATTATAATAGAATGGAATAAAATAGCTCGAAACCTGAGACTGCAGTTTAGGGAAGGACTCAATGAGGAGTGGAGGTGGCTCCCAGGCCAGGCAGTTTCCTATGTACTAATAAGAGAGGAGAAAACTGAACAAAAGGGTTGGAAAGAGTACAAAAATTTGAATAAACAGTCCATAGTGGAGTGAGGCATATATAGTTTAGAACCAGAAAGGGTGTGTGTGAGGTGTAGTTCCACTCCTGAAATTCAGATAAATGATCTCCAGTTAAGCATATTTCAATATAAAGATGATTAGCTCTTGTACTTTGTCATTAAATAAAGCTTAGAGAATTCAAAGTGGCATTTCATGATCGGAATATAACAATCCCAAAACCACAGTAGAGGTCTAATGGACTCAAATTCTTGTATTGTCTTATACATACAGTAACTTCTGTTTGATAAAAAATGGTCAGATTTGATCTACAAAGTCTAATGTAATTAATTTCCAGTAATATAAGATTTGAACATTATTTCCCCTCTACTGCTGGGATATTAAAGGGTGCCGATGACTTTAAATCATTGATCAGTTTTTGCGAACCATCTGTTGACGCGTTAGCACATCACTTCAGCTGCTCCAGCATACTCCATTCTGTATCGTCCAACAAACCCACAGGAGGACAGCGGTTCAGGTTTTATGTTAGACACTGTCCCTGATAAAACTGCTAACACCATCCATCTCATCAAACATGGAGGCGTGTATCTAATCTCCTAGCCTCAAGGCAGACCTGGAGGCCAGATGGCCGCACCCTTCCTTCCCCTCAGGCCAGGCTGGAGCAATTACTACTGCTGCTTCACACACAGACCTGTGTCACCAACGCAATTAACAAGCTCCGGAGGAGTCTGGGCAACCAGAGAGGGACAGACTGTGTACACAGCATGAATGATGAGAGGAACGAGAAAGGACGCATCAGGTTTGGTTGCCAGGTTTTAGTGAACATTTAATATGGGTTAGACTAGACTTGTAGCTGCTGCAAAGGTTTTTGTAATTTCTAGAAGTCTTGCATATGTAGATATGCTTGTTCTATGTTTTCATATTACAGCGTGTATACAGGGAGTGCAGAATTATTAGGCAAATGAGTATTTTGTCCACATCATCCTCTTCATGCATGTTGTCTTACTCCAAGCTTTATAGGCTCGAAAGCCTACTACCAATTAAGCATATTAGGTGATGTGTATCCCTGTAATGAGAAGGGGTGTGGTCTAATGACATCAACACCCTATGTCAGGTGTGCATAATTATTGGGCAACGTCCTTTCCTTTGGCAAAATGGGTCAAAAGAAGGACTTGACAGGCTCAGAAAAGTCAAGAATAGTGAGATATCTTGCAGAGGGATGCAGCAGTCTCAAAATTGCAAAGCTTCTGAAGCGTGATCATCGAACAATCAAGCGTTTCATTCAAAATAGTCAACAGGGTCGCAAGAAGCGTGTGGAAAAACCAAGGTGCAAAATAACTGCCCATGAACTGAGAAAAGTCAAGCGTGCAGCTGCCAAGATGCCACTTGCCACCAGTTTGGCCATATTTCAGAGCTGCAACATCACTGGAGTGCCCAAAAGCACAAGGTGTGCAATACGCAGAGACATGGCCAAGGTAAGAAAGGCTGAAAGACGACCACCACTGAACAAGACACACAAGCTGAAACGTCAAGACTGGGCCAAGAAATATCTCAAGACTGATTTTTCTAAGGTTTTATGGACTGATGAGATGAGAGTGAGTCTTGATGGGCCAGATGGATGGGCCCGTGGCTGGATTGGTAAAGGGCAGAGAGCTCCAGTCCGACTCAGACGCCAGCAAGGTGGAGGTGGAGTACTGGTTTGGGCTGGTATCATCAAAGATGAGCTTGTGGGGCCTTTTCGGGTTGAGGATGGAGTCAAGCTCAACTCCCAGTCCTACTGCCAGTTTCTGGAAGACACCTTCTTCAAGCAGTGGTACAGGAAGAAGTCTGCATCCTTCAAGAAAAACATGATTTTCATGCAGGACAATGCTCCATCACACGCGTCCAAGTACTCCACAGCGTGGCTGGCAAGAAAGGGTATAAAAGAAGAAAAACTAATGACATGGCCTCCTTGTTCACCTGATCTGAACCCCATTGAGAACCTGTGGTCCATCATCAAATGTGAGATTTACAAGGAGGGAAAACAGTACACCTCTCTGAACAGTGTCTGGGAGGCTGTGGCTGCTGCTGCACGCAATGTTGATGGTGAACAGATCAAAACACTGACAGAATCCATGGATGGCAGGCTTTTGAGTGTCCTTGCAAAGAAAGGTGGCTATATTGGTCGCTGATTTGTTTTTGTTTTGTTTTTGAATGTCAGAAATGTATATTTGTGAATGTGGAGATGTTATATTGGTGTCACTGGTAAAAATAAATAATTGAAATGGGTATATATTTGTTTTTTGTTAAGTTGCCTAATAATTATGCACAGTAATAGTCACCTGCACACACAGATATCCCCCTAAAATAGCTAAAACTAAAAACAAACTAAAAACTACTTCCAAAAACATTCAGCTTTGATATTAATGAGTTTTTTGGGTTCATTGAGAACATGGTTGTTGTTCAATAATAAAATTATTCCTCAAAAATACAACTTGCCTAATAATTCTGCACTCCCTGTATGTATTGTTTTCGCTTTTATGTAACTTCAGGGAGAGGCTTTGTGGAGTGAGCCTGCAAAAATGTAATATTACGCTTCTATCTCCTTTGCATTCTGCATTCATGCTTGTTGTGAAAATGATTCATCACAGCTGTGGCAGAGAGACTAAAATGTGTTACAGCCCCCAGAAGGAAAGGCAGTAGGTGTTATCTAGGTGAAATGTCATTTTATTCATGGGCACATTCCTTTATCCGCCAGAGGAAACCAGCCCATCACAATCATCATTTCTGTTACCTTGCAAGCCACCAGCCACCAGTTTTATGACTCCTAATTGCCTTCCTAATTTGAAACTTTCATTCCTTATTACATACCTGGGTATAAACCTTTTCTACTCTTTCATTCATTTACTCTTCCAGGTAGGAAACTTTGACAGGAAAATATTGCATAAAGGTGGGAGACTGAGGGCCCTAAAGGTGTCTTAGCTGAATCTGGGATGAAAGAGTGATGGAGACCGTCAAAAGGAGAGATGGATTCTCTGGCCTGTCTTGTCTCCACCCAGTCATTGTTCATGAGCTAGGTTTTCCAGACAGCTGTCTGTACCTGCCACCTGTGACAGATGCCTGCTGTCAGTCAGTCTGGGATGGTCCACGATCTGCATCACCTTCTCGCTCCAGTTGGATCTCATATGAGCCCCAAAAACCCCCAATGAATGTGAAAAGATTGATTAATTCCCTGTTACTATTTCCCAGAGGCACTTTATATGAAGCAGAGACAAGTTAGAGGTATTAGGTGCAGGTTGTGACATAAAATACTAACAACCAATGCAGACAAAGGTCATAAATAACCTTTAAAGCTGTTTTAAACTGTTTTTTTAATCGATTCATTCCCACCACAATAAAAAAGATCATTTGTGTAAACCAGTGATTTGCAAACATTTTCTGGCATGACTCCACCACACAATTTTATCAAACACTAAAATCATTTACAAAATTCATAGAAGGTCAACACTATAGCATTTCAATATTAATTTGCCTTAGTTACTCTTAATGATTTTCGCCTGGTTGTTTGCACCAATTTGCACTTGCTCTGTGCCCCAGAGTCTGAAAAGCAATGGTGCAAAACGAGGAGGCCAAAATGTGTTTTATCAGAAAGACAATAGACTCTAGAAGTGTGTTCCTCATCTTCTACTTTCCTCACAGTCTTAGTTTTGTCCAGTGCTCTCAATGACACCAAATATATCAGAAAATTATTAAATGTATATATTTCAGAATCTGATTTAAAGAGGACATAATGTCTACTTTGTAAACAGATCATTCATAAAATGCTATGTGAAGGAACCATACTTTTACTGCAACAGACACACTATTGAAGCCAATTCTGTAAATGAAAGTAAAAATAAAAACTCACACAGCAATGCAAACAACAAAAATTGTGGAGTGTCTATGTCTATGCAATCTATCCATCTAGAGATGTAGTGTGGAAACCAAGGCGCAACTTTTACAGCTGAAAAGTGTTAAAGAGGCAAGAGGCAAAAACTGTAGTTCCTCTAGGTACCAACTGAGGATGGCTCCAAACAGGCGTCTGTCCCCACAAAGTCCTGCTTTATAGCATATTTACCTCCATGGATAGTTTCCCCTTTATAACGACTCTGACTGAGAGGTTTTTTAATAACTCACCAGCCTAGATAAACAGCACGTTTAGGTCTGTTAGGCCTCATCCACCACTTTGACCCAAACATACTTTTTGTGTGTGTTTGCAGTCAGTGCCCTTTGGAGCATTTTTAATTGATTATCTGACAAAAAATTGGTCTTGCTTTGTAGCACAGACCATCTGAGACATATGTGCTTCAATTTTGGTGAGTGTAATGCTGTAATTTTTATTAGCATTGATTAACCTGCCCATGTGTTGTACTGATACAGTTTATGAATAGTTAGCTTTCTACCCAAGCTAACTATTGTAGCATTAGCTGATAAAGTAGAGATTAGATTAGATTAGATGAAACTTTATTAATCCCTCAGGGGTGTTCCTCCAGGAAATTCAGTTTCCAGTAGCAAAGCACCGTAGTACTCTTATAGTACTCTTGAGAGCAACTGTCTGAACTCGGATGATAAAACATGCTTAGGATGGTTAGGATAAAGGAGGCAAAATACATCCTTAACATTCCTGACCACGTTTTGCCATCTGAGTTCAGGAAGTTGCTCTCAGGTTGCTGCTAACTTGAACCCCAGTGTAGAACAAATATAATAGGTTGTTTGGGTAAGCTGCAAACAAATAGTCCTTCTGTGGGATTAGTAAAGATATCTTAATGTGAAAGTCCACTCTTTAATTCATATTGAGATTGTAGAATACTATGTGTAGATACCACAGTAGCAAACCGGTGTTTGGAATCAGTACACATCCTTATCTGTCTGGCCACTGATTCTCATCGACTTAACCATTAGCTGCACTCTTCTGCATCTTCTGCTCTGTTGTGGTTCTCTTGCTGCATTGCCACACATCCTTTGCCTCTTTTATGGATGGTGAAACAGGCTCCTCCATGGTAACAAAGTACATTTAAGTCTTATAAATATGTTCACACAACTTTTATGATGTGCGCTTGCGAGTTTTGTGGATTTTCACACCTAAATTGGCTTTTATATGTGTGAATATGAGCATACTTTGGTGATATAAAAAATCTATTCAACAAAGAAGAAATATAGTTTAATCAAAGACAGAAATAATAGGCTAATTACTCAGATTGTAGACAATTATGCTTACCCATTTGCCTAAATGTGCAAAACAATTTGCAATTTTTGCTACAGAATTAAAAATGTCCTGAAAACTTCAACTGTCAAAGTGGAAAAAAAAATAACCCTAATAACCTAATCAAATTTTTCCACTGCTCTTCATCTCCCTCTCTGTAGGGTGCAGATTGAAAACCCTTATAAGTCGACACAGGTGATGAAAATATTGGCTTTCAAGGTGACACTAGCTTTGATTTTCACCACCACGTCAGGTGTTATAGCAGTCATATCTGGTTGTAGCGAGAGTGCTTAAACCGAAAGCCAACTGATGAAAATGTAAAATAAATAAATCTCAACTAGCAACCTCAGACCGATGCCTGTTTGCTTGTTTGTATTTGTGCAGGTGCGCATGTGTGTGCATGTGTGTGTCTGAAGAGACCAGAGGAAAAGATGAATAAGAGAGTGCATTTACTGTGAGAGAAGCAATACATTCTACTCAAAGATACATGCCAACTGGGCGAGGGTGGAGGTGTGGGTCTCTGCAAACGCACATCCTAACAAATACTTAAAAAAGCACACACATAAATAAACACACAGTGTGCACGTGCAAGATACATTTCAGCGCAGTGTGGAGCCTGTTATTAGAGAAATTTCCTATTTCTCTTGCCGCTATTGCACGCTAATAAACAGAATCATTAGGGCATGTTTTGGTGGGTTGGTGAGTGGCGGAGTTGCTCCATTACTGGGAAACCCACAGACTCTGACTGCCTTTTAAAATGACGGCAGAGAAACAGGCTCCATTAATGGCGGCAATCAAAGCTTCATCCCCACCACTAGCAAGCCTGTCACGTAGCTAATTCAATCTCACAACCCATGAAGCAATTAATTCATGTCAATACAAATACACAAACAGCTTTTTTTCTTCTTGCCCCATAAGAAAAGTGGAGGTCTTAAGACTGAGCTTCTGTTTATTTGCACACCTTTGTGACGGTGTGTGATCATGCTCGGTGAAGTGTACGAGGAAGAGCAGGTGTAATTGGGTGTGGAAAAAAAGAAACCTCGTGGTCTCCCAGCTAAATGAGATCCGACAATCGTTTCCTCTGCATTTTCTCCCCTGACAACGGGCACATTGTCCCCCTCCCCTCCCTTCTCAGGTTTGTCATTATTGCTCCATGACATAAGCAACGCACATGAAGGGATAATAAAACCAGCCTCCATTTGATAACACAGGAGCTTGTATCTGACTATGCCCACGCCTAACTAACTTAAATCAATTTAGCCGCAGACACTAAAACGCTCACAACAAAAGAGAATCTCTAAAGGGGTTTAAGTGCTCTGGGGCTTTGACAGGAGGCAATGGCTTAGTAAATGTTGGAAGATCAAAAGTTAAACCAATTAGAGAATACCAAACTAGATGTTATCATCTAGATAGCAACCAGAGGCTAAATGAGTTTGTCAGAGTCAATGTCTCAGTGTTTTGTTTGAGTCAATATTTCAATTATGCTCTAAGAAAGCATTCTTGGCTTGATGAAGCAGCTCAGGGAGAAACTGGGTGTGAAGTGAAATGCGTCACACGGTGTGTCTGAAAAGTAATGTGAGAAAGGAACACGAGTGACGGAGAGACAAAGCCTTTCAGATTCAGGTTAGGAGTTGATCAAAGTGGGTTCTAGCTCATCTGAGACTATAGGCATGAAGCTAGTGTGCATTTAAATGCATTTGTGGAGAAGCAGAGACCCTAAAGAGCTCTCCTGCTCCATCACCCCCTCTTGTTTCCAAACCTCCCATTCCCAGCACTTTCTGAATGTGTTGCTTCTTTGAATTTTAATGGAAAAAGATTCTCCACTTCCCGATTTCCCTCTTTAGGGCATTTCATCTTGTTTCCTGTCTCTATCTATCAGAAAAAGGAAAAGTCTCACATGCCTGTAAGGTTTTCTGATAATGGTGACTTGGTTGACTGATGATCTTCATATGTTTCTAGAGTTTTGCAAGAGATAAAAACAATTGCTCTTAAAGTGGAGATATGAATGTCATTATCTGCATCCAATCTAAGAAACAAGCAGTTTATTTATAGATTTAAGACAAAAATAGACAAATAAAAACAAGTGAAAACATCAGATAGCCAGACTCCTGTGTGCTGTTATACTAGGAAAAAGAAAAAAAAGCGCTTTCAGTTTTTTAAATAGACTGTTGACAAACCAACATTTCCCTTGGGAAGGTATACGCTCAGTGCATCTTAGTGTAGTGCTACAGTGGTGAAGTCATGTTGTTGTCAAACTTGTCCCACATATTATGGGTGACACAGCTTTCAATTGTGGATTTAAGGCAACAGAATCAATCACATTAAAAACAAACTGCTGATACAGACAGACGCATGGCAGTACATCATAAATGAAAGGTATGGATGAGCAGGTCAAGGTAGGAGGTGCATACACTTGTCTGGAATGTAATCTGTGACTCGGTGCAGATTGGCCAGGAGTAATGAGCCTTTACATTACAGTACATAAAAGGTGATAACTGCTGGAGAGCTGTTTTGCGCAAAATGTGGTTCAATTTTCACCTAACAAAGAGTCAGCAACATTCACCGATCGATAGATGTCAAAATGTCCCCCCACCTTTGATAATAAATCTGACAAGCACATGAGGAAGTGGCACAAATCTACAAGCCTTCTGAGACAGGGTAGGGCAGAGGATGTGGGGAAAAGAGAAGGTGAAAGCAACAGGATGATATAAAGCACATATGACAGTTTCCTTTCCCCCTCCCCCTTTTATACAATCAACATAAAACACCCAGAACAATAAATTCTCTTGACAATCTAAGGCATTGTGGCATCTGAGAAATGCTCCCTTTTTATATCCGAGAGTGTCCAGAGGGTTTGTCAAGACAGCAGAGCCAAAATGATATTGCAAATAAATGAAGAGTGAAGTGCACCGTGTCAAAGAATTTCCTATTGCTGACATCAGTTTGGGCTTAACATATGCTTTGCTCGGCTGCCTACCCAGGCTACCGTCTAAGTCAGCCAGGCTCACCAGTAAGCCAAGGATCTGACTGGCTGTGAAAATTGAGCCTGATGGTAATTGATTGCACATAACTTGCGTGCTTCAATTAAAGAAAGTTAGTAGCTAGTGAGGAATTAGAAAAGTTTGAGTAGAAAAGATGTGGCTATCCATATTTGTCACAGTAGCTTTCTTCAAGGTCACTTTACTGCCAGCAGGCACTGAAAGGGGAGGGCGAGGTCCCAGGGAGATGGCTGACAGAGAGAGGGCCAGCCTGACAGCTCAAGCGAGCTGATGGCTGGCTGAAGCAGACAGTGAAGGACAGGTGGACGTAATAAGAGTCTGATCTTCTTGTATCAGGGGGCGTGGTCCATTGATGGTCCAGAATCATTGTCTTCAAAGTCCCGTGGGTTCATGGGCTCTGCTCGTGGCTCAGGCAGCCTAGATGACAGAAAAACACACATGTTATATCATATCCAGTCTTCCAGCTTTTCCTCTCTTTTATCTTTTTCCGCAAACATCTGAAAGCTGTCACACAAACAGCACCGTGCCACCCACACAGTTCAACACTCACGCATGTTATGGAAATATAATAAACCTTTTGTGAAATGTAATCAGCTTCAATCAAGCTACGCCTTAAGTAGAAATCATCCATTCTGTCGGTTTTATATCAGCAGCTCTGAGCTGACAGAGACAAAGTGATAGCTAAATTGCAGGGACCTGTTGTAATTTGAGCCTGGCTGATAGATTCAATTTCACTGGAGACAGTCTACACTAATCATATGCTCTAATTGGACAATGTCGAAAGGGTGACGGAGCACTGGTGATGCCAGATAAGCAACTCTCCTGTAACTTCTCTCCCACCCGATCTTTCTCATTATGATTTTCCATCTAAATCGACAGGCCAACATCCATTTTTAAAAGACTACATGTCAGCATCTTTTTCTAAACACACACACATACACACATTTATTCACAGTATGTGGAAGCTATTTAATTCACAGAGATTCAGTGCACTTTAGGGCTATGCCATTTAATCTCACCGTTCAAATACATCAATTCAAAGCAATCGCTTTCTATGACCTTGGGCAGGTAGTTTGCATTTATATATGTGAATTTACACTCATCTATCAAAGCATGAATACGCAAAGAAGAGCTTAGTTCAAATAAACCTCTGACTTTCTACTTTGCAGGCCACAAACTACAGTAGAAGGACAAATAAACTATTATGGAGGTTTGATTGCCTGCATACTTAAAGATGTACATGAATGCCAGGCTTTTAATGCCTTTTCTTTATCACTCTCAATAGTATGTTGTATTGGTACAGTGCTGCTTTTTTCATATCTTTCAGTTTTTACATTTGGAGGTTTAATGACGAGCAAACAGCAACAGGTACATTTTAATCAATAATCTCTTCCACGCAAATGGTTACAAATGATAGTTAATAAAACAAATGAATATATTCCCAGACAAGCACTCGGTGCAGGAACTAATAATTGGAAAGCTTCTGCACATAGTATCAAAACAGTTATAATGCGAGTAACAGTTGTTTGTAGAACATATTAGTGTGATGTGGGTGCAACACAAGTCATTTTATAAAACATTCTCTCTGATGTCTTGAAATGTATGTAAGTTGATGTATAGGAGATGTGATGGAAAGATTTGTTATAATCAGACTGTTCAACAGTCTTGAGCTATTCTTTGTTATTCTTCATTCAATCATTAGACAATGAAAATGACTGAAAAAGTAGCCAATCTAGTGCTTATACCTGAATATTTTCAGTGGAAATCCTTTTATCTATGCACTAAACTCAAGCGATGAATCTATACATTACAGAAAGCTTAGCAAAGAATCGGTATTAAATTGTACCTTTAGGCACTGTGTCACTAGCAGCCTGTCACAACAACACATAACATGTTCCCATTTCTTTAGTTCAATGTACAAAAAGTACCAACAATAACACAGTTTGACAGCCAACAAGATGATTCCCGAAGAGCTATTAGCAGAAAACTTGTATCTCGACATGATGTTCTTAATTTTTTTTTAGGAAACTCACAAGTGGAGGAGAAAAAAAAGAGACGGGTCTAAAAAAGGTATCTACAGGAAATGAACAGTATCCAAAAGTCAGTCATTCAGGACCCTTCAGCTGATCCATCTACTGTTTAAAAAAGTCGCATCAGAGATGGTCTCAGCAGAAGGGTAGCTGTCAAGAAGACATTATTAAGGAAGAGAACCAGAAAGAAAAGAATGAAGTATGCCAAACTACAGAAGAACGGACTGAAAATCAGTGGCAGTATGTTTTATGGAGTGATGGAGGACGGAGGGCAGGTCGTCTACTAAACTGAAAGTTGGTGGTTCGACCTCTGGCTGCTCCAGGCTGTATGCCAAATACAAATATCCATGGGCAAGCTACTAACTCCAAGTTGGTATCTAACCCCATGTGTGTGAATATCATGGTTTGGGGCTGCATTTTAGCCAGGGATGTCTTGACAATGTTGATGGAATTATTATACAGAAAAGTACCATCAGATCTTGGGTTTCATTTTTCAGTGTGACAATGACCCCAAACACACGCTTAGTAAAAGCATGTCTGGATAGAAAAACATACAATGGAACACTAGCAGTCATGGATTGGTCTCCCCAGAGCTTGGATCTCACTGACTAATTTAATATATTATTGAAAGACTATTACATCACGTAGTAGTATTCTACCTGTGGGTAGCTACAGTTAGTACTCTATACAACACCCAGCCACAATCTTAAAACACAGAAAACTGAAATAAGCTATTTCAATAAGATATTGACCCAAATGCTATTTTCAGTTCTACTACTACATACTAACCACCGAAACACTGACGCAGTGAATACTAAAGATATTAACACTAAGATGTTTTGACAAGACACAATAACCAGTTTAAAAGTGTCAGGACGATGTAAGATATTACATCGTCCTGACACTTTTAAACTGAAACTTTTCATCTAAGAACAAAAAAGCAGCAAACTAATAAATATATTCTAGACCTTATTTTGTGAATGTTACCTCATTTTTCTGTTATAGATACATTTCCTTCGATCTCTGCTTCCCTGAAGCTTCCTTGCCACCTTTCTTCTTCCATCTTTGTTGTCCATGTCATTTATAACACAATCTTTGAGGGGGAAAAAAAAAATCCCAATTTTTGTTACCAGGAAGCAAAACCTTTCAGAGCACTGCTCCCTGAATATTCCTGTCTGACACACTTTTGTTGGCAGAAACAAAGAACTGATTTCTCTCCCTTTCTGCACCTCCTCGAGGAGCAGATCATCACAATAGAAACTCAAAACAGGGAAGCTGATCAAAGAACACCATGACATGCAAGAATACCTGGTAGTCCCTATGTGTATGACCTGTAATTAGAACCATATTAGCCTTCCAGATCTCAATGAGTTCACACCAGTTTAGTTATTGGTCAAACTGTAAAACAACACTATAAACCAAGAAGCTATAATAATCATGCAGAAACACACACACACCTTGGCATCCAGCGCCAACTTACTGACTGCCAAAAGTAATGATATTAGAGTCAACAAGACAAATAGCACAGGGTAAGTTTCTATTTAGTTGTACAATCTCACTTAAGCGTCAAAATAATGAATTCTTCCACAGCTCCGTAAACTCAAATTCTTGGCAAAGTTACCTTTTGTGCTTTTATCCACTAGACCAACATGACTTATTCATAAGCCTTAATGCAGTTGATGTTTTATTGATCACGACTGATCATTGCCTCCTTCTCTTTATGTGACCATGGCCAGCGGATAAGAGTAGAGCTGAAGGCTGAGAGGGCTGCTACAGAGCAGGCATGGTCTTCAGTGTAACGTGCTGGCTATGCTTCTGGGTGATGGATGGACAATAAGCATTGTGTGTGTGTGTGTGTGTGCGCGTGTGTGTGTGTGTGTGTGTGTGAGGGAGAAAGAGATACGGGTTTAGATAGGATTGATCGAGTAGGAAAAAGCTAATCTTACTAATGTTTCCTCTCTGAGTGACAAAGAAAAGTTTCACCAGTAGAACCAGAGTGACTCCATCGCTCACTAGAGAAAACCTCTGTCTCCCTGTGACAAAAACAGAGGGGGGGGCAAGCATGTGATGATCCCTATACTTTGACTTTTGTCTCTTTTAATCTTTTTTTTTTGTTTTGGCCATAGCCTAGGGAGCTCTCTAGTAGATGGAGGAGGGAGGGGTCCTTGCCCTGATTAAGTTTGAATTCCCTGCTCTTGGCAGAGGAGCTGCGAGACTCCTAAGTCATCATCCGGAAAGAGTCCCATCCTGCTGTGGCAGCCTTGCCAGCTTGAGCCAGCCTCATTGCCATATGAATAATCATACTGCAGTAGCTTGGATATGCTGTGTGTGTGTGTGTGTGTGTGTGTGTGTGTGTGTGTGTGTGTGTAAATAGAGAGACAGAAAAGGGAGGAGCTGAAAAGCAAACTGCAGGTCGCTGATAGGGGAGTGAGGTTCTCCTTGATTAAGCAAAGAGGTTGAACAAGAGTAAGGCTATGTACATAGTCCTCATGACAATCATCCGGAGGGGGAAATAACTATTGCAATTTGCATTTCCAAACAGTGGTGATGCCATCTAAGCGTACCCCATCACATAAGATGGCTGAGCCCATTCCTCAAGCCCTGGGGGTCTATGAGGTTTGGTCTAATGAGAGAGGATCCTTAATGGTTATTGATAGAGCCCATGAGGACAGACTCTTACCCTTACTCTCCAGTCAAGCAGTGCACTCTGCTACTATTTAATGAAGTAAAATTCGCTGCTTCTGAAGGATGATTTAACACTAAAAACAGATTTCTGACAAGAGATGACGAGCGAAAGGAGAGCAGAACATTAAGGAAATAACGAAGGAAGATGGTGAAAAAAATGTAAATGGCAACGTATAATGTAAAAAAGTAAAGACAGACTCGAGTATTATGAGTAATCTACCATCTACGCACTATTGCTTGATCTAATAGTCCTAGAGAGGCTTACATCCTTCTCTCTCTTTTGCCATCAAGTCATCAACATCCATCTTCTCTCCGTGGATTTATGTTCTTTCCTTTCATCTGACAACCTTGTCTACGGATGAGTAATTTAGAAATGGCCCATGCACACACACCTTTCATTAAAAGCACCCCTGTGATCTTCCCAGCACTTTGCACTGTGATGATCCTGTTAGCTAGAATTTGAGATATGAATGTATTCTAATGAGGAGAAATGTAAGGGCAAGTCAGAGGAGGGAAAAGGAGTGACACGGAAAGGTGAAGGAAGACCATTCGGTCGAGCTTCGGAACGCTAAATATCAGAGAACAAAGAAAGGAGAGCCAGAGTGATGGAAGAAAAGCGATATTATCTTGATTTAAATGTGTGCTGCTGAGACAAGAGGAAGGAAGTGGTAATAAATAAGAGTGAAAGGTATGGATAACAGATTTTAAAGCGTTTCTTTTAAAGTTCCACTAGTCCACATTCTTCAGGTTATTTACTACACACGAAACGGCAACAGCTTTTGGCAGGCTATAATACAAGCTCAAAAGGCAGTGCATTTAAAAAAGGAATATAATAAGCACAGCAGACATGTTAAGGAAAAAAAGAGTACCTGAAGATAAGCTAAAACTGTTTCAAGGTGAAAAAAAATCTGTTTAACCTAAGGAAATCCGAAGTGCTACATTCAACATAATGCATTCTTTGAGTGCAGTATCCAATATTTCTAAGTCAATAAATGATACCATACTTTATTAAAAATGTCTTTTTCTATTAAAAAAATAAGATGTTCCATTGATGGCCATCACATCTATTCAAATAAGATACAGTGAAGGGTGTTAGAGCTGTTTCCTTTAATAAATTTAAGAGAACAGCGATGTATCGAGGGGCTTAAGAACACGGACAACAGTATCCATATAAATTACATCTGCATAGTCAAGCACTCATAGGAATGTTGCCAAGAACAAGGACACAAGCTATAGAAAGAAGCTTGCGTAGGGAAAAAGCATGCCCATAATTAAGTAAGTCTATTGATCTTAGTCCCCTAAAATTTGCTGGATTAATTTCGCAATCAGCAGAACAAAATAAGTGTGAGCATTTCTAAATGCCCTGACACAGTTGTTAAGGTCCTGGCGGCAATCCATTCAGGTGCTATTTTCCCCTATCCTTAACATCTGAGACATTTCTTGTAATATCCTTAAGGAACAACAACAAACTGTTTTGTTGGCTGTGTAATGAAATGTTTAGTTTGTCTCGAAGGTGTAAAATTAGAACATGATCACTTAAGATTAAGGCAAGCACCACTGACAGAAATTTATGTGGTTTATTCTTTAAGATTAAATCTAGATGCGTTGATGTTTCTTGATTTTTGGCATGTGGCTAATTAGGAGTTGAATTTAATTTAATTCAATACACTAATTCTTTTTTTTAAGGAATTTCTTTTCCAGATAAATGCTTGTGAGAATGGCATCTATCTAGGAGCAGATGCATCCTAAAATGCCTTGAGGAGCAGACCTCCTGGGCTGGATGAATCAGTGAAGCCAGCGAAATTCAAATCCCTGATGCTGAGGAAAGGAAAGATCACTTGAAAGGTCACAGAGAAATTATCCATGCACTAAAAAAACAAAAACAAATAAAGAGGTGATTGCTGCACCTTGAGAGACCTGGCATCAAATCAAAGGCAGGCTTGCTGGTTTGAACAAGTCATGCTTACAAAATAAGTTTCTTCCCTGAACATACCAACATTACAGGCCCTATTATCTGCAGCCTTTCCTAAGCAGTTTTTTTTAATCTTCTGAACAACAAATGAAGCTCCCTCGCACACAGCCTGAAAAATTCAGGATTCTTTATTCAGCTCGGAGGCACTGGGTCATGAGTAAGACATGGTGTTCTGGTGGAAGTGAAAAGGCTGGCCCAGATAGCAGCACTAAACCTTTATATATAGGATACAGAGTAAGGGTGAAAAAAAAGGAGGATGTGGTGGGAGCATGAGATTAAGACGAAGAAGTCAGCTTGTTTGGAACTGTGCACTACAAAGCATGTCCGACTTCTACTAGGTGAAGATGGATTCAAGGACCCAAGAACAGATCCTCGAGACCCTCACCCAGAGGAGTTGCAGCTCAACTACGAGCAGTTCCCAAAAACCATAGTGCAACTGCAGAGGCAGTACAACTAAAAACACCTCTATATAGTGAAGAAGAAACAACTGCTAAGGGAAAGGAAATACTAGTATCAGATGCCCAGATCTCTCTGGTCTGATGGCAATGGCACAAGATGGAAATTCAAACTGGGGAAACAACCAAAACATCTCTGATGGTATGCCCAGTAATATCTAAATGATGTGTGTGTGTGTGTGTGTGTGTGTGTGTGTGTGTGTGTGTGTGTGTGTGTGTGTGCGTGCGCGCGCGCAAATATAGATTCTACCGGCTAAAAGGCACAGTTGCATTTTCCCCTCACTCTTCTATCACTTTCTATGCCTTCATTGATTAGTTTCAAAGTGTGACTGCATCTGCTTCTTTTGACAACAAATGATTTTTCTATATTCTGACCTTCAGACAAAATCTGTCCAATTTGGCCAAGTAGACTGAGGAGAAAAGCTAACTATTTTCTGCACTGAGAGCTCTAAAAATTCAGAACAACGCACCCCAACATCAGGCTATACAGGTCAGTAAAGTACTTACCTTTATCTACTGTTTAACAATTCATTTTATGTGCATATTTTTGGCCACCTTTTTATGTCTCCAATATTGTTCTTTCTGCAGTTTCGTTTTATTTGTAATTCAAAACACCTACAATATTACAAGGTTTTTGTGTGTTATGGCAGAAAAATAAAACCTCCGAGTGTGAGAACAGTAATCGAGAGGCTGCTGTTTGAGCAAAGGTGTGACATGCAGTGCAGGCATTAGAGGTGGATATCAGAATCGATGAGTCACAGCTGGAAATTCATCTGTTTTTAAACCACTGACTGATGCACTGCATTTCATATTCGAAAAAGCATAAATACACTTTGCAATTGTATTATTTGAGAGTCACTTTAACATAATGACACGCAAATAGGTGGCATGCTGGGTGGGTCTGGATGGTTTCATTTATTTTGGCATAAAATATTCCATTTTGCTTTATATTTCCTAATTCACTGAGGATTTAAGCACAACAACAACGAGACGGGTTCCCAGAGAAAAACATTAGTAGCCATATCGAAATCAGTAACACATTATGATACTCTACAAAAAAATTCATGATGTTAGAGTCTTGCCTTGACACAAATAAAATAACCACAACACTGTTATTCCTCCTTGAGATGGGAGATCATCTACAAGGCTGTTAAAACTCCCCGGGCAGTTTAATGACAAATCCGTACATAGCGACCCCGCCTGCATGTGTGCACTAACCCTTGTCGAACAATGCTTGTAGAAATTTCGGCTTTGTTTACATCGTGATTTATTGAGCTGAAAAGATTCTTTACCCCAGGAAATATAACTGGTACCATCACAATATTTAGACTGCAGCAGACTGCAAAACTGTAAGAAAATACTGTTATACAATTATTTAATTTTTAAACGGCTCCAATCCAAGAAATGGATTCATAATCTTCTATCCAATCAGTTATGAATTAAGCACACAAACCTTTTTCTAATTAAATTTTATTTTGAGATAAAAGTCTTTAAATATTCATATTTAAACTCTGGTGATCACTGGAAGAGAGTGAAACAAACTTGTAGACCAAAGAGAAAACCGACTAATATGATGCAAACTGTGAAAAGACTGACTAATTGCTATAAACAATGACAGTCTGCCTCTTTCAGAGTCACTGGTCTATTCATACTGTTCGCTGGGACTGTCTGTCCCCAATAAACATTGCAGCACCCTGTGGTGTCTTCATGCTGCTCCAAAGACTTAATCAGTTCGCAAAGGAAGTCAAGAGACAAGGCACAATAACAGGCAATGAATCATGGTACAGGGGACAGGGAGCTAGGGGCTGTTTAAAATGACCCTCTGTGAGCACCACAGCTTATTCATCAGAACAAAACGGGAGCAGCGAGGATAAAATCCATCTCATCATCCACCAGATGTATCGCCTTAAGTAGAACCCGTTCAAACTCATGTTCATGCATGCGATTATTTTTTTAAATATACATCAGGAAGTGTGCTGCTTACTACTCCAACCAAGGAGTGCGTGCAAGCAACCGACCGCATGATGCATGTGTTGCCAAGGATGCTTTCTCCTGTGTAGAGAGTGCACGAAGCGAGACAGAAAAGGTGGGTGAAGCAGAATAAAATGGTGTGCTGACGCCTAGCCAATCAGAACAATCACACAGGTCTGTCTGTGCTGCAGCACGTATAAGAAGTTGGATGAACACCATTATCCCATAAACTAAATTCTTGATCATTTCGACACAGCTACCTGCTGTTAATCATACAGAGGAATTAATGCAGAGCCATTCAGATAAGAGCATTAAACCACTGTAGAGCCTCTATCTTACATTGGCTCACTTTGTAAGTTTGAAATTTCTGTGACCACGGGGGCAATTGAGAAATTAATCGAGGAGAACTGCAGCAATCCAATCCCGTAGCCCACAAACATAAAACTGTTGATTAGTGTTAATGGTGAATTAAAACTGCTTCAACAAGAAGAGAAGCATCTTGTCACTTGCTAGGTAAATAGCTGTGTGCAGACAAGGGATACTTTCTTAAAAGCTCTTCTACACCATGGGGTTTTTAATCTGTCAACAATTACCTTGAATAGCACACCCCTATAGGCTTGTATGCCTCATCCATCGCTCCCTGCTTTTTCCTTTCAATTTTCTACAACCATTATACCCTTGGTCACAAATTAAATGGCAATGAATGGCATTAAAAAGATCCCTTAGAGGAGCGCAAAAGTAGATAACAGAATCACCGTAATGGTTCTCCAATGTCTAACAAAGGGAGCGGTATACGAGGACAACTGTACTGGATGTGGGTTGATCTTGAGGACATTATAATTTGCCATTTTCTACACTTCTACATTATTACAAATATGCCGGTATTCATTTTTATAACACCAAAAAACTAGGTTCCATTTCTAAACTGTAAGGGTACTTATCATAAATTGCTCACTGTGATCTAACCTACAGTCTTGTGATAAAATGCAAACACTGCTGTTTGCTGTTTCACTGTGAAAGAAACAATCCTGCAAGAGCACCACTGCACTGGCAGCATGGCTCTGGACTAACTGATGGGCGAGCCTAACAGTTGTGCAACTTCTGGAATCAACATGTATGCAAATTTTAAATGCAGACTTTGGTTTAAATCGAAATTCCAGTAGTACCTTTGAAGTTTGAATCTAAAGCTCACAAGAGTGAAAATAGGAGAGAAAAACACACTGAAGAGATAAACTTTTATCTGTTTCTCAAGAAGGCAGCATCACCTTACAGGTAATGAATAGTGACAGGTTACAATATACATACTCTCCTTTTTACTTAAAACTTCTTGCATTTCTTCTCCCTAGTGCTTCTGACTCCAGCATAGCTGTTATGTTTCCTGGTCCAATCTCTGTCCTTTATTATATCCTATGTCAGATTCCACCCTGTGTTCCTGACTGCAAAGGAACTACAGTAAGATTGAGCCAGGGTTTCTGAAGGGAGGTCTTGGTTGCCTCATTTATACAGTCTGTTATATGACCAGTGAGCTGGCTCTGTCCCAGAGGCAGACAGCCATTATGAAGACTGACTAGTCAAAGCAGCGCCCACACATTTGGCAGGCTGGCACGGCTGCCCTCTGTTGCCTCTTTTTAAACAACCCCATTCTTTAACAGCAGAATGTTGACGCCTCCTTAATAAGTGGAGAGCTCAGGTGCCCCAATGAGCTATCCTGGAATCTGGAGAGATTTTGAAAATTAAATCCTCTTTACACTAGATTTGCAGCAATCATAGTGGCTGCAATCTCTTCCTTCATATACGAAATGATGTCATGGACACAAATGGACAGAAAAAGCAATGGAGAAAAAAAAAATTGTGTGTCTATGAGACCAAGATACATGGCCAGAGTTGGAGAACAGACTGGCTATTAGGCAGAGCCTTCTGTCGCTTCAAAACTCCCCCTCCCCTGCATCCAAGCCCTCACTGTGAAGGACACCCAGACAGACAGCCCAGAAAACCTGGGCTTCAGACTGTCACAACGCTCATCTTGCCAGATAAAAGTCTCATATGCCTCATGCGGCCCTCCCCGCTTTTTTTTTCCTCCACTGAATGTTAAACACACTGTGGAATTAAAGGACTTCCTCAGAGTGCAGCAAGAAGATCTTTCGCTTGCAACAAACAAAAAGATTAACAGTTGTGATCTCTACCACATAACTGACTTTAAAGCTCAAATTTCAAATGCAAACCTGGTGCAACGATGCCTAAGATTAACATCGAGCTTTAAAGATGGTGCTTAACAAATTAAGACTAGCCTGGACACAATTCTTTTGTTTTTACTCCTGCAACACGGTTAGATGCAGAAATTCCACACAGTGAAATACAAAGTGTTGGGGCTTAAAGTCTCCCCAGTGTCCCCTGACTTATAAAAACTTTATGTGTACTAATGCATCCTGTAAAACATCAGTCATAAAATTCTGCCTTTTGAAGGTCACATGCTGTTATTGCATACTTCATCATCAGTAAACGGGAAGCAATTTCCTTTTTTATTTAACTTTATTTATTTATTTGTTTTTGAAAGCTAGACCTTTATCTGTAATCACAGGTGAATAAAAATGTTAATGTCTGCTTTACATGCACAACTCTCTATATGATAAACAACATTCATAAAAAAAACCCCTGCGTGTTAATTACCTACAAAAAAGCAGTTATGAACAAATCGTTTGAAGGGGAAATGAGGATGGGCAAATGGGGCTGACTTCAGAAAAAGCTATTAATTTTTCGTTCACATCCCTCCCCTCAGAGAATAATGCTGGATTAAGGTGATTTTGTAAAGTGCATGCTAAATCTCCCATTAGAATCCTGAGGTAGTTAAATCCAAAGCATCTCCTCATTCCTCTCTACCCAATACTATAAATCTACATGGTGACAGGGCTTGTCGTGAGGCTGCTGAATTAAACATGCCAACTGTCGCACACTCCTACTTCCTCTCACTGCCAGAATAACTGATCAGAGGGGTAAAGTGGGGACTGGAAGAGGCACAGTGCCTTGTGTGTGATGTGACATTGTTTCCTATGTCCAAATGTGGAAGGGAGATGTTTTCCAGAAGTGTGAGAGTATGGGTTACTGCACTTTCTGCGATGACAGTTCATACCTAGAGCCAGCGTTTGATAAGCCACTGATTCATAGCCCCTTGGCTGAGCCTGCTGCTGTTGCCCTGCTACATCTTCACCAAGCTGAAATCAGACCTGTAATTTCACCCGAAGAGTAACGCGATGTGATACGCATGTGTACATGTGTTTCTGATTAAAGTGGACATGGGTCAGACAGCACGAGGAAGGCTTCTGTGCGTGAAAGAAACCATCTCTTCACTCTGTGAAGAGATGGTTTCACAGAGTGAAGAGATGGTTTCCTCATTCTTTTCGTCTCTTCCCTAATTACCTCATCCATGTGAGTGTGTGTGTGTCTGAGTGTTGTTTGTGTGGCTTCTAGAATGAATAATGAATGTTTATACAGAGTGTGACACCTTTTGAGAGATTTTACTGTGTGTGCATGAGCACTGCATGCACAAAAGGGTGCATGGCCAAGTCTTATCAGATCCAATATGACAATCTGCCTTGTGGACAGAACCCTCAAACAGGGACTGTGTGTGTGTGTGTGTGTGTGTGTGTGTGTGTGTGTGTGTGTGTGTGTGTGTGTGTGTGTGTGTGTGCATGAGAGAATAAGAAAATAGATTACAAAGAGCCTATTTTTCCTATTTGTAAATGGGAAAAGTTTTTTGACAAGAACAAGACAGGAGAAGAGGAACTCTAATTGCCTAATCCATTTCCTGTACAGTATGTCAATTCTGCCTTCCCAAGGCCAAATCATTTTATTTTCTTGAGCAAACAAAACTCCCAAGCACTACTAGACTGAATATGCTACATGCCCAATCCACTAATTATTATCTGGCTGGTCAATTTCTCAGTCTCACTGACATTTCCAAAACCCTTATAGTCCAGAGGGGTATACTATAAAGTGAGATTAATGGCTTAGCGAGCCGTGTCGATCTTAAAGTTTTCTGAGATTTCTGTGTCACAAAAGTGGCTCTCTTTTTACCTGGCTAAATCACTGCAGTAACTTATACTGAACACATAACCTGTTCGGGTTATGTGTTCAGAGTTTTGATTTAAAATTGACTGGGAGTGACAGCTTTTACTGATTCTTTTATTTACAGCATAGATGGATCAATAAATGTTTAAAGTGTGTTATAGATTCTCTGCTGGGGAACAGATTTTATATGTCTAAGTTGTTAAGCAATGACTACCTAAAACCACAGTGCAAACTGTGCATCGCACTGTCATGGGAATGTTCGTGTTTGGTGATGCAGAAAATACATAAATGTTGTTATAATTGATTCTAATCTGCCGTTAAGCCACTTTTGCACTGCTGGAATTGCAGAACAGAATTCACACCAAGAATATCTGTTCAATCAATACAATCAATTTCACTGTCATTTTCCAACAAACTAAAGTGATTTTCACATCTCTTTTATAAGAGTATGGGAGAGCCACCTTTGATTTAATTCCATTTTATTTATATAGCACATATAGCACAAGACAACAACAGTTGCCTTTTATATTGTAAGGTGAAGCCCCTACAATAAATACAAAGAAAACAGAAAAAAAGAACAACAATCAGATGACCCTCTATGAGCAACCGCTTTGGCAACAGTGGAAAGGAAAAAAACCCCCAAAACTCCCTTTTAACACGAAGAAACCTGCAGCAGAACCAGGCTCAGGAAGGGGTGGCCCTGCCCTGACTGGTTGGGGGGTGAGTGGAGGAAAATAGAACAAAGTTGTGTTGTGGAAGAGACACAGAGATGGCTCTAGTAAAGGGATTGATTTTAAAGTTTCTGAGCTTCACGTTAGAAATACTCATCAGTACCCACAGCGCTTGCATTGTTAAAATAATTAACTTGAATTAAAATGTTTATTTTAACACTCTTTGTGCTTACTTGTAACAATCTTGCATTATTGTATTTATTTTTATGTTTCATGATTTGTAGTGATTTTTAATCCCTATTTTATCATCATTATCTGATAACATCTGTGGTTGTAGTAGGCGGGACTCGCAGGAACCATTTTGAGTGGAAGAGTCATAAGAGACTGAAGCTGGAGTTTTACATTTTGTCAAGCCAGCTAATGCAAAGAAAGCCTGGATGTACTGAATTTTGTATTTTTGTATTCTACCTTACAATAATTTTTATATTGTAAGGTAATAATACATAAAGAGAAAAACCCAACAATCATTTGAGCAAGTGCTTTGGCGACAGTAGGAAGGAAAAACTCCCTTTTAACAGGAAGAAACCTCCAGGCTCAGGGAGGGGCGGGGCCATCTGCTGTGACCAGTTGGGGTGATATTAATGTGTAGCCAATCGTCTGCCCATCAGCTGGGACTACTTTTTTCCCCCCTTTGTAAAATTCCCAGTCACTACAGAAATAAACATAATGATTTTAGTGATTCCAATAACTTTTATGTTGTCCACAGTAAAGTAATGCCATTTACTGTTCCCATATGGCAAATGCTAATTAATGAGGTAATCGCGCATTGTGTGACATGTTTATTAAATACACTGCAGTGAAAATTGGGACGTTCACACAAGCGCACTTAGTGTTTAGGTTATACCTAAGCCTTATTATTGATTTAGACTTGTGTAGTGAATCTCCAGGAGCCTATGACATACAGTAACTTGTGCAAGTGGCTGATGCTGTTGCCAGCATGTGTGGTGCATTATCTGTTAATTACTGTGTCTCAGACATAAAACACATAAAATGGTGGGACTTTTCTCCTTCCTCAATCCCCACCCTTTGTTGTGCTCCTTTTTTTCTTTATAGGTACTTCTTTGTACTTTCTCTCACTCTATTCTGGTAATTTCATTAATATCCTTCCAAGAATTTGGCAACATCTGTGAGTCCTTATATTGAGGCTATCACAGTTGATGTGCGCTGTATAAATGTGACATGTATTTACATTTCTAGTGAGCTGCACATTAGAGCAGGGCGATATGACCAAAAATATTTATCACGATATACATTTGAAAATTTGCGATAATGATATAACTGACGATATAATTGACACTAGATAAAATACTTTACATCCCCCCATCAATGTATTTTCACTTAAACAAGCAGCTGTTTTTTGTGCATTAAAGTTATATAAAAATATAACAGTGGAAATGCAAATTCCTTGCTGACAGTTTAACCAAAAGGCATTTCCAGCTGAAATTGGCCGACATATCCTCAGCATAACCATGTATAATATCCACAAAACTTAAAAAGAGGTTATACACACACAATACGGTAATATGTTGAAGCACAGTACGTATCACTCCGCGAGGCGCCTGCCTACGATATAGCCGTAATGCTCCGACAATCCATCAAGCGGTGCGGCTTTGTAGCTCAGCAAAGTCGCACTAAAACATTTGACAGATTTTTGAGCGCCGTGTACAACTTAAAATTGTTTCGAGGTCAGTAAACACAACCAGAATTCATACATAAGGCACACGGGATTATAAGGGGCACTGTCGATTTTCAGAAAAATTAAAGGATTGATTTTAAGTGTGCCGTATTTTACAAACAACATGGTAATAACAACGGCCCGCTAGCATGCTCTACCAAAAATAGTGCTTTGTTGTGTATCTGACGGACGAAAGCTAAACCAGTTCCACACCACTGAAGTTGCAGCATTTTTACAAACCAATTCTGGTTCATCCGTTTCATTTAACGATCCGCTTTCGCTCTTCTCATTCTGCGTCGCCGCCATGTGCGTATGTAAACATAGGCACTGCGCATGCGCGTTTTACCCATATTCTATCGCGATATGTCATTTTCCTATCGTTGCCCAAAATTACACCAGTATTACCGTGAACGGTATGATATAGCCCAGACCTACTGCACATCATGTTATGGTGTAGGTTACAATGTAGGGTTTCAAATGTGCATGTGGTTATGACCTATGGTTTAACCGGCGGTCGGTGTACCTAATGCGTTTCTGTTTTTTTGCTAGTTGAAAATTTAAAATCCCTTTCAAGTTTGCCTTCTAGGTTCTAGGTTCTAGGTTCTTTATTATTTGTTTTATTATTACGTTCTACACTGGTCTCTCATTTATTGCGGGAGTTATGTTCCAAAAGTAACAAGCGATAGGTGAAATCCGCAAAGTAGCCAACTTCATTTTTTTTTTTACAATTATTATAGATGTTTTAAAGCTGTAAAACCCCTCACTACACACTTTATACACTTTTCTCACACTTGTAAATTTAAAAAGCTTTACGCATTCTGTATTGGACAGGAGACACGGCACGAGATTGACAGACAATGGTCTACAGCCAATCAGGATGCAGAACACGATGCGCTGTTAAAAAACAAACAAACTAAAAAAAACAGCATGCAAAATGGCACAAAAAAATAATTAAATCTGCGAAACAGTGAGGCCGCAAAAAGTGAACCGCGCTATAGCGAGGGACCACTGTACTGTAAAGCATGAGCTTAAAAAAAAACCCCTATAACATCTACCAGACAATAAAATATTCCTCAACAACAACAAAATCCAAAACAGAAGGTTATTTTTATACCACTGCGGCATGTTATGGACGAACAAGGAGAATATGCAGATGTTCATCGTTAATCACCTTCATTACTTCTTTGTTGTTTTTGCTTTCTCCTATTCAAATAATTACATGCATGCAGAGATACACACCAAGATTCACACTCTGCAGAATAGACAGACAATCACTCAAGTATCTAGTTTCATGGGAGAAAGTAAGCTGCCATTAACACAATTGGATTTCTTTCTTTTTTTAAAAAAATATTTCTGATACCAATTCCTCATGGTCTTTCCCCGAGTTTGTGTGGCATCTATGACAATGTGATTATCAGACAAAATAGCTAGATGTCTCGACGAGTAATTTAATGAGAGGATGCGGTGGGAGGGAGCAGGCTATGAAAAAGGGGAAAGCAGCATATATAGAAACACTGTTCTGTACTCACCAGTGTGTGAATGTGTGTGTGAATGGGTGGATGACAGGTTGTGTAAAGCGCTTTGGGGTCCTTAGGGACTAGAAAAGCGCTATACAAATACAGGCCATTTACCATTTTACCATTACTCCTAAATAATGAAGTACATAATAACACATCAACACACTTTATGACGTGACATAAAGATGACATGTCCTGGCTCAATTTACAGCCACAGCAACTGTAAAGGAAGGTGAGACCTGAAGAAACTGAAAGTGGTTCCTTAGTGTAAGTGACTCATTTTGATCTTCAGTACAGAGCTACAGTAGGTAGTGCAAGGTTATCAGGAAGGGTAGTTGGTGAAGCAGATACGACAAAATATGGTCCACTGGAAGAGATAAAAATGCTTTGTGCTACGAAGGTCAGTGTCATGAATCGCTGTGCGGCAGGCGGGAGTTGGACCCAAAATGCAGGACTCACAGACTCGAGGGAATGAACTCAAAACACAGCTTTATTTGCCGGTAGAACAAACATACAAACTAAACTAAACTAAACTGGGAAGCCACAAACTAAGAACTCACAGGGAGATCCACACACAGCATGAGGGACGACGCGACCCTGACTCAGAGAAACACAGGGTTTAAATACACTGGGAAGTAACAAGGGGAATGAGACACAGAAGGAGGGCACAGCTGGGAGAAATCAGGACTGACGAGACAAGCAAAGCAGGACGCATTCACATGAGACACGGACCATCAAAGTAAAACAGGAAGTATCACACAGAGACGCGAACTTGACACAGTGGAGACAGCAACTAAGAAATACAGAGACATAAACCATAAGGCAGAGGTCTAAGAACCAAAATACACAGGGAAATACTCAGCTGGGAACACAAGAGACTAGACTAGAGAGAGTAACAAAAAACCAACCATGAGAACATAATGCACAATACAGAGTGACAGAAAACAAGAAACTCAAACATGCAAAGACACACAATTACACAGAACAGAGGGGACACAGAGAGACATGAAGGGCAAGGGATCAAAACTAGAAGCCATAGAATAAATCACACACAAGTACAATAATACAAAAATCACAAAGAACTAAAAACGCTGGGTCAGGAGACCCAGGACCGTGACAGTACCCCCCCCTCAAGGGCTGGCTCCAGACAGCCCAAACACAGAAAAACAAAACCAAACAGAAAACAACCCAGGGCGGGCGGCGGGGGCCCAGGACGGAGGGCTCGGAACAGAAAACAAAAGAATGCAAAGCACAGCAAACACCGGAGCCCAAGAAAACAACCCAAACACAGAGCAGTTCAGGGGGCCGACCATGCGGAAGGCAACGGCGGAGACGTGGAACCAGTTCAGGGGGCCGACTGTGCGCAAGGCAACGGCGGCGATGCGGAAACAGTGCAGGAGGCCGGCCGTGCGCAAGGCAACGGCGGCGACGCGGAAACAGTTCAGGAGGCCGGCCGTGCGCAAGGCAACGGCGGCGACGTGGAAACAGTTCAGGACGCCGGCCGTGCGCAAGGCAACGGCGGCGGCGAAGGAGACAACGGAGCAGTTCAGGAGGCCGACCGCGCGGAAGGCAGCGGCGGCGGCGAAGGAGACAACGGAGCAGTTCAGGGGGCCGACCGCGCGGAAGGCAGCGGCGGCCCTCCAGTCTCAGGCGTGCTGGCCATGGCCTGGTGGGCACAGGACCAGACGAGGCAGGACCAGACGAGGCAGGACCAGACGGTGGCGATGCGGGGGCCGGACCAGGCGAAGCACAGGCTGAGGCTGGACCAGACGAGAACGAAGACTCGGAGGCCGGACCAGGCGGAGCTGCAGAGGCTGAGGCTGGACCAGGCGGAGCTGCAGAGGCTGAGGCTGGACCAGGCGTAGCAGAAGCAGAGGCTGGGATCGGACCAGGCGTAGCAGAAGCAGAGGCCGGACCAGACGACGCTGAAGCAGAGGCAGGACCAGGCGACGCTGAAGCAGCGGCAGAGGCTGGCCCAGGCGTAGCAGAAGCACAGGCTGGCCCAGGCGTAGCAGAAGCACAGGCAGAGGCTGGCCCAGGCGTAACAGAAGCACAGGCAGAGGCTGGACCAGGCGATGACGAGGCGGTCGCAGGTGGCGGCTGGACAGGCTCCTCGGGCCCTCCAGCGGAGACAGGTGGCTGAACGGGCCCCTCGGACCCTCCAGCGGAGACAGGTGGCTGAACGGGCCCCTCGGACCCTCCAGCGGAGACAGGTGGCTGAACGGGCCCCTCGGGCCCTCCAGCTGACGTGGCAGAAGGCTGAACGGGCTCCTCGGGCCCTCCAGCGGAGACAGGTGGCTGAACGGGCTCCTCGGGCCCTCCAGCGGAGACAGGTGGCTGAACGGGCTCCTCGGGCCCTCCAGCGGAGACAGGTGGCTGAACGGGCCCCTCGGACCCTCCAGCGGAGACAGGAGGCTGAACGGGCCCCTCGGACCCTTCAGCGGAGACGAGGAGGTGCTGGCCGGGCTCACTGGAACCCCCAGCGGACGAGGTAGATGGCGGCGTGGGAGCCGCGGAGTCCTGGATGAGCTCATCCGAGCTTCCAGCAGGAGCTGATGTAGAGCCAGAGAGGTTAGGGACCCCTGGCTGAATGTTAAGCCGAACAGAAGACCATATTGCTATCGGGGACTGGGCCAATGGTTCAGGTGCGAGCTGAGCTACTGGAGATACGGATGAGAGTGGGAGCTGAGCTACTGATGGTGGTGAAGTAGATAACTGCACGGGAGACTGAACTGAGGGCGTCTGCACTGGCACAGGGGACTGAACTGATGTCTGTTGTAACGGAGGTGGTGAGAGTGGAGTAGGCAGTGGAGTTGATGACTTCACAGGAGAATGAACCAGAGGTGAGTGCACAGGAGACTGAGCTAGAGGTGGTAGTGATAGTTGAGGGGAAAGTGGAGCTGGTGATTGAGTGGGTGACTGTGCTAAAGGAGGCTGCACTGGGGACACTGGAGACTGCACTGGGGAAAGCAGGGCTGCAGGAGGCTGCACTGGGGACACTGGAGACTGCACTGGGGACATTGGAGACTGCACTGGGGAAAGCAGAGCTGCAGGAGACTGCGCTAGAGACTGCAGTGATGGTTGTAGTGGAGGTGTGACGGGTGGAGGAGTGGCTGAAGTGGCTGCGGGTCGGGCGGCTAGTGGCTCAGCTACAGAGCATATTAACGGCAGGGCTATGGGTTGAATGTCTGACTGAGTAGCAGCCTGAATGGCTGGGTGTAGTGATGGTGGTGGTGGAAGGGAAACAGGTGGTAGTGTGGATGACGGAACTAAGGGCGACTGAGTGGCAGACCGAACTGATGACTGAAGCGATGGTAGAGGTGAAAATGGAGCGTGTGGTGGAGTTAATGGCTGTGCTAGCGGGGACACAGGAGACGCAGCTTGTAGCTGGGCAGCTAAGAGAGCTTCAGGAGGCTGGGCAGCTGATAAACTGTTCACATTACCATCCGTAGCACAAAACACAGCCCCTGAACGAATAGTCCCACGGTTCGACACAGAAAAAGAGTCCTTACTCACCACAGCCGGCGATGTACAAGTCTGAATGTCCGGCTGTGGGGTGGCGCGCTGGCGGCGTGATCGTCGTTTCTTTTTTGATGATGGCTCTGATGGGCCGAGCGGCTCCACATCCGGCCCTTCAGGCAGGTGGGTAGTAGCAGCTGGACTAACCTACTGTTGCAGACTTGTGCAACAGAGCCTTCTGAAATATGATTTGCCATGCTTTCTTTCATTTTTCCCACCTTTTCCTTCTCTAGAACCAACCTGCTCAGTAGTCTTACAGTAATTCTGCCGTTTTCAACGCCCTCTTTTTCCTTTTTCCTCTTCAGTAGTCGCTCCACATCTTCCCTGATAGAGTGGAAATAGATCTCTACAGACTTCACCTTCTGCTCATCTCATCTCTGCCTGGTTACACACTACCACAGCTAAATTTCATTTGCACAATGTACCAATACAAACCGTATTTTACAATTGGCTTATAATACAGCTTTGGTCAATGCACGTGTTTTTCTATTAGACATATTAGACTGATGTTAACTTTCAAATTTCATAAAGATGCTCTGCAGAACAACACTAGCCTTTTTTAAACAAAAAACTTTTATTATTTTAGAAAAATTGCAAAGGTTCCCACACCATTTCTTTCTGTTAAATCCAATCTTTTATACTTCAAGGCAAAGTTTAACAGATATTAATATTTAAACAGTTCAGTGGTGCTCCTTAAATTGCTAAATATCTCTTTCTTACAGTTACCCAATGTTAGCAAATCAAAACTGACAACCGTTCCTTTTCTCAAACCAGTATGCTGATGAGGATCTTTTAAGAAAAGCAGATGCACACAGAGCAGTCAGAACAATATCAGATTACAAACACACCTTGGCACACACAGAACAAAGGGGAGAGTGGAAGATGGATGTATTTTACATACATGGATTAAGAATATTTTATTCATGGACACTTCAGGCTCAGTATCAACACAAACAGAGCAATAATCCGACATTAACCCTGGACAAATCCTAAGCACTTAATGCAGACTCTTTGCTCTCTGTGTGTTGTCTGTGAGCCCAGAGCGCTCTGTAGAGCACTCGTGTATATCTACACAGCAGATCAATACTAGAAGTACCCCTAAACACGCTGTGCTTCTGGTCCTTACAGGGCTATAGGCAGTGAAAAACTACAAATATCCAGCAGAAGTGCCCTAGAGTTGTGGTGAAATTCCTGAGGTAAGATCAGACTTATCTGGTGACTTATCAGGCCCATGGCAGTCAAGTCAAATATCAAAAGAAGGATTTTCTGTTGGAAAATACTTTCAGCGCTGTCATGTCTGTTTTCGCAAAAATACATTCCTACCTGTCTGGACTATTTCGCTCTTTTGACAGGTGGTGTACAGTCATGATTCTTGCGACTCTAACAGATGATTCAATTAGACAGTTTCTATTTCCCTACTTGATCCGGAACCACCATATTGTAATGTGTGTCCACAGGCAAAAGCAAACTACATGGGCATCATCAGAGGTGTTTTTCCTCTAGGTATATCAACTAATTTTATATAAAAGAAAAATGATTCAGGAAAAACAAAGAGTCATTAGCTCCCATAACAGACTAACCTGTAACAGATGTACACACATGCACACATACACCTCTCTCCCTTTGCTTCCCAAAAACTGTTGGATGTGAGTCATGCTATGCTGACAGTATTCATGTGCCCACACACTCAAACACAAATGAATGACATCTTAAAAATTGGAGGAAAATTGTGCCTGTGGCATGAATTATGCATGCTTATAGTCTCTTATCATCTAAATGCATGTCTATCCATTTGTCAGGAAGGTTTGTGTGTGCTTTGCATTCATTGGGGGCCTCAGATCCACCCCTGTGGAATGGTGATGGCCTAAAGACAGACTGAAAGAGGACAAGAAGGCAGAGAGAAAGCAAGGCAGATGCAGAGAAAGAGCAAGAGGGAGAAGGGATCTGGTGAAACCATAAAAAAAAAAAGAGCAGAGCCTTACCCCTCACACACACACACACACACACACACACACACACACACACACACACACACACACACACACACACACACACACACACACACACACACACACACAACCACACATGCAGAAAAAACAGATACAGATGCATCTAGCTAAAACATTTTTAATTATTAAATGAGGGCATGTTGATATGCGCACACAAACACACATGGCATAAAACCAGTAGGCGCTCCTTTTATAGAAAGCAATGTAAATTTTTCATTAGAGGAAATGCAGCTTTCTCTCTCTCTCTCCCCGTGCCTTCATCTCTGGGCGATCGTGGCTCAAGAGTTGGGAGTTCGCCTTGTAATCGGAAGGTTGCCGGTTCGAGCCCCGGCTTGGACAGTCTCGGTCGTTGTGTCCTTGGGCAAGACACTTCACCCGTTGCCTACTGGTGGTGGTCAGAGGGCCCGGTGGCGCCAGTGTCCGGCAGCCTCGCCTCTGTCAGTGCGCCCCAGGGTGGCTGTGGCTACAAAGTAGCTTGCCATCACCAGTGTGTGAATGTGTGTGTGAATGGGTGGATGACTGGATATGTAAAGCGCTTTGGGGTCCTTAGGGACTAGTAAAGCGCTATATAAATACAGGCCATTTTCCATTTACCATTCTGTCCTGTGTCCTCCGGCCATGCTCCCCTGACACCTTCTTGCTTCACTCAACTCATCTATTTGACCCAGCGAAGGGCAAGCAGCCCAGACAGATAAGCTGTGTCCCAAAGTACCCGCTTTGCTTCCACATCAACCTCTTTTCTTGATTTGTGTGTTCATGTGAATGAATGCCATGATTTTGGGTGGTCTGCAGCCTTCACATAGTGAGGCAGTGTGATTTCTCCCCCCCCCATCTCTCTCACACTTCTGTCAGCAAACACAAACTGTCTAATTGAATCATCTGTTAGAGTCGCAAGAATCATGACTGCACACCACCTGTCAAAAAAGCGAAATAGTCCAGACAGGTAGGAATGTATTTTTGCGAAAACAGACATGACAGCGCTGAAAGTATTTTCCAACAGAAAATCCTTCTTTTGATATTTGACTTGACTGCCATGGGCCTGATAAGTCACCGTGCAATGACAGATGATGTAGTGTTTTAAGAACACTCAAACACAGAAAAAAGGAGTATAAAACAGGAAAATAATACAAATCCACAACAACAACAATGATAATAATAAGGAGAAGAATAGAAATAAACTCTGAAAATGGTGACCACATGTCTCTTTTAGTATTTTAGTGTTTCCTTTGTCAAACAAAATATAAATTTTTGCTCATGAAACTGTCCAAAATACCAGGAAACTGGACAGATTTCTGCCAAATCAAATAACAGACATACTGTGTTTACTGTATACAGTTATGTTTACTGCTGTGCCTTGTCATTCCTATAGACTGTATATATATAAAAAAGCTCCTGGGCTTAAAGCTAACCCAGCAACAGTAAACTTGCAATAAACTTGAATTCTTTTTAATAGCCACCAGGGGGCAACTACCTTTAATGCAAAGAAATCAAATTGTACAGAAATCCAAGGAAAAATGATCTTGTATCTCTCTTGACAGTTTTCGATTAGTTAACTAATATATTCTTAAAAAATAAATGACTTTGCAAATTATCTTTCCAAATGAAATCAAAAAGACCAATAATTTTTAGGTTAACGTTTTCTTAACTTCTTCCTTTTTATTTTTGGCCAGAGTTTACAACCATGCATGCATGTCTGTCGGTATGGCTGATTCTGTGTCTGTCTGCTTTAATAAGTACACTTAATATTGACTTTATTTGAACTGCAAAGCAATTTGTATTGTTTTTGTGCTTTGTTTTCAAAAGTGGAATATAAATACAGTCATCATCATTATTATTATTATTATTATTATGATGGCAAATTCTGACCCTACATCTGAATGTTGCAGTAGAGAATGGTCACTTCAGTCACAGACACACCCTCATCTCACAGTCTATTTATATCTACCATTAAGGAGCAAGACGCTGCCGCAGTATTCTCCTAAACAACAGTTTCCTGTTTTGCAACATCTCCCTCTGTATATTTGTATGTCTCTCAGCTTCTGTACTGGAATATAAGTATAATGGTTGTAAAAATCAACACGATCGTATGCTCGTATTTTCAGTCCAGCTGTGACGGCTGTGGTGCAACGTGCCAGGTTACAAAAACCGAGAGGTCCATGACTGACCGGTGCAACAAACAATGTGCTGCCAAAATCGCTGTGAGACACCGACGACACAATGAGGATAATGGCCCCCATAAGAGTCCCACACACCAGTAAAAAAAATAAAAAAATAATCCCCACCGTGCTCTGGCCATTTAAATCTTTTAAGTTCTCATATATTTTTCTGAGCTCATTTATATCTAGTGTGATGTTATTATAAACAGAGACTATCTAAAATTACAAAACAAATAAAATGTACAGAAATGACTAAATAAAGAATGGAACATTGGAAAGTACATTACTGATACATTAGAGTAAATTCATGGTAGCTATTCAGTGCGATGGTTGTGTTTATGTAAGACAAAAGCAAAAAGATTACTGAAGGAACCAGAGAGAGAATCTTTACTTTCAGCTGTGTGTGTTATGCGAAATGCATTAAAAAAAGTAAGTGAAGCAAGGCAAAGCAAAGGGACTTCTGAGATACAGAGAGACGTGACTGATTAAGGCAACGAATGGGGGGAATTTTACACTGGAATTAGAAGTGCTGTGCTCTCCTGCTAGTTTTACCTTTTTTGTGTAATTGCACCATGAGAATCATAAGCTCACAGGCCTTGATCAGTTTTAAAAAAAAATTTTTTCTTTGCCTATACTGACCTGAGAAACAAACCCAATTATCAGCAGCTATGACAGAGCAATATGATGTAGTTAAAGACAACTATAGCCTCCAGTGTCCTAATCCTATTTCCTTATTTGTGTGTATTTCTTCTTTTTGTCCATTATTGATGGATTCTGCTGCTTTTCAGTGCCCTTTATCCTTGGATCTGACTTTCTTCCCATGCAAATGCAACTTTATGTATTAATTACTTTTGTTTCAAAGTCTTAAATATACCTCTATACATAACAAAATTCTTATTACCAAAGATCTAAGTACATGTTTAGTAGGAATGATATTTTCACACATAATATAGACACAGAATTTAATTACATTTGATTAAGTGACACATTAACACATAGATGATTTTAAGCGTTGGTTATTTCCACTGGTTCATTAATATCCATTGTAATAATACAAAGTTCAAATGTTTAAAGTTCACACTTAAAACACTTTTGTTATTAAGATATGATTTCAATGTATTTGTTTGAATAGGGTACAATTCTTTTCGTGGCTTGAAAAGCTTTTAAACCTATTATATAGACACAATTGTAAGTCAACACTGATGCATGATTTTTCCCAAAATACCTCTCTTAAAGCCATCTCATATTCTGTATTTGTACTGTAGTATATGGCCAGGATGACAGGCTAAATCAGAGGTACAGCTCACTGTGGGAAGCAAAGAAAACAGAAACCTGCCTTCTCTGAAAGGACCTAACTTAAAGATGGGCCAGCTTTCAAAAATACTTAGAGTTACAACTGTCACACTAGAAAGTGTGAAGCAGAATTTTACAGAAATGCTTGGGTAAGTTTTTTATTAAAGAAATGTAGCAAAAACACACCTGACAGAGTAAATATAGGCATTAGGCCTAGTGTTGGGACCAGTTACTATCCCGAACCTATTTTAGCAAGTTATGTATAGAGGTGTGTTCATTAGATATTCACATCTCTGACACAACTAAGTTAAAACTAAAGCCAAACAGGGCAAACATCCATCAGCCAAATCTATCACAAGTATGTGCAGGCGACAGTCATATTAAGGCTGACTTCTGCCCTTGCTTAGAGGCTTGATAATGTGACAGAGCAGAATGAAATAATCCCATGAACGGTGCCCCACTAACTTCTTTTTGGCAAGCGGAGCTCCAAAAACCCACTCACTCAAAAACACATTCAGTCCTACAAGCCAAAAGGCAGTTAAATCTGTTTACGCGTTTGCTAAAAATAGGCCTCCAAAAAGTCTAACAGAAAGGCAAATGCAAATGCGTAGAATTCCTTAGTGTAAAATCTTTTTCTGTCAATGTCTTATTTTATTTTCTTCCATTTCTCTCTTAAGCAATACCTCAGGAGACAACTTAAAAGTGCCTTTCAGGAACCGAAAATCTACTAGTAAATCCATTTCTCCCCATCTTTTCCTTGACTGTGGATGCGTGTTTGTGTGTTCAGACAGCATGCAACACACGTCTATGATCACTGGCAAGTAGACATAGTTGCAAGAAAGTTTCTGAACTCTTTGGAATCTTCACTGATTAATCATAAATGGAACTCAAAACTGAACACTAAGAAACTGACTAAACTAATAACACACCACTATACTTTTCATGTCTTTATTGGACTCAGTCCAGTGCAAGCTGGAAAAAGTTCAGTGCTAATAGCTTCTTCAACAGCTACTTGCTGAGCTGGGAGAGAGTGGACTGTAGAGATGCACTACCTACAAATGAAGTAATAGAAAAACTGGCTACTGGTAAAGACTACTCTCTAAAAATGACTAGTTGTTTTGAACCTCAATTGCAGTAATATAGACGAAGCATTACAGAAAAAAAACCACCACAAAACACCCTGTAAGACATGGATTTTTATCAATCCACAGAGAAACAAAATCAACAAATGATGGAAATACAGAACAGCTGCAGCTCTCATGAAAGAAATGGGGTAGGCAAGGGTAACGACAAAAAGCACCTACAGTAATCTCTACAAAATCGAAAACACTGTAATTTTGTGCATTCATTCTGCTTCAACCATTTTGTGTTGCAAGAATGGTGGAAATGCAGACAGCACAAGTGAATATACTTTCACTTTCCCTATGCTCTCCCACTTTTCATGAAAATCTGCAACAGGCAAGACAAACGACTGCTGAAAAGATACGGTTCTTTGCAGAAGTAATCAATGCAGAAATTCTGCTAATTGTCCAGGGTTTGCAAACTTTTTCTTCCAGTTTGTACATAGATAAGCTATGAAAGGGAGGTAAATGCCTATTAGCTTTAATTTAATAAATACTTGTAAAATTAAATTTATAAAACAGATACATTAAATGTCAAAGGCTGCAAGCATGAGATATTTCCACCTTTAAGCATTTATCTATGAGCACATGCAGCATATAAAACCACCAAAATTATTCATGAAGAGAGTCTAAGAGATAAATTAGATAAATGACAACAAATAATGTTCCCATTCGCAAATCTGAATTCATACAAACATTACACTCAAAAAGCTTTGTATCCTTTAAATCCACACCAGACAAACACATATACAAACATATGTAAAAACTTAAAAGTCAGGAACAAGGGCTGGAATGGAGGCGCTCAGACTAAAGCTAAGGAATAAGAGTGAAATTTGCAATGCATCATATTAGAGCCAGCAGAGAAATGGTTGGGAGAAGGAGGAGGGAGCGAAGCAAGATTTATATTCAGAGGAGGACAAATCTTGGCAGGCATGGAGTACCTATGTTAAGCGGCTTGGGGAGAGGCAGGGGTTTGTATTGATGAGCAAGACCAGGAAAGATGTGTGTGGGTGCAGGATTGTGGTCCTACGGGAATGCTCTGTCTACGGCAGCGATATGGGGCTCACACAGCGGATTAGTGTTTCTGCTCCATAATCAATTTGCTGTCTGGATCCCATTGCACATAACCCTAAACATCCTTTCCATGCTTGATCCTCTAAAATCTATTTTCTCTTTCTCTTTATTTCCTCCCTACACCTATTCCACTTCATCTCTTTTTCCTGCTTACCTTTTTGTTTGCTTCACCTTCAAGTTGTAAGATGAGTAAGCCCCCCCCCCCCCAAAAAACACCCCAAAACACCCCAAAACAAACAAACACAGTCCTACATCAAGCTCTTTCAAACACACCTTTCTGTTTTTTTCCTTTCATTTCTCTCCAACTTGGTGCCATTTTTCACCAGCCATGATAAATTCTGCACACACTGCGTTTTAGTGTAATATGTCGGAGTAATTATATCAGGGTGTGTGTGTGTGTGTGTGTGTGTGTGTGTGTGTGTGTGTGTGTGTGTGTGTGTGTGCGCGCGCGCACAGAGATGTAGAGGTTAACCTTGACCAAAGGCAAACTATTAGCTTCATTTCACCCTCGAGTCCAAGCTTGCCGCCATCTGGTCTAGAACTTCAGGGTCATAATAGCGGCTGACCAATCAATAACACACTGCATGTTGGCACCATGCACCAGCCCTGGCCAATGTGTTCATTTCTTATTAAAAAGAACATTACACTCCAGGGAGAAAATAAAGTACATTTCCCACAATCAGGCAGCACAAATGTCAGCGGTACAAAGTTTAATTAAAAATTAAAGTTCTATTTGCTGGAAACAAGGATATTGTCCATCAAAAGTGTATTATACGACACATGACTATTTCTATATTTATATTCAGCCTTTATGTTAAATAAATACAGAAATGATTTTTCTTTACAGACAGATCAACTGGCATTTGCTGTAACTGTCTGAATCTGTGTATTGTGTGTATTTGTGTATCTGTCTGTGTCTGTAGAGGGGAGGAGTGCTTTTGAGATGAAAGCCCACAGAGACAGCTAAGCAGGAAGGCAGAGACAACAGATGGTGTTAGGAGTGCTCCTGTTCTGGTGGAAGAAGGTGGAGAGGTTTTCATGTCAACAGATCAATAAGTGTGAGACAATCCATTTCAGATTGTCTGACACACACAGACAGAATGGTGAAAGAGAAAGTATAGACAAACCACCACGCAAATTGACACATAGTAGCTGAGAAAGAAATCTCCCTTCTACACGTCTGTAGGCACACCTTACCCGCTTTGAGACATTAGAGATGTAAATACAATGATGTATAAGATAGTGAGACTTGATCCTGCTGATGATGCAGCAATCCTGTCAGAAATGCATGCAAGCCGATACGCCCTAAAATTATCACTGATAATATTGTATTCAAGGATTAACTATGGATCCAGACATTAGTTAGGAACCATGTTAAAGATTGTGTGTTTGTTTGTTTTTTTAAAGACACTTCTGGGCTTTTTGAAATGGCTCAGATGAGGGAATGCATGCACATATGCACACACACATGCACACACGCATCTTGCCAGCAGCTGTTCTGAGCACTTTTATTGGACCAGGCAGACTGTCACCTCTTCTGATTCCAGGGGGACACTCAGAAGAGGACTACTAATTGCCTTGCTGGGGCACAGATGTGACTTGCATGTGACTGAATAGGTTTGGAGGCATGGAATGGCTTGATGTGTATGAGTTTGGGTGATGTTTGAGGGAGGAAATGACAGGTTGTTAGAGGGAAGGTAAAAAAAAAAGAAAAAAAAGTTGTAAGGTGTGTGACTGTATGTGAGATGAATGCTAGTTAGAGTCATAGTGGATGATGTTGGAGAAGGAGGAGGTACAGAGGGGTCTTCAGTCACAGTTAAACTATTCTGCTATAAAAAGCTGAACATGAATCATACGGGCAGTCTTACCTTGGCCTGGCCTCAATGTTGTGCTGAAAATAATAAATGGAGGGAAAGGGGGAGAAAGAAAAGAGTGAGACAGGGAGAAAGAAAAACATATTTAAAAACAAAACATTTGACATCTTTTTGCATGCATTTTGAGCAACAAAAAAATAACTCAATTTAAATCAGTGCAGTCCACAGATGGTGTGGCTTAAAATCTGACCCATTAATTTTTAGTTTCATTTTGCACTTGTGCTCATGTATATTCATGAGCTTTTAAAGGAACAAACTGGAACAAAGCTGCAAACATTAGTCATGTGCAGGCCGTTCTATTTAATTTTGATTGGAGCTTAAAAGATTTCTCAATGTCACACTGCCGGCGTGGAACACTCATATCATCATTGCAAGAAAAATCCCTTTTTTATGTGAATAACAACAAAGTAAATGAAATCTCATCCAATCCTAGAAGATGCAAATTCATTATTTCCTGAAGCAAATCTGTCACATTTAAATTACTGCTGGACTGTAGACATGAAATCTTTACAGTCAGAATTTAACATGTTTATACATGTGCTTATATTGAACACTCCTGTTTATACATTGATGTGAAGGTATAGACTTAAACAATGACACTCCTACCTCCTTGAAATGTTCTTGACTTGGCTAGATGTTTTATAACCCCCCCCCACCAAAACCATTTTTGTTGTCCTCTGTGATGTTTCATGCATTTTGGTGTTGCTTAACTGGCCAATATTCCTTTTGTTTAATAACGCACCAGATCGCTGACTTGGCCACTCCTAAAGGTTTTGCTTTCTCTCTGATAGGTTTATTTAGATTTTTCAGCCTAATGATCAACATCTCTTCGGACCTCATATGGAAAGCTCCAGTAAACAGCTGCAACTTCAGAACTTGGAATCAACTCTAGATCTTTTATCCCCTTAATTTGTCATGCAATACTGAGGGAACAAGCCTGGAACTGACTGCAAGTCAATTAATTTCTAGCCTCTGAAAATAAGGGACTGTGTATAAAAATGGCTGTAATTCCTAAACAGCTAATACAAAACTTGTTTTTTGTATCAATCCTTGAAATTAAAGTTGAAATGTTGCAATTTAATCGAATCTTGGTTGTCTGATTTAAAATCTACTGCGGTGATATACAAAATGATAAATTGCCTCTGTAGATGGCAGGTGCTTATGAATCACTGGTAATCTTGTTTTGTCTGTGCCGTTAAAGCAAATATGGCTTTTTAATGAGGTAAATCGCATTTTAATAGAAACTTCCATTTCATTTTTTTATGAAATGGAAGTTTTATTTAAAAAGGCCTAATAGGGTTATGCATACTGGCTGTTAAAGGTAAAATATATCATATTCATGTCCGTTTCACATTTCACCTTATCATGCAAGTCTTTTTTTCATTGCAGGCCAACACTATGTGTTATTAATAACACATAATGCATTTCTTTGTTTTGACTAGATCAGTTTATGAGTACAAACAAGGCTTGTGTTACACTGCTGTGTTCATCATTTTTATTTTGTCCAATTAAGAGTTTTTAATGGAACAAAATTAAAAGAAATGTGCAGTTTGAAAGAAGATCTCAGCTATAGGACTATGGTTACCTTTTCAATAGAAACAAAAATATCCCTCAAGGTCTGAATGAGCCCAGATTCAACATTTCCTACATTATTCACATGGCCTGGGGCAACTTAGTTATTATGTGCACACATAAAAACTGGTCTCTCAAAGCTGGAAAGAAACCACAGTCAGAGAATTTAAAACGAAAATATCCTAAAAGAATGACCTGTTTTTCAAATAACAACTTAATTGTATTTGAAGCTTTAAGCATCAACTGAAAAGTGTAAAAAATGATCTGAAGCAAAAAAAAAAATATTTCATTTGACACCCCATTTGTACAGTCATATATAATAGATATAGAAAAAATGAAGTGAAAAAAAGAAAACTTATTGTTAAAATATTATTTCTTATCATTTTCAAATGGTTTAAACCAAAATCCTGCTAACATGTATAAAATATAAAAACCGAACAAAGCAGACTTGGGTCAGAACTAAGTGAGGGTTAGGTCACTTGTTCTGACTCAGATTGCCTGAATAATGAGGCTTCTTAGCTTTCTGTTCATGCTGCATCTTCTTTATAGCTTAGTGAGGCTCTGTGTCTGTTTTTCGAAGATATATTTCTGAGAACTTCGAAATCCAATTCAGTACTTATACGCTAAGCATTTCACATAAACTCTGTCTACACAGTATTAACCGTGTTTAGTCTACAGTCATGCACCTGTTGTGTACCATCTTCTACAGTCCTGTCGTTTTAGTGTGCATGTTCAGTTACAGTGTTTGCTGTGCTCTCTGTGTATCTGTATGGATATTTTAGCTGACACATATCGCCCTTTTAGCTGTAAGACTCCTGCCCAGGGGCATGTGTGTTTTTTTAATTACTCTATCATCAGTAATTGTTTAAGTAAACACAAATTTAATGATGATATAAATGAGTACCTACAGCCACTTTTTAATGAAAAGATGGAAATTGAGCAATGTGATAACAAACAGACTGTAACTTTTAATATTTTTGTCTAACTCCTTCCAATTGTTTAATTTTCATCCAAAGAATGTTAAAAGGATAAGTGCAAGATATATTTTACATCCTAGCTTATATATCTCACAGACTTGCAGTTACATGGCCACAGTATTTGGCCTTGATATGCATACAAAGCAGCAATTGTCTGAAAAAGTAAATCCTTCTTTTCTTGTAAAAAGTTTAACTCAGAGCACCAATTCCAAAAGGGCTGGAGGGTGAACTGTAGCTCCCGGGCTAGCAGGATTAGATTGAGCTTTACAAGAAGAGAAATAAACAGTAATCCAAAAAAGCAAACAGGGACCGCATACAGCATGTGAAAACTTTTCAGACCCCTTTCTAATTTTCCAAATCTTGTTAAAATGGATTCAACACATTTTCTTCCATATAAGTCTGGATGTAATTCTCCACAATGTCAAACCAAAGGAAGGCTATGGAAATATATTGTTAATTCATCACGGGAAATCCTTACAGAAGCACAATCAGTAGCACGGCCCTTCACCAATAAGATTTTTATAGAGGGATGGAGTGCTATAAAGCATCTGAAATGAACCATTTGGCCACATTTCCCAACCACATGAAACCAGGCACTGAGCCTCACTTCATTAGTATAATCCACACAATTGAAAACTGTGGTTGCAGCATCATGGTGTGGAAACTAGTCCCAAAAAAGGAAGAAAATAATGGATCCAAAGCACAACATCTAACAAACTACCTAAGGCACCAAGTAAACACAAGTGTGGTTTTCGGTAAATTCTATGAAATTCATAGTGTGACCCAACCAGATTCTGACCAGCAACCAACATACCATTTATCATCAGCCATCATAGACGGACCTTAAATGGTTGTGTACTAAGGCTCCCATCCAGCCTAGATAAAACTTTAAAAAGACTGATCCCAAATTTGCCTAAACATCCAGTGCTATCAATAATTGGTGGAGTCATCATAAATGTTAGTTTCATCCATGACAACATGAAAGGTTGTTACCCAACACACTGCAGGAGGACTACATGAAACATGCAACAGTTACAAGCGCTGTGGGAACACCAAAATGTTGTAGATAAACAAGTGAGTGATAGCGTCAGTGTATATTCGCTTGAGTACACAGCAAGATACGTAATAAGTGAGCAGCTACTTAACTTCTCTTTCTGTACTGACACGAATCTCCAGTGAACGAATAATGCTGCTTTTTAGTTACTCCATTAATAACTAACACATGACAACAAACAGCTTACCCATCGACATTCATTTAGGGCCATAAAGCAATCTACACATCAGCTACCGCTATTACTACAACCTACTTAGTTGTGCACAGAACCTCCAGAGAACACTCAAGCCTCCTCTCTTAACTGCAGTGACTGCAATATAGAGAGTGACAAATGGACCAATGCGATATTTTAATTTGGGGCCATGAGCAGTAAAAGCCTTCTCTTCAATTTTCAAATGAGACACGCAGTGAAGCGCCACAGAGTTTGATGCACATGTGAGGAGATGGGTTGCAACCCTTTACTGTGCAAGAGTTCACATACATGCAAACCTCTATAATATATAGTGTAGTTGCACACATGTGCAGGTGTGTGCAGTTCTTTGGCACAAGGTGTAAACTTTCACCAAGGGGCCAAGATGTAAAAAGACTAAATGTGTTTATAACTGCCAATACTATAGCAAAAGGGTATTTGGCCTTACATTGCAGCCAAAAGCTTAGGCTTTATCTGCATCTATCTACATGCATCACATTAACAGAGGAGAGAACATTCTGAAAACATAATTTCAATATATATAAGTATAATGTATAATGAATAAATACTGTAGATCCAGTGTCTCTTTTCACTTGGAACAAAGCTGTGTATGATGGCACCTGTTCTCCTTATAAATGTTGCTGTTTGCAGAAGGTTTCTTAAGTACTTGGAAGAAAATCCTTTCAAGTGGACGACCTGGAATCAAGCACCCATGGCTGACAGCATTCATCTTTAAACAAAGACCTCATGCGCAAGACCATTTTCAGGCCTAACCACAAGCAAAGAAACACAGCTTTATGTAACGCTGATAACTGTTCTGTGTTGCGGTTCTTGTTCTCTATTCATCCTACCTTAAAACTACCTATAACCTTTTTTAGATAAGAGCAATAGCACTGCTTTTACAAGCATGTTCTCATGTTACACGAGTTAATCATTCTTTCAAAATCTTCTCAACAGACCTTGTGCTGTGATGTTGCTAATTAGGGTGCCAAGTTCAATCAAACATGTAAGTAAGACACTGTCTTTTCATTAAATTTCTTGAGCACTTGGTTAATGTTCTAAGACTGGTATGTTAATGACATTTTTAGGTCTAGTTAGTAAACAAGCTTGTTTAAATATGCAAGTGGAAAGGCTCCAGTGTACTGGGTACGGTATAGTTTCTGTGGCTGCGAGCCTGCTGGCATGCTTCAATTCACGACATACATTTTGACGGTAAGTTTAACGCTCTAGGTAGATGTTAGTGTCTGAGACTGTGTGGACTCGTCTGGTGACTTTGGATTACAATGCATCAAGATGGGATGTGTCCCACAGGCAGATTTCATTATAGTAAAACAGGAATGACTGCTTTTATATAGTCTCTGCAACACTATAGTTCCTGCTTAACTGGTCAAACAAATAGGTAGCGTAAAAGTCTAAGAACATAAAGAAAATAGCTATAAAAATAATTTAATTAATTAATTAACAAAAATCAGATTTTGTTTAAAAAGGCACCAACTTAGAGGAAACAATTATATTCCCCACTGCATTTAAAAGGTTTAAGAAGGTAAACATCCCTCATAAAAAGAAAATGTTATGAATGCTACTCTTACCAGCACTCTGTGAGCTGCTCCAGGCCCTGCTAAAAGGGCCTCTACTGCCACTACAGGAGCTATTGCCTGCGCCTCAGCCTGCTCCAGCAGGCATAGCTGGTGTGTTATGTTGGCCATTTCTTCCTGAAGCTTTTCAGTCTCAACAGTGATCTCTGCGATTTTCTCAGCAGCAGATGCTGTGAGGAATGCTTCTTTAAGGTCTACCAGGTGAAGGGTCCTCTTCTCTTCCAGTAGCACCAATTTGCGGAGCTCCTCAAACTGACTGTTCACATACTCCTCAAGTTCCTCAGTAGACATCTAAGATATGTAGAAAGAGTTCAAAGAGACAAAGAAGGAAACAATGAGAAAGAACGAATAAACAGGGCAAATTTAACTCACCACAAAACAGAGATATACAGCCGCCACAAATTAACCAGAATAAACCACAATGAGCTACTCAAAATCTGAATGCGGGGGGAAAAGCAATTAAAAGCAATGCATGTGAGGGTCAGATAGGGACTTTATACATTTAAATGTGAACATTATTCCAGCAAGCCTACAGGTCTCTGTCATGCATTAACTAATTGATAGCATATATTAGATTCCCCAAAGGCAAACTCCATGCATCCCATCTGCAGATAGAGATCTCAGAGGCTCCTTCTACCACAGCAAGCCATCTGTTTGGCTTTCAAGGCAGCAGAACTGCTCACTGAGATACTTTTTTAATTCCTTTGCCCATTCCCCAACGAGCCTCTCTTTAGCTATGACTCATTACATTAAAACACCTCAATAAACAAACTCGTTCCTGCAGTTCTTCTGTCTAGACAAAACTCCACCTCCAATGAAGATGCTGTCATGAGGTAAAATAACCCAAAATCCCTTGTCATGATCTCTGCTCCTGAATATAATTGCTTCAATCTATGAACATCAGCTGCTCTGTCTCCCGTTTTCCCTTGAGCAGAACTTCACTCTCTTCCTTTCCATCTATTTAATCTTGTTTCCCCTCAGTCTCCCTCTCTCCAGTGAAGCAAAGAATCATCAGTCTTTACTAAGGTTGGCAGAGCCATGGCCCCTGGGGCCCAAAGTTTTATCGTGTATTTGCCATTTCTGCACAAGCAATCAGATTCTCCAAATTGCCCATTAAACCAAGCGCAAGAAGTAACACTTTTAATTTACTTTCTTTGTGTGAGGAGAGAAAAACATGCACATTGCTCATTCTCTTATCTTCACCAAAATCAATGCCATGAATGTATTTCTCTCAGATAAAGAACAAAAAACTACAACTGGGTTAGACTAGTAACAAAGTTTCATTCATTGTCAAGACCTACTTGTATCAAAGCCCCCCATTGTAGACTACTGGAGAGAAAGGACCAGCATTGACTACATGACTCTCTCCGAGTTCATTTATTCTAAAATGCCAAAACAACTGTGTGCTCTGTGGAATGTAAATAAAAAGAAAATGCAATAGTTTTCAAATAATTTAAAGTTTATAGAAAATAGTACCAAGGAAACACACCAATGCTGAAACTGAGAAGCTGTATTACTTTTTATTTAAAAAACAAAAAACAAAAAACACTGAAGTTAATTCTAACAAGGCAAAATATTTAATATGTCAGGAAAGATGCAACAGAGTAAAGTTGAGACAGTGAGTGCCTCAGGACTAAATAGGCAGGGGTTCACAACTATGTGAGCAAAAACATGGACAGATGAAAGTTTTTCACTGTAGAATTTCGATTTTAAACATTCTAATAATCTGAGAAAATGCCTGTACACAAAAGGACTGTACACAGTCTTTTTTGCCACAGTGAGGAACCATAAAGAACAAACCTTCCCATAGCCAACGCTATGGTATGAATACACGGAATTAGGCGTCCTCTCTCTCAACCATCTCTGTTGGTTCTCTGTGAGGCCCCATGGCCTTTGAGGCAGATGGAGGCTGTGATCCTGGATCAGTTCTTTGTTTGTTGAGAAGCAAGAGCTCTCTGCCATTGGACCTTTCACTCAGCAATGAAGCTTCTCTGAGAATTTGTCCCGATTGGAAAGGAAGAAGGAAGAAGCACTCATGCGTGCTAATCTTCATTTCCAATGCTGCAAACTAAAGCCACAAAATGAGGCCTCAGGAGGGACAACAGTCCACTGCTTACTGGGAACTAGTTGGAGTAAAGATACAGCGTGAGCATTCATTTGTTTCTTAAGTGCCATTTTGAACCCTCGATATTAGAAAAAAATCCAAATCAAACAAACAAATAAATACATGAAAAAAAGGAGAGGGACTGATTGTAAAATTGCAACCTACATGAATAACCCTCAATTCTGAAACAAAATTACCAAGATTTACAAAGTTAGAGGGAGAGAAAAAAAAGCTGTTTTTCCATAGACTTCCAAAGATCCGAAGTCTTTTTGGAACTACAGCTATCACCATCTGGTGGCCTATAAATAGAATGTAAGTTGAAAACACTTTCGCATTAGCTGATTTTTGTGACCCATAAGCTACGTCCATGTTTTACACCATTAGTGACTGAATTATAAAAGCAGCAGCTGTGTTAATAACAAAGGAGTTTTTCATCTTAACATTTTAAACCACAATGAAACTTCAGTAAATTCGTCATAAAAAAAATAAAAATAAAAATAAAATGCCGTTTTAATGTGTAGTTAACTCCAAATGTTTCAAAAGACTGCTACGGTCTATCAGCACAATGATCAAAACATCTAAAATTAACCAACTGATACAAAGGTTCAAACTTTCCCTGTTTTTAACGGATGAAAAATAATCATCTCATTTTTTTTTTGTAATGGTAAATGGCCTGTATTTATATAGCGCTTTACTAGTCCCTAAGGACCCCAAAGCGCTTTACATATCCAGTCATCCACCCATTCACGCACACTGGTGATGGCAAGCTACATTGTAGCCACAGCCACCCTGGGGCGCACTGACAGAGGCGAGGCTGCCGGACACTGGCGCCACCGGGCCCTCTGACCACCACCAGTAGGCAACGGGTGAAGTGTCTTGCCCAAGGACACAACGACCGAGACTGTCCAAGCCGGGGCTCGAACCGGCAACCTTCCGATTACAAGGCGAACTCCCAACTTTTGAGCCACGATCGCCCTTGGAGTGGTAAAAAGGTTTGTGCTTTAGGGATTTATTTTAAGCGACAGAGTTCAGATAGATATGTTTCTCTGTTGTTCCAAATCACAGCAGACTCTACTGCCTATTCACAGCTCTGTTTGGTGTGATGCTTTTTTAAAAAGGCCTAAAAAGCATTAATAGAACATTAGGACTAAATGGATTTGAACTGTCCTTGCCCTTAGCAACAGTGGCCTTGTTCCAAGTGAACACTACTCTCCCTCGCTCTCCTTTATCTCTCCCAGAAACTAGATTTTCCAATTTAGCCTCTAACACAACAAAGCAAGGGACAGATAATTGATTTGAATAAAAACAGCTCTGCTATAGTCATATAAAACAATAAGAAAAAAGGGAAGTGGCGGAAGTTATAAAATGGTTTTACAATAGCATAGTTTCAATTTCCAACACCTTTTTATTTGTTTTCGACTAAAGGAATGTCAGCCAAGAAACTTTCTGGGGAATGATACATGATAAATTCAATTAAAATGGCAAAATAAAATGGGAGTGACAGCTCTAAAGAGCAAAAGGAGGTAGGAAGAGAAAGAATAGGACAAGGTAGAGAGGGGTGAATAAACCTAACACTACCAAGTCTGCCAAGTCTTTTCATGTCTCTCCTGTCTATTCCTCAACCTCAGCTTCCTAAGACACCTTTAATGTGTCTGCTGCTCTTGTAGATTTTATGAGGCAGGGAAAATGGATGTAGCCACTGCACACACATACACAGTTGTGACTGGGCTGATACTGCTGTGCTGCTAATGGACTCTTCTCTTTGTAGCTGAGAGGCTCTGTGGACTGCATGTGCCCTAGACGGCATCCTGGTTGGCAGAAACAAGTAAAAAGTAAATAAAACATGAGACGAGGTAAATATGCTGACTACGTACTGCTGTGGTTTGAAACCCCAACATGCCTCACCTGCACTCTTACTATAGTTAACTTCAGGTGACTGGCTGACTGACAGACGGCCATCTTTACTCCTCAAATTATGTTACGCCTCTGGCCCTCTATTAATATGTATGCAGCTTTATCACTGTTTTCCCCCCTTATATTCTAGTCCCCTGTGGAGAATTACAATATGAGCTCAGAGATTAAAATCCCCAAGCCTGTGGCAAAGTACATAAGCAGATTAGAATTAATAAGCAAATGCAAGCCAAGGGTTAAATCTTTCATCCACCTCTCACCTACACACAGACAGCCACTCAGACCCTCTTTCTCTCTGAAGTGTTTTAAGATGTCAATACCATGCAATTTAAACTCCTCCAGCTCCTCTTTTTCTTTACCTTCTATTTTATACGTGCACACACACACACACACACACACACAACTTTTCTCAGCACAGGTAGTCATTCTGACTTGCCTGTCATGCATAATAAGCGACGCTGACATTTGAGAGAGCCGAGAGGACATGCCGACATACCACATAATAGTCTCTAACACAGTGCCCTGTGAGCAAGCAGGTAAGAGGTTTTCAGTAAGCACACTGCAAATCCACAGTGAAACAACCCCAGACTAAATGTTCAGGAAGTCCTTGGGGTGGCACTGATATTTTACTATGATAATACACATGAACTTGGGTGGGGTGTAGGCTGCCAGAAAACGTGTTCTCTCTCACAGGCCACTCTAATTAACCGGTTACACTACGCCACTGTGCTTGGGTCACATCTCTGCATGTATTCAACAATGCTCTCGTGTGCCACGGCTCACCGATGGGTTCTGACACAGTTATAAAAGCAGAGCATACAGCAGAACAAGGGCTGCAGAGGTGGTTGAGAGAGAGAACAGGTACTGCAGCTTTAAATGGTAAATAGCCGAGACCGCGGACGCACATTCCCAATCCTGCCTTTGTTTGTCACACCTCTCAGTGCACAACTCCTAGGCATATGTGGTCAGGTTTTATTTTCAGTGGCAGAACATGCCCCCGCTATAGCATCTGTAATGGAAATACAGCAACTGCTTTCAAGGTTGACTTGTCATGAAAATTCAGTTTGAATAGCTTTTGTTTAGGCTGACATTAAGAAAAAGGTTACCATGTTTGTTTTTGGAGGGCAACCTGGAAAAGATTTGATGAAAATGGTAAAGTAAGGTTACAGCTGTGTCATGATGATTGAGACAATCTGAGAAGAAGAAACAAATCTATGTCACATATCCCACCTCCCAATGCTTACACCAGCAGGTGCCTTTGCAGACGGCACTACCGACAGTAAGATGCTGGTACACAAAGCCAGCCCTGCATAGAATTTGAGTGGATTTAACAAGTAAACAAAAGTAGTGAAATAGCACAACAGTCCTGTAAAGATACGATCTTCATTATTATATTGGATAATTCGTCCCCCTTATTGCCTTAATTATGAATTAGGGGTGGGCGATATAAACGATATACGATAGAAACGATATAAATTTGGCCAACGATAGAGATTTTGACTATATCGCTCTATCGCGATAGCGCATGTTGATGATGTCATCAAGCTTCGCCTGTTTTGGCCGAAAGCATCGCAGCGGCTACAACCATTATCATCTGCAAATTATGGCGGGCGACAGTCATAGCAAAGAGATGAAGCACTTTTGAAATATGGGGAAAGCCAAAAACTGCGCTTCCTCCACTTCCGTAACATGGATTCATTAATGTTGAATTCTCTCGCAGCTGTTCTATTTCCATGTTTTTGCAGTATATTAATAACTAACCTCGTATTGTGGATGAATAATCTCAGTTGTTCTCCTGACTGAAGTTTGGCCCGTGTATAGCATCCTGCTATGCGATTGCATTTGTCCCTAACCACCAGAATCCCTCACGTTAACTTTTATGGAGTGGAAAAAAAGTTGGCGTTCATCCTAATGTTATACTAACATAGCTGTGTCGCAAGCAATCACGTAGCACAACATTATATACCAGGTAGTCGAACTTCAGTAACCCTGCAAACGCCACTGCTGTTTAGTTTTCTGTCTTCATTTATGTTGGAAGTGGTAGCAGAGGTGTACGTTTTATTTAGGTTCAAAAATCTCTCAGTCAGAACATGGTATGTCATGTTTAGGTGTAAACTAGCGAGCTAACTTCCTGTTAACTTTAACTCCGTTAAATGTAATAAATTCTGTTTTCATGGATGACTGGATGTTAAACTTAATTGTTACACCCGATAAAGCAGCAACACTGATCATTTTATTAAAGATGAAAGACTTTAGACCGTTTTTAACTCTCGGTGTTCGTTTGACTTTGGGACCTGAAGATGATGGAGTTTTGGACCCAGATTACTCCGCGAAGCTCCTCACTACGGCAGCCATAATGCTCTGACAATCCATCAAAACATTTTTAACAGATTTCTGCACGCCAAAATCGGTTCGAGGTCAGTAAGCACAACCAGAATTCATACATAAGGCACACTCTCGATTTTTGAGGTTTTAAGTGTGCCTTATAGTGTGGAAAATACGTTATACAGAAGAAAAGAATATATCGTGATATATATCGTTACCGCACATGCTTCAAATTATATCGCGATATGAATTTTAGGTAATATCGCCCAGCCCTATTATGAATTATAAAATAATAAAAATTCATTGCAATGCAACATTGTATTTTACACCATATGCATATTCTGAGTCGAAGACTGAACACTTGATTTTTTTTTTTGTCAGCTTACCCAGTTCAAAAAGGGTTTAACAACAGCTACGGGGCATTCAGTATTCAGCACTCTTTATTTTTTTTACATGACAATGCCTAGATCACAGTCACTTTGAAAAATACAACCTCTGACTTGGCACAGAAGTGCTGAGTCAAAAAAGTGAAATCAACCGAAGTCTAAAAACGTCATGACTCAGTAATCACACAATGAAGCCACGCTTCAAGCTGACTTCTATCTGCAGAAACCTAACACAATAGGGAATATCTGTGGTCTGTGCATGGAGCAGCACAATGAATATACACAATGCTGAATCCCTTTACGACATAATCTACTTCTATTTTAGACTGCCGTTTCTGATACTACACTGTCTATATCATATTTATAACTGCACACAAAAAGATGTAACAGACTAATATCTTTTTGTCTTTTTCCTTGTTAGGGCTTCAAATAATGTTCGATCGTAGCTACAGAACCTACAAAATCAAACAAGTTGTTGCTACAGATATAACCTAGTTGATTTTTAAAAAAAAAAAATCGCTATTCATCTTTTTTTTTTCTTTTAAAAGAAGCCATGACAAAGAAATAATGCATACAAGGACTTCATATCAGTGACATCCCAACTGTGCCAGCATAAATATGCATTTGCATTTAAAATATAGAAATGCCCAGTGCCTGCAGCTTCAGTTTGTTAGGATGACTGACACTGCTTGCCCTAAATACGTCCATGGATATGACTTAAAATCGACCATCATTTTCTTGACTGTGGAGTCACTCCCAAGTAAGTAAAAAACCTTCAAGCAACTGGTTATTTGTATAACTACACTGTTGTTTGATCTCTAACTCAAACCTCTTATATCTATGTTCTGTAACACTTGGACACTTAATGTTAAATACACTGATTGTTCAGCTGTCTCTTAAATGTAAACTTCAAAAATAATCTGCATATTCAAACTCAAAACACATGGCACAATCTCACTAAAATCCAAATTAATATACAAATGGTGCCCTGTCACCCCTTGCATGGAATTTAAAACCACCTTTTATCACCACAAATATATTCAAACTTCATTTAAATAGGTGCCGGTATGAGCTCATTAATTAAGAACAGATGCGTGCACCTTTTTTGGGAGAGGTTTTCTAAAAATGGTTCTTTGCTGTATAACAAGTGTTAGGCTTCTGTACACAGGAGTTAGCACTCACCTCAGGGTTGGTCCACTTGGTCTTGATCTTCTCAGCCATCTGTTGTGTACAGCCCAGCAGGTCATAACCCTGCCTGCTCTGCAGATACAACAGACAAACAAGCGGTAAACACAGCACAGTAGGCCACTATAAAAACAGCACAAACACAGATATTCTTTTTGTGCAAGTCAAACAAGACATGCAGCAGGCTAATTATTTGTTTACCTTAATCTTGCACTCATTCAAAAGAGTACCATTGAGTTTACATTTTAGTTTATAACTCTACACAAGGACAGTGCCAAAAAAACCTCATCTGGTAGTATGACAACATTTTGAGGAGACTACAGACTACAATATTCCATATTTTGATATGCAATATACAAGGTGTTAAAGTTTCTCCACAAGAGCACATTAACACAGGAAGCAGGATTAAAGCTAAGGGGTGTTTAGACTAAACACTGTGGCCTTGGGCTGTATGTCTGACCCTCTTTGTCTGTAATCAATCCATATGTGTCTGTAAATGTAAGTCAGTTAAGTGTGTTGCTCTACTTTTGTTTGTACCACCAAAGACAACGCTGCAGTTCTAGACAGTTAAGTTTCACTGACTTTGCATGACCATTTTAAAATAAGGCTTCTGCTCAGACTTTCTAAATCAGTTTATTTCACCGCTCACAAACAAAAACCTCTTATGCTCATAACATTAATTCAAAACTAAGCCCTTGTTTCTGATCATATCACCTTGTCCTCTGTGCAATAGCACAGCCCAAATGTGATCAGTGTGCTGAACATCTGACCTGAAATGAAACTATAATAATCAGAAACACCAAGCTCTGCATAAATGAACCCAGATTTGATGGACCTTTTTCCCCCCCATAAATCCAACAGATTAACATGACTTACTAGACCAAATGCAGTGCTTCACTAAACAACTTGTGACTCAGTGGCTCTATTTAAAATGCCTGAAGAGAAAAGGCCATCTAGGAAAACGAAGTAAGGGTGAAGCCATAATTGGCACCAAACCAAAAGGGACATCGGGGTGTATTTTTAATGTTTCATTTCTCTTTCACAGCTTTCACAAGAATCAAAGTGTCTGTAAGAATTAATTTATTGATGAAGAACTGTGGGTTATCATGGGACATATATTTAAAATAGAGCACATAGCCCTCTCAAATTAACTTGAAGACAATGATTGGCACACTAACTAATACAAAATTAGAAATGCAAACTAGACATGTGACACTGTATGTTTCATAGCAGATATTGTTGGGGGGCATGCCATAAAGATTAGGTACACTATATATATATATATATATATAAACCTTACATAAGTGTGCATCTCACCTTCTGCCAAACGTAGGCTTCATGCAGAGTTATGATCTCATGTTCCTTGTGCTCACCTTGCACAGCACACACCACACAGATGATCTTTTCATCAGGTTTACAGTAGAGGGAGCCCTCCTGGCCATGCTCCTTGCAACGCAATCTCTCTACTGTCACGGTGTTTCTCTTCCCATTGTCTTCAGCAGCCCCAGCCTCTGGCCCTGCTTCTGCACCCTCAGCTCCCTCGCCGAGCTCTGCTTCCACAGGTGGAGAGTTATGGGCTCCTTCTCCTTCCTCAAGATCAACCCTCTCATTCCCATTAACTACTGCCACTCCAAGAGGTGCCATCCCACGATTTGCACCCATTTCAGCTGCCATCTCTCCCACAGCTTCATCCTCAGCTGCGCCTCCAACTCTGGAGTCCCTGTTTGTGCCAAGACCATTAGCCTGGGTGCCTTCGGGGTTATAGGGCAATAGCACATGATGCGTGCTACTGGCGTGTCTGTCTGCATGGATGGGGCAGAAGGCAAAACTGCAGATGGGGCACACTTGTGTCGCTGGCTGGGCCTCATCAGGCTCGCACGCATCACATGAACCGTCCATCTGCGGCAACTCTTCTTGTTTCAGTTCATTAGAACCTGTCTCAGGTTCTCCGTTGTGCTCCATGGTGGCTGAAAAAATTCAAGGTATCAGATAGCAAAGTCTGACAGGAGAGAAACAGTGAGAAGAAGACGGGTTATAAATAGCTGTGACCTTCTGTAAACACATCTCATCTTTGCACAAGGGAAAGTCCAAGATTCTCAGGACTAATCCCCTCTGATTTAATATTCCCGAAACAGATGTTGTCAGGCATCTAGACGAAATGCCATCGAGTGCCACATTACAGCACATCTGCAGTCACTGAACTGCCTTTGTGTGCAAATGTAACAGAGTCATAAATAACATTGTTATAATTACACAAAATGTGTTCTAAACCCCCAAACTTCTCCTTTTATACCTGACTTTTAGGACCTCCAAGCCTGTAGTTGTGTTCATTATCAGTTAGAGCCCCTCCTCATTCTTTTCTTCTTCTTTGGTGCAATACTATAAATACAGTGTACCCCTTTTGCCTCTCCCCTTTTTCTACAATTCCCCTGTGGGAGAGGTGGGTGTCATTTCTTTCCAGCACCTTAAAGCACACATAATTCATATTTAACCACCCTGATGTTTATGATTGCGATTTTAATTTAGTTATTGTCATTATTGAGCCTGTTTTTGTAAAGATGTTATAAGTGTGTAGTATGTGTGTGTCATAAATGTGTTTTAGGCGCCATAAATGATAGCATGAATATGTATTCCTTGCTAGCTTGGGAGCTGTGGTGGGTTGAGCTAATCCTCTTCCCCACTGTCTGTATTTGGTCGTAGGAGCTGGAGTGGGCAAATTATTTACTTGGAGGTCTTTCTTTCTTTTACCTTTTTTATCAGGTATGTCAGATTTCATGTTGTTTTTGTTTTATCTTATGTCAAATATGTTACGTGTAAATGCATATTTTATGTTTAATGTAAAAATAAATGCCAGCCCCTTTTTCTACAATTCCCCTGTGGGAGAGGAGCTGGAGTGGGCAAATTATTTACTTGGAGGTCTTTCTTTCTTTTACCTTTTTTATCAGACACAACGCAGAATCACACCGGTTACACTTGGTGCCGTGACCCGTCACATCGCCAATCCGCGATCCACCCCTCCTCCTTCTGCTGCCGCTGTTTTCCCGCCTCCTCTCTGCAGCTGTGTGCCAGAATCCTGTGCCCTGCGCTTTGACTCACAGGTTTTTATATCGCGTGTGTGATCGATGCCCCGTAATTTGGCTTGCAGGCATCTCTGTCACGTGTGAACTTAAAGGGCAAATACGTAGGTGATCATTTCTGTCACTGTTTCATATTGTTGCCTCAAATTATACAGGCGCGGATTGTAATTTTTTTTTTCTCTATTGATATTGGCTTTTACAGCCTGTTTTAATTGAGAGGAGAAAACAACATTTTATTTTCTATGGTGTTTTGATTCTTTGATGTTTTTTTTCTTCTCCCCACATTTCATTGTTTTGTGAAGTTTTGCATAATTGTGTGTGGGGGTTAGGCTCGTTTTTTTTTGCTGTTGAACAGTGATATCTCACTTGGGCCAACATGTTAAGTGAGGAAACTGTGGATAGCGCTTTGCCTGATCTGTTCTCTGCGGGGAGTAATATGACCTTTGGTTTGGGGAGGGGTCATCAGATTGCTCCAAAGTTTTTTGGGAGGGGTAGGCCAGTAGTCCCGGGTATTGGTGCCCACACTGTAGACCAGCCAGTGATGCACTCACCATTAATGCCAGCAGCTAGCTCCACACCAGCTGCTTGCGAACGCCAAACACACACCCAGGCTGTCACTAGTGACATGTTGAGCAGCTTGATCACTGACTTAGCAAAGCAAATTGGGGAAAATATCACATCCTCTCTTAACTCTATGCACCAGCCAGCCCCCACCCAGCCACAGTCTTCCCAGAATGTGCCCTCGAGCTGCAATGACCAGTCCCAGCTGAAGGTTGTTGTTCAGTCAGACACCAAAGCTCCACCATACTTCAAGGGTGACAACACAGATCTATTTCCCATCGGTGAATGGGAGGACATGATGAGATGTTATCTGCACAGAATCAGCTGTGACACAGATGAAGAAATGTTTGCCATATTAATGTCTAGATTAACTGGCAAAGCCAGAGATGTGGTCAAGGTGTCACTTCGTTGCCGCCCTGAGTTGAATCGGAATGATCCTATTACTGCTGTGTTTGACATACTGAGGTCTAACTTCAGCGACTTGACATATTCCAGCCTGCCCATGAAAGATTTCTACAGTACTGTGCCACGTCCAGGTGAGAACGCCATGGATTACTGGATCCGGTTGAACAAGTCTATTGATGCTGCTGATGAGTGTCTCCGCAGGCGCGGCAAGATGGTAGAGGACCCCAGTAGTGAGGTTGTTTCGATGTTCATTAATCACTGTCCTGACCACAGTCTTACGTTGTCTTTTCAACTGAAGGCCCCTGAGGAGTGGACTGCAGCTGAGGTTCAGAGCCGTCTGGACAACTATGTGAGGAAAATGAGACAGTCTAGTGTTTTGTCTCATAATACAGCAAGTCTGTCCATCCCGCATCAGAGCCCTGTTGCTGTTAACAGCCAGCCCCACTCCAGCGGTGCTCAAGCAGTCCCAGTAACACATGAGCCAGCCTCGTATCCTATGCCCTCTGTTCCCTCTGCAGCCACATGTCAGCCTCTCTCTTCTGATGGCATGGTAAGTGTGCAGCAGCCCTCTGCTTGTCCTCCTTTGACTCTACATGTCATGCCCCCATCTTTGCCAGTTTCTGGCCCTCCTCCAGCTGAGCCAGGTGTTCAACAGATGGTAGCACTGTTTGACAAGGTTCTGTCCATGTGCACTGCATCACTAGCCACTGGTCCTAGGTGCCCACAACCCACAGGTCATTCCCATGGGCACCGCAATGCTCATCGTGCTTCGTGCAGAGTGTGTGGCTCACATGAACACACAACCCATGTGCATTGTAGGCTGTACAAGCTATGCCACAGCTGCTTTGACCCTGGACACATGAGGCGTGAATGCCCACAGTTGCACCAGAAACCAAGCGTTTCAGTCCCTCCTCCCACCGATGCTGCTTTAAACTAGCCAGCCCATGTAACGAGAGGGGTAGCATGGGCAGTGTTGATGAAACCCTCAGAAATGCAACAGACCCAGAAGCCATATATGTTAACTGCTGTAGTAGCCTCTCTGATGAGAAGACTGTTATTATGGGTTCACAAAGAGTTGGCAGGGCTAGTGAGTTGTTTTACACTCCAGTGTCGGTCAGTGGCCGGTGTTCCCTGACAAGCATGCTTGATTCAGGAAGTATGTCATGCACACTAAGTGAAGAGGCTGATAGCAAGCTAAGAGCCGCTGGTGTTGCTCTGATTCCGCAGCATATCCCTGAAAATGTGGTGCTGGTTGGTTGCGGTGGCCTTCTCACACAACCGAAATGCATCTATGATTTGGACATTGAAGTATATGGGACTAGGTTTCTTGTACCAACATTTGTGGTTCCTGGGCAAAAAGATGAGCTCATCGTGGGGAGCAATGTGATCCGGCCCATCATTCAGAAGATGAAGGCTGATACAAAGTACTGGGAGCTTATTAACTCCAATTACACTGGCACTGATTGTGAAGACTTCCTGCAGTTGCTGAGCTGTATCTCACGGTGGTCTGCTCCTGTGTTGCCAGATAAAGTAGGTACAGTCAGGTTGCGGAAGAGTGTCACTCTCCTGCCACAAAAAGAATATGTAGTTTGGGGAAAGCTGCCACCTTCTGCCCTCGTGTCTCCAGGAAGTACTGTCGTTGTGGAACCCACGTCAGCCCGTTCCACTCCAAAGAACATAATGGTGGGGCGCATTATAACACCCATGTGGGGAGATCGTTGGGTCCCTATGAAAGTCCTTAACCCAACAGAGAGCCCTGTGACACTTCGTCGCAATGCTAAGATTGCGGATGTCTTTCCTTGTATTGCTGTGGAGGACCTGCCCATCACTCAAGGTCTCTGCGAGACTCTGACTGACCAGCATACCAGTTTTCCCCCCTCATCAGACTCTGTGCCTGACTCTGCACAGCTACTCAAAGATGCTGGGTTGGCTGACATTGATATTGGGGCTGTGAAGTGTCAGATGGGTGGAAGAGGAAATTGGTGGAGCTTGTGTTGACTTACCAAGATGTGTTCTCTAGAGACAAACTGGACTGTGGTGAGGTGAAAGACTTTGTCCATCGTATCCACCTCACTGACGACCGCCCTTTCAGGCTTCCCTATCGCAGAGTACCCCCGGCTCACTATCACAAGTTGCGAGAGGTGCTGTCAGACATGGAGATGAAAGGCATCATCAGTAAGTCCACCAGCGAATACGCCTCGCCACTGGTAATGGTTTGGAAGAAGTCAGGTGACTTGAGGATATGCACTGACTTCCGCTGGCTCAATGCCAAAACCATTAAGGATGCTCACCCACTGCCCCATCAGGCTGACTGTCTTGCTGCCCTTGGTGGGAATGCTTTCTTCAGCACCATGGACCTCACGTCTGGGTTCTACAACGTTCCCCTCCATGAGTCTGACAGACGGTACACTGCTTTCACTACACCTCTTGGCCTGTATGAGTACAACAGACTTCCCCAGGGTCTATGCAACAGCCCAGCATCTTTCATGCGGATGATGCTCAGCATCTTTGGTGATTTGAACTTTTCCAGCCTCCTGTGTTATCTTGATGACCTGCTGGTGTTTGCGCCTTCAGAAGAGGAGGCCCTAAGACGTCTTGAGATTGTTTTCTCTCGCCTGAGGACCAGCAATCTGAAGCTGGCGCAGAAAAAATGTCACTTTCTCAGACGCTCTGTGAGGTTTTTGGGTCATGTCGTGGATGCTGGTGGTGTCTCGGTTGATCAGGATAAAGTGAGGGTTATCGCCAATTTTCAGAAGACTGACCTTATGGATGGTGACGGTTGCACCCCTTCTCAGAGGAAAGTGAGATCCTTCCTTGGCATGGTGATGTTTTACCAGCATTTTATTCCAGGGTGCTCTCGTATTGCGAAGCCACTCTTTGCTCTAACTGCCGGTCAGAAGAGGACTATAGGCTGCCATGGGAGTCGGAAACCTGGAACTTTTCGCAAGCTCACCCCTCAAGATTGGACTCCTGCTTGTGAGAAAGCATTTGAGGGACTCAAAGGTGCACTCCTCAGCTGTGCGGTGCTGGCACATCCTGATTTTGAGAGGCCATTCATCCTTTCAACTGACGCTTCCATGGATGGGCTGGGTGCTGTCTTATCCCAGGTGCCAGCTGGTGAGGAGAGAGCAAGACCTATAGCCTTTGCTAGTAAGTCTCTCAGCCGCAGTCAGGCCAAATACCCAGCACACCGGCTCGAATTTTTGGCTCTGAAGTGGGCTGTGTGCGATAAGTTCAGCCACTGGCTCAAGGGTCATCGGTTCACTGTCTGGACTGATAACAATCCTCTCACATACATTCTGACTAAGCCAAAGCTGGATGCCTGTGAACAGCGTTGGGTCTCTAAGCTTGCACCATACTGCTTTGAGATCAAATATGTTCCTGGAAAGCTGAACATTGTGGCAGACACCCTGAGCAGGGAACCGTTTGTGAGGCCGTTGGCCCAGTGGCTCCTGTCGGAGCCCTACTTTGAGCTGCTAGAGCAAGTCAGTGGTGTGAAAGATGCCAGTGTCCAAGATGCCTTCCGTTTGACCTGTCAACCTCAATCGATACGCAGTGCTCCACCCTCTGCTGTGCTTGATGTGTCTCTGTCAACTGATGACGTGTCTTCTCTCATGTCTTCGCTCTGTGAGTGGGAGTCTGCTTCTCGCCAGCGTGCAACATCCCTCGCTGGTCACCTAACCTCCATCAGTCCACCTGACTGTGATGTTACTCATGCGCTGTCCCGTGCTGATCTCCTGTCTCATCAAACAGGGGATCCTGTGATCTCCAGAGTAGCCCGCTATGTTGAGCGTAAGCGCAGACCCTCCAGACGTGAGCGCTGTCATGAGAACCAACATACGTTGCGGCTCCTGAAACAATGGGATAAGCTCACATTCCTCAATGGTGTCCTCTACAGAGTCGTGAGGGACCCACTGACCAAACACAAGAGATTCCAGTTTGTGGTACCTGACTCCCTAAAACAAGTGGTGCTGTCTGGCATACACGACAATGCTGGTCATCAAGGTCAACCTCGCACACTCTCCTTGGCTCGTCAGCGTTTCTTCTGGTATGATATGGAGAAGGATGTGCGCGGTCATGTGAGAAATTGCCGCAGGTGTGTTCTCAGCAAGACCCCAGAGCCAGCAGCTAGGGCCCCGTTGGAAAGCATTAAGACCTGTGCTCCACTGGAACTTGTGTGCATTGACTTCTGGTCAGCTGAGGACAGCAACAACAAGTCTGTGGATGTCCTTGTGATTACTGACCACTTCACAAAATTAGCACATGCATTCCAATGCCAGGATCAGACAGCTAAGAGAGTCGCTAAAAAGCTCTGGGATGGATTCTTCTGTGTGTATGGCTTCCCTCAGCGCATTCACTCTGACCAGGGAGCTAGTTTTGAGAGTGAGCTGCTTGCAGAGCTTCTGGTTTTGGGTGGCGTTGCCAAATCCCACACTTCACCATACCACCCCATGGGTAATGGTACCACAGAGAGATTTAATCGCACCCTTGGAAACATGTTACGGTCCCTCCCCCCCAGATGTAAGCAGAAATGGCCGCAGATGATACAGTCCATGACGTTTGTGTATAACTGTACGGCACACGAGACCACCGGCTTTGCGCCATTCTACCTGATGTTTGGGAGGGTGCCAAGGTTGCCAGTTGACCTCATGTTTCGGGATGTCCTTCATGATGACACCATTTGTGACTATGATACCTATGTCAAGTCACTGATGGATGACCTGCGCTCTGCCATGCTCCGAGCCCAGGAACACAGCACAATGGAGCAGAGACACCAGTCTGACCAGTACAACAGAAAAGTGAAGGGTCTGCCTCTTTCACTAGGGGACCAGGTGTTGTTGGCAAACAAGGGAGTCAGAGGAAAAAGGAAGCTCTCTGACAAATGGGAACCTGTTGTGTACACGGTAGTTGACTTGGATCCTGCTCTTCACATCTGCCGTATCAGAGACAAAGAAGGTCAAGAGCGTGTGGTGCATCGCAACCTGCTCCTTCAAGTTAACTTTTTGCCCTTGGACACAACACTGAATGACGATGCTGCACATCCTGCTGTGAGCGTTGTCAGTGGCCCCGCTGAGTCTGACCTGGATGGGTCTGTGACATCTTTTGGGGGCACAGGAGCTGTACCTCCTGCCACCTGGACTGTGGATTCCGTCTCCAGCACTGGCGAGTGTGATGACCGCACACTATCATGGATCCATCAGCAATCTGCCGCTGACCCGGTCGAAGATGGCGTTCATGGGACCCCTCCCATAATGGGTGTTTCTGATCTTGGTGGGCTGGCTGGTGATGGAGCCTCCCCAGGCTCCCCTGCTGCTTTCCCGTCCCACACTTTTCATTCTCTTGAACCCAAAAATGTGGACGTGGATCAAGGACTTACCACACGTTTTGGTAGAATCATTAAACCAGTTCGTCGCTTGATTGAATCAATGGCTCAACTTGAAACACTCCTTGGTGTTGAACCTGTTCAAGCAGCGGTTATTGATGTGTGAATTTGCTTATTTCTGTATGTTTTTCATTGCTATTGTTTTTGGAAAAGAATAATACAGGCACAGAGTTCATTGTATGTTGTCAGTCTGTGCAGTCTGATAGTGACGCCCATAGATATTATGGCCTGTTTTGTGTGGTGTAAATGGCACCTCATTTTGTCTATAGAAAGTCCTGGGATCTTGCTAGGCGCCGAGCAGGTCTCAGGTCTCTTATCCTCCTTGGAGGAAGCTATGTTGCTGATCTAATTCATTGTATATGCGATGTGAATTTGTTTGAGGCCACTGTATCTGTTATTGTGGGTTTATATTTTTTTTTTGGTGTACCCTTTAGGATTTTGTGTAATTCTTGGGGGGTGAATGTAACAGAGTCATAAATAACATTGTTATAATTACACAAAATGTGTTCTAAACCCCCAAACTTCTCCTTTTATACCTGACTTTTAGGACCTCCAAGCCTGTAGTTGTGTTCATTATCAGTTAGAGCCCCTCCTCATTCTTTTCTTCTTCTTTGGTGCAATACTATAAATACAGTGTACCCCTTTTGCCTCTCCCCTTTTTCTACAATTCCCCTGTGGGAGAGGTGGGTGTCATTTCTTTCCAGCACCTTAAAGCACACATAATTCATATTTAACCACCCTGATGTTTATGATTGCGATTTTAATTTAGTTATTGTCATTATTGAGCCTGTTTTTGTAAAGATGTTATAAGTGTGTAGTATGTGTGTGTCATAAATGTGTTTTAGGCGCCATAAATGATAGCATGAATATGTATTCCTTGCTAGCTTGGGAGCTGTGGTGGGTTGAGCTAATCCTCTTCCCCACTGTCTGTATTTGGTCGTAGGAGCTGGAGTGGGCAAATTATTTACTTGGAGGTCTTTCTTTCTTTTACCTTTTTTATCAGGTATGTCAGATTTCATGTTGTTTTTGTTTTATCTTATGTCAAATATGTTACGTGTAAATGCATATTTTATGTTTAATGTAAAAATAAATGCCAGCCCCTTTTTCTACAATTCCCCTGTGGGAGAGGAGCTGGAGTGGGCAAATTATTTACTTGGAGGTCTTTCTTTCTTTTACCTTTTTTATCAGACACAACGCAGAATCACACCGGTTACACAAACACACTCACATTGTTTACTGACTCACAAACAGAAAGTGCTGAGTGTGTATTCCTGTGCCCTCAGCATGACCAAACACTCCCCTGCTCTCCTTCCTTCACCTTCCTGGTTATGTCGTCAAGCCTTGACCTTTTCATATCTTGTTCTTTTTTGTCTTTATGTGCACTCACCACCACCCCCTTTCAGACCACTCTGCAGGAGTGAAGCTGAACAGAATGAAAAGAGCACAGATGCATGCCTGGCTGGTACACACTTTTTTGTCTCCTTTCTCTTTCTCCTCGAAGCCTTCCTCTCTTGGGCTCTGTTTGTGTACTCTCTCCACTGCTGACACAAACAACCGACAGAAAAAGTGCTGTAATGGAGAGAAAACTCCCCCTCTTTCGCTCTTCCACCGCCCCTCTCTGCCAGTTCTCTGTCTCTTACTCACATTCACACAGTGCCTCCTCACACAAATACACAGACATTTTCTCCCTCATTCTGCAGGGCAGTTTGCAGCAGTCTGCAGAGTGTACTTACTCGTCTGTCTTCCTCTTCCCTCGTGTTTTCTCTCCAGGGCTTGTTCTGAGTTAATGTGGAGTCTGTGAAGAATTAGCTTGACGGCTAACTTCCTTAGCGCAGCCGTCGTACTTTGAATTCTGCTGCTGAGCTGTCGACTTATCTACTTTTACTTTACAGCACAAAGGGAGCTCCTGCTCTAAACCGACAACGTTTACTTCCTTATTTTTGTCAGCTGCTGTCTTCTTTTTTTCTACTTCCTGCTAGCAGTCTCCTGTGTGTTTGGGAACGGTAGAGACACACAGAGGCGAGAGAGAGAAAACTCGTTTGACGAGTAAAACCAAGACAGAGAAGCCTCGCATTTTTTGTGTTTGGGTTAACATTTTTCCGTGTTTTATTTATTCATATAAATATTTTATCTATTTATTTTTACATTACAAATGCACCAAAAGCCAATGACCTTGTCATGTAGCTAATATATCACCGGTCAAGAGGTTAGATGAGATGAGGTCTTCAGGGAAATACTGTTTTGTGGTGAAATCTTTGCACAGCATACATCTTTAAGGGGTTTCAAAACAAGATCTACGTGGACTTTCACAAAGAGTCAAAATATACACATGCGCTGAAATGTATGCATACGTTAATGTAAATATTTTAATAAGTGGTTGTGATGACTTCACAAAGCCATGGCTCATTAACTTCTTGGTAGAGATCATAATTGACAACAACTGGCAGTTTCTGTTTGCCAGCATCAAAAGGATTTGTTTAACAGCGCTCACTGGACTGAAGTGAACTCAGAACAATGGGGAAGTCAAAGGAACTCACGGAAGATCTGAGAGGGAGATTTGCACAAGTTGGGAAGTTATCTTGGAGCCTTCATCAGTTCAAACAATTGTATGTACCGGTAAGTACAACTTATTTGGGTGTGTCACCACTGCCAAGGGCTGGGAGAAGACAGAGACTGCCACCTTTAAATGAGAAGTTGGTTAGGATGTTCAGGAACAGCTCAGCAACCACCAATACTCAAGTCTGCCGTGAACTGGAAACTGCAAGAACCCCAACATCAATGTCCACATTGAAGAGAGTTTTACATTGCTGCACAGGCTGACAATAAATCTCTTGGACGTCCCAACATAAAATGTATTGAAAATTTGTGGACTATACTTAAAAGCAAGGTCTGTGCCAGGAACCCAACCAATTCATATGAACTCAAACTTAAAAGCCCCAAATTCTGGGTTACGTGTAATGCATGCATTGCTGTAATCCCATTATATTTTTCAGTAATGTAATGTGTTACTGTACTAAATTTAATCATCACACTGTCATTACTTGCATTACATAGATTCAGTTACCTGAACGTAGGATGAATGGAAAGGGAAAGAGAAATCACAAACATGCTGTTTTCTTCCTACGCTCTACAAACAGCTGATGTTAGTTTGTGTTCAAGGAGAAATGGTGGGATGTGTACAACTTTAGAGGAGTAGCGATGTTCACATGTTTATTCATTTCTTTTTTGCATTAAATGACAAGCATGATGGTATAGGTACACTCCATCTATGATAGAAGCAACCATATTATACTGCTAACACAACTTTGACTCTTTTAGGCATCTCCACATGCTAACTTAAAGCTGCACAAAAATCTTCTAGTTCACAAGAAAGTTCAGCCGTTAAATCAGTTAAACACATAAATAAATGTATCTAAAATTAACTCGGTGCAGTAGGTTTAAAATGACAAATATTTACCAAAATATAGTGTTGTTGTATTGTAAGTATTGTAAGATAAGAAAGCCTATGCACACATTTGCATGTAAGTCATTTTTCCAACAAGTAAAAAACATTTTTAAGGTGTTAATTAAAACTGAGCATTTTTATAGCAGTAGCCTTGAAATTATGAATTGAATGCAAAAAAAACCCCTGAAAGCAACCTTATATTTTTATGTGTTTAGTTGGCTCCTATTGTAATCCTTTGCAGTGGCTCAAAATAGGGTGTGACGATGAGAAGACATTGCTAGTTAATTTTGTAGTTAACAGAAAGAATGGATGCCTTCCCTGTTCATCTAAAGGGCAGCAAAGGAAGGGTTCTTTACAGCTGATGCATACATTTGTAAAAAAAATTACAAAAAAGTGAGTGGAAGCTATAAACTCCAATGTATTCATTATACAATACAGGAAAAGGTTCAGCTGGAAGAGTAGACAAATTGAGAATTTTAGCATGGGTGTTAATGGGGAGTTTCTAATTATAATGTCTGCTTTACCCTTCTGTTCATGTCCTTACCATCCATAAAACTGCACTGAGAGACAATGGAACCGGATTAGAGGTCTGGAGAGAGACACAGCGAGATGATGCAAAACAAGCTGTTCTCTGTAGAGAGAGCTAAAAAGGCTATTGAGCTGGGTTTCACACAAGCAATATTTGGCAAATAATTGTTGACTGTTAGTCCGATTTGAATGGCATGTCACAAATAGCCATAAACCGTGTTCCAAAAAAGCCTTCTGCATCCACTCAGTATGGATCCTGCTGCTGTTTTTGCCAAAGTTTGTGAGCTGCTTTGTCGAGGAGAGCTCTTATCCCATATATCTTGTTACCAGAAAAGATTTCGTCTCAATGAAAATATATTTAACTGGCAAAATCATATTTGCCTTGGCATCTTGACATAAGGATTGAAAGTGAAGCTGTGTTTCAGAGGCCATTTAATCATAATCGGGATTAGATTTGTCGAAGGCTTGTAACTGTTAGCACAGACGTCACAGCAAAATCACATTCAGCTTTGTATGAATGTGTATATGACTGAGCCTCGCTGCATCGTCAGTGGGAAGTTTAATGGCGTCATTACTGTCTTGCAGCACAGCAAAAGACAGCATCATCTTGCATTCTGCATAAAACTGAGAACAATTAAAGGGCTCATTGACTTGCAATTCATTAGAATAAGCACTCAATATAACTACAATATGGGTCTGTGGTAGAGAGATCTGTTCTTTTTTTCTCTACCCAGGAACTGTAGTGAAACAAAATGTGACACGCGATAGGAGCTAAAATTATTTACCTAAAATGGGCTTGTGCAGCTCAGAAAAGCCTGCACATGGATGCTGGAAACACAAGGCACATTGAGCTCTCAGAAATGCCAGCCAAGAGTGAAGGAAGGAGCTTTGGCAGACAAGCAGAGCAGACAGAAAACACTTACCTAATGCCTCAGTTTTAACATTGTTTTATTGGCACGAGGTCAGCCTTGGGTCTTAAGATTAAATGTCGTTCAGTGCAACAGCACTGGTCTGTCAGAGGAGGAACTCTTAAAATGAGTTAGCGCCCCTCAACAGCACCCCCTCCCCCATGGCCCCCCTCTTATTCGCTAATATTTCATTCTGTCACCCTGCTCCTCATTTGCCCTCTGGATCATTCCCTAGATGCTCCTGACTTTGCCACAACTCTTTCCACCTGTCATAGGTGGAAAACATGAAAGAGAGTCAATAAGCTGTTTTGTGAGGTTGTCTGTACATCCCTGTAGTCTGTCTTATTAAGAAGGACAGCTAAATGTTCATGAATAAAACCTCTAACCCCTTCGACGCTGATCTGGAACACAGACTGCTGTGAAAAGAGACGTATTGGAGTTTTATTTTCATTCGAGTAGAGTTTTTCAGCTAAATTAGTATTTCGGCTTTATGAGATATGCCCCATTGGAGGAACTCTTTAATGTTTATTTTCTGTGTGTGCATCTGCGTGTTTGTGTGTGCGCGTGAGTGCAGGGCAAAGGAGCGACACCTGTCACGACTGATCGGAGGCAGCGAGGAGCGAGAATATGGTGAGGGAAGATGAAAATAAGCACAATTTGTGCAAGTAGAGCGCATATATGTGTGAAGGACTGAGATAACGGGCGGCATTTTTCAAAAGTGTTGTCATCCTAAATATTGTGCAGTCAAGAGCTCACAGCATTCGCCATGAATACAAAATGCCCTCAATTCCAACATTCAACTTGTCGATGTGCTTCAGTTTAAAGGAAAACTACATTATCTTAATATGGTACTTTAAACACCACATTCTCTAAAGCCAGTGAAAATACACGGCATTCACGCAGCATTATCTAAAACAGACTGCGCTGAATACATCAGCCCTACAAGAAAACATTTAAGCAGGCTTCAGTGTTTAGTTTTGTAGAGGTTGTTTTATAGAGGTGTTTATTTGCCTTTAGAATTAATTTTGAGGTTTTATTGGACGTGTTACATTGATTTTTGTCCCCCCCCCCCCTTTTCCTTTTTAGACAGAGGGTAGAGATATTTTGTCTACTTTCACTAACATTTCATTTCAAGAGGAAGGAGAAAAACATATTTTGAAGGCTCCCTCCTGAAAGTGGAAATATTTTAGTTAGTGAGGAAGAGCGCCAGCATTTCCTCCAGCTGGATGCAAGTACTTTACCTAAAATAGTTACAATTACAAGACTGCGGCCTCACATTAATACATCATTTATTCAATAATCGCATGGGACTCCTGCCTCGTATTTGCTGTTCAAGCCTGTTTCCTGTCTTGGACGAGATTACTGGGTGCAGATGGACAGAATGAGAGCAATGGGTTATATCAAGTATAATTGGGAGTCTTTGGATTATTATACATTAGCAATAAAACAACACTACTTGATTATTCCCCTGTAATGCATTAGTAGTGCTTAACTTCTTAAAGAAGAATATGGCTTTTTCATGAAAAAAATCACAGAGCCTTATTAAATAATCTAAGGAAATTATTTTACACTTAAGTCAGCAACTGCTCTCATTCTTTTTTTCCTTGCCTTTTTATGCAATGTACACACAAAGCAATTGAACTAGCAAAGCACTGTCAGTGCCTGGCTCTTATCAGCCTCTTACACACGCTCTGTGACTAAAGTTACTGTCTTACACCAATAGAAGCGGCGCAGTCATGCGCAACCAGGTCTTCTTTTGCTCTGGACGGTGATGGTAATAATGTTGTACAGACTCAAACATCCAGCTCAGCTAATATGATGACACTGAATTCTCAATGCACAGTTTAGTGTATCTGTGCTTACACTCATTCCTAAAGCAATTTGAAATGTATCATACATCACTAGTCCTTTATTTGCTATGTGTGGGAGAACATTTCAGAAAGTATAGAGGGATTTAGTTTTTCTTAATTTGTTTTGTTTCTATAGCAGCTTGAGTGTCAGCTGGGACCTCTAAAGAGCTCAGCAACCCCATGCACCTGCACCTGATCAGCCTCTTTTAATTAGAGTGACATAACAATGACTCATGAAGGTTACATGGTATAGGGTATATATATAAAACAACATTTATACTTGATGAAGTCTGTTTTTGTACTTTTCTTTCATTGTCTTTCAAGAGAGTAATGAGTAATGCACGCTTTTGTATTTGTTTAATCCAAGTTGAATTAATATAATAAATGTGAAAAAAAAAATAGAAAGAGGAAAAATAAATTATACTCTTGAAGAACAGAGAAAAAAAGAGGCAGTAATCATTGTAATTAACTGGGTAATTTAGGTGGTGCATGTTTATGCCAAATGGTCTTGATTAAGTATTTTACATAGTTTTTTTTTTTTTTTTGGTATTTGACTAATTTAACTTTTCGTGATGGTCACACGTGAAATATTAGATGTCTTTGTCTTTTCAAATAAATCAACAGATACAGTTGTGTTCTGGTTGTTTAGAAAAAATAAAAGTTTTCTCAGACTCAAAATAAAAAACTCTGAATAAAATATGTCAGCAGCTGGTCCACTCTTGTGTGTCGGCTGCATTCCCAAAGCACTGGGCCCTTGTATTTTTTCATTTGGTCAGCATAATTGTTCCACTGCAAGAGTTTGACCTTACAATACTATACATTTATTTTATGTTGCAGAAACATCTGGGACCTCATCTTTAATGTTTATGTTATCAGACGATTCCCCTGTATACATGCATAGAAACAGCTACAACGCTTATGGCTGAATGGTATATCAGTACATCAGTATTTATTACGGAACTATTTGATGACAAGCAATAGTGCTGAAGTTCTCTGGGCTCCAGAGAAAAAGAAACTTCCAAGAGAAACTTAATCTGCAAGGCTGAAAAGGTGATTTGTGTAGAGACTGATATCTTAGGAGGAGACCATCCTTGAAGTTATTATTGGATTCATGCCCAAAAGAGGGATTTTGGTAATGGACTGTGAGAACAGAAATGCATGTATTAAGAAAGGGTTTTTTTGTCAAGAAATCACAAGTGTGAACATACAGTGGAGGAGGCCTGGCATAGAAGACAGAGCCTGGTGACAAATTAAAGGAAAAAAAACAAACCAAATCATCCTTGTGAGGTACCAGAATGGCTTCAATGGACATTGGATCTACACATCTCTGAAACTCAGTTCTTCAAAAAGATAAATGGCACTTTACTAGTCCCTAAGGACCCCAAAGCGCTTTACATATCCAGTCATCCACGCACACATTCACACACTGGTGATGGCAGCTACATTGTAGCCACAGCCACCCTGGGGCGCACTGACAGAGGCGAGGCTGCCGGACACTGGCGCCACCGGGCCCTCTGACCACCACCAGTAGGCAACGGGTGAAGTGTCTTGCCCAAGGACACAATGGCCAAGACTGTCCAAGCCGGGGCTTGAACCGGCAACCTTCCAATTACAAGGCAAACTCCCAACTCTTGAGCCACGATCGCCCAACTTGTGATGTTTTGAAGATGTTAGTACAGAGCTGCATTTTCCAAAGGTGTAGCTTGGCTGGGATCTGGCTCAGGCAAAAACCAAAGTGTCATTAATCACAGCCTCCCCTTTGCCCTACAGATAGGAGCATTACCCCATCAGGGTAAAAGGGTTTCACAACCAGGAAAAGGTGATCACAACAGCTTTGCAGTGACGTGCATGAATCGTCATGTGCATGAGAGCGCAAATAAATTGTCATATTTCATTTATATCTTAGTTTGAACTCATTTATGTTCTTGAAGGAAAATTCTGAGGGTTATTTTCCATGTGTCATAATGTTTGATTTGGCCTTTTCCACAAGCTGCCTCAAAAATAGCAGAAAACACAGATGCTCAGTAATGTTTACTTTGTGGAAGAAGTCAGACCTCCGCCGTGAAGCAACAACAAGGAAAAAAATTTCTATCACATGAAATGTTGCTACATTTTCTTATTTAGATGGTTCCCTACTATGTGTTAGAATTATCTGTACTTAATAGAAGAGTCTGCGGTTAATAAAGTAGACCTACCTATCTGTGCTTACACTCATTCTGTCTCTTTGCTCAGACCAAAATGTAAGAAAACAGTGTGTCATACACAACGGGTGCTTCGTCTGAGGTTGTTATGTCTTGGCTTTACTCACAACATGCTCATTTTTGTGCTACATCTGTGCTTCATCAATAGCAAACAAGTGTGTGCTTGCCACTGAGTCACACTCTGCAAAGTAGAGCACACGCCACTTGCATCTTTTCCACTTTGATTACTTTCCAAACTCTAGAACTTAGAAAGAAGTTGTGTGAATACAAATATGGTTGCAAAGTGATGTTAACATCTGATTAAGTAGCTTGCATGCAAGAATATTCAAGTGCATAATCATAGAGTGCTAAGATTAATGACCTTTTTCAATAGTCAAGCGTGCTTGGCCGCAGCTGGATTAGTGTCTGCCATGACATCATAGCTGAGGACACAGAACAGATCGTTGGCGCTACATAACAATGACATTCAGTGTTTTTCCCTCAGCAGGCCCCTAAATGTGGGCGCCAATTGACAATGCTCCTCTGTGCCCCCTGAAGTATGGCATCCTGGCATCGTTGTGGCCCTGGAAGGCTCTTGGGATGAATATTCGTGCCAAATGCATTCAAACCTTCCAAATCCCTAGATGGTATCCTCTGGGACTCATGCTTGATTGTCTGGGATTCAGCTTACAAAAATGCTGAAAGAAAAACTGCTTTAAGGTAAGTGTGTTTCGTGAGATAGACAAAGCAAGTGAGGAAAAGAAAGAAACACCTTTGAATAGTTAAAAAGTGCCATCTTGCAACAAGCAAAGGTAAGTCTACTCTGAAATGCATAATTTTGTAGATAAATTGGGCTGATAATGACTGAAATGGTTTTTACACACTTCTTGCTTGGAGAAGGAAACAGGAAATGTATTTCCCAAAGAAACCTCACCAAAAATAAATAAATCTTTAAAGCACATCCCATTATTTTTTGTACCCTCTGATCAAATTCTAGCATTGCTCCCCACGTACAGTAACACTACACCTGCCAGTCAAAAGGTGGCAACATAAACCTTATTATTTCTTTCTCTGACAGAGAGGAAAATTGGGGAGTGAGACTGCATTTGGCTCAATCACTGAGGTAATTACAGATTTAAAGACGAAAAGAGATTCACTCAAACAACTGTGCCTGAGGCCAGTGAAACGAAGAAGCGGTTTTTGTGTGTGTAATATGTGTGTATGAGTGTGTGTGCTGCTGCTGCTGTGAGTGACAGAATGGTGGGAAAGAATAAGAAAGATATGGGAAAGAAAAGCGAGAGAAGGAAGGGGAAACAGTTTAAGTTGGAGGGCAGAAGCAGAGAATAGTTTTAGCAAAAGGGTGGGATGATGTGAAGAGGGGACAGAAAAGCAGTGAGTGAAAGGATGAAGATTGAATTTCGTCTTCACAGGCGAGAACACTGTCTGCGAGCAAACAAAAGGATGAAAAGATGACCCGCCGTTGTTCTCAGACTGACAGTTGGATAGTCCCCCATCTTCCTGATGTCAGCTCCTCCCTTTAACTCTCTTTGTTGCTGCAAATGTCCTATTGCCACTGTGCAATATGAACTCCTGTGCTGAGTCAGCAAACAGTTGTGGAAGACTACCTGTCACAGACCGTGGAGAGGGTCCAGGAAAATGGCGCAGGGGAGGGAAAGAGGAAGGAAGGGGAAAAAAAGACGCAAGGAAGGAAGAATGGATGAATCATTTTAGAAATGGAACTCTAAAGACAGTTAAGCCGCTTAATAATTTGGCTGATGCTGCAGATGTGTGCGTGCGCATGTGTGCTCGCTTGTGCTGTCTGTTTGTCCTTTGAGGGAATACAACTTAAGTCACAGTAAAAGCAGATTATGAGATTAAGTGGTGTGCTGCTGGGAAATAAATAAATAATAATAAAAAAAGATGTATGTGAATGAATATAGCAAGTAGCCTACAATAGCACTACAAGAAATTTCTTCTTAATTGATTTTTTGTGTGTGATGCGTTGATGTAAAAGGAGGAACGTAGGAGTAAAGTATGACTGACATTGGAAGAGGCTATGCATTAATGTCATATTCACACATTATGTTCTGACAAAGAGAGAGCCGTGCAGGTTAACTTCACTTTATAAAAGCTTTACTGAGAACAGGGACATAAACTGATAAATCAAAGCATCGATGACGACTTTTGAAATGAAGTAACCTGCAGAGATTTTGCTTTTATCTCCTGTGCTTACAGAGTTGCGTGTCTTGCTTAAAATTTCCTCGCGAATATACCACATAATCCCATGGGATTATTTTTTATTTTAACTGGGTTTTTTTTAAGGAACATGTGTAGCACGGCATCAGAGGAATCTTTAAACCATGTTAAATATGAAATCGAGGCTTGTTTATCTCTCTTTGCCCCCCTCTCTCATTTCCTCCCTGTGTTTAGAAATAGGATCTTATAGCCTGAAAGTGGGACTGCTTCGTAACACTCAACACATGGCAGCAGATGTGTAGCAATATGTGAGGAGAGTGTGAGGGCAAAGGGAATATAAGACAGAAGGAGGGTGAGACATAGAAGATGTAAGAAAGTAACGGAAAAAGGAGAGAGGGGGAGGGAATTGACAGACAGAGATATAGAGGAGGAAGAAAGATGAGAGGAAGAGGGGAGGGAAGAGAAATGGTGGGGAGTTTACAGGCTCTCAAACACTTTGCACTCCCAGCACAGCAGATGCCACATTCTGTCTGGCACAGTGATCTGTGGGCCTGCTCTATTTATACCCTCTCCGTGTCACTTCAGGGCCAGCATCACACTCACAATGTGCACACATCTAGTATGAGGCTTTTGCAGATCCCCTTACTGACTCAGATGAGGCAGGTAAGAGAGGCTCCCAGCATGGGGTAGAGATGAAAAATGATTTGAGAGCATGTGCAGAGACAAAAGTGGAGCAGGATATATGATGTGGCTCTATAGGAATGAATACTGGGTGTGTAGAAGTGTCTGAAATTCACATGTGTGAGAGAGGATAAAGAGCCTGTTTTTAATTTCTTATAATACCTGATTAGTTTTAGTTGGCAGGCAGGACCATGAGAAAAAGGAGATTGAACAAACAGTGGTCTGATTAAGCAGCGGGAGGATTGGAGCCTTTTGAGTCACCCTGGTTACTGGGAATAACAGTCACAATTTACTGCAGCTTTTCTACCTTAACAATGGATAGAACTGGAATGCTCAAAGAAGAAAAATTGAAAAGCAAAGTCAGAGGGAATGAGAAAAAGAAGCAACAATGTGAGCCTTTAAAGTTGAAACAATAAATATACTTGGAAATGCTTTCTTCCATAAAAAGTGAAAAGTGGCTTTGAAGAAATACATAAGATGGGAAAATTGTACATGAATCATCACACAGCTTCATTTTCATCCTGGGTGGTGCTTTCATGCGGGTGGAGAGAAAACTTGATAATGGCACAGCTTTAATTTAAAAAGCTGCACGCTGTGGACAAAAGCAGGGCGTCTTTACTCATATTTTATGTATAATCTCATCTATGAAGCTTTGTTGCATTGTTAAGAGACAGCACCCCTGCATATTAAATGGCATTTGTTTGTAATCAGTCAACCCAAATGTTACGGAAGCAAAGCAGGGTTCATTACACATCTGCTCAGAGAAACGACAGTATTCCACACATCCATCAACTTCACTCATGTGGGCCCCTGCGATGTAACACTAGCTGGATGGGAACGACAGCGTGCTCACGCGCAAATACAAACACACCCATTAGTCTGTGACCTATCGTATTATATCAAAGGCACACAAGCAAACTCTAATAGCGCAGAACAAGGTGGCTTTTAAGTGCAAGATATTATATGCAGGTGCACTAAAAAAAGATTTGAAGCAATCTTTGAAGGGTGACCTTTGATATGAAAAATAACAGGCTAAATCAGAGCTCTGTGTGCCTATCGATGTGTGGGGATGAGAAAGGTGGACTTCAAAAGGTGCAAACTGACATCTCTCTTCATACAGGAATCAAAAAAATTAAATGAAAGCTATCTGAACAGATAACAATGTGTAAACTAGGGACTGAACACTCCGGCTGTCTGACGTTCAGAGGGAGAGAGTGCTCATACATGTGCACCACTGAGCAGTAAAACAACAAACGCTTCCTCCTCTTTGAAGTGGACCCTGTCACCCTCCCAGCAGCAAGTCTGCCTCCCCCTCCAATGTCCATCAGCAAGCCATAAATCCAGGCTCTCATCTGCCGGTGTGCCTCTGAAGTTCTGGAATGCCCATATAGGATTTGAGCCCGAGTGAGTTATGGGAACACCTGGGAGGGGTAAAGGGGAGCAGGAAGGGGTGGGGGAGTGGGGGTGGGGTTCATGCATGCTTACCTATGAGGGGCAACGTGTTGACAGCCAACAAAGCTAATGCATTAGTTCTGGCGGATCTTAGGTGTTATATGTAAAGCAATATGCCTTTGAAGACCGGATTAAGCATGGAAAACAGCCTGCTGAAAGCATGCACATTTGTACCCATGCACACAGCTACTGTTTTTACAAGATGACAACAACGGTGTGTGATACAGGCTTCCATGTCCAGCGGCAACCTTTTACGGAAAGAAGTTGCAGGGAAATAAATGATGACAGTGGGGTGTTTTGGAAAAGGCTGGGGGTTATAAAAACGAAACGTGGCCGGGGTCGTGGGACCTGGCCTAACTCTGTTGTTCTTGTGCTGGAAGCTGAGTTACCCATGTGTCTACCAGCAGAGACGCTACAGTGCCCTCCATTTGTGTCAATGTGAGCAGCAATTTGTTTTAATCTATGTACCAGATGTGTTGCCTTTAGGTCTCCCTTGGTATACTATAATATGTGACCAAATACAATTTGAATTTGTTTGTCTAGAACCACTGCTGATCTTTTGCATTACTGAGGAATCTGTGTTTATTTTTTTAGCCAGGATTTCTCCACCATTACCTACCTTTCCCCCCTCTGGTAGAGAAAAAAAATGCTTATTCAATTTAATTTTATTCCTGTCAAATTTTCATTCTCTATGGGCAATTTAGAATGATGATGATGATGATAAACATGTATGAAATCATCTCATTTCAAGTATCCAAAAAAAGGCTCATCTCTGTGATCTTTAGTTTCGGCAGTTGTTATTGCCAGCAAAGTAAGCTAACGTTAATTCATAAATTCCCTGACAATGCTAGCTCATTTTAAAATGTGAAAAAGTGAGAACATTTATTGTACTTTCAACAGCATGCTGAAGATTTAGACTACAGTTACAAATCCCTCTCTGGCCAAAAATCAATGGAAAAGACATGAAAATAGGAACATTCTTGTTATTCAACACAGAACTAATTAGCCCTGGGGCAGTACTGCGAAACAAGTTCAACATACCCAAATTATCAAAGAACAAATTTGTGCATATTTCTCATGAGAATAGCAGACAGAAACTCCAATCCACCCATTTATTTGATTGTCCAGCTTTGGGTCTCAGTACACCCTGAGCATGTTGCACGTTCCTCAAAGAGCATACACCCATCCTCACCCACGTATGCAGCCAGTTTAGAGTAACAATTAGCCTAGCATGCATGCCTTTAGACCAAGAAGTTTCAAAAAATTGGTGCCCAAGGCACACCAAAGGGCAAGCCAAAATTTCAAGGCACATCTGCATATCAGTGGATAACAGCTTCTGTATGATCTGAAATACAATCAGTTCTTCTCATTTATCAAATAATGACAGTATAGTAAATATGAAATCAAATAATCATACTGCCCAGCAGGACTCCTGTAGTGTTAATTATTTGTGCTTTGCTCCTCATAAAGTGATCTTTCTTACTGCTTTGCAAATGTTGCCCTTCTTGCTCTGCCTAAGCCCCTTTAAGGTCTGCTAATGTAAACTGCATGTAAATTTAGTTAATTACAATTTGTGCAACTCTAATAGAGTAATACATTTCAACTGACGCAAATTTCCAAGGCACAAAGGGGCATGCCCTAAAGCACCCTATACAACCTGTGGGTTTAATTTGAACCAGGAACCTTTTTGTAGTGAATCAGCAGTGCTACCAACTGGACCACCATGCTGCTCCCTAAGCAAACAAGAGTTTAAATTCTTAATGTCAGCTAAAAGCTGAAGCCAGCTCAAGCCAGAAAGGATAGAAAGAAATATCAAACTGGGCAAATGCGCAAGTGAATTAATCAGAATCACTGGCCTGCCATAAAGGCATGTGCATGATTCATTAGTTTTTTGTTTCTTGGCTCCATTTTAAATCTTATAATGTGCTTTAACGAGTCTCTGATTTAGGGTTATATTTATATGAGAAGGATTATAGAACACTAAAACAGCAGCTTCCTCCCCTGAGAATCTATGTCACTTATACAGATGCTTGTCAGGGAAAGCCAAAGTCAGTCTCTAAGAGCTCTTGTCTTTTAAGAGATCTTCGCATTATTAATGCACTGATGCCCATGATGTCTTCTCGGTGAAAATGGTGATCTTATTTTCTTTGAAAAGCGAATGTTCATTTGGTGGCGAATTGTGATTTCTCTGTCCTCAAATGCAACCTGCTTCTTAGCGAGTTATTACGTGTACAGCTTAAATTACCGTGGTAATGTATCTCTGTAGGAAATTAACCGCAATCATTATGAAGGAGAAAGGGTGCAGTATGAAGCAAGATTAATGGATTAGTGAGATGTATGAGCCTAAAGCCAGGATTTTTAATATCACAAAGATGGCTTTCTTTTAACTTGGCTTAATTATCATGGTAACTAATGCACGTGAGGAGGAGGAGGTTACGTTCAGTGTCGCAAACATGCTGAGCCATAGGTTAGTAATTCCTCAGGACAAAGTTTTATTAATGAGAGGTAATCATTAAACATGATAACATGTAACACTGTTCTGGGAAGAATGCAGATTATACTTGTTAATAAAGAGAAGGTCAGTAGAAAAAATGCCTTACTCATATATTTATATAAAAATTCGTATATTCGTATATGAATATACTCTGTATGAGACTATATATCATTTACATTGTGTAAATGTTGAGTATCTCTCTTATTACAGCATGATCACGCACACTCCCTCAACAGATGGAGAGATCCAAAGCTGAACAGACCTGCCGTGCCCCAGTTACAGCTGCTGTCCTATGAATGGATAATCACTGTTTGGGGGAGGGGTTCCACACACAGCCAGCTTCCTTGAACTCATCCCTGAATTGCTTGTTTTGCCTGACAAACAATCCACATCAATTTGCATAAATCAAAACGGACATCAGTGATTGATTCATTAGCAAAATTGTTGTCAGTTTATTGTCATTTCATCTGCTAATCATTTTACTATGCATGACCTTGTTTGTTGGGTCTGGAACGACAACTTGCAGGCGACATAACAAGTGTACTCTACGTCTATGCAAGAAGGCAAAACAGGAGGAAGATAAGTCAACACATTAATTGCCAAATTCATTTTTTTTTTTTTTTTTTTTTTTTTTTTTTGGCCTGTCCCGTTTGGCTCTTTTGCCATCAGAATTGTTGTCTAAAGGCAAAGAAAGATGCCCAACGGATTTACTTTACCAAACTGACCATCCCAGCCTTGCCGTAATGGTCCATTTGATTCACCTTTTATTGTTTATTTTATTTTCACTTACTGAATACGGGACAGACTTGACTGGGGGAAAGAAGGGGAGAAAGAAAGAGGGAAAGAGAAACAGCTGAGAAGAGGGACGGGGGAAAAGGGCAAAAGACAAAAACCAACAGAACGGGCAGAGAAAAAAAATGCATATATCAATCACCTGGATCACCTGCTGAGAAAGAAAAAAGAAAGCAAGCAGAAGAGAACAAGAGTAATAGAATAAACAACATCACAATGATATATGGGAATATGACAGTAAATACTAAATGTTAAACATTATTGTGCAGCACATAAGATCAACAGAACACAGTGTGCTTTGAGGTAGGAGCCAAAAAGGGTGTAGTTTGTGGGTGTGATCACCCGTGTGTACACCTGTGAGCATGGACGCGCTTGTTTTTTGTTTTTTTAAAAGGTTCCTTCATGTAATAATCTGCTAGAGGGTGTGGGGGGGCCACAGCCCCGTCCTCCAGGGCGTGAAGCAGGTGTGGAGGAGATCAAAACTCCAGACATCCAGAGGCCCCCAGAACACAAGAGACCAAGGAAGACCAACAGAGGGGCAGCTGCGCCACTGTCCCGGAAAGAGCTGAGGAGAGTCCCAGATGAGGGCTCACTCAGCAGCCGCGGAGCAGAAGCCAGGGGGAGTTGCAGTGACGCGCCCGTGAGCTCCGCCGGCAGCCAGCTGCGCCTGAGTGACCGAGCCCCAGGCCGAGAGGCCGGGGGCACCCCACCTCCGAAGTGGCCCGAGCGAGCCCCAGGCTCCAGGCCCCGATAAGCGGCCGCCAAGGAGTGAGCCGGTGTGTACCTGGACGCCCATCCCCGGACACAAAGAACCACCAACGCACCGATGTCTGAGGGAGTCCGCCACTGGCAAGGGAAGTGGTGGGGGGGGGGGGAGATAGGCCTCCAAACCTTGGAGGGCCTGAGGTGTTCCCAGAGAGGTGGCGCCTGACACCCAACCTGACATATAGACACAGACATACAGGCACACACAGATACAAACATCCATTCCCACCCTCATGCTCTCATATGCACTTACTCCACACTCAACCAACGTGGAGACAGACATAAAGAGACGCTGTACACACGATCACACTCCCCAAGCGTACTCTACAAACCGGGTCTAGGTGCCCTCGCCCCTGGAGGGGGGAACTGCACCCAGACCCAGGTGGTGTTTCCCTTTTCCCTGCGGTGGGGGGAGGCAGACCGCCCCGACTCCGCAGCAGCAGGAAGGCTCCACACTCCAGACCGCAGTCGGACGGCCAACTCCTCCTCCTAGCCCCCCTGCTCCAGCAGGTCGCAGAGAACGGGGGTGAGAGAAGACTCCAAACCCCCCTCCACCCGCTCATTGTAATGTTGATGCATGTGTGTTCTAAGGTGCATTTAAAACCCAGGAGGGCATGGAGCTACCTGCCAGAGAGCAGCAGGTAAGCGCATGGTCCCTCCTGCTAGCCCTCAATGTCTACGTGTATTTAAAATTGAGAGGTGGGCAACGATGCCAGGGGTGGGGTGTACACCCTGATGGTACTTTGGACTCCGTGTATCGTGCCCACCCCCAAGATCCTATATGTATGTGTAATGAGAGTGTGAGTAATGTGAATGTCTAAGTTGTGGGATAAAATTGAGGCAGAGGCAGCCAGAAGGGGACAGAGGGGGGGGGTAGCCTCCTCTGCACCCTGGTGACATACCCCTACTCCAAGGCCCTGCATGTGTGGGTGGTTGTGGTGGAGCGGGAAGAGGGAGGCAGCTGGAGATGGGGAGGGAAGGAAGGGAGGGGCAAGTGACCCCTCCCTGGGGCCAGCTCCCCCGCTGACCCCAGTAGGCACCCCCATACTCCGCGACCCGCCAGGGAAAGGGGGCCCAGGCCCATCCAGACCGGGCCCAGTGCAGCAGCGCCGCCCGGCCCCACAGAGCCCGGGACAGTCCACCCAACCCCACCACAGAGAAAACTGCACCCACCCCACCATCCACTCATCTTCCAGACTACATAAGACAATAAACACCCAGGCTGAGATCTTCCTCCACCTCTCCTGTATCTCCCCCTCCTGCAGAGGGAGCTCCTGAGGAGAGGAAAGCTCCTGCAAGATGTGACAATCTCCCCCACCAGTTGAAGAGCCCCCCAGGTGGCTCGACGCACCGGCGGCACCCTGCTCCAGGGCTGGGCCCCCATGCACCCACCCGCCCACAACCCCGGCAACACACCAACCAGGACCCAAGCCCCCGAGGCCCAGTCCGGGTCCCAGCCCAGAGACGGAGCGCCCCCAGAACCTCACGCCCATCCCGGACCCACCCAGGGCCAGCCAGGCTACCAGGTCAGTAACCCACGTCCGTCAGCACAGACCCTCCCCTAGCCCCGCTGCACGCAGCCGCGAGGAAACAGTCACCGGAGAGCCAACAGAGCCCCTAACCGGACATGACCGCTACCCCGGGTTGAGCCCCCCAAGGAAGATGCCTCCGGGGAACCCCCCGACGCCCTAAGCCTGTCCCTACCCCCACACCAATCACAACAGTGAAGGCGGGACCAAACTATGACCCCCCACCCCCACTAGGTGATGGAGCTGATCAAAGGAGCCCAGAGCAATTGATCTGATGTGGTGGCAGAGGCTGTATCAAGACTAATGTAATCTAATAGATAATTTCTATATTGGTTAGAATTAAGATTATTTTTATTTTTCCAGTTCATGAGGACTGTTTTCTTGGCTATGCATAGGGCAGTGAAAACCATATGGGCGATATTCTTTTCTGAAGTGACATTATCTAAGCTGCCCAACAAACACACTAAGGGGGAAGTTGGAATGTTACATTTCAGACACTTCGATAAGTCTTCACATATCTCGCGCCAAAACTTCTGAACTGGTGGACAGAACCAAAGAGCGTGGATATAATTGTCCGGTGAATTGGTTTGGCAGTGTGAGCAGTTGTTGGTAGACGTAAAGCCCATCTTGAACATCCGATGACCTGTATAGTGTACTCTATGTAATATTTTGTATTGAATTAATTGAAGACTGGGATTTCTAATTAGATGAAAGGTTTTTAAGCAAATCTGAGACCAGAAGTTTAGGTCTAAGTTAACTGATAAATCCGCTTCCCATTTTGCAATAGGAAGTGATATTGATTCATCTGTTTTAGAAAGCATTCTGTATATTTTGGATAGTAATTTGGGGGGTTTAAGAGTAAGAAATTGAACCACACTTGGTTGTGTTTGTAGTTCAACTTGACCCGGTTTAAATTTCTTTTTTACTATGGATTTAATTTGTTGATATTCTAAAAATCTTTTCTTGTTGATCCCATATTGTGTAACTAGTCCGTCAAATGAAATAAATTCTGTTCCTTCTAGTATATGTTCTAAATATTTGATTCCTTTATCACTCCAATCTGAAAAGTTTATCATATTATTGTTTTGTAATATGTCAGGGTTGTTCCAGATAGGTGTACGTTTGCATGGGATTAATGAAGACGCCGTCAATTTTAGAAACTCCCACCATGCTGTCAGAGAAGAGCTGATGTTGATGCTTTTAAAGCATTCATGTTGTTGGATGTTTGAGCTGATAAATGGTAGGTCTGAGATCTCTAGATTATTGCAGAGTGCTTGTTCTACATCTAGCCAAGGTTCATCTAAGAGGGTGTGTTTTAGCCATCCTGAGATAAACTGAAGCCTGTTGGCTAAGAAGTAGTGCTGAAAGTTAGGCAGTTCTAGTCCTCCTTTATCCTTGGTCTTTTGTAGTGTTTTTAAGCTTATACGTGGGGGTTTATTTTTCCAAAGGAATTTGGACATACATGAATCTAGAGATCTGAACCAATCTTGTGGCGGTTTAGTTGGGATCATTGAGAATAAATAATTTATTTTTGGTAAGACCATCATTTTTATAGCGGCAACCCTTCCCATGAGTGATATGGGTAGACATTTCCATCTAGCCAGATCATCTTCTACCTTCTTTAAAAGTGGGATATGGTTTAATTTAGTTAGATCTGCAAGCTTGGGAGAAACATTAATACCTAAATATTTTATATTTCCCAATTGCAGTGGTGTAGAAGAGGAATTATGGAAGGAGCAATTAATCGGTAGGACTGTAGATTTTGACCAGTTAATTGAGTAATCTGATATTCTTGCAAAAGAGTTTATCAATTCAATCACCCCAGAGATATTGGTTTGTGAATTTTGGAGAAAGAGTAACACATCATCCGCATAAAGGCTGATTTTATGTTCCACGTTCTTGCATTTTATGCCCTTAATTACTGAATTCTGTCTAATTGCTGCTGCTAGTGGTTCAATAAAAATTGCAAATAGTGAAGGGGAGAGTGGGCATCCCTGCCTGGTGCCCCTCAAGAGACAGAAGCTGGAGGATGTCTGGTCATTTGTTCTAACACAAGCTGTTGGGGAATTATATAATATTTTTAACCAGTTTATGAAAGAGGATCCAAAACCAAATTTGTGTAAAGTTGCAAATAGAAATTTCCAGTTAACTCTGTCAAATGCTTTTTCTGCGTCTAAAGAGAATATTGTAGTTTCTAGGTTTTTACTGTATGAGTAGTCTATCAAATTAAGTAATCTACGTGTATTTGCCAAATTCATTTGAGTGCGCTCTGTAGATGGAAGTTTTCTGTACCTTTCTATTTCCTGGTTGGAAGCCATAATTTGTACCATTAAAATTGATTCATATGTAGTATACAATGCTTTGATGATGTATTTCAAATCCCAAGTATACAATAAATCTCCTTCTTTCTTTTTTAAAGGATAATGTAAAGAATAAATGAGGTGGTTCAAAAATCGAAGATGTAGGGAAAAAAAAAGAAGAGTCAAAATGTGAGAAAATAGATATTCCCCCTGTGGTAGACAGTGCTATATTACAAAGGTTTGTGGGAACCTAAGAAGATTTAGTTTCCCTTTCAGTGGCATTGATTATGGGGAAGATGTCTTTGTAACCAACCCAGATGATTAGACCCCACATACAGTCAGTCAATGCTCAGAGGATCTCACAGTGGCAATATTTGCAGGAGCCAAATAGATGTGAAGAAATAGACTGAGATGAGAAAATAGCGTTATTAATGGAAAAGGTAAAGAAGAAAACTTGAAAAGCGAGAGCCCTGAAAAAACTGGGACAAGGTCAGGAGCCACATCTTTATATCAAAGCTTTTGTTGTGTGTGTTTTTCATGAATTCAGACCTGCTGATTCATAAAATCGATATGTCTGTCTGAATTTCACATAACCGCATCTTTTCTGTCAAGTGCTCTTTTTCATATTTGAAACCTCCCGCTTTCCAGATTTCAGTTCTGATTGATTTTATGCAGAATAGCACAATGTAAGGCTAAAACAAAGGTTTGCTACTTGAACTGCCTCTTAGCATGGATCAACATGAACCACTACACCCTGTATTGTTTCCCCTCTGGTTTGGGTAATTTGAGGGTGTCGTGGAATGCTAGACACCAAGCCTCACCCTGTAGTTGTGTCAGAGTATAATTGCTGTTGCGGCATGTGTGGGAGGCCTGAATGCCTTCGTCTTGTTATCTGAGATGAGTCAGATTACAGGTGTGAAAGAAAAGAAACATCTCTGAGAGACACAAACATTTCTCAGTGCTCATATACATACATATATCATCCATTCTCTTGATTTTGTCCACTTTTCCAGCTACTTCATGATTCTTATATTGGCTGTTATGATACAGCAGTGCAGCAGTTAGCTCCGTCGCTTCACAGCGGATGTGGATGTTAGCATTAATGGTTGTTGGTTTCATGTTGTTACACAAGCAAATGCAAGAAGTCACCTTTGCAGGCAGCGGCTGTTTGACACTTCTCAAAAATCTATCAGTAAAGCTGCATATCTGAGGAAGACAGGGTGATCACGGTGTAGTTGCATGGAACTGTATTGGCTTTTTAAATTAAAGTTTTATGACACAAGAGGCAATAACAGCAGCAAATCTACTCTAACTTGCTGCCGTTAAAGTCAAACCACACGATCCACATGTTCACATAAAAATATTAATAAATCATCTTCGATAGGAAGCTGTTAGCGTATGAGGCAGTTCTTGAAATTGTCTGTCAGAGCAACACGATGTTGAAAAGATCTGCTTTAGTAGAGTGGGATACAGGTAGGAGAACTGAGTAGTGACAATGAAAAAGAGGAGACAAAAAAAGTTTCACAATTCATTTACATTGTGCTTGATTTGAAAAGAGTTTAAAGAAACCAAATTTTCTTTGGATAATTCAATATAGTGATGCCTTTAAGTGATACTGCTGTCAAGGACACAGAGAAGTTAATATCTGTAAGAGACATGATTGCTTTGCTTGCGTAAAGAGTGTTTGGTGGTATTAAAGAGTAAAAAAATCAGAATTTATGCAAAAAACATAAAAACTTTCTGAAAGAAAATCGGCCCCAGGCAGTTATAAGAGCAAAACTAGAAGTGATAATAAGCATAGTAAACAGAATAAGAGAGTGAAATGTTCTCACAGCTGATCTGGCTGTACCAGATGGCCAGGAGCACTACATAACCTACAGTGTAATTTTTCTTTCGCTCAGGCATGTCCAATCTTGTGCAAATGACAATGATACCGCAGAGTCAGCCATAAACCTCCCCTAATGTTTGTCTCCAGTGAGCTCTTCCCTCTTCCCCCATGTAAAGAGACACGCAAGCACCTGGATGCAACCCAAAAATGGCTGCTTGAATCTTATACCTGTCTTCAACGGCACATGGCTGAGTGCTTTCCTCTTCTTTCTATACTTATGTTGACCTATCTACTCAGCTGATTGACTGTCATGACATTTTCTCACAGTTAGCTTTAATCATTTCATTGTAACGGTGGACCATTATGGGATGAGGCAAGCCGCTGCATAAGCGAACAGAAAAGCCCACTATGGTGGCACAAAGCCCAATTTACATAGAAATGGCCAGATTACTGAGCCCAGCACAGGCAATAAGTGCTATAATTCAAAATGACTACTGTGAGTAGCCAAGTTCAGATCTCCGACAGGGTATAGCCTCCAGCTAACACTAACATTCAGAGAGCAAGTGGTCAGCAAGCAGGAAGGAATGTGTTGTTTCAGCAGGTTGTGGGTATTTTGTCATCAAGTATCACACGTCCTCGTGCCCTTCTGCGTATCGATTCTCCCTGTGCTTCAGGCATGGCAACTGTAAAGCCCTTATGGCAAGGTCACAACACATTAAAATACTCAACTGACAAAAAGTACACAAAGTAAAAAAGAAACGGCTACTTTAGGAGTAAGTATGCGCTTTAAAGTCTGAACAATAAGATACAAAGTTTGTTTGACGTGTTTCAGCATTTACATACAGCTTTGCAGAATTAGAAAAAGTCATCCCTCCCATTCAAAACATATGTCCAGCTTGCTAATTAGTCCGGTGCTGGGGTTGATTCATAGCCTCCCCATTTATAGCATTTGCACAGAAATATCTTAATTATGGTCAAAGCCTGAGCTAGGCTAATGCACATTCACTAACAAAATGATAGATTATCACCCCATGGATATGATCAGTTATTCCTTCCTAGCAAGAGATTGGGGTGGAAAGAAGTCATTTCCATGAGCATACTAATTCACATTTACATAGAGATAGAGATGAATCCAGATGCAAATGAGAAAAGCTGCATGTTACTTAAAACTGGTCCGCTTTCTGTACTGACAAGCTTCACTAATATCGACTTTTATCAAGGATGTTGATCAAATGCTATGCAAGAGGGGAGAAGCAAAACAGTTCAACACAACAAGGCCCCCTACAAGGGAGCCAATGTCATGCCAAAGTAAACGAAAGAGATTAGAAATCTTAAGTTTCACTTCCTGGTTCGAAATTAAAACAAAACTCGCTAAAATGCTGGCATAAAGCATCATGGTGAAACTAGTTTAATTGCTTTTTTCCCATTTTGCACATCTGCTAAGTGAAGAAGGGAAGAAACGTTTATGATAAATGTGCTGTAGATATGTTGGACAGTAGACTTTCCTGCCTGTTCTCATATCTGTAGACATAGTGTTTATGATATCAAATAGAAATGTTGAACATGAAATCAACTCAAGCTTATGACTGTCTGCAGGCTACGGTGTGACATTCTGGAGACAGAGCTTGATGAGCGCAGCATGACAAACAGGATGGATTTAAGTGCTGAAATTAATCAGGATTTATTTTTACGTATCCTATGACTAGCGTGAAGCAAATCGCATTAAGGGAAAATAGAGGGAAACCAAATTGAGGCTAAACAGTTCTTGTTTCTAAAACTTTTAACGGATTATTTGCAGATCTGCATCTGTGTTCTGTAGGCTACAACATTGCTCCAAGCCTTATACTATCATTATATATAGACAATGACTTGTCTATATTTCTGTCTACGTAAACTATTGAGATCAAAGATTTGACTTAGGGTTTGTCATCACAGATTGAGGGGGAAAAAAGATGTTTGCAGTAGCGGTAACACACTTCTGTGATTGAAAAAAACAAGTTCGCTGTAATCTCTTCGACAATCTGCACGGGTGGCAGCTGCGGGAGAGTACAGAGATGACTGGAAAGGGACAAAGAATCCTTGTCTTTCAGCACCTGGGAGCCTAAAGCTCAATAGCGGTCAATGGCAGTGGTAATGTATTTTAAAAGTGTGGAAAAACAACAAGCAGGATCAGTAAACTTTAGTAAGTAGTAGTAGTAGCAGTGTGCAGCCACCATGGAGACACCAGGGATCACCTCAAATTGTAAGTCAGTGCCTTGGTCAAGGGCACAGTGGCAGAAGAAATTAACCTGGCATGGTTTTAATGGTGGGAAAACCTGGACAGAGGGGTTATAGCTTGGATCTGAGGTCTCATGAATTGTTACCCAAAGAACTTCAAAATCATAGAGCAAATTAAGACATTTTTAACTAGTGATAAAACTAGCAAATGTTCAACATAACATAAAATAATATTTAACTTTTACTTCAGTTAATTTGCACATTCTCAGGTATTTGACATATTTTTTCTCCATGATGCATGTGCATTCCCCTTCTCGCCTTAGTTTGTTTCTCATTACTTTCTGCTGTACAAGAATGCACAAAGCCTTTGGCCTCGCACTTCCAGCCCTGGATTGGACAAATTCAGTCTTTGTGCCAGCTCTTCAGGCACACCACAGCCTGCATGTCCAGTGCTTGCATTGTCAAAGGCCCTCGAGTCGTTGCCCCAACCCCCCCCCCCAGTTTAACCATCATGGCCCGAATCCACTCAGCTGTGACTAAGTGACTCTTCCTGAGTTTCATAATGAAATCATTCAGTCATGCGCAGGAAGTTCCTTGTACTGTGTAGCTGTGAAACAATGCAAGTTGTGTTCTTCCACTCACGGGCCACCAGTCAGTTTGTCACCTAGTGTCTGGGAAAATGCTCTTTTTTTGGCACGGTCTGACAAAAGCAGTCCTGTTTTCTTGAAATAAATAAAATAGAAAAAACATCTAAAGTCTATTAAATAACTCCAGAAGTCAGTATCTGATATGTTACGCCTTGTTTTTACTCTTAAATGCACAGCTCAACAAGTGTAGAAACAACAAGCAAATTTACAGGGTAGTGTGTGCCAGAATATTTCTTGGCAGGTGTTGTCATAGTCTTGTTGTCACCATAGGTTCGCCAGGCAGTTGGCTGAGAATTTGGAGGAGTCACTCCTCTTGGCCAAAAGAAAAATTTAATCTTAAATCTTATTAAACCAGCACAGTCACATCATTTTACTCTTTCTTTAATGTATATGGACTCAGCAGACAAGATACAGTAAAAGGTTTATTTGTGAGATTTAGAAGAGCTGATAAGTAGATTTTCCTTTTAGTTAATAAGATTGTGGCTGTATAGCCTCCTGACGCCAAACTGACTAGACTCTCACTTACCTTACAGCAAGAAAGCAACAATAATTAGCATCTACTGAAATGTCTTTCTGTTCCTAATAAAATGTAGCATGCTGTAATTTATTTTTAAAAAAAAAAGATGAAAAAGGATCTGAGTCAACGTTGACAGCGGTTTGTGTACACAGCTGGGACGCTTCAGTGCCTGAGAAGTGTCTGTGTGTGCCGGTGTGTCCGTGGAGATGATCCTCCCTCAGCTCCTCAGGAATGTTTGAAATTTGCACAAAGAAGAACAAGATTGGCTCGAGTACCTGGGGTCTGTGCTCGGGCGTGCTGTTAGCCCCTGGCTGTCTGTACTTACACAGAAAAAAAACGAACACATCTGCAGGAAACAGAAGAAAACTGACACGTATTAACTTGTAAGTAAAATAATCTGCTGCACTGATGCCACAAGCTAGGACGGATTCCATTCATTACACAACTACACAAACTTATCTGTATGAAGATTTTGTTGGTGTTGGGTGGGGAAAAAAGACCTCATGAAGTCTGTGTGGTTATCTGAAATAAGCAAGGCAGTAAGAGTGAAGGAAGAACATATGTGAACAGTTAAGGGTGTTTCAACAACCTCTTTGAAATACCCCATTAGTGTGATTACAGCTGGCAGGAAACCCGGGTTAAAAAATGACTTTCTTGTGCAAAGGAATCCACAAAAAAACTAATCAGGAAAATGAAACTTTCATTTTCAATTTAGGTAATAAATGAAGCTGACAGTGATGTTAAGAGCAAAGACAGATGCACAAAAAGATGGGCATGGTGTGGATGGAATACGGAAGGGGAAATCATGCGAGGCAAGAAAGGAGGAAAGGTCACAAGTCTGTCTTCGACATGCAGACCTTAGCTTTGCATTGTTTTTAATCCCCAGAGCCTGCAGCCGGTTGTAAATCTCTTTGCAGTGTTTGGTATTAACAGACATGCCTGGAGCACCATACCCAGCTGCAAGTGTAGATTTTGCAAGGGCCTTGAAACACATGTTCCTATTTTAACTGAAAAGGCAGCACATTAACATGACCTTCTTTCGCCTACACACCAGTCAGTGCACATATTGATCCCCAAGTCCCTATTACAGCTGAAGCACAGCAGAATGCCTCCAGTTACACCTATTTACACCTTTGCTGCCTGTCTCCCTTTATGCAGTGACCTAGCAGGCAGAAGAACAATTCACTGAAACATGCCGTAAACCATGAAATAAAGTATAAGTACAAAGATCGAGCCACTATTTTACAAGGTGCATTCATCTCTCTTCGTGGAGTCGCGCAAACAGTTTGTGGCATGTCCTGGAGTTGAACATATATAAAGAAATTTTAAAAGAAACCAGATGGGCTCTAGGATAGCAAAAGGCTGGAAAGAATTAGTCTGTCAAAAGTTTGATCACTGTCTTTCCCTTAGATGTGCTCATAAGTCTGGAACCAGAGATCAGACACAGAAGTAGGCCTGTAGTGGAACGAATAAGAAAAGTATGGCTCTATAAGGTTCAAATTAAAAAAAATTATGTGCTGATGTAAAGTGACAGCACAAACTATACAGCGAAATAACGCAGCTGGCCTTGAGGTTTTTCTCTTGAAAACCTTTCACGGTTACATTTCCAACCCATAAAAAGCCGTAAACAAGTCTCTCCACTGAGGGCAAAACACTCATTAACAGCACATGCAGCACATGCAACCAGTAAGGCAGACTGCTTATAGGTTGACCAATTTATATTATGCGAAAAATATTCTGCAATATACGGTATAGCTATGAAATGTCATAATATAGTTAGGGAACAGCAAATTCCTTTTCAAATGATGTCAAATAATGTCACTCGTCTCCTTCAGTTCATCATTCTGGGTGAGATTATAAAGGGGATTAGAGACGCCTGTTGTAGCGTGCCTGTGGCTGACAGAATGGCTCCTGGGGAAGTGTGCCAGTGCAAGATGTTTCTACAGTACAATGAGAGCACTGTATGGGAAAGTACAGAGGCAACAGAGGCTTCAAAAACAAGGAAAAAAGAAAAAAAAACAGCACTCCACACAAAATAGGTAAATATTTGATGCGTTCTAATAAGGCAGTTAAGAACAAACTGCATACAAAATACGCATTAACAGAGAAGTTAAATTACAGCATATTTATAAAAAAAAACAAGAGTTTTTTGGAATGTTAAAAAGCACATTAAATTAGTTTAGCATCAAATTTCCAAAACAGGTTGGCAGACAGTATTTACATCAGACAAATGCACAAATGAATATGCTCCACCTGTGAAATTAAGGCTAAGTACGCTATCCAAACACAATTACAAGAGTGCAGGTGCTGGCAATGTGTGTGCAAAAGATCTTCTCTAAAAGAGCGAGCTGAACGTCAACAGAAATACAATATTCAAGAGTCAACTTACATTAAGGCTTAGGAGTTTATCATTGGGATTATTGAACACAAATCAACAATCCAAACCGCACATGAAGGGGTAGTTTATGATACCCACCACGCATAGTCTACTCTTTACATTTAGTCATATTCAGGTGAACATCAGAGGGGTGAAGTAAAGACAGGGTCATTCTTCACAGTGAGGCGAACAGTGAACATCTCAGCTTATAAACGTGTCAAACTGATTCATTGATAAACTAGGAAACACATTCTATTCACAGGAGGTAGTTCAGCTGGATATTCAAGACATTTTTTTCTGTGTAATGCGCATCAGCTTAGCACAGGTGTGCCAGCTGCGTTTGCAAAGCTCATTACTGTGCAGGCAGACAACAAATCCATCACCTGTGCATGCTGAATGTTCACAGCTGGCCGTATTTTCCTTTGCAATGCACAATGTGTGTATATAATCTGTCTATCCTGTCCTGGAGAACACCGGCGTGCTCATCTGAGAGAAATCCTAATTCCTGAGACAAAGGCTCGCTGTCTCTGTAGAGCTCCAGCAGCCTTTGCCTGGAGTCTCTGCGCGTGTGCAGCTCTGCCACGCGCTGCGTGGTCCTTTTTCTAAACACGCACACAGAGCTCAGGACTGTATTGTGATATTTCTCCCACATGTTTAACACTCGAAACCCGTGCACTAATCCGGCCTCGTTGTCTATGAATACGAGGTCACCGCGAGGGGTTTTCAGGAGATTGTTCGTGTCTCTCTCCATTACACGGGAGTCCCACTGCAGACTAAACAAATTGCTGACGAGCCTGTCAAAGTTTGCCGTCAGGTAGTCTAATACGATCAGGTCTGTCCACTGCATCAGCTCCAGCAGCTCCACCGCTGTCTTGTTCCAGAGCTCCTTGAGCGCAGGATGCAGCCCGCTGCTCTCCTGTCTCAGCGGCGCAGGTGTGATGACCCCTGTCAGGTTGGAGATCCACTGAGTTAGAGAAACCACGGCTCGGTCATTCCACTGTAAACCATCTATCCGCGTCCTCACACTTTCCCATTGCTCACTGTCACTGTCCAGCTGGGACAGTACGAGAGGGGGCAGGTTTGTGATGCCAAGCAAACGTGCAAGGTAATAAGTCAAAGTTTCACCCTGCACCTGGTCCGCGTTTATCCCGTAACGCACACAAGCTTTGGTCCCGTCTGCAAACGTGGCAAGCTGATTGGATATCCTGCCGCATCCCGGCTCCAGCTTCACCACCCGGTACGTCCTCGCTTTCTTTTGCCAAGCCAGAGCATATTCCTCCGTGAATCCCGCAGGAAGGGTATCTTCCAGCCATTCGTTCCAAAATATTCCGTCTTCCAATGGGGACAACTTGACCGGGCCCTCCCGCGGGGCTGACCTCTTGTTATCCCCATTCATATTGTAATCTCGATTTCCTGCAGAGACAGGTTGATTGGTGAGGTTGAGGCGAGTCTTTAGTCTGTCTCCAAAGTGCAGTCTCTGTGCCGCTGGGACAGCAAGCAATGCACGGAAAGTTTTGGCTGAAAGGTCCACTGGGAGAGCTTGGTGAAAGGACCCTGCACCTGGTACTGAGAACCTCCGTTTGTGTCGCTCCAAACGATCCTCCAGTGCGCTCCAGACGTAGAAAACACTTGCGAGGGCGCACAGGAGGAGCAGAGAAAACAAGTTCGCTGAAAGAACCCTCATGGTGACGGCCACCATTCCTCTTGGCACACAGTACTCCAGCAGATTTTAATAAGATACAGGCAGAAAAAAAATTCTCCGATCCGCAGTTGAGCTGGAGCGGCTTTGTGCGGTGCGCTTTCTGTCCTCTACACGCCCGAAGCCCTGCGGCTCAAAGGCGTACTGGGTAAGATCACAAGGAGAAGAGGGTCTCCGAAACTGTGTGAAGCTCATCTCCCGTCCTGTTCACACGCCTTGTCATATTCCTACTCTGTGGGAAAAAAATGAGCGCATTTCGCTTCACCCCGATAGCCGCTATTGGACGTTCTCCGTTACAGTCCACTGGCGTCGTAAGGGCTTTCTGTGCGTTCACGCCACACTCTTTCCCATCTGCCTTTATCTCTCCACCGGGCGCTGGGTGAGTTTGATTTGTGGTGGAGTCGGTTAGCAGAGACACACTAGGCGGTGAGACACGTGACTTTAATCCCGAGATGGTGGGCGGATCGTGGGAAGGAGGGTTCCAAGAGGAGCGGAGCAAGTGCACCGCTGTGCGTTTTATGTGTTTGTGTGATGTCAGACGATTGTGTGTTATTACAAAAAAGGTAGCCATTATGATAATTGATATCCAGAGTATAAATACTCCGCATTTTAATACATTCGTATTCCGTATGCTGTGCTTGCATCGGCGAGGCAGACAAGAATGGAGTCCAGGCGAGAGAGTTTGCAGACCTCACTCTTTTTGCATAGCATTTTTCACTGTTTTCGAATTTATCTTCTAATTTATGTCCGTTAAGGAGTCATTATGAATAAGAGAAACCACTAAGTCGTGTCATCATATTTTACTTTGTTGTTTTACTTTGTATTTTTCAGCAGATTTCAGATTAAAGTCAAGGCAGTACTGAATTTCAGCTTTAACGCTTTTTTTTTGGAGTATCTATATCTACATTGGCCACAAGACTCTTTGTTCCAGAGCATACAAACTAAGCAACAATATATGAACAAATAAACCAAATGATCTGATCAGGATGATTTGATTGCCTCTCTGCCAAGAGCCAGAGTAACACAAAAAGCAGATACTTAAACGAAAAGCCTGGCAAAGGATTCAGTATATTCCAATTTATTGACTCAAGCAGTTTGTTGGGAGCCAAATGCAGTCTCCTTCTTTAAGAACAATGCAATCACAAGTAATAAACAATTTGAGCCTATTTTTTACATTCTGTTTTAATTCAATTGTGCTACAGTTCCCCCAGTTTCTATAACATACAGTTTTAACAATATTCCCTTAAGAGAAGGCCAAGTCCTTATTAGCAGATGAGACTTGCTCAGTTATGCATAGCAGATACAAATACACTATTCCAGTATTTTTAATAATTTCCACTCTTGATGAATATTTAAAAAGAGCACAGTTATTTCAATTTGTGCTGCTAAGCATTTGACCATTCTCCTATGAACACCAAAGGCACACTAAAGTGAACCCCTGCTTGTTTGCTCTTTGTTCATGGTTTTTGTTAAACCAGATGTAACATAAACTCCTTTATACACTTCTCCCTCACTAATATTCTCTCTCATTAACATCCCACTGCAACCTATACCATTCCACTCATGTTCTCACTCTCTGTATCTTGAACCTTGGTTTCCTAATCAAATTAATTGGGTCATTTTTATAGCAACATGCTGGCATGCTAAATCGCCTGAGTCGAAAAGACAGCCACGGACAAGAATACTCAATTACAGCCAGTAAACTTGATGTCCACTAATGTATGCTCGAAATGCCCAGAGCGCTTAAACTCTTATCTCCACTGACATTCATATTATATCATAGCTTGAACAGAGAAATAGTGAATTACAAAATAATAAAATAAATAAATCTAATTTATCTTTTATAATCCTATATAGAAGAAAAACTCCTACAGACAGGCAGGCGAAATGATTCTGATTGGGACATGCTTCTTGTGTGCTTTCATTAACATCAGCAGGATAATTTCCTTTCTGAGAGCATGTTTGATTCTGCATTGCAGCTTGATGGAGCAGTGTGGAGAGAGACTGAAAAACCTCTCGATTCTGTGCAAGCAAAGAGGAAATAATGAATGCAACAGTCTCAATAAATGGTTGTGTAGCGGTGAGTGGTACGAGGCTGTTTTTTCTGACATGTTGACAAAAGAGTCACTCCTGGTAAAAGTGAGGCTTTTCCACCTGCTGTGTAGAACAAATTAGCCTTTCTTAATTGCATGCCGCCAATTGCTCGAGATTGCAGATAGTTAGGGCACTCAGCAGGTTTGCTAAATATATACAACTTTATAATTACGTTGAAAGGGTACCTTGAAGTAGTTTGAAATATCTCTCTCTTTGATCTCCAGTCATAACAATCCTTCACCACCTTGCCACTTCCCTTCAGTTCCACGTGAAAAGTGAGTAACAGCAAGATTTAAGACTTTCAGTGTCTAGACATAGAAAATGAAGAAGGCTTAAGTGCATTGCTGGAATTCTGTCTGATGGCTGTTACTTAAAAGGAGTGTGGACTAACAGTAATGGCTGGCTCTTGGTGTCGCTTTTCCCGAGCACAAGTGTGGGCATGTTCACATATCAAACCTATCTGTTTTCTTGCTATGTGTTATCTGCAGGTCACCTAACCCCTATGTCTCTCTCCTCATTACACCCCCATCCCCCACCCTCTTCCACACACACGCACACACAGACATCCCACTGCTGTCATGCCCCCTGCTGCTGCATTCCTCCCACACCAGTCTCGGGGGGGCTGTAACTTATGGAAACCTTTTCTCCCCTTGGTCATGGCTGTCCGTAGTCAAGTGCCGCAGTGACACGGGAGAGCTCAGACCGTCTGTCATTCTGTCTGCAGCAACACAGTACACCCATCACTAGTCGCCTGACAACGCCACAGCTGTGATACAATCTCGTGGTGCCTGTGTGGTGCCTGTCTGCCAGCGCAGATGGACGCAGGGAGGGAAAGGAGATATTAAGGGACGGAGACAGTGGAAGAGAGAGTGCAGTGAGCTTCTATCACTTCCCCCGTAGTCTTAGGTTGTTCATGCTGAGTAATAACTCATGGGTCCCTTGACACTTTGTGGCACTCTGTTTCCTGGACTGAATAATGAATGTGCAGGACTTCCATTAGTGTTGAAAGCTACGATTATTTCACTAGGCCTTACAATTACTCATGCTCTGGGATTTGGGGACAGGGCGGAGGAGATCCATGGGGATGAATTTGTGTCTCCTGGTTTATGTATGTGCAGAGATGTCTGCATGTGGATGTATGCTTACAAGTGTTTATTCTAAAGAAGAGAGTGGAGCAGATAATACCAAGGGGATTAGAGGCTCACGTGATTATGTAATGTATATGTATATGTGAGGTGTCAATACTAGCTTTGAATCCAGGAGGAGGCACATTTTTATCTGTTCAAGAAACCCAACATGGTCTTCTCTTTCTCTCCCATCACATTAATATAGAATATTTTTGCAGAGTATTGTAATGAATACTTCAGAGAGACATAACACATTTATTTTATGTACTGGAGACACAGATCTTCTCAGTACTTGGTTCAAGTAATGCTTTGGAATTCTGCATACATTGCCCAAAATTGATTTTATCGTCAGCAGATTATCCTGACTTCAATTAGCCGGCAGATGTTGCTGGTCTTAATTCTCGGCTAGAGTCTTCCCAGAATCATGCCATTTTTAAAAGCAGTTTCACTCGTGGTTTCATTTAGACAGAAGTACAGGGAGTGAGCAGAAACAAGTAGCCTGTGCAGAATCAAACTGAAGCTGTTGCTACAACAAGCGATCCACTGCATTGCTGAACATGGCACACAGCCACCAAACGGCTGCCTTTTTTCCACTATTCACTGCAGTTTCGCTAGCCTGCCTTTGCCAATTTCCTGATACACAGGCCCAAGGTTTTTAAAAGAGTGGTTGGTTGCCATTTGCTAATAATGAATGGGTTATTGTTAATAAATGCTGAATTTATCCAGTAGTCACAGAAGAAAAGATGGTTGGGTTATTCATGTACTGCACCCTCGTCTCCGCCCGGCTTCCATGCAGCAGAAGTTAGAGAGGGGAGATTTGAACGAGCAGAGGAGTGGGCCATTGAAATTCAGCGCTACACAAGGGAGACCCTCTTACAAGAGTGAAATCAGGAGGGGAGGAAGGAGATGTACTGTGGAGCCACTTGATTAAAGAATCAGTGTCCAATCTCCTGGATTACACCCTCTGACCTGCCATGCCAAATCCCCTATTAAATAAGTCAAGAATTGAATTCTTTTTCTTTCCTTTCTGCTAACTGGCTTATTGACTCAAGTGTGCTCAGTGCCTTGTGGTGAGGTCCGCCTTTCAATTGGCTAAAAGGAGGGTTTAAAAACATCTGATCATTATTTACAAAGTCATGACTTTCCAAGCCTTGGTATTTTTTCAGATGAAATGCATGTGATGCTGCGATCTGGTTCCCCTCCCCTCCCCAGTGCTCGAGGGGGTCATATGGTCAGTTAAGATTAGAGATGGAGGTTGAATGTCTTCCTAGCATTTCAGCGAAAAATTTAGCAGCTTCAAATTTAATGGGCAAACAGCGTGAAGTGCTTGCTCTCATATCACACTGGAATGAATCTGCTGCATGTGTGAGGGAAGAGTGCAGCGGTCTAAATGCATCTTCTCTCCTAACTCCTCCCCACCCTCCCAGGATTTCAAACCAGTTTAAAGCAACCACTAATGAAAAACATGGGACCTTTTCAGCTGTTTGTACTCCAGATAGAGTACAAACAGTGTTTTCAATTACTTATTTAAGCTCAAATTCAAAGGCTAAAGTCCACAGGACAGTGCAGATCTGTAATGTTATTAATTTACCATATGGAGCACACTGCAAACACACATACACACTTACACAGTAACTATAGCTTGCACATTTATTTCATCTTGTCACTTCAAAATACACATTAGATGTAGCAGCTGGACATTGGGCAGAAAGAAAAATTGCAATATGCTACCAATGTGTGAGGTTGCCACAGATCTGCTGATCACAAACTGCCAGATTCAATGAAGGCACATTAGGCACATACTTTAGTTGAATACAAACCTTGTGGTCAGTAACATCTGAAAAAGCTTCTGTTATTTCAACCTTATGTTTTGCGTTTCCCAGTGGTAGTCTTGTTTTTATGGTTCCTCAGCTGTAGTAATAGTACTGTTGGGGCATTAAGAGAGGGAAAAGGCCAAATACCCAGGCACGAGCTTGACCCCTTTGCATTTTGACCTTTTTTTTTCTACCCATGAGGCTGGTAGTGTTGACAGGACGCTAGTGGGGGAGGGTAGGCAAACAAGCCACATGGAAAAGGCTAGCAGGCAAGTGCTGCAAGGCCAACAAGACTATGGAAAACCTTTCTCAAAGCTGGCTCAGTCCTCTGCTCTAAATTAGCATGCATTATAGGCTGTTTGCAACTTGACTCAAAGGACTGGCTGGTTTTGTGAGACTTTTCACAGCACAGGATGTCTAAATCAGGAATAATCCCTTTACTGTTATCTTGTAATCTTTGTTCTATATTTTTACATGTGCTGCATCAACAACTATTTGGTAGAACTGAAAGAGATGTTAGATAGTTTTTGTCATTTTAAACTACGAAGAGAAGGCTCAAAATGCTGGCAATTTTCTCTGAAGCTGGCTATGGAGTGAAAGCCTGATCATTTATGGCTGTGGCCTTGCAGAGCGAGTCTTTTCCACAGGCCTTGATGCTCAGTGTATTTTACTTGCCTATGCTTCACTGCTGCTGGGAATCACTAATGTAGCTGATAGCACCCACCACTGATAGATTTGTGTCCCTCAGGACAGGTTTGTATCACTGCTGGCTGTCAGCACATACATTATGTGGTTTAAAGAAGAATGATCACTGCTATTAACAACAAAGCAGGCCCAATTGAATAATTTAGCACAGTGGGTATTCACAGTGGCTCGCTGCTGATAAAGAAGTGGAGAACTGATCAAACAGCTCTCACGCAAGGCTTGGAAATAAAAATAAGAAAATAAGATCAGAGTAATTAGTTGAGGTGCCCCGTTCCAGTCCAGTGCCTAGTGCTTACATCCCTCTCGCTCTGACATTTAGTCAAAATTGTGATTCTGCTTTTCTGCCTGCAATGGCAAATCAATATGTTCCATAACAGATGGAAGTAGGAATGATGGGATGTGTTTTCTGTGTAATGCAAAAGCTGATGTTGGTTCTTCTTCTCTCCTTGATCTGGTTTTTGTGATGTTGCTGCAGAAGTTACAATAAAATAAAAAATAAATAAATAGAATAAAACACCCTACATTTCCTGTTAGCCTATTATGGGCTACTTGAGATTGATCTCATCTTCTTGGAGAAGAAATAAATAGATTTGCAGGCTCTGACTCCCTCTAGAGGCCCTGATGATTAACAGCAACACACACATTTTTGTGATGGACATTAATTATTTTGTACTCATATTTATATCAACACACTAACATGCTGTTGCTAAGAATTCAAGTGCTTTAAAAAATATATCAGTTTACTGCTGAGTTCAGTATTGGCTTGGTGTTCTGGGGGGTTTGGCTTACTTTTGCAGCTGCTTCTGTCTTAAAATGTATTCATAAATTAATTTTAAACACTTTTTCAGTGACACAGTGGCATTCTACCAATAAGTTAAGTCTCATCCACACTGGTGACTCAATTTGCACAATTTAGACATCTGAAATGTCCTTTTCTATGGTCATGCTTTGAGATTATTTGCAGCATTTTTGTCAATTTGCTGTCACAGTCACAACCGAGTAAGTGATGAGAAAACAATATATTTGCATCAACATCAGACGGCTCAGTCAGACCACAGCCGATGTTGCACGCTCTGTGCTTCAGCTGCCTGCACTGTAAGAGCTTAGACATCCGCATGAGCAACACATGATGTAACAGGTCTGTAAGGATAACTTTAGGGAGAAACAGATCCTCAGCTATCAGCAGGGTTTATCAGGATCATGGTGCTTTTTTTGATTAAAGTCTTAAAAGTCTTAAAATATTTTGATCCAAGATCAATGATAGATAAGTGATCTTCTGATATTTTACTCATTTAGATCTAGCCTTTTAACATTATGGAGTTTTCTCTCCAAAGTTTGCAGTGAGAGACAACACATGTGAAGATCAAAGGTCTTTTGAAGTTAAATAGTAGAATGACACCAACAGTTACAAGTGCAGAGGTACGAACGTTAGAAAATAGAAGTGCAATTTCATTTTTTTCAGCAACTTACACACGTTTTCACACTTTTTGTTCTTTGTTAGATTCATTTTTAGATTTTAGATGTGTTAATTATGCCTCATTGTTCTCACAGATCCTTTGTTTTTTTTTAATTGACCAGGCTCTCTCTCTCGCAAGCACAGTCTGTCTCTTTCTGTTATGTCAGTTTTATTACAAATATAATACAGATGCTCCAAATGTGCCTTGCTTTTTATTTAAATAATGGTGGCCTTGAAATCATTTCATATTCTTCATATTTTACTAGGATAATGTGAAATACGTGCAGTAATTTTTTGGAAGATGTGCAAACATAAGTAGAAATACAGTATATACTGAAAACAAAAAACAGTTTGTACAATTCTAACAAGCTTGAAAGTCAATATTTGGTATTGCCACCTTCATTCTTCAACACAGCGAGAACTCTCTGAGTTCAGGCCTGAGGTGTGTTGTTATTTATTTAGGAATAGTTCTGCAGGCTTCTTGATGAATATTCCAAAGCTCTTCCTTGGATACTGGCTGCCTTTGATTCCATTTTCAGTCAAAATCCCACACTTTTTGTACAATGTTGAGGTGCACTTTCTGGGGAAGCCATTATGTGTTTTTCTACCCAGGTATGCAGGTATGTTTGGGATGACTGTAATGTTAAAAACATATGAAGCTGTTGTCAATCAATCCATGATAGTACTTTTAACTTTTAATAGTACTTTTAATTCCACCAGTTTCATAATTTAATGAATTCTCACAAGATCCCCAACACCAAAATGGTAAAATGGTAAATGCCCTGTATTTGTATAGCGCTTTACTAGTCCCTAAGGACCCCAAAGCGCTTTACACACTCAGTCATCCACCCCTTCACACACACATTCACACACTGGTGATGGCAAGGTACATTGTAGCCACAGCCACCCTAGGGCGCACTGACAGAGGCGAGGCTGCCGGACACTGGCGCCACCGGGCCCTCTGACCACCACCAGTAGGCAACGGGTGAAGTGTCTTGCCCAAGGACACAACGACAGAGACTAGCTGAAATGCTGTCCCAAAATATGACAGAGTCTCCACCATGTTATATAGATACATGCAGACAGTTACTGCTGTGCCTCTCTCTTGATGACCTCCAAATGTATTAATTTGGAGTCAACATGACTGATTTTCAGTCAGGTTTTTCTAGAACTTTGTATAGCTCAGCCCTTTATCCCTGTTCATTCATCTGCATATTCAGTTTTAATTCTCTGAGTGGAGAATGGAGAGCCTATTGTTCCCCACTCCTCCAGTTTCCGAAGGTTTTTTCTTCTTCTTTTTTAAGGACTTATTTGACACAATTTTTTTTCTTATGTTTTATGTATATAGATTTTTATTTACTAGGTCTTTGGGAATAACATTCATTGTCCAAAAATTCTATTAGATGATTTAACTAAAGAAATCGGAAACGCTATGAGTTTTTTTATGTTTAGGTTATAGTCTGTTAGTAACATACAATTTAAAATAGTTTATTTTTCTAAGTTGTCTGTTACGTGTAGACACGGCACTAGTTCATCTCCTGAATTACTACATTGTAACTGAACGTACACACTGAATATACACACACTTTTCCCTCGAGTACAAGCATGCTGTGCACTTTCCTGTCTGGCCACACGAGGCCGCTGCACACATGTATCTCAAGAAACTGATTTAAAGAACACAGTTGCTCTTTAAGCTATTGTGCTCCTTATTTATTTATTTATTTTGCAAAGATAAGTATAGAAAAAGAGTGGACATGTCCATACACTACCAGTCAAAGTTTGGGCATGCCTTCTCATTTAATGGTTTTTCTTTATTTTGACTACTTTCTACATTGACAACATCAAATATATGAATATATATATTACTAAATATATGGAATTGTGTAGCAAAAAAAAAAAAGATAAATAACTCTAAATTGTTTTATATTTTAGATTCCTCAAAGTAGCCACCCTTTGTTTTGTTGACAGCGCTACAAACCCTTGGCCTTCTCTCAATGAGCTTCATGATGTAGTCACCTGATATAGTTTTCACTTGACAGGTGTGCCTGTCAGGGTTCATTTGTGGAATTACTTACCTTCTTAATGGGTTGGGACCATCAGTTGTGTTGTTTAAAGGTCAGGTTGGTACACAGCTGATGGCCCTATTTGACAACTGTTAGAATTCATATTATGTCAAGAACCAATGATCAAAGTAAAGAGAAATGACAGTTCGTTATTACTTTAAGAACTGAAGGTTAGTCAGTCCAGAACATTGCAAAACTGGCTCACATGAGGACTGCCCCAGGAAAGGAAGACAAAGAGTCACCTCTGCTGCTGAGGAAAAATTCATCCGAGTCATCAGCCTCAGAAATCACAAGTTAACAGCACCTCAGATCGGAGCCCAGATAAATGCCACACAGAGTTCCAGTAGCAGACACATCTCTACATCAACTGTTCAGAGGAGACTGTGTGAATCTTGCCTTGATGGTCAAATAGCTGCTAAGAAACCACTAGTAAGGAAAAGCAACAAGCAGAAGAGATTTGTTTGGGCAAAGAAACACAAGGAATGGACATTAGACCAGTGGAAATCTGTGCTTTGGTCTCATAAGTTCAAATTTGAGATCTTTGGTTCCACCTCTTTATGCAATGCAGAAAAGGTGAACAGATGAACTCTACATGCATGGTTTCGCCATGAAACATGGAGGAGGAGGTGTGATGGGGATGCCTTGCTGTTGGGAATTTATTCAAAACTGATAGCACACTGAACCAAGGTGGCTACCACAGTATCCTACAGCAACGTGCCATCCCATCCCATTTGCATTTAGTTGGACAATCATTTATTTTTCAAAAGGACAATGACCCCAAACACACCTCCATGCTGTGTAAGGACTATTTGACCAAGGAGGAGAGTGATGGAGTGCTGTGCCAGATAGACCTGGCCTCCAGAGTCACCTCACCTAAACCCAATCAAGAGCAAAAGGGCCAACAAGTGTTCAGCATCTCTGGGAACTTCTTCAAGACTGTTGAAAAACCATTTCAGGTGACGACCTAATGAAACTCATCGAGATATGCCAAGAGTGTGCAAAGCAGTAATTAAAGCAAAGGGTGGCTTTTTTGAAGAATCTAAAATATAAAACATGTTTTGAGTTATTTCACACTTTTTGTTTACTACATAATTCCATATGTGTTCATTCTTAGTTTTGATGCCTTCAGTGAAAATCTACAAAGTAAATAGACATGAAAAAAAAAAACATTAAATGAAAAGGTGTGTATATATGTATATTGTATGAAAGAACAATGGCAACAAGAACACTTCTTCTTGTGTATGATTTTGGGAATGGGATGTTGCTAATGGATCCTTTGGGCTAGGTGTTGGAGTGGGTGGGCCCTCTTTGGATCAGGCTTGTTCCAGCACATCAGAAATTTGGTGCATTTGAAAGCCGGGTCAACGCCTTGTGCTCTGTGTCATGTTCTTGGGTGCTTCGGAGCACTTTCTGGGACGTGGCATGGTTCATTAACCTGCCGAAGGAGACTGCTCCCATTAAGGTGTGCTGTTGCTATTGTTTGTGATGTGCTTGGACTGCAACAGTGATTAGGTGGATGAAAGTCATAATTTATGGTTTAATAGTAGAATATCTGTGTGTAAGCACAGAGATAATATTTTTCTCCCTATGCTAAATCTCTTTAAGTGTGCTCTTGCATGATACATGGTAGGTTCATATTTAGCTCAGTGAAAAAAGATACCAACCTGGTCCACTGTTATGATGATGGCTGCGAAGCAACAAACCCGCCCATAAAACATAATGCCAAATTAATACCTCTATAAATACACACGACAGATCAAGTGTTGAGAGTGCATAGCTTCATGTCCATACCTCACCCCCTGACTGGTAGCACCTGTTTCTTTTTCCCAATAAGAGGTTATATTTTATAAAAATCTAAATTCCTCTTGTCAGTTGTTCCTTTCCTTATATAAAATCCAAATTATGCCACTGAGAAGATGTTGACATCACGAGCTCCTGTCTGGAGACTCTTCAAGCACTATAACCAATGGAAACCGACAACAAAACACTGAGAGATCAGAAGGAAAAACTGCTCTCTAAGCAGCAAAGCTGGAGAGGAGGTGCTGTTAAATGTTGGGCTGTCTCTTAATGGGTTCTGGGTTGCTGTGGTTCACTTTAAAGTAGCTTAGTGGTTCCAATTGTGGTGTCTCATGCTGACCTCATTCAGCCTCACATTTTGAGTCTGGCCTCTCCTTTCTCTTGCCTCCCCTGTATCTCGCTGACCAAATTATTTCCACCGTAGTGGCATAGACTTGGTGCTCCACTGAGTGCACTGACAGGAAGGGGATAAAAACAGAAACCTTGTTTCCATGGCACACCAAAACAAACTCTCAGCGTGAGACAGTTGTGTGGCTATTATTTAGTGGCAATGACACGACAAAGGTCACTCCAGGGAAACACAGATGAAGGGAAGGAAATGCAGTTGTCTAATGCAAAAGGCAGAGATGTCAGAGAGACTTCAAAATTCCCACTTGGAGCCCAGAATAGATTCCTTCCTTCGGCATGCCAAACTTTCCTTCTTTCTCTCCTTGCATGTCCCTCTGAGATTTCCATTATATGATTTCTTTTAATTTATTTATTTTTCTTTATCCCAGCTCTCCAAGCAGGAGAGCTTTGTCTGCAATTACTGGATAAGCTTCCAGTGCTACTGCCACCAGCTCCGGTTGTTCTTCCCCATTCAATAATTCAGTTGTCACGACATGAAACTATGATCAGAAGAGAGCGTCTTCAGCCTTCCTATAAACTTAACCGGACAGGATTTATGATCTTGAGAGCCATTTAGATGATGGTGCACGGCCCTTTGAGAGACAACTCCCTCTCAGAGCGCAGAAAGACAAGGTGACCTTGTGGAAACCTAGTCAGCTAAAGATTTATTATTAAAAAGAAGCATCTTTGCTTTAGTAATTAAAATGAGGGATGAGGTGATCTGATTGATAGAATTCTGTAAGTTATTAAAAAAAGAGGGGAATAAGGATAATAATAAAAATTAATGCTTAGTATCACACAAGCACACACTATATTCACATAATATAAATCTAATGACATGTAACACATCCAAGGACATGAATGGGCTCAGCCAAAGCCAAAGCTTATTAAGGCTGCACCAGATTTTCCCTTATTTGAGCATATACAGCATCTGGTTTCAAGTTTTTAAATCTTGAATAAATAGTTAAAGATCGAAAGAGTATGTTTAATGCTGCTTTATAAGTAATTACTAGCAGATTTTATATTCTGCTCTGCGTGAGTTAGCACAGAAAGCTGAGGCTTGCAGATATTTTTCATATGCCACAATTTAGATGGTGTTGTTTTCCATTAAAATAAATTGCTTCTTTTAAAAACATCACCAGTACGGCTCAGCTTTGTTCTCGTTCAGTAAAACAAAAAAAATCAACACCACCCCCCCCCCCCCCCCCCCCCCCCCCCCCCCCCCCCACATATGGGAACATATGCATATGCTCAGACAGGCATCCACCTTTCCAGCATTCTGTCTATAGATGACTCTAAGTGTGCTGTAATGGTATTAACTTTAATGTAGTTCCTTGCTATTACAAATATCCCACAGATGGATCTTTTGTTCTGGGATTAATAAGATGAAATCCAAGTCTTTGTCATTTACAGACAGAGCAGCTATAGCTGTATAACGTCACTGGGTGGAGACTAAAGAGGGCAGATTTAGAGCTTCATGTAAAGTCGTGTGTAAATGTTGACCTGAAATATGGATTCAAGTAAATCAAAAACAGACCGTGACAATTTGGAGAGTGACTTAAACGCAACAAGTAAGAATGTGTGAGTCAAAGGTATGTTAGATGTGTCTAACATAGCTTGTATGCATTTCAGTCATGGAAAATGCTGAAGTATGAATCAGACTTTGACAGACATTAAAGCACTGAATCTGGTATGACACACATGTAGTTGATCAGATATTAGAGTATTGGCTTTATGGACTTCATGCAAGCAGAGAGTGAAATCAGGAAAATGTACACATAAGCATATATAAATGGGTAGGGCACTTCATTCATTCAAAATGCTAACTAATCCATCCATCCATCCTCTTAGTAATAATATCCATGGGTTACTTTTCACCTATTCTTTAGCTGAATATATATTATATAAAAAAAGGAAATGATCGATAAGTGAAAAGAACAGAAATGGCACTGCTCCTTCACAGCAGCTGTGAAGAGTAGAGTGCTTAACATTAAAAGAGTTCACAAAAAGTTCAGCAAATACATGAGAGTGTATTTTTAAAAGGTCATGTCCTCAAACTGTTCTGCTGCGTTAAGTTACTAAACTGCACCTTATTATTACATTCTACTGGAAAACATTGTCACTAGCTTTGCGTAAAAGCTCCTACTGGCATCTTGGCCTACCTGCGAAGCAGATGGCTTAAATTCCACATACTGAAAGTAAGGTAATGGACATGGCAGGCTGGGACATGATAAGGCCAGACAGTTAATTGTTGGGGGGATGGGAGGGCTGTCTTTGTCCACTGCGTAACCATAGAAATGAAATGTGATGTCATGATTAAATCAGCTCATATTAAAACCACATGTCTCCGTAGTCAGACACCTTCCTAATGTCTGACCTCACGAGAACCCTCAGACCTCAAACACAAGTTAATGCTACTGTTAATAAACCAATTAGACACCAGTCTGAGACTGAACTTTTACAAATAACATTGAACAGATTTAGTAACATAACTGCAGCCAACATGGGAATTCTCGTAATGCCCCCTAGAAAAAGCACCCCCATTACACTGCTTCCTTTATGTACTTGGTAATGAGATTTTTCTATGTGCTGTGGGCATTCATAAACAACAATCACTGTGGAGCTACCTGAGAAAAATGCAGCTCAGAATAAACTTAGGTCATGAGAAATTGTTTACTTTTGTGAAAATGCCTTGACTACAGTAACATGACGGATGGAGCAGGCTTCTGTTTGTCAGGCAGTGTGACCAAAATGAAATTAAACATATCACCTTATCAAATTTTATTTTATTTTATTTTTTACTGAAAGTTTTTCAGTGGTTTCAGACTCCAAAACGTTTATACAGGATATAGCACAGAAGGAAACATTTTAAATGTTTTCTACTGCACTGTAAACCCAAACACTCAGAGTACTTTTAAGTAATGTAACTTTTTAAAAACAGTCTTACCAACTCAATTAGCTTAAGTTTATCTTACATTTTCTTTCATTTGAGTTAGTTCAATTTATTATTTTTGATCAATTTCAAATATTTTGCATATTAAGTACCTACTACTTAAAAAATATTATTACTCATAAACATAAACAATCATAAACAAACATAAAAGATATTTGTCTTTGATCTGATATAACAGCTGACATTATTTAGCTTCTGAGAAAAGCCAACAGAGTAAAAGTAAAATGTTCTTGTCTTTTATCGGTTGCTCACAGGTTGTTGCACTAATATTATGCATAAAGTTTAACAAATTCTTTTTGCTCTTTTTGGTTGATTTTATTTCTTTGTGAAATATTACATAAATAAAATAAAAAAACATTACAAAATCTGCATTATTTTCAAGCTGTAAAAACAATCAACTGGCCTTTAGATTTTTAATTTTGTTCATGTCCAGTCACATATGAAGATCCGCCCTGCACGTGGTTTGATTTTGAAATGTGAGCAAGTGGGATTAAAGACTCATTGAAAAGCCAGAAACACCAGCTGTCAGGTGGCTCAGTCTTCATCACTGTTGACCAATAATGACATCGTTTGTATCACAGTAAATATTCTAATTTTCTTTAGATTTGTCTTTTTTCCAAGCCATTATGGTGAAAAGCAAAGCAAAGCAGTTCTCATTCTCATACGGTTAGCAAACAGTTAATAAGCTAACATGGAATAAGCTAATGAAGCTGCTTCACTAAATTAGCTGACTGAGTTAGCAGCGGTAGCTGAGACAGACTACTAAATCTACTTTGCCACTATCCCTCCTCTGCACATATCTAAACCATCTCAGCCCGTTTACTTGTCACTTGGATTCGGTGGACACAGAACAGGTTACTGTCTAGAACACAGATAATCTGTTTATCTGTTACCTACCCATATATAGTTTGTTCTAAAAAACAAAACAAAAAACTACAAAAATACAGAGTTATAACTAAAATAATACACAGCTTTCAAACATAACTCTTGCTGGGTGAGTCTTAAACACACAAAAGTGTTATAATGATTTGCAGAATCAGTATTATTCAGTATTAGACTTGAGTTATTTTCTTTATGTAAAAAAATAGTAATTTAAATACCACATCTAGTGTGTGCTCTCTAGAGAGAGAAGACTGCAGCTGTAGTAGGTCTCTACAATCAAAGCCTTGGGTTTCACATAATAAACTATTATGCATCTGGATAAACAGAAGAGGGGTGGTGGAAGGTGGATAGAAACTGCACTCAGGCAAATACATTTCCTTTTACTCTCTTCTCCTGCTTTCCTCCTTCTGCTACTTTTCCCTCTTCATCCCACTGCCGTTATACTTTTTTCTTCACAAACTATTTCCATTTCAGTCTTTATTCAGTTTTCCTACCAAAGAAATACATAGACTACAGTTTGTGTGCACTCTGTGGTTTAAGCCCTGCTGTTTCAGGAAACTGCCAGAGATATTTGATTCACTTTCTCTGAGTTGTTTGATCTGTGCTCCCCAAGGGCTCTCACATGCAGCTTTCCATGTGGGAAAAGAACAACAAATGAATTAATTCCAGTGTCACATCCAGCAGAAATAAACACACCCACCCAGCAGACCCAAATAGATACAAAATAAAAGCAATGGTAAACAGACACAAAAAATGTTTTCATTGGCTACCTTTCTGTTGTTTTCAAGTGTCAAATAAGGGTATTTGCAACCTGATTTAAATAAAGTTTATTTAAGTAATCCTGTAAAAAACAAATTACAACCTTACTGATTTTATAGGAAGCAAGAGAATAAGTAACAACAAGGTTTTGCTAATCAAATACACTCCATTAATTAAACATCAGCAAGTGTGACCACCTCTGTAAAAGTAGAGGTTTTGGCAGTTTGCTGGTCTGGACCATTGAAGTGTGTTAACACAATGTTACAGTCTTACCAGGAGTAGATTTCCTGGCAAATTCACCCCAAGGTCAGACCGTGCAAAGCTCAGAAACGGCAAAAAACCCAAGAACTACATTTCAGACTCCACAGGCATCAATTACTATGTTAAATGTTGAAGTTCATTGTAGTGCAATTAGAAGAAGCCTGAAGAAGTATGCTTTATTTGGAAGGGTGGCCAGAAGGAAGCCTCTTGTCTCTCAAAAGAACATGCAAGCATGGCTTCAGTTTACAAAGTTGAGTTTGAACAAACCACTAAACTTCTGGGACAAAGTCCTTTAACCAGATGAGACAAAAGTAGAGATGCCTGGCTCATCCAAGTAACTTGGGTTAACTCTGAAGAAGGCAGTTCACTTCTAACTGAGGTATATTGTCATTATACTGTGAACCTAACCTGCTCCAGAGTAGGCTCTGTTCCAGATGGGAAATAACCTTCAGTTCTCCAGATAATAGCATCACCATTCCTGTAAGATCTCTTTTGTAAGTATCTGCACCTATACTGTATTTGCATACCTCATATCAAATTTGTATGTACACCAAGCCTATTTTTGAAACCTGTTTTTATATTTAAACTTTACTCTCAAACTGCAGAGGATAGTAAACCTTGATGCTTAAATGTATCCAAAAATAAAGATTTAAAAGCTCTAATCATCGCAGAAATAAACAACGGCGCCAAGAGGGCACTCAGTGATAAAATAAGTAATTCATTAAAATGTTTATTGAACAGGTCTGTACGTTAAATAATCAGATTATTAATTTTCAGTAGCATTAATGTGTCTTTTTGCAACATTGTCGCATTTTGCTCTTTTTTATTTATCTCAATTTTATCATCATCTAACAATGTCTCTGACAGTAGTTGGAGTAGGTGGCACTCAAAGGTATAATTTTGTGTTGAAGAAGAGTCGTATAAACTGTCAGACATTAGACGTTGCTAACACCACCCATTTCATATGAATGCGCAGGGCCAACTTAGCACATTAGTAACGAGCTTGATGTGATTGTTTTTCCTGATTGCTAATGTTAAGGTAAGTGAATCCTGATAACAGAAAGATAACCTGAGTGTCACTGAATTGGTAGTACAGGCCCAGGGAACCTTGTAGTCACTGAGTTGACCATTAACTCTTCTGTATTCCACAGAAACACACCAGCAAATCTGGAGGAGAATTTCTGTAAGAAAAAGTCCAGACCTCAACCTGTGTAAAATGCTGTGGTGGGACATTAAGACAGCTGCACATTAACAAATGTCCACAAACCTTAATAAAAGTAACAATGGAAGTGGAGACAGCTTCGGCAAACAAGCACAGGTGAAGGCAATTAATACAATCAAACACTGGAGGAAGTAAAACTGAATACAAGAGGTGGGATACAAAAGACTATCAAAATAAAACCAGGAGTGAGAATAGCACTAAAGAGGAAATGTAGATGCATAAATTAAAACTAGGGGAACTGACACATGATAAGACTGAAAACACTCAGGAAACAAATGCAAATGGTACTAAAATATAATCAGAATTGAAAACTCAAAATGTTAGGAATAACTGAGAATGTAAAACCAAACAACACATGAAACTAAGAACAGTAGACTCCGAATAATTTCAACAATCAGAAAGTTTAAAGTATGGAATGTGTAACAAGATTTATCCTGCCCAAAAACAGTATTAATATGGGCCCAATATTCCAAACAACATAGAAATGGGATGCTTGTGTTTGGAATATTTAGGGTATTATTGTGTCACAGAAGTGAAATTTCCCTTCAATCACATCCTCACACTCACAATCCCACACTCCCTGTTTTTCCCATTTATTTAGGTGTGATAATAATGACATCAACATTTTTTAAGCCTGAGCCTGAGTGAAGCTGACATCAATTGTAGCACATAACTGATCACTACTTTGTTTGTCACATTTCATGCCACCAGAAAGAGCAAAACACGCTCACTTTCATTCATGAGCAGTGACGTCATCTCCCAAGTGCGGCGAGGGGAGTTTTCAGGAGACCACTGGTAGTGGAACTCCTTGCAAGGCTGGGCTGAAACCTGAAGCCTAAGAGAAGTGAGAGAGGGAAATTGAGGAAGAAAGAAAGTTAAGAGAAAAAGAGAGAGAGAAGAATGGAGGGAGGGGGAGGAATGAAGGGCAGAGAGAAGGTGATGTCAGCTGAGTTCAGAAAGTAAACAGAGTTCCAGACTGAAGCATGCTTTCTGCGGGACGGAGATTGCAGCTGGGGAAAACCTATGGGGGTATCCAAACAATCCCCTGGATCACCATCTTTGTCTTTGGGAAGGGGCACTGGCTTCTCTTCATCTCTGTCTTCATTTCCATCTCCTTGCCCCAAGGGACAGCCTGGCCCTACGGTAAAGAATGGCAATTAATTTACCTTCACCACTCTTCCGTTTTACTCCCTCTCCTATCTCTGTGTTTGGCGCAGCCTCTTGGCTCTTTGTTCTTAAAAAGCCGGCATCAGCACTCTTGCCATCCCCTCTTCCTTTCCGAGTGCAGCGGCGCTCAGCAACATTTGTTGAACAGTGACAGAGAGCAACCCAGTGATTTATACCGTTTTTTTAGGCAAGCAAAGAAAAACACAGCTGATCAGCTTGTGTAATGTTTGTTTTTAAAGTTCTTGTTATGAAATACAGAGGAAGGCACTGTCCTGTGTGGCTTTGTTTATTGTCTCATAAAAAATGGGAAACTCTAGGAGTCTTCATATATTTTCCTTCTCACTGTGGTTGTTGTTTTGTTACTAAATAAAAACAAAACAAAACAAGAGTTGCATGTTGCCACACATTCCTTGTGGTGAAGGGAGACTGTTGCAGTTCTAATAGAGCAGCTGAATCTTGCCAACATTTTCTCCTTTGTGCAAAAGCTTCCCTTTAACGTGTTATCTGAGGGAGTTCTCCTAGAGACTGAGATTTACTCTGCGTGTTTACCCTTGAACTGCTGCAGGAAGACATGAGTCATGTTTGAGACAATCATGCTGACCGTGGTAATGTGTATACCATACGCCGTCTCCAAGGCTCCGAAACCAAACCTCTGCCCTCTGTTTGATTCTTCGTTGCGTGGCTCATGCAGTAAAACACTCCCTTCAATTTGTAATATTGGTAAATGTGGCAAAGGGCTTGGCAGAGTGCAACTGCATTCTGCTGTAGTGATTAAAAGAGTTTCCACTGACTGATTTACCAACTTTGTTGTTGTCAGTCAGCTGAATCATTGTCAGCACGGCCTGTTATATAATCGTGTCTAATCAGCTGATGAGAGATGTTTTCTACTGAGAAACCTAAAATAATTTCAAGATTTTTGCATGCAAGTCCTGTCTTTGTGGTTTGTTTACACTCATGCTCGCATGCGTGCGTGAGTGTATTTTTTATTTTCGCATGTTTTGGCGTTCCCTCTGAATGTTTCTGAATTGTGCAAGGCTTCCTGTTTAGGATCTTCTGCCCACCAAACACCCTCCCCTTACTGTGTGTTAAGCTAAAACATACAACATTTAAGAGCTTCTGAGTACTGGGCAGTAGGACATAATGGTGAAAGCAAGCAGTTGTAAAACTCATATTAGTGTGTGTGTGTGTGTGTAGGGGTGGGGGTGTGGTGGGGGGGATATGGCACAAACTTCAAATTACATGATGAAAAACACTGGCCTCTGGCTTTGGAAAATTAGTGTGACATGTCAGATTCAAGTTTCATAGTTAAATGCTTAAAACAAATGTGCACACCTCAGACTCCATTCACCACAGTTGATGACAGGATTGGGCTATAGTGCACGAGTTGTGCTACAAACTACCAATTACATCATGCTGGAAAAGGTCAAACTACAACAAAACTACCCCAAGGAGTCCAATTTTAGAAAACTATTTGGAAAAAGGAGAATATCCATCTATTCGTAAGTGCGTGTTCAAAACGTGTCACTGTCGGCTATTAAGTGGTTCTTTCTCAGGCTGAGATGGGCAAGTTTGGGGAGCAAATGAGCAACACCCACCCTTTTTGCACATGTACCATACAGTGTGTGTGGTAGTGGTTGCCTGACAACTGTATTGCCTGTGCATGCCTTCACAGCTGTCTGGATAAAAGAATAAAAGCAGTGGGGCTTGTCAGAGAGGGCTAAATTAGATTAGGTAAGTAATGGTCAAATCTTTTTTTGTAGTTGCAGTAAAAAAAAAAGGACTAACTGTATAGTTATAAATGTCTTTGAACTTTCAGGAAACTACTGTTGATAATAGAATAATAGTGTATTTCTTTGGGGTTGTGGTTTCCAATTATAGGAAAGTTTATTCAAAGCTATTTCCAGAATGACCACTGGGATCAGCACTCCAGGATCAGGATGTATTCAAGGTCACAGCGACCACAGAGCTCCCCAGGGAGTTTCCTTGTTCCATGATAGCTTAATGCATCCAACCTCAAAATACAAAAAAGACAGCTGCTGTGGGCAGTAAGGAAATGAATTACACAGTCACAAATACTGTACATACACATACACTCACAGCTGAAGTAGAAACAACAGTTATTACCGTGTGAAATAAGCTCCATTTTGTCAAGAGGAAACTAACTATTTACTCTAATACTGTCACCCTTAAACACAATCAGCACATTCTATCTTCTTTACATTTTCTCAAATGTTAAACTATTCTATTAAAAAAAAATCTGTCAAAACATGAGAGTAAAGATATACCATGTATAACAGATGTGACTAACCCATATTATTATGCAATGATTTTCCTAAGCATGTCAGATTCATCCTGAAGTTCCCAACTGGTGTCCCGTCTGTATTGTGGTCCTGCTTGGTTTAGAATGAAAACAGAGTGAAGCAAGACTCAAGCTGATAAGAGTTCCAGAGTAGTAAACAAAAGAAAAAAATAGACAGTAATTGGCTTAAATTCCACAGCTAGCATTGTGCCCAGTTGCATCTATGATAGTGTCTTGAGATCAGATTAAATCTTTATTGGATAAGTTATCTGAAACTCTGAAGGCAGCAATTAATTTGTTCATGTCAACGAGAGTATAAAAAAGTGCTGCAAGAAACGCTTTTAATGCAACAAATGCAGATGCTTTTATTTTTAGCTCAAGTCAAAGGAAAATGCTTCCAAAACCATGGAACAGTTTAAGAGCAGATGGGGTTTCTGACAGAGGTGTGGACTCGAGTCACATGACTTGGACTCGAGTCACATGACTTGGACTCGAGTCACATGACTTGGACTCGAGTCACATGACTTGGACTCGAGTCACATGACTTGGACTCGAGTCACATGACTTGGACTCGAGTCACATGACTTGGACTCGAGTCACATGACTTGGACTCGAGTCACATGACTTGGACTCGAGTCACATGACTTGGACTCGAGTCACATGACTTGGACTCGAGTCACATGACTTGGACTCGAGTCACATGACTTGGACTCGAGTCAGACTCGAGTCATTAATTTTATGACTTTAGACTTGACTTGAAAAAATGTTCTAAGACTTGTGACTTGACTTGGACTTTTACACCAATGACTTGGGACTTGAATTGGACTTGAACCGGTTTACTTGAAAAGACTTGATATTTTACCCCAAATATAAAATTTAACATGCATATTATATAGAGATTGAAAATGTGACGTCATTCACGGGTAGAACCGCAAAGGATTCTGGGAACTCGTGGCAAGCGGTACTAGCGCACGCAGGCTTTCAATTAAAATCAGTTATACAGCGATAAAAAGAAACACAAAAATGTCAAGAAGCTGTTGTATTATTAACTGCAATAGCCGGTCGCATGACAGCCACGGGAAGCCGACGGGTAAAGAGATCGGTTGTTATCGGATTACGTCGTTGAAGAGAAATTGTTCAAGCCATGTTTCCGAAGTAACAAAGAGGCGACTGGATTGCAGCCATTCAAAGATCAAATATAACGTCCCAGAACCCTCCAGCTCACAGGTTAGTCTGCTCCAAGCATTTCCACGAAGGTCAGTGTTTTTTAGTAGTTAATACGTTATTTTCATAACATAATTGGTGATATAGGTTACAAGCAAGTCTGGCGCTGAACAGAAATTGTCGCGCTATGCTCCTTTATTTATTGTGCATAAATAGTGAATTGTCCTGACACAATATTGCGTTTCGCTTCTGTTATTATGGTACATTGACAAAAACATATGCTTTTATTCACAGGATAAAACAGGTTTTTTGTATCACTAATTGCCCAGTACGATTACAGCATACAATATTGTTGTCACTGCTACATTTCTGTGATGCTACCAGAAATTATTTCCACTACTAATTAATTACCGTTGAGCTCAAAGGTCCTATTAATAAACGGTTAAGGAATGTGTATTTATGACGACGATTTGTGAGACTGGTAAACTTATGATACTGTAAAGTGTAGAAGTAAATTTAAATCTATTTTGATATACAAAGAGGTGTTTACAAAGGTTATAAAGCTAGTTATGTAGCTATTTGGTGGTTACGTGTTTTGATATTTACATGTTTACATGTTTGAATGTTTAGACATGCATGTTCAAACCAGTAATAAGTATGTGTTATATCTACCTGGTTGTTTTCCCTGTTTTGATCTGAGTATAAGATTTCCTGGCTTCTGAGAGGCCAGTGAAGTATTCATGAGGGCGGCACACAGGAAGTGTGGGTTGTTGTTGCAGGGTGCTAAAAGTAAAGAGGCTGCTAAAAAGTTATCCGTCTCCGTCTTGCTGTTCCTAATTATTCAGAGAGATTCCCAACCATCTAGTGAACCCTCACGTTACATCTGATCAAAACAGGGAAAACAACCAGGTAGATATAACACATACTTATTACTGGTTTGAACATGCATGTCTAAACATTCAAACATGTAAACATGTAAATATCAAAACACGTAACCACCAAATAGCTACATAACTAGCTTTATAACCTTTGTAAACACCTCTTTGTATATCAAAATAGATTTAAATTTACTTCTACACTTTACATTTTACACTTTACACTTTACTCATGCCATAGCACTTTTTCCTGAGGTGGGCATTTTTTCATACGCCAGTAGGGTGGTTTCTGACCCTTAGCTTTCCAGCCAATGACTTCTGACAGTACAGGATCTTTTTGTTGTTCACTTTTGAGATCATCTTCAGGCAGCTCAAGCACAAATGTGGATGAAACAGATAGCGCTGCACACTGCAGTCGTGGATCAGGAAGGTCATTGCATGGAATGTGTTTTTGGTCAGTACTGCAGGGACTACGGTTGGGCGGGCCTGCAGGACCTTTCACATTGGCTTAGGGCAACGCACCTGATAATGCAGTCAACTGTGGAATCTGGGGCTGTACAGGTATGTCACCAGCAGGTGAGTTGGTTCCACCTTTAGGAACAGGTGCTTTGTACGGCCTGAGACAATTGTAGTGAACAATTTGAGTCTTGTCTGATTGGTCCAGGAGGTAGCGAATCCTGTACGTGACACCAGGGTTTTCTCCATCTGTTCCAAGGCACTCCAATATCTCAAAGGGGCCCTTCCAATGTGGAGCAAGTTTCTGCTTTGCTGTAGTGGGGTCATTTAACCACACCAAGTCACCCGGAACATAAGGAGTGTGTTTGATGCCCCTATCATACAATTGTTTCTGCTGGTTGTGGGCACAATCTCTGTTCCATGCAGCAGTGCTGAAGGCAGACTGAAGTCTCTGAGTCAACTGGGTGACGTAGTCAGCAGGAGAAGCAGAAGTAGATGATGCTGACATGTTGGTAGGCAACAGCATATTAGCAGGCATCCGTGCCTCATGTCCATGTGTGAGAAAAAATGGCGTAAACCCCGTGGTAGAGTGAGGACTGGTGTTGTAAGCCAAAGCAACTTGATTGAGGCAGTCATCCCATTCGCCAGGCTGCTGAAGGAGTAACTTAGCTAACTGGTCAATAAGTGTTCGATTGAACCTCTCGACCATCCCGTCGCATTGAGGGTGATATGGGCTGGTCCGTGTCTTCTGGATGCCTAGCAGCTGACACAGATGTTTCACCAGGTCAGATTCAAACTGACGTCCTTGGTCCGTGTGTAGCATTTCAGGGACGCCGTGCTGACAGATGAAGTTGTCAAACAGGCATTTTGCAACTGTTGTGGCACGTTGGTCTGCGATAGCATAGAGATTGACATATTTCGAGAAATAGTCTTGAACAACGAGCACGTACCTGTTGCCACGACTCGTAATGGGGAGTTCAAGTATGTCAGCTGCCACCTTTTGAAATGGCTCCGCAGCAACAATTGTTTTCATTGGAGCTCTGTGATGAGGTGTGGGATTCCGTCTGGCATCACATGGAGTGCATTGTGTGCACCATATTCTGATGTCACGTGACATGAATGGCCAGTAATATAGCTGCTGAGCACGTTTCAGGACCTTATCTGCTGATAGGTGACCGGACACTGGGTTGCCATGCAGCAGCTGTAGGACAGTGTCTTTTAAAGATTCAGGAACAACCAACTGATGCAACACTGACTTTTGGGACGGGTTGAAAGCTTTACGACAGAGTAAGCCATTGTGAAAGGTAAGTCTAGAGTAGGGTGGTTTCTGACCCTTAGCTTTCCAGCCAATGACTTTTGACAGTACATAAAAAGTTATCCGTCTCCGTCTTGCTGTTCCTAATTATTCAGAGAGATTCCCAACCATCTAGTGAACCCTCACGTTACAATACGTACGATGGTCTTTCGTTCGACACGGTGCGTTTCAAGGTCCTGCACCCATCTGTCGGTAAACTGTACCTGGGCTTGTTGCAGTGACCGGAAGTTACTAAACTTCATGAGTGTGTGCACTCACTCCAAGAACCGTATGATTATAAATATGCATATAAATATGCTACGATGAGATAGCTGACTTCATCTAACTAGCAAATGTTGTCCAGGCTATGTTGGTGATACAGTTTTTTTTAATGTGTATGATATTTTTGTCATGCGATTTTAAAGCCGGTCCTACAACCGCATCCAAGAATAACATGCAGCTTATCTCAGAACTGTCGGTGAAAACTATTCTTGGAGCTAGGTTTAATTGAGCTGCATTTTAAAGAGGTGCAATTTCACAATTTGTGTATATTTTCTAAGTTCACTATTTTGTCATGTGTTGAGAAAAACACAGATTTTAAAATTACATGGTCTAATATTTACATTTAGCATAACTGCAACATTATTTTTTCGTTTGTTTTTTTTTTAAAGACTCGAAAGGACTTGAAATTCAAAGTTTCAGACTTGTGACTTGACTCGGACTTTTACACCAGTGACTTGAGACTGGACTCTGACTTGCCTGACATTACTTGAGACTTGACTTGAGACTTGAGGATAAAGACTTGAGACTTACTTGAGACTTGCAAAACAATGACTTGGTCCCACCTCTGGTTTCTGAGTCACTTGCGAGCCATCAGTCTTGCTGGTTCTGCATTTTAAAATCTGTGAATATATTTTTAATATAAAACATAGAATGAAACTGAACAATATCATCACAGTTATATATTTTCTAAGTGGCAATAATCACAGGTTGTTGTGGATAAGCCTCAGGTAAGTATGCCAGCAGGGCATTAAGTCCAGACGCAAGGTCACAGGAAGGCTTTCTACCCCTGATCTTACTGCTGTCACTGTAAGGATACACATAAATACAGTGAGCAGCAGAGTCAGCTTCCTTGAAAATGCAAAGCACTTGAAAGTGCCATATGACGCATAAAGTTATGACTGTTTATTGTTATAACTATTACTATTTTTATTTCTGTAGCATCGCTAAATGTTGGAGAGTACATTTAAGAGCCTAACATATGGGATGGAAAAGACAAATTAAAATGTCTTTCTATGTCTGCATATCTTCTGTCACAGAAAATGCTAGTTATGCACAGGGAAAATATGTAACAATGTAGAAATGTTCGAAAATACCATAATACATATTTGGCACGCTGGATGAAAATTGTGGAAGGCAGCCTTAAAGCATTACACAAAAGCAAACCTTGTTTTCAGATAGATTTCTTCTGAGCCTTCCTACCCTCTCTGACAACTACTGTCATCACCTACAGTTTGTGATTAGAGACTAGGGGTAGATAAAATAACCACAGTCTTGGGTTTAATTATAGGGGTCTTTGCATGTTGCAACATGCATTGCTTGTGTTTGTGTAAAACAGCTAGAGGAGACAGGATTATGCAATGGAAGACATTAGTAAAACCCTTCCAAACCTGTTCAGACCTTCCTAAACTGCTGTTAAAAAATAAAAAAACACATTAAATTTTTACTCTTGAGTCTTTGGTTCCCTGCTAAAATGAACAAATTCATCTCAGAGCCATGTAAAAAAATAGCTTTGCTAAATGCATCTTAAAGAAAGGACATAGCAGTCCAGAAAAATATCGATGCTTTCCAGCATGTGTCCTACCGCCGCGGGAGATTCCTCGGAGTCATGGTTCAGTGAAAACATAACAGCCTTATCAACAGAGCTGGAGGTCAGCAAACTGAATTCAGTCACAGTGTATAAACACTGAAAACATGGCTGCCCGAGTTTAGTTTCCTCAAGTAGGCACAGAAAGAACACAGCTTATGGAAATCTGGGAACCGATCCTGTCATAAATGCATGCACAGTGATGTCACTGGACTGCTGAGGTGAGAGGGAGTAATGTTTTCCAGACTTGGCTGAAGAAATAAAAAAATATTTTTGTTGTATTCCACTGTAAATGATTGTATTCTTGTGAAAGTGCGCTAAGGGCAGATGACGGACGTTTCTACAGTATATCAAAGGCAAGACAAATGGCAGTGATCCATGTAATGACATTACCAAGACCACTCATAAGTGCTTCTGTGTCTTTTATGTTTATGTCCTGTGAATCAGATTTCATGGTCTTTTTGGCCACTGTCCTTAACATGAAAGCAGAAAAGCTGTCCTGTAAGAGGGAGTGATAGTGTCAGCAACTCTTAATCTACACGTGGCAGGCATTAAACTTTGACAAATCCCAGTGTATGAATTTTGTGGTCTCACATTTGGTCAAAAGAAATCCACAAACATGTCAGTCTGAGAGGAAAGAAGGAGACTTTTTCTTTTTCCCCCTTTTCTATTTTTTTCTTTTTGTCTCTGGGTGACAGTCCAAGTTAAACAAAGAAGATCACGCATAAACATCAGCTTTGATTTACAAGGACAGTGTTGAAGGGATGGAACTTGGCATTCTTTCCTCAAGAAAGCTTTATTGGTAGCTGGAGTGGTAACACAATCAAAGGACTGATTGAAAATGAGCCCAGTGGCCCAAACATTTTTATTATCTTTGTTTTTAGATCTGTAGCAGTTTAAGTAGGCCTCAGAAGACCATGTTCTTTCAGGACTTTTGAACATCCTTTCACTTCTAATACACAAATCCAGCTGAGCCCATATACTAAAACATAAAAGAGTCAAAAAACTGCAATGGCTTTATAAAGATGAAACTCTGTCCTTTAAAAACGTCCGCTGGGATTCCACTGCCCAACCTGCTTTCTGTTTGATTAATATCACCATGTATGCCATATCTCTTCTAGTTGGAGAGGAAGCCAGACCGGTGATGGACAGAGCGACATTTTATGATATCATTAGAGAAAAGAAAGTAGAGACGAGTCTAAACATCTGTGCTTCTTGCCTCTCGACTGCCAGCCACTGAGAGATTAAACACTTGTAGTTGCTTTTGTGTGTCTGTGCACTTAGGTCTGTGTATTAGAGTCCCGGTTTGACATATAAACAACAATTAGAGCCAGTGTTCAGCTATCACTTTATAAATAAAAAGTCAGTGATTGAGAGCAAAGAAGCTATTATGACTGCAGGCTGGGGAGAGGGCACAAAATGTTGTAGTGACAATGTGCCAAGTTTAAAGTGCAGCTTTGGTTTGTTCTCCACATCTGCCACAAGAGAATTTCCACTTGTCTGTTTCAGCATTTAAATCCACTATTACATAATCATAACCGCTCTAACTCAAAGGTCTTTGAATCAGTGTTTTCCAGTCCAATAAAACGTCACATTTATTAGGTAAAAACTTTACAAAGAAGAAGGCTGTTGTTTACACTGGAGTTAATATATCACTTTCTGATTAATGATTTGGTATTGTTTTCCATGACAGTGATTTAACCATTTTGGCATGTCGTCTGACGTAATAACACACAGTGGTGGTAAACTGCTGAGACTTTTGTGGTTTCCTAAAAAGGAGCGAGAAACCGTGTGACAGTGGAAATAACTAGAGAGACAGTGGCTCAAATAAACACTAAACTGAATCCTTCCAGTAACCCTTTTCTGCTCACATTTTGCAAAAAGGTGAACTATTAATTTTGACTCATCGTCACTGCTAATGAAATGAAGGTTACACAAACAAATTGCTTTTTGCTGAGATATCGTCTTCTTTAGATTACAGGCACTTGTACAACCACTGTCCAGGTCCGGAGTGGAATGTTATGTGCAGAGGATGCTGCGAGTATGATGTGATTCGCTGTAAGTGTCCCCTCCAAGGGACTCCAGTAGGCTATGCAGTACCCTGTTGCCGGAATGCCATCAACGAGTGTGATCCCTGCATTATCCACCCAGGTAAAACCAATGTCATTCTGATTAAATAATACTATGAATCTAATAAAATCTTGAATTATTTCTTTTCACTGAAAGAAGCTGTTAAAATATCGAGCATTGCCTTATAAGTATGCATCTGTTGGAGCGACCTTCGTGAATATCTTGAGTATCTGCCATGTTGTTTGTGCAAGACCAAGTGCTATCTATCATCTGTGCAGCTGTTTGCACTGTAGCATGACAGCGTGACAGAAAGACTGAAAAGAACTTCTGTATTTGTGTGTAAAATAATTTGTTTCCAGGCTAGCTTCACACTGGCTTCTTCTCTTGACTGACTGGCAGAATCCTCTGAAAGCTGACAGGATTCAGGAGTGAATGAGCACACTCAAAGCTTTGATTTGTGAATGAAATCAGACTAGAGCCTTTTGTTTTTTATTCACATAGATGAGTTTGCATTTGCTGCAGCTCCAAATCCTCTTTTTTCCTTACATGCCATTTGCCTGTAGAGGTATGTCATGCCTTTTTTCATAGTTCAAGCATGCAGAGTTTTTCCTTTATGGGGAAGAAAGCAGCTGTTCAGAATTAAATGGATGCCTGTACATTACTTTTTAACTGTTGAACACACACAAAAACTGTTCCAACCTCAGCGTACGACCATAAATCTCCACATGCACATCCCCGGCCCGTGCGTTGTTAAAATCCATGCCTCCGCTTGGGTCAGATGTTGCTCTTCACAACCCCATGGACGGGACAGCTTCTTAAGTGAAAATCCAGCCTCAAAGAAAACTGTTTCAACAGGTTTTCTCCACATTTCTATTTCAGGAAGCAGCGATATGTTTTCACATTCTATTGCAGTGAAAGAGGACCTTAACGAGTTCAGCAGAGTTGATGCAAAGGGAACATTTTAGGGGTTGGTGGGTTTGTTAAAATTCAACAATACAGCATAAGCCATTCAGATAAAGGCTTCTTTATTCTTACATACAAACACATCTTCGGGAGATAATTAATGTTATTTGCTTTCATTTATCCACCTTTATCTTCTACTTTACTGTAGTTTTGTTTCTGGCTCTCGTCTTTCAGGTTGCAGCATATTTGAGAACTGTAAACGCTGCAACAATGGGACATGGGGCCCCAGGGATGATTTCTTCATTAATGGCAAATACTGCGCAGAATGTCGACCTGGCTGGTCTGGTGGAGACTGCATGAGTAAGTTTTTTCATCCTTCCCATTAACAGATCCTACGGCTTCACTCTAAATCATTTGTTTTACTTTAAGTGAAATGAATACCACGTACTATATGGTTTTTCCATCTCTGCTGATTTATCTCCATCTTGGGAAAGCTGTGCCAACTTGGAATGCAGTCATGCCCAGGAGGTTTTCCATAAGGAGCTAAATGACAAGTCAGGAATCCTATAGAACTATTTAAGATGTTAGTTTTGGACACTGGGTCTAGCTTTTAAATGCAAATATTCTACCAGCGGGCACAACAAACATACATTTAATTAAAAGCAGAAACCTTCCAAAGCTGCTGAATGCCTTTGTTCAACTTGTGTGTGTGTGTGTTGTGATCATCCTTATTTATGTTGCTTGTAGGCTCTCTGCAGTGACTTTGAAAGTCTAAATGCAATTACTGTTGTCTTAATGCTAAGCAAAGCATTTGAAAGTGGCTCTTCAAAACAATAATTAAAGCAACTGAAGTAGCTGCCCAAATCAATATTTTCAAAATTAACTTTCTGTGTTTTCCAGAGTGTGGAGGGGTGATCCATAAACGACAGGGCCACTTGGTCCTGGAGAGCTACCCCAACAATGCTAGGTGTGAGTGGACCATACAGGTGGACAGGCCATTTACTATTGAACTCAGGTAAGATATTAAGATACTTTCCTCTGTAGGTAGTTACTGGTGTTCATTTTCCTCTGTGTTATTTTAGAATAGTTAGTAGTACCTTTGTTATAGAACTATGCAAAAGCCTTAAGCTACTCTTCTTTGTATTTTGTGGCTAAGTTCTTCAGGCTTTCTGATGATCATTTCAATGTTTTCTTTTGACATTGGCTACTTTTTCATTTTTTCGGTCCAGTCACTCGACCTAACTATTTTCAGTTCAATTCAGTTTTTATTTATACAACAACATTCTCCTCAAGGCACTTTACATTGTCCCTATAGACCCTATGATAATACATACAGAGAAAAACCCAACAATCATATGAGAGTGGTGACAGTGGGAAGGAAAAACTCCCTTTTAACAGGAAGAAACCTCCGGCAGAACCAGGCTCAGGGAGGGGCGGGGCCATCTGCTGCGACCATTTGGGGAGAGAGAAGGAAGACAGGATAGAAGACATGCTGCGGAAGAGAGACAGGGATTAATTTTCACAGGAATGTTTTTATGAATCATTCAAGTATAAAAAGGCACCAGATTCGAGAGATGCGTCTGGTGCCTTTCTCAAGTTGTCTGTTATGTGTTTATCTATAACAGACAACTTAGCAAAGAAAACATTTTAAATCGTATCTTATGGCACCTACTAGCAACCTGCTGCAAAAACACACAACTGGTTTATTTAATTGAATATATGAAAAATGTCAAAGATAACACAGTTTTCCAGTCATAAGCTAGAGCTTCTGAACCAACTATAGTTGGTTTAGAAGTTGGTTCATTGAGAATCAACTATGAGATGTTTACAGAAAACCTGGCAAACCTCAGCATGATGCAGTGTGTCCTAAAAAATGAGGAAACTGGACAAGTGGAGGGCAGCAAAAGAAGTGGCAGGCCTAAAAAGAAATCTCTCTGCAGCAGATGAAAAGTATCTGGAAAGTCCATGTCTTAAGGGATAAGAACAAATCCACTAAAGACCAGACACGTGCAACAGAATGTGGAAAACATCTGACTGGCAATTGTTTTGAGCATTTTTCCTAAACAGAATCAATACAGTAAAATCATACCTGGATAAAACACAAAGAAACACTATTAGTCACAGATTGGCCCAGACCTCAATTTTATTGCTGCAATGTGATCATCTTGACAGAGAAAGGTAGCCAACATCAAAAAAAAAAAAATATGAATAAAATAAAAGCTTTCAAGTGTCTTTCAAGAAGCCTGGAGAACTACTCTCATTGTTTTTGCCTTATACACTGTATTTCCTTATACGCTTGTACAAATTTCAATAAATTGCAGCACCTATTTTCCATTTTTCTAGCCACTTAAAGGGTGGCTCGAGACTTTTTCAGATAGGTTGTGATTATATTTTGTGATGGCAGTCTTATTCATCTGAAATAATGACCTGTAAATCCACCGGTGGCCCTGGTTTTAGCTTCACTTCCATAAATACTGTATCTGATAAATATAGTGACATTTTTTTCGTGAAGATGCTAATATGTTGATTTTAAGCAGTTAAAATTTGTATGATGTGCCAACATTAGTGCCAAGCACAGTAATACATTTTAAATGAAATTCTTTAGAATTGATGATTGTTGGTGGGTCATAATTACCCTTCCTAGAGACAGCCTGCAGCAGTGCTACAATAATAAATTTAAGGGCTCAAAAGCAAAGGTGTTAAATAGCAAACAACAAAACAAAAAACAATGACCCAGTTATTATGAATAATTTTCAGATTGTCAACAGTAGTGAAGTGCTTCCTACCTGAAAGTCCTTGGAAAACCATCCTACTGTTGCACACCAGCTTGTAAAAAAATAATTAATATCAATTTAACCATTGATTATAAATACAGAAAAGCTTTGAGTCTGTCAAGTCAAGTCTGATTGGCTCTCAATCCTCAGTTATCTTCATTGTCCATCTGCAGTAAATATTATCAACTGGCCTGGTTAAGTCAAATTTCCACTCAGCTGGAAGATGTATGTTGAGGATTGATGGCAAAGAGTTTGGAGGTTTGGAAACCATAACACCATTTTTTTTTGGTAAGATTATGGCCTCTCAGTCCTGTGATAAATTTCTATTTCTGTTATTTTCTCCATTACACATACAGATTTTATGGGCAAGTGTTTGTGCAGGTTTTTAGAAGAACAAAAGCTCCATACAGCTAGGTTCAGACCGAGCATGCAGTTCCTGATGTCTGGGCTTGAAGTGTGTGTGAAAGAGACTTAATGATTGCAAGGATTTTTTTTAAAGCTATGTATGAAGTGCTTCATTAAAATTTACAGCCATGATGCATGTGACAAACTAAAGAGAAGGGCCAAATCCTTCTTGAAGGGCAATATAAGTGCAGCCATTGTCACATTTTAATAACTTTAACCAAAGTGCGTTTCTATTTTTAAACCGACTGTTGGAAAATGTGTTTCTGCCTGACCAACTTAGTAATTTCCTCTCTGAAAAAAACAAACAAACAAAACAGTATGTTGATTTGAAATGGAATGGGTTACACTGTTTATTAGCAATACATCCTGCCTATTACAATAATGAAATGGCACTGATATATGCAAATAATGAGCATTCACAATACACTGAACTTTACTATTTCAAACATTCTTTAGAGGTTTCAAGGCTCACCCAAACCACAAAGTTAATAATAGGCATCTCATTTGATTTGCTTTTGCCTGTATCTGACATGACCTCTAGTGATCCCTTTACTTTAAAATCTTTTTTTAGTTATTATGCATGAACACAAAGATGAAAACACAAAAATAAATTTTAAAACTAGCCTAAAGATAATTCAAAGCAAATGCCACAGTGATTCTACTGTATAAAAATGAACAGGAAGAAATGTAGGCTGTGAGCTCATTGCTGCCTCTGCTGCCTATTGAAGTTCAGGCTCTGGCTGCTGGGCTGGGGTCAGCACGCACTCAGCTTTATCATCAGTCTGGGTTCTTGACTAGCTTTGTGTTAGCATGCTGTCTGTACAGAAGCTCGCAAAGAGCTGAAGTTCTGTTAGCAGTACAATGCAGTTGCTTCTGCCCTGGATGTGGTTTGCACTTTATTTTTGTTGCACTCTGGTCCTGATATCAGCTGACTGTAGCAAAAATGTGCAGGGAGAAAAAAGCATGTTTGGTTGATTTTTCTTCTTTCTATCTGCCGGGCATGCAAATAACTGAAGAAGATTTTTCACACAAGATTGTAACACAAGTAGCAAGATTTGTAACTGTAATGTGATTACTGAATTCAGTACAGCAATGCGTTAAATTACTGTATTTATGAAAAGTTAAATGTAAAACACAGTAATGTGTTACTTTGGAAAACGTTAAATCCAACACTGGCTACAACAAAGCTTTTTAATCTGACTTAGCTGTATCTGACAACAAAAAACAAAACAAAAACAGTTCAGAAATCTAGCTTTCTAAATGCTGTGCTACCTTGTAAATATAAGATTCAGTGAGATCGAAAGGAAAACCATTAAGAACTGTAATTATTTTGTTAACTTTATTCACATCATCAGCATCATGTGGACACAAATAGCATCAAGACAAAAATAATGAATAGCAAATTTTAAGTCTAATGTTGAAGCAAATCCCGACCCTTGATTGGATATGCAGTAGAGAATAGATGGTTGGATAGCCTTGGGTCATTTGTTCTACTCTCTGCCATTTCAATCTGCCACGATTCTTGTATTTGCAGGTTCATGATGCTGAGTCTGGAGTTTCACCATTCTTGTCATTATGACTATGTGGAAGTCCGAGATGGAGACAGTATCCACTCGCGTGTTATCGGTAGATACTGTGGGAATAACAGACCTGCACCAGTTCACAGCTCTGGCAACAGTTTGCATGTTCTCTTTGTGTCTGATGGTTACAAGAATTTTGATGGATTCTTTGCCACTTTCCAAGAGAACTCAGGTAGGTTACATAACAAAGTAATATCTCTTCTACTATAAGAACAGTGCTTTTCTCCTTTGCTTTAAAGTACCCTTGCCAATGTACCATACTTCCCAGCTGCAAATCTTAAGCCCTCTTAAATGAGTCGTCATGAAAGAAAACTATTTTCTTTAAACCTAAAACAAAATCTTGATATTTAGATTGACCTGGAATCTTTGCTTTTGTATAGGGAATAGATAAGAAGTTGTTTATAAACCCTTCATGAACAATGGGGTTCTTTGGAATCACAACAAATACAAACAAGAAAGACGTTTCCATGGTATTTAGTGTCCAGTACCTAATAAAAGCTCCTAATAGTGCATGACTAGCACCTACATTTTCTGGCAAAAGACTTTGTCATGAGTGTTGAGTCTGTTAACAGCCTGTTTACAAACCAAAATGCCCTCACGTCACAGAAATGCCCTCGTTCTCAAGGTCTAGAACTCAAAAACAGACACACACACATGTTACCAATGCCTAAGCCAGATGTAGTAAAAGTAAACAGTGGGCTTTAGAAATGAAGTTTTAATTATTTCAGCTTTGAGTATGATTCCTGGATGTAGCCTGACGTCTGCAGCCACACATTTCAGCTTTCTATGTTTTTATTTTGATAAAGACAGTCTTTCTGTTTGTACCCTAATGTTGTCTGTATGTTCACAGCTTGCAGCTCTTCCCCTTGCCTGCATGATGGGACATGTATCCTAGACAGTTCTTACTCTTACCACTGTGCCTGTCTGGCTGGCTACACAGGCAAGAGGTGTGAAAATGGTGAGTCTGTAACATAATAGGGGACTTTGGTGAGCAAAATACTGATATTTTGGAGAAAATATATTAAAGTTGGAAATTAAAATAAAATCCATGCATGTTTTAATCACAGGAAAGACTAAACCAGTCTATTTTCCATCTTATGAGGCATTGGAAAGACATGCGTCTTAATGTACTGAGGCTTACAAAATCCCTAAATTATTTCAGTAATTTTCATCTGAAAATCGGCACGCCTAGTCACAACAAATTTACAGAGAATTGATTTCTTCCCTGAGGCTTTTCTTTACTGTTGTTGCTGCCCCAAAGCAGGCAGTGATTCATTTTCACAAGGGAGAGGTTTGTGGTCTGGACTGAGATCAGGCCAGCTGCCTGCTACAGTCATACGGTCAGGACTGTCTGTGTTCATATGTGTTGATTTCAAGTTTCACTGGAAGAAACAGCAAAACCCAAATGGCCACCTAACACATATAGATGTGCAAAATTAAGCAATTTTCTTCTGTTGACAGATAAATAGGGTAAATGACAAGAAACTAACTGAGGAAAGAAGGCAGCAAGAGGAAGTGGACAAGGAGAAGAAACACAGAATAGGTTTTGTCGAGTGGTTATTGTCAAGACATTTTGTTACTGTACTGCCACTTTATACCACCTAAGTTACCAAACCTTAAGTTTGCCTACAAGGCACTACAAGGTCTTTTAGTTATAGATGTCTGGTGTGTTTTTGTATTCAATACACCTCTTTTAAGATTCTGCAAAAGCAGACTTGGTGAATTCCACATTTTTTCCTTTGGTGTTGTTTTTCAGGGCTACATTCAAGTCCATAAAACTAATGGTGAAACAATTCGACTTATATAACAACAGAGAGTATTTTCCACTGGAGGAGACACCCATTTTTTTTAAAAAAAAAGGCTGTTTGATTTCACACAGCATGCATTCATCTGTATTCTCACGAGGAATCCTCAGCTGTTAATTTGAATGGAAAAGAGCTGCAGCAACGTTAATGCCTTACATTTTGTGGTGATAATGTAGTCTGTATTTCTGCCTGAGTCAGATGGAGAATTTCAAATATGAACCTGACCTTAGCCATATTTTATGCCTTCTGTAATCACCCTGTCATCTGTCGAAAGCTAAAAACTCATTTGGTACGAGACAGTGTGACACTTTATCATAAAAAACAGGAAATGCTTTCTCTTCTTTTTCTTTTCCCTCTCAGCGTCAGTTGAATTTATCTTTGACAATAATCAGTTTCAGTATGCAGTAAGTAACTCAGTTTCCAGAGAACTTGTGAAAGAAACGATGATTTACTTACAGTACATGTTGTGATGTGTAATATGTTAGCATTCCACTCTAATGACTCCACATTTATTTTGATTTGTCTTTGAAAACATTCGTATATAAAAGACATGGGAAAAGAGCAACAATGCACACGGCACCTCTGGGCACTTCATGGTTTTTTATACATATTCAAAAGAGGTCAGCTACAGTTTATTTCTCTACTTTTGGTTTGCCAAACGCATTCCTTATCCCCTAAAAGACTGAAGGTTGGAAATGCCGTTCAGTTATAAAGATTATAGGGAGGGTTCTTTGGTTTGGAGCTTAAAAACCACAGACAGTGCCTTTCATGGATCTGATCCCACTTAAAGTCAACAACATAACAAATCTCCCAAGACAGCCTCATAGAGATATGATAACTGTTGTCTTAACACATGCTTTGCGAACCCATTCGCAGGCCTTTATCACAACATTTGTGTGCATATGTGCAGCTGTGCTTAATGATTAAGGATTACAGTGCACATGCAGAAGAGTTTTCCCCAGACTGTTTTATTTTTGCAAGAGGTTCTTCTATGGGACAGTTGCACACAGTATTCCACAAACACATTACCAGTCTCTACTATCCGACTTCCTAAAAATCTCTTTTACGGCAGTGGAAAATTGAACATTTTGACTAAAAGGGCTTTTATTGCATCTATTTCTTCCTTATTTACAAGCCATGTGTTAAAGTCATGCTGTTAACTGTTCGCACTTTGCGATGATGAGTGAAATTATTTATTAATGAGTCTCTGAGGTAGCAGGCAGTGCTTTTAAATCTCAGGAAACTTTTGAATTAGAAAAATTGAGTCTTTGCTTTATGGACTACCTGTCTGACCTGTAAATAGATAGGAAAAGAAAGAACTTGCTGAAACTGTTTGTGGGGTCTCAACTGATTGTTGAGGTATGTTTGAGATGCCTCCTATGCGTTGTAATTTTGATGACTGGACATTTAGTTCGGAAAAAGGGAAACTTTGTGTGTATATAAATAAACCCCACATGTCTGTATTTCTCGTCAGTGGTGGGCTGCCGCAGGCCTCCGGTGCCCACCCACGGATCTACAGAGGGTCTGTTTCATCACTCTGGTGCACGCATCACTTTTCGTTGTGACCCTGGGTTTGAGCTGAAGGGGTTTCGTCATGCCATCTGCCTGAGTGACGGAACATGGAGTGCGCCTGCTCCAGACTGTGGTAGGATAATAATACAAATAGGTTTTTTCCCTCTTCAAAATAATTACAATTTCATATCTGGGAAAGTCATACAGTATGCGTGTCTTTAGCTTGCATCTGGATGCCATACATATTGCCTCAAAAATGGTTTAGCTCATGGAAAATAAATATGATTTTTTTTCCTTTCTTCCTTCAGTTCCAGTGGAAAGAGTCTGTGCTCTGCCACCCAAGCCAGCCAATGGGGACCACTTCTTGGTTTATGGGCCCAATGATGTTCTCATCGCCTTACAGTACTTGTGCCACCAGCCATATGAACTCAGTGGGGGCTCTCAGAGAACCTGCCTCCCCAATAACACCTGGAGTGGGACTTCTCCTGTTTGCATTAAAGGTTGGAAAATATGTCTTAATAACTGTAGACTGGAGATGGATGAGTCATTTTGGGGTTTTTTTAATAGTAAGCTGTTAATAGATGAGAGAAAATGACTCAATGCCTTAGAGCTATTCATTGTACAGGCCAATGTACAATGAATAGCTATGACTATGAGCTCTTAATAATCTCTTTTATGTTTTTCTTCACAGTGAATAACACTCTTAATGAAGCAGAAAAGGACAAAGTAAAAGAAAAGGGCAAAGAGACAGATATTTACAGTAACAAAGATAAAAGTAAAACTAAAGAGAAAGAAGAAGAGAACACAACTAGCGAAAACGAAAGTGTTGCCGGAAAAGATGTAAACACTGAGCAGGAGAACACAACAGCAGTCGACGGGGAAGATAAATATAATGGGACCACTCCTGGGAAAACTGTGGTTGAGGGCAGGAATGAAGGAGAGGTAGATGAGAGAAATACTGGCCCAGAGAAGCCATCTGGAGGTGGGGAAGATAAAGTGACTAGCGAAAGCCCAGATAACAGCCTAGATTACATGGTTGAAGAGAAAGAACCAAAACAACCTGAAAAAAAAGAAGACACAAACTTTGACAAGGGAAAGACAGATGTTACAGAGGTCCCTGTGACAAAAGACAAAGGACAGGAAGAAAGTGAAAGAAAAGAAAAACAGGTGAATGGGAAAAGAGATCCTGACAAAGTGGGCCCCAATGACACCAAGCTCAGGACGGTCATATCTGAGGGTGAAAACACAGTGGAAATGCCTGAACTGGAAATGACAAAGAACAACACTGTTTCACATGATACCGAGAGCACAAGTAAAGAAAATAATACCATAGGGTCTCTACCGCCAGGGAGGAAAATAATTCCAACTCGTGTCAACATCACCCTGTACAGAGCCGAAAGTGGGAAACCGAAGGAAAAATCAACAACTGCGAAGGATGAAAAGGAGAAGGATTCAACTGAGAAAACAAAGGAGGTGGAAAGAGAGAAGAAAGAAAAAGAGAAAGAAAGGGAGCGAGAAGACAACCAAAGCTTCACCGGTAAGAGAACCAATGACGACACTATGAATAATTGAGTGAATGATTATCTGCTTTTATTTGGCCTTCACTCTCACCCACTCTCTGTTGTCCAGAAAAAAGCTGCCCAACTCTACCTCGCCTTTACCATGGCTACCACCAGGTGGTGCCAGGTTTGGAGCCTGAAACAGTAGAGTTCAAGTGCAATCAATCTTATGCGCTCAGTGGTGATGACCGACGCACATGCCAGCCGGATGGCACATGGAGTGGCAAACAGCCCCTCTGTGTCAGAGGTACCAGTGCCTGCTTTGCCTTTTTATGGAATTAATTATTAAGATTTTGTTGTTTGGAGATTTGTGAAAAAAATTTTTTTTAAGCATATACAAACAGCATTTTTTCTTTCTTTTTTTACTGGACTGGTGTGTAGGTTTCAGACATATTGAAGCATTAGAGGACACTGTAGTGTTTGAGAACAAAATGAACAGTTAATAGATGGTTGTGGATGTTATATCAGTCTATTAAAGTTGTAGATATACAGGCTTGTATGTCAATAATCTGAAACTGCTGAATAAACGCTAATGCTAAATGTTATTAATGAAAGGGTTCTGGCAGTAAAATGATCCATCAGGGCTAGAGCTGTAAATATTAATTAGTTCTTAATAGATTTTGGCCTGGGTGCCCTGTAGCTCTTTGCCAAGAGGTAAGTGGAGAAACTGTCCACTGGCACAGCTTTAATGAATAAATTAAAGAAACAAGCACAGCCAAAGTAGGCCATGTGAAACAGCATGCAAAACATGCCTCTATTAATACAATTTAAAGGCTTTTAGGTGAAAAGCATTTAGAAATGAATTTCTAAGAAGATGGTTTAACATTGTGGGAAAAGCTCCTATTTTATTTTTGGCTAAGTGTTACATATACAGATAGATTCCACATGCATCTTTAGCAGAAAAAATACTGCAACCAGCAGCCGGTTGGCTTGCATGTAGTGTCACTTTTCCGAATTTTTTGTGCATATTTCATATGAATGGGTTTTTTAAACATATTTGTTTATTTGCAGCATGTCGTGAGCCCAAAGTCTCAGAGCTGGTGAAACAAAAAGTTCTGCCCCCTCAGGTACCATCCAGGTATGATTATTAAAACATCATCTTATATAGAATAACTGACAACCAGAAATATATAGTATTGTGTAGGTATGTATGCCATTTAGCTGAAGAATTAATATTAAGGACTCATATAATGCATTTACTACATACCTTTGGCATATTTTCCCCCTCAGAAAGACACCCGTGCACAAGCTCTACTCCTCAGTCATGGGCCAGCAGCCACAGTTGCACAGTCCCACTAAAGCCCCCCTGGTGCTTTCGCAGTTGCCCCAGGGTTTCCATCATCTTTACACACATATAGAATATGAGTGTGCATCTCAGTACTACCACCACTTTGGCAGTCCACGTCGGACTTGCTTGAAGACAGGGAAATGGAGCGGGCGCCATGTCTCCTGTTCACCAGGTGAGGGCAGCAGAGGACCACTAGTTGTCAGACATTTTTAATACAGTGATTTACACCCACATAACAATCCTGTGCAGACATTAAAAATGATGATGTGGTAACTTAGACATAGCGTTTTGATGGCAATTTATATAATGAAGTAATATTTGATGATCATATACAAAAGCACCTTCTAAAAGCATTCTTGTCTCTAATTGCTGACATTGATTAAAGCATTTTTGCACAGCCTTTTTACTCCTCAGTGAAAGCTTGCTAAGAAGCTAAGCTCAAATTCATAAGCTGGTATGTACAGCACAGCTGTGACATCGGTGCAATGACAGAATTTTCAATAAAAGACGTCAGATGTAGCACTAATGCCTCTTGTTTCCATAAACAGTTAGAGTGGAGAAGACTATAACAGCAAAGTTAAAACACAGCTGATGTAATGTTGCTATCTACACATTATTATTTCATCATATTAAACAGTGAAGATGAGCTGGTTATATTAAATATATATATATGTATCATGCATTATTAAAGTTGTTAATATTTCTAGCTGTTAATTAAATACTGAATATAGTGAATATACGCCTATATAAACAACTTATTATCTTACTATTCAAGATTATTACTCTTTATTTTCTTTACTGCATTCTTAAATTGAATTCCCTCTCTATGGGATATGAGATTTGTACGGTAACAATCACAAAATGGACTGCCCTTTTTTAAAACAACTTTCCTTATTACTAATGTGAAAAAAAGCAATGTTGTGAGCACTGTTAAATAAAACACATCAATAAATACTGGAGGAAGGTTCATTTTTATATGGTGCTATATGGTACTGAGCTAAGAAACAACACCAGATCAATGAATAAAATCCTTGAATAGTCTGCTTCTTTGGTCTGATTTTGTAATTCTGGTGAATTGGTATTAGTGTTTAGTGTTTAAGTGTATACAGACAAGGTACCATTCTATGTTATGTGCAAATTGTGTACTTAAAGATGACGTTTTCTCACTTCTTCTTTCAGGGAGTCACATTTCACATGGCTCTGTAGCCTTTAAGTGTTTTATATTCTGCTCCATCAATGCTACTACTTTAAATAAAAGCAGTCCCACAGCTCAAAATGTTGACTTAACCTCAGTGCAATTTCAATTTCTCCTGTCTTGTTTTTCCTGCTGTCCCGTTGATAATGGTCTCACCTCTCATCCTCTTTGGCAGTGTGTGGGAAGCATCCAACCTTTGACACAGAGAGGCCAGAAGAGGCTCACTGGCCTTGGCTGGCTGCCATCTACCGCCGCTCCACCAAGGGTACAGAGACCAAGGTGACCAAGGCAGACAGCCAGACAGGGTCCCTGAAGAAGGATGGTGGAGCAGGAACTGGCAAACACAATCAGGCTTTTCACTGGCAGCTGGTCTGCAGTGCAGCTCTGGTTAACCAAAGGGTTCTGGTCGTAGCTGCTCACTGTGTGACAGATCTGGGCAAGGTTTTTCCCCTGGACACTGCCACAATAAAGGTGGTTGTGGGGAAGCACTATCGTGATGATGACAGGGAAACCAAAGGTGTTCAACACCTGCGGGTAAGCACTTGGAAGTCTTGTTATTCACACAATCCCTTTTGATAAAACTAAGCATGTCTTTTCTCCTTTCAGGTGGCCTCCATTGTTATTCATCCAAACTATGACCCCAATATTCTTGACTCTGACATTGCTGTGATCAAATTACTGGACAAGGCAAGGATTGGAGAAAAAGTCCTGCCTCTGTGCCTGTCAGAAAACCAGGAAGAAGATTTGACATCAACTCAAGGACTTGTGACGGGCTGGTCTCCAATGCCCGAGTCAAGTTTAGGCCCTGATGAGAAGGCTAGGGTTGGGCTCGTTCACCTTGCTGATGTAGTCCCATGTGAGCAGCAATATGCTCGTAATGGTGTGCCAGTCAGTGTAACAGACAATATGCTGTGTGCCAGCCAAAAGCCCGACTATGGACCATCTAACATATGTCCCTCTGACACTGGGGGAATTCTTGTCCTCCCTGCCCTCTCTGAGAATCAAGTCAATGATAACCGAAAGCCTGGTTATACACAGGCGCAAGGGGAGAGCAAAAGGCTGTGGAGACTCCTGGGACTGGTGAGCTTTGGCTATGACCAAGGGGAGTGTGATCCTGACCTCTACACAGTCTACACACATGTAGCCAGCTTTAAAGACTGGATTGAGAGCAATATGAAATAAACATCTTACAGTCCTCTCCTCTGCTTAATCTCTATTTTAGTGAATTCATTCTGTCTAATCTATTTTTATGCACAAGGGCATTTTCCTACTAAACGCAGAACCAACACTGGACATCACAGTGCTCAAACTGAAGGGGGTGCTAGCACATTAGATGTGCTGATGCATCGGTCCTTTATCTGAAGACTTTAGTGTTCAGGTCTTTCAACCTGAGATTAAACACTTGAAACTGATAAGAAAATCATTCATCTGAGTATTTGACTGTTAATGGTTTAGACTGTAACCTCTGTTATGTATATATGTTGTAATGTACTGAATTATTATATCAATTCAAGTGACTCCAGAGATGTACATATTTTATTGAAAGAGAAAAATCATGACATTTTTATTAAAGGAAAGGTTGGTGTGGTGAAGCTTATGAGACTGGTTATTCTTATCCTTTCACACGGTGTAAAAGTCTTTATGACAAATATATTCCATAGACAGATTCGGGTACATTGAAAAAGCACCTTATATTTGCTTCATGAAGTACACAATGGAATGAATCTGGGTCAGAGCAGCACCATTTTCACAACCATAAACATAACAAGTTATTCACAGATCATTTCCCAAATCAATTACCTCCATTGTGACTTTTCTCCATTATACAACTTCCAAGTGAGTTTGCATAGAGAAAAGACCTGCAGCTTATAATGAGTTAGAAAACGGGACAGTAAGCAATGCATTACTGTAGTTTTATTCCATTTATGCACACGGTGAAGCTGGTGAAACACTGCAGTCTTACAGCATAGACAAAAATGACCTGAGCTTTCATTTCCAGCTGGCTGCAATTGCTTTGTGTCATTCCACCCAATATAATGTTTTAGCAAACACGTTTGTGTTTAGTATAACATCTACTTATTACTTTTCAAAAACTATTTGGCCTTTTACAGTTCAACAGGAGATATTAATAATGCAAGGTCACAACTGGAATGCCGAACTGGTGGAATTCCCTTTTTCTCTTCACAGGAACATCTTCTATCAAAGACTTTCTGTTTTCTCTTCAACCATTTACCAAAGCTGAACAACAGCTTAGCAATAGTCCCATGTTTCCCAGAGGACAGTCCTATCCACTTGTGCTGGGAGACCGTCTGTTCACAGGCCCTTGTAAGCTCACAGGGCATCATCAATAGAGAGACAGGCAACGTTGAACCATAAGCTGACTGGCCTGGGAACAGAGGTGTAGCTCTGAACAAAGTACTGGGATAATGATGAGAAAATGCTACCATGAGAAAATAGTTTACACTGGAGAGCCGGAGGGGTAAAATACTTAACACCAGACTTAAAGAAAATGTTTAGGTGTTGATCCAGTTTCCCAGTTAGGCTGATGAGCTTTCTGTGCTTGCTTCTCAGCATGAGAGGAAGCCTTTGAGCTGAAAAGGATGCCCACATACTCCACTGTTAGCATTGTTGTCATAACAAAATGGGACTTCTTCTGTAATGTCCAGAAATGTCTTCTGCATTTACAGTTCAAGCTTTGCTCCTCACATTTTTCTCATAGACCTCCCTAGCTCTCAGTCGTAAAGCTTATTTGCTGGTACTAAAGGTAAATTTGAAAAATGTTTGTCAATGTTTAAAACAAATCTTGCTAATGTTACACTATTATTAATTAAACCGTAATTTCCACCTGTATTTATGATTTACTCAGTCTAAACTGCAGTGTCCACACACTACAACAGTTACATGTCAGTCAGTGCAAACATTGAACTTCTGTGTTTTTTGTTATTGTATCTGTAACAATAATAGATGCATAAAGATGGAAAGCTGAATTGCGCTTACTTGTCTTATTGACTCAATGTTGCACTTCACAACTTACCATGCTATCTCTATCAAATCTTATTTCAGCTTCAGCCTAAATGGTCAATACAATACTGTGTACAGGGTAGTTAACAAATCATTGTATTTAAAGCATGATACAAATAAATAAAAATAAATTACTTAAACTGTTCCATAAACTAGCTAATATGTCATTCCTTGAGGTCACACTGAAGTCACAGTCGAGTAATCTTGGGTAACAGATTTGTGCAGAAATATCTGTACGTGAAAACCAAGCAGCTTAAGAAATTCTTAATGTAAGACCCAGACTGAGACAAGTTAAAAGGACAGGGTGGGAAGGCTGAGAGGACAAGAGACATTCAAAGGAAAAAAATTTAATTCCAAGCTCTCGTCCACTTTCCTTTAAGATTTTAAGGACACAACAGTACTCCATCCTGAGATATGCTAAGTTTTCAAATAATAGATTATTAGGAATCACATCACTCATGCAAAAATAATATTTTATGTTGGACTAATTGTGTCATCATTAGCATTTTTCATAGATTTGGCTGAAGCAACATTGGTTCATTCCTTGAGTTAGGAACCTTTTCAATAGTACATTATTGAAGCAGCATGTTTTCATCGTGACAGAGAACGGAAAAAAAGTCAGCAAAAAGGCTCTCTTCAAAAAACTTGGAAACGATTCATATACTTTAAGGAAGTACAAGAAAGCCTGCTTAAGAGAGTTTAGGCTGTGTCAAGAAAAAAGATAACCATACCAAATATGACTCGGGATAATCAATTTTTGGGCCATTCCTAATGCTGAGTAAGCCTTTGAGTTTGTTTATTTTCTATAAGGTATATTGCACTCACAATCACACCTATGGACAAGTTAACCTGACATGCATATCTTTGACTAAAGGAGAAACCTTGAATACCTGGAGATAACTGGCAATGCCACACAGATGGGCATTAGCTGGCTAGTGAGTTTAAGCCAGGAATCCCTTACTCTATGCACTGTCATGCCTTCCTACATTACATAGGTATAACTCAAATAAATGGCATTCCTAGAAACCAACAGCCCACAGCTAGTAGAAGTGGGGCTAATTTCAAAAGGAAGAATACCATATTGCAGATAATCTACATGATGCATGTGTGAAAGATTGGTGAGTTTCTTGCGGTAAGCCCCTCGATTGTCAATATCATCAATGGCTCTCCCAAAGAGACAAGCTTCTTATTATTTTTCTCAAAGCTATCACCCTGTCCATACCGCTCATTCTGTTCCTGTCAGCAGTGCTGCTCATCAGACACCCCAGACACATTTTCTTTTCTTGTCTGCTCTCTCTTTTTTATATCTACACAATAGAAGAGATAATACTGATACAGTCTTGGTGTAACTTTGATGGTTTTCTGGTTTACATTGAATTTTCCAGCAGATCCCTCTTTTTGATCTTCAGTTTTCCCTAAACTTTTCAATTTGAAGATGTGAAAAGCGAAACATTAAAATTAAGACTACCTGTGTTAAAAATCAAAAATGTATTTCTGTTATTTCCATTCAATTAGTCTTTACTTTTCCACATCCATGGTGGCAAAGCTGCAAATAGAATTTGTAGAGACTAATTAGTGCTGCTCACACAAATGCCTTTCTGTTTCCAAGCTAGTGGGCTGCTGCATACACACCGAAAGGGTCCCTCAACTGAAAACATGCAATCATTGTATTGAGTCATGTGTGCAGAAGTGTGGAGCACTTTTTCAAATCAGTTGAAAAAGTGCTCCACCAACCCCTCATACCTGACAATTCTTGGTCAGCACTCTGCGTTTGGGATTTTTCTTGCATTACGCCACATGCACTTATTTGTTGCTTAACCTCTTAAGCCTCAAGCCTAACTCATCTCCTGCCTTTTCCCCCCGTATCAGGGAGCATTGGGGCTTAAGAGGTTAATAAGCTTTAAATGCAAAGACCATATTTATCTAAATGTACAGTAACTTCAATGATAATTCAGTGTGATCTATCACATGCTGTCAGAGAAACAGTAACCTTAAGCACTGCTTCATCACTATGTCCCCACTCAAACTAGAGTATTCCCTAACAGATCAGCTTAAAGGGGATTTATGGATTTCAAGGGCTTTGAACTGACAGGAAACAGCATGCAAACAGCACTCTCATGAGTCAAATCCCACTCTTTAAAGATCAGTCCATTGATCGCAAACTCATCTCAAAGGTATTTTGTAGCCAGTGAATTTTGAAAGTTCATTGGCTTTGAAAACAAACTTGTTACAAAGCCAGTTTTTGACATCATGTTTGAAATATGCTACTTGTACTCGATCAGGCAAGCCAGACCTATGGAGGGGTGAAAAGCCTTCTCTCATAGAGTCCTGTTGAAGCTGAGCAAAGAAAAAAAAATCTAAATAAAAAAAAAAACAACCCTAAAAATTGTACATGAAAGCAAGAAATCTTGATAAATAAACAGAAAGACAGAGTTTAAGAAAAATCTGTTTTCAAATTCCAGAGTGAGAAAGGTTGCTGTTTGACAGTCCCACAGAATCATTAATAGCCCATGGTCTGGAACACTGTAACTATACGTCTTTATCAGCTACACTGAGGCAAAAACATTAAATTGAGGATGTGTCACGATGCCTTGTGAAAGTAAAATATTGACCTACTTACTTTATATTTCTATAATGTCTTGTCTTTCAATGGAATCAATAGGAGAATTTTATTTTAGCATTTCTGACATTTTAACTCTTTATTCCTTTCAGAAAAAGGTCTCACACCACCTTGCATAATCAAAACATTTAGAAAGGTAGAATTGTTTATGCTGTCTGGGTTAAGTCTGAGATGAGTTATTTAACTTCTTTAACTATGTTGTAACTTTAGAGGTTTATTTTAGCATTGAAAATCAGTGTGGGAGATATCACTTTTACAACACTGTGCCCAAACTGGAATGGTTCATGAATAATTGGAAACTTGACACCTTTGTGGGCTTTAACCTCCTAGGACCTGGCGTCCACATATGTGGACATCACATTTTGGGTTATTTACACCAAAATACTAAATTTTGCTCTACAAGGACCTGATATCCACTTACGAGGACATTATACTGCTACTGTTCTATCAAAATTTTAAACGAATATCTTCATATGTGGCTCTCATTTTTCTTAGAAACAAAAATTAGGTAAAAAAAAATCTGGTAATTCTTTGTTTTTACATTCATCAGGTCCCAATCAGCCCAAATATCAAAGATAAATTAAAAATGCATGCCGTGAAAGAGTTCGGGTCTTAGGAGGTTAAAGCAGTTCAATCAGGTCATCTCAGTATAGAAACAATGTTAGTGAAGGTCACAAATGATATTCGTATGGCCTCTTATCTTTGTGTTTGTCCTGCTAGACCTCAGCACAGCATTCAATACTGTTGATCTTGATTTTTTCTTACAACCATTAGAGCATACCATAGATATTAAAGCTATTACATTGCAGTTGTTTGAATTATATCTGAGACTCAAATTTGTTCATGCAAATGGCAAGGCAAGGCAAGGCAAGGCAAGGCAAGGCAAGGCAAGGCAAGGCAAGGCAAGTTTATTTGTATAGCACAATTCAACAACAAGGTGATTCAAAGTGCTTTACAGAGACATTAGAAACAAGAACAAATAAAAAGCATGATTTAAAATTGATTAAAACAAGCAAATAAACTAACTAACTAATTAACAAACAAACAAACAAACAAACAAACAAACAAACAAACAAACAAACAAACAAACAAAACAGTATATAAAATCAAAACAGATAAAATCAGAACAGTAGATAAAATCAGTAGTTAAATGTAAGTTTTGAAATTTAAGCTTAAAGTGTGGATTTGGTGCTTTATTCAAATGCAGCTGAGAACAGGTGAGTCTTCAACCTGGATTTAAATAAACTGAGTGTTTCAGCTGATCTGAGGCTTTCTGGGAGTTTGTTCCAGATATAAGGAGCATAAAAGCTGAATGCAGCTTCTCCGTGTCTGGTTCTGACTCTGGGAACTGATAAAAGACCGGATCCAGATGACCTGAGGGATCTGGAAGGTTCATACTGGGTCAGGAGGTCATTGATGTATTTTGGTCCTAAACCATTCAGAGCTTTATAGACCAGCATCAGAACTTTAAAGTCTATCCTCTGACGGACAGGCAGCCAGTGTAAAGACCTCAGAGCTGGACTGATGTGGTCCACTTTTTTGGTCTTAGTGAGGACTCGAGCAGCAGAGTTCTGAATGAGCTGTAGTTGTCTGACTGATTTTTTAGGTAGACCTGTAAAGATGCTGTTACAGTAATCAAGCCTACTAAAGAATGAATGCATGGACTAGTTTTTCCAGGTCCTGTTGAGACATCAGATCTTTTATCCTTGACATATTCTTGAGGTGATAGTAAGCTGACTTTGTTATTGTCTTAATGTGTTTTTCTAAGTTTAGGTCTGCATCCATCACTACACCCAAATTTCTCGCCTGGTTTCTGGTTTTTAGATGTATAGATTGAAGTTCTCTGGTGACCTGTAATCGTTTTTCTTTGGCGCCAAAGACTATTACCTCAGTTTTGTTTTTGTTTAGCTGGAGAAAATTGTGGCACAACCAGTCATTGATTTCCTCAATGCATTTACCAAGAGCCTGTACAGGGCCTCGGTCTCCTGGTGACATTGTGATATATATTTGTGTGTCATCTGCATAGCTGTGATAGTTTATTTTGTTGTTGTTTATAATCTGTGCCAGTGGGAGCATGTAGATGTTAAACAGAAGGGGTCCCAAGATGGAACCTTGGGGAACTCCACATGTGATACTTGTCTGCTCAGATGTGAAGTTACCTATTGATACAAAGTATTTCCTGTTTTCTACGTATGTTTTGAACCAGTTTAGTACAGTTCCTGAAAGACCTGTCCAGTTCTCCAGTCGTTTGAGTAATATGTTGTGGTCAACTGTATCAAATGCTGCACTGAGATCCAGTAAAACTAGGACTGACATTTTTTCCACTGTCTGTATTCAGACATATGTCATTAAACACTTTGGTCAGAGCGGTTTCAGTGCTGTGGTTCTGTCTAAAACCTGACTGGAAGGCATCGTAGCAATTATTCTGTTTTAAGAAGTAACTGAGCTGTTGAGAAACTGCTTTTTCAATGATCTTACTTAAAAACGGGAGATTTGAGATCGGCCTGTAGTTGTTCATTTGTGTCTTGTCAAGATTGTCCTTTTTCAGTATAGGTTTGATTACAGCAGTTTTTAGTGATTCTGGAAACACACCTGATAATAAAGAAAAGTTGACGATCTGTAACAGGTCTGACTCCAAAGTCTTTGAGACCTTTTTGAAAAAACTTGTTGGCAGGACATCTAAACAGCAAGAGGAGGAGTTCAGTTGACCTAAGATGTCCTCCAGGTCTTTGCTGTTAATAGGTTGAAACTGTTTCATGGTGTTTAAACAGTTTTTTGGTGGACACAGTACATATCCTGGATCTGCTGTTGATGTACCAATTGCTTGTCTAATTTTTTGGATTTTTTCAGTGAAGAATTTGGCAAAGTCATTGCAGGCCATGGTCGAATGAAGTTCAGCTGCCACTGACACAGGAGGGTTTGTTAGCCTGTCAACTGTAGAAAATAAGACCCGAGCATTATGGCTGTTTTTAGTGATGATGTCAGAGAAGTAGGACCTCCTTGCATTCCTCAGTTGTAAATTATAATTGTGAAGTTTCTCTTTATAAATGTCATAATGAACCTGGAGGTTTGTTTTTCTCCATCTGCGCTCAGCTTTCCTACACTCTCTTTTTTCTTTTTTCACCAGTGTGGAGTTTCTCCATGGAGACTTTTTCCTTCCAGAGATAACCTTCACCTTAATGGGAGCAATAGTGTCCATTACATTTAACATGTTAGCATTGAAGCTATTGACGAGCTCATTGACTGACCCTCTGGGCAGGTCAGGTGTTAATGGGAAGACCTGGTTAAAAATTGCACTACTGTGTTCAGTTATACACCGTTTTGTGATCACTGTTGTTGATATATTTGTGTGGGCTGAGATTTTACTTTCAAAGAAAACACAGTAATGATCAGACAGGCCCACATCAGACACAGTAACCTTTGAAATGCTCAGGCTCTTGGAGATCAGTAGGTCGAGAGTGTGTCCTCTATTATGTGTGGCCTCTGTTACATGCTGAGTCAGCCCAAAGTTGCCCAGAGTGTTACTCAGGTCTTTAGTCCCTTTGTCCTGAGGGTTGTCCACATGAATGTTAAAATCCCCAGCAATAATTACACAGTCAAAATCAACACAGATCACAGACAGCAGTTCACTGAGGTCATTAAAAAAGTCTGTGCAGTATTTGGGAGGCCTGTAAACATTAAGAAACACAACTTTGGATGGGGCCTTCAGCTGTAAAGCCACATATTCAAAAGACTGAAAACTTCCAGGAGATAGCTGCTTACATTGAAATGATTCATTAAATAAGACAGCAACCCCTCCTCCTCTCCTGCTCACCCTGGCCTCACTGATAAAACTGTAGTTAGGAGGGGTCGTCTCGATGAGAACAGCTCCACTGTTATTTTGGTCCAACCAAGTTTCAGTTAAAAACATAAAATCAAGGCTGTGCTCAGTGATTAAATCATTAATTAAAAATGTTTTCCCAGCTAGAGATCTGATGTTTAATAAAGCCAACTTAAGTGTTTTAGAGGTATTACTTGTCCCCTCGTGTTTGGGAGCAGTCTGTGGCACACAAGGTATGTTTACTATGTTTAAAGATCTTTTAGAGTGCAGCTCTCTGTGTTTTGACCAGGCCACATGTCTCCTGTCACCTAAAAGTACAGAAATTTTAAAACCTTCTAGTAAACACGGTCCCAGCTTCTCCTGGGAAAAGTCATCACTGCCATAATCCTCACAGCCCGGACCCTTCACACATCACGCATCAGACTGCGGAGACAGGGCATGAAGAGGAACTAAGGGGGGCGAGGCTGGGCAATGTGACTTCGATTGCTCTGTTGAGGGTGGGGCTCGATGGCGAACCTTTGGCCACGCTGGTGGGGGGTTTATGGGGGACAAAAAGGGATTGGGACGGGGGGTAGATCTGAGCCCAGCATTGACCCGCTCCATCATCTCCTCAGTGAATTTCAGGTGTGGGGAGGAGGGAGAAAGGGAGGGGGAGGAGGGTGATGGCCTGTCAGGGGTTTGGGGGACTGGGGAAGGTCGTGGTCCCTTGTCCTGGTCGTTGGTGTTGTTGAGAGAGTTGGAGGCAAATAGGGACCCCTCTTCTTGCCTTAGATGTCTCTCCTTTCTGAGGCTCTTCCTCAGATGCCATGGATGTCTCTCCTTTCTGAGGCTCTTCCCGGGTGGGGGCAAATGGAGCTCCTCCTCAAGGTTTCTGCTGGGCTTTGTCTGTTCTTGGAGTACTGTTTGTTCCTCTTTATGAGATAACTCCTCGTTTATCTCAGCCTTGGCACCAAGCATGGATGGATGATGTATGGAATAAAACAAGTTGGAGGTGAACAGTTTCACCCCTGACTTGTTAAAATTAAATCCATTTGCTTTGAACAGATGCCTGCGTTCCCAAAAAATATTAAAGTTGTCGATAAAGTGCACTGAGTGGTCAGCACATGCTGATATAAGCCATTTATTCAGTGTAAACAACCTGCTGAATCTCTCGTCTCCTCCTCTGACCGGCGGTACAGGTCCACTGATGAATACAGCTGCATTCAGAGAGTTTACAGTATTTAATAATCCAGTAAAGTCCCGTTTCAGAACCTCCGACTGTTGTTTGGACACATCGTTTGACCCTGTATGCAGAACAATGTTTGTCACAGTTGGATATTCATCTGCAATTTGAAGAATTCTCTCCTTCAGGTTGTTGACCATATCGTTAGGAAAGCAGAGGACTTTAGTGTTCTTACCGCACATCCTTTGTACATCCTTTACGGCAGAGTCACCCACAATCAGAGTTTCAGGCCTAGCCTTTAGCTTTCCCTGTGGTGAGTCTTTCTCATATGCTAAGGTTCATTATGGAGTTCCACAGGGTTCCGTGCTAGAACCAGTTCTATTTACATTATACAGGCAGTATGAAGGCGAAATATACATCTTCACTTCTATGCAGATGATACCCAGATTTCATCCATGAAGCCAGATGACACACACTACTTTATATCCATCACCAGAATGAAGGCAGTATTTTTGATTTGGACTTCAGGGTAATCTTAAATGTATTATCCCACTCAGAATTAATGGACTACTTCTTTGCCAACAATTGATCATTGCAGTCATTTTCAAGAGAAAGAAAATGAGAGTTCATCGTGTACTCCATTGTAAAGATTGTATACTTTTTTTTCTCATACTACTACCGTATTAAATTTAATTTTAGCTTTGGGTTGAAGATTCTCTGCGTCATTCTTTGAATCTTACATGAAGCTAAATACTAACTAATAACACCTTCTTCTTACTTTAGACTTAGACTGGATATATATTTCACTTTTCTTTCATTTATCTAATAAATATGCTGCAAGTTAGACCGACAACATATAAAATGTAGTGCAGGTCTAATATAACCTCGAGCCTGTGTAAAAATAGGTAATAAAACCTCACATCACCAATAATGCCATTGGTGTAGATCAGAAAAATCCGCAGATCACCTCATGGCTATCAAAGAATGACTTAATTAGGACACTTTTTGAGGTTAGGTTGGTATTAGTGGGCTTCACTTTAAGGAAATCTAGCTCACTTAACCAATGTCCTTATGAGGAAGGTTTTGCGTGTCCTTGCCGGTAAATCGCGCGCGTGCTCCTATGCATACGTGTGAAAGAAAACTAGAGACTGAGTGGGGTAGAGAGGGTCACAGGGAGACACGGAGAGAAAAAGGGGTACGGTACAGGCTGCATCTTCAGCCAACGAGAGTTGGCATTCCCATGCAGAAGGAACAAAGAGGGGGGGAACGGGTGGAGGTGGGTGGGGGAGTAAAGCGCCGAAGAGTGAGGTGAGGCAGAGCTCATTCAGTGGGATCGTTGAGCTGCGGAGCTCCTCGGATTTTACTAACAGAAAATCCCTGTTTGGTCTGTGAAGCGCTCCTGTCTTGGAACGCGGTGCGCTCTGAATCTCGCGGTGGCAGCCCCTCTCTGAAGCTGATGAAATAAGGTCCTGTACGGGGACAGCACCAAAAACTTTTTTTCGCCGCGATTTGCTGCAAAGGTAAGACAATGATTGGCATTTATTTTAAACATGCAAATAGCATACGTAAACACAAACAGGTTGATTATTAACGAGTGAGTGGCTTTTCTTTGGCGTCACATCCAGTTGGTTGTTCATCACCACAACTTACAGGTAAACATAAGTAATTGCTTTGAGAAACGATTACAGGTGCACCTGATATACATGCTAGTAGGTAAACCATTTCAAAAAGCTAATTGGTTGACAGATTTCCATCTCTCCCCCTTTTCATTAACATTTTTGTTTGTTTGTTTGTTTGTTTTTACATTCATATCGCAGCTACTCCAAAGGTAAACTGACAACCTGCAGTGAAAAGTCCCACAAGGCCGACCGTCAACAATAAGCTTGAGCTGCAGATTAAATTGCAGCAGTGAAAAGGGCTAAATATGCTCATATTTCTCTTCGGATCGCGAAAATGCCAAATGTTAAATGAAAGTCGGTTGGACGAGATGTAGATAAACGATGTAAAGAAACATTACAGTGGACGGTTAAAAATAAACCCGGCTTTGCGATGGTCAACACTTTGATACCTAACATTTCTGGACACAATTCTGAGGATGGCCCGTGATTATTCTAATAATAATTATTCTAATTAACTGGCAGCTGAGCCAAAAACAGCACTCTGTGAAGGTGGCTGCCCTTGTTTTCCTTCATCCAAACGCGAAACGATTCCCATTTTATTATTGTTTAGAGAAATCCAGATGGGTTAAGCGCAAATCACATAGAAAAAGTAGATTTTATTGTAAATAGGTGCTGTGACATATTTTTTACAGTTCCATTATAAATTTTGGTTTGACACCAGGTGTAACTGCGTACTAATGAACAAACCGTGTTTTTCTTGTGTGGCCTGTGTAGTGATTCTGAAGATAAAGCCAACAAGTTGTAGCCTGTGTTGCAGCTTCTTATAAAGTATTTTATTGTGGAAAATCTATTCGTAGCCTCGTAGAGGTGTCATGTGTCGGCAGCCTCTTGCATTTACAAGACGACCATGCATTTGAGTAATATATGAACTCCTCCCTTAAAAAAAAACAAAAAACAAAAAACCCGAAAATATCTTATAGCGAGCTGTCGCCTCCCACCCCTTTCCCCCCTTCTTACCTTTGGATACAAACGCCACCCCATCTGAAACCAATCCTTGCAGCACTCTTCCTTATGATATTAAAAGGAATGCACATGGGCGTTGGGGTGTGAGCACACACAAACACACAGTTTTCCAATCGCACCATCAATGTCACCATGGAAACCAATTCTCTTGGCACTCTCAGTTGATCGCCTTCTGCATTAATCTTGGATGGTCTTGAAAACGGTTACAGGGTTGTTTATGGATGCTTCTGTCAAAAGCATGTTGATCAAACCTAGACAGGGTTTGGCGCTTCGCCTGAGTGCAGATAAGTCTATATGTTTGGGTTTAATGGGCATGTTTTCTTCCATCGGTGGGCCTTGTGAGAGGAACTGGCTGTACCATGAGGAGACATGATCGCTGAGGTCTTGACCTTCATTGTAATTGCTACGAGAATCTGTAAAGCAACTGTTCATGCAGCTGATCCATATTGGCAAACTATTGCACTGTGGCATTTTTCTGCCTTACATGACTGAACCTGACACACATTCAAGGCAAACCCACACATGCAGCTGGGGGAGGGAGGGGGGATCATTTATATTTGCAAGCATATTTGCAAACTGTCATGCAGTTTCACACTGTGAAGTGCAGCCATAGCATTTCACATAAATGAAAATTTGCATCCACATCAATGTTTGTATGATGCATATATTTAGCATCCACTTATACAGAAGAAATTAATTACACGTTTTGTAGGCACTGTATCTGTCAGTTCAATTTTGAATCTTCCTTTCCTGCATTTGTTAGGAATTAATTAGGATCAAAAACTAATTATTTCTAGGGTGTTTATGATTTTTTGTTACAAGACAGGAAAAGGAATTTTCTCTCTTTCTGTGCTTTTCAGCTTATAGAAATGGTCAAAGTAACACTGTTGAAAAGACAAATATTGCAACTTTAAAGACAATTTTGCAATGACTATCAAAAATGTAAAATTTTAATAAATATGTTTAAAATATGTTTTAACTCTCGGAAGTTTGGAAGCTCAAAACATGTAACAAAGGAGTTGCCAGTTGTCATGCATGTGCACGCACACACAAAAAACACGCAGTACAGACACACACATGCACATCAAAGTTCCTGCAGCATGGCCAATCTTGCTCTAGAAGTGAAACAAGTCAAAAGTGTATTTTGCCAAAGCTGTTATCCTTAACATCTGTCAAGTGCTACTTTAATTAGTGAAGACAACATTCGTTGCCCTCAGGGCAGGACAGATGTTTAGGTTAACACTCACATACACATACACGCTCACATTGTTGTGGAGAAACCGGCTGAAGGCAAATCATGGCGCCTTGTCAAAAAATCCATGCGTCGATTGACTGATATCTTCTTCAGGGACTATCCTCTTTAGTGCAAATTAAATTCCACCAATCAATCTCAATAGTTTTGAAACTTGATAAAGATCTGTTGTGCTTCAGAATTATTAGAGAAGGAATCCAGTAGATAGATTTTTTTAATGTACTCAGTTGACTGGGAACAGTGGACCAACTAAGCAGTCAGCAGTATTTAGACATGAACTGATTCAAAGAAAATTCAAGCTATGTGGTGGAATAAATAAAAACAAACAAAAACAAACAAACAAACAGGTGAAAAATCACCCACTGAAATCCAAAGCACTTTAGTTTTTGCCAGACAAACTGAGGTTTTACACTGTGAGAAGTGTGAGGTAGAGTGCGAGAGAGTTAACATGTGGGAGTAATAGGAAGATAAAATGCTGGGGAGGACAGAGAGTAATACATAGAAGTCTTTGTTTTTAAATTGATAAATGATGGAGTGGGTGAGCAAGGGAGAAGGTGGGGTTGTTTCCCCTCCTTGAGACCGAGATACATTTTTCTCTGAAAAATGTATCTCGAAGCACTTGTTACCTGTCTGGGGCTGGGCAAGTCAGACCTGTTCTCTTATCTGTTTGGAAAGGCTTGATTGAAGACACTGAGAACAAGTGTGATTTAGAATGGGATGAAAAAGGAGGTGGAGAACGTGATGAGAAATGTGGAAGAATGAAGGAAAACTGATGGTAGATGAAGAAAAAAGAAAGAGAGGAAACAGGTGAACTAGAGACCAGTCCACAGCAGGAGGACATCCACAGAGATGTGTACCTGTGTCCATGTGTGGTTGTGTGTCTCCATTCACCCAGCTTCTCTGTGGTCTCGCTGGCAGTCTGTGGCATCTAGTGCTTGAGTAATCCTCCTGGGAACATTCAAAAGCTGCCAAAGTGCCATCCAGCTCCTCTTTTCACTCTTTACCACCCGTGCTTGTCTATCGCTATCTCTCTATCTCTCTTTTTACACTCATTCAGCACTCCCCCTTTTCTTTCTCTAGCTGTTGCTTTTATTCCAGTCCTTCCAAATTACAGTAATATCACCCAATTTCATTTTTTTACTCAATTTTACTGTTTTTTTTTGCCAACTTTTCTCTCTGGGCTTTGAATCGTGATTTGTCTTTTTCTTGTAACTCTATCACAGCTGTGAGTCTTCCCAATATGGGGAAGAAGGTGATTCATCATCTGTTTTTTTTCCTTTCCCTCTTGTAGTTCTGCCTATAGAACCAATGTTTTGGTTCTCAGAGAGCTGGACAGTTAAGCCTTTCCCATGGGATGACCAAACAAAGAGCCCAGCTCCCTTCACTTCTGTATGACTGCACAGGAACACAATCATAGGCATTCACTAGCGGGACTGCTGCTGGGCAGCAAAATGATAGATCTCTGCTGGCCACGAATGAGGCACTTCTTCATTTTTGCAATAAGACACCAATATAAACTGCCCAATTAATCTCTGATGATGTGCAGGAGAAGAAGCAAAACCACCCACGTGGTGCCATTTAAGTTTACAGTTTATCTCATGTAATGTAAATTTTGTCTCAGAATAATATTTTGTACTGCTGGACTAGAATTCTCCTTAATGAGGGTTCTGACAGCAGAGGTAAAGAAAGACACCTTAACTCCATCATACAAAAACAATACAGTGAAAAAAGTTTACATTTATTTAAATATAGTAAAATTAATTGTACAGTATTATTAGAATTTCTGCCATCACAGCGTAAGGCCTCTGTATATGTGCTGGAAAGGTGCTCTATAGGCTACTCATAAACAGCAACAAAGTAAAATGGTGCTACTTTATGTACTTTTTTGTGCTTTGCAGGCTGGTACATTGCCTCATTGCTACACTATTGTGAAATAAAAAAATTGTAATAGTGGCTTATTAAAATTCATATCATGTAATTAGATGTCATTTTAGCCTTCTAGTGTAATTTAGTGCTTGCAATGTTCTTGGCCCTGTGGCCCATTACTAAACTATCTGAATTTTGGGTTTGGTCCCATCTGGTAGACATGGGTCAGAAGTTATTGTTAGATTATCAAGGATGCGTACTGAAAGTCTGCCAGTGCCATCACATTCTGAAAGTGACATAAATACAGATAAGTTTCCTCACATACTGACTTGATCTGCTCTGCCTATTATATGCAAATCTGCAGTTTTCGATTCCTGTTTTGACCTATATTCTGCATCATATTAGATAACTGCTCATAATTAATATTGGAGGTCACCACACTAGCTGGGGGGGGGGTGCGCACATGAGGTTTGAGTCAGCATTTACTGGTACAGCAAAGGCCTCATCCCTCCCACTCGCTTCATCACTGCCACTGTCCTCCTCCTTGCAAAAACTTCAAACCACCCACATCCCATTGGCACCTGCTACACTGCAATTCAGGTCAGCAGGGGGAGTCACAAAATTACTCCAATAGTGATTGGTAAAGGGAAGAAGAGGCAGGATAGATGGGGTCTCATTTTCTTTCTTTTTTTTTTCCTTCCTGGCACCAAAGACCATGCCACTATGAACAATCATCCCATTGTGTGGCGACAAAAGAAACATAATTGAAGCAGATTTAGAGCTCAAAACAAATAAAAGACTTCATCTGAACAGTGATTTATCGTGACAGATTCACACTGATTATCAGATGGAGCTCCTTTTGGTTTATACAACAGCTTTGTTAACTTGATGTCAGATGCCTTTGCATTTTGCAGAAAGTAGCATCCAATCACAAAAATGCTCTACTTTCAATAACAATAATAGAGCTATTCCATTAATCTGTAGATTGAGACTTTCAAAAACAGTTATGTGTAACTAAAAATATGCCAAAGGGCCTTCTAACTGTTAAAATACATTAATAACAAACATTTTTGTTTAACCTGTCTTTAGGTTTAGGAAAAGTCTCTCGTATCCCACTGGATGCTCCTTTTGCTGTTTACATTTGTCTACCTATCATTTCTATGTTTGATACTTGAAATCCATGTTTTGGAAATCAAATCTTACTGAAACTCAAAGGGGGAAAAACATAAAAATAACACAAAAACAACAAAGAAATTGTTTAATTGCCCATTTCACCCACTACCCCTCCCAGTCTCACCCACCTTCCTCTTCCTTTGCCCCTTTTTACTATTCCACAAATCCTCAATTAAGTGCGTAATGGGCCTCAGAGGCAGGTTTGTGTGCTTCTTTGTTCAGCCTTGGGGGATCGACTGGCATTAATGTTCCTCTTGAGTATGTAAATAGCCTGAGCTGTGGGAGCGCAAAGCAGAGCTGCTACTTGTCTACTTAATCGCAGCGAGCTCCATCACTTTCGGACATTTTAGGGAGCTGAAGCAAGACATGCATGAGAACTTCAGCACTAAATACAATACCCACACTTAGAAGAGTAACCTCAGCACCCATGTCCACCCCCCAATTCTTCCGGAACCCCCCCTTCTTTTTTTGCTCTCTCTCTCCTGATTCCCTCAGGACCCTTTACTCTCACCCTTTCTACCTAACTCCCCCCCAGACCTGGCAGTGGCCCTCACCCCTCCTACTTACACAACTCCCTGACCAATCCTTCCTCTGCATGTGTGCTGCTCCCCACTGCTCAGCCTATCCCATCTTGACAAGCTCCAGTCGATAGACCCTACAGTCTAGTTTTGTTTACTTCACCCACTTGTCCAGCGGAACACACAACAATTGTGTCCATTGCCTGTTTGTCAGCCCCCTTTTCAGAACTAAGAGAGGAGAAAGAGAGGGTGGGGGGGGGATGAAAAACAAAAATGGAGGCAACAATTAAGTTTTCCCTCCTCCCCATGAACCCTGTGCGAGCGGTTTCCCAGCTCTATATTCTGTGAACTAACTTGGAGGCCTGTAAAGTGGCCCATTATTCTAGTAGGGTTGGCGTGTTCCAAGAGCGGATTGCCTCAATGGCCGATGAGCACAGAGAGGGTTTTGTTAGCAGCGTTTGGCTCACCACATTATGCACTGGTTAATTAGGAGCTCTATCTATCTATCTATCTATCTATCTATCTATCTATCTATCTATCTATCTATCTATCTATCTATCTATCTATCTATCTATCTATCTATCTATCTATCTATCTATCTATCTATCTATCTATCTATCTATCTATCTATCTATCTATCTATCTATCTATCTATCTATCTATCTATCTATCTATCTATCTATCTATCTATCTATCTAGTCTTCTAGATATATAGACATATAACCTGAAATCAACGTCTACCATGTAACATTTATGGATTACACAGACCTGTTGGTACATTCCCACTGACATCTTTGGGAATCCTTGTTTCCTCGTCCTGAAATCCAAAGCAAGTTTACGATCTTCTCGCAGGCTACGATTTTTATGCATGTGGGATTTATGACAGTGGAAAATTGCTGAAAATTATTTTGCCCAGAGCCTATGATAATGATTGACTGCCACTATATGCTGGCTTCAATAATTAGGTTGTGGAAAAAGTCTATGAGAGAGTGCTCACCCTCTACGGCATTCCTTTGCTGCCTGTGACTGAATACATATTTACATAAGTTTGACAAAGTGTGCATGACTTTAAAGGAAAAAAGATGAACCAAAGAGTAGCAGGAGACTCCATGTGGCTTCACGTGTAAAAAGTGTTAGTAGTAAGCAACAGCTAGCTCCTGCTTTTCAGATTCAAAGACATGGCTCTGAAAGAAGAGCGATAGTAAAGTGCTTCTTTATCTTTACTAATTGTAAATTTGTAAAATTCTGTTTATTTCAAAAAATACCTAAAATACTCCAGTTCATGGAACCAGGACCAAAAAAGGCTCAAGATAATCTGCCTTGGCTGAAAATATCCTGTACTGTATCAGTATCTTGTATGTGTGTGAGGAAGAAAAGAAGAGAGAAACTTAGGTAGAGACAGAGACCGATGACAGGAAAACAGATATATGCTGAGACACTGAAAGTGAGCAGCTGACAGCTCGGTCACACTTCCCTGCTCTCCTGATACGCTTCCATATTGCGTCCCTGATGATGTGCATTTTCCTCTGGACACACACAAACATAGAATGTTCTTAGTAGATTATTACATTTTCAACTAATGAGCACATCTTACCGAAATGTGATTTTGCTAAGAACACTGTAACGGCCATGTGTACATACATCTATTTCAAGTTTTATATGCAGATAACATATGGCACATATCCAAGAAGTACAAGCATTTCATTTGGTTGCACAGATACTAGGCACTGGTTTCATTGTTGAAGACAGTTATACCTGCGGTATTATTATCTTACTGTTAGAGGTTAAAATGATTTCCATGCTGTTTTTAAGCAAAATTTAATATAGACTTCTAAAATTTTAACCAGACTTTTCTTGTTATTTAAATGATCCAATTCATATAACATATAAAAATCTACACAAAATATTTGTCTTTAGGACTGAGTCATATGCTAGCGTAGGTACAAAATGTGCACGTGGTATCTTGGCTGAGCTGGATGATGTAATGAGCTGTATGTGTGCAGGCATGCCCTTTCAGGCAACGCTGCAGGGTGGTGTGGGGAAATCAGGGTAATGGCTACTGTTTCAGGCTATGCTCAGTCCCTATAGGCTGCACTGTTTAATTAGAGAGAGAACATCCATCCTCCTTTGTCCTCTTATTGGCAAATCCAGACCCGGACTTTAACCCCCCTCACCCAGCCTTTGATTCATGGAACATGACCAGCAGACGTTTTCATTGTTGACAATGGCATTCCATATTCAAAAACAATTTTACGTGCATCCTGTCATTTTAATTCATTTCAATTTTAGAGTGTGTCAGGTGAGTCTAGTGATGTATGAAACATGATTTGCGCAGTAATCCAATTTCACAGGGCCAGCTGCCTAACACAGATGTCAGCTCGTCATGTGTCCACAGATAACGTGCTAACAAAAAAGCCCCTTGCCTACAGTAAATGTGGAGACATGCTGCTCTTCAAGTGATTACTCTCCCCTTCACCTTTGCTGTTTTCTTATTCACTTGCCATTCCTTTCCTTTGTCTCCATCCTTACCTCCATCAGTGACGCCCCCCGTTCCCTCGCCCTTCCCCCACTGCATTGTTATGGATCCATCTCGATGTGGCATTCTTGCCATTTAACCCCTCCCCTCTTCCCTGTCATCTGCCTCTCAGCCATGTAGCGGGTACATTATAGCTGTTTGTAGTAGGGGGTGGGGTTGTCCTGCCTTACTGGCTCATTTAATGAGCTCCGGTGGGGATCGGACCAACGGCATGAAAAGCTGTGTGTTGAAAAATGGGATGTTCTGTTAAACAGATGCGCCTCTGCTAATGATAGTGCTGTAGCCTCACTTCATATACAGCATGAACACAGAAACACTCTTAGGAGGTGGGAAATGTGTGTAACCCATCATCTGGGAGGTTTGGAGCGGTAGAGTGAGAGCATCTCAGGTGACTCTTCTTTTTTTGTGAACTTAGAAAAGAGTTGGAGAGTTGGATAGCTTGTAATGAAGGAGCGGTCACTACATAGCTGAAATTTTCACAGTTAAGAGTCTAAGAAGAATGTGAGTCATAAAAACTGAGACTTGGGTTATGAATGTGAGAGGTTTGAGAATAGCTGTTTGATGTTCGGCCTTTTTAAATAATAAAAATCATCCAACATACTCTGGGGTGTCACTACGTGTCCTGTAGCTCCAGCAGTAAAGAGGTTGGGTGAAATAGATACCATCAGACTAAATTCCCTGTCAGATATTATCCAGATGAATTGAAGTCACCTCATTCATTCCTGTGACAACCATGATTCTGCATAATGGGCCGTTAGGACTTAATTACAGTGGGACTTTTTCGCATGTGCGATCTATAGAGACTCCAACACAAGCTTCGGGATTCTCAGAGACTCTCTAATGACTGCCTCATTATGGACACAGAGTTGTGCTAAACAAAAGGAAACCTTAGGGAATGCTCCTTTATGCACTGCCAAGATGGCGATACACTGTGATTTTAAAATATAATGAGAAAAATGGGAAATTTGAAAAGAGAAAATCTGTCTTACAGCTACTGAATACAAGAAATTGAGAATTGTATCTCTCAGGAAGGACATTAATTGAAGAGGAGAGTCATCACTGTATTTGTTGGAAGCACTGAAAGACAAAACTGACAAGCTCCAGTCTGTGAATTCACGTAAAAATATTGGTACAATTATGACAAGTATGACTTTTTTGAGCTCCTTATAGTTTCAGTATGGGCAGTAACACCATGTGACAATCTCAGGGTCAGCTGTGGTAAGTACTTGGTAGTCTGTCAGTATTTGGGAGATCTGTGCTAAGACCGGAGGCTGGGTCACTGACCGTGGTACTGAATACCAGTGCTTAGGCCTACAAAGGCAGGATGCCCATATGTTTTTAAGGATACCCCTGTTATTGTCACCAGATCTGCAGCACTATATTGATAACAACACGCTTTACATTTCTGTTGCTTTTCTCTTATTTGACTGTGAGTAAAACTTCACAATTGCAGAAAAGTTTCCTCAGAATTTCCTTTAGAACACGTCACCTGCTTTCCAGTTAGTGATTAGTGACTTTGATGAATTTCAGCATAAATATATTTTATTCATGTTCACATACATTTACCTTTGTGTCTTTCTTGTGACTATAAGCTCACTGCAGGGTTAAATTTGAATAGGCCTAACACAACTTTTTAAGTGTCCCACTGAGTGACTGTACACCTACTCTCTTAAATTAACAGAATTGAGAAAATTTAGGATCACCAACACTAAAATGGGAATGTCAGAGGTGTAGCATGCTTTGGAAAACAACATTCAGAAACAGCTGAGACACACAAATATGTAAAAAGACGATGTATAAAGATATTATGCAGAAAATACATAATCTTTAAAAATGTTTATTTGTTGGAGAATAGCATACTGACTGTGGAAGGAAAGCACAGTGTCAGTTGTGATTTGGGATTTGATATTTAACACATGCAGTTTTGCATCAGTATTGTTTTATTGGAACTTCCACTGATTACTTTTCCCTCTGTGGACATCTCTATCGATACCTGTCCCTGAACATATTAATCCCAACCATGTAGGGATGCATAATCTAGAGGTGCAGTGTGATAAAGCCTCTCTTTCTTTAGAGTCCTGGAAATTATCTCCCTCTTCTTATGCACAGCACAACCTGGAGTGTTTGCTGAGAGCTTCCTTTTGAGGGGCTGGTGGTGGTCACAGCTCCTAGGCAGCCAGTATGTGTGAGCTCATTTCTTCCCACTGTAATGCAAGTGACTGTGAGGCCCAAAGGGGGCAGATATATCCGGAGCCTGGCCCTGCTCTAGTTGCCTTTATATCACAACATATTGTGATGCACCAATCAAGAGAATGGGGATCGGGCTCCTCGAGAGACCAGTGGGAAACGTGTATAATGGGCCGTCTGTGCTATCACATGGATGATAATAGCCTGAATTTGACCAGTAATCACACAACCAGCCTCTAATGCAAACTTCTTTAGTTATTAGGTAGACATATTTTATGACTGGCACCATATGTCCACACTTACCGCAGTAGCTCAAAAATTATGAAGCAGCACAAAACACCTCATGAAGTTTGTTTAAATTTTTTTTGAATGCATGAATTTGTATTTTCTTTTAGGAGATAAAGATAAAACTTAAATCTTTTGAGCCATACATTCTCTTTATAGGGTGTTTGTGCAGGCAGTGTGTTTGTATGCTATGTATGTGTGTGGCTGTGAGCTTCCTCCTTCCCCTTCATCCTCTTCTCTAAACCACAGAGTGTTGCCAGGACAACCCCTCGTGGTCCTTGCTGCATCGCAGCAGCCCTCAATGCCAGCGCTCAGGGAACCTCCTTGCACTGGGAAGGCTGCATAAAATTGGGATAATCGCCGTCGATTATGGGACACAATGAGCTGCTGCTTCTGAAAGATTCATTCATCCTGGAAAAAGAGACTGTGGAGGGGGGCAAGAGAAAGGGGCGCCTTGGTCCCTCCGCTGCTCTCCCACGGTGGGCACAGGCATGACATCAGTGGCCTGAAAGAACTGGCATTCTGGACATGCCCACTGAACTCCCCTCTTGCTATACCCTTGCACCCCCTCTCATCTGAACCCCCCCCCTCCTTTTCTTGCTCCTGCCAGTTTGGATGCAGCGCTTGGCCGGACGAGTTGGGGCCACTGCCACTGTTTGCGTGTGAAACAAAGCCCCTCAGAAGGAAGAGAGAGGAAGCAGAGAGCTTCACATGGTACCAGCCAAAAGCGGGGATGGCTGCCTCGGCCTTCCCCTCACAGGCCCCTCTTTTGGCTGAGAAGTGATGGTGCGACCCCAGTACCCCCTTCTCCCCTAGTGTCCCTCTTACTCCCCCTTGTAACCCCTTCTTCTCTGTCCTAGCCCCTTGCTCTCACCCCGAAACTGCACTCTTTTCGCGGGAGAGCCCTTTGAATGAGGATGACATGTTAAGGGATTTAGGATGAGTGATTTCTCATGACACAACCTTTACAGACAGAGATGGCATTCCTCTCGCTTTTGTTGTGTAGCTGGTCATTTGTTTGAAGAGGAAATAGCTTTCCAACACATTTCCCTAATTAGAATAATGTGATACTGCTCAATGCCATGTGAAGTCTCATGCTGCTGGGAGACTAGAGGGAAATCAGCGTGACAGCATCCTCACATGAATCACATAGGTCAATTGTGCTTTGGAGTTCAGTTTGGAGTTTTATTGACTATAGTCAATTAGATAGATAGATAGATAGATAGATAGATAGATAGATAGATAGATAGATAGATAGATAGATAGATAGATAGATAGATAGATAGATAGATAGATAGATAGATTGATTGATTAACCAGTGTATAATGTGGTGAACCACATATCCATCTGGTACTTGGATGTGTCTAGAAGCATGCTCTCTGTGGGGATTACAGTGTTTAGGGGATTTGAAACATAGGCTCTGATACTAGCTCCTCCTTCCATTTCTTCTTCTTAGTTATTTATTTACTTTTAGGTTTGTTGGCTGTGCGTCTGCGTATGATATGTGTGCACGTGTGAGATTCGTGAGTAGCTGGCCGTGGGTGTTGGTGGCAGTGGAGTCAAGGGGTAGGAGGTGGTGGTGGTGGAGGGGGGGTGGGCGGTGGGGGATGTAGCAGACATCAGGATGGGGCCATTCAGGTTGCTGTGTCTGTGACTAAGTCTGTCGTCTGGACTGTGTTGACTCGCTCCTCTCTGGATGCTGCGGAGGAGTTTGTGGACAGCTGAAAGCAGGTTGCCGTCAGCAGAGCAGAGGTGTTTTTAGCCACCGGCTGTACCTGGGATCTTATCTGCTGACATCAGGCAACATATTTGGATGGAGCACTTGCACGCCTGCTAACACTTTCTTGTGCCGACTCCCTCTTAAATACCAAAGACTGGAGATTTGATCCTGGTCAATGTATATAGCACTTACCTCAACTCCCCCAGAAATGAAGTAAGTACTATGTATTTCCATTCATATCATAAATATTTACTCCTTTTACTTTTTTTCTCTTTTTTTACTCCAGCCACTTATTGATTTTTAAGTTTTGTTTTTATATATAATGAAAAAAATATAGTTTTATAGTTTTCATTTTATTCACAACTCCAGTAACTCTTCATGGCTTTACAGTCCTGTAATGCAATTAATCTGACTAAGCTCTCAGCCAAGATTAACCGGTTTACAACATGATCCCATTAGTGACTGAGAGGAAGAAGCTGTTTGTGGGTGTGTGGGCTTGTACAGGTCTGAAGGTCTGAAATATGGTTTTGTACTGAACATTTAGTAAAATCTGATTATACTGAAACAAAAGTAACTTTTTAACATTTACACTTCCTGAAACAAGATGCCCAGTCCCATCTGATTGTGGACTTAAGTGTGAAGCTTCTCAGAATTATTTGTTAGGGCACAGTAATTAATTCGAAGCTCATGAAATGTTAATAACAAGAAGGATGTTCCATCCAACAAAATGACTCTATAACACAAAAACACCTTGCTATTTCCTCCTGGTGCAAATTGATAATAAATAATGCAGCTGCTGCAGTGGCTGTAACTCTTAGCTATATTTTTTCACATTCATCCATCACTGGGTCACACAAACCTGCTCTCTCATTTGTCTCTGACTTGGTGAGAGAAGTGTTAATGAGAGGATTATGGCAGAGTATCGCCTGCTTCCTCTCATAGTGCTAAAAATAATGACAGGGAGAGAAAAAGGGGGACATTCAATTAGCAGCACTCATCTCTCCCGTGGAATAGGATTTTTATATAATGGTAATTTTTTAATTTCTGGGGTTTTATGAATTCCTCGAGTTTTTATCTAAAGTATGCAATCACGCCACAATAGAGTGCAATGTGGCTGCTACTTGCCTGCTGTTTGCGTGTATTTTCTGTATTTCACACGTAGAAATTAATAAGAGGAGCTAGGAATCATCCATCTGTGTGCCTGGAAGGTGACCAGGTGGTCTTGTTATAGTCTTTCAACATCACAATGCACACACAATGGGGGAGGTGCGTGTAACTTAGAAAGTGTGTGTTTTATGTGGAATTGTATGCATACACAAAAAACTAAAACCTAAAAAATCATAATAATAACAAGGCTGGCTGTGAGGTTCCTCTCCCAAAACAACCTCTTGATTCAAGCTCTCTGTTGCATTTGGTAAAAGCTTTAGCTTTGACAAAGAAAGAAAAAAAATACTTGACATCATCATTAATATCTCCAAATAACATAATCTTCACCACTGAAGCTTCCATTTGTGTTTTTTAGACTGTGAACCCCACGGCAAGGGGGAAGGTGAGGGTCACTTTATTTCATTTTTTCTGTTCTTGGTTGTCCATCACACCAGAATTTGTAATGGGCTCATTGAATAGCAACAAAGTCCATAAGCAGACAAAAGATATATCAAGCCAAGCTAGTTAATTGTGTATATTTTTTCTTTAACTTGATGCTGAGGGATTAGCATAAAGCTATAGTGCCTGTTATTTTCTCTTTTCTTACACATACCTAACTGTCACATAACAGACACAGCTGGCTCCCTTCTCATTAAACAAATGCATTAACACCTCAGTGGGACTACAGAAAGCTACTCAGGGCTGCTCATTATGGAAAATTGTGTTTTATTCAACACAAAGCTGCTCTCAAAGCATTACCTGTGAATGTGAAAACTGAAATGATAACTGAGAGATAGAAAGATCAAGTCTAAACAGATATATTATTTGATAGTTAGGCATTTTTTGTCTCGTACTCTTTTTTTTTCAGTGCAACAACATTGTAAAATTAAGGCTCTGTTTAATCTGTGCATTGTAACAATTCCTGAAAAGTCTACCAACATTTTCCACAATTAATTTTATTTTATCAGAAAAAAGGTTTCATAGTTTCTGCAAAAATCTAACAAAAGTCTGCTCTGAGAAAATTGGGGCTACACAATCACCCTTCAGTAAACTGAGATGAGATACCCCAAAGGACTGTGATTTCAGAAGCAGCAGCTTGTAGTCAGCTTGCTTCTTTTGGAATGCTCTCTTAACCATGAACAAACAGTGTTCGAGTGACAGCTTGGCAACGCTTGAATGCTAAACATTTTTCATCACACAGTGTTTTGATTTGAGCTATAAACAGTTTTCAAAGGCTCCTGTATGTTGTTGTGGAATCAACAGTCTTCTTTCTCACAGTGACTGTCACATGACAGAATATGACCACAGCATGATCACCACAGCATGGTCATCAAAAATGTTCTGTGGTCAAGTGTGTACTTTTCACATTGTCTGACTTGATGGCTTTGATTTTAACAAAAATCACTTGTTCTTTCTTCATATCACAGTGCCAACAGTATGCCTAAACAAGTGGAGGTGAGGATGCACGAGAGTCACCTGGAGCCCATTGAGGCCAGGCCCCAGTCGAAATGTGCCCTAATCTGCTCCAAAATGTTCAAGAACCTTCTTCTCACTCTCACTGTCCTTGGTAAGCCCCCTCACGCTGTTTTTTCGTTCTTTCAATTACTTATTATTATTATTATTATGTTTTGGTTTTGTTTTTTTTTTATCTCGAGAGCCTAATAAAAAGTAAGGAGGGCTAAACACAGATACTAACTACCACTGAGTTCAATCTTATGCTAGCTCAATTATATGTGCGGAGGAGATGCCATCTGTGCTCAGACAGAAAGATGACTGAGTGTTCTGAACTTTCCCAATTCTGTGCCACCTGTTGCTATCAAAAGCTGTGCTGTACTGGACATAAAAACAGCCTCTGGTGATGCATGAAAAGTGCTGTCATCTTACCACATGCTGATTAGGGTCCAAAGAAAAAAAGTTTTTAATAAAGGAAGAGATGTAAGGTCTTAAATTAGATTTGTTTAAACTGTAGTTCTTTCTGATGGTTTGTTTTTATGTCGGCTCTCCCAGTCATACAGTCTATAATTACAGGACTCTTTAAACTGTAAATTAAAAAATATGTGTACATTTGACTTATTCAGTTACTGCATTGCACTTGTATGGATGTGGGCTTGTGTGAGCATGCGTACTGTGTACATCCAATGGCACCCGGCTGGACGCTCACAAAGCAAGTGAGCCAGCATGATCATTGATCATCTGTCACTTGGCAGATGAAACCTTGAAAGGGAACTTGCAATTGCTCCAAAGGGAAAGCACAGGAAATCAAGTGCCATCCAAAACCATCGGGTGTGCAGAATCCACTGGATGCTGTTAGACTGAGGGATAGATTAAAGCGCTGAAGACAACTTAGGTTTAAAAAAAAAACAAACAAAAAAAAAACGCTGGAGGCCTTGTGATCAGTTTGTGTTATGAAACAATATATTGGGCTGTGTTATCTTTGGCAGCGGAAGTGCAGCCCCAGGAGGATGTTGGAGTTTTGTCTTGCCTAAGACAGACAGACACAGAGGCCAACCACCAGGCCTGGTAGGCAGGGGAGTGGGGGGTGGGAGCATACAGAGGTCAGCTTTACTTAATGGCAGGAACAGTGTGTGGCAGGAAAAGAGCTGTTGGTTAGAAGAGACATTGTGGCTTTAAGGGTCAACAACGATTTTGTTTGAGAATAGAGGATCTTTCAAATGTCACAATATTCAGGCTATTAAAGAATGGAGATCAGAGGAAAGGTAAGGTTGCACACGCAAAAAAGATAATGTGAAAATAATCCAAGTATCTCAGTGAGACAAAATTTGTGCCTGAGATTAGAGTGAAACATATCTTTTTATCCATCATTTATTGAAGCTTTTGAAAAAATAAAAATTTTAAAAGAGTTTGCTGAGATGACAGATGCTTCACCAGTGAGTCGGACATGCTGCTCCTCCTCTCTGCTTCAAAGGAATCTGATTTTAATCCTCCACGAGCTTTGCTCACTGTCAGCAGGTTTGCATTTTATCTTCACAACCCATTGCCCTCCCTAAGTGTCCAGCAGATCCCTTCTCACCAAACAACTGAAATTATAAGGCTGGAAGCTAAGATGTTACTAAGATGTTAATACGATGTCTTTGACAACAAATCATTTGAGAATTATTTATTTCATAGTTTGAATTGATACTATTTTCAAGTAGCAAATGATTAAAATCATAGCATTTTGTTATAGTTTATTTGCATGTAATATCTGACTTACTTAAAGTTGGCTTGGCCACTTTGTTTCTGTATTTCACGTTGTTTCTCTCACACAATTTCATATTTTGGGATTTTACACCTTTTTATTTTTCTTGTTGCACTTCAGGTGTGATCTTGGGGGCTGTATCAGGGATGCTGCTTCGTGTTGCTTCCCCAATCCACCCAGACATTGTCATGGTGATTGCTTTTCCTGGAGACATCCTAATGAGGATGCTGAAGATGTTGATCCTGCCACTCATTATCTCCAGTTTAATCACAGGTGCAGTGTAATTTATCACACTCAAATATATTAGGAATTTTAAGTTCTTGATTTACACCTTTTGCTGCTCTAATACACTAAAATAGACTTGGTGAAAAAGTCATAATGCAATAAGAAAATACCCTTATATAATCTACTAATTGTCTTTGCATAGCACAGCCTTCATGTCTTGCAGCATTGAGTCAACATTTCCATTGGATACGTCCTAGCAATTAACAGGCAAACATGATCTTGCTTGCTTTGGGTGCAGGTCTAGCCGGTCTTGATGCCAAATCTAGCGGTCGCCTGGGCACCAGAGCTATGGTCTACTACATGACAACCACAATTATTGCTGCTATCCTGGGAGTTATCCTGGTGTTAGCCATCCACCCTGGCAACCCCAAACTGAAGGAGAATCTTGGCGAGGGCGAGAAAAATGATGATGTGTCTAGTCTGGATGCCTTCTTTGATCTGATCAGGAACCTTTTCCCAGAGAATCTTGTGCAGGCTTGTTTCCAACAGGTAACAGATTAAAAGGATTTATTCACAGTTTGAAAATCTTTGTGAGATATCTGAACACATGAATGCCATCCCATCACTTGTTAGGGAATATTACATAAAGTCATAGAAAATAAACTTGTGTATTGGGACATGTGTAGGCTTACATTCATAAAGTGTTCGGAAGAGGCTACCAACAGAGAACTACAGGGGTTGATGCCTGATAAACCAAAACAATTGCACACACAATACAAATTTTATTTATATAATGCCAAATCAAAACAACAGTTGCCCCAATGCTATTATATTGTAAAGTAAATAGCTTTCAATAATAGAAAGGAAACATAGAAAATTCAAGCAACCCCTCCTCGAGCAAGTGCTTTGGGGACAGTGGGAAGAAAAAACTACCCTTTAACAGGAAGAAGCAGAATCAGGCTCAGGGAGAGGCAGCCATCTGTTGGAAGAGAGCCAGAGATTAATAACTAATTAATTACTAATGGTTAAATGCAGAGTGGTGTATAAACATATAATGAGTGAAAAAGGTTATTGAAGAAGAAACACATCATGGGAATCCCCCAGCAGCCTAGAGCTAGAGGATTCAGGGTCTCCTGATCCAGCCCTAAAAATATACTTTATCAAAATGAGAAGTTTTAAGCCTTATCTTAAAAGAAGAAAAGTGTCTATCTGCTAAATCCAAATTTAGAGCTGATTCCACAGAAGAGGGGCCTGAAAGGTGAAGACTATACCTCTCATTCTACTTTCAAATACTAAAGGAACAACTAGTAGGCTCGCGGTCTAGAGCAAAGTGCTCTAATGTGATGTTATTGTACTATAAGGTCATTAAGATAAGATTATCCAAGACCTTGTACATTATAAGAAAGATATTAAATCTGATTCTAGATTTAACAGAGAGCCAATGAAGAGAAGTCAGTGTAGAAGATATATCTTGCTATATATATATATGTTGCTATATATCTTCCTAGTCCCTGTCAATACTCTTGTTGCAGCATTTTGAATCAACTAAAGGCTTTTTTAGGACATTCGAATAATAACGAACAAATCCAGCCTAGAAGTAATAAATGAATGAACAGTTTTTCAACATCACTTTGAGACATGTTTCTAATTTTAGAGATATGCTTCAAGTGGGAAAAAAAAGTCCTACATAATTGTTTAATATATGCATTGAATATCCTGGTAAAAAACAATTCCAAGAATTGGTGGTCAAGGTAATGCTATCCAGAGTGAGAATTTGCTTACTCTGGATAGCACTATGTCTTTAAGACATACCTGCAGTTTAACTAACTGGTGTGTGTTATGGTGTATGTTCATGGACAGATAAAGTTTAGTATCATCTGTATAGTAGTGAAAATGTTTGCCAATGCCTTCTGATGATACTGCCTAAGGGAAGCATGTATAATGTTAACAGAATTGGTCCTAGCATGGAACCCTGTGGAACTCCATAGTTAACCTTAGTGTGTGAAGAGGACTCTCCATTTACACGAGCAAACTGGAGTCTTTTAGAGAGATCTGATTCAGAACCACTGCAGTGCATTACCTTTAATACCACAAAAGAATTCTTAAAGAAAAATATTTTAAATGTCATTAGCTCATTAATATTTATGCTTAATGCTTAATTTCTTTCAGATTCAGACAGTCACAAAGAAGGTGGAGGTGGTTATTGAGGAGGATGTCAATGCCACCACTATGGAGGGCCTAGTGGCTAACATTACAAAGGAGCCTCAGTACATCATCAAAAAGTCACTGCAGTTCAAAAGTGGCATGAATGTTTTGGGTATGTAAAACTCACTGCAACTGAAAACACAGTAATATAGCTGCAGTATGTGGCCTAGTAACATTAAGCAATATTACGAATGGTGCTAAGCGCTAACATCAGCATGCTAAAATGAAGACAATGATGAAGCTAAGATGCAAATGCTAAGCTGGTAGCAGGTAACAGAACATGTATACATGTTGAGAACATTCATCATCTTAGCCAGCTTAGCCATCACCATCACAGCATTTGCTAACTAGCGCAATACACAGAAATACAGATCGCTGCCTGATGGAAATGTTCTGAATGTTTTGCAGTTGAGACATTTCCATCGAAACCACAATGCAAAGAGAACAAGTCGGGGAATAATCAAAGTCATTTAGATTAATTCCCTCGGCCCCATATTGATTTAATATCATGGAAAATAGATGTTCAGGTATTTCAGATATTCCAGTCATACTCTAGAGTCATGCCTGGGAATCGGTTTTGAATGTTGCAAATATCTGGACAGGCCTATTGGTTTTTAAATGGAAACCCTATCATCTTATAAGAATTCCCTGATGCTGGACACATCTCACCCTTCAGCACTGGTGGCATTCAAAATGTGACACATTTATGATTTTTTGTCACAGGTCTGATTGGTTTCTTTATTGCATTTGGCATCTGCATGGGCAAGATGGGAGAGAAGGCCAGGCTCATGATTGAATTCTTCAATATCCTCAATGAGATTGTGATGAAACTTGTCATCATGATCATGTGGTTAGTGTCACTCAAGATTCCCATTGACTCATTTTAAAACTCATTTAAGTCATTTGAATCAGAAATGACTTAATTTAATGTGTTTGTTGTTCATTCCAAGTTATTTGTCAAGTAACTGTAATGCTTTAAAAGATAAAGGCTTGCTTGTAATAGGAAGATTTTATGAGGGTTAACTAATTTAATATGTTGCTAAATGATTAAACATATACTTTTTCTTCTCATCAGGTACTCTCCTTTTGGTATTGCCTGTTTGATTTGTGGCAAGATCATTTCCATTAAGGATCTGGAGGTCGTGGCTAGGCAGCTGGGCATGTACATGGTGACAGTGATCATTGGCCTCATTATCCACGGAGCAATTTTCCTCCCCAGCATTTACTTCGTTATCACCAGGAAAAACCCCTTCACCTTCTTCCTGGGCATCTTCCAGGCCTGGATTACTGCTCTGGGGACAGCCTCCAGGTTAGCATCAGAATGGAAAAGGAATTGCTGTCTTAATATTTGTGCAAATTATTATACATTTATAATCCAACTTGTTTTGCTTTTCCCTTCCAGTGCTGGTACACTACCTGTCACCTTCCGTTGTCTGGAAGAGAATTTGGGTATTGACAAAAGAGTCACTCGTTTTGTGCTCCCAGTCGGTGCCACCATCAACATGGATGGAACTGCTCTGTATGAGGCTGTGGCTGCCATTTTCATTGCCCAGATGAACGGTGTCAACCTTGACCCTGGTCAAATTATCACTGTCAGGTCAGAAAAAACATGGCTTTGCACTTAATATTTAACATCCCATCCTAGCTTACATATATATAAGAATGGGTTTTAGAAATGGGGTCCTACAGAATGGCTGCATATGTGTGCAGTTCTTCCATTGAAGCTATTCTTAGTCACCAAAGTAAGACTTGCAGTTCCCACTGTTTAAATTGTTTAAACTGAGATAAATGCAGCTCCCACAGTTAGATCATTACAATAAAGACAAACTCAGCAGAAGTGTTGTGGCATTTAGTGGTGAGCTGAAAAGAAATTTAGAGTACAGCAAATTAAGCACCCAGAGGAAGCAGCCATATGCCCCAGTCCCTTGTCTCATGCTAAGGAGGAAGCTAAGCAAGAATTACCAGTCACTCGCTGTTTTCATCGCAACAATCTTTCCAAAATACTCTTATAATCCAGTGATCTGCACATAGATGACATTGACTCTGACATTTTTATTGGATATAAATCCATGGACCTTCAAATTAAATATCCAATCTCTCTTTCATCTCTGTGAGCCTCTGTTCATAAAGATGAAGAACCTACTCGGGTGCGCCTCAGCCTAAGCACAGCAGAAACTGAGTGCCTCCTTTTAACTGTGAGATGCAGAGGATGTAATGTTCATTGGTGTTTGGGGAAGTGCATCAGGGTGTGAAGAATGAGGTTAGGCAAGTGGTTTTGGAGAATGTTATTGAGTGCCGCTTTCCCATATCTTCACCCAGTCTGACAGCCACCTTGGCCAGTGTCGGGGCCGCCAGTATTCCCAGTGCTGGCCTGGTGACTATGTTGCTGATCCTAACTGCTGTAGGCCTGCCAACCCAAGATATCAGTCTCCTGGTTGCTGTCGACTGGCTGCTGTGAGTTTGATAAAAGAAAAAATTATATTGTGGTTACACTGTACAAGGTAATTTTGCCTTTGCTTTTGTATTAGGGTTTTTCAAACCCTTTACTAGCATGCAAAGCCATCTTTCATGCTGATTTGTGTCTCATCAGTGATCGATTCAGGACCTCAGTGAACGTGGTGGGTGACTCCTACGGTGCAGGCATCGTGTACCACATGTCGAAGGCAGAGCTGGATGAGCTGGATGCACACACGGCAAAGTCGGACGACATTGAAATGATGACAAAGACCCAGTCTTATTACGATGACATGAAGAACCACCACGAAAATAATTCCAACCAGTGCGTCTTAACCGCTACCGATACCACAACTGCTAGCGCCACTGCTAACAATTCTGTTGTAGTAGATGAATGCAAGGTACATTTAATGCTTACAAACATAGAGACCTGTATATAACCCTCTCTCGTGTTGCATGCTCACCCTGCACCTTGCTTGAATCTGTTTGAGTTTTAAGCATTGCGTCTTTGTTTACATCATTGTAAATACACCCGCTGTTATTTTATTTCAGAAGTGAAGCAATGGAACAATAGTTGGATGTATGCATGTGTTCATTTCTCTGGAATAGCAGCTTTGCTGTTGAAAAACAACAACAAAAAATTATAGTTTATGTCAAAATATTATTCAGCATCGGTACATATGAATAAAGGATCAAATTTCTCTCCCTCAACAGCTAGCCTAATCTGATTACTGGAGCCAATTGGGGGTCGGCTCCAGTTCAAAAGGCAGAGCAGGATAATCCTCATTATGACACAGAGGAATTATTTACCAGCCACCTTTATCAAAACTTCAGAATACATGTATTAATAAACACTTTAAAGAAATGTCTTTTGACATAATTTTAAATATTGCTTATGTTCAAATTATTGTCCAGTATGGCGTGTTTTGCTTTTTCTTAGAATACAGCAGATTTTAACTGTTAAATGGGAACATTTCCAAAGGTTTCCCATTTTCTGTAGGATTTTAAGATACAGAAATGAAGTGCTAGAGCTAATTAGCAGTTCATATGTTCCCTACACACCAACTACGAAACTGTCAGTGAGTCATTCCCTACAAGGGTTTTTTTTTTTTTTTTTTTTTTTTGCATTTTGACACCATCTATTTCTGTCCAGTGTGAGAAATATTCTGTGAAATCTAGAGGGGAGAAGGAGCTCCGGAAATGTAAAACATTTTAAATCCAATATCTGAATGTATTCCAGTCTTTTAGAATATTATATGTAAGTTCATAATGCTTGTTCTCTGACACACACAGACGGGCGGCAAAGGCCTACTGATGAGCCTATTCATTTATTAAAGGATGAAGGGCGTTACCTAGCAACGCTGGTAATCTGTCGCACAAGCAATCTGCCCATGGCAAAAAGTTATATCCTCCTTTCTCAGACTTGCTTTATTAATGGACACTTACATATGAATGTTAAACAAAACCTTGCTGCTTCCAGTACCTTCCACACCACTTTTCCCTGTTTTCTGTTCTGCTTTGCCTCACATACATTTCTAACCCATTTCAAGTCCAATGAAACGTCGTAGATGCTTGCAGAATAGCTAAAACGTAACTATGCATTCATTTGGTAGTGTTCTTTCCTTTTTTGTGTTATTTGTATATTCTGAATTTAAAATGTATTCATTTGTCTTTTTTTTACTGCCTCTTAAGTTGGTTTTCATCATAAATTTGTGGTCTATTCCCAGGTCATTAAAAGAAACTGTCTAACTCATGTTAGGACTACCACGAGCATGCATGGACATCAGTGGTTTTCCTGCAGTTCCAGTGTTCCTTATTGCAAAATAGCAATTCTGTCTTTGTAGGTTTCAAGTGCTAAAGAGGGCTGTAGTCAACCAAAGAAAATCTCCATTAACTGAAATTGGTTCTACCCTAAAACCTATTCATTGGTCTTGGGGAGAATAATCTTTCTAAATCAGCTCCACTGTACTGAGTGCATTTTGCCTTATTAGCCAAAATTATTTATAGCTAAACAAAAATGTTATTAAACAAAACATTGTTTAAATTATTCCAAACTCTTCATTTTGTACTAAAATAAAAACAACAGATTTGCAGTCAACCAGCATATACCAGTGTGCATCCACACAAACCATATTAACTGGTGATCCCAGGACAAAAATGCAAACAAGCAACATGCTCTGACCAATAGGTTTGACACCTCTCCGATTGTAATATAATTCTACTGTATTGATGAAAGTGAAAGATTCATATTTGCTTTGGTCTTGGTGAATATGGTCTGGCTTTGTTGGTCTTACTGCAACTGGCAGATGTTGGTCCCAAACCTTTTGCTTTAATGCACATACCAGTTACAATTTCTAACATGCACATACTTATAGTCTCAAGCATTTAACATGAAAGATGTGTGAAAAATTTAGCCTTAATAAAAATGAATCCACACTGCCGACCTTTTTGACAGGTATTACAGAGCTAATGCTGAGCAAATGTTAAAAAGCTACTCTTTTCAAAGTCTCTATCCAAAGTGATCCTAACTGTAAGTTTTTGCTCCAACCATTAAAAATGAGGGAATAGTATTGGAACGACATTCTCCTTATGAAAGTAACATCAATTAGAAAACTAGTAATTATTTGGTCAGTTAACTAGTTGTTCTGGAGACTACAGCCCTACAAAGCGCTATAGCTAAAAGTAGTCAAATTTAAATAAGAATGTTGTATACAACATTTTAGTTTATAGACATCATATAACAATGCAGTAGTTGATCTGATGCATTATAAGCTTTAAGAATGTGGTGTTATTCTAAGGTCTTTTGACCAGAATTTTCTTTTTTTCTTGGATCCACTGTTTAGATCTTCTGCTAACTTCTTACAGGTAACCTCAGCCACTAATGGCTCTGCTGCGGAGTGCACGCTTGTTGAGGAGGAACCATGGAAACATGAATAATGGCAGCACAGAGATCCCCTGCTTCTGGGCTCCACAAGCTTTCCTGTCTGGTGATATACAAGAATGAATGAAAAATCACATGAACAGAACTACTAATTGTTCTTTTTTATGTAGCTTACATTTCTTTTCTTTTTAAAAAAAATTTAGTCCCTATAAAATTTTAACTGTCTATCTGACTGATATATATGATACTAATTCACTTAATTGTGAAATGATAACATAGGCATACCTCACATGTTAGAGCGCAGTTACGTCCTGTATAGCAGACACTTGCACAACATACTTCAAGACTTGGAGGGTGAAGGAAGGGAGGAAAACAATGGTTAGATAAGCTATTCTTAGCAATACATCCTGGTCCCTTATTTGTATGAGGAGCGAAGAAGCGGAGATGCACTGAGTGTCTTACAAGTTTCTTAAAGGTGACACGTTATTATAGTGTCAAAGACAAGTGGGAGTTGGAACATTATTCACGACAGCAATGCAATTTGTAATGAAATCCCCTTCTTTCCATCCCTGTCAGTACTATCACAATGTGTGCACACGGCCACTGCTTTTTGTTTTCATCCCAGCCTCTCATCTAAGAACAAAAGTGTCTCTAAAGTGCTTCTTACTGCAATTATAGTTACCCAATATTACTCAGTATCCCTGTGGACCAGAAAACTGATAAAGGGTTCAGTGAGAACAATAGTGAACAGGAAAAACATGCTGAGCCTCAAAGCACCCAATGGTTTTATTTTATTTTATTTTGTCTACTGTGTAGAAAGGGGATCTTTTTCTTTGTGTCACGCATTCAGTGATATTTAAAGCTAATTTGTGTGTGTGATAGAGAGAGAGAGTGCTAAGGTCAAAACATGACCAAGTCAATTAAAGGGACCAAACAGGCAGAAAATCAATCAGCTCACAGAGGCCTTTGAACTGTCACCATGACATCCATTTTCTTAAACTATCCATTTATAGCACAACAAGAGATAAAACCTCAAAATCTAAAGCGTTGCCCTAAAATTACAATGTATAGAGTATCGGTTTTCACCAAAAATAGTAATTCTTTAATACCAATGAAAAAGACATTTCAATAGTTTAAAACTAAATGTAAATCTAAATGGCATACCTACATAACATATTGAATAAAATATATTGAAAATATATATTTTTTAAAGCACAAATCGGGCCAGAATGTGAGTGCAGACAATAATCTTTCCAACTTAAAAAAGAAACTACTTTAAAATAAGTGAGATCAAAAGATACTCAGGCTTGTCATGTTTACTCTTACAGGGAAACATATTTTAATCCTAAAATGTTTACTTGTTTGTAAGACCAGTGTTTCCTTGAGAATGGCCTCTTAAGAGCACAACTTTAAAAGCTTTGTCTATGAAAAATGACAGCAAAAGTCTTTGTCAAAAGAAAGTTATTCTATAATATATGAAAATACAGTGAGCACACGTTTATTATTTCAAACTACATTCCAGTGGCTGAGTGAGCCTGTGAACCAGTGTACTAGAAAGCACAGTTATTACTAAACACTGGCATAGCACAAAAGGTGAACAGCTAGAAACGTTTATAAAAAGAAATTGAGAAGGAAGAGCGGCTCGGCTGTCAGATGGATTCTTGGCTTACACGAACAGAGACAGATCCTCTCTGGGAACACCTGCCAGCTTCTTGTTTTAGCCAGATCTAAAAAGGTAAACAATATATTTTTGCCACCAGAGCTCAAGACTGTTTCTACAAACCCTAAATGCTGCAGCTGTTTATCCATAAAGTGGGAAGGTAGTTGATGAAACCAGAATATGAGAACGGACACGCACAGTTATATGCCAGGATGTTCCAGTTATCAGGTAATACACATATAATCATCTCATAGAACTAAATGATTAAAAACACTATATGGCAAATACACAAACAAAGCAGGAATGCTGTCTGTTATCGTTTTCTGGGTGCATGTGTGAGGGAGGTGAAGCTGATGTCAATGTGAATTTGATTTCTTTGCACTGTATTCTTCTCTCCTCTCTTGTTTCTTTTCATCCGTGCTGAATGACCTTGCCTTGAAGGTGTTCGATTCAAACAAATGCCAATTAAAGTAACAGTAGGAAACTTAACACAACATCTAGTGCAGCGCTCTGTCATTTGTCTACTTTTATACATCACGATGAGCGTGCAGCGTTCTGCTCAACATACTGCATAGACTGATGTATATATGCACCATCTTCACACTTTTCTCCAAATGCACACGTAACAAAAATGCAAAAATAAGTAAACAAACAAACACACGGAAGGTCAGTACATTTGTAATTGTTATGAGTGAGTACAGCACTGACACTCTAACCTCTTATGATCTTCACAACACACACAAACACACACATACACATACATATCTTTATATACATATACAGTGAGTAGCCGACAGTGTCACCGATGGGGATTGTGTGTTGGACCAATATTATGTTCAAACTCACGGTTTTAGAAGCATGAATTAAAATAATATGATAATTATTTTTTGCACCACTATCTTAAAAGCATGATGTTTTGAAGTGCCTCCTTGCACTTTGTGTACATATTGTAGGTAACAGATGCTTTTTGTTTGTTTGGGGTTTTTTTTCCAGGGGATGTGGGGGTATCAAAATGGTACGTAGAAATATAGTTTCATTGCTGTGACATTTATAAATGTAATCCTCTAGAGAGAAAAAAATCATCCATGTCACGAGTAAAATTAGATTAGACAAAATGTATAGAGAGGAAAATATGTCATAAATTGCTTGTTCTTTTTTATTCTCTAATACCTGTTAACTAGCTGTTTTAATTAACTGTCACATTCCAGCATATAAATATCTTTTTTTAATCTAATGTAAGTGTTTTGAATGTTTCCTCCATGAAGATATAAGCAGTGTGAATTCATTTTCATTGTACATACATAAATATATAATTGTTCTGTTCAGTGACAATGCAGAATTCTCTGGAAATTATAGTAATCCTGCAAAAAAAAAAAAAAAAAAAAAATTCTATTTGCATGAAGAAGAGAAAGAAAAAGACTGAGAAAGAGTGAGATGAGATAAAAATAGGCATGAGGAAGTTTCTGGTTTGATGAGGGGGTCAACACGAGTTATTTGGGTGGGAAATTATTATTATAAAGGTTAGTGATAAGACACAAAAACAGGGGAAAAGGTCATATTTGCTCTGTGTGTAGGACAGTGATGAATCAAACATAGCCTAAGAGTTGATATAAGAGAAAGCTCAAACTTCAATTGTATTCAAATGCCTGTTACAGGATACAGCAACATTCCTCAGGTGACTCATCTAAACACATTTTGTCTTTACAAAGGAAAAAAACTGGTTTAGTCTCAGACATGTTTGTTTACCTGGTGCATTTGAAGACATGGACATCTATATCATTTAGATTCCATGTTAGCATTTCCATAAATCACATCTTCACACATTTGAACTCTGTCATGTCATCAGTCTAGGATGTTTTTAGGAATACTACTTAGTAAGCTGCCTTCACTTGACTTGCCTTTTTACTTTCTGCACAGAAATGATATGCACGCACAAACACCTGGAATCGCTTACCTAAATGGTACTGACTACATGGAAAATAATTGGCACAGCAAAGAGCCAGTATATCTTGAAGCCTGTGCTTTTCTCCTGAAATGTTTTTTTGAAGAAACTCATACACTGAGCTGATAACCTGTTACACTCCTGCCTACAATGTGCTTTGAAGAATTTACTTTTCTAGGCCTTCCCTCTTTGTAAAGCTGTTGTTATCTTGATGTAAAGGCAGAGGTTATGTGTGGGTGAAATTCACTGTTGAGAAAAAAAAATGAATTCTTTTCTCAGTTTATGGTATACATAAAAATCTGTTTCTACATATCAATAAGTGTTGTACCTTTGGTGTACATATACAAATATAACTAATAAATGTTGATTGATAACTAAATTGCAGCTGTTTTGAGACTTTCTTTCTTTCTTTGTTTTACAACAATTTTTGCACAAAAAAGAAATACATGTATGCTATATTGTGTTTAGTTTTTATTAACTAGTTGTTTTAGTGTAGTATTACTGTATAAACATTTCTAGTAGATTTTATCTTTTATTATTTTTGATTAAGAAGGTAAGGGAGAAAACAGACAGTGAAGTATTTACTGCTTGTTTAAGCTACTCTATCCCATTGTGCTATTAATATTGATCGTATTAATCTTCATTAAGGCAACAAACGGTACACATTTTGTTTAGGTGGTGAACTTGCTAAAGAAAAAAAAGGAACGGATTTGTTGACCCCATTATGCATTGTGAACAAACTCCAAAGCGTCATTGCTTCTAAGCTAATGTGGGAATCCATCAGATAGCCTACTGAATTAGCCTCTGGGCAACTGGTGATTCTGTCGGGCTTCCAGTATAACTAGCTGATGTCTGGAGCCAAGATTTCAATTTATGCCAGTTTTTATCTTCCAGCTGAATACAGATAAATGTGATAAAAGCTAATGAAAAGCTAAATCATTGGCAGAAGATTATTGGTGGCAGTCCCACATCCCAATAGTCTTTATAGACATTAGTTCCATATTGGGTTTTACATAGAGAAATGTTGTATGTTCCTTTATAAGTAAGTCATTGCTTTTGAAAATTGGCCATTAAATAGAGTGACAGTAAATTTCTGTGGCTTTTTTTTTTTTGTTGAAATATAGAGAATTAAACACATAAAATATGACATTTGTGTTGCAGAATGTGGCACAATTCCTCTTTCTGTTCTTAAATATTGGGTGAATTTAAAAAAAGAGAATGCACCTGATTAAGGCTAGAAATGGTTTACTACAAATAAACATAGACTGTATATAAAAGATGAACACTTTCCCCTCTTTTCAATGTTTTTTCTTTTTGCATATTCGTTACATTTACATGATTCAGATCATCAAACAAGTTTTGATATTAGATAAAATATAAGATAACCCAAGTAACTATAAAATGCCATTTATAAATTATAAGTTCATGTCTTCAGGAGGAAAAACTATCCTACCTGGCCCTATGCATAATCAATAATTGCCCCATAACCTAAAAACTCGTGCCACCAACATGAAACTCCAATCAAGTATTTGTGATAACTAGCAAACTTTTTCACATCTTCACCTTTGAACTCTCCCACGGATGCCATTCTTCCACTGCCTTTCTTAAAGTTGACTCATGAATGCTGACCTTAACTGAGAGAAGTAAGTTCTTTAGATGTTGTTCTGGATTCTTTTGTGACCTTCAGGATTAGTTGTCTGTTTTGGAGGAATTCTGGTAGGCTGGCCACTCCTGGGAAGGTTCACTAAAGTTTTCTCCATTTGTGGAGAATGCCTCTAATCAGGGTTCCCTGGAGTCCCAGAGCCTTAGAAATTGCTTTGTAACACATTCCAGACTGCTAGATGGGTTATTCCATCTCAATCAGCAAATTTTTAGAACATTTTCTGCTCGACCTTCTCCACTTTGCATAAAAATCATAAAACAAGTTGCTGTGAAATTTTACTTTTCAAGGACTATAAAGATAAAAGCCTGAAATTTTCATTGGCCTGTATCAGTATTTCTAATGGGAAAAGACACTAAAAAATTATTTGCTGGCTGGGTAAATAAAATATGAAAAAAGTAATCAAGTTGTTCTGTCTAGTATTTGAACCTAGACTAATAAAAAGATATTACATGTACAGGTAGGTTTGAATAGTATATTTTTTTTACCCCTTAAAAAAGAAATCATTGTTTAAAAACGACATTTAATATTTACTCAAACTATTTTTGTCTGTTATTAACATTTTCTTTATGATCTAAAACATGCAAGTGTAACAAATATGCAAAAAAAAAAAAAAATGAAATCAGGATGGGGCAAATACTTTATACAACACTGTAAATAGATGAACCACCCCTTGCTAACTATTAAAACTAATTCTGATTCAAGGGCTTCTCCATTATCCATCAGTGTCAGTGAATTAGACAGTGTACTGTGCAATAAATGCATGGAAAAAAAAACAGTAATACTTCTCTGTTGTCATTGTGACTACACTGCTTGCATTTTAATCCAGGAAAGAATCCTTCTCTGCCTTTCAGAATGGCCGTCTTTTTCTCTTTCTGACTTCTGTGTAAACATGTTCTCTCGTCACAGTGCTGGTACCATGGAAACTTCTCTTCCTGTTATGCAGCGCAGTGTAACCACTTGCATTTCCTTTCTGGCTACACCGATCGATTGCTCCCCTTGTCACTACACAAAAAGCAACAGCAATTACAGAGGGAACACCCCATTCCAGCAAATCTGTTTATGTACACATTTATTATTTAATTCAAGACTTTAGAAATTATTTCAATGACATGCGTTATTCTGTCATAAAGCTGGCTACTCTAATACATTTGCTACTTCTCTTCAAAGCAAATCATTTTAGAGAAAAAAGGAGGAATTCACAAACCTAAATCAGTTTACAATTCAAAAAAAGGTTGGCGGACAGGAATTGATCTCGATAGGAAACAATGTATATTTTAGCTTTGAGAAGGTCAGTAGAAAAGAATGCAGCATTTGGTTTACATGTTTGAGCAACTGGCACATCAGGCTTGAGCAAAGCACATAAGTGTCATCATTACAAACCCCTCTCTTGGGAACACATAGACAGTATTGTTGCAGTCTTTTTCTCTTGAAACAACCTTTCACATACAATACAAGCATATGTTATTATGTGCAATTTGGTTCAGTATACAAAGACAAGCACCTGTCACTTGTGTGGCAAATTTGGCATTGGAAATGGTTAATGTGCTATAGATAGAGTCAAATTGTTTCTTTTGTGCTGTCCTTTAGCCCCAATGAATGTACACACTGTGTATATAGTATGGTTACATCTTTACTATGATTCTTCTTATCCTCAGGATAACATCAAAGTATCCTCATATTTGCAACTCAGTATAAATGTACATTATTTTAACTGACTTCAGTGATGCATAAATTTTGGATGCCTTAAATTATGACTATTGCAAAATCACAATTGTTTCATAATTGCATCCTCAGTGTTTTTTTTTTTTTAGATATAGCTTCTAATTAAATGACCCTTGGAAACCTCCTTAAAACAGGTACTAAACCCTTACTATAAAAAAACAAAACAAAACAAAAACACACATGGAGCTATTGCTAAATCATTTTCAACATACATACTTTATATACAGAGATCAAGAAAAAGCTGCATAAATTAAGGTAGTGACATCCCCAGTTTTCTTGAACATGGAAAATAACTTTTCAGTTCTCAGGAAATGTTTGAAATATACACAAGCCATTAACAATAGCAAAGAAAATAAATTAAATACTTGGGGGGCTGGTGGCTTAACATTGTTGATGTAAGTTAAAGAAGATAAATCAGTTCGCATTGCTGATTTCATCTTTTCCATTTAGGCTGAATTGCAAATTTTGGGATCCATCTTATCTAAAAGAGGTGAACATTATCTAAATTTGCTGTCACTCCTCATGCCCCCTATAAACACTTGCGCCTGTGGCTTTATCATCAATAAAGCATACAAATGTACAAACGCGAAAACTAACAAAAAATACATTTACAACCCCTGAGCAACATTCAGTCTGTGCTACCAGACAAAATGTTGCCCGTAAAAGACATGGTCCTACCTAGAATCAGCTGCTTCAGACCCACTGGAGTACTGAAGCCAAGCCTCAGCTAGACAGTCTCTGTAACACCCTTCAGTGCTTGCCACCAAAAGCAATTTTATCCCCTTGAAACTGGAGCCCCTGCCCCCACCCATCTACTGTCTCGATCATCTCCTCACTTTGACACTCCTCCTCTAACTGACTATCGTCTTCATGCGCTCATCCCTCATGCCAGCTGCTCTTTATCTGTCGACTCTCCCAGAGTGATGACAGTGAACTCCTCTGTGTTGCCGTTCTCCTGGACCTTCTCCTTGCTCATGAGGGTCACCATTTCCTGGTTCTGGGAGCCAGATGCTGCTGCTCCATTGCCTTCACCTGTGTCTTTTGTGATCATCAGGGTTTGCGTCTTGCCGCATAAGCTGCCAAAACACATTTAGATACATATATAATTAATGTCAGTTTTTGCAATGCCTCACTGTATATAGAGGGGTGTTTTACTAGGTCTTAATTGTCAGTCCTATTATGATGGTAATCCAAGTCATACCTTTTTCTCTTGGCGACAGCTGCACATAGAAGAATAATAATGATGACTGCCAAAATCACTAGAATAATAACAATCCAATCTAGAAGGAGACATAAAAGTTAGGATTAAAAGGGGTAAAAATTACTGTCAGTCCAGAGTGTAAATAGGATTGCATAGTATTACATAGCTGCAATGACTCTTTATATGGTATATGTGAAATAATTTGCTTACTTGAGTCACTGCCGCTCTGTGACTTAGGTTTTTCAGTAGAAACTGCCATGCGGCCTTTGCCATCTTTTGGGGGCGCTGATATCAACAAAACAAGAGATATTCAGTTTATATCATCCTAAAATAAACCATTTATTGGCATATAGATGTCTCAAAAATAAATATATCTTAAATATTACCATTCCCATTTAATTTCCTTTTCTCTCTGAGTGGACCAGACTGGTGTGCATTACTAGATACTACAAACTGCAAAAATATCAATAAAGCTGCTTCCCCCTCTGCATTATCTCTCCCAAAGTGTCACTTATAATACTGTTATTAGGCCTTTAATAAAACTTATTTGAGTTAAGGTGTCAGTGCCTTCAGCAAATTAAATTGTACAACTCAAACTAACACAAGGGGGCATCCTAAGTTCTAAAACTTACTTTAGCCATCCCCAGACCTGTTGCATGAGATGTCATCATGGTGCATTATGACAGTATTTTTCTATGTTAAGTTATAAAATTATAAACAATTTGACATTATTGAAATTAAACATTATCATTTTTCATTATTCTATCTTTGGAATATACAAAAATAGAAGAATGTAGGGCAAATAACACATGACCTGAGTTCAGTACAGTCTCTAGGAGAAATCGGCCTTGTATACTATGGCAAAGCATTATACTGTCATTATATTTTATCAGTATAGATTATCAAAATCATGAAGAGTACATCTCAATCCTGAACTGAACTGCATTCATATAAAAATCTCTTTGTTCTGAGTTTTGTGCTGTGTGTTTTTCTTACATTTTGTTGTGGAAGAATATTCGTCGTTTGTCTCATCCCCAAGAGGAGTTTGCATTTCCTTAGTTGTTGAAACTGTTGTAAACTGTTCCAACTCGTTCGACACCCCCCCTGATCCACTGTCGATTTCTGCAGGACTGGAAGTGGACTGGACTGGAAATATACTCATACTGATGGTCTCAGTCTCTTCAGTAGTCTCTGCATCAGGACCTTTAAATAAATCCTCTGTAGTATTAAAAGTTGAGAGAGTTGTGTCCGTCTCATTTTCAAGAGCTTGAGGTGTAGTTGTCATCGTTTTAACTGTGGTTGATGTTGGGTTTTCAGGATGCAGGGAGGAATCAGAAAAGAAAGATTCATGCATGGTTTAATGGTTATAACGAAACACAAGTTTTACATTTGATAATATACTATATTACTTTGATAATATTGACTATTAATGGACATCAAAAGTAACTTAAAGTGACTTAGCAAGAAGCAAGAAGAATATTCGTTTTGTTTCAAGGATTTCAATTTTCTTTGCTTACAGTTTTTCAAATAATTATGCAATGCTACAAAATGATCTTTCATGTTAATGATATCCCACATTCACACATGTATCCTGCCTCTCATTCTATAGGAGCTGGGATGGTCTCAAGCTCCTTAGTGCCTTTAACTGGATAAGTGGAAAAATTGGTGAATGATTGGATGCTAATGATATATGCCAAAATGTATTGTGACAATTAAAGGCATTCTATTCTATTGTTCTGTTTCACTACATCCCAAAAGTGCTCTATTGGACTGAGATCCGGTGACTGGTGACCTCGTTGCCATGCTTAGGAACCAGATTAAGATGATTAACAACATGCTACGTTATCCTGCTGGAAACAGGCATCAGAAGATCTGTATACTGTGGTCATAAAAGAATGGACATGGGCAGCAAAAACACTCAGGTAGCCTGTGGTGTTTAAATAATATTCAATTGGTACCAAAGGACCCAGAGTGCCAAGAAAATATCAGGGGTGGAACATGGGGTGTTCTTCTGCTTCTGTAGCCCATCTGTTTCTAGGTGAACAGTTGTACCTAATTAAATAGTTCTTGAGTTCATCGTACATTCCAGATACAGATTATCATACAAGGCAATAATGATTTAGCCTTCACCATTATCATTACTAATATGACTTTGGTCATTATACACTATATTGTCAAAAGTATTCACTTGTCTACATACATATGAACTTGAGTGACATCCCACCCTTATTCCATAGGCATGCTTTAAATCTCAGTGCTCTTCTGTCATTCTGCCTTTCAGACTTTGATTAATCCAACCCGCCTCCTCCCAATCTCCTCCTCACCCTGGTCACTCAGAACAACACCTCACCACCTCATTTTCATCTTCATCACCACCAGCTTCTACACTCTGAGGGTTCCTCTCCTAATTCCTTTCACCAATGGGATTCTGCTCTGCTGTGATGGATCATCGGAGGCTAATCACCAAATTTCTTAATTAAATTCTGTATCATAAAAAATGTTCACGTTCACTTTTTGCAAATAACCTCTCCTTATTAAACTATGGATGCCAGATGTATTAAAGCAAGGAGAGAGGGAATGGGTTTACTTTGCTTACCTGGTGGATTTTTGATTTTTTTCAAATCAAATTCTTTGGTGCAGTTCCTCTTTGATCCAGCTGAAAACATCACCAAAAAGCCAAGTTCAATTAAATCTAGACTGAAAATTTACAAGACAATTTGTATGCTATTGTTTGACTGCAGCTGGGTAACAGCTTAATTCATTTTGGTAAAGTTACCATTTTCATCAAAGCAGTAGACATCATATTTCTCATCAGGCTGTACTTTTGGATTTATAATTAAACCAATCATGTTCCCTGCACAATTGTCGTGGCGCTCGTGTCTAAGGATGGCGATGCTCATATTGCTGATCCAGCCGTTCCTAAACAGATACAATAATATTGTTAGTAATATTCTGATATTAAAATGATTGTACATTTGTTAATGGTGGATGCACTCTATCAAATTAAATCATGCTAAAACACATCCCACAACTAATAGAAATGATGGGAAGGTGGTTTCCTCAACTGAAGGATGGTCAATGGTGGTAACTTCTATTTGTGCACATTTTAGCTAAAGGGACACACACACACAAAAAAACAAAAAAACAAGAGGACCCAAAAGCATCACATGATTTAAATTAGGGTCAATATTGCAAAATCAAAACCAAAAATGAAAAAAAAAATCTCCAAAAAGGGGGAATCCGAGAAGGAAGAAAATAAATTTAGCTCGTAACCGTGAATACAAATACACATTTTTAGAAAAATGCTTGTTGATGCACCTGCAGGTTTGCATAGATGCATTATAGGCCTCCTGGACTTGTTCTAGGGTTGCAATGGTGCTCGTCTGTTGCTCACACACTTTTTCAGCCATGTCAAAGTCCAAAGAGTGACGCTCCTTTCCTTCAGCCCGGAAAACTCCAGCAATGCTGCAGGTTCGGGCAGTCACTACAGGGAGAAACAGAAAAAAAAATTGAATCGGTTTTACTGGTTTGATCTCTATTCACTACACAGGCCACTTGCAGTAACACATAGAGAAGACTTGTTATTTGGGTGAAGGGATTTGGAGAAAATTACAGCAAATCAAACAGAATCGCAATTCAACATGTAGTGATAATAATAATAAACTACTAAGACTAACAATACTTACACTACTGATAATAATGATAATATAATACATACTTATCATGACTAAGGTAGTACAAACAACCACAACTATAGATTTTAGCTTAAGAGTTCACACATCACAATGTATGCTTCCCACGCCTGGAAAGTACACAAAACAAAACAAAAACATCATTAAGTAACCGCTTCGTTAAAAGAACACTTTTTTGGCATAAACATGCTTTATGTCCTTACAGTGAATCCACAAAAAAGTAAGTGTCACAGAGTGCCACACACTATGTGTTCTGTGTCATGTGAGGTAATTTATATAAGTTAGTCTACAGCAAAATGAAGCAAACTTTGTGATGCTGACATGCAAACTAGGGTTAGCAAATGAGCAATGAGCTAACAGAAGTTTGTGTACACATAGCTACTCCTGTCATAGAGCCACAGGTGCACGGTGTACACACACACACACACACACACACACACACACACACACACACACACACACACACACACACACACACACACACACACAATGTAACCGTTGGTATTGGCAAAAAATCAATTTTAGAATTTAAGCACCTGGAGATTTTCTTGCTTGTTTAAATTTGTTGCCATGGTAGGTTTCACAATGCCTTAATCACACATCACACAGGAAAATGATGCACATGATTTACTATCTTAACTTCCTGCAGTCAAGTGTGAAAGCGTAAAACTGATCATACTGTTGCTCCTTGTTCCTTCCTTCAGAGCAAATGGGTCTCTTGGAGGAGAAATATGCAATAACCAAAGTTAGCTGATCAGAAACTTGTTGAAACTGTTCCACAAAACTAAAAATGACACCACACCTTCCTTGTTAGTTGGAGTAAAAAAGTAAAAAGGTAAAAACAGACAAACCAGAAAATCTTCTCTATAGTGAAAATCAGTAAAATACTCTGGATAGACTCTAAAACACTCTTTGGCAACACAAAATGCAACTTTAAAAAATGTCTTTATACAGCAATACAATTCTCCTGCAATCAATACAACATGAAATAAACCAGATCACATTTTAGCTGTAGTACAGGGGTTTCCAACTCCAGGCCTCAAAGCCTGGTGTCCTGCAGGATTTAGATCTCACCCTGGGTCAGCACATCTGAATCAAAGATTAGTTCATTACCAGGCCTCTGGAGACCCTAAAGACATGTTGAAGAGCAATTTAGCCATTTAAATTACTGTGTTGGATCAAGGACACATCTAAAACCTGCTGGACAGCGTCCCTTGAGGCCTAGAGTTGAACACCTCTGCTGTACTATGAAAAAATTAATGAAGTTGTTTATTTAGAGGCAGTAAAGAATAATTGTAAGGATTTCTGAGACTTATATTGCAGTATATAAACAGAAAAAGACATACTACCAGGAAATATTTAAGGTACATAAATTCTTCAAAATGTATCGAAAAGCATCATGTGAAACCTCATCAACCATATCTTGATGATTATTAATTGAAATAAATTAATAATCAATCAAGCTTTATCTTTCATAGTGACGTGAGTGCACAGATTAACAGCATCTCAAACATAATACTTGATGCAGTGCTTAATGTAGCAGCAATAATCATAAATCAGATTCCTATTCTATTTTATGTTTTATCAGTGAAGCAAAATGTGATGTCTGCATCTGCAAATCATTTGGAGTAAACTGCCCATAAGTAGCCTAATGTCAATACGTTCAATGATTAGGGAGTATATCTGCAAACATTAACCAGCATTAAACTATAAAGTTATATAACTCATAAATCATTTTCATTAAAACAACTTGATTCTAAGCCATGCTTGATAAGAGAACATGTTAATCATTCAATTTTTCATGTAACTGTACTGTAAAGAGTTACCAAAAAGACAAATATTAATTTTGCTTTAGTGTAATCTTCCTTTTCTCCATTCCAAACATTGAGATGCATATAAAAATGTTATTTTTAATTTGATAGCATGCTCATCTCCTTGAAATAAAGACAGGAGTCTTATAAACCGCCGGATATGATTAAAAAATAGGTCCACCTACTTTCCACTGGCTGTTATGAGTAAACAGAGCACTAGCAACAAACGGAAGTTGAGATCTCTGCTGTTATAAGCAGTTAGGCAAAAAACAAAAGGCAGTGCAACTTTTATTGCAGAGCAATTTCTGATCTTTGCCCTCGCTAACTCCCTCGCCACCACCACTTTTTTATCTCTCACTTTCACACATATGCACACACACCTGAAAGAACTTCAACGTTTGCTGCCACACTGTGTTTCTCGCAAAAACACACAACTGCCCTGCCCAGAGAGATCAAAGCGGGCATGGCTCTGTGCGATGAAAAAGAGGCTGACATGAATCTTAGAAGTAATCATTAGTATGCAGAGAGAACAGTCATGGGTGTTTTTATACAGCCCAGAAACCTGTTGTGCCAAGGCACTGACTCTCCCAAAGGCTCTATTGTCACCTAATGGAGTTGAAACCAAGGAGACTGAGAAGTCTGTAGATACAAAGCCTAAGAGAAAGAGAGCTTTAGCACAGCTTCTTGCCAAAACCTCCAGCTGCTGTAGAAGTAATTGACAAGCCTGACTCTCAACCCTCACTTTTTTCCTGCTCTCTCTCATTCTGTCTTGTTTTCTTTCATTACTCTCTGCTTGTCTTTTCTAGGGCAGCAATAAAGTACAATTTGCCCCCTGCGCACAGGTGCGCAAACAGACAAGCGCATCACAGACACACGTGCGCAGGAACAGTCACTGATAATTTCTTCTTGGTTTCACGTGGCACGCCATGGAAAACAGGAACACACACACACGGGTTGTGTTTATTTTTATTCTCTTATCCACATTTTCTGAGGTGCACCTTACTGAAAAGGGAAGCAGCAAAGTCGTGCAGTGGTTAGCGCTGGCACTTCACAACAAGAACACTGTGGTTAGCTGGGGGCTTTCTGTGTGGAGTGTACATGTCCAAATTTGTGCACGACAGGTTGATTTGTGATTCTATACTGGCCGTAGTTTTCTTTTGTCAGGCCCGTGACACACTGGCGGTGTGTCCTGAGTTTACCTTTCCTCTCACTCTGTGACAGCTGAGATAGGCTCCAGCCTCCTGTGATCCTAAGTGAGATAAGTAATGAAACCTTGCACATAAAGTATGACTCACAACATTTCTAAAAATATTAATTTATACGTGGGAATTCAATGCTTGAACAGAAAATCAGCTGCACGTGTCCCACAACCACATTAACATTCATTTTATTCATCAGCTATTTGTGAGAGAGGGTCCTTCAGGTCATAGCTCCCACAATGCTCCAGTATCCTACATTCTCACACTAAAGTGAAGTTGCTCTGTAAGCAGATGTGTCTTTCCCTCCATTCCTCACACCAAAAGTCCAATGGGCCAGTGGGACAGGTGAAACACAAGCTCTTATGAAAATATGCCTGTGTGCATGCACACACACAAACACATCAAGGTCACAAGGACTGTTATTATCTGACTTTCACTCTAAACTGTCATTTCCTTTCCCACCTCCAGGCTTCCTGCACCACCTACCCAATTCATTTTCCTTTTCTCAACAAAAATACCATATTTATCAGATTTATCAACTCTGTCAGATGTACTTTCTTACCCTTTCACAGCCTTTTTCTAAACTTTAAATCTAAATAAAAAAACAAATAAATAAAGTTGAATAGTAAAGTTAAAAAAGTGGAAGTACCACATTATCTCTTGCAGACGTCCTTTTGATTGGCTGACAAAGGTATAAACCATCAAACTGATACATTTACAAGAGGAAAGATCAATTTGAAACACATTTTCATGAATACCAACATTTTTATTTTTCATTCAAGAGTTTTACTTGAGCTTTTTTCAAGAGCTTTCTGTTACTCCTGAAAAAAAACAACCTTTGTCTCACATTATGGGAAGTAAGTGGAAGTCACTTCTTAGCTTACAAACTGTATGATGTAACAGGGAAATTCATTTAGCTTCCTCTAAAAGTCAAGAAATAACTGTCATCAGTTATTCTTTTTGTTTTAATGAAATGTTAGCCTAGCTTCACTCAGCAAACAAGAATCACATCAACCTTATTTCCTAATTTTGCAAAGGCATAACTTACTTTATCTCTCAAAATCTCGGATTCGAGTATTATTCACATTTCCATTTCCTGTGTGGTACAAGTTTCAGCTGAACCACAGATTACCAGAACTTTTTCTAAGAAAGCATGCTTGTAACACAGACTTTGATGCATAAAAGAAAGACAAAGAGCAGAGGTCACATACTAATAGGAAGGTTGAAACATGCAAAACAGGAAAAAAAAGGTGAGCAACTCTAAAACTTATAACAAACTGTAATGATGCATGGACACGGAAACTCATTCATACCAGAGGTTATATTGGTGGAAGAGACACGTGTCTGGTGGTACTCAGAGCCTACAGATTACAAGCCCTCTTTGTGAGTGCCTGCACTGGAGCTTTGACCATCCTTCACCTCAAAACCTAACACAAGTACGGCAGCAGGGGTTTCTAATCCAAAGAGGCAAATACTCAGCCACAATCCACTTTAGGCCAAGACCATGTACATTATGGAGACTGATCTTGCTCTTTAACAAAGGCTACAGTGTTTCTCTAACTGAGTGCCTTATTGTTTCATTAGGATCAATTATCGATCTTTACCTATTGATAGATATTTACGAATGATCACATATGAAAGATTTCACACACTCTCACCGCTGGATGAATTATTGGAAAGTAGCAATAGATTTGATTCAATTTAAATATGGGTCTTACTGCATCCCTGGCAAAAGGCCGTGCAGTTATATATTAATTTAAACTGATCAAATAAATTACATGAATTGCTGGGTAAAAAATTAATATGACAGCCTTTAGGGCATTTGCAGCCGTTACTACGGACTATTTATATGATATATTACTTATAAATCTTCACAGAACCATTTCCTGAAGCCACGTAATAACTATCTTTAAAACTATCTAGATATCTTGTGGATGTCTGGGGTGGTCACTGGTCCACAAGACCTGCTCTCATTTCTGTGCTTGTGGCAAAAAAGATGTTGTCTGGATCAGGATGAGTAGTAACCACTGCAGGACACTTAAGTTTCCAGACACCAATTACTCTGACACTCAGACGCTGAGATACAGACGCAGACACACATGCACGCAGCTACACAATCCACAACGAGTCTTGAGGGGCAAACACATGTTGAAGCACTATGGGGGAAAGTGGATCCACCCCCCTCCTCCTTCCTACATGCACTTGACTTCACATACATGAGCGATTCAGGTAGGTAGACTCATATTTGCCTTTAAATCCGGGTCAAATTCATGGCTTGGTGTTGATTGTTCTCTGGTGCAGTGCCAAAGGCAGTCTCTATGAACAACCTCACCACCAGCTCCTGAGAGAATAAGCCAGACAAGCCCCAGACCTGTTTGATTCTGTACCAGCTTCACCTCCTGAGATATACCGCTCCAAGCAACAAATCCAATCAAAACCTTACACAGAAATAGCATGTGTGACAGAGACAAAGAAAAAAAGAGACAGACAGAGAGACATTGCCAGGGTGATTACATCCTTTGTGTTAGAGGATGTAGCATTAAGCGTGGCAGCAAAGAAAAAAAAATCTCCTTCTGCTTCTACTTTAAAGCTAAACTGGTCATCCAAAACCACGATAAGGTTCACTTGCCAGCGTGCGAACAGAGAGTGAGCAAGAGCGCCTATCTCCTTTGTGTCTATCAGGAGTCTCGGACTGCCAGACTGTCTGTGCTGGTGTTGCTCACACTGTCTCGCCGGCATCTACACATGCATTCTACAAGCAGCAGAGCAGAGTCTCTTTCTTTTAAGTGGTGTCTTTTTCCACAGAGTAATAACAGTGTCTGGTTAAAATCTTTTCAGAAATTCCTGCTGCCTGAGAGACCGGTACAATTTAGGCAAAATAAGAAAAATAAATCCCCATACAAAGCGAAATCCACTGGGAAAAGGCACAATCTCCTCACCTTGAATTTCTGACCTGGAGGAGGCCAGTAATCCCAACATGACCCCCAAGATAAGCGTCCACATCCTGGGCATTGCGATTGCTGATGAGCTGGGTGAGTAGCAGTAAAGGTGTTTAACAGTTCTCCTGTGGTCCCGTCTTCTTTCAGCCAGGAGTGACGGTTGGTGTGTGTGTGTGTGTTTGTGCGTGTGGGTGTGTGTCAGAGTAAAAGAGAGCAAATGAGTAAGAGAACAGAAAAGAGAGACAGAGAGGAAACCTGGTGCTGTGGAGGAGAGTTGCTGTGAGTGTCTGGTAGCTGGTGGAGCTGACTCAGATTTTACCCCAACTTTTCGATTCTCTGCCTGAGAGACCAGTGGCACACCACATAGAAGAGTGATTCATTTGAGCACACACCCTTGTGCCTCTCCCACACTTGCCCCACCCCCCTGCTGCCCCACCTCACACAGACTCCCCCTCTCTTCCTCTCACTTGCTTCCCGTTTCTACAGTTTGCAATGAATAAGATGAACGTCATCTCTTCTTCTGTCTGGCTGCTTATCCTCTCCCTGCTTCCCTACCGCTCCGCTGCCTTGTCTCCTAGCACCCCCCCCCCCCCCCCCCCAACTTCCCCTTTTCATGTTCTTGACGGTTTTAAAAGAGCCCATCTGTTTTCTCTTTAATCCTCACTCTATTGTCATCAGATTTTTTTGCTTCCTTTTTTGTCTTGTGCTCCTTTGCACTTTTTCTGTCTCTATGTCTATTTTTTTTTTTGCCTGCGTGACCAATTATAAGAGGTCAAATCCATTTCACAGACACACCTCATCATCAGCTTCAACTTCTTACTGCACCTTTATCTCTCTGTGTGTGTGTCCGACATCTGCCTTGAACATTGCAAACACTTCAAAGATACAGATCCATCAATGAAAATGTGTTCAAGACACAACTTTATTAAAAATCTGCATACAGAAAGCACCTTGAAACTTTTCACTTTTCATGCAATGGTGCCTGTTAACGCAGAACAATGTGTGGTGCTATCTCAACAACTAGAGGTTTCACTACCATCATGAGAAACCTGTCTCAAATCTATCTTTAGGTTTAACATTTCACTTCATCAGGATGATGGATAAAGCCACCTCAGATTACCGGAATCTCCCCAGTGACACATCTTGTGATTTTGCATGTGATTGCGCAATATCTCAAGTAAACAGTGCGGTGAGAAAGCACAAGTGACTGTCTGTGTTCCCGGGAGTTCCATATCAACCATAAAGTATGTCTAATGGCTCAGCATGGCCAGTACCTCTGTAGTCATGGGAACAGAATTCAAATAATAAGTGACCTGGCCCTTCAGTTGAAAACCGTTATTAGTGCATTACTTTATTACTTTAGCTTTTATATCTTACATCTCAGCATTTTCCCACTCATTTAAATCACAATTTCCCTCACAGTTGACTTGCAGACTCTTTTACATATGCTTTTCAATGTGAAACTCCTTACATGCTTTAGCGGTCCAACACAGGAAGTGTAAGGTTACCATTGCACCAAGGTTAAGTGTCAACAGCTCTAGTAAGGGTGCAAGTAAGCAACAGTTGGCACAGCAGCACGGTGTACTGAGTAAAATGCTCACCAATCATTCCAACGTGCCTGAAATAAAACTCTACATCTTAACCAGCTCATTATTCGTACCGTCATTGTACAAAAAACACAGACCATTGTAAGCACCTGTGAGTTATTCTCGCATTCGAGAACCATTTAAAGTTTCATCTGAAATACTGACTTGGAGACAGCATTAACTCAAAAGTTAAGAGATTACTAAAGAAGTTCCTAGGAGTTGGCTGACATACCAAAAATGTGAGCATCGTGCCTGAGTAGGGAGATCCCCATTCGGAATTGTCCCATAGTTCAAGTTAAGTGAAAAAGGAGACTGAGGTGCAAAAGAAAACATACAGTAAACATCACTATCACGATCACCCTGTGCTTCGAACCCATAGTTCATGGCCATTCATGTAATAGGTTTTGAAATATCTTTGTAATTGGCAATTAAGCTGAGTGATTAACCAACTGGATGTTGCCATCCCTAGAGTCAAGTGTCCAACATATGCAAAAGCACAGAATACACCAAGGACACACAAATATCTGCTTCAAAGTCTTAATTATAATCTCTAAACGACATCTCATGATTTGTATTAAATGATTTGTATAGGTATAATCTCATGATTTGTATATGATTAGCATGTAAGAGAAGCATCAATTGGACTTATTTTTGAGCAATGCTACTGCTACATCTGATGGAGAAAAGCTGAGAACTGAGCCCATCCTTGAATATATATATATAAATTAAATTATTAAGTTATTAAGTTTTTGCTGCTTATCTATGCAAAAAATAAATAAACAAATGTAACTAGGTATCTGAGTTATTCACACTCCTACATCACAAATATAGCTTACTTCCTGTTTTACTGTTGCCATAGTGACATGACAGTTTATCCTACAAGACAGAATGCAAGTAAACATGTTTGCAATACTAGAAACCATAAAAACCCCTATTTATTTCAACTTCCTTTTTTACACCTCATAACACAGATGCATTTCCTGCCTTTCCTAGTGTGATTAGTATATCTTGCTCTTAACCTTTGACTGGAAATGGGCTATACTGACATTTAAAAAATGAAACATCACTCAAATAATCTGAAAAAGGTCCCCCCCCCCAAAGAAAGAAAGAAAGAAAGAAAAAGAACAGGAGAAACAATGACAACAAGCTTCTGAAGACCAAATGTTTGTATAGAATGATCAAGAGCTGTCTAGCATGTTTCCTTCTCAGCACAATGTCTGCCCCAGTCTCACAGGAGAAACAACAATGATTTAAACTGAAATGATGATCCACTGCTTTAATGAATAGTTGGGTCAATGAGTAACATTTGCCACGACTGCTGAAGCCTCTCTTAAACAGCTGTACATACACAGTCCCATATAAGCTAGACTGAGCCAAGGAGAGGCTAACTTGGTCAACACTCCAGCACAATGGAATGCACAAAACTCTCAATCACCGTCAGTTTATACAAGTAAAATAAACTTGCTCTTCCTAGTTGAACCCATCGTGTTTAAGAGCTCGTATGAACATGAAAATGGGCTAATGACTAAGTGGGTCATATTTCCCATTCAACCGTGATTTAGGTTGTAAACCCTATTCATAACCACATAGGCTGCAATGATGGCTTGAAAAATAACAAATTGCAGATAACCTTCAAGGGTTATCATGTGGCTATTGCTGGTGTATGGCAGTGAAAAGAAAAGCAAAGAACACAAAGGAACACTGGGGGATACAATATATGAGTAAATCCCTAATTAAACATCAGACTCCTGAGTCACTGATTATAAAAAAAAGGAACTTTCCCATGATGTTAACTAAATGAGATCACACACATATGCTGACACCGTGTTTGGGAATCCTTGTGGTAATTTAGGCTGCATATTGGCAACTCCTTAGAATTCCTTTTAGGCAGCGTGCCTTTTTCCTTTCGACCAGAGCCGTTACTGGAATTTGAGCTAAAAGAGACTGCAAGATGTCCAAATAAGTGCAGAGCAGTGAGACAAACATTCAACATTCACAGTCTAAACATGTGATGAATATGAGTGATGTAAAGTATGTGGTGTAGTGAGGCTGTACAGTATGACGACCACAGGAACTCTTTCTATATTTGTGTGTGTTGTCTCAGCATGATGAAGCTCATCTCCTGGTTGCCTGGAGCTGAACTCTGTCAAATAATAAAAAGCAACTTGCCAATAACTTGCCAATTCTGCAGTCAAAAGGGCCCTTCATCCCTGGTACCACCACTTTGTAATATGTTGAACCAATTTTTGTACAGCTTATTTTGACACTAAGGTTCTGTCGGTCTCATTTATCAATATTGCTTTTATATATTTAGTATTTTCTTAGTTATCCCCTTGAAACTGTTGAATATTTGTACAAATTATCTGCGAGTGACAAAAATAGCAAGTTTGTGTTTTTACCCAATTCTCCCCAAAACAACTATTCTTTGCCTTTGTCTAATAAACTTAATAAAGTTAGGAGGTTGCTAGGACTGTGTCCTCATTGTGTATCTCTGGCCGAGCTCTGCCTCACACTGCAGAGTGTCGAGCTGAGTGAGCTCTCCCAGCATCACGGGACCATGACTGGACCGCTTCAAAAGGCTGGGCTTTGCAACAACAACAAAGCAAGGGCCTTGCTTCTGTTTGGGTGCTGGGACAGCAGAGACCGTGTTTGGATAGTGAGTGTCACAGCATACTGTAAAGCCAAATGGAATGTCCTGTGTCACCTGTACCCTCAGTTTGCATAAAGATAAGCCTCAGTAAGTCTCATTTGAAATGTTTGCAGATATCTCTCGGTTTCAAGGAACGCTACATGTGTTTCCTTTCAGAAGAAACAAACAGGATGCTTTAAGCTCAGCAGCAACTTACGCCTTTCGAAAGAAATGAGATCAAGTTCTAAATGTGGCATAACTCAGAAAAAAGAAGGGGAAGTATAGAGTAGTAGTGTTACAGCTGGGTTAAGCAAACAAAACGTATCATATTTAAAAGAGGATTGAATAAAGAAGTCCTGGTCGTAAGGGGAAATGGGGAGACCAGAGGAAATCCTGTCAACAATGGTTGAACAAACTTGAGCATGAGATAATGTGGATGAGAGCAACCCTCTTGCCAGCTGCGGTGATTAGCCTGCCTGCTTGTACAATGTAAATCTGCACTGCATGTGGCCCTCCCTATATAAATGACCAGAATAAAGCAGGCAATAGAATAGTGCATTACAGAAGATGTAACCTTAACGGTTTGCTTTAAATCATGGTTTCTGTTAAAAAAATGTAAAAAAAAAAGTCTTAATTTATACTTCCAATAATTATCTATTTCTTGACTTGATGAAGAAATCTACATCTCCAGGATTGAATGGCTTGGGGAAAGAGTGGGATTCAAACTGAAGAGACTGCAGTTCCCCCTATGCCTTTTTTTTTCTAATATAAACAAGATCTGGTCCCAATCCCTCATTATATGCAGCTGAAAACCCTCAAACATGGAATTCAGCCATTACAGCTTTTGGACCAACACATTTTTTGGACCAAGTGCCTGAAGGACATCCAAGAGGTGCACACTTGTTCTCTTTGGTCTCCATAGCAACTGCCTCCAGCACTCAGTACCATGCTGTGTGTCCATTGGCCTGACCTACACATATGCCTGAGCCCCTGTATTATCTTCAAGACCCTGAAAACTGTTCAGCAAAACCTTAGTGGGAACAAATCTAATTCTTGCTGTCAATGCAGTTCCCTTATCCAGCTGTTACATATAATAAGATCGTTGGGCAGAGATTGGCGGGGTGGCTATCAGAGGACTAAATGTCAAACTGTGCAAAGAAAGCCAAGGAAATGTCAGACTCTGTTTTGCTGCAGAGCTGATATCTCGAAGTGTGTTGTTCAGCTGCTTTAATTAACAGATCCAGCAGTTGTCAAACTGATCGCAATCTGCAATAGCATGAAGGCCGAACACAGCAAGATTTCCCCTCATTGACATTCAGTTCTGTAACAGTGAGGCACATATAAAAAGATACATCATAACATTATAGCCCAATTTATCAATGCATTCATTCTATACAAATATTTGTATAGATGCTGGTGCTTTTTATGGATCAGTTGTGCTGCATTGGACTTGATATTTAATGATCTGTAAAGGCACATCATCTCTTCTCAGCATACGGGTAAATTGTGCATAGTGATAAATACTCAGCAGTGAGATCAGCACAGATGACATGCAAAACTATTTATATTCATCATCATTCATACATTAAAAAGTAATGGAGATGAAGAATGGGTTCGACTGAGGCTGAAATACTATCAGATGTGGTGATATAGTATTCAGTTCCCTAATAACCTAAATGTAACTGACAAAACTAAATTAGTCAATAGTGTTTGTATATTAGTCCTGCATGTCATTTATTTCTGTTGTTTTACTATTTATGTTTCCTGCACAGTTGGTGTGGAGCACCCACAATTTTATGGTACATGTACATAATAACAATAGGCCACTCTATTCTAATGTTGACTGTCACGACTAGTACATCTCTGTGAGAATGTTGATGAAAAGTAAAGTTTATATCCACATGCTGAAACAAGAAATGTTAACAACTACCACTTTATCTAATACTCTCTTTGTGCTTAAGTGCATTTTCTGTTGCCTTGGTAACTAATGAAAGGGAGTGTGTGTGCAGAGGTGAGCATAGTGGATAAAACAGTTGGGCTATGCCAACCAACCCCCTGTTCCTAAGTACCCCTTTCTGTGTCTATGTCTCCCTCTCAATCTGATGCCACAGCAACCATAGCACGAAATGTCCTTGCTTGTTATTAGGAAAAGGTTGTAAAGGGCCGGAAGACTTGCAGTGAAGGAAAAATGAGAAAGGAAAGGCTGGTATTAGAGTTTGTGTTCACTGTTCTCCTGAATCCTCCATTAGTTATGCCACGATAGGTGTAGGCTGCTGGGAATCCCCCAGCAGCCTACACCTTGTCGCTATATAAATAAAATTGAATTCCCCCCCCCCTCTGTCTTTAATCCTGGCCATAGCAACATCAAATCAAGTCTGCTTTGGTACCGTTGCAACCTGCCTATTCCACAACTCACCTCGGGTAATTTACATTCAGACTTAAAATCTATCTGAATTCAGCTGAACAGGTGCAAGGCAACCGTTTTTTTTGGTTTTTTTTTAACCCTTTCAAGGCTGATAGTGGATAAAATGGAAATCTAACCCACAGTGGATGTTTGAAACCACAGCTTTTTTCCTCCTGCTTTAAAAATATTAGAATATGCTTTTGCATATTTAGGATAAGCTTTGTCTTACTGGTAGTATATAAAGAGACAGCTGTTCTTCCCACGCTTAAAGCAAAGATAAGCATCTGCCATCAGAACCTGACCTGTACACTCAACCCAGCAAATTATCCTAATTGGCTTTTAAAAAATAATTACTATGTAATCTCTTTGGATTCTAATTATACAGAAACACACACTTGTGTAATCCAGTTTGTGAATCTGCTACTTTCTGAAAATCTGGAAAAAACATTAATGACACACACACACAAACATTTTAAGACTGAACAATGTGTTTTATTGGCAACCTTGATTTGTATACAGCTGAATTTGAAGGACTTGTTCTCCAGTGTAGTTTATTTTAAATAAGTTAAAACATATTAATAGGAAAATTAATAATAAATCAATTAGATTCTTACATTTTGTAACAGAAACCATTTTACGTGGGTTTTGCAATCTAAATGGAAATTATACTGCCAGTTGTATTGTTCAGTAATGTATAGCTTTGTTGTAGAAATGTATAGTGAAGTTTTGAGAGAACTATTTGCATGTTTACCAACAGTGACATCGAGCAGATACACTTGACTGCGAAACAGCAGTTGAGCTGGACTTGAAACACTTTATGTACACAACACTAGTGTGGCAGAATAATATTTTTCTTGGTAATTTGGCACCAAGAATGTTCCTCCACTCTAGCTGAGTCCCCATAACTCCTCCATCACAAAGCCTGGTTGATCATCAGTCAGAAGTAGTCCAAAAAATGAACTTTTAATTATGTACAATTCTAACTCTGTAAGCCTTAATTGGAAACCAACCGTTTAAGAGCTCTCTGGCTGTGAAAACCATGAGCCAGGCTTTGTCATGTAGGTGTTTCTTCCTATATCTATAAAGTGCCTTTTATAAAGCTCTCTCCGTTTGTTTTTTCACACCAGGGCCATGCGTTGTGGTTTTTCTAGGTTGGCTCGAAATTTATCAAGAAACCGTGATGCTAATTCGTCGTCCACTAGTCTCCCGTCACTGGACAACGTAATTGTCATCAGCTGCTTGGTGCATAGGGTCTGATCATCCTCACAGAGGTGCAGTTCAGCCCTGGACGTCCCAACAGCAAGGATACATGCCTGAGGCGGGTTAATCACAGCACTGAAGCCACTGATTCCAAACATCCCTAGGTTAGATATACTGTGGGATAAAAAGAGAAAAAGATAGCACGCATATTAGCACGTCAAAGTTAGCTGAAGATAATAAAAGGTCAAGACGATAAATAAAAACTAAGCAGGCATTAGTGGCTATAAAACAAATTTATTTAGGTTAAGAAAAAAAAGAAAAAAAAGAAAAAAGAATATTATCACTTTTAATGAATGACTTTTTGTCAACATCTGATAGACAGCTGCTAAAATAAAACGCTAAGCAGTTAAGATTACTACAGCAAAATTCAGCTCAAGAACTGCCCCTAAATATTGTGCAAAAATGACCTGAGGGCTTTCTGATGTTTGCATTAATGGGAGTTCTGGTTCAGGGGAATGGAAAAACTAATATAGGTGAAGGATATAGACATAATGTATATCCTCAGGAGGACGAAGAAAGTGGTCTCCGTAGGAATCCATTGCTTCTGCCTGACACAGAAACCCCATTTGTTTCTAAATGACACCATTAATTCTAATGAGTTAAAAAGCCCCCCTCCTTCACACTTCTGCAATTGATGAACAGTAACTGATGGTCTTTGTCGCCCAAGAACACATTCAGCTCAGGCTCACACGAAATGTAGAATATGCATAATATATTGGCTCACTGTGAAACCAGATTTTAATCATAAATGCGGAAATGTATAATGGCTTATTCTTATAACTGAGTTTCAAAGGAACATTGGGGAAATAGTATTAATAGATCACAGGAACCACTTTTTGACACATTACAAAAAAGTCTATTGAATAGCAATTAACTGAGACAGCAGTACTAAAAATAAAAAGGAAAACCTGGTAAAAATACTGACTATAATAATGACTTTACCTAAATGAGCCTCCCTGGTATTCCTCAGGAAGCAGTTTCCCATCTCGAGCCTTCTGGGCCAGAGCCTATAAAAACACAAGATGGATATTCTTAAAGAAATAAATACATTTGATGTATAAAATAGATCAAATACACAATAGCCAGAATACATGTGTGATATACACAACAGACTTGGAAATGTAGATAAAACCATAAGCATGTGCAGTACTAATTAACTGTTAGTTATTGTACAGTCTGCAACACAAAATACAGAAAAGAATGTTTTCCTAATAAGGTTCAGCTCCTCACAAATGCAACTAGAAAAATTTGCATTTCCTGCGAAAATGCTGTGTGGATGCCTTAACGCGTAAGACGTCTGCTGAAAAAAGCTGAAAAAGTTAAAAAAATTGCAAAAAGTTGTCTGGCGGTGAAGAAACTGAAAATTTTGCAGAAAACAGGTGAAGAAGCAGAATTTTTTTGCTGAAAAGTGGTGAAAAGCAAAAAATTCTACTGAAAGGGGTAAAGACGGAGAAATTTTTGCTGAAAAGTGGTGGGAAAAAAAGTGTAGCCCTGAGCAGGATTCGAACCTGGCCCTTTTGGTCTCAAGGTAGCCACTTGTCTCACTAAGGCAAGCTCATTCTCACAAAGAAGAGGTGGAGAGACTGACAGTTTTGATGAAATGAGCAGAAGCTGCTGAGAATTGTGCTGATAAGAGGTGAAAAGGCTGAAAATTTTGCAGAAAAGAGGTCAATCAGCAGAATTCTGCTGAAAAGAGGTTTTTGCTGAAAACGGCTGAAAAAGATTGGAGAGACTGACAATTCTGCTAAAATGAGCAGAAGCTGCTGAGAATTGTTATGAAAAGAGGTGAAAAGGCTGAAAATTCTGCAAAAAAAGAAGTGAATCAGCAGAATTTCTGCTGAAAAGAGGTAAAGAAGCAGAAAGTTGTGCTGAAAAGAGATGAATCAGCAGAATTTCTGCTCAAAGGAGGTTTTTTTCTTAAAACAGCTGAGATTTATGCTGATAAGAGGTGAAAAGGCTGAAAATTTTTGCAGCAGAGGTGAATAAGCAGAATTTCTGCTGAAAAGAGGTGAATGAGCAGAATTCTGCTGAAAAGAGCAGAAGCTGCTGAGAATTATGCTGATAAGAGGTGAAATGTTTGAAGATTTGGCAGAAAAATATGTCTGTGAAGGTTCTCAGTCATCCAGGTCATCTTAGTCAAAGGAGCTTGCAAAGAAAAGCGTCTGGACTTCTTTAAGTTGCTTGAAAACGTTTCACCTCTCATCCGAGAAGCTTCTTCAGTTCTCCACCATTTGACCTTAGAACTGAAGAAGCTTCTCGGATGAGAGGTGAAACGTCTTCAAGTAACTTAAAGAAGTCCAGACGCTTTTCTTTGCAAGCTCCTTTGACAATTTGGCAGAAAAGAGGTAAATCAGTAGAATTTCATCTCATACTCATCTCACTGAGCCAAACTGGTTCTCATATACCTGAAAAAAGGTGAAAAAGCTGAAAATTCTTATTAAAAACAGCAGAAGAGGCCGAGAAAACACTGAACTTTCTGGTGAAAAGAGGCAGAACAACCTGGTTCTGCTCAATTTCAGTCCACCAATCAGAGGTACTGCTTCTGTCTGCTTCATCAGGCTGTGTACTTGTATGTATTTCTGCCATGGAGCGTTAACAAGAATCTGAGATCCATATTAGAAAAGCTGCCAAAATCATAAAATGTTGCCGAATTGTAATAAATTATCAATATGAATTACAGGTCTGTGATAGTGTATTAATTTGTAGTGGAAGAAAACACGTGGACAAGGTGGAATTGAACCCACGACCTTTGGGCTTCAGACCCGTGTCATTACCAACTGCGCCACTGGGAAAGAGCCCGGGGCGCCTGGAAAACAGGGTGATGAGCAGTCAGAATTAGATCGCGGTAAGAGGCGAAAAACGCCGTTTTTTGGAGTTACAAAACGTCGTGTAACTCAATAACTAGGTGGGATAGAAGCATAATTCTTGTACTGGGTGAATCAGCGGACTTTGGTTTACTTTGACTGCGATTTTCATAGCTCTTTGTAACTCCGTCGCGGAGATATGACGAGAGAAGAAACGGATTCATTTTCGGAGTTTGAAAAATGAAAGGAGGACAGATTTCCACCCCTCAAACAAACGTAATTTATGGCTCAACGGTAAGATGACTGTAAAAACTGCTTAGACCGTGAGTGTCAGCACTGTCTGAAGATGAATTGGCACAAGCCCCATGTCTTAACTTCGCTTCGTTAAGGAGAAATGACGATTTGAAAATGCCTTCAGTTTCAGTATTTCAGCTCTGAGTTTCACAACCTCCCCATAGACTTTGAATGGGGAGTTTTGAGACCTTGTGTCACTTCGAGGCAAATTGTGAAAAAACCGTAACTCACACAATAATTATAGTGACACTGTCTTAAAGCCAGCAAAAATACCTACATTTTGATGTATAATTTGTGGGGGGTGAGTGGAAATTGAGCAAGTAGCAAGAAGTTGTTCAGACATGAAGAGAAAATTCAGAACGGACGAGCACTCACTCTGAGTTAATTGCATAGCAACCATAACAACGCATGTATTTTGTGAAAAATCACAAAGCTGCAACTGAAAACTTAAAGAGGCATTAAATGAAAACGGTAACAGATATGAAAAAGCTGAAACACACAGGAATAGCCCAATCATTTGAGAACGTTTTAAAGTTTGAATGGTGTTTCTATGTGAAAGTATGAGCATGTAGTTAAGTTTCAAAAACAAGAAAGTTTTAGCAGAATTTCTGAAGTTTTCCATTCATTTCAATGGGACAAATTAAAGGAAAAAAGTGTAATATTTTAAATAGTATAATAGCAATAAACACCAAAAGATATAGCCGGAAAGAGCAGAACAGTTTAGAGTTTGAACTGAGAAAATCGGCTGAAAACTGAGGGAGTAGTTAAGGTGCAAAAAACGTACGGAAGCGACAAGAATAAAGGATAAAGAATAAAGAGAAACAGGAACTCAATGCCCTTGAGGGCATCCACACAACTAATGAAAATAATATTAAAATCAATGTCTGACATTGAAAAAAACGAAAAGACAGAATAAAGAAACGCAAATGGAATTCAAAACTGAAATTGCACTTTTAAAATGTTCACCATGGTCCTCACAGAAATAAATTACTATCCTAATGTGCATGGGTAAATTAAAGAAACGGGAATGAAAAGCACCCAGAACTGCAGATGAGGCATCTGGTAATACATTAGTTCAGCTAGGTTATGCGAATCCTTGCTCTCTCACAGCATGAATGCTGTCTGAAAAGCTTGGAGAAACCCAATATAACTGAGAAACAAAGCGTGAAAAAGGTATTGTTTCTAGTGCAAACACATGGCTCATTCAACCTTCTCAAAGAAGGATGGTGATATCAAGCAGTAAAACATTATAAAAGTACATGCTCCACATTATACCACAGACTGTGTTGAAATAATGAAGAGCTTATTGTTAAAATGTAGCACTGAACTTATCTTCTTCTAAGTTATTGGCTTATTTGAATAGAAATGTTCTTAAAAGGTTAATGGTGGGATATAACCATCACGGAAACTTGAGAGTGACTCACAAGACACAATAGAGTATGGTCGGTACAATTATGATAAGAGCCCTAAGTGCAAAAACAGTCATGTTCCTCTGCATCAAATCAACGGCCAGCAGTGCTCTATTCAGACATTGTGTTAATTTTAATTCGAGACCTATGAAAACCAGCAAATGCACATTTACCTCAAAGCAGCAGCACAAATAAATTGAATAGCTGTGGGTGGTAAAGAGCATTTTGAAGGCTTAGGTGGAGTGACATGTGTGCAGTGTTACTACTCATGCTTTAAAGCAGCTGTTGTGTATGCAAGTATGTTAGTACTGAAACATTCTGATCTGGCATCTGAACAACTGACAAATATTACATTATTTGAACTAAAATAATCAAAATAGGTTAAGACAATCACTATAAAAGTAATACATTGTCTTCTGGGAGTCACAACAAATCATTAGCAATATAATTAGAAAGAACAGAACACTTTGACCACTTTAATTTTAGTTCTCTAAAGAAAAAAAAACAAACGAAAACAATTGTTTTTCAATATAATGAAAAAGGAAGGAACGCAAAAAGGAACAAAAGATAAAAAAGGAACTGTTTGTGATGCAAAAGTGTTTAACAAACATAGCAGCGCTTCTGGTCTGAGCTGGACCACCACGGCAGCCAGTGGAGACAAACTATATAATAATACATGTACATATTTCAAAGCAAGCAGCTATGTGTATTCAATAGGTTGATGAAAAATGTAAAATTGTATTGTGTACACAACTGTTTACACATATTCACCTCTGGTTTTGGTAGTCAAAGTCAAAGTGAAAGTCAACACAAACAGAAGCACCCGATCTTGAGCAATCACATTTGTTGCAAAAACTGATCACATGGGTTTAGGCAGTTACAGTAATAGTATGTCTAAAACCTAATCACACACCCACTGCTAAATCCAACCACCTGCTGACTATCACTGGCATACACAGATATGCACCGTGAATCAAACGTACTTTCACCCCTCTCAAGTTTAAATTAGCACTCTTGCATGAACAAATGCTATTATACTAATACGGTTTCCACCACTGTCACTGCAACAGCTAAGGTTACATGTGCTGACACTGAGCTGTGATGTCGATAATGTGCAAGCAACACTGTGTCATTAGAGCCATAAGTGTTCTAAAAGTCAGCTCTACTTCTTGATTATGGAAAGAGTTTTGCATTTTCAGGTTTTATGACTGGTAGCTGATGAATCCAACATCAATGTGTACAAAGATAAGACAGTCATAAAAACAGGCTCTGAACTTTAGGGAATTTTACATGTCAAACATTATATTTTTTATTATCATCGTCTATTTCAAAGTCATTTATAATTCATCGATTTGTGATGCATGCGTCTTTGATAGAAGTGTGTGGCTCTTTTCATTAAGTATCTTTTTGGTGCTTTACATTTTCAGAGCAACCTTGGAAACAAATTATTGTTCCCAGGTGTTTATGAGAAAGCAAAAAATGAAACAAAAAAAAAAAAAAGACCATTTTTACTTCATATACCATATCTAATCGATCTCTTCTCCAGATATCAAAAATCAAATTCCAAATCTACTGGCCTTTATATTAGATATAAAGTGCTTCTCCTTTTCAGTTGATTAACTTTGTACAACACTTGGGAGATATCAGGTTCATCTGGTTAGTTAGCTCTGCTATCTGCTGACTTGATGCTAACTTAACTTCAAATACTGTTTTAGCCACCACCACTGAGCTGGTGCGTAGGTTGCCCAGAGTGCTAATTTGGACTTTTCCATGCAGTACTTTTTGCTTTGCATTTATTTATTTTTATCAAAGCAAGAAAAGAAGAAATATTCTGTTCAGGAAACATCATCTTTCAAGGGGTTTTCCAAGCTCCAGAGTACACAATGGTCAAAAACCATCTGCCCATGTTCCCAGATTTTGTTTCAGAACTAACCACCACATGGAGAAAACAACGTCTGCACGTGGCACTGCACTCTATGGATTTTGAGATTCTCCGTTTTCTCACTTCCCCCCTATGAGGAATAGAGGAGCTTGTCTTGTGTCTGGTGTGTGTGCTACGTACCTTCACTGACAGCACTCCGAATATGACCAGTTGTTTATTTGCTATGTTAATTCAGCTAGAGGTAAAGGACTGTCTAAACAGGGGTTGCCCCACTGAACCTCCACTGAACCTAGCACCAAAGGTTTGCCTTTGCCTCAGGGAGTGACAGCATAGTCCACCAGGGCAACCTCATGAGCCCTATTTAAGGAGGTTTCTGTGAATGATATTTGTATTGTAGCTAGTAAGTCATTACCACACTCTTGTTCAGATCTATTACTGGTGCTCTGACACTGGTTCAGTGGCTACTCTACAGGGCGTGTACATATACTCCATAATGTATTTGTTGTGATGAGTGAATCAACTCCAAGGAAACACAATGTTATTACTACAACTTCTGTTCCCTGAAGGAGTGGAAATGAGGATTGAATGATGCTACTCTGAATTAATTAAGTTCCAGCCAGAATCTGTTAGGGTCCAGTCAAGTCTAAATCTCACATTAACTCATAGCATGTCAGAACAATGATTACACATAGTTGTTTTTTGCCTTCAACTCTTTTATTTTCCAGTTCTTTACCTTAGCATTAGATGAGATCTCCTGGACTCCTTTGTTTGCAGCATCCTTGATGATTGGAGTAATGAGACCTTTGTCTGTCGCCACAGCAATAGAAATATGCACTGAATCAAGTGCACGGGCTCCATCACCAGACCACGTCACATTCACTTCTGGCATTTCCTAGGAAACAGGAGTCAAAGGTCACCTCATGTCCTCATGTTATCAGGGATAAATCAAGACAAAAAGAGATAAGCTCTCTTCAGTTGAGGTGTGTTAAGCTGCTTCCTTATTTCTACAGAGGTTGCTACGGATCCACATATTTGATTTGGCACAGATTTTACACTCACTTACACTCTCACTCTTGATGCAGCCCTCCTACTTTATCTGGGCTTGTGACTGGCACTAGAAGACCATTAGTTTGTGATCCCCTGAGGCTGAATTTGTATCTCCTCCTGCTCTAAACTGGGAATCTTTTGAGTGTTTTTAACAAATACTCATCAGAAGTGGAGCCCCTATAATAAAATATTAGTGGTAATGCAAATGAGCTTGACATTTGAGAGGTACACAAATACATTAGACCAACAGTAAAACACAGTGAATGTGACAGTGCCTGTGTTGCTTTGGTAGCTTTTGCAATCAGAATTAAGATATGAATTCACTATTGTGCCAAACACATTTTGCTTTTTCAAGATTTCCCCTTGTGGGACTAATAAAGGTATCTTATCTTATTAGCTCTATAATCTAAGGAGCTTGGAAAGAAAATCGTCTAGACTTCTTTAAGTTGCTTGAAAATGTTTCACCTTTCATCCGAGAAGCTTCTTCAGTTCTAAGATCAAACGGGTGAGAGTCCCAGATTTAAGCCCCATGGGAGTGTCACCCCAAGAGGGACAATGGACCCCCTAATGATCCTCTACCCAATTACACGAGCCTAAGTGTGAAAACGGGTGTAGGTCACTATCCGCCAATGTTTTGGGTGAGCTCATTGTGAAACCTGGCCCCACCCTATCATCTGATTTCCTGAGGTCAAATGGCCCAGGATGTGAGTGGGCGTTAAGGCATCTGGGAAGGGATCTCAAAGCTGGATTATAGATGGCAGACAGTTAAGTGTCGTAAGCCACCGCCTCTGTTCAAAGATGGTCGTTCACAGTGGACATAGATGGCTCTTTCACTCCTCTTTCAAACCATCAGTCTTCTCTGTCCAAAATATGAACATTGGCATCCTTGAAAGGGTGACCTTTGTCCTTTAGATGCAGATGGACAGTCAAGTCTTGTCTCGTGGAGGTGGCTCTGCTATGTTGTGCCAAGCGTTTATGAAGTGGCTGTTTGGTCTCTCCAATATGGAGGTCTGAGCATTCCTCGCTACACTGTACAGCATACAGTACATTGTTAAGTTTCTGTTTAGGTTTGTGTTTAGATGGCAGACACCAACTGTCTGCAATCTACAATCCAGTGTTGAGATCCCTTCCCAGATGCCTTAACGCCCACTCATATCCTGGGTCATCTGACCTCAGGAAATCATATGATAGGGTGGGGCTAGGTTTCACAATGAGCTCACCCAAAACATTGGCTGATTGTGACCTACACCTACCATTTTCACACTTCGGCTCGTGTAATTAGGTAGAGGATCATAAGGGGGTCCATTGTCCCTCTTGGGGTGACACTCCCATGGGGCTTAAATCTGGGACTCTCACCCATTTGTTCTTAGAACTGAAGAAGCTTCTCGGATGAGAGGTGAAACATCTTCAAGCAACTTAAATAAGTCCAGACGCTTTTCTTTCCAAGCTCCTTAGACTACAATGACCTGGATGACTGAGAACCTGCACAGACATTAGCTCTATAAATTCTCTGTAGGTTCCTTTCGTTGAGGGTTCATCTTTTTATTTCTTCATTTCTATTCGTGTTATTAAAGTTATTACATATTATGTGGCATAGAATATGACAACATCTAAGGCACGACAGGAAGTCATAATAAAAGGATAGAGTGCAAACAGAAGTGCATTTATCACCAATTGGCGCACCTGTAAGAAAAAAAAAAAAACAATCATCTGGAACACAAAAATTCAAAACTGGGTACATAAATCAACATTCTTCTTGTGGGGGGAGTGTGTGTGTGACAGAGAGAGAAAGGGAGAGAGAGTGTCGAGTGGAAGTGTGTAGATGTGTGTGTCTTTGCCATGAAATTTACTTGAAAATGAGGATGGGAAGTGGCAATAATGTGACACAATATTTTATATTAGTATAATAAAATAGTATTTTAGAGTGTAAAATAAGTAAGTCATTATATTCTTATGAAATGTTGCTGGAATAACTACATTACCAGGAGGGCCACATCGTCCACAACGTCCTATGCCTTGCACATATTCTTTAAATCTAACAACACATCTTAGACACATGTGTCCAAATGGTTTATTGAGCACTGGAAGAGATTAAAGTTATGGATAACACTGCAATGTTCTAAAAAATACAGGGTTAGAGATGAACAGATGACCCATCTTTAGCAATTACACACACTGAAGGAACAAATGACAACAAATGAGGAGTACTTACTCTGAGTGTAACAGCTGCTGCCTTGATGATGAAGTCATTAACAGACACTTTAATCTGTTCTGAAAGGACAAAGGAGGATTTATGAGAATAACCTAATCTCTGCTTATTATTATCAGATCTAAGCCAAGCGGAAAGCTGGATAAGCTAAAAACCTATGGTTCCAAATGCCAAGGCACAGTGAAAGTCGAGTATCTTGTACAAGACCTGCAATGTTTCAGTTATCAAAAAACATTCAGTTAAAGAGGGGAAATTCTAAATGAATTAATTTCCATGTAAACAAACTGCAAGTGCATGACATTACACATGCTATTGCATAGGGAAAAATGCAATATATTGTTGTTGTTCACTCCAGCTGATCAGAAGAGGCCCCTCTATGCCAAACTCACTGATGCGAATTTGCTTCATTCCCTGCTTGATGTGTAACACACATTGGGGCAGTCAGGCTTGGCATCAGAGCCAACTTTTACTAGTGGCCAATAATGCAGTACCAGACAGTTCTGAATGCTGTGAGCAGTATGATTAATGAGCTAACCGTGAAATCGCACTGGTCGAGAACAATGAGAGTCCACAAAAACAACCGGTGAGAGAATCCCTCCGTACACACACAACCTTGCTAATAGGTCTGGAATGGCCATCCCATTTCCTCTATCACAGAGACAGGACCCAAAGAGATTTACTGTTTGTTTGACTGTGCTGAAAAGTTGAGCTAAATAAGGCCAATTACGTGACACAGCATTAAACTAAGTGTTTTAAAATTGGAATCTGACATAGTACTCTTACTTAATCAACATGAAAAAATGTCCTGAAGTAGTCACAGGATCCATTTAGAAAATCAAGCCATTAAGGATAGATATTTTTCTTTTTATGTGCAAAAGTGAATGGTTTGTGGTGGAAACTGTCCTTCAAATTACACACCCAAAATTCTGTTTCACAAGCAGTAGCTGTTTGCTCAATAACCGTTGTTAGGGAAGGTTGTGAAGCTGAGGAAGTAATGACCACACTGCTAGTTTCAACCAATGCTTCATTTGATATTAGAATTGCATCAGACTTACAGTATTCAATGTGTATAGTGTGTATTTTTTTTTTAAAAAATTATAAGATTGTAACAATCTATCTTCCCTGTGGTATTCACTGCCCCTACATTTACTGTTAAACCCACATTTATTCCTTGGCTTTCAGTTCTGACTACCTTTATTTTGTCATTTCTTACTCAAGTTTTCTCATTTTATACTTCAGTTCTTAAATGTCACTTGATTATTTGAAATGCACAACACTTTGGTCAACGGCTATTGGTTTAAATGTGCTATATAAATAAATTTGACTTGTATTTAGAGGCCTTTAATAGCATTTTTTTAAAATTCAGTAATACTGTCATTTATCACATGGTACACAACAACAGATTAAACATGTTTAAGTATTAATACTATGCTGTAGAAAATTAAGAAATGGCTTTGGTAGACATGGCTCTTTCCTAGATCTCATCAGTAGAAGTCAGCCCTGTGAATCCAACTTCAGCCATTCACAAATCCCCTCTTAAGAATCCATACAGCATGTGCACACTCATCATGCTGAGTAAGTAAAATGTGGCAAGTACACAAAACATAGTGATACTGTTGATGCTTAACAAAAAGCACAGCAAACAGAAATAAAGTTACAAGTTGTGCCCTTTGTCAAGAAACTGACTGCAATTCCTTTTTGGATTTAGTTTGTCTAAATTACTTCTCTTTATGATGCCATACTGTCTCTGTGATACTGAGCATAGGGCTCTATTGCAGCCATAGATATACTGCAGGTCTTGCTTGTGGGGTACTGCTTCATGGATAGGCATTTAAACTTCACAATTGGCTAAATCATTTGCCAAGTACAATAATTTACCTGTCCATAAAACAAATGTCACCACCCCTGTGGAACACAGATGTGTGTATTGATTTGAAACACAGGAACGGACATGAACTACGAGCTGAATGCTTGAATGAAGCGTCACATTAATCTTCTGAAATCCACAACTTCACAGATAAGCTGTCTTACAAATGTACCTGTCAGTATGCATTAAGGGAGATACCACTTGCAGGACAACAACAGTGTTAATAAAAAGACAAGTTTTTTCATTTCATTGTTTTTACCTTTGGCCAGATCTTTGCGGAGTTGCACGACAGCAGCCATGTCACAGTCGATGGATGCATATGAATGGGGGATGGTGGTCTTTGACTGGGTAAGCCTTTGAGCAATCACACGACGGACATTTGAAGCTGGAACCTCAGTGAAAGTTCCCTGGAGATATGAAGGAGGAAGAAGGGGAGGTAAATAATTCAGTGAAGGATAAAAAAAAAAAAAGACATTTTGAGAGAGCCAACACTGATATGGTGGACACATCTTCACTGCTGTGTCTGCTAATGACTCCAAAAACCCATGAAATGAATAAATGTTGACGGCAGCCTTGATAGTTAATGGCTGGTTAAAAAGAATCCTCAATCTTTGAGATGAACAGGCAATACCTTACGGGATACCACTAACTATACCAAATGAAACTGATAAATATCTACAGCAGCAATGTAAAAGTTAACCATGCAGAAATAGTGATTGAGATGAGACAATCCCATTACATCCTCTTAGCCAAAAGCGACAAATCCCCAAATGACTGAATGATATCTGGCAGTTTCTTAGTACGACCCGAAATAGAAACTGCGCCATGTAAGAGTATTTTTGAGAGGATGTGTGAGGAGTGATCACCGGTGCTCCTGGTTTTCCCGGTACAGACAATGGAGGTATGTTTGGTCTGCTTCCTGGAGGTAGAGGACTGGCTGCTGGAGCAGAGATGGGACTTGGAGGAGTTGAGGCTACCACAGATGGCACTGCTTTGGGAGCAGGAGATGCTTTCAGAAGATTCAGTGCATCCCTGTTAAGAAAAAAAAGGGACCATTTTAACATTAAATGTGAGAAAGACACTTTTAGAAGAAAAAAAAACCAAAAAAACAAACTACATCCACGAACCTCCACTGAAGCTGGAAGCACCATATTCAACACCTTTTTGTCCAACAAATACACTATCCTGCCTCTGAACATGACCAAACCATCTCAGCCTTATCTCTTTCTTCTTTCTAAAGTATGAAGCCATACTACTGCTCACTGATCATTGCCGCTCCTCTTAGCCTAGCTTCAACAGCAATCCTAGTGATTTTCCATTCACTGAGGCCACCTGGAAGAGTGTCAAAACTGTTTTGGATGCAGGGAAAACCAGACACCTCAAACTAGGCACAATAAACACATTGGACTGGGTCAGAAGTTTGTCAAATACTACTCAGGATAAAACTTTATATAAAATTATCAATATTTATGATTGCACCACATGACAATCCAAATAGACAATGAAAACATGCTTCGTTTGAAGAAAAACAAAAAAAAAAAAAAAACATGATTATTTTTCAGCTTTAGTTGACTCAGTCTTTGTTGAACTGCACCTGATTTTCAGTTCCAGCCTGTTAAAGAGATAACAGACATCATTTATTACTTCTAATAACCCTTTTCTTTTTCATTTATCAAATGACCTAATTTTTTTATGTAAAAAACAAATCAAAATATTTTCTTCTTCATGAAAAAGTGCTCCAATGCCATTATCTCTGCCTTGACTGTTATTAACACAATTTCATCTGTGTGAAACAACACTTACATAACTAAAGTTAGTATAAAAATGCATTATTCATCCACATCGTTCTATTTGCCCTACAAGTAACAGTCATCTGGTTTTTGTTTGTGTCAGATTTCTGGAAAGGTAACATTCAGTTTCTTCTGGAGAAAAGGAGTCATGAGAATCGTCCGTTATTCTCAAACACCATCGGCACGGGTAGGATCCGGTGCCAACTGCAGGAAAGCTTATTCAAAACCTTTGGTCTAAGTGGACTTCCCTCTAGCATAGTGAGTCATGGACAGCCTGACTTTAACCAGAAAAAAAAAAACAAAAAACAAAACAAAACACTACATCCATGAACCTCCTCTGGAGTTGGAAGAACCGTTTTCAACACCTTTTGTCCAACATATACACTATCCTGCCTCTGAACATGACCAAACCATCTCAGCCTTATCTCTTTCTTCTTTAAAGGAAGTATGAAGCCATACTGCTGCTCACTGATCATCACCTCTCCTCTTAGCCTAGCTTCAACAACTCTTTCCCATAAACTCACAGTATGGCTCATCAACTTAAAATAAATAAATAAATAAAAATATGCTTGAGTAAATATAAGTTAAAAAAAAAAGGAAATAAAGTTAAAAGTAAGAGTCATCTGGTTATTGTTTTTGTGAGCTTTTTGGAAAGGTAACATTCAGTTTCTTCTGGAGAAAAGGAGTCATGAGAATCATCCGTTAGTCACAAACACCATCAGCACGGGTAGGATCCGGTGCCAACTGCAGGAAAGCTTATTCAAAACCTTTGGTCTAAGTGGACTTCCCTCTAGCATAGTGAGTCATGAACAGCCAGACTTTAACCATGAAAAAAACACTATCAAATGCTGTATACTAATTATTTTGATGTAACACTGCATTCACATTAAAGAACTGTTTGTATACAACTTGCAAGTCATCCTGCACCAACTTGATACAACATAATAACACAGTCCCTTCATTAAGGCTCATAGTTCACCCTTTAAAGTTAAGGATTACAATCACGCTATCTCGAGGAGTCATTTGAACAAGCAGATGTAAAATGTGGATGTGGAATTGTCACTATGGTAACCCAGGAAATGAAAATTTCCAACATGTGGCTAATGTGCTAAAGCAAGCAAAAGCTAAAGCAATTTATTCAAATAGCATTTCCTTAGACAAGAGTGCCTGGTTTACAAAAGTTAACAAACAGCACGAGAAACTAGAATTAATAAAAACTTAATTCTGAAAAGGACAAACAATAAAATCCATGTAATAACTGAAGGCATTTAAAGGCAGGATGAAAAAAATGTAAATATAGCTTTAAATCAAGTTGCTGTTTTGGGCCTTTTAGTCAAAATTGAATGGTTCCACATTAGTCTCCAGGCCATAGGTCCTGCCACATGCCTTCAGCAGCCCTCCAATTTACAGGCCTTGCAGCTCTGTTTCAAACTGAAAAAAAAAGTCTCAATACGTTTGTTCTGCAAGGCTTTTGTGGGCAATATCAGACAATCAAGACAGCCGATTAAATTGGACAACTTGTGAAACTTGAGGTAATAATATTACCTTAAACACAGAATCTTTACTCTATAATTACATCAATCACTGAGCATGATATGGACATTTTTCTCTAACAGCCTACAGTTTCATAAAGGTTGTAGAGAAAGTGATTGAAGATATTAAAGACTGCTATGCTAAGAACTAAAATGGGAAGAGAAAGGCAATAAAAGAGAGGAGGTACTAAGAAAACCACTCTGGATAATTTTGATCCTACTAGTAAGAGCTGGAAGGAGCAGGTATCAGGTGTACTTGTTTCTAGCTCTTTAGTTCTAGTTCATCGGATATGTAAGGGGTCTTTTGTCTGGACCAGCTGCCTCTCACCCCTAGCATAGCGCTAGGAATAGCCAAAGCCCCACAGCTGCCAATTTGTTCCGTCTGGCACATTCACTCCTCCCTTTCTCTTACCTATAAAAGTATGTGTTTGTGGAGGGAAAGGGGCAGTTTGCAAGTCCCTCAGCTAACCACAAAGGATGACAGAGAGTGTTTATTGATTACAGAGGGCTATCAATTTCAATACCACAAAGTATTATGAAAGTCCCATATAAGAATCAATAAAGCCTTTATGTTCTTGAATAAATTCAAGTCAAGTCAACAGCAACCTGGAGGGGCCACTAAAAGATGACACCGCAGATACCTCTTTTTTTTTTTTTTTTTTTTTTTAAATGTGGCTTTCTGCCATGCCTTTTTCAGACCAACCATTTATATCATTACTGACAGCCAAGGAAAAGGAGCTGTGGAAAGACTAGGAGAAGGTGACCAGAATATTAAAAAGGCACAGAAGCAGCACTCACATGCACGCATGAAAAGACAAGTCTGAACACACTGCAGGGATCATGAATTTAAAATAAACAAACAAAAAGAAATCAATGCTTTTAAATTCAGAGGGAATCAAAATGATGTATTACAAAAAATAAGTGTAGTGTAGTCTGACTAGCGTTTTCTTAATGATTTCAGCTTTAAAAAATAACATCAGTGCAGAAGCACACATTAAACAGCACATTTCCACTACAAAACTCAGAAATAAAACAACAATATTATTAACAATATTATTGTTTAGAATATTGTTTACAATTCAGGGTGTAACAAAAAGGGTGTAGATTTACATCTAGGTGTTAACAAGATCAAAAAGGGGTTAAATTTAAAAGTATAGGCCTCCCAAACTAAAGATACTTCAAATGCACAGCAATGTGAAAGCTTCAGAATTACTGGCTATCCTTTTCACTAATGCAATCAAAATGAACATAAATGATATCTCCCCTGGATTATCACAGGGTTAATATATTCCTGTTGTGAAACTATAGCAAACACAGCTGGTGCTGGTTTTTAATTAGCTGTCACAGCATTGGACGAGTCAATCGTTGTTAATGACAATGGTGATAAAAATGGTGAAAAAGAGCAAAAAATGCATTTGCCTTTACACTTTCTGTTTTAAAGCTCTGCTTTTGATTATTGACCAGTACTTACACAGTACTTTTCTAATCTATTTCAGCACTCAAAGTGCTTTCTTACTATAAGCCTCAATTACCTGTTCACACACAATCACGTTTTTCTAAAAAGTGCGTTTTAAGCTAACATTCACACACTCACGCTTTAATGGATACATCACGGGAAACTCGTGCAGAATATATTGCCAACACACCGACTTTCTGACAGTTACACAACGTGCTCTACGTTCTACGCCACAACTGGCTAGCACTGAAATTGAATGCGAATTTGTGTCTGTTTTTACTCAAGAAAGTACAAAGCTTATGTCAAAGCGATATGAAAACATTTGGTTTTAGTCTCCCTAAATATTTATTCATTTCCTAAATATATACCAAATACTTGGAATATGCCTTTCTGTGATACTGCTCCAACCAAAAAAAGTCACTGATGGGAAGTAAAGGGCTAAAAACATAAGCAAAGAAACCACTTGTTAAACATTTCCTCTAGCTGGTAAATCCCACGACAATGAGTAGGGAAATTGTAAGTCTGGTAAGTCAAACTGGCCGGGCCTCCCAAGCTTTTACTGATATTATCACTAAGTAAACAACATAGTATGCCTCTGTACCAATATTTTGTATCACCCCTGGCAGTGACAGCCTTGCCTGCAGAGTTTTAGTAGATACCAGCTAGGTAATGCCTTAGAAATAAAGCTTTGTATTTGTAGCTTTTTGCTTGTTTGCTTTGATTTTCTGGTTGCTCTTTGAAGAGCACATTGTTCAATAACAGAGGGATGGTTAGCCTTTTAATTTTTAATTAAAAGAGTCCCTCTTCCTTTGATATGTTTTCAGCCTCAGCCTTTCCTTTCTGAGGATCAGCTTAAGTTTCATCAAGTGAATATTCCGCTAAAGCATTCAAGCAAATCTGGAGCCCAGCTGAAGGTTTAAAGAGGAGGTCTCTGAGCAACCACATGAAATACAATTAAAACTGCATCACTAATCGAACAATTTAAAACCTTGAAATGTTGACACACAAAACACCCAGCATGTTTATGCTTATAACCTAGAAAATTAATGTAGATTTGTATTAAAAATACATATCTAAATGTACCTAGTGTAGAACAGCATATCGTACTTGCTTGTTTGTTGTTAAGAAACATTTACATATGATTTTTAGTTTGCGATCAAGATGTACATCTACAGAACGGGATTGCTAAAACAAAACAAGTGCCTAACAGGTTTTCTAGGCTTTCTTGCAGCCTTAAACTCACTTGTTAATAAAATTGGTGACATGTTGAAAACATTTAACGTAAATCACAGTGGTGAAATTATGAGAAGGTTTATCTTATGAGAAAAGAAAAACCCACCCTAGTTCTAGGAGTAATCATTCTTTACAGCATTTAGTTTAAAAGACTTCGTGCATACTTCCCTTACTGTCTAACACATACACACCCTTGAAAGCATATGGTCTGTATTTCTATGGTCACCAGTGTGTCCCAGAGACTGGGTTGCTATGGCAACAGAAGTTTCTTAATGAGATCCCTCAGCAGGGTGTTAGTTGGGTAACGAGAGCATTCAATCAAGTCCCCACTGACAGCAGGTAGCCATTAGATCCTTGTCTGTTTGCCACTTTCTGTTGCATGAAGATTTAAATACCTGATACTTTAAACCATGTTAGAGAAATTTCTCCAACATTACTGTCCACATTGACCTGTTCTTCTAACATCTCCTTCCTTTAGAGATTCTGCAATATTATGGTGACTGATTACCATACCAAACAATCCTTTTTAAGCTGATACACCACTAACAGTGTAAACAAACAGAGTACAGTGCATGCAAAAACTGAGACTGATAATTTTACTTTAAACTCTTGACCTTTCAGACTGACCTGCATATGATTATGTCTAGCATCTGAATCTATAGAGATTTTAGCAAACATAATAATCATTGGCCATCTCAAGGTTTGTGTGCAAACACTCAAACAACTGTAAGTCAAAGATTAAAACATAAGCTATAAGGGTATTATGTGACCTTCAACAAAAATAAGAAAAAAAAAAGTCTTAAATTTGCCACCATAAATAAGCCTGACAGCTTGTTTGCACTTTTTACAACCTCCAGCATAACTGATGCACAGATGTTTATTATTATAGGAAGGTATATATCCCATATGCTTGCCTTAAGCATGATATATCTTGCAAAAAAAAAGAAAAAGACAAAAGAAAGTTAAGCCAGTTAAGTGAAAAAACAAACAAACAAACAAACAAACAAACAAAAAAAAACAACTTGTGTCATTTAGGCACTTACTCCTTTGTGATTATTCCTCTAGGGCCTGTGGGTGTGGCCAGTTTTGGATCCAAACCATGAGTGTCCAGAATGTGTCGTGCTGCTGGGCTCAGACGTAACCTGGAAAAGAAAACGAGAGAGTGGCAAAACTTTTAGTTTTAAAGACCTCATCTGGTAGCTTCAAGGTAGTTGCAGAGAAACTTCAAATGAGTTTTACATGGGACAGCTTACCCAATACCATGTGGTGACACTGAACTCCATTGCTTAACTATAAAGACTAGTGTAATTTAACATCTTTCTTCTGACATATCAGTCAATGTTTTTTCGTTTCTAGCACAAAAACATGAACAGATAAAGAAATTTCTCTAACATTTATTACGTCCAGTTATTCATGAGTCCCTGAGCGCGCTCTGCTCAAAAGAGCTGGTTGTTCTGTTTCTGCATACAGACGTGTGCTGCCAACAGGGAATTTGTAGAGTCCCATCTGGTGGATAAACTATGGAAGATCACCAGTAATATGACGACTGAATTGTGTTTTTCCCCATATTTTTTTTTTTTTACTTTTTACTTGTTCATTTATCAGATTTTGTAAAGGCCAATACTGATGTATCAGCTAATACATAATACCGTTTGGGCTCTATAGACACAGTCAGTTATATGGTTGACTTAACTAGTGCAACAATGTACACGATAACTTTAGTGAAATCAAAAAAAAAAATCTTCACATCTAAAAATATTTATACTGAAAAAAATAATGCATAAAAAAGTCTTTAACTGTCAATGTTGTTTTCCACTCTAGATCTCCACTCTAGATATATCCATGCTTAACCTTTTGGCCCTGCCACAGTGATGTTACCAAAGTTCAAATCTGAATATGAGAATGTGCTCAGCAAAAAATGTTTGCAAAACAAGTTCCGTTTGTCAGGGAGTGGTTCCTTTTCCTTTTACAACAGTATTTATTGTGTAAATAGAGACATTCTGAAATGTGAACAGAAAAAGATCATCTCATTCAGCATATTACATGGTGGTAGATACTGCAAAATCCAATCCGACCAGCACAATGTGCTCTAAACAAGAAAAGATAACCTCATTCATTCATTCATTCATTATGTATCTTAAGGCTACGGAATCTCTTTATCTACTTTTGATCAAATTGGAGTGCTAAAAACCACAATGGCCTACTGTGTAAGCACATTTAGCGCATGGAAAAACTCGTCATGTAACCAATAGGGGTCAAAAAGGATTGTTCTGTAGAGTGAATAAAGGTCTATGGACTCTACATCAGATTTATTAAACTACATATTTGACAGATGTCATTTGATTAAGCAAAACAAACGAACAAAAAAACAAAAGCATGAAAGTGACACTCACGGTCCTGATGTGACTGGTTTTGGTGCAGAAGGTGGAGAGGGAGCAGAAGAGGTCACAACCGAGGTAGCAACTGCTTTTGTAGCAGGTGTAGCTTCAGATGGAGGTGCAGCATCTGAAGAGGGGATCTCTACTTGTTTCCAGTCCTGCCCTTCCTCCACCATGAGAGCAATGAGAGTGCCAAGGCGCACGTTGCGACTACCCTCTTCCATCTGTAGAGAGAGGGAGGTGTACTAATAAAATTGGTTCAATAATTTCATAATTACAGCGGAGACTGCTAGAACACAGGTGAAGGGCTATTTTGAAATAGATAAAGGGGAAGGTGAAAGTGGGAAAGTGACATTCATCACTCAACCTGTGGTAACTGAACAGATGAACCTGCCAGGAATTATCAGAGGATCCCTTGAAAATGACGCCACTTTCTCAGTGACAACAACATCTACTGGAATAGGTTCGTCGAGGATGTGTCTTATGCTCTTCAAAGCTGTCAACCATTGATTTACCATGTTCTTATGAAGTAATCCAAATCCAGAGCAAGCTTTTTCCTACTCTCCCGCGCCTGTGTAAGGTGTTGTTCCTCACATATTGATCAGTCTAAATGAAAGGCCAAAGCTTAACATATTGTGCTCAACTACTGCATTGGATCTCATTTCAAACCATATGTCCTTATTGAGCTGCCCCTAAACATGTAGCACAATATGATGAGGAGGACAATCAGGAGGATGAAGAACTACCCATGTTGTTGTACTTAAATATCCAACAAAACCACAGGTAAGTTAAGGGAAAAAAAAATAAAAAAAATCTGACCAAATGCAAAAAAGAAAGATGAACAATAAATAGTCATTAAAGAAAATTAAAAATTATAATAATTAAATAATGCAATCTATGATCATAATGCCAACATTGTAAACATAATCCACCCCTCTCCTTTAGGCTTGCAAAATCAAAGTAGGATTAACAAAAAAAAGTAATATTAACTCACATCTACTAATCTGCCCCGTATGATAAAACATTAAAGTTTCATTTAAAACAAAGTTTTAAAGGAAAACATAATCCTTAAATGACAGGTTAAAAATGCATTTTATTTTTTTTGGCATTATATAAGTGTGCATTAAGCCTATGCGTGACTTATTCTTCATATTTAGTGACCCCACAGTGCCCTTGCTGGCCAGTGGGAGGTGAAAGATGAGGTAATAGGTAAAGAGGTTTTCCAATAAATATGTTGTTCTGCAAATTTCCACAGATATTCATCTTCAATCATGAAAAGGATTTTTCCATGCAAACAAAAACACACAACTTACAATGTGTAGGCTAAATAAAAGAACATAATGTATCAAGACAGAAACACAAATTCATTCATTCATTCATTCATTTGGATAACCCTCCCAAAATTCTTGTGTGTGTAACAGATTGAAACTGTTCTAGGAAACACACCAGCAAGATTTGCAGTCTAGTACAACAGTTCTGTGGTAGTTGGCTATGGCTTGGTTAATGCTGTTTTGTAGCCAGTCCACCAACTCCCCTATGTCAACCAACAAAAATAATTTCTTAAGTGATAGTAAATGCTGCTTAATATTTCTTTCAATTTTACATTATGCAGAAGCACACAACCAGCACTGCTGATCGCATTCAAGCGCTAATAATCAGTAAGTGTTACAGTGTATCATGTGCACGCACACACATAAAATACTACCATTGCCAAAGCACTTAAGTGGATCTTTGAAGTAAAAATCACATGCCATGTTCACAGCAGGCATTATAGATATTTGCATAAACAGGTGCTTCGTGCACTGCGGTGGTGTGGCACTCAACACTGCCATCAAATAGTTACGGAACACCAAAACCTATGGGAAGTGCAAATTATGTTTCTAACCTCATCTACATAAAGTTAAGGTAACCGAAAAAAATCCATCTCCACTGGAAGCAAGTTAAATTCTAAATCTTTGCTGCTTTTATATCCTCATGTCATCTTTATGACCCACAAATCTCTGCAATCAAAGAAATACTGCTGTTGTGACTTATTAAAGAAATGGTATGGAAAGTTGCAGTGGTCAGGCGTGGACAGTTATTTTGTGGCTAATTTTTCTATTACACATATTTGGAGGCATACATATATTTTTTATTTCAGACCACATTTGGGAATAACCATATTTAATAAATCACTTTGTATAACTCATACGTCCCAGGTGGAAAATTTATTGCAATCTGCACCATTATTTGAAGCTTAAAGAGCCTGTCAGGTAAGTCATTTGAATCTAATGCGACTGTGACAGTTTCTACTAATAGAGATTGCATAATTGCCACAGGGAGGTTTCCCACAGCTGTGAGAGTGCACTCACATGTATACGTTTTATCCCCAATATCACAAATCAAGTTTTATTATCCAGGCTATTTTTCTTCGTTTTAGTTACTTCTCTTTTGCATGGCACCTGTGTAAAAAACAAAGTAGGCTATCTGCGAAAAAAGTGAAGCACGTGGCAATAATGTCTACAGCTTACAATGGTGCAGCAATTTAGGATTTTGCAGACACTCACTATTCTTACTGCCCAGTGAAAGAAGGTATAAATTTTACATAGAGCCCTTAAGAGACCTCTCATGAAACCTTCAGCACGGCTAAAGATATTACAAAACCAGACCATTTATGAGGCTTAACGTTCAACATAATATTTTTATACAACAATACAAGCCCTTTGAGACTTTCAACAGCTTATTGACAATAATCTCAAAATAACAGTTGTTAGATGCTATACCTGTACAACGTTTTACATACGTTACCTGATAACAACCATTTCAGGTCTGTTTTTAAATTGTTATAGTCTATACTGGCATACACAGTGTACAGAAGAAGATGAACACAAAGCTCAGAAGGACCCTCTGATTATACAGTGTATGAGCAGTTTACTTGGAAAAGGAACACAAAAATAACAGAGAAAATGAGACAGTTTTGTTTAGTTAGTAAGGCAAGGTTTGCTCCTGATCAATAGAGCATGATAGATAATGTAAAAAGAGGATGGCAGTTATATCTTTGACTTATCAAACAGACTGACAGTCGAATTTAAGCTCTTTCACATAAAATCACACATGTGGAGGGGTGATAAATGACAAACTTGACAGGTTAGCGCTGCAGAATGTTTGGACATCCTTATCAATTCATTGATTCATGAATCTTCCTCTAAATCTTTCCTGCAATTTACTTTTGGTCTTAATCACCAACTAATCAACTTTTAAATACCATCTGTCACCTTTTAATTAATTTCTAGACAAGGCCTCTTTTATTTCAATTTGCTGAACACAGGGGACCAACATGAATTTATCTTCAAAAATATTTGTTAGTTCACGAGTCGATGGGTCATTGTACGCTTGACTAAGTTTAGGATTGAAGTGCGAGGGTCAGGGTAGAGCAAAGCAGTAAGTGCTTAATAAGATGCAGTAATCCACGGTGCTAGTGTTCAATATCATAACACGAGCAGGATCCATGACTGATGGCTGGAAATTGGTAGTGTGCCATAGCAGTACTTGACCCCCATAAATAAACCCTGTGGTGCACAAGTTTCATGTCTGCTTTAGTCTGTACAGGATTGCACCAGCTGCAGGTAATTATTGTAGTCTATATATTAGAAACCCACTGTGTGTTTGGAGAGCCACAATTACACTTCTAAGGTGTTAATGCACTCTGACCCTGACAAAGTGCCATATTGTTTTGGCACTTTAAGACCAAAACACAAAACTCTGAAATGGCGCCAAAGTCTGCTGGTTTTTCCAATACACATGTTCTTTGTCACAGACCGAGAGAACGAAAGCTTGGGGGCTTATCTAATGCAGACCATCATTCTCCTCCAGCTAAAGCCCCTACCCCCAATTCTTCGATGGTTGCTATGGAAACTACTTCATCCCCACAGTGGCTAAGACAAGGATGGAGTAAAGTGAATGTGAAAAAGTGCAACCAAATGAAAACATAAATATATTTCTAACTAAAAAAAATTAGTGTATCGTATACTCTGAATTGTCAGTATATCTGTGTATATATTTGTGAGTACATCTGCTTGCGAGAACTGGCTGCATATTTGTTTTTGTTGTGGTTTCAAATACATTGCCTAATTGAACCCTCTTGCTCCCAGGCGTCATTACAACTTGAGCATGTCCAAAATTACATAGCCAGAGAACATGTTGTATAATAATTACATAAGGCACTCTTTATGACATGAAAGAATATTTTGGCTTTTGTGCATTTACAGGAACATACACAGAAAATACCCAACCACTATTCCTAATTTTTTTTTTTTTTTTTAAATTAAGGCAAATCTTGCTGAAATTATAAGGAAATTACCTCAGATTCCCCTTGCACAAATTCATTAAATCACAAATATGTATTAATAAAGCAATAGAGATAAAATATTTTCATCATTCTTAGAGAAAAAAAAAAAACATGTGGTGTAGTACTGATGAAAGACAACTGATTGCTTGGTCTTTGACAGCCTATTAAAAATTCATACAGCTACCAGACTTGGGGGATGGAAAGAAAGAAATATTTGTCAGTAAAGTGTCTGTGAAGGTTCTCAGTCACCTTGTCAAAGCTTTGCTGTCACTGGAAAGAGGAAGCTATTTAACAAGCACAGCCAATTAGCAAAATCAATGAAGGAGCCTTGAAAGATGATGATATCCTGCGTTATTTAAATGATTCCGTAACATAACATTAAGAACTGCACACACATCTAAACACATCCTCAGACCTTCCACTTAATAACTTATCTAAGAAAAAAGTACCCAAGGCCCAAGGATGCCTGCTCTTTGTAAATAAATTCACATTTCTATTAATCTCTGTCAGAACAGCACCATGTGTGTTTTTGCTCACTCACCAATATCTTCGCCAAGACGCCGTCATCATTAGATTCCATGGTAACCACAGCCTTGTCAGTCTCAATCTCGCAAAGGGCATCACCTGCTGCAACTGCCTCACCTGAAGATGTAAACAAACACATCTGAGAACTTTCAGATAATAAATTAAAATAAATACTTGTTTGGTATTTCAACACCAAATTTTATATTTTCTGGGAGTGTTTCGGACCTTTGTGGAAGTGCAGCTTATTCATTCTATCATGAATGCATGAGTCACAATCATCAGTAGCACTTTGAATCGCACTTTATACACAAAGAGAACAAATTTGTTGCATAAAGAGTGAATCTTCTTATTGGCTGTGTGATAACAGGAAGTGGTAGGAACAGATAAGGTTTATAAAACGTAGTTCATTTTTGTGTTGCGCTATGGTTTCCTAAAGGCTGGGGCCTGAAAAAGGGTTACCCAAATTTGATATCTGGTCACATTTTAATCAGCTGTGAGATGATAGATAATATGGCAATGTAGCAAATTTTGAAAACAGGATGCCTAAAAAAATATTTTGCAAAATTGCAAATAATTTTCTAAATGTATAGGATTTATTACAGGTAGGATGAGGTGTAGGAAGAAAAAAACAAAACAAAAACAAAACAGGGTAGGTTAAGGTGGAAAGAAATGGGGGAAAGGTTGGAAGAGCAGAGGGAGTATTGATTTTGGAAGCCCCTGAGAGTTAATGCAGATTGGATTGGTATGAGGTTTTAACACCACATGACCCCTGGGGTGAGGTGCAATGTGTAGAAATAAAGATTAAAAAAGGTGACCCTGGACATTTTCACCTTTGCTCTACTCGAGTGCAATGGACATGATGACAAAACTAGCCTTGTGCCTTGCTGAAGAATTCATCTACCACCATTCAAGTTTCAGCATGTTTTTTTCAGGACATTATGATGTCATAGTCAATGTGACCTTTTAAATATAAATGTAATCGCCTAATCATTTACCCTCTTAAACACTGTGTACTGTCATAATTGGGACTTTATTCTAGGAGTTATGAACAGAGTGAGTGTGATCCTCAATCATCAAAATCTAATTAGTTGATCTGTCTAATCAAGCAAACATCTATGCCAAGTCCACCGAAATTTAAACCTTTTCACTGGCTACAATGGTATATAGAAAGATAAGCTTAAAATCTATTAACAACAACCAGGACTGTCAGTGATGCAGAGGCAACAAAGTACACAAATCCAGCTTATCCAATTTCTCAAATTTATATAGGTTTAGTGTAGCATGGTGCTGCACTGGTTAGCACTGTTTTGAATGGCTGGCTTTGAATCCTTCAAAATCCAAATATTGACTTTCAAGCTTGTTAGAATTGTACAAATATAGCACACCTCATATAGAGTTTTTGGAGACGTCTACATCACTGTTATTTCTGCACACTACTGTAAACAATATAGTAGACACGGTTTTAATGTTGTGGCTCACTTAAGAATACCTGTAAAAATAAATTCCCCTAAATTGAATCTTCTCACTACTGTTTCAATGTTTTGCTGAAAAAAAAAAAATGATAAAGGATTCATTTGACCCTTTCAGGTGGATCCTGTTCAAATACCAGTTCAAGCAGCAGTTGATTAATTGAACATATTATCTTATGCAAATTGAGTGCTTTTAATCAGTCTCCCATAAACTCATTTTTAAAAAGCAAGAAAGTAGTAGTGTAGATATATTTTTCTCAAATAATTCATCTGTTTTTTCCCCACCTTTCTCACTCACTCACACACAAACAAACTCAAATCTAACCTCAAGTCACAGCACATAGCAACACAGCAGAGAAGCCAATCAGAATTCAGCATCTGGCCTCTTGATAAATGAGTGTGTGACTAAGGATCCTGGCTATGCAGAGTTGCTAAACAGTGACTGATAATGACTGCCATGGTCCTTGAGCCAATTAGCCACCAGAGGCCCTCAGGTGACCCATTTCTCAGGCCTCTCTCTGTTACTTTAAGAACTGGAAACCAACTGAGCACTACAGGGGAGGATATTACAAGTACAAGAAAAGTGAAGCATCTATCCCTTTGGATAACATATTAAAACGCAAAGAGGTTTAAAATCTGACAAAGAAGCTCAGTACAAATGTGTGATGAGTGTCTGTTAAATTTTCTAATAAAGTCTTCTGTCAACGTGCTTTCTTTACCTTCCTTCTTCAGCCATTTGACTATGTTTCCCTCTTCCATGGTAGGAGAGAGTGCGGGCATCTGCACTTTGAGTGGACTGACGCCTAGAGGAGAGAAAGAAAATAACATATGATTTTCGACGGCACATAATGTCAAGGGTTTCATTAGGTTTAAATTTAAAACAAAAATCCCCCCTTTCTTTCAGAATAGGAAAAAAATTAGCCCTTCCAGTAAGGTTTTGCAATTTCATCTAAAATATTTGAATGTCAAAATGCATCAAGTAACATGCTCAGAAGTAGCACTGAATAGTTCGAATAAAGCCCTTGGGGGTCCGTATGTTCAACTTGCAGCAGAGCACAAGAGACAGCGGTACCATGAAAATGTTGCCATGTCACTTATACAACTGTGCTCCTGGATGACACCACACCAGAAGATGCAAAGGCATTTGTATCATTGTGGTCCCCAACTGTCACCATCTGTAGTCACACAGAAGGCCAGAGTTCACACTAGAGCTTCAGGCTGCCAGAAGAAAACATAAATCCAAGATAACAGCTTTACTACATATGGTAGTAAAGCTGAAAGCAACAAAAATAAGGTTTAGAGCTCAAACACGGTACAACTTAAAATGAATAGCCCTTTGTTTTACACATTCTTTATGTTTACTGAACAACACACATATTACAGTCATTTATAATAGAATTTTTAATGCATGATACATATTTTAAAAAAGTTTCTGTTAGCAGTAAACAACATTAACCCAAACAGGTAAAAGAAAAACAAAAACTAAAAAAAAAAAAAAAAAAAAAAAAAAACTAAAAAAAAAAAAAAAAGCCCTTTCCATTTGACGCCACACTTTAAATTAATCTTACATAATAAAAGTCAGGCAGCCAAGTTAGTCAGTTATATAACTATAAATCTATATACATTTAATTTAAAAGAGAAATGAAAAATGTAAATAATTTGGGGATTCAATTATTCAAATTCTTGGTGTGTTAGTTTTTATTTATTGTAACATGGCCTTTGTTTCATGTTGCATGGTCTCTGGCCAAACTGTGTGCTGCTGCCACCTGCTGTATGTTCAGCAGTGGTGCAAAACTTCAGTGTGTAAGTCAAAGGAGCTTGCAAAGAAAAGCGTCTGGACTTCTTTAAGTTACTTGAAGACGTTTCACCTCTCATCCGAGAAGCTTCTTCAGTTCTAAGGTCAAATGGTGGAGAGTCCCACATATAAGCCTAGTGGGAGTTTCCCCCCACAGAGGGACAAAAGGACCCCCTGATGATCCTCTAATCGCCTGAGCCAAGGTGTGAAACTGGGTGTGGGTCCCAATCAGCCAGAGTTTCGGGTGAGTTCATTGTGAAACCTGGCCCCACCTTATCATGCGAATTCCTGAGGTCAGATGGCCCTGGATGAGAGTGGGCGTTAAGGCGTCTGGGAAGGGATCTCAAAACTGGATTATAGATGGCAGAGAGTTGGTGTCGTAAACCACCGCCTCTGTTCAAAGATGGTCGCTCACAGTGGACATAGATGGCTTCTTTCACTCCTCTTTCAAACCATCTGTCCTCTCTGTCCAAAATGTGAACATTGGCATCCTCGAAAGAGTGTCCTTTATCCTTAAGATGCAGATGGACTGCTGAGTCTTGTCCTGAGAACCTTCACAGACATATTCAGTGTGTAAGGAAGAGCTTGATGCACGCTCAATTATCCAGGTACGGTAAGTAAATCTCCAAAGGTTGATTCTATTCATCGGGACGTCCAGATGAACAGAATCAACCTTCAGAGATGTGTAAGGAAGAGTTGTGTATTTATATGGCATGCGTGTTGTTTCAGTACTCAAAAACAGAAAATCTGTCTGTTTACATTTTATCTTCTTCATGCTTAAAGTCCCAAAACATTTACTGGGCAGTTTTATTTCTGAATGAGATTCATTGACAAAGAATGACATCTGTGTAACTTTTCAAATTCATATACTCACACTGGATTTGGGACTGAACATTTTATTTTAATTACTGACATGTTTACATGTCACAACGGAAAAAAAAAATTAAGCGCAGGAATCATGGGCATATGGGCATATCATGGGCACAACAAGTTCCACCAGAACAGCTTCAGTGCATCTCTTCAAATCTGCAAATAGTGAAGTACCAGTGCCCTAAAGCGCCATCATCCTGGAGGAGCTAGTTTAAGGTTTCTCAATAAGATCCCTTTAAATAAAGTTCTGATTAGGGCTGCACGATTTTGCATAAAATGAGAATCACGATTTTTTGGCTTAGAATTGAGATCACGATTCTCTCACGATTTTCTTTTCCAGTATAAATATTTATTGCACTTATTAACTGCACATCGACTTCGTAACAGTTGAGACTGAACATAAAAACAAGAAATGTCTCACGTTTTGTTGTTGCCGCAAAATGTTGTACTGCTTGAAATTCCGTCTCCACCGTTGCTCGACACTGCGTGTATAGAGCAGCTAGTGCAACAATAGAAAAATAGTTGCAGGACGGCACTGTGTAGCGTTTGTCTAGGGTGTTGATCATTTTCCTAAATCCCTCGTTTTGCACAGTGTTGATGGGAGCCATATCTTTGGTCAGGTGATAAGTGATAGTAATTTCTTTGAGTTCGATGTGTATAGGAAAGCGCTGTATAAGGTTCCCGTCATTGGTGTTTGGGTGGTTGACCGGTGTTGTGCCAAAAAGTGATTGTCTGCCAAAAACTGATTTCCGGTATTTGCCAAAAAGCGATTGCTCATATTTAAAGTGCTATAAGTAACTTGTTGGGCTATAATATGTTAAACATATGTCAAATGCATCCCTTATGGATGACATAAAGTCATCTTGAGCCACAAACAACATTCGTGTAGCAAGATACAAGCCGCAATCAGTTTTTGGCAGCGACTTTTATATAACCTTTATTTATGCAGTAAAAAAAATCTCATTAACATTAAAAATGTATTTTGTAAGAGTAAGTTGCCCAACAGGACAGCAGAAATGGCAGCAAATATTACAATAGTTCTGTAAAAATATTTTAAGTGGGGATAAAGGACCGGATTGGTTATAATGTAAGTACAAGTTGTAAAGATACTTAAAAAACAGATAATTTTTTAATTCTTTATGTAACCCCTTTGTATCCCCTGTTCACCGAAGTCTATTTACGAACATACGTAAAGATATTACACATAAAAAATACACAGAAACACTGGAAATCACTTTTTGGCACAACACCGGAACGGATTTTCTCCTGTCACTTTCTCGTCATCCCTGACGTGCTCTCAGTTGTTTTTTTCCCTGCTAATTTTAGCATCACACGGCACGGCTTCTGTATCACGTGGTATAAGGCTCCGCCCTTGTCATTTGTTGAGCAGGAAGAGTGAGCGCTTGTTTTCATGCAGAGTACGTCCCGGATCAAAATGCGGTACAATCGTCGTCGTCTTATTTTTTTTATTTATTTATTTATTTTTTTAAATCGTTGTCATTTGGAAATGAGATCGCACATAAGTATGAATCGAGATCGCGATTTTCTAACGATTAATCGTGCAGCCCTAGTTCTGATACACCGCATTTACACTCTTGGAACTTTTTGGAGCCCTCTTTTGTCACACCAACCGTCTGCATCTTCTCCTTCACTACATCCTCTGTGGTCTTTCCTCTTTTCCTCCTGCCAAGCAGCTCCATATTCAAGACCTTTTGCCGAACATATCCATGATTCTTTCTTTGAACATATCCAAACCCTCTCAGTCTCGCCTCTTTAACTTAAAGCGCTCAATCTGGGCTCTGATATACTGAGTGTTAATCTTGTCCATTCTTTGCACTCCCAATGGAAATCTTAGCATCTCCAAATCTGCTTCCTGTCTTTTAGTCAGTGTCACTGTCTCCAGACCTTAAATCACAGCAGGTCTGGCTGCCATCATGTAAACCTTGCCTTTCACTCTTTCTACTATCACGTCTGACACTCAACTCCACCCTGCCCACACTCTCTTCACCTCTCTTATACACTGTTCATTGCTTTTGTTGTTTGACCTACGTGTTTAAACTCATCTACTATCACTCTTTCTCCTCCTTGCCGCTTCAGTGTTAGCACTTTTTGGAGCTAATACTCTTTTTTTTTTTTTTTTTTTAACATTTAATGATTCTGCTACAAATGTGACAGCTTTGATGACGCAAGTTCGTTTACAGGGAGAGAAACCAGACTGGTTGGAGACATGCAAGATAATCCAAGTGATTTAGAAAGCGGCATTAGCAGCTTTCCATACCGTTAACTGCAAAAAATAACCATTACATTTTTCGCTTAACACTCATGCCAACCCTCTGATTTACCAACACTCCTACTATTTGTCATGCCCTGACAAAACGAGAGCAAAGTAACGTTGCACCATTAAAGGGTAGTGACGATTGCAAATGCCAGCGATTGTCAGCACAGAAAGGGCAACAGCCATTTACCTGGTAAACTGTCAACACTTACCGAGTACCCATGGCGACTGAAAGAAGTGTCTGACTTGGTCTTGCCATTGGTGTGTCGACCTTAAACATTTATTAAAATTATTCAGTCTGAGGCCAAATAACATTCCCTGACGACCCAAACGCAAGGAGGCCGCCATGTTATCGTCCTCCGTCGGCAAGACGTGTCCATACAGATGCCTGACGACAAAAAAGGAGGGGGTGGGGTGAAGAAGGACAGAGCCGTTTTCTGCCATAAAATCCGTATTTTTAAAAGAAAAACATGAAGCACAGAAAAATCTTTAAACGCAAACACTGGACTAATGAAAAAAAAAGTTTACCCCGGTGACAAATGTATTATAAGCTCGTGTAGACATTAACGATCAGGCAACAAGAGTCTTACCTACATTGGTCCTTCAAGTGCCTTTACAATGTAGTTCTGTCGCTTTTAAATAGACTCAGTGAACTACTGCCCTCTGCTGTGAAGGTACTTTGTTTTTTTTTTTTTTTTTTTTTTTTCTTTTATTAGTAATATAAACATACAAACAAAATGCACCATATATTACAGATTCAGAGAATAAACATTTCTTACATATTAGCAACTTTCATATATAGTGAAAATAAAATATAAAGATGGGGTCACATAAATTAACAGATTATTAACTCACTAAATCAAAATCTTCTACAAAGGAAACAAAAAAAGCAGCCTTTTTCTTTTTAACTAAAGTCAAAGATTTAACCAACAGGTTTAGGTCGTTTTTCCAGTGAGCCAGTGTTGGTTTAATCTTAAAAAAGCGACATTTATGTATAAAATACTTACACAAGATTAATAACACATTAACACCATAATTAGCTTTCTTTTCTTTCAAAAACACTCCAAACATTATCATATTTAAGGTAAATGGGGTAATTTGAATCCCACTGGAATAAAGCCAGGTATGAAAATCCAACCAAAATATTTGTATAAAATTGCACAAAAAGAATAGATGGTCCAAATCCTCCTCTTCTGTTTCACAAAATACACAATTACCCGTTTCTATTTTGAATCTATCACTAAGGAGTCTATTTGTCGGGTAAATTTTATTCAAGATTTTAAATTGGACTTCTTTCCCTTTAGGAGGGATAGGGAAGGTGATATAATCAGTTCTTATTTTTTCAATTTCTTCCCTTTGGAAATCTTTTAATATGTAATTACGTCTAAGTAAATTTGGAGAATAAAGACTCCTTAATGAAGATCTAAGAAACTTATTGTTGCATTTAACATCACAAAATCGAATACCATCTATATATAATTGCCTTAACTTGGGGGAGATGTCAGAATATATTATATCATTTACAACTATGTTTTTAAGTGACAATGGAATGGATTTTATAACCCGATTAAATTTACTTTTAGAACATTGGATATTAAACTTTTGGCAAAAATCTTGATGTCCTAGAACATGTCCTTCCTCATCTACAAAATGGGCAATTGCCCAAACACCTTTTGATAACCAATCTTGAATAAAAATAGATTTTCTGTTCATCAGTATATATCTATTGTTCCAAATTGGGCTATTATGTGGAGTGAAATTATGTTTAAATAACATTTTCCAATAAAGAAGGACCTGTTTATGGAATTCAGAGAGTTTAGCAGGTAGCTTAGTAATTTCAAAGTCACACTTTAGGAGAAAGTCGATACCCCCTAGTGTGTTAAAGACCTTACTTGGTATAAAAAACCAAATGGAGTGTGGATTATTTAGGAAGGATTTTAACCATTTAAGTTTCAAAACACCATTCATTATGTCAAAATCAATTGTGTTTCCACCGCCTTCAATGTATGGTTTAACCAAATCATCTTTAGATATATAATGGCACTTATTCCTCCAAATAAAATTAAAATTCAAGCTATTAATTGTTTTAATAACTTTATTCGATATTGATAGAGAGTAAGCTGGATATATAAATCTAGATAAACTATCCATTTTGGTTAATAATATTCTTCCAAAAATTGTGATGTCTCTTTGTAACCACTTATTTAGGATTGTCTTACATTTGTCAACATTATCTAAAATATTTACTTTTTCTAAGACTTTGTGATCTTTTGAAATTGTGATGCCCAAATATTTTACCTCCTTCTTCACCTTTATATCGTACAGTAATTGTGAATTACACTCCTTTAATGCCAATAATTCACATTTATTTAAATTTAACTTTAAGCCTGAAGCTTTTGAGAATGTAGTGATTATTTGTTTTACCAGGGGAATCTGATGTTCATTTTTTAAGAAAAGAGTAGTGTCATCCGCAAGTTGACTAATTATTAAAGAATTGTCCATAATCTCAATTCCGGCAACGCTGCTGTTTTTAATTAGAATTGCGAGCATCTCCACAACCATTATGAACAACAACGGAGAGCTTCCACACCCTTGCCTAATTCCTCTTTTGACGCTAAATCTTTTACCAGTGCCATAGCCTAATGACACAGAGCTATTTATATCATTATACAGTATATCTATTATCTTCCTAAATTTATCCCCAAATCCAAATTGAGTTAGTGTTTCTAAAATAAAAGGATGTTCTACTGAATCGAAAGCTTTATAAAAGTCCAAGAAAAGAATAAAACTGTCATCACTAATCAGATCATTGTAGTCCAGTAAGTCTAAAACCAATCTGATATTATTATGAATGTTCCTGTCTTTCAAAAACCCTGATTGTGTCTCACTAATTATACTTGAAACCCCTTGTTTGAGCCTTGTTGCAACTGAGCTAGAGAAAATTTTATAATCTGTATTTAATAAAGTTATGGGCCTTAAGTTATCCAATTGTCGTTTATCTTTGTTTGGTTTAGGAATTAATGTAATTAATCCTTGTTTCATGCTAGACATCAATTCTCCCTTTTCAATACTGGCCAGTATAGCTTTGAATAAAATTTCCCGTAAGTCTTCCCAAAAAAATTGGAAGAAATTAACTGTCAGCCCATCTGGACCAGGGGATTTATTAAGTGCCATTTTCTTAACAGATGCATCTAACTCTTCAATTCTGAAGTCAGATTCACATAATTCCTTAAATGATTCATCAATTTTAGGGATCAGATTATCTATTTGATCAAAAAAGACATCACAATCTGCTTGGGAGAACTGTGAGGAGTATAAATTGGAATAGAATGTATAAGTTTCATTCTCCAAAATTTTAGGGTCGTCACATTCAATGCCATCAATTAACAGAGAAGATATAAAATTTCTTTTCTGTCTGCTCTTTTCTAAATTAAAAAAATATGAAGAATTTCTTTCCCCCTCCTCAATCCACTTGGCCCGTGAACGCACAAAAGCTCCTTCTGCTTTATTTAGGTAGAGCTGATCTAATTTAGTTTGCAACTCCATAAGTTTACTCCTTTCTTGGGTATTTAGATCATCTTTACTACAGCAATAAGTAATTTCTTGGAATAATTTACATTCATATTCTCTTTGCTTTTGACTTATGTTTTTACTGAATTGAATACTAAATTCTCTAATTTTGAATTTAATGAATTCCCATTTATTGATATATCCTACAATTAGATGATCAGCCATAATATCTTTTATAATTTTTTTGACTATGTTGCAGTAGTCTTCATTTTGTAAAAGTTTGGCATTGAACTTCCAATAAGTTCTTTTATTTGATTGTCTAATTTCCGATTCTAAGCACAGTTCAATAAAGCAATGATCAGATAGAGGTGCATTTGACATTGCAACTTTTACAGTGTGGCTAAGAATGATGTCACTTCCTAGCCAATAGTCTATTCTAGATTTACAAGCTCCATTTGGTTTAAACCAGGAAAAGCTCTTAATTTCTGGATTTCTTACTCTCCAAATATCTGTCAAGTTGTTATTAATCAAAAATTCTATAATTAGGTTATTTTTTTGTGGTCTACCTGTCCTTGAGGGCCATCTATCAGTCCATTCATCAGGAGTCATATTCCAATCACCACCCATTAAAATGTATTCTGTAGGGTATCGACCTTTAAGTTCAAAAATATTTGAAGTTATATCTTCTAACATAATTTTATTCTGACTTTCATTGTTATATCCATAAACGTTGACTAAAATGAAAAACAAACTTTCAACTCTCATTACAGCAATCAACCAATGACCATTCAAGTCAGTTCGTTGTATTACAAGATCCCCGGGAAAGTTATTGAATAAAATTGCTACACCCCCCGACCTCATTGAGCCATGGCTAAACAGGATTTTGCTACCCCATTGGTTTGACCAAAAAGATACATCACTATCAGATGAATGAGTCTCTTGTAGAAAAATACAGTTTGATTTTTTACCTTTGCAGTACAAAAATAAGGCTTTTCTTTTAACAGATTCTCTTAAACCCCTAACATTTAAAGAACCAAAACAAATGTTAACATTCAACATGAACTATAGACAGAATATCACTCACCACGTGAGAAAAAGAAGAAAAAAAAAAGTACTAAATGCTGAGCTCCTCAGACTGCGAACAAGTTTCCACTATTTCAGTTTTTGTCATTTTTAGTTCTCCTGTCTTTCCTCAACTTTGCGTCCATCAATGAAGGCATGTGGACCACGAAAGTAGGCCCGTTTACCCGCACGTCTTGCTTCCTCCACCAGAGGCCATAGGCGCTGTCGATCTTGTATGTCCTCCTGCGGCAACATCTCCGCGAAGCTGATGCCTTCTTGCTTGCAGGTTGAAGAGTCTTTGGTGCGCCTCCACAATTCTTCTTTAATTCGCCTCTGTGTAAATAGAATAATGATGTTTCTGTTTCTGCCATCAACTCGTTTCCCTAAGCGGTGGACAATATCAACGGCCTCTTCTAAGTTCAAGTCAGGGGCAATCTTCTGAAGCGTTTGCGAAACCTTCACTCTAATGTTTTCATCTTTGTCTTCCTTCACCCCTTTCAGTTTTAGGCACCACCTCATTCGGTAGCGCTCTTGTTCTCTCACTCTTCTTTTCAAGTCTTCATTTTCTTTAAGCAGCTGTTCATTCGCATTTGCCAGTTTAACAACTTTCAGTTTGCAATCAACTATCTCTGCAGCATTAAACTCTACAGCCTTAGCCAAGCTGGCAACCATAGCTGCACTTTGTTTGTTTTGTTCCTTGATATCCTCCAGTTGTGCTTCAAATTTTTTGTCAAGTCCCATAATGGCTTCAAAAATAGTTTTATTGGAGATATCATCTTCCTTCTCTGAAGATTTTGTTCTTTTCTCCTCTGGCGGTTGTTTTGAAGGAGTTGGCGGCGCCGAGTCTGTTCCCCGTTCTCGCTTGTTTAAGCCCACGTTGGCAGCTTCAGTGCTAGCATAGCCATGGTTACTGACTTTAGCATGCGACGACGTCTTAACAATGGGGTTTGACGGCACAAATTGCAGCTTTGCATTCTTAATAACCTTTTGGGAATCCATAGTTATAGTTCGAGTGGAAAGAGAATAAAGTTACTTAGTAAATTTTGCGGTCTTTCGGAGCTCCTGAAAAAACACGACTGTTCAAGCCGCCATCTTGGTGCCTCCCCCGTGAAGGTACTTTGTTAAAGGATGAAAAGGGTCGATGCTCGTGCTGAACTGCTGTTGTTGTTCGTACCAGAGGTGTGGACTCGAGTCACATGACTTGGACTCGAGTCAGACTCGAGTCATTAATTTTATGACTTTAGACTTGACTTGAAAAAATGTTCTAAGACTTGTGACTTGACTTGGACTTTTACACCAATGACTTGGGACTTGAATTGGACTTGAACCGGTTTACTTGAAAAGACTTGATATTTTACCCCAAATATAAAATTTAACATGCATATTATATAGAGATTGAAAATGTGACGTCATTCACGGGTAGAACCGCAAAGGATTCTGGGAACTCGTGGCAAGAGGTACTAGCGCACGCAGGCTTTCAATTAAAATCAGTTATACAGCGATAAAAAGAAACACAAAAATGTCAAGAAGCTGTTGTATTATTAACTGCAATAGCCGGTCGCATGACAGCCACGGGAAGCCGACGGGTAAAGAGATCGGTTGTTATCGGATTACGTCGTTGAAGAGAAATTGTTCAAGCCATGTTTCCGAAGTAACAAAGAGGAGACGGATGGCCTGGATTGCAGCCATTCAAAGATCAAATATAACGTCCCAGAACACTCCAGCTCACAGGTTAGTCTGCTCCAAGCATTTCCACGAAGGTCAGTGTTTTTTAGTAGTTAATACGTCATTTTCATAACATAATTGGTGATATAGGTTACAAGCAAGAACAGAAATTGTCGCGCTATGCTCCTTTATTTATTGTGCATAAATAGTGAATTGTCCTGACACAATATTGTGTTTCGCTTCTGTTATTATGGTACATTGACAAAAACATATACTTTTATTCACAGGATAAAACAGGTTTTTTGTATCACTAATTGCCCAGTACGATTACAGCATACAATATTGTTGTCACTGCTACATTTCTGTGATGGGTACCAGAAATTATTTCCACTGCTAATTAATTACCGTTGAGCTCAAAGGTCCTATTAATAAACGGTTAAGGAATGTGTATTTATGACGACAATTTGTGAGACTGGTAAACTTATGATACGTACGATGGTCTTTTGTTCTACACGGTGCATTTCAAGGTCCTGTACCCATCCGTCGGTAAACTGTACCTGGGCTTGTTGCAGTGACCTGAAGTTACTAAACTTCATGAGTGTGTGCACTCACTCCAAGAACCGTATGATTATAAATATGCATATAAATATGCTAAGATGAGATAGCTGACTTCATCTAACTAGCAAATGTTGTCCAGGCTACGTTGGTGATACAGTTTTTTTTAATGTGTATGATATTTTTGTCATGCGATTTTAAAGCTGGTCCTACAACCGCATCCAAGAATAACATGCAGCTTATCTCAGAACTGTCGGTGAAAATTATTCTAGGAGCTAGGTTTAATTGAGCTGCATTTTAAAGAGGTGCAATTTCACAATTTGTGTATATTTTCTAAGTTCACTATTTTGTCATGTGTTGAGAAAAACACAGATTTAAAAATTACATGGTCTAATATTTACATTTAGCATAACTGCAACATTCTTTTTTCGTTTGTTTTTTTTAAAGACTCTAAAGGACTTGAAATTCAAAGTTTCAGACTTGTGACTTGACTCGGACTTTTACACCAGTGACTTGAGACTCGACTCTGACTTGCCTGACATTACTTGAGACTTGACTTGAGACTTGAGGATAAAGACTTGAGACTTACTTGAGACTTGCAAAACAATGACTTGGTCCCACCTCTGGTTCGTACTATATCGAAGAGAAGAGATATGTACGCAGAGCCAGACTTTGAGAAGAACAAATTCTTTCCCGTTACCACAACAAAACCATTTATTAATTTATCTATAAAAGCAAGTGTTGTCATTATTGAAGAGTGTGCTGTTGGTTATGTATTTCTCTCTGTAACTCAGAGACTTTTAGACAAGAATGTTTGTAATGAATGCATTGTAAATTGCACACATATTACCAACATACATTCAAAGATACATAAGGACATATAATTCAAAATGTGTCTTTATCCATTTTTATTCTGCTTATTCAAGATTCGAGATCCCTTTTTTTGTCACACAGATAGTTATACAAGTATAACACGCAGTGAAACCTGATATGCTCCACGAAAGTAAGTAAAGTAGGTAGATATATACAAAGAGGACATTACGTGCAATAAGTGAGTGAATTACATACAAGTTAAATAGAATAAAACAATCTGGAAATTTACAATTTTAAAATTTGGGCATGTACATTGTGTGAGTGTGGTGTTAAAGTTGTGCTGCAAAGAAGTCAGAAGGATCAGGCATGATATGGGAATGTTTGTTTTTTGTCCTTGACACAGCTGTTCGCATACCAGGACATGATGTTCTGTGTGAGGATGCTCTCCACAGCGCCTATATAGAAAGTCCTGAGGATCTCTGGAGAGACCCTGAACTTCCTCAGTTGTCGTAGGTGGTACAGGCGCTGCCTAGCCTTTTTGTACTGGACCTGAATGTGGGCAGACCATGTCAGATCTGAGGGGTTGTGGACACAGAGGTACTTGAAGGACTGTATGTCACGATCCTGGGTCTTATGACCCAGTGTTTTGAGTTTTAGTTTATTTTGATGTTTATAGTATATGGTTAAGCTCATTAGTTTTTCTATTTAATTTGTTATTAGATTCCCCTTGTGTCTTCCAACCCCTGTTAAGTCTCCCTTGCCCTTCATGTGTTTCATGTCTGTGTCTTACGTTGTCAAGTTCAGGTTGTCATGTCTGCGTCTCATTATGTTTCCTGTTTTATTTTGAAGTGGTCCTGTGTTCCTATGTTCAATGTTTTTAGTTTTACTCTCCCCTTGTGACGTGGTTATGTTCATGTGTGTCAGCTGTTTCCCCATGTGTTTCCGTTTCCCTCATTATCCTCCTGTGTGTATTTAGTCCGTGTGTCTTCAGTCATTCCTTGTCAGGTCGTCTGTTGTTCACGCCATGTTCTCCATGCCATGTTTCTAGGTTTCATGTCCAGGTTTTTCCATGTTGTTTGTTTAGTTCTCCCAGTTTAGGTTAATGTTAGTTTTATTTCTGTTTGCCTTGCCCTTTATTTGTACCTTTTCTGCCAGCCTCATTAAACGGCTCGCTTTTTGTTGATACTCAAGTTTTGATCCAAGTTCCTTGGTGTCTGCATTTTGGGTCCACTCTTCACAATACATACAGTCTGCTTCTGCCAGACTGTAACAGAACAACCTGACCATGTTGGACCCAGCAGACATTTACTTCAGTAACTTTGTTGAATTTAAAATTCGTGTCACGCAACTTCGAGGACTCTGGATTATTTCCTGCGCAGGGAAGCAGGAGGAAGAGAAGGACTCCATTTGGGCCCAACCAGCTCGGATAGCAATGGCCAACCCAGGTTTTATGGACTACTTGCCTGTAGACTCTAAGAACTTTGTTTTTGCCACAATTGAGAAAGCCCCGGAGGTGAGCACAAGTGACACCATCGTCTCAGAACAGGACAATGTTTTAAGGGACTCCCTAGTTTCTGTATCTGTCCCTAGTGAACTATCCAAGGATGTGTATGATGTGACTGGTGAGAACGTTACAGATAACAAGGTGCCATCCACCATATTTAAACTGGCTAAACTACTTGGACTTACTGCCTCAGAGCTAATGGATCAAGTTAAGTTTTGTCTTCCACGGCCATTCATGTTTGAATCAGCTCACCATGGTGTGTGGGTTTTTTGTGTTGATATCCACTGAAACTGTTCATGTGACACCTCAAAAGACTGTTTTTCTGAGCCTGCATCCATGACTCCTGTCCCTGCTCCCAGGCCAGCTGAGGTTCTGCTAGTGAGCCCGTCCAGCCTTTTTCCTTGTGTTCAGGAAGCTCAGGAGAATTGGATCAGTTACCTTGTTGTCCGCCATTACTACAACCTCTACTTCAGTCATTAGCTCAGTCTCTAGCTCTGTCAGCTCTGCTACCTGCTCAGTTTTCAGCTTCAGCTTTGCCGTCGCCTGGTCCAGCTTCGGCTTCGCCGTGTCCAGCTTCAGCCTGGTCCAGCAAATTGCATTTAAAAAAACAAACAAAAAAAAACTGTTGCACAAATATTATATAGCCTAGGATTGATCTGTTTAGTATATTTATTTCACAGTTTTGACTGAATGGAAACATTTATGATTACACCAGAGTTTACGAAACTAACTTTTTGAAAACAATAGATTTTTGTAAAATGAAACCTGTCTAAAAAGAAAACAAGCCCAGAAAATGAGTAACTGTCAGATCTATCCGGAACTTTATTGTCATCTGTCATCAATCTCAGTTGTGCTGCTGATAACGAACTGTGTCCAAGACAGTATCATGAGTATTCTGGGGAAAAAAGAAAATACCAGTGTGGACATTTGATCCTGCAGTCTTTATTTTAATTTGATTTTTAAATGAAATGTAAAGATGGACACTCTTATTTAGCTGCTTTGGGTTTGCAGCAGTGGTAGAGCTGGTTTATATGCTTTTAATATTTTGATGTTCAAATTATTTTTGAACTTTGTTTTCACCTTTTATGCAAAAAATGTACACTTGACACTGACATTCTACCTGATTTTTTTTTTTTTTTTGGGGTTGAAACAAGGAAATTACAGCTTTAGTAATTGTCAAATGCAGACAAGGAAATCAACAGTAATGGGAACTCCAAAATCTTCAAAGGAAATTGGCTCCGTAACATACTGGAAACAAATAATTTGTGCATTTTCATGAATACTTCCTCATGTTTTTGGTTACAGCAAAAAATATGAACAAAGGTCATTTCTGAATTATTTTTTGTTTAATGCAAATGCAGAAGAAAAACCAAAATACTTTCTTCGTTCTTCACAAGTACTTTAAATGCTACTTTCCTTACCTATCATAAGACTATGATCTAGTGTGTCATTTTGTAATGGGTAATAAAATGCTAGATTGACCTCCCCATAACCCCAAAAAGCAAAGCTGCATCAGTAACAGAGCACTAATCTGTCCAACTCAGTGTTGGATTGGACGCCTCACAGGTCCATTTGAGTATGAGACAAAAATGATAAGGGGCCCAGATAAGCTGAGCCAGTGTATCCACTGAGAGAACACAATAGCCCCACTTATTGCCCATGCTTAGGCTATCTTTTATCACTTCCCTGTTCTTCCTCTTGCATCTGATTGAATTAATGCTCTCCCTTTTAAATAATAAAATACCCTTTGCTTGGTTTATTCAAATCAGAAAACCATTTTGTAACTATAAGAGATAAAGGTACTCGTGGGGAGGTATTGCATATGCTTTTTGGCCAAACAAAGGCAGCCATTGTCTAATAAATCAGAACAAGGAGGCCACTAGATAATTCTACCCCACGTAGAGTTTGTTGTCATCTTCCTAGACAATTGTCTGGACTGTTCTTATTATAATAGCATGTCTGTAAAAAAACAAAAAACTCACAAGAATTCAAAGTGCTAAAGTGAGGCACATGGATTAAATATCTCCTCAGGTGCAAATGTATTTTTTCTTCCTTCCCAGATCTGTTACAACCGGTTTGGGTGCATGTTTGCATGAATGCTTTCGTTACCAGCACTCGATAACTTAGAATCAAGTCCTGTAAATACATGTCACGCTGGTTTAACGGTGCTCTCTTGAATTCGTCAGATATGCTGTCTTGTCATACGTGCAGCTTGCTTCTGGGAGCCATTTCGGTCACATACAGCACTATTCGTGTCACAGTATCAGAAGTATGTAAAGCTATGATTTGTGATCACTGGGCAGTGGTCTGTTAGGAAAATCATGCTCATGTTTGCAGAGGTTACGTGAGTCTAACATTTGCATAACTGCTCAATCATCTTCAGTGACTCACATCAAAGTTTTGTCTTATCACAGCTCACAGCAGTGATATAATATGCTTAATATTATTACAAAGTCAAACTAAGGCTAAATGTGAGCTGTTGATGTATTCCTGTGCTTCTGGTCATTACATTCATTAATTTCTCGATTCATCTCTTTGTAATACAGTATATCAGCGTTCATGTGCAATGAGCCTTAGTTTGCCTTAAACCACTCACTGGTATGGTATCATGGGCAAATGCAGTAATGGTTACATAATACACAATTCAATATCTGCCTTGGTGTTTGCTTGACAGTTGGACTTTTCGCCATGAGTATCCAAAGCATTAGTTTTGTTAGTTAATTTTGAAATTTTCTTGTCACATAAACAGCACAGATTAATTTCATTATCATTTCTTTCTTCTTTAATTATATGTGTCTTATTTGTTAGAAGTAAATTTTAGGAAGTTCACAACGGATGCTACGACACAAAGCTGCTTTTAGAAAAATTATGTTAACTGATTTTGACACTTGATTTTAGACTTTTTTTTTTAACCATAGTTGACATTTTCCATTTTTCTTTTACTATTTAAGGATCATGTACAATCTAACTTTATATACATCGAGCCTTAAATACAACTAGGTTTGATTTTGTATACATTTCAAATGTATGTATGGATCGTAACAAGATCAGCTCCAGAGAAACTATAGAGTGTGATTTGTTGATAATAGCTCTGAAAAGAAACAATGGGATTTGATGAATAAACACTTCAGTTTGAATTACATTACTTCATGTAATACAACAATCGGACAATCACTAGCTATTATTTCAGTCCAATCAGGAAGATTCTGTTTGTACCACTTTACATTAATTCATTCACCCATCCTTGAAACGCCTCTACTCAGATATGTTTTTTCACCAATAAGGAGTGTTCTGTTTAGCTTTCATGCATTCCATCAGTTCTGATCACAACCTATTGACAATTATGCTTTAAGAACAGGCCATGTTTTGTCTTTCAGTGTACAACATGCAATTATTGCCTTATGATGCATACGTATGAGACAGAATAGTGACTAAACTGAAAACAATGCAGTGCGGCGCAGTGCGAAAGTGCAAAAGATAACGACTGAACGTGGTGTCAGTCATCAATATGTAAATAAGGCTTGCATAAGCCAGATAAATCAAATTTGAAGATTAGCAATGGATTTGCTTGCAAATGCAAGTCAAAGAAGGCAGTCTTTTACTGGCACTGCCTTTATCTTGCTGGCCATCAAGGCCCTCTCATTTGTCTGCTGCCTGCAGGAACCAGCTTGGCAGCTACAGCACACAGTGGCAAACAATTAACTGTGTGGCATTTCACACTGTCATGATAAAGCAGTAACTATCTTTAAGTGCATGGCTTTTCAGAGTCAAGCTTGTAACAGATTTAGTGGGAACAAGGCTTTCACTTGTGGATCTAAACAGCACTCTGTAGCTCATCAATATTGTTCAAGTTTGGGCAAGAATAGCTGCAGTTTGTATATTAGACTGAAGCCAAATGCTAAATTAATTGCAAGTGTCTAATGCTGACTCATATAACTAAAATTCTTGAATTAAGCCTCAGGTCCTGGGCCTTTTATATTTGGAATTTGATTGTTCTCCCTGTGCTCCCGAGGTTCACTCTGGCTTCCCAAAGACATGCTCGTTTGCTGGTGATTCTAAATTGGCCGTAGGTGTGAATGCTAGTGTGATTGTCCAGAGTATCTGCTCTCGCCTAATGACAGCTGGGACCGGCTCCAGTCCCTGACACCCTGAACTGAATAAGCAGTTAAAAAAAGATGGATGGATGGATTTCAGTTTCTTAATTTACATTCAGATCTTACACATGGAATTCATGAAAATAAAGAGTTTTATAAAATAAAAACAGTTACAAGCTTTATTTGTAATATCAACAAACATTTACACACTTTCTGGACAGTTCAATGGATGTAAAGTATGAAATAGTACAAACCATATTGTCACATTGTAAATATTTCTAGTTCATCACTAGTTTATGTATTCAGTGCTGTGCTTTGGCCTTATTATTTTCTTACTATTGTTTTTTTTTTTTTTTTTTGGTTGGTTGGTTGGTTTTTAAGCAGTGAACAATCATCCTTTCGTAAGTACACTTCACAGTATCAGTGTCAAAACACGCTACATACATTTCTTTGCCACATGTATTTTGAATGTGTTATCGACATGTGCTCTTTTGGTACTTGGAAAAAGTATCTGTTTGAAAAGAAACATCTGAAAACTCTTTAAAAAATTGGTTATTATAATTTTTTCATCTTTTTAAAGCAAGATTTTAAGGTTTGACTGCTATTAAGGCACAGTAAAGAATATTTCAGTGCAGTATCACAACATAGTTATAAATTGAAATAAAAAAAAAAACAGGAAGAAAAACAGTTTAGACATCATCAAAAACAGTCAATGCAAACTATAATAAAGCATTAAGCACACAACACCAAATAAAACATAAATTAATGAAACCGTCACTTGTCCGACTCTCTCCACCCTCTTGCATTTCTTCCAAACTTATAAACCAGCCTGCGGCCATCTACTCGTTCTAGGATTTCTCTTTTGTAGTAATATCTGTAAGACAGAACGGACAAATCAAGTAATTTTAGATTATGAAAAACATATGTATAAAAAAAGTCTTGCATATTTCACTTAGTTGGATTGACTGAATTAAGTAAAGTTTTACTGCTGTTTGTGTTTCACTCCACTTTCCCCCAGTCAGTTCAAAATAATCCGCAGTACTTTCTGATGACTTTTGCATTTCAACTGACAGTTGAAATGCAAAAGATTCTTTGCGTTCTTATCTGCCATTTGCTGGAAATGCCAGGAAACTTACTGACAATTCAGGTTCTATCACATCACAGTTTACAGGTTACTTGTTCTTAACTTTCTGTTTAGAAAAAGACTGGCAACTTCATACATATACTCGCTTGTGCTACTTTAGCTTTGTGCTTGCATTTCAGACAGAGTTTAAATTCTTGCACCCCATTAATTTAAAAAAATAACTCCTACACCAGTTTGTTCACACCTATTTACGCATTTAATATTCTCCATAACCTATTTAGAATTCAGCAGTCTACAGTATTGTGTCATTCTTTCATCAAATCAACTAACAGAACAAAGAGGTACTAAAAAGAAAACAACCTGTCGTTAAGGTAAGAGTCAAAACAGGTGCAACATCAGTTACACAAAGAGATGAATTAATGCATCAAATAGAAGCACAAAGTACACGTTTTCATCTTTATTCATGGTCATTCAAACAAAAGTTATTGTTTTCTGTTGCTGACAGCACCAATCTGAGAAAAACAACATCCCAACGTCTTAATCGTGATTGTGTGTTCATGGTATGCAAACATAAGGTTTATATTTTAATAAATAATGTAAGAGAGCTGTGAGGGGTTGTACCTCATTGCACGGCTTAGTTTCTCGTAAGTCATGCTGCTGTTATTTTTCTTCTTGCCCCATAATTGTGCCACTGCCTCTGACTTCAGGAAACGAAAAATACCCTCTGTCCGATCCTCCCACTTGATCAGTCCTGGGTTTCGCTCTGGATTCAGTAGAATGTCCCTGATAAACTCCCACAAATGGGTCCCCCTTGGGTCTTTGGTAAAAACAACAAAAGAGTAGATAGTGGTTGTTTAATAAACATCAAAATTACATAAAAGGCATTAGTTTAAAAAGATTTTTTCTATTACTTACTGTGTTTTTTGACTGGATGTGGACGGGTGAAAGATCGTTTGATGTCTAGGAAAGAGATTATTCATTGTGAAACATAATTTTCAGTTACACAGTTTGTTGCTCTCTATATAGTACAAATAAATCTTCACCTGGACTAGGAGCCCTGGGAGAGGCAACAGGTGCAAGGGGGTGAACCGAGGGGTCATAGATTTCTAAATAAAAAAGAAGTCAGGTCAGTATTTTTTGTCTGCGATGAATAAAACTTGAATAGACAATAGCAGAAATATGACAGCAGTACCTCCAGGTGGATAGCTGACATCTGGAAATGGACAAGAGAAGTCTACTGTGAAAGAAATAGGTAGGAGGCAGGCTTAATTAGGGCAATAACACAATGAGTACAATGAACAGGAAAATGTATTCATTATAATGCTGATGTTTGTGTTTTTGGCTAACATTTTGTGTGAAGGACTCTTACATTCAGGTTTGCTTTCCATTTGCCCTATATCCACGTGGTACTGGCCTGTGCAGAGATAAAGACGGAAAAATAAATGAAATATAAGCATAAATTGCAAATTATTTAAGTCAGTACATTCACTATTTTCAAAATGGCTAGTATTGAGGGATTGGTCAACAAATTACTTTCTGCACTCCTCTCTCCCATTTCCCGGCTGTCTCAGTAGAAATGGGAAAAGCAACAGTGAAGCACCGACACACCTTTTTTGATCAAAAAAAGTAGTAACATCAGAAATGTATTCTAAATTCCAATAACCACCAATGACTTCAAACTCATATAGCAATAACACCCTGTGATCACAATCAGTGTGAGAACAATATTTGATGTATTAAAATGTGACACCTTATCTCAAGAAACTGAGCAGGTTTCTTACAGTTGGTTACAACAATAGCAGAACTGTTCTCTTGGTTCAGTTTACTTTTTAACCTCAGGGTTAAACCTGTTGTGCAAGATCTATTGGTGCTACTCTTGAAAAGGTATTGGCTTTATTTGCTAGATAAAATATAGTCTGCTTGTGTAATTTACATAAATTTGTATTATTTTCTTTTCTTATTTAGCCACATGCTATACATACAGTTGCAACAGGTATAAGCCAAAAAATGAAGTATTAGGCCTAAGAAACAAAAAAGGCAAAGAAAAAAGAAAAACCTTTTGACTTTGTTTAAAAGCTCTAATTAAAAAACAATGGACGATCCAATTCTCAGCTTGTTTCTCAGCTTCACACCCCCTCTGTGCTTTGTTAGGAAACCCATTCTAGCAAGAGCAAACAACAAATCCATCATCTCCTTGGCTCTAAGCAATCCTTTGCCCCTCTACAGCAGCATGCTGTGCGACCCCCTGACCAGCTCTGCGATCCGTTCTCAACAACTCATCATCAAGACCTCGTTCCAGACACAACTCGGATCACCCAGCTTCTTTTTTATTGGCACTAATCATCTTCCTTTGCTGCCCCTTAAACCTCTCTCCCAGAGTTTTTAGACGTACCGCTCCACTTGAGCTCTGTGATGCTGTGGAAGAGAATGGGTCCCACGCTGCCAGCTGCACGGATGAAGTCCTGGTAGCTTAGGCTGCAAAGCTGATGGCCATCGATGTCAAAGTTTTGGAATGGGATGCTGGAGGCATCAATTTGGTGCATGTCCATAATTTGCTGCAGCCATTCCCACACTTGGTACTTACTCCAGAACTGAGGCTGGGACTCATGAGGCCACAGACGGCTCGTGTAACCAGCCATCACCAATGAACCTGCAGGCACAGACATAATTGCTCTTTTCTTAGACTTAACAGTGACTTCATTTAGTTTCATTGTAAAGGTGTATCTGATGAGGGAAGCATGACTCCCACAAGAAAAGGTATTTGTCAACAATTAAATAGCAAATTCATTTACTGTAACACTATTTCTCAGCTGGGTATGTCTAATTCACGCCTTGTGTTTCAGAGCTCTGGGCTCTCCAGGTGAACAATACATTAGCTGCTAATTGTTGAATTATTTACATTTTGAATTGCAGCTTTGTAACCATTGAGTGAACTGGAGTCTTCAGAATATAAGAGTAGGAATAAAAATACAGTAGGCCTCATTCTGATTGTGTCAGTGTGTGCAATAATCCTCACCATCAGGATAGGGGTTAGCAGGGCCCCAGGCACTGGTCACCTGGCTGTCGAGGGTTGTGGATGTAGTTACACTCATACTGCTACTTCTATGCTCAGATGTACCATGGCCCAGGGGCTGAGGCAGGAGGGTAGTACTTTACTGTATAGACAGAGTCAAAAATAATCTGTCACTCATGTATGCACACATACTCGCATAGATAAAGGTAAAGAAAATTGAGCTTTTGACCTCGATGATGACATTCCATATTAAAAGATTATGTATACATCTCATGCATGACTGAATCTACTTTATTTACGCACAACAGATTCACAGGATGTCAGCACAGACGCTGTCCTCTTTACATTGCATCAAAGCTAAAGTAACGTGCTAATAATGCAGACAGCAAATGCTGCAGCTGCTGCTTCACATATCTGATGTAGCAGTATTCAGTGTATTCGAGCTAACTGCCATCTGGAAAGTAGCTGCTCTGGAAATGTTTTCCCTTATTTTTACATTCTTCTTGCTGTTATTGTGGTAACCACAGGTGTCAGAATTTCAGCAAAAAAAATCAAACACAGGTCTGATTGTTTGTTACCATCAAAGTGTGGTCACAAACTTATTCCGTGTCAGCACAGGTGGCAGGTTGGGCATGTTGTGTACTCGTTATGAAGAAAGGGTCTGTTGGGTTTTGTATTTTAATCAAGGTCTAATCTATTTGTTTTTACCCAGCTTAAAACATGAATTTTATTTGTTCTTCAGTGGTGTAATCATATTTTTGGTTTGCTTGTAGCATCATCCTTGAAGAAGTAAAGTAGCAGAAGACTAACAGAAAGGTACACTCCGCTTAATCATTAGATGCACTTAAAGTACAGCAGCTTATGTCGCCATTGAGTTGATGTTTATTAGCGTAATATCGACTCACTGAGGATTCGTTATTCACAGGTGCAGTTACTTTTGAAGGGTGAGCTGTTCACATATAAAAAATAAATAAAGACATGTTTCAAATGTAACCACAAGTATATTTGCATTCCATGTAAATAAAGTCAGTGTGAATTTCAGCACCTCCACTGTTTTGGTAGCACAAGTGTTGCATGTGCACAATAGCTTAGTCATATCTTCGATGGTCCAATGCCAGCATCTGGTTTTCTGTTACTGTTGCACTGAAATTCCCCTTGAATGCTCAGAACATAAGGCAGACATAGAAATCCAAACGTCCAGCTAATACTGCTGTTGTTAAAAGAAATAAAGTGTTGTCTGTATATGTAAAGTTTTGGGACGATCATTTATTATTTTTCTTAAAATCTTCTTTAAATCTGTATCTGCCCAAAATGACAAGAAGAGCTGCTTAGGTGTGAGTGCTGTTATTCTAAATTTTTCTGACTTACTACATGATAATGAAACTATGAAAGGCTAGCAGATGAGATACCCGTTTTAAATGGCTACACATTAAACAGTGTAATACACAGTACTCTGACCGTTCCATAGAAAAACTTGGCTGCAGTTTTATGGTAGGTTATAAACAAAATAGCTCCAAGCCATGTCACACATTTCTTCAGTAAACACTGAGTCGCCAGTATAACACATCTGGATACAGTTAGAGAAATTTATCACTTTAAAGACCTAGCAAAACAGTTTTATAGCAAACAAAAGCCAAGATTTATGAATTCGATTTCTACAGAAGATAAGGTATACATTCGTCAAATCAAAGCAGAACATCTCATCAGCTGCCAATCAGCCCAAATCTCTTATGTGTTTATCTTCAATCTATGAGTACTACGAGTGCCAAGCACGTATCTTAACAAGAGAGTAGTTTCTGCAACAGAAAGTTGTTTCTGTCAATACAACGCGCACGCAGCAATTCAAGTCACAGTCATGAATCAATATGCTGTCGGCCAAGTCACAGAGAACAATCATTGCACTGGATATGTCATGATGCAAGGACACAAGCAGCAGTTGAAGAATAAGTTAACATGAACATTTTGTCTGCTCTTGACAAGACTGGCTGCTTTCCCTTTAAGTCAGAGCCAAAGCCTTGTGGTAGCACTGAAACATAACTGAAAGTAACTTGGTGGACTTTTAAAAATCTTATTTGTCTTTATTCTTAATTTTGCATTTAATTTTTATTTAAGTTAACTTCAAAGAGGAACCTCTTAAAGTTTAAGTTTTGTGAATTACACAATACAGCTTTCAGTGTCTTTAAAATTGACGATGTCCTGTATGACTGAAACAAATAATGTAGCCAATGCATAGCTAAAAATTACAGGAACAAGAGACAAACTGTGAAATGAAAATACCACATGCACAGCCAACCTGACTAAAACAAGGTAAAACATCAGCATATTAAAGCATATTGAGAATTCTTATTAGGATTTTGTACACTTAGTACACTTTGAGCCTTCGGGTTAATTATACTGCAACCAGTCATTAGTGCTGATTATCCAGAACCAGTGTGACAGCCTACCAGAGCAGTAGAATGGAGTCTGACCAGACCTGTTAGAGGTCTCGCGAAGATCCGCTTTCAGCAGTCTCCTGAGATTCCGACACCGTAGTTTACTAGAGTGTAAAGTCAGATAAGGTGAGTCCTTTTGCTAACGAAAGCTTAGAATTAACAGAAGCATGTAGAAACTGCAGGTGCTGCCCCACCACAATGGGTTTTTTATCCTGTTAACTTCCTTATCCCACTCCAATTGGCTACCTGTTCATGCTCATACCAGATAGGTATTTGCATAATGCACACCCACACACAGAAACATAAAACAGATCCACACACACACCTGACAAAACTTTTTATTATCTCTGTTGGCAGCATTTCCTCTCACGGAGTCAAGCACACAAACGCAAGCTCACTCACGCAGTTTAGCTTACACTTATGAGGAAACATATACACAGATACACATACAATAGACCACAAAGTTTAAATCCTCAAAGTTCATGTGGTTTCTTAAAATAGTGTTTAACCTTAGAGAAACTTCCCTCTGTGCTATTATGCAGGAAAACAGTTGCTTGCTTTATTTCATCATGATGAACGAGGTGCTGACAGTTTGGTAGGAGGGCCTGAGAGAATGTGTTCCTTTTACTCTTTTAAAGTTGCTGGAACTGACAAAGAAACATTAGTAACTGTGTGCCTGAAAAGACTGTAATAAAATGGGGTTATGGGGGTTAGACGTTTATAAATGTCTATAATTTTACACTGTGGCCTCTTTCACCTTTGAATTTGCATATTAAATTTGTCTCTGAGTGATGATCACTATTAGGCTGAGCTTGTTTCAGACTGACTCGGAGCAATGCGGGGCTTCACCATGTTGCAATCACATCCAACTTTGATCGTCTAGTAAACATACTAGCTAACAACATGCAGGGATCCACAGGTGTCTGAGTAAAGAGTGACAAATGCCAATTAGTTCCGGTATGTTTCCCAAAAATTCCAGTCAGTATCACAGCACTGTGACAACAGTGAGCCTCTTTAATTTATGTGAATTATTTGCCAGTATGCTCCCTGCAGGTATTATGTATTTCCCTGTTGCAACATTTACAAAATTTCCTTTTGAAAAATGTGTCAAACAAGACTTAACTAAAAATGTGAAATACTGTTAGATGGAAAGCGTAAAATCTTGTGTCTAATTGAATGAGCCCTTGTACACTAGGAGAATGTATGGCAGTGGATCTGTTTGGTGTTTTCAAATTCCTCAAAACATGTTTGTCCTGTTTAGCTATTTTTTCCACTTGACATCAAACATGAGCGGAGCAGGTATTTCCAAAAATACAACTGTACTGTTCAAACAGCATACGTGCACAAGTTAGTGTGTCAAAAAAAACAAAAGCAACAAAAACCATTTTTACTGAACGTTGTCACCATTTATATCTGCTGTTGGCCCATACTGACAAAGATCAGAGGAAGTTCAAAAAGTCTATTTTTACTTGACGCCAATTAGAGTTTGGGCAAATTGTAACATCTTTGATCTGAGATCTAAATCGGATCTATAGCATTGTACTGTTACAATACCTCTTGGGACCAGAGGCACTCACAGTATCATGCTGATAATTGAAGTGACTTTGAGCAGGGTTGAACTGTATAATAGGCTGAAGCAGAGAGAAGTGAAAGCCAGGGATGTCAGGGATTTCTCAGAGCTTCTTCAGCAGAGTCATGTGGAGGGAAACAATAGGTGACGCTGAACAAATTAATTTGCTTTTACGTAACATTGATCTATTGAGCATGTAATCATATAAAATCCCTTCAGTCTTAATATTCAATATTTTCAAGAATAAAACATGCATTGCACTATTACACCGAACATTGTGTTATCCCAACAGGCTGACTTTAATAGCCTAATTTCCTAGATCCTTATGATCAACATACTGCCTGTGTTCATACTATGCTCACTCTGGGAGCTCTCGCTCTCTGAGCGCGTGCAGTATGCGTATTTTTGTGTGACTTGGACTCTTGCCCATGGCTGAGCTTCAGAGGTAATGAGGGAATTCAGTGTAAGCATGATTATCTCTGAGAGTTCCCCTCATCTGCATGTCCTAATGGCAAAAATCACCACTCCTGATCTCCCCGCAGCCCTCCGACACCACCCTAGCTGCATGGGTTACAGATAACTTGCCTCCAGCCCTCCCGGCAGCCCGTCTACCGCCTACTTGTAACACAGGTGCTATTTTCTGGATTTTTTGCAGAACTTTCCTATCCTCTTTTTAAAGGGTAACATGCCTCCAGGGTGCAATTTGGGGCCTTAGCTGCATTTGGTGTCCTCCCGTTGTGAATGCCTGACCAGATTTTATTGCAGTAAGATTAATATGGCCATCAGCAGTGAACAGAAGTCACACACTTCTCATTACAGTCCGCTGTTTAGGCTGCCTCGCACCGCCTTCTTTTTTGTTCTCTCTCCATCAGGCTTTTCATTTGCCGTGTCACAAGGAGAGCCTAGTATTTGTCATCTCATTTCATGGATCTTCATTCTGCTTTTTCAGGGTGGTTGCGGGTCGACATGTGTAAAAGTCCACTGGGGGAACAGAAAAAAGCTGGAGAAACAGAGGGGGAGAGATCAAAGCCTGTCATCTCTGCTCCACTCTGTGTGAGTCAGCCCACCAACATTGCAAGACGCAGCGAAGACATCCTCCCAGACTCAAGAAAATGTCATCAAAATGCTGGCATTATAGACAGTGTCATCTATTTTTAAGTAGAGTCAAGTAGAGGCTTATGTCATCCTCCAATAATAGTACACTACTGATCCATTTATAAAGAGGCTTATAACTTGCTTAGTGCTGCTGTGAATTATTAACGTTTTATCTGAGCATGCGGTCAAAAGTTTCCCTTTGACAGGAAAGGCTGTCAGAACTGTCAGTCAGAAGAAACAGACAAGACAGGAGGAGGGTACAGTTGCATGCTCTAATGAACAGGAACTTATTAGCTGGAGTATGTCTATTACTGTCCCACTTGCCTCCCATCTTTCATTAACTGCTTATCACGCCTGTTAGTGTCATCTTTAATACTTCACATTTTGATTAGCATATGTTCCATGGGGAAAGAAGGAAAAATCATTTTATTAGTGTCAATTATTGCTACAAATGACAATTTCACTGCCTAAATTATAATTTTACATTTCGTCCCTGTCAAAGAACAATGGCTGTGTAATTACAGTAATGAGAAGTGCAACAGAAAAATGAATTATTCAGAATCAGTTTTCTTTCATGTTCTTTTGAACTCCACCGTGTCTGTTTGTTTGACATCTGCCCGGCCTCATTAATGTCAGCGCGCTGAGAACACAGGTTCTGTCCATCTTGCAGGTAATATATACGAGGAGCAAGAGTGAGTATATGTTAAAAAACACACAAAACCCCCCACTTTTTCACCCATTCACTGTCCAGGAGCAAAACTGCACTTGACTTGATAGGGTGCAGATCTATTATTAGCCCATAGGTGACACTGTTGTCCCGTGTAGTGCCAGAGAGCTCTGAAATCATGCTTATTGAATGAGTGATGAATATAAATGTGATATGAGAAAGTGTAGGTGGAACATGCTTCCTAACAATTACTGACTACAGTGTCTACAGAGGGAGGTAGAATAACCTACATAAATTATTAGCTTTGTTACATACATGAGGAACAAAGAGAAGAAAGACCATGCAGGGAGGGCAGTGAAGACTTAAAACGGTGCACGGCCAGCTTGCTTTAACATAACATTTTTTCTATCAATAAATGGATCTCTGAGTTCATCTATCAGAACCGTCCTTTTTGGGCATCATTGTCTGCTTTTCTGACCAGAGGTGCAACACATCAGTGAAGCAGCCTGTCATTTAAAATGGGACGATGAAAGCTGCAAAATGATCATGTAGAGTCCAGCATTTAACCAGCAGGACTGCAGTACAGCATGATCACTATTATAAGTTTGAAATGATTTAAATTGGCACAAGTTTTATAGCTGATCTTCTTAGTCTTTAATAATGTATTCAACTGAAAAGAGCTGTGCACAGGGACAAAACTAATGATTATTGTTACCAGACTCTGCATTTCCCCTGAGCTGTATCAAAATAAGCATTTTGTTTTGACACTTTCCTACTTAAAAGGTTCCTTCTGCTAGGCTTCATCTGTGTCATTTCAAAATGCAGTTTTCCAAAAAAGAAACCAGAAGAAAAAACCATTGCACAACCTACTGCACGCTCTGCCTCAAAAGGCACACAACCTAGAGATGCAAAACGCTGGAGCAAACAAAGTTCCATTTAGCAGCTAAAGAGCTAAATATTCCTGTCAGGAACTGGTAGAAAGCAAAATGTAACATACAGGACAGTGGATATGGGACCATTTATTAGGTGGTTGGAAATATGACACAGAATGAATGTTCATGTATTGTTCATGTTGATTTCCTGAATATGTACAACACAATAGGCTAAGTAACCTTTAACTAAACAGTGACATAATCTATAAAACTGTATTGCACCACATCTAAAAATTGCTGTTAGGTTAAGATCTGGAAGCCATTTGAGAACAAAAAACTCATTTTCATGTTCAAGGAACCAGTTTGAGATGATTTGAGCTTTGTGAAAGGTCATGCTGCTGAAAGCAACCATCATAAGATGGCTGAACTGTATGTGGTCGGGAACAATACTCAGGTACGCATTACAAGTTAAGTGGGCTAAAACACCACGATAAAGAAAGTGTCTGAAAGAGGTTCCCTTCACTCCTTCTGAATAGATGACAAATATACATATGTTCAATTCTTATCACCAACATGTGTAACTAATGATTTTCTGGGGATAATGATAAAGTCAGTGAGTGAAGAGGTTCAGAGACAAACTGGCTGGTTCAGCAACAAAAGACAACAGCCACTAGTTGCTGTGATGGATAAGGTGGAAAGAAAACATCCAGTCTGCTTTCCACTTGCATTCTTCAAACTGAAGTTCAGGCAAAACAACACAGCTGTACATGACGTGACAACATAGCCTCAGTTTCGGCCTTAACTATTTCTTTAGGACTTTGTACGGGAGCTTGCTGAGTGCCGTCCAACTACCCGAGACAACCATAAAGGCTAAATATGAGCCATATACAGTAGCTGACAGTCATGTGAAAAACAAAATGTTCAGTGTCCTGTGAAAAACTAAATACACCCCATGATTCAGTAGCATTGGAACTGCATTTAGAACCAATAATTTTAAGTAATCATTGTCTGCAGCGCTTTATTAGTCTCTCATGTCATTGTGGAGGAATTTTGAGTCACTTTTCTTGATAATACTTCAGTTTATTGAGATTTGTGGTCATTCATTTATACACAGATCTCTGAATGTTTTGCCACAGCACTTTGATTCTTTTCTTTCAGCCTTTCTGTCCTAGATGTGCCTACAAGCTTTGGATCATTGTGCTGTTGTATCACCCATTTTGGGCCTAGTATCAGATGTTGGACAGATGGCCTCACTTTTCACTTACAGAGGAGTTCATCATCAATAACTGCAAGGCGCCCAGATCCTGTGGCTGCCAAAGAAGCCCAAATCATCTGTCCTCCACTGCTGTGCTCAACAGTTGGTACGAGGTGCTTATGTTGATATGCAGTGTTTGTTTGCTTTTTGCTTTTGTTTTTAAATGTGGTGCAGCAATATGGCCAAAGATCTCCATTGGTCTTGACTGTTCAAAGGACATTTTTCTAGAAGTCTTGTGTTTAGTTCAGATGCAATTTTGCAATCTCATGCTGAGATTGATTTTAGAAAGAAGAAACTTTTTCTTGGCAAACTTGGTCATGCCAAACAAGCAGTCCAACCAAACCTGTTCAGTTTTCTTATTGTACTGTCATGAATGTAACTGAGGCCTGTAGCGTTTGACATGTAACTCTCGAAGTTTTTGTGATTTCTCTGAGCACAGTCTGACCTTGCGGGAGAATTAGCTGTGACGTTCACTCCTGGGAAAGCTGTGGCTTTGTGTTAACTCACACTTGAATGCTCCAGAACAGGAAACTGCCCAAACCTCTGTGTTTATAGAGGTAATCACACTTTCCAGTGATCAGTTAATCAAGTGTATTTGATTAGCAGCACCTGGGTGCTACTTTCCATCTTTATTTCCCTGGAAGTAGCTACAATCCTGTTTTTTTTTCGTGCTTCCAATAGGAAGGCAATTAGGCTTTTTCTGTATCTCCAAGAGGAAGGCAGGGGATCACTGAAGAAAGATCAGAAATCCTGGAAAGAGAATGAGTTCATCAAATGTGAATATAAGTCACTTCTGACATTATGTTCTCATATAATCTATGTCCACCAGGCAGCTACTGAGGTTGGTTTGTTCTATATTTCAAGTCTGGCATGCTGACTAATCCAAACCTCCCACCTGGCTGGAATTGGTCATTCACAACCAGTTCCATATCATCCACAAAGCAATCCAGTGGACAGATTGAACTGCAACCTCTAGTCAGATATTAACTCTCTCAGGCCCAAATTAAGTTCTTTGTTGCTAATGCACAACCAAGTCCTGCAGTGGTACTTCTGAGTAAAAAACAAACAAACAAAAAAAAAAACAACTCATAAAATATGTATGTGGGGTAATAAGGTTGTTAGTTCTTAACTGTTGCAAATCTGCAACGTCTGGGGGTGGGCGTCCGGGTACACACCGGCTCACTCCTTGGCGGCCGCTTGTCGGGGCCTGGGGCCTGGGGCTCGCTCGGGCCCCCTTTGGAGGTGGGGTGCCCCCGGCCTCTCGGCCTAGGGCTCGGTCACTCAGGCGCAGCTGGGGGCCGGCGGAGCTCACGGGCGCGTCACTGCAACCCCCCCTGGCTTCTGCTCCGCGGCTGCTGAGTGAGCCCTCATCTGGGACTCTCCTCAGCTCTTACTGGAACAGTGGCGCGGCTGCCCCTCTGTTGGTCTTCCATGGTCTTTTGTGTTCTGGGGGCCTCTGGATGTCTGGAGTTTTGATCTCCTCCATACCCGCTTCACACCCTGGAGGACGGGGCTGAGGCCCCCCCACACTCCCTAGCAGATCATTACATGGAGAAACCTTTGGAATGCAAGCATGCTGATCCACACAGGTATGCACACATGGGTATTCACAGACGCGGACTAAAGCTTTCTTGGCTGCTGCCTCAAAGCACACTGTGCGCTGTCTATCTTGCGTGCTGCACAATATTGTTTATTACTTAGTAAATACTGATATCTATGACTAGCTAGTTTATTGTGATGGTGCTTTGTTTTCTCTATTATTATGTTGCTCTTTGTTGTTTGCTGTCTCCTCTGTTTGTTTGTTTGTTTGTTTTTTTTTTCTCCATACAGGTGACCCAGGAGTTTTTTTTTTTTTTTTTTTTTTTTGTCTCTCTTCCCCCCCCTTCTCACCGTCTCTTCTCCCCTTTGGTTTTCTTTCTTTCTCTCCCCCTCTCTCTCTCATTCATTCCCCCTGTCCTATTTATTAAAAAAAAAAAAAAAAAAAAAAAAAAAAAAAAAAATCTGCAACGTCTGCCTGGAGAGGGTTAAAGATATAAATGGTCTCCATATACAACATTCCTGTGTTGTAAATGCCTACAACTGCATGAGGTGTAAATAATCCACTAATTTTCCACTTTACTGTTTAAACTCCATGTTTAAAATATACATTTTTTTAAAAGATTTTCACATATTTTCTGCAGACAAAGAGTATATTCCGTACATGAAATTAGAGTAAATAACTGAAAAATCCTACAGTGAAAGGTGTTGTTCTCCTGCCAGGTGACAGCGTTGGTGAAAAATGTGTCAGACAGAGTTAGGCTTGGCAATCTGCAGGCTTCCTGGGAGCAGGTAGGGTAGCCTTATGTTCTTATTATACTACCTTCAGTCTATTTGAAGAATTAGAGGAAGCATGCACAGTTGGTGCCTTTTTAAGGTAGTGTCTCAGCAGACAAGTCTGCATGGTACAACAAATTGGAGGATACATGGGCATAAAAAAAAAAAAAGCCTTGCAAACACCTTCTGATAATGAAGGTTTATCACTCAGCCCCAAGTGGACCTTTGTATACGCACAGATATGGAACGTATAACACTCTCATTGGAACAATTTCAAAACAGTGTGTGTGCTCTACAGGAACCTGCTGCTGCCAGCAAACAAACTGTACCTGGAAGAAAATACAAGCAACACTGGAATAACAGAAATAGAACACTGTTACAGTCTCTAACTTCGTGGCTCAAAAGAACTTAACATATAAGATACCACAACACTGCTGCCACTCACTAAGCTTTTAATAATGAAAATACAGTTACTAAGTTACAAAGGATAAACAGAAGCACAAACAGACGGGATTCCTGCCTAATACAGACAAAAGAGACAGGAGACCATAAACCAATCATGCAATGGGCTGTTGGACTCAGGCTTCTCAATAAACTAGTTTGGTAAACTAATAGAAACAAAATTGAAAACAGGACTGCCAGTAACTCTAAAATATACTTAATAAATAAAGCTTTAAAAGCAATAGAAAGTTAAAGCTGGTACTGATGCAGATGAAGAAAGAGGAGAGAGACCAAGACCGCAGTTGCCGACGACCATGCTCTGCACTCTCTGGGTTTATATTCGTGCAACCGATCTGCACTAAAAATAAAGCAGAGTAGTGAGAGCGCAGGTTAATGTACGATAAGAATGCCACAAGGTGATGACTCGACCAATGCAGTAAGGTTGTGTGTAACAAATGCTCATGAACCAAACATAGACAGGATAGAAAATGCACTTACCATGAGATTTCATGCTAGAGATTGATCTCAGCAAACAGATCATTGTCAGATTAGAGTCTACTGTAGTCAAGCTGACCTGAGTGTGTGAAAGACTCAGGTCAGAGAAAATAAGCATTCAAAAATGAGGGTGGAACGGATGTGCCACAAATCTCTTGAAGATGTGGAACCAGAATCAAACTTGGGAAGAAATACAAAACGGGTTGGCCAAAGATGCTGTAGCAGAGGATGATGCATACCAGAGGGAGGCTGTGGCAGTCAGAAAGTTGCAACAGACAAAGAGTAAAGAGAAACATTCACCTAAAAAATTAATGTTACACTTCCTCAAGAGCAGGAGGGGGTACCGCAACAACTCCAGAAACTCGGTACAAGTGTAATAAAGAAAAACAAGTTTAATGGCAGTTTTCTCACAAAAACAATAACCTAAATTCATACAACAAATGTTGGGGAGAAAGGGACAGTTAGGTTGTGCCAAAATAAACACCTAAAAGACAAAACCAAAACTTAGCTGAGCTCTTACCCTAGAAAAACAAAAAAAAGGGGAAAAGACCCTGATTCTAAGAATGGGATACCCTCATCCCAGTATTTGCGGAGCATGGACTTGAATGTCTGGTGAAATCTTCCAAGTGCTCCCTGACTTTCAGGATGGTAGGAGCTTGACGTAATGTGCTCCACTCCTAATGCTTTTAATGCCTGAGCAAAGGTCCTAGACTTAAAGTTGGTTCCCTGATCAGTTTGGACTACCTTTGGAAGACCAAACACTGAGAAGAACCCTACCAGAGCTTTACTGATGACAGGGGCAGTGATCCTTTGCAGGGGTACTGCTTCGGGAAACCTAGTAGAAGCCCACATCATTGTTAGAATGTATTGGTGCCCTGACTTTGATTTTGGTAAAGGTCCTACACAGTCAACAGTAACTCTGCTAAATGGTTCACCCATCACTGGAATTGGCGACAGGGGTGCAGGCAACGTTCCCTCTAAGCTGCGCACGTGCAAAATTGCGCACTGTTGGCACGGTCTCTGCGCAGAGAAAATCTGTGTTGCGCACACAAAAAGAATTCTAACCTGAATTGAAATTAAAGTAAATATGTGCCGGTGTTTTAGCTAGCAAAGCGGCGTGGCTGATGTGGAGTGAAGCCACGTTAATGACAACGTGTACAACCATTGGAGATGTGAGCAGGACAGACGGAACAATTGACGGAAAAAGTGTGGACTTTATACCAGCTTTTAAATTGTGTTGATCGGCCACGTAAAACCAGAGTTATGATAGAAAAAATACGCAATGTTTGGTTTTCTTCCTGTATACTACAGCTGTTTATATTTACTGTGGGAAGAAACGGTAAAAATGGCGTTTTATAAGGAAAATGCTCGAAAGCACTCTCCACCTGTAAGCAAAGACGAAACCAAAACACCCCACCCTTTCCTATTGGTCGAAAAATGTACCATGTCGACCAATCAAAACATGGCATTTAGTTGTTAAGAAACGGGAAGAAGTTTTAGGAGTGACGGTGGTGTTTTGAGATGTGAGAGATTTGCAACGTTTAGCTCAAATCTTGTGTAGTTAGTGTGTAGTGTAGTCAATAGCTTTGTTGTGTGTGTCAGAACAATGAGGCGAGTGCTGAATGTTACAGGTGTTACAGGAGTGACACATCTCCTGTTGTCAGGCCTGCAGGTATCAGGCTGTTGTTCTCCTTTATCTCATAGTGGACAGAAATTATTTTTAGAGTGGCACAAATAATTTGTGAGGCATCAAATTTGACGCAGAACAGCTGATTGTTCTGTAAATAGTTTGAAATGTTTATTTAAAAAAAACACCTTGGCTAACGGTAGTCTAACATAAATGTAAATGCTGTAATTTGATTATTTTAATAAACCATGTAACTTGGATGGAGTCGACGCTGGCGTGACCACAGTGCACACGTCTAATGTTGCTCACAGTGGTCCACGGGATCGCTCAGGGAGTTTGTGTTCGCTCAGACACATAAAAAAATTAGAGGGAACATTGGGTGCAGGTGGATTAATTTGATTTCGCTTGCCCACAATTTGGCAAACATGGAAGGTACGACAGTAATGTATAACATCAGACTTGAATCCTGGCCCAAAAAAAGGTTTGAGGACCTTATGTTTTATTTATGCCAAGGTGTCTGGAAAGTGGGTTATCATGTGCTAATGCTAGAACTTGCTAGCGGAAAACGTTTCGCACAACAACTTGATAAACTGTATGCCAGTCATCCAAGTTTCCACCAGCCCAGCGATGTAGGAGGCGGCCCTCATCAACAATGTACGCCACCTTCTTTACCTTAACTTTCTCCTGAGTAAGTACAGAACAACGGCATTTCAGAAGAAAGTCATCTTAATGCTGTGCAACAATAAATTCCTCTCTAGAAGCGGGCAGTGTAATGTCTGCATTAGGAAGAGAAAACATCTTTCTAGACTCATCATTAAGCTTAGCTTCTGGTCTAACACTATCAGGTGCTTCTTTCATAATGAAGAAAGAGTCAGACAAATCAGTCATTCTTCTTGGATTGAGATCTAGTTACCACACAAGCAGGAAAAATGCTGGCAAACTCTTGCTGTTTAACTTTGAAGCTTGTTTCAGGCTAATCCAGGCACAGGCAGCACATTTCCACCAGCCAAATCATTTCCGAGGATAAAATCAACTCCTTTTATGGGCAGCGAGGGGAGGACAGCGACCTTTCCAACTCCACTGAAAACAGAGGAAGTGATATGAACATTGTGCAAAGGTGCAGACACAAAAGTCATTCCAATACCCTGGACCACAACACTTGACTGACAGGATGACTCAGACAAAGGCAAAATACCCTCTCGAATGATAGACTGCGAACCATCCGTGTTTCTCAGTATTGTTACAGACTGGTTGTCAACAGTAGCACCTGTTAAAGAAACACAACCCTGTGTGATAAAAGGTTTAAAACAGGGATCTATTTCACTGAGATGTTTGGGTTCTGGGAGGCAACATGTTTTTAAATCAAACCCATGCCCTTGGGCTGCGGCGGTGTAGTCTTATTTTTTAGTGCAAGGCAATCAGCAATGACATGACCTTTTTTATGGCAATAGAAGCATTCACGTACCTCACGGGAAAGAAATGGTTGCTTGCTTTGACTTCAGGCTGACCAAGATCAGGCTTTGGTGAGCGTGCGATCAAAACTTTATCTGAACGAGGGGATGATGCAAACACATATTTAAAAACATTACAAGCTTCTCTGATAACAGATTCTTAAAATCTTCCAACAGGATTAACTGAGGAAGAGCTTCAAAGTCTCTCACTTCACTTGCTGTGCACCACTTGTCAAAAAGAACTGCCTTCTCACGTGCAAACTCTACATATGTTTGACCATTAGACTTCTTGTGATTCCTGAACTTTTGTCGGTAGGCCTCAGGTACAAGCTCATAAGCACGAAAGATGGACTCTTTCAGTACATTGTATTTCATTCTATTTTCGATAGAGAGAGCGATGACACAACATTCTGTTCTTTGCCAACCAGCTTTCATTGCAGTAGCACAGCCCACATTTCTTTTGGCCATTCCAGTGCTGTTGCAATCCTTTCAAAAGCATTAAAGTAGGAATCAACTTCTGTCTCTCTAAATGTTGGCACCAAAGCAATATTTTTGCTCACATTAAACCTGCAGGTGTTGCCAGATAAATGTGAAGAACATGAAGTAACCGGTGAGCTGGGTGAAGACTGGCTTTGTAAGCCTCATAGATTCCACCTCTAGCTGTTTTAACTTTACCTCCTTCTCAGCTTCAATTTCCAGCTGACATATCTGAAGTTTGAGGTCAAACTTGGCCTTACGTGCTTGCTCCCTTTCCTGCGCCTCCAGCCGAAGGAGAGCTAGACGCATCTTAAGTCTAGCATTTCCGTTTGACCCACTGAAGTCTAGGGACACAGGATATAAACGAGGTAGAGTGGGAGGTTCCTTAGGCTCCACCTGGACTTTTGGGAGAGTTGCTGTAGCACCAACATCCTCCTTCAAAAGGTTTGACACCTTGCTCAACAGAAGGAATGTTATCATCACAAACATCAGAGCCCGTCAAGATTTTCAACTCAAATAATAGTTGTAAAATCCTATTAATTTTTTTTTTCCACACTATATTTCTTTACTGGATTATCAAAGTGTGCCACAAGACTCAACAAGTCATCTTTACAACATAACTCAAACTTCTCAGAACTCCGAGCATGAATGAAATCTTGTAAGTCGAAATCCATAATTAAATACAAGGCAGCAACATTGTACCAAACATCAGAATTGTCTACAGCTCCGGAAAATAGATCCCAGATAAGCTCCCACTTGTGTTACGCCTCCTCGAGAGCAGGAGGGGGTAACACAACAACTCCAGAAACTCAGTACAAGTGTAATAAAGAAAAACAAGTTTAATGGCAGTTTTCTCACAAAAACAATTACCCAAATTCATACAACACATGTGGGGGAGAAAGGGACAGGTTGTGCCAAAATTAACACCTAAAAGACAAAACCAAAACTTAGCTGAGCTCTTACCCTAGAAAAACAAAAAAGGGGAAAAGACCCTGATCCTCAACTCAAACAAGCTCAAAATTACATGGGTGGCACCAACCTACTTACCTAGTGTTTATAACAGAAAGGACTCCACGTGAGTAAGTGTATGGGGTCCCCAGACTTACCCTAGTCCTATTTACTCCTACCACAACCTTCAAACAAAAGAAATACACCAGAGCACATGTGCCAAATAACTCTAAGCAAGGAAGAGAAAGCCACCCCCAGCCACAGGTGAGTCTCCTTATCAAGGCGTGCACTCCTGGTTTAACCAATCAAAGCCTCCTTTCTCTGATTAGCTGGAGATCCTCAAATTGACACCAGCCTGCAGTCTGTGTACCTGAGGAAATGGCAAACAAAAGGAAAGGGAAAGAAAACATGCAGCCTGCAGACACGTAACAATTAATTTTACCAGAAATGGAAAGCAAGTATGCACTGGTATCTGCCAAGCCATCTTCATCATTTTTAACTGTTGTAGTCCTTATGCCCTTGTCAATACTTTTCTACAGCAGCATTAGTATGAATGGTTAAATGCATTTGTTATCATAGTTGATTCAAAGATATATCTTGGACAAGTTTGTGTGTGTGTTTGAAATACTTCTAAATGCTGTCTAGTACACTGCCATTACCCACTAGGACCTTAATATAAGATTTGTAAAATTAAAATTTATGAAAAAGCTCTGGAACTTGATTGTAATGTACCTTATAATTTTGCCAAAGAGTCTATATCTACTTTAGGCTAACATTTACTTGTTCTCTCCCAAGTATTTTATTCTTTCATTTTACAGTGAGGCAGTTTAATTCAAGATATAGAGTACTAAACCCATTGGTTTTTCAGTAAAATCAAACATAATATATCAAATCATTCTTCATAGCTCCACATAAAAATTACTTTTACAAAAAATATTTTAATATAGAGCTTTTGCTTAACAGATTAATTGAGTAAAAATAGGGGGTGAAAAGGGGGCAACAGTAGAAAAGATATAAGCACATGAACTGTCTGATTAATAGGGGTAATTAGATTGTAATTAGTAGGGGTTTGGGGAGACTTATGGATATAGCAGTTGTAGTTATTATGTAGCATGCATCTCATCTTTGTCCACTTCTAATAAAAATACTGTTCTAGAAGGTACAGGTTTCCTACGTGGAAGGACTGAATAGAATTACATCAATGATCAGTTACAGAAGACCACACGACTGACTATATTTGAGCCTGAGGTTTGAACCATAATGCCCACTCTGGAAAACCTCAGCAAGCATGTGTTATCAAATAGTTGGGAAAGGTCAACACATGTTGATAGGTTTTCTTGACCAAGACACTCACTAAACAAGTAATTTTACTAAATTATGATGTACCTTATAGCTTGATTCTTCAGTAATGTCAGAATAGTGCTTTATGAAAAAGTATAAATGCTAAAAGTATAAATATTTCCACCAGAATAGTGTCATCTGTATTTATTGAGTTTTATATCTGATACGTGTAGCAGTGCTATATTTCATTATGTTCATTACGGATCACTTAGCAGAGATGGGATGGTGGCTGCATACGGCACTAGGACTCATTTTGCAGACATAAACATTTCCAGTCCCTGCTGCTTCGCGGGTTTCAGTATGCTCCACGGCGATCTAGTTTCAAATGCAAACAAAGAAACAAACAAGGAAACAACCCAAAAAAGGGGTGCTATTTTGCAAACCTTTACCCCTAAATCAGCAACATTTAGTGTTAGAAGAAGATTTGGATTTGAATTTTAACAGTGACTAAAGTCAGCGACCCTCTTATTCTTACCTTTAACTTTATTTGAATCTTATTCTCCCCCTCTGTCTCTCTCTTGCAAAACTTTTCTATTATAAAGTTAATAGGTTCTCAGCAGGGAAATTTAAACTGTAATTTGAAAGCTTTTCTGAGCAACTTTGACAGTCTAAAAGTGGCACACTATGCCACCTGCAGAGTGATCAAACGGGGGGAAAGAAAGAGGATGTGAGGAATTGTATAGAAAGAAATGAGTGAGTGAGGGGAGGAGAGCAACACTTAGCATTCCTGAGGCTGCATGTGTAACTAATTAGGTATGAGCATTGTGACAGCGTGGCTGTTGAGTGCAGTAATGGGATCCCTGCTGCTTAATGAACATGTCACAAGCTTCTGCCTGAGCTGAAGGAAAGAGACAATGTTTGATGACCACCGGGTATCTGCTGGACATTGTGTGTGTTGCATGTGTTTTGTACACTATGCCCTTTGTGAGTCTTCATTCCTTTGTGACAATTTCATATAGACAGTGGCACGCAATTTCACAGTTATTTACTTTTGTTAACATTATTAACATTCAACATATTGTTTGAGTTTTCCATGGTTACACATACACAGATCTTTTCTTATTGAGGCTCTTATATACTATAGGTCCATTGTGTGTTAATTAGTTATTTCCTTGATAATATTGTGCATGGGTTTTTGTATGAATAAGTTGTATATGGGTAGCATGCACTTGATTGATGCTTACATATAATTTACCTTCATTAATAGCTACTATTAATCAGTGTGTTGTGTCATAATCAATAATGTTTTAGGTAGTTTCATACATAGTACTGTATAACAATCCAGGAGCTGATTCATTTATTTATTATAGTTAGTGATCAAAATTAACTTTGTGAAATTTGTACAACTGGGCCCTGTTTCAGGAAGCCGGTTTAGTGGAAAAACTGAGTAAGTATACCCTGAGTTAACGAAAACTCTGGGTTTTCGGTTTCACAAAGCGAGTTCAGCTGCAGCCTGAGTGAGTCACTATGACGACACACTCCGTGAAGCTAACCTGCCCCCTAGCAGGTTTACTACAACTAACCCTGACTGTCTCCGCCCCTTTGTCGGAAACCTGACAGTAGGAAGTGTCGGACATGGCGTGCCACTTCCTTGAAGAGCCAGTAGATCGTGAAGCCCAAATTCTCCGCAGAGCTCTCCGCCGGGAGAGAGTGATCAGAGCGCGTTTGGACATTTTATCATTTCCTGATGATTTTCTGTGCGAACGTTACCGTTTCTCAGCACAATCTATAAGTTATTTGGATAACATCCTCACGCCATATATTACGCATGTGACACATCGCGGACATGCTCTCAGTTCATTGCATATTATTTGTATTGCACTTCGGTTTCTTGCAAACGGGAGCTTTCTGTATAATATTGGTGACGCTGAGCACGTTTCCAAGGCTACCGTCTGTCGGGCAGTCAGGAATGTTACAGTTGCACTGAAACGTCTCCTGTACTCGTCTGTGGTGTTCCCCGGTCACAGACCCACAAGATTTATCAAAGAGGGATGCCACAAAATTGCAGGTATCAGGATGACCAAAACTTAATGTATGATGTGGTGATACTTGGACTACTACTTAAATTGCACATTTATTTTCAGGGTTCCCAGGCGTGATTGGCTGTACAGATGGCACTCACATTCCAATCATTGCTCCTTCAGTAAATGAAGGAGACTATGTGAACAGGAAGTCTTTCCACAGCATTAATGTACAGGTACATAGTTCCCTGTAGCATGTCAAACTAACAAATTATTTCATTATAGTAATGGATGCTAATTTGTGTTCTCTGCACTGTGAAGATCATATGTGATGCTGCCAACATTATCACAAATGTGGAAGCCAAGTGGCCAGGCTCTGTCCATGACTCACAAATATTCCGTGAATGTACACTGAGCACAAAATTTGGACATGGTGAGTTGAGAATACTTTAAAATATATAAAGACCAATTGCTTCAGGGACATTTGAACTGAAGTGTATCCTTCTGTCTTAGGAGAGTTCACTGGCTACTTGCTTGGTGATAGGGGGTATCCATGTTTACCCTATTTGCTTACCCCTTACCCTGACCCTGAACCGGGCCCACAGCAGCGATATAATCTGGCTAATTGCAGGACAAGAGCCAGAATTGAAATGACTATCGGAATGCTTAAGGCCCGGTTCCAGTGCCTGCAAAGACTCAGGGTCACCCCAGAAAGGGCATGTGACATTATTGTGGCATGTGTGATTCTTCACAACATTGCCACAATTAGAGGAGAACACTGTCCTTCTGAACCAAACATCAGCAGTGATCCAAACCATGAACATCCTGACCCTCGCACGGACATACAAGATGGAAGCGCAGTCAGAGACACCATATGTCACAATCATTTCCTTTGACCCATCACCTCAACATGTTGAAAGAAGAATAAACAGATTTTTTGTTCAACTGGCTTTATTGGTCGCCTGTATTTCCTGTACACAAAGTATTAAAAGATGTAAACCTCATAAAGTGTCTCTGTTGCTTCCTCCTCTGTAACAGCTGTCAATGTTTCTTCATTATTTTCCTGTAGTAAAGAAATAGACAACATTGCTGTTCTACTGTAAACTCATATAATCTGTGGAGTATTACTCACAACTGCATGTTGGTCTGGCTCAACAGGAGGCTGCACCAGATGCAGTACACCACCACCATCAACTGATAGAATATGAGGTTTATACAGGTCACTTATAACTTACAAGGGACCAAATGGCAATTAACAAACATACCAAGCACCTTACACTTCATTGTCATTATGCTCTCAAAGACAACCAAGACTGAGGGAAGGCAAAATCAGTCGGAAAATAACTTCACTACAAAATAATTCATTATGGTAAAGAGTTTATCAAATGAATGAGTAGCACTGCAAAGGTGACTGTGAAGAAAGGATGTATGCACATCATGTATTATTTTGAATTTACCCCTTATGTAGGCACTTGTGTCTTGCGGGGTTATTGACTCAGAGGATGTCCCCGCAGAGATGCCTTCGGCCACAGGGCGCCCACTGTTTTGGCTGAGGGCCAACTGCTCAGCCTCTGTGAGTGGTGGTGGTGGAGGACCCCCACCTGTTTTTCAGGCCTCTGCTTTTTTTCTGTTGGCTATAACGGGTCACATTTGAGCATACAGAGTAAGCAAATATGTACTTGTAATGTGCTCAGATAATTTCAATAAGTGCTTACAGAAAGAAAATTAATGTAGCCTCTAACTGCAATTGATTTACATGGGACAAACAGACCAAGCACTATGGCTCATAATACAATTACACCTTACCTGTTTGGACTATATTTTTATATTTCATTTTTACTTGCTGCCAGGCACGTTTGGGGCCTGTTGGGTTGCACCTGCGCTCACATCACATCACAAAATAAAATGTATAAAATAACAAATAAAATAACATATGATAAAATAACGTGTTAAATGGGTGGAAATCCCTAGATCAATGTTTATATTAACACTCATGCATTGACTCTGTCGGCTATGTTTTGCCATGCATGCTCCCTTTCTTTTGCAGCTGTGGCTGTGTTACTTTTTTCCGCGGAATTTGCATGTTATCGGCATATGCTGCCATCAGAATTTCGGCCTCAAGCGCTGTAAAATACATTGACCGCGCCTTCTTTCCCTCCGTCTCCATGGTGACTCGCTTAATCTGTGCTCCGCTTATCAGGGCTTTATGTATCCTCGTCCGCGCGCTTCACTTGGGGTTAAAGCAACTCCGCGTTGACTGAACTAATTGTTATCAGCCTTTCTGAAACCGAATATTCCGAGTTGGACAGTTCGGGGTTACTCAACCGTGAGTGTCGTTTTTCACTCTGAGTTTTCCAAACCGGCTTCCTGAAACAGGGCCCTGACTTGCTAATGGCACAACAGAGAAATAAATAAAAACAAACAAACAAAAAAACAAAAAAACAAAAACAAGCCTCATATTAAATTAAATAAGATAAAATTGTGATTTTTTTCATAGAAACATGCACTACCTTGTATCTGTACCATAATTCTCTGGTCCTATTACAATAATAAGAATTGAGAATAATTTTGTCAGACCTAATTGTACGTATTGAGTACCATTTTTAAATCATTTGTATCATTTGTGTAAAATAAAAATATCATGTTCATTAATATTATGGGTGTTCCAACTATGTCTGCCAGCCAACACGTTGCAAACCATCTTCATGGGTAAATATTTTGGGGGGAGAAGAGAGGTGAAAAACAGTTGTTGTCACGGTCTCGCTGGCAGACCGTGGGGAAAGGAGGACCCAAAATGCAGGACTCTACAGTGCAACAGTGTTTATTTACAGTGGTGACAATCCGAGCAACAATAAATCCCCCCGTGCGATCCCAACTCCCGTTCCGTGTCTTCTCCTTTATCCCGTGCTCCGTGCTCTGTCTCCGTTCCCTGTGTACTCTCCGTGTGCTGCCTCCTGGTCGCCACAATTCCTCCTGAGGAAACACGCATACCAAAGGCAGCCGTGAGTACAAAACCTAACAGTAGACTTGCACTAACCTTGCACAATACACTTAAGACTGACGGGAAGTCACTCAACGATCCAGCGTCGAGGAGCTCTCAGCCACACTGTTTTGAAGCTCCTCTGACGAGGCTTGATCGGCGCCAGGTGTGTGTGGATTCCTGGGTGGGACCGGTCAGCTGGCAGGGCCACACCCACCAGGCCTAAAAGTGCCTGCCACGACCGCACCCTCACATACACAAGCACACACCCCTAAACACCTGACAGTACACCAACACGGAAAAACAGGACAGCAGACACAACCATAATAACAACAACCACAATAATGATGATAATAATAATAATAATAATAATAATAATAATAATAATAATAATAATAATAATAATAATAACTACAATAGTAGTCCACACGGACCCCGAATCCCTGGAACTGGGTCCGTGACAGTACCCCCCCTCTAAGGGTCGGCACCCGACGACCCAAAAACAAAAACAAAACAAAAACCACAGTACAACCAACCCTGGGCGGGCGGCGGGGGGTCCCGGACGGAGGGCCCCAAAACCCCAGTTCAAATGTCCAACCACTGCCATGGTGGGAACAACAGTTCTTGCGGCCGACCCAGTGGACCGCAAGCAGGCAAAACTCGCTACGGGTCAGGCAGTGGTGGGAAAACAGTTCGGGCGGCCTACCTCCAACCCCATGATGGAAGCGGAACGCTTCAGGCGGCCTGCCACAGATCCGGTGGCGGCGGCGCTGCTCCTCCGGCGGCCTGCCACGGGTCCGGTGGCGGCGGAACGGTTCTGGTGGCCTGCCACGGGTCCGGTGGCGGCGGCGCTGCTCCTCCGGCGGCCTGCCACGGGTCCGGTGGCGGCGGAACGGTTCTGGTGGCCTGCCACGGGTCCGATGGCAACGTCGCTGCTCCGGTGAGCAACAGCGAGGCGTGGCACATGGTCTATGACGCGCCGGTCGCTGACGTGGACGCACTGGACGTGGATGGCGTGGAGGCCGCGCTAGACGTGGAGGTCCCTCCGGTTCGCTGACCTCCGGCTGAGCGGGTCCCTCCTCGGCTGGCAGCGAGAGCCCCTCCGCGGCTGGCAGAGAGAGCCCCTCCGCGGCTGGCAGAGAGAGCCCCTCCGCGGCTGGCAGCGCCGGTTGTTCCTTCCGCTCGCCGAGCTCCTCTGCTGGTGGCTCGCTGAGCTCCACAGCTGGCGACGCGGGCTCCTCCCGCTCGCTGAGCTCCCGCTCGGGCATGCTGAGCTCCTCCGGCTCGCTGAGCTGCTCCTGCTCGCTGAGCTGCTCCTGCTCGCTGAGCTGCTCCGGCTCGCTGAGCTCCTCCGGCTCGCTGAGCTCCTCCGGCTCGCTGAGCTCCACAGCTGGCGACGCGGGCTCCTCCCGCTCGCTGAGCTCCTGCTCGGGCATGCTGAGCTCCTCCGGCTCGCTGAGCTGCTCCTGCTCGCTGAGCTCCTCCGGCTCGCTGAACTCCACAGCTGGCGACGCGGGCTCCTCCCGCTCGCTGAGCTCCCGCTCGGGCATGCTGAGCTCCTCCGGCTCGCTGAGCTCCACAGCTGGCGACGCGGGCTCCTCCCGCTCGCCGAGCTCCCGCTCGGGCATGCTGAGCTCCTCCGGCTCGCTGAGCTCCACAGCTGGCGACGCGGGCTCCTCCCGCTCGCTGAGCCGCTCCTCCGGCAGCGACGCGGGTATAGATGGTCGTTGATCCGGAGGTGAAGATGGCGATGCGGAAGCTGCAGGTGGCGAAGATGACGGTCGAGCGGGTGATGTGGATGGTGAAGTCGAGAGTTCTGCAGTCGCTGCAGTCTGATGGGACGCTGGTGGAGAAGTAGCTGCAAAGGGCAGAGGTGATAATGGTGCGGCAGCTACTCGTGGTAGACTGGACAGCGATGTAGAAACAACAGGCGGGTGACATAATGGCAGGGTAGTTCCAGCAGGCATATCAGCCTCCAACTGAGGATGAAGACGAGAGGCTGACTGGACTGGCTGTGCTACGGCTACAGGCTGGGCAGCTGGCTGTGCTACGGCTACAGGCTGGGCAGCTGGCTGTGCTACGAGGTTAGCTTTCACACAGTCCCGTGAATAAACAGATGAGGTGAATGAAGATGAATTGTCCATATGACTCACCACAGCCGACTGTTGGAAAGTTTTAGAGTCTGACTGCGGTGAGGCACGCCGGCGGCGCAAGCGTCGCTTCTTTAACGATGCCGGGGCCAGCGTATCAGGCTGAGGTTCCACCAGCCGGCCGGACAGGAGAGCAGCTGTGTGATTTTGAGCTGCCGGTCCTTGGTCTGCTGACTCAGCAGGTGCCGCAGAGGTGAGTGGAGATGTGGTGAGGTGCAGAGGGCGTGTGAAACGTTTCCCCCGCAATGGAGGGTCCAACAAGCGAGCTGCAAGCGACGGCGGGGAGGCTATCAGCCTATGAAAAAAGAAATAGGCAGCAAGGGCTCCCAGGGAGGTTGCCATATCCTCCTCGCCCGGACAGCCCAAACCAAACAGCTCAAAACAGGAACTTTCCCTCAGCGTGGTTATAATCGAAATTAGTCTCTTAATGTCCAAAAAGCTCACAGATGAGGTGATTGAAGACAGGAAGGCATCAAAAAATACGACCTGCATGTGTCTCTGATGTGGATCCGCCGCCTGGATAATGCTCCGACAGTATTTCCAGAGCTGGGCGAGCAATTCCTCCTGTGAGACGGTCCTTGAGTCCGCTGGGCCCATAATGGCTGGATCGTTCTGTCACGGTCTCGCTGGCAGACCGTGGGGATGTGGGGAAAGGAGGACCCAAAATGCAGGACTCTACAGTGCAACAGTGTTTATTTACAGTGGTGACAATCCGAGCAACAATAAATCCCCCCGTGCGATCCCAACTCCCGTTCCGTGTCTTCTCCTTTATCCCGTGCTCCGTGCTCTGTCTTCGTTCCCTGTGTACTCTCCGTGTGCTGCCTCCTGGTCGCCACAATTCCTCCTGAGGAAACACGCATACCAAAGGCAGCCGTGAGTACAAAACCTAACAGTAGACTTGCACTAACCTTGCACAATACACTTAAGACTGACGGGAAGTCACTCAACGATCCAGCGTCGAGGAGCTCTCAGCCACACTGTTTTGAAGCTCCTCTGACGAGGCTTGATCGGCGCCAGGTGTGTGTGGATTCCTGGGTGGGACCGGTCAGCTGGCAGGGCCACACCCACCAGGCCTAAAAGTGCCTGCCACGACCGCACCCTCACATACACAAGCACACACCCTTAAACACCTGACAGTACACCAACACGGAAAAACAGGACAGCAGACACAACCATAATAACAACAACCACAATAATGATAATAATAATAATAATAATAATAATAATAATAATAATAATAACTACAATAGTAGTCCACACTGCTCACGGACCCCGAATCCCTGGAACTGGGTCCGTGACAGTTGTGGCTTCCTGCTCAGCTACCCCTGCCTCTGCTGAATCAAGTGAGAATGTTGTCGAGGGCAGAATTGAGTTTAGTTCATTGGTGCAGCCCACCACAACAGGTGACCTCCTAAAAAGAGTGGGATTGTTGGATAGTGATGAATCAAGCAACCTTCCCACTGGCTGTAAACCCACATGCATCCTCTGTTGTTTAGAAAGGTGGTTGAGAGAGCCCAGGGTGCAGCTCTGATCCTTTTGGATACTGTTGTAGTTAAAGAATTGGACGACTTATGAAAACTTTCACTCATGTGAGCCATCTTAGTGTAATCAAATCTGGGTGTGTCCATGTTAGAATAACCTCCAGCACTGCACCTGAGAAATAAAGTTTCTTTATTGTGCAGTCACCTTTTATTGCCATATTCCTTGGTCAACTGTGGCATTAACCCTTGTGTGGTGTTCATATTTTTGTTACTCAGCCAGTGTTCATGGGTCTGGTGGACCCGCCAGAGTTTTGGCTTTCCAAATTAACACTATCAAACAATTTTTTGTTAAATTATTCATCAGATGTTTACTTCATCCCAATTACAAGCCATATGAACAGCAAACATGGTTAATTTTTTCCCTTTACCTTTGTTAGATCACATTTATGAATTAATGTGCTTCTCGTTTTTTTTTTTGTTTTTTTTTAAATGTTATAAAAAAATTAATCAGTTATAATCAAGTGGAGTGAGTGGAAAGACACAACACATTTACACGTGAAGCAATATGTTTCACAACTAAATGGGATCAGCTGCTCATCAATGGTGACATTAGGCCCAGGTTTGTAAGACAGGGGGAGGTGGTGCACACACTTATCCCACACTGTCCTGATGGCAGCTAGCTTGTCTCTCTGCCGTCGAGCTGGTCTGTCGTCTTGGTTATCAAATCGGATAATCCTGGAAATTTTGTGGAAGTTTTCCAGAGACATTGATGCACGGAAAAGTTCTTGCCGGTTTCTGCATCTCACGGGGATTCTGTGGATTCCCCTTTGGACCTCAAAACTCCTGCAAGGATAAGAACCCCAAAGTAGGCCTTTGGGGTTCTTAGATCTCCTTCCACCTCTCTCCAAAAACACACCTTCCTTCTAGATTACTGAAATCCAGAATAATTTTCTGGATGGAATCTGGGATGAAAAGCTCAAATGAAGACTTGATGTCCTGCACATGAGTAACTGCCAGCCGTGTTGGCCCTGGCTTATCACAGTAACAGCTCTGCAGGGTGGCTGGTTTCTTGGGCAAGAAGACCATTCAGTTTCACCAGTTATTGGCATCCATATTTCTTCACTTGTTGTCTGGTGGGCTTGTTCTGGTCCTGGAGCTGGCTGCTGATGGGGTACTCATCTTTGTTTTGTTACTAGATGGTGCTCAACCTCATCGTCTTCTTCAAAGTCACTGTCAGACTCTGAATTTTCAGAAATGTGAAATATTCTGAAACCTTTTTGTCAACATCATCATCCAAAGCTCCTCTCTCTTCCAAAATCAATTGGATGGCCCTCGCAGCAGATAATCTTTTGCCATCTTGATCAGTTGTGATAAAGAACCACACTGGCAAAGTCTTATTTATAGTATTATGCCCCTAATTTGCAGGTGGGACAGGGTATGAGAAAATAAAATTTGGATCCCTCAAGAATCAGGGTAAAATGTGCAGGAATGTAAGAGCAGACGGTGTTGATAGTTGAATTTTCAACAATGTTGCAACTTTGTGCGGGAGCAGGAGGGGAAGAAAACACCATCAGCAGCACCAGAAAGGAGGAAGACAGAGTATGGGAACACAGGACCTACACTTTCAACACTTTTATTAGGCCTGGGTCCAGTGGACCCGAACACCTTGTATGTAATGTAAATGCGTGGGGGGAGGTACAGTATGAGGTCATTGAAAATTAGTTCGGATTTATGTTCTTCACAGAAAATAAGCCAAAGCCAATGAATTTCAGGTTGAAAAAATTATTAATTGTTTAATTTTTCTTTTGAGAAAAACTGAAAACGGGTCTCACAGACCCGAACACCATACAAGGGTTAAACAAACTGTCCTAACAGTTTGGTTCTTTGTTGAAATTGTTGTAGCCACTTTTGTCTTTAGTCTGCTATGCCTCAATCTGTGCTCAGTCAAGTGCAAGTCTGGGGATTAGCACCCTGTTCTTTATGGTGTACCTTTCAAGAACTGTGCTTCTCCCCATAGTCCTTCTGTCTGACACACTCCTCCCTGGCAGCTGCCTCTAAAGCCTTTCCAAACATGAACAGGTGGCCATGAAAAATATGTCAAAGACTCTCTGGCTGCAGGGATTATCTGTCCAAGACCCTCTGACTGTTCATCAACTTCAGAGGCCCCGACAACATTATGGTAAAGAACAAGTACCCATCATCACTAATTAACTGTACTTTTACATCTCCTCAAGAAGCCATGCTTTAAAACCCCTTCCTTAAAAATTCCAGAAGAAGATAAGTGGAAGATGGTTTTTAGTATTCCAGAACACTTGAGATATCTAGTAATGCATTTGGGCACCCGAGATTTCATTCTGTATGTCAACGTGAAGAAATGTAAAATCTCTTTCATTCCTGGCTCTCATCTTTATCAAGGGACAGCCAAATATAGACCTAGACAGTGTAAAAACAAACAGTAACTGAGTAGCTAGGCCCTGTCACGTGTAAACAGCTTAAGAAATTCCTTACCAGTACCTCTAATTGTGCTAGCCTACAATTCCTGAAAGTTAGAAAAAGATCCCTTAGGGAAAAGGTTGCCTACCAAAACCCTGAAAAGTACCTCATCTCAGCCCTCTTCATGATTGAAGCATACCCATCTCAACACTGTGTGGTGGAAGCGGAAGTTTTGGACTTTGTAGTGTGGGCACTCCTCTTGCAATGTTCTTTGAAGGAAATTAAGCTTCATCTTTGTGCTTTACTATCCAATCATCTTTCCTTCGAAGCTTAATTGCAATTCTGATGTAGAAAGCAGTGGATAGTTAGCCGCTAGGGTAGTGTAAGAAAATTGCTGCATAACCTTGAAGGGCTGGTGCTCCTTTTCATGGTTTGGACTGATCATAAAAAAATCTGGCACGCATCCTGCTGCAAATGGCTCAAAGCTCAATACTAACAATGTTGTTACATGGGGAATTTAAGGGGGAAAATGTAATCCACACACTAAACTCATTACAGGTAATGAGCTCCTAGGCTGTATATGTTTCTCCCCAAAGTTTGTTAACTCCCATGGCTCATTCCTTTGAATTCACCTATTATCTTGGAATGACCCACACACTGTCTCTTTACTATAGAAGGAGTCCAAAAATCCAAGAACAGCTTTGCAGCATTTTTCAATTCCGCCGGTTTGCAGTTCCCCAAGAGAAATGCATGTAATTTACAAATCCAAAGTTTGGCAAGTCCTCTTTTATATAGCATTTAATATATCCAATGTAGAGAGAAACTCCTTAAATACAATTAAGTCAGCATAATCACTTTCTCAAGATGACAGAGCATGAGGAAGATTAATGGTTTAGAAGAGCTGAGGGACAGGGTGCATTTTTCACCACTTGCTTGCTTCCTTTTAGCCCCAATCTATTTTAGAATAGCTGAAAAGTCTGAGATACATTATTGGAGCTAATCAGAGTCAAATGAGGAGAAAGGTGAGACAGCAGAAATCGCCTCCCTCCTCAGCCTGCCTATGTTCCCTTTTTCATCAAGCTCCTGTCCACATGTTCTCTGATAGAGGTAGTGGACCAAAGGTGGAGGGAGATAATGGTAGCAAGGGTGCTGCCGAGGCTTAGTCATAGAACTGTAACTATTCCAGTCTGAAATCTGAAATCAAAGACATGATGAAATGAACTCTAAGGCAATGAAATGAGATTGAATGGAAGAGACTAATGACACTTGACTAGTATATTCATGAAATATATAATCATGTAAACACATAGTTATATATTTTTTATTATTTTTTTTCTGTTAGCAGGGATAACACAAACTTTGCGGTGGTACAACTTTCGCCTACAGATGAAAAACCTGACAACTTTATACAAAACCAGCCTTCGAAGTACAGGAATGAAAGTTTTCTGGAATCCAGTCATACAAAAATGTACCATACCATCTTTTAGTTAAAAAAAATGCAGTCTGCAGTGGCCAGTGAACTTCTAGTGCAATGGAAAAAAGAAACATACCATCAATTCTTCCTAAAAGAAAAAAGAAATCTCTAGTTCTCTATTTGTAAAAAAAAAACAACAACAAATAGACAGAATTTTAAGTACTAAAAAAGACAAGTTTAAAATGACACTTTGGACCCTAATGGATTAAGACTATATCATTTTTATTTGTTGTCATGCAAATACTTGAGCTCTTTACACCAATATCACAACGAGGTTGCAGAAAGAGATATAGTACACAATTTCCTTTCAGTATGAATATAATATTTCATATAACATTATCAATCATGAAATCCAACACTGACGGCTTTGTTGGCTTGAATCCTAAATAAGGTATCTTGTGTGTGCAGAGTGAAATTAGATTACAAGTAGGTTGGTGGGGATATCCAGGGCTAGTTGAAAGGTGATAGATGCAAAAATATTCAGTCTTTAAACAGGCAGATTTCCAAAATACAGGTTTAGTGGCCGGTAGCGTCAGCAACCTCCTACATGCTAACAATAAAAACACTGTTAGGACTTCCTCGAAATCATATCCACTATATCAACAGTTCGAGAAAACTTCCTCATTCCCTTCCTCATTCTCATGCTGGTGGTGTTTCCTCATTCCCATATGACATGTGTTGCTTTGTTTATTCTCAGCAGAGTCTTTTTCATTCTCTCAATAATACACACAGACAGACTGAAGCAGTAAATCTGTCTAAAAGTGAAGCTCTAAGGCCTGAGAGGTGATCACAAAGAGGTTTGAAAAAGCAGTTTTACAAAGGGTCCTGCTGACAGGTGGAGTTCAAGAGGAAGTCTCAATTGAAACAAACCAACTTCACACTGATGGCACCTATATAAAATGTTTCGTAGGTCATTAACTGCTGTCAGAACTCTGATTAAGATAAGTTAGACATGAAATAGGCACTCCCACTCATACAGTCATGTTGACACAAACAAACAGGCATTTGCCTGTTTTATGTACACCATTATACCATCACCTCTTAAGCTTCTGTCATGTCAGAGGATGATCGCCAGTTTTACCAAGCAGTGACAGCCTGCTCTGCCCATTCTCATTCTCCCTGCTGGCAGACCACTTCTCCTCCTGTCCCCTTGCATTATCGCTTTACACATGGCAATCCTACCCTCCGGATGGACAAGAAGGCTTAAAAGGTTCATTAGGATTTATTTTTGTTCATTTTGTGGTCTGCCTATGGAGTGTTATGGTGCCTCCACAGCAGGAATGACCCTGCGGTTCAAATGCTCTAACAGCCCATAAACAGAGACAAGGCCTGCAGATGACAACCTGCCACCGCCCAGGCTCCATCATGTGCACCAAGCTCTTTAAATAGGTGTCTAGGGTGTCATCGTCTCTGAGGGCTGCCTTATGGGGGAGTGCATAATAAAACTAAGACTATAAACCTGAGTGTAAGTGGCATAGCCTCGCCTGTGGCACATGTTGCAACTTTTGAACAGCAGAATGTGGACTTTTTGAGTTGTAAGAGAGCACGAGAAGAGAAGAATGAGGAATGATGAGAGAGAAGTAATGAAAGAAAGACTTTATGACATTAAGAAATGAAGGCAATAAATCAGGATTAATGTCAGAATGATGCATTCTCTGTACATTTTTCATGCAAGCCAGTATTCTGTCATCATTGCATATTTGTCCAACTTTGGCTATTTCTATAAGTTATCATTAGCACATTGACTGGATTTAATGGTCTTAAAAAATTAAATTAAATTAAATTAAATTAAATTAAATTAAATTAAACCCCTAATGAAGCCAAAACTCCACTGATTGATTCAGTCTATACAAACCCTACAACTGAGAAGTCTCAAACCACTGAGCTATTTTCTTTCCCTGGAATTTACTTAGACTAGGCTTGTGTTGAGCCACAGCTTTCACAGTCTGGCCAATAATGCTGCTTGCTTTGTTCGGTGTTGAGAAAAGATGGCCAGTCCTTTCCTTTTAGAAAGAAAAGTGGAAAAAAAAAACACAGGGGAAAAGAAACAGAAAACGCTTTTTCCAGTGGCAGTAAGTGGGTTGAGCATTAACATCCAGAAATGAAGAATAGCCATCTGCTAAATCCTGAAAGTCATAAGCAGATGCGGTCCTCTTATCCTTTTATGCATATGTTGCCTTTTCTTGTTTTCTTGCTTTCTTTTTTATTGTTGTTTATGTCTTGACCCCCGGATTCAAGATTTAAGCATTCAAGCAGCTGGCAAAATCATAAAAAAGGAGAACAAACCCTATCCATTAAATTATAAATGCAAATGTTTTAAAGAGGCTTGTGTAAGGATTGTAAAAATGATTATTTTTCCCCCTTACAAATCTTCTTCCTCCATCATGTGTAACAGTCACGGCAGGGGTTGAAAGGGTGATGAAATGATGCACTCCATTAGTCGGCTGGTAGCTGGTCGTGTTTTCTTTCAGCTGCAGTGTTGAAGCATGTTGTTAACCATCGTGCAGATGACTGTATTCGTGGCTCCTCTATCATATCTGCGTAATGACCACCTTCTTGTTAGGGGTCCCTGTGAGAGTCATTATCCCTGATTCAATTGACGATGACAGGAGAAGGGGATGGAGAGGAAGGATATAACATGACAGGCGCTGTGCTTTCTGATGTCCCTCTTGTCTCCAGGGGTAAGACTCACAGCCCCCACTCTTATAAAGAATCCACAGAGCAACAAAAGTAATCAAGCCTCTTCAGCATCAAACCATGGGATTATGTTTTGTTTTCTGGGAAGCCACTTATTTACTCATTGATGTGCTCCTTGAAGGGCAGCCTACCAGTTGTGTGCAGGATAACATCCAGGTCACTGGGGTTTAGAAGAAAGCCTCCAAACACAACCACATGTTCCCTGACATTTGATGTGATGTTCCTATTAAGAAGAGGCCAATGCAGCACAGCAGCTGCGTTTTATTTCGTCTTTGTATACATCGACAACATGTGGTTTGGTAATGTGTGTTTGAAATGTTAAGCAAATATTGACTAATGTTTGTGCATGTTTGTGGTGTTAACTGATTACTTATATAGAACCAGGAGTTTGTATTTTAGTGATTCTCCTTGACTATCAATCTATCAACTATCAATTTTCTATTTTAATTGAAATTCAATAATGGAAAGGCTGCAACTTGAGTTGGCTCTTGTGCATGTGAGAATGATCAGTGATCAATCATCTGGGCTCTGTCATCATTCTTAAGCTTTGCAGTTTTAAGCCTTAGCACTAGTGTTTTGGCTACCCTCATGCTGGAGTAGTTTTGGAGAGTCTGCATATAGACTAAAAGCATGAGTTGCAGAGTCAACAGCTAATGCATGTTAAGCAAATGTCCTAGGGGAAGTTTTTGATGATACGATTGACATGCTTCATTATAAGTTGTTAAAAACTGCAATTAAAAATCTCAGAAAACACTCTGAAGACATAAACTTGCTTGATGAGTGTTCATAAAGTCACAAGCCAAAAGACTGGAGGTATCATCATACACTGTGCAGCTGCAGGTATTTGTGAACGGACTAACTGTAACATTTCGACAGCCTGAAATTTAGAGCATTGGTGCTGCTGTGTATTTTTTTTTCCTTTTTGCTGCTGAAAGTGTTGTTTTTCTGTAGGGAGCCATGTTTTCTCATGAGCTCGGCCAAGGCAAGCTGTTCCCGCTCACTCTGTACTTTGTCAGAGTGGTCCTGTATTTAATGCCATTCTCCATTGTCAGACAAACTGCCATTCTCTGTCGCTTTACAGCCAGAGACCACATAGCATTTTTCTTTCTGCGTTTCCCTCTGTGCTTAAATGAGTGCTCACTCAGTGATGTAATTTGGTTCAGTTTCATTTATTTGAAGGTCCTGCTGAGGCTCTGGTGTCAGAAACATTGAAGGGAGGAGCATTCTTATGGCGCTGCTGACTTTTGTGTGAGGGCCATATTTGCTTGCATACAGTCTTTCTATACGTTTGCAGATTGCATTTAGGAAACACAATTTAACATAAATTATAGTAAAAGAAAAGCAAAACAAACTAAAGAATCCCTGCTTCAATTTCATTTTCATCTTTTCTGTTCTTCGTGATTAAAGCATGTCTGTTTTTAGGCTCAGTTTCATATGTCTCTGCCACCGGAATTTAAAACAAATTACTGACAAAGAATGCCCTAGTTGATTTCCACTCAGCTGATTCACTGCTGGATACAGCTCATTAAACTCAGTTCAATATATTGTGTTAATATGCAGATGGCTGTTTTGTATTTTAACAGTTTTTTTATTTGAGTGTTTATAATTTAAATCTAGCATCTTTTTTTGCATATTGCATGGATTTTCTTTTTTTTCTGCAACCAACCTCTTAGTTTAATTTCTATTGAATGCAATGCCAGTGCCATAATGTTGTGTTCTTATTTCTTTGTGATGGTGCAAAGTTATCTGGTTTAAGAAAATGAAAAATAGGAGAGGGCTGTAGTTATGAAGTATACATTATGAATACTATGCAATGTAATAGTGAAAGAACAATAACTCATATAAGCACAGGTATGTGGTTCCATAAATTAATGAGTGCAGTTAGGCAGTGACATGATATTTTGTTTGTTTCTTGTTAATTCCCTAGAAGAAGAAAAATACTTTATAATGTTACTATTTAAAACAAAAAACAAACAAACAAAACCCTATATATATATGAATATTAACAAAACAGAGACTTTTAGCAGTGGCAATGTAATGACAGGGATCTGGCTTCTTTCTCTGCAAAGCCTGTGTCTGCATTCATTGCAATAGTCATTAAACAGACAGAGCAGGCTGTTGATGACTGGCTGAGTTCGGCTCAGCTGACGATACAGCAACACTTGTCTTATCTACTTTCCATGGTGATGGTTCTATCAAAGGCACCAATCAGAGAGCTTTACCCTGCAGAAATCAATACGATATGTGTGCTTAGTAGCATCTCAGCAGATTAGGAGGCTGTATAAAGAATGAACTATGAAGGAGATGGAACAGGTGCGAGATAAAATGACACCCTGGAGGAGCATCTCCTGGAGGCCTTGACAACACAAGCACACATGCGCTCACACAGATGCAAGCCCACTGTGCACATGCACATGGACATTAATATATATATAATAACACCTGTATGTGTGAGCACACGCGTGAACATATTCATTTGCGTCACACACAAAAAAAGAGTGTATGTAGTGCATGGTGGTAACAGAAGTGGGGGAGGGTAGGAAGAATGGCCTTCTATAGAATAATAAGTAACCTTGACAGTGACATTGCTGCTTCGGCTCCCTTGATTCCATTCACGCACGCAAGCAAAGCGTATTGTAAAATCTTAATCCATCAAGACGTGCAGATATCTTGTAAACTATTCCAAGGGTACATTTATATGAAACATTAAACACAGCTCGGCTAGCTTTCGAGCTCTATTTACCTTTGCTTCGGTGTGATCCCAATTACATTAGGTAAACTGCTGATTCAAACAACAGTTTTTAACAGACTATTATCAGCCATGGTTATAACCCTGCTAGAGCTGAAAGCAAAAAAGATTCCTGCATGATATTTTCACAGCACGTAAAAATTCTCAGATGTAAGATGATGAAAACACACCATGCATCTGTTATCGATCCTTCAATAATGTTATCATGGATTGCATGTGCAATTAGTTGTGTGTTTCATGTGCGCTGTGTGTGAGTTAGTTATCTTAAACTGAGGCTTCTGCCACAGGTAATGTTAGGTTTGCAGTAGTTTTGTGCAATGCCAAACTTAGAAGGGATAGAATTATGTAAAAGGGTCACATAAGTCAAGAATGATTTATTACCTTTCATCTCTTTCTCATTGTGGTACTGAAGACTGTGTGATGAATCACATTGTATTCTCTCTGAGACTTCCATTGTCTTCTAATGTGGACGATTGTGAATGGGTCATGTGGGACTGCTCAAGCGGTGTCACACTCCCTTTTTATTTCACACAGCTTTCAATCACTATGCCTTCAGCACTATATTCGTGATGTGCTTTGGATGGTTGATATAGTATAATGCTCAGATAAAGGTGGTGCACAGTTAGCTGCAAATGAAATATAACTTACATGTGACATCAAAAACGTTCATCAGTATGATATTTTAGGTCTTGCATATATGTTCTAGAAAAATGCATTTTTGTTTGCATTGTTATAGGTAATATGCGTTAGTTTAGGATGAGTGATTTTAACACATTACCTTTGTGGTAGTCTTTGGAGTAAATGAAGCAAATAATTCACTTCTATGCCAGACTATATCAGACTTCATGCTGTTGCCTATTGTACAACTGTAAAAGTTAGATCTGTGTGTTCTTTTTATAACAAGAACAATATCCGTGACCTTCAAAAAAAAAAAAAAAAAAAAAAATCAACAATGATGCGAAAAAGAGAGAACAAAAACTGGTGGATTTCATTGACATTGGAAAGTCACCTTTCTTTTAGGAACATTAATCTTTTTATTATTATTTTTTCCCGGAAACAACATTACTTTGCTTTGCATTACTTCCTCTGGGTTCTTTCTTTCTTTCTTTTTTTTTTTTTCTTTTTTTTTTTGCCTGTCCCGTTTGGCTCTTTTGCCATCAGAATTATTGTCTAAAGGCGAAGAAAGATGCCCAACAGATTTACTTTACCAAATGGACCATCCCAGCCTTGCAGTATTGGTCTATTTGATTCACCTTTTATTGTTCATTTTATTTTATTTTCCATCCATCCATCCATTCGCTTCCGCTTATCCTTTTCAGGGTCGCGGGGGCCGCTGGAGCCTATCCCAGCTGTCATAGGGCGAAAGGCGGGGTACACCCTGGACAGGTCGCCAGTCTGTCGCAGGGCTAACACACAGGGACAGACAACCATTCACACTCACATTCACACCTAGTGGCAATTTGGATTATCCAATTAACCTATCCCTACAAGCTGCATGTCTTTGGACGTTATTTTCACTTGCTAAATATGGGACAGACTTGACTGGGGAAAAGAAAGGGGAGAAAGAAAGAGGGAAAGACAAACAGTGGAGAAGAGGGACGGGGATAAGGGGCAAAAAACAAAAAACAACAAAATAAGCAGACAAAAAATACATATATCAATCACCTGGATCACCTGTTGAGAAAGAAAAAAGAGAAAACAAGCAGAAGAAAAAGAGAACAATATAATAAACAACATCACGATGATCTATGGGAATATAACTGTAAATACTAAATATTAAACATTATTGTGCAGCACGTAAGTCCGACAGCGCACAGTGTGCTTTCAGGTAGGAGCCAAAAAGGGTGTAGTTTGTGTGTGTGAGCACCCGTGTGTACACCTGTGAGCATGAACGCGCTTGTTTTTAAAAGGTTCCTTCATGTAATGATCTGCTAGAGGGTGTGGGGGGCCACAGCCCCGTCCTCCAGGGCATGAAGCAGGTATGGAGGAGATCAAAACTCCAGACATCCAGAGGCCCTCAGAACACAAGAGACCAAGGAAGACCAACAGAGGGGCAGCCGCGCCACTGTCCCAGAAAGAGCTGACGAGAGCCCCAGATGAGGGGTCACTCAGCAGCCGCGGAGCAGAAGCCAGGGGGGTTTGCAGTGGCGTGCCTGTGAGCTCGGCCGGCAGCCAGCTGTGCCAGAGTGACCGAGCCCCAGGCCGAGAGGCTGAGGGCACCCCACCCCCGAAGTGGCCCGAGCAAGCCCCAGGCTCCAGGCCCCGACAAGCAGCCACCAATGAGTGAGCCGGTGTGTACCTGGATGCCCATCCCCGGACACCAAGGAACCACCAACGCACTGATGTCTGAGGGCATCTGCCACTGGTAGGGGAAGTGGTGGGGGGAGATAGGCCTCCATACCTTGGAGGACCTGAGATGACCCCTCCCTGGGGCCAGCTCGCCAGCTGACCCCAGTAGGCACCCCCGTAGGCAACGCCAGGGAAAGGGGGCCCAGGCCCATCTGGACCAGGGCCCAGTTCAGCAGCGCCGCCTGGCCCCACAGAGCCCGGGACAGCCCACCTGACCCCACCACAGAGAAAACTGCACCTACCCCATCATCCACTACACTTCCAGACTACACAAGACAATAGACGCCCATTCTGAGATCTTCCTCCACCTCTCCTATATCTTTGGGTTCTTTCTTTGTCCCTGTCTACATTCCTTCTGTGTTACTCCCTCTTTGTTGCTCCCTTCATGCAAGCCTAATGCCTTCTGTCTGCACCAAGTGTCGTCAAACACACACCTGCCCATTGATGCTGCCACTCAGAACACTTCTAAAGTCAGGAATGTAGTCTTTCACTTCCAAATCACTGGTGCAACACCTCAATGTGCCCCTTTCAGAAGGCTGGCGACAAACTCCACAGACAGTTATCCACTGTGTGTGTGTGTCTGTGTTTCGAATGCTTTTAAATGTAATGTTGTTTGATACACTGTCATCACCCACTAAGACCTTAATATACAGCGTAAAAAAAAAAAATCCTAAAAAAAAGTAACAAAAAAGTAACATTCCGGCAGCTGGGGCGCCAAAATAATAGCATAAAATAACAGAAAATAACTTGCACATGAAAATACGGTTATTTTCAGTAATGACAATACAGTTTGTTGCCCTAATTTTACATGAGAACATTACATTAGGAATATTTTAATGTGATTAAACAATGAAATTACCTATAAACAAGGTCCATGAATGCAGCAATATGAATAATAATACTTAAATGTACAGAAATATACAGTTAACAGTTGGTTTAAATAATAATGGATTGCATTCATATAGCGCTTTTTAACACAATCAAAGCGCTTTACAATTCCACTTTATAATTCCCCTCTGGCCATCACCAGTAGGTGGTAGGTGAAGTGTCTTGCCCAAGGACACAACGACCGAGTGTCCGAGCCGGGGCTTGAACCGGCAACTTTGTGATTACAAGGCGAACTGCCAACTCTTGAGCCACGACCGCCCTAAATAACAATAATAACAATAATTATTTGATGTAAAAAAGTTTATAAGAATCATTTTATATATTTTTCCATAGCATTACATTTGAATTTAACAGTGCAATCTTTCAAATAACGGACACATATTTGTGAAATTATGATACATTTATGAATGTATTTTAACAATCAAAATATGCATATGTACAGACAAATACATTTAAAAAACAAGAAAATTATGTTTTATTACATTTACAGTGATTTTACGTTAATTTACATTTTAAATGTAAAATCACAGTCTATTTATGTAAATTTAATGATATTCTAGAAGACCAGTACAAAACTGTAAAATACACAGTAAAATACTTTTTTTTACTGTGTAAGATTTGGAAAATTTAAATTATGCCTATATATTTTTTTTTCTTGTACCTCTGAGAAAAGCATTTTATCACTCCGTGTTATAATATGGCACTAAAGGATGGCCACACCTCATTGATCAACAAGGAATCTAGAGTGTGCATAAGCACAGACATGAGTGTAGGAATAATGTATCTACACTCTTCCCCGTTTCTGATCTTCCTTGTGTTCTCCTTGCAACTAATGCCAACTTCAGTTCAGATTTATTGAGTCCAGGATGGGACACTGGGACGCCCTTTCTCACTCACACGAGCATCCCACCTTCACCTGTCATCCAATATTTCTTATTAAAGAAACAGTCAACAGTCGGATTAAACTATTCACAGGAAAGCTAATGCACCAATATGCTCAACAGTGCAGCCACCTTTTAATAATAGCGCATAATAAAATGACCTCTGACCACAGTCATGGCTGATGAGTTCAGGGCTCTTTCCGTGTTTATGAAGTTGTTGATATAACCATTTTGTATCCATGGCTCTCTGCAGTTGCTTCAGTGTCAGCTGTTCTTGACTCTGTCATATTTGAAGTGCTGTGAACAAGAGTAGTTGTCCAAAGAAGAAGTAAACAGAAACTTGGGTGTGAAAACTCCCCTTCGGGTGAGGGGCATTTTGCACAGTCTGTTGTGGAAATGTGTGCTTTCCTCCAAATTCATCACTCTGTGTTTGTGCTTATGTGACTGAATTATTAATGCCTGACAAATGACAGCCATTTTGAACAGGACCCTTCACTCAACATCGATTAAATATAAACAGTACGCACGTGTGTTTCTACCATTGCCACTGGGTGCTGCAAGCAACATTTCTCTGAGAGAGGCTAATGACAGAGGTGAAATGTACAGTACCAGACAGTCCTTGAGTATGCAGACAGGTACTGTAACATCACTGCTTCATCAACATCTTAGAAGTTTTCTTTTGGGTTGTCTTTTTTATTATTATCCAGTGCTTTCTCTTCCTTTGGTTTCATATATTTATTTGACTATAAATGAAAATGGCAGACAAGAAGAAATACAGAGAGGAAACATCATTTAGAGGAATTTGTTTGTAAGAGGGAAGAATAAACGTGTAAGAAGTGGCAAGAGTGAGGAAAAAGGGAATATAGGGTATATAACAGCACTTTGGTGTGTGTGTCCATGTGTTCACCTGGGAAAGTGAAAGCTGAGAATGAGATCAAAGGCAAACAACTTTATTGGCGGTCTCCATAATTCAGCAGCTATACCAGGGGTCATAGTCTTTCCTTTGAGGTTGAGCTGCAGAGATGAATCTTTAATGCACTCCTGCCTGGGAATAATGGATGGCACGGGCTACCTACTACCCACTACTGCTGCAAGAACTTGGAGTGGGGGAGAAACGAAACAGGGTAAGGGGGAGGGAGTACAAAGGCCATGTATGATCTGTGAATGAAGAGAGGAATGAACAAAGCAAGGGATGTGAAGAAACGGGACTCCAGTGTGGATTTTTGCTTGGTTTATAAATATGTGTGAGCTCTCTTTTTATATGGCTGTACGTATGCGGTATATGTGTCTTGTGGATTGGTGTGCACTGCACACTTATTGTGGTGTGCTGTACGTACAGTATATAGGCTGAATTTCCTCTCTTTTCACAGCTGTGTAGCCCTAAGGCGCCCTTAGGGTAGAGGGATGATTGAGCTGCGCCACCCTTCCCACTGTGACCTTCTAAGCCTCTGAGCCCATTGTGGTCCCCTGGCAGTCCCGCCCTAGTCCACCTGCTCTCCCTGCACCTGGACTTGAACAGCACATGCACACTAGTTCTGTTCCCCTTGGAAGAAGGGGAAGCTTCAGGACCTCCTAGGAGGCACTGAACAATGCTGCAGAAGAGAAACACTGTAAAGCCCAACAGTGAATTGTGTAGTTCTGCACAGTGCATAAGTCTCTGTCTCAACAAAGTTGCCTTTTACACTAGAGAAGCATCTTGTTACTTGACTTGCATAAATCACGCTGGTCTCTTTTACATATAGCCTCAGTTTTCTACAAAGTCAGATAGGGAATTTTAGCTAACTCCGGCTGACACCATGTAGCAGGTCTAAAAAAAGAGCGTACCTAGCTTTGAAATAGGACAAGTTTATGTTTATGTCATGTTACTCATAGTTTATCTTCCTTATATGCCTCTCTTTACCCATAAACAAGCCATCTCTAATTTTAAGTACCCCATGTTTATATCCCTGACGGCCAAGATGAGCTTTAGCCCTTCTGATGTTTAGAGTGCTGTCAGAGCGGTGTCACGCACTGCACTAACATGCTAACGTACTGCATAGCTGTGCCTGAGGGGACAGAGGAGAAACTATCAGAGTGAAATAGCTAGAGTTTGTATTTTCCTCTCAGTAAAACTAGTTTGTAGGTATATTGCATTAAATCACATCCACACAGTTCAGCGTATTTACCAAAAGCAATGTATTAAAAGAGGTATGTTATATTATTAGAGAGAGAGAGTCGCATAGTGCTGTGAAACTGGGTCACCCGCAGTCAGAATGTGGAGCCGGCTCGTCTGAGCCGAAATGAGGTATAAAATACAAACAAATGAGCTTGCGATGCAATAAACCGAGGATCACACATCGGCCCAGCCCCTTCCCTCTTGCTCACACACACCCAACCAGAAGTGCACACTTCACATTTCAGCTTGCACAAGATTACATCTCAGCATCTTAGTCAATCAAAACCTCCCACTGCCTCCCTCATCTCCAGCTCTAACCCTGCACAGGGTGGAGGCGGATGTGCGGGTGAAGAGGGTGTGGTGTGGGGGAGGAGTAACAGGTTTTGTGGGTGGTGGCAGATGAAGAGAAGGAATAGAGGATAGGAAAAGAGGGAAAATGGTACCTATAACCTGACAAGAGGCAGAGAGAGAGAGAGAGAAGGAGAGAGAACGAGGTAGAGACCCTTACCCCTTGCTGCAGCTCAAAACACATTTCACATTCAGTGGTTGAAAAAAAAATACAGGCAGCTGCATGGCAGCAGAATGCTTGGAATACTGGAGGAGAGTTCATTATGGAATGACATTGACTCTGGCTGATTTGCTGAGACGAATCAGATTGCAAAATGAGACATATACGTTTTTTTTCTTCTCTCAATTCCCATCTCCTAGTGCGCAATGAAATATTAAGTCTTCCTGTATGGCAGCGCCTTAAATTGCATGCACAGCTCACACAAAGGGCCTAGAAATGTGCCATTACCTAGCTTTAATCTGAACTATTTTCTCGGCTGCCTGCCTGCTCTCTCCTACCTAGTGGAAGGATTGTTGATCTGAAGGATCGAAATAGGGAACAGAGAGACAATTCCATTTAAGAGTCCCGAATTCCGCTCTCACCTCAATTTAAGGACATCCATTCGCTGATGAAGCTCATGTCTTTTATCAAAAATGCAGCAAAATCTGGGACATGAGGTGCCACAAGCACACAGTGACGAGAGTGTTAATAACTAAGATATGAGTAACTGTTAATCACGTTGCCTCAATGACGCTGACTTTTTTTTTTTTTTTGCTGAGACAGTTGTTTTTAAAATTACAAGCTCTTTAGGAGAACACTGTAAAATTGCATAATTTAGTATAGATAACAAAAGCAGAATTTCTGTAATAGTAATGCTCAGACAGGATAAAAAGCATGCACTTCACAGAGATTGACTAATGTGGTATCCTTAATATATTTTATATGAATTTATTTATTTTGTGTTTGTTTAGGAAGTTTGTTTTTTTTAAAAATATATATATGGCTTAAAATTAAGTTGCATCCATGCAGGAAGTGTTTTGCAGTGATGTGGCATATACAACGACAGTAGCATTCTGCAACTTTGAGCGACGACTGGTGTAAGAACGTCCGGTGATGCTAAGTGGGCGTGAGCTCAGATAAACTTTTCTCAACTTCAGGGCAACTGATTTAAGCAGCTACCAGTGAGAGTCCAGGATACTGTTGATTGAAATTTGATAGTCTTATCTAGACGGTTAGAGGGTTATCTATTCAACTAGCCCCTGGAATGTGTGCAAGTAACCAAAGCTTCAAAGCAACGAACAACCATGGAATTGTTCCCTGTGTGGACATTGCTTGAGGCTTAGCTGTATTTAAACCTTCCACTGTTTAATGATATAATCGTTTGTTTGCTTGAAGCTTTTTTTCAAGTCCTAATTTTGCAAGAGAACAGGCAATCTTAATTAAAAATGGCAGTCTTTCTGTAAGTAGACAAGTGTGTGCCATTGAAATGTTTTTTATTGCACAAACAATGTTGTAAAGAACGCAGAGAGAGAGAGAGAAAGGGGAAGACATGCAGCAAAGGGCTGCAGGTCAGCCATTTTCAGCCTTGCAGCATATGGTCACCTGCTCATCCCACTGAGCTAAACAGGAACCAAAATGGGCAACATTTTGACATCTAATGTCATCCTTCGATGGTTGGTTTGAATTAATGATCTGGTGGACTGCCCAAATTGAAGCCTCAAGTTCAACATTTCAGGAAAGGCTTACTTTATAATTTTGGATCCGGAGGGAGCCATGTTTGAACAAGAAGGTGGAGTAGAAAGTTATGCACTAAGTCTTGTTAGATTGGTCAGCAAAGTGAATCCATGGACTGTATGGATGCAAGGCACAGACACAAATAGTGTTATTATGTAAATACAATGCAAGAATTTCAGTTACTGGTACAACTGGAACTCAGAATCTTTGGTGGTTTGTTACTACAAATAACTACAGTGAACCATATTATCATGAAGAAATTTCTTTTTTGAAATTTTCACTTGAACTTCATTTCACCCCTGCGAAGTACACTCTAAAAACTATTGTTTAAGCTCAACAAAAAAAAATTAACGCAACAGTTTCCATTACTCTTTTTGAGTTACGATAACTTATGTTGAAATTAGATTGAACCAACAAACTATATTGAGTTAGGGGAATTAACTTTTCCTCCATAATCAAAGGTGATTTTAATTACCATTTATGTAATATTTGGTAGTTTAAAAACATATTTTTAAGTTGTTTACTCATAAAAATTATCTTCCTCCAATTACTTTTTCCACATTATTTAAAATGATTTTTAAGTGTTATGTAATTAATTACAGCAATTACAAAAATTTTTTTTAAAGTTCATTATTTAAAATATTAAGTTGCTGATTTTCATCATTATTAACATCATTTTAGCTTTCTCTTATTTTTTATTGTAATAGCTTTTAAGAAAGGAATTCATTCAACATTTTTTTTTATCAAAAAACTTTATTTTTTAACTGTAGGCATTTCAACACTTTGTATTTAAAAAGTGAAAATAAACCAGAAATTTAGATTTATACCATCTCAGCCAAGTTATAGTATATGCCTTTATGTATTTAACACCACAGAAACAAATGTGTTCAATTGGTTAAAAAAAACTTAGAAAACATTTTGTTACAGTAATACTTCCATGCAAGTGTTCAGTAAATGTTAACTTTCAATGCCTACCAAACTTTACAAGATCTTGCATCTTTCTATGACACAATGCAGCAAACACCTTTAAGATCAATGTTACACATACAGGATTCAAAACAGTTAACAATTTTTGAAACAGAGTCAACATCTTTAACATAATGATGGTTCCATCAAGGTCAAGGAACAGCTTCTGAACAACTTCAAAAGTATATTTCAGATCCTTGCATTAGCTCAGATTGAGAGCATATATTATGCCCATGAGCAAAACACAGCGCCTTGGGAAATTCTGGCCCTCCATGATTTTTGTTTCCTCCACCACAATGGTTGCAGTCTTATGGTTAGATCCAGGGGTGTACCGGTTACTGATGATGGCAGTTTTCATCACCTGCCTTTCAAGGTTGGCCTTAAGTTCTTCGGTGTTAACTTAAGGCCAACCTTAAGTTAAGGAATTAATAGGTTAGTGAATTATAGATTAGACTTTTATACTTACTGAAACTTAATGAATTCAGATGATCAATGGAACACACACACACACACACACACACACATACACACACACAATGCTGAATTACTTAAACCGAACTCCATGAAAAGGTCCTCTTCCTTCTCTCTAAGGAAAGTGATAAGGCAGCAGATGGCTACTTCTCTGCGTGTTTCAATTGTATTGTGCTATTTAAGAAAAAATAAAGTATGAGTATAAAATACATGGGTGACTGCCAACAAAGTGCATTTCAAAGCTACCCAAAGTCTAAATAGTTGTCCTACCTCAAGAAGCATGTCCTTGATCTGCCTGATTCTCACTCCCTTAGCTCCTCCCCTTGATAAAATGACATCCATCAGTTTTGGGGTGCAATGGTCAAGTGTAGCTATTCAAGGCTTACAGTGGTTATTCTCTTGAACTCCTCCTTTATCTGTAGACCACAGAAAGAGAAGAATTAAACCTTGCAGACTATTAGCTATACTGCATTAATGAATGCTCTAATACATTATTTAAAGAGGATAGATGTGATCTAAGGCTACCCCAAGTTTTGAGGGAACAAAAACAATCTTGGTGAAGACAAGGGAGACTTCCCCACCATAACCGTGGTGTAATCTCTAATGCTTTAGCAACCCTGTTTTTGCAGAGGTTTCGAATTTGCACATTGTTCACTCCCAGCCCATTTTGTAAAAAATGTGTCCCAACTTAACAAAGCACTAATGACCCTAGATTATCACACTATACTAACTGCTTACATAAAGTCTTAATGTTAAGTAGATTCACATAGCCCATGCCAGAATAATGCTATTGGAATGACATTAACAATATTTCACACAGTCTGATTTAAAAAAAACAAAAAACAAAAAAAACAAAACAAAGATAGCTACAGCTCTTAAGATCAAGAACAATACTTACTTTAAGCTGTATCACAATACTAACCAAAATCAATGTAATATTACGTATGGGTCATGCAAGTTTTATAAAGATATAAAATAGGTGAGCCAGATGGAAAAAAGAAGCCTCTAGGTTATCCCTCTGAAAGAACTATTCACAGTTTAAAGGCTTCTAATTTTGGTAAAAAGAAAAACAAAATCAGCCTATGATCGAAATTAGATTGCACTGTGTAGCAAAACTTTAATCATGCTTTTCCTAGCCACAGTTGCACTCTCTAGCTGAAGACTTTTGTCAAATGAAACTTTATAAGTCTTATCCTCTGCTGTGCTAAAGTTTAGAATGGCTAGCATTAGCTACATGTGGTAGTGCAAAGTATTTCCTTATCTGTATGAGCATCACATCATACACAAATCCACTACAGGTGACTAGCACAAATGCTTTGCTTTGGTAGAACTGTTATTTGTAAATGAAATGTTACTTACCTTGAAATGTTTTTTACAAAAGCTTGCACCATGCAACGCAACATGTGTGAATTTGCCCGGGCTAGTTAAGTCAGTAGGGGAGGGAATTTGAAATCAGAAGTTACAGTGGAAAAAAATAAGTTATGTATTAAATTTCTTTAAGTAATTACAACTTGAATTTTATTTTGAACCCACTAACATTGGGATTTAATTTCAAATTACATATAAAATTAATTTAATGTAATTACCAACATTATTAATTCAACACAACCCAAAAAAATAAAGTTTGCAACTTAGAAGGTCTATCTTAATCAATAAATTAGAATTTTTATGTTGCAGCCATGGATTTAATCAAGTGGTGGTAAAAGGCCTGATGAATTACTTTTTAGAGTGTATCACTTATAACCAGTGTTGGTCAAGTTACTTGAAAAAAGTAATCAGTAACTAATTACTGATTACTTCCCCCCAAAAGTAATCCCGTTACTTTACTGATTACTTATTTTCAAAAGTAATTAATTACTTAGTTACTTAGTTACTTTTTAAAAACACGATTTACAACCTGAATAGGTGATAAAGCGATAGATCTTTCAGCCCAGTTCTATTTTTTCTGCATAATCCATCATACAAAATGTAATCAAATGGAAAAGTCTCTTTTTAAAACTTGTTTTATCAGTTTTAATCTTTTAACTTTATGCATCAAGCAAAAATTAAATTACATGCAACATTCTCTGACTTGAATAAATTAGTTTCACATTTAAACCTATTTTCTACACATTCCAGCACATAAAATAAAATATTTTTTGTGTTTACACTCACTCTTTCAAATAGATGCAAGTAAAACACAGCAGAAAATAAATAAAATCAAAGACTCAGCAGTCCTGTTGCTCTATTTTCACCTGTAAAGCAGGAGTGGGTTAGGCGGAGGTTTACCCTGGTGCAGGTGTGCCGCAGCGGTCAGTGGAAGAATCCGCGAGTTTCTCTGTGAATTTCCCATTACGTCGTTGCTCACGAGCTTGTTTAGGGTTTTTTTGTGTAAAAAGAAGTTTTCTTCCCACGCACAACGGACGCTAATGTTTTTGTCACTTATGGAATCAAACTCAAAGTAAGGTCAGTACTTCCACGCTTTAAACGCTGCACGCTCATACTCTCTCCCGCACTTGATATAGGATCCATTGTTGATCTGCACACAGCTGTTGTCAGGAACGTCGCACTCGCTTATGTCACTGTCATAAGATATTCTCGCAAAAAAAATCACGGTTTTAGTAATGCAGTAACGCAGCGTTCCTACGGAAAAGTAACGGTAATCTAATTACCGATTTTGTAATAGTAATCCCTTACTTTACTCATTACTTGAAAAAAGTAATCAGATTACAGTAACGCGTGCCCATCTCTGCTTATAACATGTGTTTAATATCTTAATCTTGATGATCAATGTCAGAAAACAATATGCTTTTGTGTTGTCTTTGAGAGTGTGGACAGTTAAATGTGTTGTTTTGTGATACAACTTGAAGAACTTGTTGTTTTTCCCATAAAATGAAACTTTCCTCACAAAATGCAGAGAGTGTTATTGTGAAATGCATGTGTGGTTAAAATAAAACGTTTTCCCTATTGATACATCTTTCTTTGTGAAATTCAGTTCATCTCCACTGGTGAGCTTTCTCAAGCTGAATGCTGCTGACTTCAAAACGACTGCGGCGCTCTTTAAAGTTCCCCCAACCACTGAAATTTACATTATTTTAGCAGTTCTGTGGGATCAAGTGTTACCCATACTATTTCATCACACATTTTAACAAACCAGATATTTTCACTGGAGTCTTGATTGCTACAATGGTGCTATTACACACCCCTCTGCATCGTGTCATAATGCTTCTCTCAGGGATTTTACTGGGGCCTAATTAGCCATGTTGATGGATTGTATAGACCATGTGCTGTGCTCTTTACACAGGGTGGTGGGCTGTGGGCTGTGAGAGTCTCTAGAGTGTATGTTAAGGCAGTACTTCCCTTTCGGAGAGTGCTAGCCATTAGCAAGCCTCTTACCCATCCAACACAGGGGATTATGGGAATAAACGAGTGATACTGCATGACCTTGGCCTCACACCACCACTACAGCAACAGCACATCACGTTCTGTGGGTTTTGTGTGTGTGTTTGTATTACCATGGCTGTGTGTTTATGTTGGGAATGTATGCGCTGTTTCCTGAGATGTGAAGAAAAAAATAGAGAGAAAAGGGGTCACCCATAAACACCTCATTCAAGGGCAACCTGTACAGTGCAGACCACCTTTTCCCTGAGACCTATATGCTCTCATTGGCAACAAGTCAAACAAGAGAACAACTGAGATCTGAAAATTATGTGAAATCTCACCTCAGTGCATGCTGAGATGCTGACATTCTCCTCAGGATGAGCTGAAATTTCAAGGGAAACAATAGGGGATGGGGAATTACATCTTACTATATTCAGCAAGAAGCTGAATTCTCTTTTTTTAGTCTGTCTCTATCAAGCTATCAATTAACATCAAAACGATCCCATGGAACTTGACAGCTTTGCAGGGGCTTCATAGCAAGCTTTCAAAGCCTCACTGCAGTGTTACCTTGAGAAAACAAGCTGACAGTGGATTGTGCGAAGGAAAAGAAGCAAGAAGACTGAAATGTACGCTTGTGTTTTTTTCTTTTCACGTACCTGCTGCTGGATAATGTGACCTAACAGCAGATGATTTCTGTCACAATTGATCCGTTGCGCTGAGCCTTTACGCTCCGCTGCTAACAACTCTATTTAAGGCAAGTGTCTACCATCCGTCACCTGCAGAGATGAACTGCTAGATAGTACATTTACATTTATTTCTTAGTCTTTGATGCTATCACTGTCCCTCTTTCAACATTGCCAGCTACTTTCAACCTCTGTTTTATTCTTCATCTATTCGAGCATTTCTTTACCTTTCTCTACAAATCCACACTCATGGAGGGTGCTAAATATACACATGCGCACAAATGCAAATATTTTACCCTGTTGTCTAGTCCAGATGGTGGTTGCACCAGTAACCAGTAGAGGGAAACAAAGCACTATAATTTTCCCTACGGCTGTTATGGTGGGCCTCATCTGCTGTTGTCATCAGTGCAACAGACATATCATTCAAAGTCTCTTGTCATCCTCCACAGAGTCCTTTCATAACTCGAAGAAGCATTTGGAAAAAATATCAGCTGTGATAGAAAAAAAATAACGCTCTACATAAGGATAAAAATCTGCAGTTTTATCAGACTACAGCAAATGGGTCCAAGTCACTGTAGCTGAATTATGCTGCTATGCAGTTTTCAAAGCAGAGCCTGTGATGGGAGAGAGGCTCTTACATTCCTACCCATGGTATAGTGATCATTGTCCAGTTCAAAGCTGATTCTGCAATGCATTTGAATGAGAGCAGAATGTGTGAAAATGGATACCCATTACAGTTATAAGAATATAATTTTATTTCACCTTTGTCATTTTCTCAACAATTTCTTTCATTTTTTATTCACTGCTGAACATACTTTGCAAGCTAATCCAAAAGGAACCATTGATGCTTAAGCATTTTGACCTATGACCTTGTGGTTGTGGCAGCATCAGAAGATAAAAGAAGAAGAAGAAGCATAGTTAACTCTCCCCCATTACTGACTTCATTTAAATAGTGCACATCGTTGGGATAAATTATTCATACAATCAACTTGCTAATCATCTTTTATGGAACATCATCTAGGGAATGGCTATTTTTACTTTGCTCATTTTGATACGGTGTTTTCATTCACTTCCAGCTGAGCAGCTTGTGACAATATTAACAATTAGATTGATGCTCAGAAAGTAATAGCTGATCAGAATAATAGAGGGAAGGAAGAAGTTAACAACAACAGATACTAATGAAATCCAAAACAGAATAACAAGCAAACGCTCAAAAATACAGAATTTCTTCCACAGGTTCATTTTTTTGTGTGCAGCCTGTAAATACAGTATGCAAAGTAAACATTTATTTGCCGATCAGATATTTGTTGTGAGAAAATGATGAACAAAATGTGTAATACCACATAGTTTTACAGAAAGGAAAGTATGTGCACCTAAAATACCAGAGAGACTAGTGAAAAGTTTTAAAAGGTGGACTAATATGTTATGACAGGTGCCCATGTCCATCATATCACTGTGTTGATATGCATGCTGTTGTTTTGAGCCAACATGTCACACTTGGGCTTCCCACTACAGAGGACTAGTCATTCAGCAATGACAGATTAAAACAGCTTTTTCAGCAAGCCACACAGGAATGGTTGGTTATATAAAAAAAATGTGGAAACGTCTTCTGATATTGGCAACATCAAAGTTATGTTCAGTGTCACAAGTTTCAAGACAGATTTCCTATGATCAAGGTGGCTCTTACTGAACTATGTTCATAACAGAATCTACACATACCCACACTATATAGTCTTGACAACTTGACAAGACATAGCTCTAGGAACCTGATGAGATCTTGCAGTGAAATGCAAAGTAAGAGAAGCCAAACACTCAGCATTACTGACACGCTCTCTCTTAGTCTTACTTGTCTTTTTTCAGTTATTTCTGAATTGTCATTTTTCATTCTATTTGTTTCTCCATGGTTAATGCCAGAAGGTGAAATACTCATTAAATCTCATTGATGGGGGGGAAATGTAAGGGTCATGCTATTTTGCATTTCATACTTGCTTGATGTTTTCATTTCTAGTTGCATGCTGTGTTTTTTTTCACTTTCTGATTTCCTTATTCCTTATATTTTTCAGCAGGCAGAAGATTCATATGAAGGCTTAAAACAGGCTCTGTGTGGGACAGATAGCAGAAGGAATTAACAGCCATTTCACGCTAGCACCTCGGTGGCCGAGCAGGACACTGGGAGAGGGAAGCAGCTTGGGTGCAGCCGGGGTACTGACGACCCCCGAGACACTCTGTAATTGTACTGCTCTGAAGAGCAGGTAGGTGTGCAAATTACCAAATGTGCCGTGAAAGCCCATTTCAGCCAGCTCAATCACTATTAAGCATTTCCAAGTTTTGAGCAATTTCGTTTTTGGTTCATTTCTGGAATCCCGATCTCATGAATGGGGCAAAATTTTCTTTCTTTTAAGACTTGAATACTACGGTGTCGATATACAAGATCTGCTTTTTTTACTTTGCAGTAAAAGATAAAATGTATATACAACTACTGCCCTTATAGATATTCCATTGATATAGATGTACTGGAAAAAAGAGCAAAGTTGGGTTTAGCACATTAAGCTTTAGACTCTATTAAACATGACTGATGTAAAATCATAAAAATCAGCACTATCCACTTAACGGCGCACGCCGTCGTTTATTTCAGTTTGCACTCTTTCCAACTTTTCATTGGACAAAAACTCTCTTCCCCTTGATGTATTGCCTTTATATAAGAAAGTGTCAAAGCTGCAGGAATGTGAAGGATTGCGGGGCGACCTGGGAGCGCCTCGGGGTGGGCAAAAAATACCAGTTGATGTCACACTGGCTTCCACTAACAGAGCTGCAGCCTCAGTGGGCGGCATGGGGTTGGGGACCAGAGCGAGAACAAAGGAAACACTGACCCCTGGGTGCGTGGTAATACACTGGAACTACAAAACTGTGTAAACCATAGAGCAAGCAAGCCTGGCACCATACACTGTGATTTCTATCTGGCCTTTCCTTTTGCTGTCAACCACAAGGGCACTTGTGAGGCATGTGCCAGGACTTTCAGGGCACAGATCCTGCAAGCTGTCAGGTGTGGAGAGTAATGCTGACTGAGCGGAGGCTGGGTGTGAACAGTCCCCACCACTGACCTGAAGCGGTGAAACATTTCCATTTTCCTTACACAAGATGGCAAGTTGGTAAGAAGTAATTCTGATATTCCGCACCCACAGAACAACCTAAAGCTTTTTACAGTTAGCCTACAACTTGAAAAGGTAAACTGCTATAGCTTCTATTTTAAACCTCCCTCATTCTATTGAGTGGGGTCTACGCAGATTCCACAGGCATGTTTTTGTGTCATATCTCACAGGTTTTCTTTTAATCATTCCAGTTTTTTGTGACTTTGTCAGTCATTTAGTTCCTAATGACATCCGTCATTTTTCTGCATTGATTAGTGATTTTGAAAAATACAAATATTTTGTGTCAAAATTGCCTAATTGCACCAAATGCAGATTTAATAAATGGATTTATTCAGTTGATGCTTTCCACAGGTCCTAGAATAAAATAAAAATATACAATTTCAAGGGAGGTAGGGGAACTCTATGAGTTAATTTGAAGAAGACTAGTAGAGTCTTCATTGCCTTCATCATCTGGATGGGAATCTTCCAAGACTTGAAGGTATCAGAGCATGGAGATGTTGCAGGATACACACAAAAATGGAGAGCTGAGGCTGCTATGCTGTAAACCCCATTCTGAGCAGGAATGACACTCATGGGAGTGAAGAAAATTCCATCTGCTGATGTGACTTCCAACTTTTGGCTGTACAAACTTGAAAAATGTTACCCTTGCTCGACAGCAAAGTAGCAACTGTTTGGTCCTCCTGTCACATGCTAGCATGTCCTGAGCATAGCATGAGGTAAATTGTGTGTTATTAGTGTGTGTTTAGCTTTAGTTGTTTAAGTGAGAGCTTTGTTCACATTACCAGTAATAAGTCAGACTGGGCAGACAGGGCTGCCCTTTGTCATGGATCCTGCTCATAATATTTATAGACAGAATTCAAGGTGCAGCCAGTGGATAAGGGTGGACGGTGGAGGCTAGAGAGTTCGTTGTTCCCGGGATCTTGTCTCTGCTTTTCACCGATGACGTGGTTCTGTTGGCTTCATTGAGTAACGATACCAGGCTTGCACCTGTAAGTCTGCATCCATTGTTCTCAGTTGGAAAACGATGTTGTGCCCACTGTGGGAAGAGATCATGGGCTTCTTCCTTGTCTTTCTTCCTTGGCGACAGTAGAAATTCTTCTACCTTTTCTAGAGTGGGTTAAAGTTAAAGTTTATGCTGTTTATGAACACAACTTCTGAACCATATGCATGAACCGTTAAAAATGGACGTACAGTACCTTAAGCAAAGTACATAGACTAAATTTTTCACATACTTTATTTTCCACAATACTGGATGTTGTGAGCATATTTTAAATAAGAGCACATTTTATGTTTTCACATTTACACCAAAGTAGGCACAGATAACATTCAGACGTTTCACGAGAATATTTTTATTGATTTTTGATTTTCTGAAGCATGCCCATCAGTGCCAATAAATATAGTGGGCAAATAAGCCTAAAAAACATTAGATTACATAACACTTTGATCTGTCAGTACTTGATGCTGGGACTGTAGACAAATAATGTTACATTTCTCTTAAACTATATTTAAAAAAAAGAAAAAAAAAGAATGAATGAATGAATGAATTCCTGTGTCTGGTTATACCACAGAAATTGTTGCAGTTGTTCATCTGTGATTTCAAACTGAAGGGTGTGACCACAGTGTTGGATCGAGAGCTCAGTGTGGTTCATTTCATTTTTGTGACTGTTTCCTGTTGCTGATAGCAACAGGCATACAATCAGTAGTACTGTAAATATATGGATTTACCAATGTGTCAGTAGATACCCTCATTTGGTGATTGAATGTGGAAAAAAATCTATTTAAATAAAAAATCCTCAAGAATTCCACTTTAATTCGAGTCAATAAGAGCAAAATGAAATCTATTAATATGTGCAGATGTGTTCAAGAGTCCAATAATTGTCCAATAATTTATGCATGTTTTGCAGACTTGAGCAAGAATCACATTTGCAATTCTAAATAATATCCACATACTGAAAAAAGTGAGGTCTTACATTTTAACTAAAGAAATTCATTATGAATCAGCCGAATTCAATCCAAGAGTCATACTAGCAACATGTTTTAATATTAGACAATAATTTCATTATAATAAGAGTGCAATTCAATTCCACTCAGGAAGCACCTTCTGAGTCCAGAATAATAATATTAGGCATAATAACATTAAAAAGAAGGCTGAAGCCTTAATACTTATTCCTTTCTGTGTGCAGTCAAAATTTTCATTAAATATATTGTCAGAAACTCCCATTTTTTGGCACAAATTTCTACCGCTAAATTAGCGTCTGTCAGGTTCTTAGGCACTAAATGATACACTCTAGTGTCTTTTAATACAGCTGGACTGGCAAGGTTTATCATAAAGGTATTTTCAAGAACATTTTTTAAAAAGGCATTGTAAAATAACTTTGTAATTCTAGCATACACATTGCAGAAAAATAAATGTTACTGTATGTCTTTGTTTTCCATTCCAGGTTCTGTCTCATGTCTTTCTAGATTTTATACTTTTGGGGTTTGTAAATTCACACCTTTTTCTATCCTTTTTTAAATCAATGAACCTGCCATCGTGAGACATTACAGTAGAATTCTTGTGTCAAGTCATGTTGCTTTGATGACTGAAAAAAATGCCTTGTTCATAACAGAAAAAAAATGCTATGTGGGGCAGAACAAAGCAAGAAAAAAACCCCACTCCATTGCTCACATTCCGCCACATTCTGTGGGTTTGAGTGCCACTCAAATGATGTCCTATTTGGGGCATTGCATTGGTCACCAGCATCTATGGCGGGGAACTTACCTCAACTGTAAAATTGGGTGGGCATGTTGACCTCAGAATTTCTACATTGGCCCCGGTTCCTCAGTATTCAGCCACTCAGCTAGATCAGAAGCAACACAGTCTCCTTCACTCATCTCACAGTAGAGAGCATCTATGGCCATTTCACTCAAGCGCTCATGGTCCACAGAGCAGTGATAAGACAACTTGTTGACGTGTGGCACCTAACTCTATGTGTCATGGTCTAGAGTGTTTTTCATTCTGTGCTTGTCACTGTAGTGGGTAGCCAGCTGCCACACTCGATTGGTTCTCTGACCAGACAAGATACTTTTGCAGTGTTGTTGAAATAAAATAGAAAGAAGAAAAAAATCATTGGGATTCACTCACAGCAATTTATGTAAGAAAAAGACCTCAGAGAACAGGTTGTTCTAGTTTTCTCTTGACTCATCATCTAAACAGTTATGTCAAATGGACTGGTACTTATTTCTACTCTACCTGAGTACTCAAAGTGATTTACACAACTTGCCTGATTCACGCATGTACCGTAAATGTCGGGCTATAAGCCGCTACTTTTTGCACAAGCTTTGAACCCTGCGGCTTTTAGTCAGGTGCGGCTTTTCTATGGATTGTCCGTGATTTTTGTCATATCGTAAGACGATTTGTTTTGTGTGTTCCGCTGTTGTACGGCACTACGTTGCCTGGCGGAAGGATCGGGGTTCAAGAGTGGTATGTTAGTCACATGTCCGTCCGCCAGGCAACGTAGTGCCGTACGAAGTAGCGCGAAAAACAAACTTCAAAGTAGCGCTACGCGTTCAGCGGGAGTCGTGGATGATGAGCGGCGATAAACTTGCAAGTTATGCCCAAAAAGCAAGTTATGCCCAACTCCACCGGTGGATTCTGACAGCGTGGAAAAGTGTGAAAACATCCACGATCACCAACGGATTTTGAAGGGCTGGACTGCTGCATGATGGAGAGGAGGACACCGCCACGGCCCTTCTGAGGGTGTTCGACTCTGACACTGACAATGAGGATTTCTTTGGTTTTGAAAGTGACAACGAAGGAGAGAAGAAGAGTGGATGACGAAGCCATCATGAGCCTGTTTGTATCCGACACTGGAGAAGAGGACTTTGGTGGTTTTAGTGCGTAGGAAGAAGAGAAAGATGGTGGTGAATGACTGACTTTTCTTCTTGTTAAAGCCGTGTCACTGCACCTGAGCCTAAAAGGTAGGCCGAATCTATTGTTCTGGTGTGCTGTAGGTTATTGTTATGTACTACATGTGCAAATATGTACCCATAACTTGTTTTTCAAAATATTAATAAAAGTGATGTCTCCAAACAGCCATCTCTTTCCTGACAATTCCCTTTGTGCATATTCTCTTACATATGATAAGTCAACATTGAAACACCTGCGGCTTTTGGTCAGGTGCGGCTAATGTATGTACAAAACAGGATTTTCCCCTGATTTTAGCTTGTGCGGCTAATATTCAGGTGCGCTTTGTAGTCCGGGAAATACGGTATTCTTGTCTATGTACTTTCTATCTAACCTTCCGATGGATGCATCGGAGAGCAACTTGGATTTAGTACCTGACCTCAAGGATATTTAGGACGCAGACTAGAGCAGATGGGGATCGAACCACCAACCTTCTTATTATCAGATGCGCTGCTATACCACGTGAGTTACAGCCACCTAATAGTGGGAGGACTGTAGATGCCTTTTGGGCTTTGGGTACCTGAACTAAAGATATGCTCATGCTGGCCAATCTTTTTCTCTCGTATTGCACTGCACTGGGAATACTTTAAAACCACCACTAATGAAACCACAGATGCACGACAATAGGCATTTAAGGGTTCATCCCTCATCCACAGGGGGCATCGAATCACTCAGGCGCTTATCTAAATGTTGACATTTGAACCTGAGAGTAATATCTAGAGGAATTATGGGTTTAAGTTGTCCTTAATGGTTGAGCCGATTGGACTGAAATCAGCAGTCATCCTGTAGCAGCAAACTTCCAGCCCCTAGAAACACACTGGAGTGGAGAGGCTTGATTAATAATATATCCAAAAGGGTAGGTGATATGACAGCAGGAAATTAAACACACTTATACTGGGGATGGAGGACAGGATGATCAGGACTTAATTAAAGACTTTGAGGGGTAGAGGGCATGATTTAAGGCCAGAGTTATACTACTTTCTTGCCAACATCAACGGTGAGCTAAGGATTATGGGGGCACAGCAAATGGGTGTGTTTCCAGAGACCTTGTGCCCTCATATGACTCTTGTAATGAGTTGCTATTTCTGCTGTGGGGTGATTACCACCCTACACATGCTAACATGATATAAGTGTCTGGAGAAGAGTCAGCTTTCTAATATTACACGTGTTGGCAATTATTTCACCTCACTCCCACCTCTGTTGGTAAAGAACAGGGGCATTTGGGTTGTTGTTAAAGGCAATGGGTCTCATGTTTAATTATGTGCACGTACCAGCATCTTTCTTAGTACAACATTCTTCTTATTGTCCAGCAGCTATTTAATAGAGATGTGCTACACATGACAGATGCTTTGGTGAACCGGACACTTGCTCAAAGAATATACAGGTGCAATCTATTAAAAAAGAGGAATGAAGGAAAAGGGATAAAAAAAACCCCACACACTACTACTCTCCTTCAGTTTTTAACAGCTGCATCATACATCTCTCTAGGGGGGCCCATGAAAAGGTGGTTCAAGCTACGATTCATCTTTGGTGGCATGTTTATTTTTATTTACATTTTCTGTCCCGCTATTTGACCATAATTTTATTTGCAACCACACATATTGTTAAGGTCTGCTACACCTGCATATTCACATATGCATCATAGAATTTTAAACATTTAACCTAATGGCATCGTTATTAGGATATATATTGTGTAAAATCCAATACGAAAGCATTGAATTTAACGCTGGTGGATTGATAAGGAGTTTGTAAATACAGCATTTCATTTTAGTCATTATTTCAGACTGCCATCCTTGTGTCAGGTTATACAATTTTAATTATGCGGTATTCCAGTAAGTGTAGCTATAGTCTTTGAAAATAGAATTTGATATATGATAGAGAAATTTGTTTCTTTTAAGTTAGATTCCCTCAGCGCAGAAAGAATATTTCAGGAGACTCAGATGTAAGTTTTAAAATCGTTTACTGTGTTTATGTGGTCCAAGGGCAAGCACATGTCTTTACCCTCCTGAGACCCAGCAGTTCATTTTTATTCCTCTGTGGTAGGACTATACATCAAACACTGCTTATGCAATTTATCTGATTCCTTATGTACTGCCAAGAGGATGTCCTGGGCTTTCCAGTGATGCCACATTTGTGGGGGTGTGGTTAAAAGGACACATTAACTTTCATTTCAAATAGGCAAGCATTGCAGCTTCTACATTTTATAATGACACAAGGGGTTAAGTGATTCATTTTTACAGATGTTATGTTTCTGTTGTTAAAAATCAAATAGTTTCATCAATGTGAGTCTTAAATGTGGTTTAGTAAGAATTCACAAATATACACAGCAAATCCAGCATGTCCAAATTAACACTGTCGGATTTGATTTCAACACTATTAAAGTGTCTATATGGGTCCACACCAGAGAGTGTTAATTTAACTCTTTTTGGAGAGTTGGTACGTTAACTCTGATTTAGTGTTAAACACCAAATCTGTCTGGAGTTGGTAATTTAACACTTGGTGTTAAGAGTTTATATATTAACTCTCAAAGAGTATTTTAGTTGAACTACGTAAGAGTTATCTTCTAATTCATTCTAAAAAGCGGGAATTTTACTGTTCTGAACTTCTAGAAATTTATTTTGGAAATAAACATTTACTAAAAAGATGCAATGGTTTTTGAAAAACATTTATTCTGAACTGTGCACCACAATTTCAAAACATTTTCTGAAAGATGTAACAGTATACATGTTCTCACTTTCATTAGAATTTTGTTTATCAAAAGGTCTGACATGGTAAATGCAAATAACAGCATTCTCATCACTTATTTCTTCAATACAATATGCATGTCCTTCATTCATCCCTTTGTGGAACTTCAATGCACTTCTGCTCTCCCCCATATTCCATCTTCACAAGCATATCCTGTGCGGAGATCGAATAAAAATTAGTTGACACTAATTAATGGCACAAATAATCCAGTAAACAATTGCAGCACAGTAAAAAAAAAAAAGGAATCCTCTTTGAGCCATTACTTGTGTAAAGTATTTTCCCAAAAGACAAGGACACAGGCAACAGGTAATACTGAACTAAATGTAAAACCTCAACCTTTTTCATTTTTACCTAAACCGTGTGCACAAAACTCTGGAGGGATCTATGCTAACGTAGAATCCAGTCAGGACGTCTGCTACTGCTGTTTGCTCGTTTTTTTTATGGGCGATCGTTTTCAGGCTTCAAGTAGCACCATTATACCAACATTTCACATTCTAGACATTGTTTTAGGTGTATTTGACCAAAGGTTTGACTGAAAATTCACATGCAAGCTTTTTTTCCAAGGCTGTGGTATTTGCCCGCAAACAATACTGTAGCATTCACAAGAACCAGACGGTTGGGTCTCAGTTTGTCCGTTTATTCGGCACATAAGCAAGCGGGTTGCTAACTCCGGGGAGAGCGCCCTCGTACAGCTCCTCTCTCCAGCCTGGCTCACACACACACAAAAACAACCAGGTCCCCCCTCCCCTTCCTGTACCACAACCAAACATGAATCTTAAAGGAACAACAACAGTGTGCAGAGATCACCAACATGTCACTGTACAATAACACTTAACCATCGTTACACTGCCCCCCCAGCAATAAGTTCCTCGTCCCCGAGGGAACGACACAGTCTCTGAGGCGGGGTGGTAGCCTACGTTCCCTCCTTGACCTCCTGAGCCCCTGAGGTGGAAGCGGAGCTTCGGGGCTTTGGGGTGGAGAGTCCGAGGGAGGAGAACGCAGCCCCGGTCGGGGGTCCCTCTGAGCAGGGTCACGGACACTCTGTACACGTCCCTCTGGAAAGGAGGGGAGGGACTGCCCTCTGTAGGGGGCCATCCGGTCTCTGTGCAGCGCTACTATCCTCCCCCTAGGAGGCAACTGCACCCTGTAAACAACCTCCCCTACTCGCTCTAGGACGCTGCAAGGCCCCACCCAGCTGCTATCCAGTTTAGGACACCGTCCCTTCTTCCTCTTTGGGCTGTAGACCCACACCAGCTCCCCAGCATGGAAGTGCCTCCCCTTAGTGGTGATGTCGTAATTCCTCTTTTGGCGCAGGCCTGCCTTCGCCAGCTGCTCTCGGGCGTAGGAATGTGCAGAATCCAGCCGGTCCTGCAGCTTCCTTGCGTAGTCCCGGCCCGGTGGTGCCTCTGGCGCGTCCGGGGGCTTCCCAAAAGCCAACTCTGCAGGAGTTCTCAGCTCTCTCCCTAACATGAGCGGGGCAGGCGTACATTGGGTGGAGTCCTGTACTGCCGACCTGTAGGCCATGAGGGTAAGGGGAAGATGGTAATCCCAGTCCCGTTGGTGTTCTGAGGTAAGGATGGCTAGCTGCTGGGCCAGCGTCCTGTTAAACCTTTCCACCAGCCCATCGCTTTGGGGGTGAAGTGGGGTGGTGCGGGTCTTCTTAATCCCAAGGCGTCCACACATGGCAGCAAATACCTTGGACTCAAAGTTACGCCCCTGGTCACTGTGGAGGGTCTCTGCTGTTCCAAAGCAGCTGAACATCCCCTCCACTAATACATCAGCGACAGTCTCAGCCTCCTGATCTGGGATGGCGTATGCTTCCGGCCACTTGGTAAAATAGTCCATTGCCACAAGAACATAGCGGTTTCCTCTGTCTGTGCGAGGAAATGGGCCCATGACGTCCACAGCTACTCGCTCCATTGGGGCTCCTGCTGGTTGCTGCTGAAGCTGAGCCCGGGACTGGTCCTGTGGCCCTTTGTGTGAGGAACATGCATCACAGCTGCGGCAAAAGTCCTCCACGTCCCTCCGCTGTTGACCCCAGTAATAGCCCTGGCGGAGGCGGCGGAGAGTCTTGGAGACCCCAAAGTGGCCGGAGCCAGTGCTCCCATGGCAGGCTTCCAGCACAGCTGACCTCAGCGACCTTGGCACCACAACCTGCCACCTCTCCTCCCCCGTGGCAGGATCCTTCCAGGCACGCTCCAACACCCCCTCCTTCAGCCTGAGAGCTGCAAACTTGGCCCATAGCCCCCTGGTACAGATGGAAAACCCAGTGACCTCATCCCAAAGGGGTTGCTCCCCCTTCTCCAGCCACTGCAGGACCGGCAGCAGGTCCGTGTCTTGTTCCTGCCGTGCCCTCCACTCCGCTGCATCCACCACCAGAAGAGCCCTGCAGGCGAGCTGTGCTGCTCCGTCTATTGTCGTGAGTTCCCGCTCTATTTCCTCTCGCTTCTCACAGTAACGGCAGCCAGCTGCAGCACATGGGCGGTGAGAGAGGGCGTCTGCGTTAGAATGGTGCGTCCCTGCTCTGTGCTCCACAGTGAAATTGAAGGCTTGGAGCTCCTCCAGCCAGCGAGCCACCTGTCCCTCTGGCTCCCTGAAAGACATCAGCCACTGAAGGGCAGCATGATCAGTTCTGATAACAAATGCTGTGCCGCACAGGTAGTACTTAAAGTGTCTCACCCCCGCCACCACAGCCAACAGCTCTCGTCGTGTGACACAGTAGCGCCGCTCACTCCTGTTCAGGACCCGGCTGAAGTACGCCACCACCTTCTCCCCTTCCGGCCCAACCTGCGACAACACCGCTCCCAGCCCCACATTACTTGCGTCAGTGTCCAGGACAAAAGGCAGAGCGGGGTCAGGGGGGGCAAGGACTGGGGACTCTGTCAGCGATCTGCGGAGGGTGTCGAACGCCTGCTGACAGTCCCGGGTCCAGATGAAGTCACGGTCCTTCTGCAGCAGGTGGAAGAGTGGTGCGGCTATGGAGGAAAAGCCCTTCACAAACCTCCTGTAATAAGACGCCAGTCCTAGGAAGCTTTTGAGCTGTTTCTGGTCTGCTGGTGTGGGCCACTCGGTAATGGTGTGAATTTTTTCCTCCAACGTGCTGATGCCCTCACGACCCAGCTTGTGGCCCAGAAACTCCACCTCCCTCCTCATGAAGTGGCACTTGTCGGGGTGCAGCTTCAGGCCTGCAGCCGCCACCCTCTCCAACACTTGTCTCAGGGCATCCAGGGCAGCATCAAAGGAGCTCCCGTGCACTAGAAGGTCATCCAGGTAAACCAGACACCGTTGCCGTGGGACGCCAGCCAGCACACTGTCCATAAGCCTCTCGAAGGTCGCAGGAGCGTTGCAAAGACCAAAGCTCAGGACTTTGAACTGCCATAGTCCCCTGTTAGTGCAGAAGGCTGTCTTCGGTCTGGATTCCGGGGACAGTGGCACCTGCCAGTAGCCACTCCGCAGGTCCAGGGTGGAGAACCAGGAGGACCCGGCTACTAAGTCGAGAGACTCATCAATCCTGGGAAGGGGGTAAGAGTCCTTCTTCGTCACTTTGTTGAGTGGTCTGTAGTCCACACAGAAACGCATCCTAGGACTTTTTTTCTTAGGCACCATCACCACCGCGGAGGCCCACGGGCTCTCAGATGGCTCTATGATGCCCGCCTTCATCATTTCACACAACTCTCTGTCCGCAGCCTCCTGATGAGCCAGGGGCAGGCGGCGTGGGCGCACTTTAATAGGCTGGGCATCCCCGGTCTCAATGACGTGCTCTACCAAGTGTGTCAAGCCAACATCACTTTCTTTCAGGGCAAAAATGTCACTAAACTCTTTTAGTACCTGCCATAGACTCTCTTGCTGCTGTGGAGTCAGCCCCTCACAGTTCTTTGACCAGATACTCCTCACTGCTAAGAGCCTCTCCTCCTCCTCCGCTTGCTGTTCTGCTGGCGGGTCTGCAGGGGTCTCTGCGGTGGAGGTGGACACCGCGGCAGATGCTGTGCAGACCGGGGGAGGAATAAGCGGCACCTTCTTCCCATCAGGGATTACGAGGAAGCCTTTGCCTAAGTCCAGTACACCGCCAATGGCTCGTAAAAAATCCAGCCCAAGGATGCAGGCGTCCTGCACGTCAGCCACCCAGGCAGCATAAGACACACCGAGGTCCCCCACCTTGAACTGGAACACTCCCCTCCCTCTCATTGGGGCCAGATCACCGGTCACAGTCTTAAGTTGCACATTAGTCGGTTGCACAGCAGCTCCGGTTGGGACAATATCGGGTCGGACCAGCGTTGCATTGGACCCCGTGTCCAGCAGGGCTGTACAGGACACCCCCGCGATCGTCACTGGAACATGGCAAAAGCCGCCAACCTGGGTCCATCCCACAGCGGCCGCACCGGGTGGAGGTGGTGGTAGCGTGGGGATGTCGTTCTCCCAGGCCCGTGTACTCCCGCCTACACGGGCCCGTGGGCGTTTCCCTGAACCGCTGCAAGCTTGGGGCACTGCCTGATGAGGTGTCCGGGTTGTCCACATCCCCAGCAGCTCTGTGGTCGGCGGTGTGGGCCAGCCCGAGGGGAAGGCGACTGCAGCGAAGCCGCCTGCACCAAACTGCACAAGCCCGCTGGCGTCTCCATCTGTTCCACAGGTGCTGACACAGCCCTCACCACGTGTGCGTCATCAGCGCCCCCAGAGGATCCTGCAAGCATCTCCCTCTCCAACGCTAGCTCCAGGGCTGCACCGAGTGTGGCCGGCCGAGCAAGCTGAGTTTGCATACGGAGCTCTTTAGGGCTCAGGGCCTGCAGGAACTGGTCCCAAGCTAACTCCGCTTGCACTGATGGTGGCATGCTGTCATACGCCCTCCGGCAAAGGCACTCGATTTCATGGGCCAAAATGCGGAGGGGCTCGCCTGGCAATCTGCGTCTGTTGTGGAACTCCGACCTCAGCAGCACTGGTTGGTTATACTGCCCGAAGCGCCTCTGAAGTGCTCCGACCAGAGCATTATAATCTCCCCTCTGCTCCTCGGTCAGCAGCAGCAGGCATGCAGCTGCATCCTCACACAGGCACAAAGCCAATTGGAGAGCTTTATGTTCCTCAGACCAGCCAGCTGCGACAGCTAACAGCTCGAACTGTGCGATAAACACTTCCCATGGCGTCTTGCCGCTGAACTTAGGCGTTTTTATATTCGCTGCAGCTTGCTGGGCGCCGCCATGTTTGTTTACATCACGTGACGGCGCGCCAAGCGAGGTCGACTCCTTCCCGCCGGAATCGCGGCCGCTGTGCGAACAGTTCCCGAGCCTAGTCAAACCTGGAGAAAATCCAGCCTCGGCAGACAGCCGCAGCGCCGTTTCCCTCACTCCATGGGCGGGCGAGCGCGGACGAACGTCCCTCTCCTCCGTCTCCTTCTTAATCTTGCCCGGCAACATCCTCGTCTTGTAACGGCAAGCGTCGCCAGCAACAGGGTGTCGGGCGTTCTGGGGTTCTTTTTTCTTTCTTCACTTCTGACACCAATGTAGCATTCACAAGAACCAGACGGTTGGGTCTCAGTTTGTCCGTTTATTCGGCACATAAGCAAGCGGGTTGCTAACTCCGGGGAGAGCGCCCTCGTACAGCTCCTCTCTCCAGCCTGGCTCACACACACACAAAAACAACCAGGTCCCCCCTCCCCTTCCTGTACCACAACCAAACATGAATCTTAAAGGAACAACAACAGTGTGCAGAGATCACCAATATGTCACTGTACAATAACACTTAACCATCGTTACAATACCTTTCAGCTAGCTAAAACAGAATATTATGCTATCAGCGAGCAACATGGCTAATGCCTTTCACACAGCTTTGTCTCAACTCCAAAGAGCCACAGAAGTAAAAGCTCATAACAATTGAAACAATCTTTGAAAAAATGACTTACCAAGCATGGCAAACAACTCAAATATGTAGAGCAAAATGTTCTGAAACGGCTTCACTTCAGCTTCGATTGGAGCCGTGCTGGGGGCGGAGTCTGTGAATTCACTCTATTGGTGTCATAGCCCCTGTAGGAGTTCAGAGTTAAGAGGTCAAGAGTTAATGTTTCCATTTTAACACCTCCAGATTTGACAGAGAAACACTCATTTTTAACACTCGATTTTAACTACTATCATTTTACACCTCAGAGTTACATTAAAAGAATGTGACTCTGCTTAGAGTAAAATTAACTCTACTTTTGCAAGGAGACTATTAACACCAAAAAAATTAACACTTTTGAATTTGCTGTGTACAATGATTTTAACCCTTTCAAAATAAAACTTTTATTTAGTGTCCTTCCTATTCATAGTGACAACAGGACTTAGTACCTCCCATTTGGAACTTATGACCATATTTCAGGAAACAGAAGGAGGCAGAACTAATTTTATTCAGAACTGTGGAGGGGGAGTCAGACTTAGAGCGTTCAGGGGATGAGGTGGAGGAAGAGGTTCAAACATTAGAGCAGGAAGGTGACATCTTGGAGGAGTAGATATCAGCTTTCGAGGAGGCCGAGTAGGAACAAAGTGATGGCATCCACCCTCCTTTATGAATAACAAATATTGTGTAAGCTCTGAAGTTGTGTGATTTGGTTTCCCTGGCATTAGCTGCTATGCAGGACACCACCCTGTGAAGCGAATCATCTGTTCGCCTACACAGGCTTTCTGTGGTCTCAACAGATTGAGACAGTCTTGTTGCACTCTCTTAAATGTATTGACTAAAAGTAGATTAGACTCAATCACTCTTTCAATTCAATTTCAACTCTACTGAAATTGGGTTGAAATCGTTTTTAACCTGCAACATAAAAACAGGTCAACACCAGCCACAACAACCGAGACTGGAGTTGCTGTAAACTGTAAACAGGCAACCAGCTTTTGAAGAAATTGTCAGACAACACAACCCAAAGGGAGATACTCATCACTGAAGGTAGTCTTAAAACTGAAAGCATTCTTTAGCATGAAAGCTTATCTATGCTCATTGTACAAATCGATCGCCCTTGGATTCATATATACTGGACAAAATCTTCAAGTTCAGGCAGTCTATCAAGCTTGTACGTCCTACTCTGAGCTTTGACCTCCTGACAGTGCTAAGTATAACTCCCCTGCCACAACTCTAAGTAACAATGTTTCTGGCTCTGCCGTACCATGTATGATCACTGTTAGTGTTACATGGTCTAACAGTCTGCCTTAAGTGACTTTTAGGTGTGCACAATGCAGTTAAATGAAAAAGCTCAACTGTTATTTGTTAAAACAGTGTTTTAGTGTTCAGATGTCTTTCCGTCATCAAACTATTTTAATGTTAATGTAATAAAAATAAATTTTTATAATAATGAAAATCAAACCAATAGTGTTACATTACATCCTATCATTCAGTGATGAGGAAAGAACAAATCTGATACAAGGAATATAAGATGAAAACAAATAAATAAATGAAATCAACCTCAATACTAAAAAAAAAGGTCAAAATCTGAAAGCCTTTTTTTCCTCTAGGTCTTTGGGGGTCTTTTTATTAATCCAATTCTGAGACTGTCCTCCCCCACTGATAGCTTTTCATACTCCAGCCAATCTTCTACTCATCCCTCCTTTAAATAAGGTATGTTGGAAGATTTTGCCTATACAATAAAAATATCATGGACAGATACCAAAGATACACAAGAGATTTTATCTAAACATCTCTATCATTTAGTGAAGATTTGTTTTTGTTTGGGGGGTTTCTTTGTTCATAGGTGAAGGCATGTTAATGTGACATTCATTTAGCACGATTTAATTAGCTGTCAAAAGCATTTGAAGATTTTCTTATCAAAGCAGACACGGTGTCACTTTGAAGCAGAATTACTAAGCAGTTAAAACATAAAACAAACAAAATGAGAACTGATATTTGTCTTCTCCATTAAACTCTGTGCCAGTTTGAAATATCTTCCATCTTAGTAGTCTCCTCTCTCCCTTTACCTTATTTTCCCACCTTCACTTTCCCCTTCCATAGATAGTGGATATAAGGTTGATAAATGGAGCTAATTGTTTTATGGCATGGCTGGCCTAATGCTGGCAGTGCAATCAGGCTGAATGAGGAGGCCTTGGGGAGGCCATTACCCTTCCCATTGTTATAAAGGACAGGAGGACAAGGCTAGGCCAGTGCACTCTGGAGGGACTGGGTCACTGAGACACCCCCTGGCACTGTGCACTGCAGTAGCCTCTGAAACAGACTTATACATATCGTAGGTGCATGCCAACCTCTAGAATTAAATAAAGTTTGTACAGTTTAAAATGTCTTGCACTGACCTTTAACAGCATGATTTTACAACAGAATAATTTAACCAACTTTAATTTCACACACTTAGAAGTAAAATTTATGTTGGGTGTAAATTAAAAAAAATGTGGAATTCATCGTTATTATATTGACCATGGATCAAGCAACTATTTAAATTGTGAAACGGGTTGCTTGTAGCAATGTACCCACTTATAATTATCACCTGTTGTGGTCCCCTCTCATCACCCTCATCAATCTTGCTTCCACCCACAGTAGACAGCTGTTTTCAGCAAAAATAGCTCAAACCCCTATTATTCAGCCGCAGTGTGAGTAGCTGGTCAACACAGACATACAAGGGCCAAAAGCAGAGTAGTTAATGAATGAAAGAAGACTGAATATTTGACTTCTATCTATCAAGTAACCATAAACGCAACTACAAATCTGTGTCAATTAAACTAAATCTAACGACTGTCTAAATAAACAGCTCTCTTTTTATTTTCTTACCAGTATTGGTTTCATATTTATACAGCAATACCTGTATCCCACCTGCATTACACATCATGATTTACACCGACTGGCTACTTTATCAGATGAACCCTGTCAGCTGCTTGTTAGTGCAAATCTAATCAGCCATTTACCTGCTACTCAATGCATTTAGACATGCAGACTAACATTCAGAATGGGGAAGAAAAGTGGTTTAAGTAAATTTAAATGTGGCATGGTTATTGAAGTCACATGGGGAGGGTTATTTATTGGGATTTTCCTGCACAACCATCTCTAGGGTTTACAGAGAATGGTAAGAAACAGATAAAATATCCAGCAGTTCTCTGAGTGAAAATGCCTTGTTGATGTTGGTAAGCAGAGGAGAAGGACTTCAGTCTGATATGAAAGCAAGGAAAACTCAAAGAATCACTTGTTAAAAACTAGATTTGCAGTAGGGCAGGAGAATATCACACCTTGTCATCTGAGAACAGGAAACTGAGGCTTGAATTTGCACAAGCTCACCAAAATTGGTTAATAAAAGATTGGAAAAGTTGCCTGATCTGACTTGTCTCTGAAGAATGTTTCCAGCACCTTGCTATGCCATGAGATTTAAGATAGGTGTAAAACCAAAAGGTGGTCCAACCTGGTAATAGCAAGATGCAGGTAATAAAGTGCCTGGTGAGTGTGTGTAATGCATTTGAAAAGTTCACAGGGCTTCACATCGAATGCCTTATACCAAAATGGCTTAATTTCATTTTTCACCCCAAAACTCCACACACAATATCCCAAAATGACAAAGTGAAAAAAAAGTTTGCTTGAAATTCTTGCACATGTATTAAAAATATACCAGTGATAACAGGTTAATCAGGTTAACTCCAATCAAGTTGCACAAATGTCTTAGAGATTCTAAGTGGAAACAGGATGCACCTGAGCTCAATTTTGAACATCGCAGCAAAGGCATGGAATACTTACATACATATTATATTCTTGCTTTTTTTATTTTTAATACATTTGGCGAGAATTTCGAGTCATTTTTTTCACTTTGTCATTATGAAATACTGTGTGCAGAATTTTGAGTCGAACAATAAATTTAACTATTTTGGAAAAAGGCTGTAACATGAGCACAAAATGTGGAAACACTGTGAATACTTTCCTGACATAAAGTGTGGTTGACACATGATTGTATTTCATCACTTTGAATCTATTTGTCATCTGGACATTCTGGAGACTGCAGCAATTTAAGGTGGATAAAGTAACATCTACATGAATGTCAGGTTTTCCTAGAAGAGCTTTGGTTCAGTGATTCTAATACAGTGATTTATCATTGTTTGTATGTATACGTTAATTACATTTACAATGGTTCAACTTTGAATTATGAATGTAATGATTGCAGCAGTTACTTATTTTCAAAATGACTAATATATCTTACTATTTTAATAATATGAGCAAGGACAAATAAATATGCCGTCAAAAACATTATACTCTGAATGTGAGGAGGGCTCTTTGGAAATACTTTTTAAGCACATTTCTTAAAAAGGGCAAAGGTCGTTAAGACCGCATGCATATGTAGTAGCAGGAGGTGGCTTACATTAAGAGATGCCTGAGTTCCCATTTATCATTTTTAAGCACATCTTGAATTGGAGCCAAAGAAATTCTGAAGGTAAACATCAGGTTTATAAAAAGTTTATACAGAGACAGAAAAGTTGGCACAGTGATAAAGAGAAGATGTGCGAAAGTAAGAATGAAATAGTTCTTTGAATAAATGAGGCCATGGAGAGATTTCTGGCAGTGTAGAATGCACAGAGCAGCATTCACCAGTTACACACCTCCTCATCACAGTCGCCCCTTTCTCACTGACTCATATATCATTCATGTGAGATTTAATGGAACATGTCAAGCTATGTGGTGTACAAAGATGGGTTTCTTGTGCTTATTTTATTACGTGACCTGAAATATTCTCGTTGACGCCAACATCTGCTGATGTAATCTATTTAAATTGCAAAATGAAATCTAATATCTATGTAAAATAAACAAAATATCTTAAATCACGGCAGTTTAAGGTTTTTTTTGTGCAGATTACACCCATTACACTGATGTTGCCAGCTTTATGTGATCATAAACAAAAGCAGAGCAGAAATCCACTGGCGATAATATCATCATGATGTACTTTTGTTTTTCTAATAGACCCTGAAGAAAATCTTGTTTCTAGTTGTAGCACAAGTGTACGCACATTTGTCAGGATCACCTATATTAAAAACAATATTATAGTGTGTGTGTGAGGGAAGCTAAAGGTTATGAACATCAGTTAAAATGTTATGCTTGTTTAGTCTGAGTTATTCTATGTTTATTCTGTTCTGTTTACATTTCCATTTCTAATGTCGTGCTTTATTTACTTTCATGATAGCTTAGTGAAGCTGACGTTGAGTGCTGCGTCTTACAGGGTTGAGGATGATCCTCGTGTCAGCACTGATAGCAGAGTGCTAAGTGATACTCTCCTAACTGTACAAATTAAGTTGAGAAGATGTCTTATTGTCTGTCAAGAGTGAGTCACCACTTTACTATTTCAACGCTCAAGGTGATTTTAATAGTGCTGAAAAACAAAATGCAAGGACATTTTACTACACAGTGAGAATCTCTGGCTTCCTTGACACTGGATTTTTTTTTCTTGCTTTAAGAAAGCTAGTAAGTGAAAATTTCCTGTTCAAGTCATTTTGCTTGCAAAAAAATATTTTTATAGGAGTTGTATATTGATCCCCCCCAGTCTCATTTTGGAAATGCTAATAACAGTTGTGCAACAGAAATATTTTTGCTCTGCTCCTGTCAGTAGACTTCAAAACAACTGTGTGAGATCCAACAGCTCAGTCTGAATAATAATTCCACTGCCAAAATACAGCATCTGTTGGCAGCAAGTGAAAATGCTTCTCTTTCAGTTTATAGCCAGTCTGATCTGAGGTCAGGTGTTGCATCACCTAGACTGTAAAGAACATGACCCAGACTGTAGACGAGACCAGGGACAATGAGGTTTTTGGAGTGATTTAACACTCGTCCCTAACCCAAACACAATCATACTCCCCACTTTATAGTGGAGCTTCGGTCTGAAGGAGTAAAAGTGGTGGCCCTGGAATTTAATTTAAATGTCTGCTGAAACTAGTGTCTGCTCAAGTGGAAGAGCTGGTCGTTTGATGAAGATTATATATGAAAATGATATTCAAAGGTATGAGAATTAGAAAAATGAACTACTTTAACCTATTATCAGTACCCGAGTCTGTGTGAGTGCATCAGCAGAATGTGAGCCAAGGTGCCGATAGCGACACACTTTTGCTCAGGGCCTGTATTGGAACATTTTTAACCTGAATCACAGAAAGAGTGTTTGTGGTAATTTGTTCCACCGTTTCCTGTTCTTTATTTTGGGGTTTCTACCAGAGGTGGGACCAAGTCATTGTTTTTGCAAGTCTCAAGTAAGTCTCAAGTCTTTATCCTCAAGTCTCAAGTCAAGTCTCAAGTAATGTCAGGCAAGTCAGAGTCGAGTCTCAAGTCACTGGTGTAAAAGTCCGAGTCAAGTCACAAGTCTGAAACTTTGAATTTCAAGTCCTTTCGAGTCTTTAAAAAAGAAAGAAAGAAAAAAGCATGTTGCAGTTATATGCTAAATGTAAATATTAGACCATGTAATTTTAAAATCTGTGTTTTTCTCAACACATGACAAAATAGTGAACTTAGAAAATATACACAAATTGTGAAATTGCACCTCTTTAGAATGCAGCTCAATTAAACCTAGCTCCAAGAATAATTTTCACCGACAGTTCTGAGATAAGCTGCATGTTATTCTTGGATGCGGTTGTAGGACCGGCTTTAAAATCGCATGACAAAAATATCATACACATTAAAAAAAACTGTATCACCAACGTAGCCTGGACAACATTTGCTAGTTAGATGAAGTCAGCTATCTCATCGTAGCATATTTATATGCATATTTATAATTATACGGTTCTTGGAGTGAGTGCATACACTCATGAAGTTTAGTAACTTCCGGTCACTGCAACAAGCCCAGGTACAGTTTACCGCCGGATGGGTGCAGGACCTTGAAATGCACCGTGTAGAACGAAAGACCATCGTACGTATCATAAGTTTACCAGTCTCACAAATCGTCGTCATAAATACACATTCGTTAACCGTTTATTAATAGGACCTTTGAGCTCAACAGTAATTAATTAGTAGTGGAAATAATTTCTGGTACCCATCACAGAAATGTAGCAGTGACAATAATACTGTATGCTGTAATCGTACTGGGCAATTAGTGATACAAAAAACCTGTTTTATCCTGTGAATAAAAGTATATGTTTTTGTCAATGTACCATAATAACAGAGGCGAAACGCAATATTGTGTCAGGACAATTCACTATTTATGCACAATAAATAAAGGAGCATAGCGCGACAATTTCTGTTCAGCGCCAGACTTGCTTGTAACCTATATCACCAATTATGTTATGAAAATGACGTATTAACTACTAAAAAACACTGACCTTCGTGTAAATGCTTGGAGCAGACTAACCTGTGAGCTGGAGGGTTCTGGGACGTTATATTTGGTCTTTGAATGGCTGCAATCCAGGCCATCCGTCGCGTCTTTGTTACTTCGGAAACATGGCTTGAACAATTTCTCTTCAACGACGTAATCCGATAACAACCGATCTCTTTACCCGTCGGCTTCCCGTGGCTGTCATGCGACCGGCTATTGCAGTTAATAATACAACGGCTTCTTGACATTTTTGTGTTTCTTTTTATCGCTGTGTGACTGATTTCAATTGAAAGCCTGCGTGCGCTAGTACCTCTTGCCACGAGTTCCCAGAATCCTGTGCGGTTTACCCCTGAATGACGTCACATTTTCAATCTCTATATAATATGCATGTTAAATTTTATATTTGGGGTGAAATATCAAGTCTTTTCAAGTAAACCGGTTCAAGTCCAATTCAAGTCCCAGGTCATTGGTGTAAAAGTCCAAGTCAAGTCACAAGTCTTAGAACATTTTTTCAAGTCAAGTCTAAAGTCATAAAATTAATGACTCGAGTCTGACTCGAGTCCAAGTCATGTGACTCGAGTCCACACCTCTGGTTTCTACTGACATTTGCATCACTGATCACTGTTAAAACATAACTTTGTAGTTCTATAATGCTATCAGAATCTCTTTGGGAACCTAAAAAATGATGGGTAATGTTCAGCATATATAAGTTAATCACCAGCACTCTTCATCACACAGTGTTTTGGTCTCATGGTTACAAGAATACAAATTAGCTGGCTGCTCTTAGCATTTAACAGCAAATCTACACTGTTTCTGACATGCCTGTTCCTTTTAAACCCTTTCAGAGAGAAAACAATTTTCTCCTTTCCAGTTTTGTTAACATCCTCATGGACACAGAGCCGCCACACATCGTGTCTGAATTGAACAGTGGTAATCATATCCCTAATGGGAGTGTTGCCGATAAAGCATTACAATGTAAGACATTAATATAATCACTTTATGTATGTTTGCAAAAAATTTATGCAACATAATACCGATCCTAAAATCATTAATCACAAACTCTTCAATTATCTTGATGATAAGAGGACAGAAAAATAAATAATACATGCTTGCCTCTTTATGTGGACTTATGCAGTATGTCATTTGATGTGAGTTTGTCTGAGAGATATGACAAAAGAACTGAAGAACATTTTTGAAGGAGGTGGAGCACATCTCATGACTTTGAGATTTTTTTTTATGAGAAAACAAGAATGTAACAATAAAATGCTAGGCTTCTGTCCATGCTCATATAAGTCATTTACTTATCTGGCACATATTTGAAATGAATTATTTTCTAACTTTTATTCTTTTATACATCAGAATCCATCCACTCATCCATCCAACCAATGTAAGATTGCAGCAATTCTATTGTAACTGTCCCAATCCGTTGAGCTATGGTCATTGTTATTACTGCTTACGGTGACCCCAGTTCTACTCCAGTAGATGCAACACACAAAGTGATGATGATGTCAAGACAATGGAGACCACTTTTTCTCACTCAAACAGTGAAAGAGCTGAGTTTCTTCCAGCTGATGCTACATATTCAAATCAAGGCCCCAGTTTCTCTCACTGCCCTATTGTCCAATCATTGGTGCAAACATAGTTCATCAGTTTCACAATGGCAGTAGATATAAAGGTTTTTCAGAGGGCAATCAGCGCCAATGGAGCTCCTTCACGCTTTGGTACACCCTTGTCTATTAGTTAACCATAATTGTCCCATACTTCTCGTAAGTTCCCATCACCATTTGGCTTTGAAAATTCCCAGTGAAAAAATGAAAAAACAAACGAACAAATAACTCCCACTACAGACTTCCCAAATATATTAAATTGCAGCAAAAGAATAATGAAGACTACTCAGGAGTTTTTTTCATGTAGCAGACTAAGATAATAGACTCCACTTACACTGTGCCTATTACTCACTGAAGAGACGTGATACTCCTTGTTAGACCTTTGGGGTTTTTGTTTGAAGAATAAACTGTAATTTTTCTTCCACGCGCTCTGTTGTACTGTGTTTGCTGTTGAGGAGTTACACCAACAAGAGAACCTCACAGGATGCAACCAAGCAATATTTAATAATATGTCTGTGTTTAATCATTACACTTTATATTTCAGCTTTTCCTGTACACTTGGTTGTGTTTTCAGCATAGAAAGCAACACCAAGCCTTCATCATTTGAAAAGTCACTACTCTAAGAAGTGACACTTAACACTTATACAGAAGCAACTTGCCATTCAAAAAAAGCCACACCATACTCTATTTGCCCTTTTCAACTAAATGAAACCACATTTTGTAAACATGATACTGCATTTGAAAGAACCAAAAAACGTAGAAAAGTATTTGCTGACATATTAAAATGATAATGCAAATTGGGACACTTAATAGAATTTCTCAAAGGAGCTCTGGCTGGCCGTCAGAAAGAGTATATCTCTTATGGTCTATGGCAGCGGTCCCCAACCCCCGGGCCTCGGACCAGTACCGGTCCGTGAGTCGTTTGGTACCGGGCCGCGAGAGTTGAGGCTCAGGTGTGAAATGTATGGTTTTCAGCGTTATTTTGTTATCGTTTTTATCGTTAACTCTGTTTTCCTGGGTCTTTTCACGTGTGTTATGAATAAATCTTCTTTTTTTTCGGTACAGGTACTAGTTTTATTTTGTTGTATTTATCCGCGACACCTTAAAATATCCGTGAAAATATTGTCGGGCATAAACCGGTCCGTGGCGCAAAAAAGGTTGGGGACCGCTGGTCTATGGTAACACCCAACACTGAGATTTATTCACAGGATAACAAAACACTTGGACATCCAAGTACTGCTAAAAGCAGCACAGTCAGAGTCAGGAGAAGAGTAATAACATGATCCGTTTATGTTTAACATAAAGGAATTCATTACAACAGCATTTTCTTTGTCAGCCAAGTTACCAGCAGCTGTCAAGCAATAGGTACAACAACAATGAATTTCCCTAGAAAATATCTGTATTATGTTAGCGGGTAGAGGTAATTATCAACGGTTCCTCTCCCCGTAGAGTTACAAGGTGGCTGATCTGACAGATGGATTGCTGTGCTCTGCATATCTGTGTTGAAAGCATTGATCTCAGGAATTAATGTCGGCCCCAGGGGAGTTAGTGGCAGTCAAGTAGTGTTTCTTTAATTATATATTTACATCAGGCAACTATCTCAAAAGGTGCTGACACATTTACTTTGTTTCACCGGTTACTCAGAGGGGAAAAGAATATCTTTTCAATAAATTAATCTGAAAAAAGAAAAATGACTGTTGTGGCTTTCTCAAATTATTGCATTTCATTAAGTATTTTTAAAAAAATATTTATGGAGTCTTATTGTACCAAACCACATAGAATTTATGGTGCCAGGTGAAAACTCAGCACTGTGGTAGCATCAGTAAGGCAATGTCAAATTACTATCCTACTCTATTCTTATAATCAGAAAGAATATGGTGTTCAGAAGAGGAACTGGCAGCAAGGTTCAACACCTTTCTTCCTTTAAGACACTGAAGAGAGTTGCTTTCTGTCCACAGGTGTAATAATATAGAAAGTGTGAAATTGAAATAGAAATATTACACAGATGCAAACGTAAAGCATAATTTTGAAATTACATTCCCTTCTGAACTCTGTACTCATAGCATAGAATAAGCTAAATCAATATTATATGGTGCTTCAGTGACAACAGTGAGTGTGACTGCATTCTGAACATGCAGCTTCGACAACATATTAAAGTTACAGGTAAAACTTAACTGATTTTTGAAAATACAAGGATAAAATCAGACTATCAAATAAATAATAATAATAATGGATTGGATTTATATAGCGCTTTTCAAGGCACCCAAAGCGCTTTACAATACCACTATTCATTCACTCTCACACACTGGTGGAGGCAAGCTACAGTTGTAGCCACAGCTGCCCTGGGGCAGACTGACAGAAGCGAGGCTGCCATATCGCGCCATCGGCCCCTCCGGCCAACACCAGTAGGCAAGTAGGGTAAAGTGTCTTGCCCAAGGACACAACGACCAAGGACAGAGAGCCCAGGGATCGAACCGGCGACCTTCCGTTTACAGATGCGATTCCCAACCCCCTGAGCCACAGTCGCCCAAGTAAAGAATATACATACAGGCAATGTAATGAAAGATGACAGATAGAAGGCAGATGCGTGTGGACTGATAGTAGTCATCAGAACCAAGTGTAAAATTTCCAACTTTGTGCTTGCTTCAGTTTCTTGTGATGTGACAATTACCGCAGGAACGTAATTCCACTGGATTGAATCCATAACCCGGCGCGTACCATAAGAACGCGGAAGGTCACCTTTTGCGTTCCTCAGGAATGCCGCGGGACGTGACAAAATGTCGGGATGTTACGCCTCGGGAGTGAGAAAGGGCTCGACTATATACATTCAGAGCAAAATCAACCCTAAAAGGGTGCTAAAGGTAAAAAACAACACGACTGGCACAGCCCTCGCCTCGCCTAGCATGATTTAATGCCACTAACAACATACAACAACAAATAGCTAGACAACAGCCCAGTCCAACTTGGGGTGTAACAACAGAAATAAGTCTGTCTCAGGTCTCAGAAATAGTTTTGTTCCACCCTGATCTTTGATCTCTGCTTTGATAACCTTGTTTAGCTCTCTGGGGTAAACTTCACATGCTGGTTTTCCATGGTGCATCACCGCAAGGTACATGTGAAGGATGAACGATTCATGAAACAAATGATTTTAAACAAATGTGGAGTCAGTATTTTGCTTTTAACACCCACAAAGTTTGTAACTCTGTCAGAATGGATTTGTTTCACAGGACTTTAAATGGCTAAGGACAGGTGGCGAAGACACACAAGATGTCCAGAAGTTCTATGACCTCTATGTGGACTTTTTAACACAGTCTTCTCAGAGTTGGTGATCAAACATCACATGGAGAACTTCCTGTAGAAGAAAATAATCTTGTAATGCTGTGGCACATAGCACAAGAAACATAGCACCCATAGTAAGATGTAGGCTGTGATAGTGTCTATCAGTGAAAAGGGTCCTAGTTTGATACAGGCCAAGTCTTCAGCATATGACTCTTCTTGCACAATTTTAATTATGATGTGCTCTGAAAGAAGCCGTTTAGGTGTGCATGCTTTATAGATAGGTGCTAACTCTCACAATCCATGGTCTCTCCCATCTGAATATGTGCAAAAAGCTGTGCATATAAAAGAGATGAGAAATGAATCACCTCAACGCTGACCAGAATGAGTACTTGGAGGACCCAAGCAGTTTGAGAGAAGTATGATTTAGGGCTGGATCTTGGCATCTATGTTTTAAAATGAGATTCTGAAGATTCTCAGGTGGACTGATTCAGGAAAGAAGGTTGATGGAACACATCTTCAGCAAGGAAGATGCAGTGGGGCCTTAAAAATGAGATATAGCAAAGAAGTCAAAGCAAGCCAGAGAACTATTACTCTATACATAGTCCTCTCATTAAATTGTAATAGACCATTTATAACAAGATCATGTTGTGCTGGAAAGCTGTCAAAATCTGTCATGTATGGATAGGTAGAATGACTGGGCCACTCTGCATTCCCAGATGGCAGAAAGTGAAGACCTTCCAAAGTATTGATGGTCCTGTGAGGTGGTGGATTTGCAATGAAGCTGCATGAAGGTATTAGAAGTGCTTCATAATAATTCTCTTTGATTCCTCAGTACTGGTGCTCTATCTTTTGAGCAGATGAGTAATTCAAATCTGTTATGAAAAATGGGCTGCAACTTTTTCATTTACTCACAGGATACTGACGAGAGCCATGGGTATCAATATTAGCAACATTCGGGGGAAAACAGTATCTCACTGGATTGAAACATGGTGTGTGCCCTGTAACAAACAAAGGTAGCTGAAAAAGTGATTTCTGTATTTCATCTTACAATAAGTCCTCCTGCTGGGCTGTCTGTATGTTTTCACATATTTTAGCCTATTTCTCAGCAAAGTTGAGTGATATTGAAATGAGATAAAATTTACAGTTGTATTTTCCTTCAGTAGTACCAACCAAAGCTTCTAAAGCATCTGCCTTTGCCTTTGTAGTTCCTTTTTATGGACAGCATCGCTACAGAAGTTTCCAGCTAATGGTAAGCATGCTTTTGCCACTTTGGCATTAGCCCCTGGCTTTTGCAGCCACAGCACTTATAGTCAATCCAGGACCTTGACTTCAGAGCTGATAATTTTGACTCCATGATGCAGGTAAGTGTTATATAAGCTAATGATCTGCAGTGTAGATACTGATGTGTGGTGACAGTTGCCCTAGTAACATGCATTACTTTGTCTGCAAATTAACATGTTTTCACTGTACTGTCTTTCCCTCATCACACTGTTCAGAAGAGGAATTGACAGCAAGGTTCAACATCTTTCTGGCAATTAAGACACTGGAATAATTACTCTTTTTCCACAATTTAATAATGTGGAAAGTGTGAAACGGAATTAAAAAAGAACACAATTACAAGTGTAAAGAATAATCTTTAGATGACATTTCCCATGTAATCTGTCGCCACAGCATAGGATAATCTAAACTGATATCATTTAAACTAAACGTATAGCTGTGTCAACACTATTGGCACACTCACTTTGAAAGTCCCTAGAGTAATTCCTCATTTAGCCTGACCTTCTGGAACTTATGATAAATTTGTCATACTCATCATCAGTTTTTGGCAAGAGCCTGAAGGATTTAAGGCATCTTGCTCATTGGAAAGCATGGGTCATATCATATAAAGATACGGGTCATATCTTTAGCAAATATTAAAATTCTGGACTTGTCCAGAGTGAATGTAAAGATGGACCAAGAACAGTTTGTAATCAGCAAAGAGCAGGGGTAACTATGGCTACAGAGCCTTACATGGGCGATTGAGAGTGCTGTCAATGTAAAATCTCATCTGAGTAACTTGTTGGTTCTTGCCGTAAAAATATCAAAAAAATCCTGAAGTTATCACAACTTACAATTATTCTTAACATATTTTCCCACTTGGAAATCCAAAATAGAATCTTTGAATATGAAATATTCTGTAACAAATTTCATCTGGTCTTTAACATAAATTATAATTCAATGAGCGGTATGAAAGCAAGTGATATGTGCCACAAGTTTTACCTGTTGAATAATTGATAATAGTGTTTGCTTCTATTAATTGGCAGAAGGGAAGGTAATACTGATTCCTGTGAAAGACAATGACCAGTGGCTAAAGATAAGCCCTCTCAGTAATTACTATTGACATTGCCTTAACGGAAATCCATGAAAGAGTTCCTATGGGGTATGGGGTATTGGTCTCCTCCCTTAACACTTGTACAATAGTAGAAAAAAAGACATAATACCAATTCAAACAAGAGTCATTTTTAAGAAATTTATTGAAAATATGTCATTGTACTTTAACCTACTCTAACCGAAGTTTCAGTAGAAATTTGTTCTAAAACTTTCAGTACGAGTCTCCAAAGTTCAGATACAATAAAAGAAATTATACACAACTGAGCATATCTGAGCATAAATGACAGTTTTAAAAGTGGCAAATGTAATCTATGCTCAGTACCGGACATATTTAAGTGTACAGATACAGATAAGTTTTAGATAGCAATGACGTATAAATGTCTACGTAGTGAGCAATCTTTTCTACGTTTTTTTCTCAAAGCAGCAGATCATTTGCTCAGTTCACCTGTTTTCCCCAAACATCTTGATTATCTTATTTGATGAAGATACTCCTATTTCACTAATGTGGCATAATCAACCTAACAAAGCAGGAAAAACAGGTGAACTGGAGTTGTTGCTTACTTCTAGCTAAAACACTTTACACTGACAGTGATTCTGGGAAAGGTAAACCAACCCGGAGTATTGACAGAGACATTTGCACAGATGATTAAAAGGTACGGACAGGAAGGGACAGTAAAACTATAGCGATCGATGAGTATTGCATGGTTTGGAGATGGATACAAACCTCTGGTGGATGCTTAACATTGACAAAGGGTAATGAGATCAAGGGTTATCACAGACAGCTGACAATAACAACAAGTGGCAAGATTAATAGGTCAAACTCCAAAAGATAGGAAACAGTCTCCAGAAAGGCTGCTTAATTAGCTTATATTATCATCATCGTATGTAGCTCTGGATAAATAGCAAGCGTTTAACAACACGTATTCTTCACCAAAGAATAGAAAAATGAAGACCGGATTAATTCCTTATCAGCTTACATGTGTTGTACTCACTTGTATGGAGTCCATCTGGAGTGTTTGGTCATCTGAGAATCCTCAGAAAAATGGACCTGAAGAAGGAGCTGCTGACCGTCTTCTACCGCTGCTCCATTGAAAGTGTGCTGACATATTGCATCGGTGTGTGGTTCTCCAGCTGCACCACAGCACACAGAAAGGCACTCCAGAGGGTCATCAACATGGCCCAAAAAATCATTGGACATCCTCTTCCCTCCCTGAAGGACCTGTACAGCACTCGCTGTCTCAAGAGGGCACGCAGCATCCTACGGGACTGCACACACCCAGGACACCGGGTGTTTAAGCTGCTGCCGTCTGGCAGGAGGTTCAGGCTGCTGAGGTCCCGAACAAATAGACTCAAGGACAGCTTTTACAACAGGGCAATAGCCCTGATCAATGTAAATAGCTGACCTGACTGGCTACCTACCTGGACTTTTTAGGGGGAGGTAACAATGTTTAAAACGATAACAATAATATTTATATTTATAACAAGGTGCAATAATAATTAATGTGCAATAATAACAGTGTGCAATACACATACACTTATTCTTCTTTTTTATACTAAGTTAATATACTGTGTTGTGTTGTTTGTTACGTTGTGATGTGTCATATCGTGTCGTGTTGTGTTATATGTAGTGCCGACGTAGGACAGTTTTTCCAATTTCATTGTACTACTGTACTATGTATGACTGTGCAATGACAATAAAGAGTTATCTTATCTTATCTTATCTTATCTTATCTTATCTTATTATGTTGTTAAATTTCTGCTTAGATGAGCAGAGCATCCTCTCAGCTGGGCTTTAGGTAAGCTACACAGCCCACCAAATGATGGAAAACTAGGAGCCAGTGAAGTGAAGTGACTCATATCACATTCAGCTGAAGGGCCCTTTCCTGTCAAGCTTGATTTACCATCATCTGTCATCCTGTGGAAATAGGTAATGCTACTTATTCTACCAAATATGCATGTATCAGAGCAGGTGACAGAACATGATTATCAAGGCATGCTATGAGACATCACAGTAGCATGTGCTTGCCCTATAGTATTGCTCATATCGGATGCAGTATGACTGCATTGGGCAGCTGGGCAGGCATTTTAGGCAGATGTTATTGACAACTGAGTGAGCTAAGCTAAAGCGATATTGTTCGAGCATTTTTCTTGATTGTGTTTTGTTTATGTTTGCCTTTGGACCTACACCATTAACTCATTGTCCCTGTTATTATCTGCAATAACACTACCTTGTGTGAGGCATATGCTTCCATCAAACTCTCATTAACCTTGTGTCTGTGTATGTCCTGCGTGGTGAGATTACTCACTGAGACTCCCCTCACAACGGAGTGGCCATTTACAGCTCAATGATGATTAACAGTCCAAACAAACAGTTGCCCTACAGGCTCGGCTCAGACAACTGCAGACATGCAACATGATCCTCAGGTGGTTGAGGAAGCAAAACGATATTTCTACATTTAGGTGATCAAAGCGGAGAGATGGCATTCACTTGAACTTACCAAGTATCTAAAAAAACAAACCTAGAGGATGTGAAGAAGAAGAAAAGAATCAACATTTTTGAAATAGCTACATTTCCCCGAGAAGACTGACACAGCCCCTGCATCTTAAAGACTGAAATAAATGGCTTGTTTCATTTACTATACCGAAGTCTACGGTCAGCACCTCCTAACCAATAATCAACCAGCATTTTTTGCAGTTTTGCATAATTCTCCCTACAACCCATAATATAGGCTTATTAAAAAATCTTTTGCACAGCTTCATACATATTGAATACATTGATAAGTTTAATGACTTTAACTGTTATAACTCCCAAACTAGTAGTCACAGAAAACAACAGAGACAAAAGAAAGCTAACTTTAAAATTTGATTTAAAAAAGTCACTATGCAAGTTATGTACAGATCCTGAAAATTATTCATGAGTTGGTGTCTCTTCTAAGGTTTAGACCAAGTTATGCCGGGGAATGTCATCTCTCATGTCATAATGATGAAAGCCTGCTCTTTTTAATGTACTATATGTGCCTACAAATTATGAAGTAGAAAAAAGCCACACTTTTATTATAGTCTAGCCTTTCAGTAAGGGACATGAAGGGATTTTGAAGTCAGGCAAGAGGATGAATATGAAAATCAGGTGTGTGGTCCAGGTGCTGAGTATAGATAATACTTGTGTTGCAAATAAAACCTTGCATTTTCAGTGTGCTTTGGCCCAAGATGGCACCCTCACACAACTGGAACTTTTGGCAATGTCAGTGGCAATGCTTTTTTATATAGCACGTTTCATTGTACATAAACTCAGTGTGCTTAACGCAGAAGATTAAGGCATAAAACCTCTGCAGGTTTACAATGCCTTAAGGCAGCAAAAACAGCAAAACTTAAAAACACACACACACAGCTGTTGAGTGTAGGCCTGTGTTTTGAGTCTGATTTTAAAACCTGGCATGGATGTAATTGATCTCGCGTCAGCAAGACCACAGTAACTGAATGCACCCTCAGTATACATGGATCTAATTATAGGAACATTTAAAAGATCTGCACCTTGTGATCTAAGAGCTCTGACTGGGTTGTAAACAGCCTCATTCACTACTCCCCATACCTGTAAGGACTTGGGCTGCTGCTTTTTGCACGTGTTAAAGTCGTCCTACTGATGATTTGGAGAATCCTGCAAATAGACTGTTATAATAACCTAACTTGAGTCAGTGGCTTTTTTTAAGTGAGAGAAACAGTTCTGGTGACCTTCTTGATGGGATTATCAAATATTATGTAATGATTTCATCTCATAAAATCTTATATGTGAGATTAAATATATCTAATCTCATAAAATGTTTTGAGACATTCAGGAATTACTGACATCAGCTCAGCTCTTTAGTTTGTGATGTGAGCTTAGATCATCTGAGGGAAATGATGGGTAAACTGTGTATCATCTCCATAACAACAGTAGGACATAATGCGATTCTTTATTACAGTTTCATTTAGGAGTATGTAAAGGTTTAAGGTTAAAGTGTTTTGATTATTTACTCTGAATTTTATCCCTCAGACACCTCTCCATGATATATGGTGTAGTCTTACCCCAGGAGATGAATTCATGGCATGCCGGTGAATATTATCAAAGGAATGAAAAATGACCACATGCCTAGTCTGGCTCCTCTCCCAACACACTGCCTTCAAGCTTAGAAACTGTGGACTGCTTGGTCATAGCTGGAGACCCAGCTTTTAAATTTGTGATGATCTTTCACATGGAATTTGGGTTCATTTAAAAGAGATGTTTTCCTCTCTGTCTAAATCTGTACTGAGGAAACAGAATATGACTTATAGTGGAAGTCTACATAGAAAAGCCTGTGAACAGGCACTGAATGCAGGATTGGCCTGATTTTAATCAGGTCAGCTTTTTAATCTGTGTGGATATGTTTAATAAATATTTGACCATATTGTGCCACCAGAATTCAGACAGTGAAAGCAAGATCAGCCACACCTTCTGGTAGGTGAAACAGACACAAAAAATAGTGGAAAGGCAAACAATAGCGCATTTTCACCAGTTACTGCAAACTAAATGAATCGGCCATGCTCCAAAGAAAAGCAGTCTATAGCCTAAAGGATGCTCGGAAAACATTGCCAGTTTTTGTAGCCCTTGAATTTACATTTCACAGAGTTTCCATAAAACGCACCGCTGTTCCACAGTCAATGACATTTCCTCACATTTGGATTATCTCTTCTCTCATGATTCACAGATGGCCTATGAAGAGGTCCATTAACACTAGCCAGAGAGAACGAAGCTGAGATGAGTTTTAAATGCAATATGATGGAAAGCCATATATTTTCATCAAAGGGCAAGGTATAGAAGGTCAACAACTGCACAGCTACTAGTGAGTCTAACTGCTCTTTTAGGTGAAGTTTCTAAGCAAAATAGAAACCAATGAAATTAAACCATTTATGCCACACCATTTCAGATTTAAATTGATGTTGATGAATGGGGTGAGGTCTTTCAAAATTGTGAGCTCTTTGTTTGCATTCATTATAGGTCTAATAAAGTTTGGTGATGTGTCCACAAATGATTAATATTTGTTTTAATTTCATTCAAGCTCTGAGTTAGCACACAGAGTTAAATATTTAATGTTTTCAGTGAATATTTATAATTGAGCTGTGAGAGAGTAATTGGTTGGAACACAATGGCCCACATCTTCTTTGTGTGTAAGAAGGGACAAGCACACATTTCACCATCTATTTCAGTAAAGACAAAAGCAGCACTGAAAAAAGTTAATGAAAGTCTCAACATAGTGAATGCATATTATGTGTGTGCCTAAACAGGATGTCACCCACAACAAAGAAATGTGTTTGCTGAACTTCAGTGTTATAAAACTAAGGGCCAAGCACTTTAAAACATGAATTATAAACATTACATTATCCCATGTTTATTAGCAACAAAACATAAAATATATGGATATGTAGCATCTATATAAACACGATTACTTTTTTGAGATGTTTTGCTAAACAAGACAGATGCATTTGATATATTAAACAGGGAGGTACTAAAATTGTGCAACTTTTCAGAATATGTTGAGAAAGGATGGTCTTTGAAATAATTTTGAAAATGATCATTGACATGTCATTCTGTGGCAAATACAAGTTTCATTATTTTTCTTTTACACTGGTGGAAGTTCAGCAGAACCATAATGAAACAGATCTGATGGAAGTAAAACCTTTGAGATGAGTTGACTTCACACTATACTTTAAATTTATGTCAAACTGCCCTTTTAGTCCAAGGTTAAAGGAAGCAAAGGAAAATGAAGAAAATAATAGTCTATTGTCTCTTCAGAATGATAGGTGGCAGGGCAAGGTGACACAAAGTATTACTGAGCTTTAGTCAGAACATTGAACTTGGAATGTTTCTGTATTACACCACAAGTCAGATTTTTCACATACCACTTAATTTTAAAATCAGTAATCAACATGTTATTGAAGTGCAGACTCTCAGCTTTAATTCACTGGATTTAACAGGAAAATATTGTATTAACTCCATGGATATTACAGCCTCAGGCTCAAACGTAGGTGGGCAACTGACTAACAGGCTGTTTCACAAGCAAAAGAAGTATATTCCTTCATCATTTCATGACAAAAATAAATAAATGGTAATATGTCTGTAATGGTATGGTAATACAAAAAATCTGACAAAACATCTGGAGTTGACTGATCCAAGTCAAGAACATGCTTGAAGGGGTAGGTGTGCAATATTCGCCAAATTATAATACTAAATATATTGCCAATATAAAAAAAATGTAAATCAAACAAATTTCTGATTACTGGTCTTGTATTTTTTCATTATCAAACACATATTATGAGCCATAAAATATATTACACTACTGTGCAGAAGTTTTGAGTCATGCATGATTTCTTTAAATTTCGCTATGGGGAATGGTTGCAACAACCTTAATCGGCAAACATGCAGGGCAATATAGTATGTATGGCAATACTGAGTTTGGACAGTTCTGATGATTTTGACAGTCAGTGTTTAATGTGATTACTGTCATTTTTCAACACAACTTTTTTAGACAAACTTGCTTTTCAGTAGTCTTCATTAATAGTTCTCCACTCTTCATTCAACTCATCCCTTTTCTATTCAGGTATGCTTTCACTGCATTTGCATTGTGCTTAGGATCATTTTCATGCTGAAAAATGAACCTACTACAAATCAAACACTTTCCAGATGGCATTGAATGCTGGATCAAAATCTAACTTTACTTATCTGAATTCATAATTCCATCCATCTCTTAGGTTCTATAGTAGGTCTTTATTGTTTGTTTGTTTTTTTCCTAATTCTTAAAGATGTGACTTTCGGCTGCTGTAGATAGGTTTTTAGACCTGCCACTTCTTTTGTTGCCCAGTTTCCTCCTCTTTCTAAGGACGCACTACATATCATGTTAAGCTATGCCAGGTTTTTGACTACTAGTGCTTTGTGAATCACTTTGTTGGTGTAACAATACTCTTTTATGACTGTGTTATCTTTGACATTTTTTGTGAATTCAGCTAAAGAAATTGGTACAAACTATAAGTGTTTTGTCATGGTCTCTGAGTCGTTGACCCAGGGTTTTGAGTTTTGGGGATGTTTTGTAGTTTTTCTCATTTTTTAAAAAATATCTTAGTACTATAGTTCTGTGCTACTGTTTTTAGGTTCATTCAAGGTAAGACGAGTCGTGTGTTTGAGCTCCATAGTCTGCTGTTTAAGCTCTGTATTCCTTAGTGCCTGTGAGTTTTATTATCTATCTTTCTGGTCCATGATTATGTTAGTTTGTCTCTGTTTCCAGTCTATGTTTCTCATTGGGTTATGTAACCTTTAGTAATCATTTTGTGTGTCATTTCTGTCTCCCCAGTCAATCATGTCTCTGTGTTTGTTTACAGACTCTAACTTCGTCAAGTTCACTTCTTAGTCCTTGTCTCAGTGTTTGTTACTTACTGATTTATTTTGATAGTCCCTTGGCTTCTGTGCGTTGTGTGTAATTTTGCTTCCCCATGTCTTGTTACTCTGATTCAGTTCAGCTGTGTTCCCTAGTGTTTCCTAACTCCCTAATTACCTGCTGTGTATATATTGTCTGAGTTGCTCTTTGTTCATTGTGTCCTCTCTGTGTTGTGGCGTTCCTTGTAGTTTGGTTTCCCTGAAGGGTCATAAATCTGGTTTTCTGACTAGTGTTATTGTTGTATCTAGTTTAAGTTAAATTTAACTGCTTTTAGATTACCTGTCATATTTCCTGAGTCCTACCTTTGGGTTCTATCCAATGCCTGCTACACATCCACCCTTGACACTTTTTTTTAACAGGCTATTAGTACCAAAGTGCCTGAAGATCATATTTAAAATGGATTGTTTGCTCAGTTGTATTGCATGTCCTCACAACACTGGTATCCTTTGAGTTAGGTGACTTTTTATGCTTGAATAATTCATAGAAAGATGTTACATGGTCAAAAAATGCCATTCATCTGAGAATGGTCAGGTGCAAGGATTGTGGCTGAAAATGAGTGAAATTACAGACAATGTGCAAGTTTGAAAGACATTCAGAAATCCTGGAGAACTATTGCACAAGACTTTAAAATTACAAGAAAGTCTGTTTTTTTGGGGGGGTTTTTGGAAGCCGGTGGAATGACTGGTGATTCAACACTTTTGTACCAGACTGTATGCGTATTTTGTTTAAATTCATATTCTGCGATAAAATGATTTATACAATGTCCTAAAATGTACACCGTAACGTCATCATTTTATGTGAGTCACAGAGAAAAAAAGGTCAGAACTTTTAATATCAACCTGAGATCTGCCAGCGAAGCTAAAACTGAATTATTGAAACAACGGTTTCAGTAGCAGTTACTGATTGAGTAGATTATCAGTTCGCTGATGAATTGAATAGATTATTATCTTTGCCATTACTAGAGATTCCCCAGTGGCATTGATGCTTGCAGTCTCCTTCTATATCTATTGTTAAATCTAGAGTCTGTGATGGAATGCTACAACAGCACAATACCATCTCATGTAGCTTTTATTTATTAATCCACACAAGCTTCAGTCACAATCATGCACCGGGGTTCTTGGGTTTGACAAGCACCCTTGAGTCCACTAACTACATTCTACTGTTTGTTTGTTTGTTTGTTTGTTTGTTTGTTTGTTTGTTTGTTTGTTTGTTTGTTTGTTTGTTTGTTTTTACAACATCACTCCCTGTCAGAGTTTCCAGGCTTGGTGTATGCTTTGTCCACTAAAACCTTTACTTTTTTTTAATTTACTGTTTTCCTGTTTATTAACTAAGTCTGACCTTAGTTATGTAGTTATATAATGCATGCTTCAGAAAATGTAGTTTTGATCTAAAAAAGGCATTTCATTGGCTAAAATATTCAGTCTAATCTTGTATTAAGATATTTCAAATTATCTAGACAATAATAGTAACAGTTTTTCTACTATCCCAGAAATTTCCTTCAAGCAGTCAATCGACCTCATGTATTCCTCTGCTGTACTTAAAATGACAGCAAGAATGATAAGGACTAAAACTCGGCTACCATGCATGCCAAGCATGATCAATGTCATTGATTTTATTTTGTCTCGAAGGACCAGCTAGTATGCCTTCAGGCATCTTTTGTTTTGCTTTGCAGGAAATTTCTGAGTCACAGTCCAGATATGTAGCTGCAATTCAGTGACCAAAAAGTAGCAACAGAACTGCAGGGTTAACCAGCTAACCGAAAACAAGTTCAAGCAGAGCATGTCCAATAAAACAATGGCAAACTGGGTGCTATCTTTATTTTTCTATTTTATTTTATTTTATTTTTTTTTATGCTCTATCCAATGTCCAACTACTGGTGTGATCTTTTGCACTGTGACTATACACAGCTGAGATGTTGCATGACAGTTCATTATTGTGCATTACATTGATAGAAGTCTATTATATGGCAGATTCTAAAGGGCTGTCAACCTGAATCAGGCTACTTAAAAAAAGTCTCACTTCATCATTTTTTTTACCCCAAGACACAAATGAGCAGCTGGTAAACTACTGGTTTCATAGCCATTGCACATGGGCAAAGTGGTTTTAGCATTGAAGGAAGAAAATTCCCTCTTAGTATGGGTCTTTAGGGCATTTTCTGCCCTTTCTTGCTTTCTTGGAGAGCAAAGAATTACAGATTAGCCACACCTCTCGCAACACACTGAGCAGAAGTGTAGCACATTGCCTTTGTGAAGCGGTGAATGAAGGTGAGAAGGCAATCTATTTTATATATGCAAAAGACATGCCAGTCCACATAGACATACCTGTTATTTGATTTTAAATAAGTAAAGCTCTCAGAAAACACGTAGAGCTATGGCTAATCATTAAAACACAATTCAAAAACTGTTTTAATTCATCTTGATAAAAAAATGGTAATTGCCGTTGACACTCGAATAGATTTTATAACAATTCTCTCAAAAGGATTTAATTTCAAATTGATCTTTCTGTGAAATAGAATTGTAAGCAAACAAAAATCAAAGCTGAACAAGTGAGAAGAACACAAAGTGGACTCATGGAAAATACACCGAAGCAGATTTATAATGCACAAATATTTTTGTTTTTATGTTTTTTGCAATAGTGATAATATCTAAAATAAACGATTTCAGAGTTTAATCTAAAATAGCTTTATATTTATTAACCAAAATGACAAGAAGTTAGAGGAAGGAGAAATAGAGCTATAGAGGGATTTTTCAGGTAGACAATGTGAAGAAGAGCAGCCTGCGACCTGCATCCCCCACCTTCCAAATCCCATTTGCCTCAATGAAATCAAGTGTCAAAGTTTGCAGAGGATGTAGTGAAAACAAGCCGAACTCAATAACGGTCGGAGTTGTCACAGCTATTGAGAGGGCCAATAAAATAAGGTCATAAACAATAGTAAGTTGACTGCGTTTGTGGACAGCAGAGCAGACATTTTTACAGTGGCATTTGTCCAAGAGATTTAAAAATACATAAATAAAATGTACTGAAGATTTAAAGTAGTAAATATCTATTGTGTGTAGAAAGAGCTTGAATATCACAGAATACAGAAAGCCTTATGTATGTATTTATGTGATTGTTTACTTATATGAATGCTTGGCTATAAATTGATGTGCTGCATTATTACTAAATTATAAATAATTAATTAATTACTTAAAATTAGTCAAAATTAACATTAAAATGACTTTTGTTTGTTTATAGTCTGTAGCTATGATTTCATAAAACAAATGTGATTACTTTATTAAGTGTTCAGTAGTTCAGAAACTACAGGAACATTCAAAATTCTACCATAAAGTCAGCAGGTGTCATGATATTGGGTCTGGGACCCAGGGTTTTGTGTTTATTGGTTAATTTATATTTCTGGATTATTGCCTTTCATGATTTTCTGCTTGTGTTTATTCTTAGTTCTCAGGTTTTAGGTTCCTGTTTCTTTTCCTTCCCAGTGTTCCACATATCATGTCATCATGCTCTTTGTCTCAGTCTAGCCCGCATCTTTGAGATTATCTCGTGTTTCCTGTTTTAATTTGACGATCCCTTACCCTATTTAGTCTCGTCTTGCTTGATTACTCCCAGCTGTGCTCTCCTCCTGTGTCTTGTTCCCTCGTTATCCCTCTGTGTATTTAAGGCCTGTGTTTTCCTCTCTCCGCTGTCACGTCATACCACTCCCATGTGCCGTTTCTGCATTTCCATGGTCCTTTGCCATCCTTGCGACTAATTTAAAGTTTCTAGTTTCCCAGTGTTTTAGTTCCTTGTCCTTAGCTTCTAGTTTTCTGGCTTTTGATTTTTGTTTTTAGCGTATTTTTTGCTACAGAGCAATTAAAGTCACCTCTTAAAGTTATCCCCATGTGTGTTGAGTCCTGCATTTGGGTCCACATCCTGCCTGCCACACAGCAGAACATGACAGCAGGGCCATAAGCAATCACAAATCCAAACTGAAGCCAGAGATCTTACAGAGAAAATTTACTCTTCTACAATTTTACTTATTTTGTGCATGTCTTTCTCTACCATATGAATAATGTATCTACCTCTGTATAATTTAAGTGCCTTCTCAATTTGGTAGACTAATTGGATCTGATGATTCTTAACCCATTAATATAAAAATCTAATTATATATCTTTATTTCTTTCATTAATATGGTACTTGTTGTACTTGTTATGTACTAAAGACATGATTATTGATTTTAGGAAGTCCTCTTATAGCTCATCACCCACTATCATTAAAACTGCCAATATTGGGATCGTTGAGAGTTATAAATATCTAGGTGTGGTACTTGACCATAAACTGTGTTTTGAATCTCATGCTGATGCCACTACTAAAAAAGTTCAACAAAGACTGTTCTTTTTAAGGAAAATGAGATCTTTTAACGTCTCATCTGAGATGTTGTCCTTGTTTTATAGAAGTTTTATCGAATCTGTGATGTCTTTTTGTATCGCTGCCTGGTTTGGTAACCTGACGGTGAAGAATAAGAATCGGTTGGGACTTCTGGTAAAAACTGCTAGCAAAATTTCAGGGCGCTGGCAAGATGGACTTTTGGCCATTTACAATAGAAATGTGCTTAGAAAGGCTCATTCTATTATCAATTGTGTGAACCATCCACTTCACAGTGAGTTTGAGTTGTTGCCTTCCGGCCGCCGTTTTAGAGTACCTCCGAGGAGGACTAAAAGACTCCAGGTCTCTTTTATCCCTACTGCGTCTTGTCTCCTTAATGGCAAATAATTGTCCTTGAATTTTCTATCATTATTATTGTTATTATTGTTTTATAGTATTGTTCTGTTTGTTCTTATCCTCCTGCTGCTAAACTAATTTCCCCTTGTGGGACAATAAAGAAATTGAATTGAATTGAATTGAATTGTTGTCACTGTGGCCACTTTTGCCATAATCCCAATATGCCAAAATCATACGTTATAGTCCTAAATTACATAATGAAACTGCCCAGCGCATTGCTGGAGCACCACTTCCTGCCATAAAAGACATCTACAGGAAGCGGTGTCTGAAAAGGGCTGGGAAAATCATCAAAGACCCCAGTCACCCATCACATGGACTCTTCACCCTCCTGCCCTCTGGGAGGCGCTACAGGAGCCTCCGGACTAAGACCACCAGGTACCGGAACAGCTTCTTCCCCACAGCTGTCAGACTCCTGAACTCTGCCTCCTGACATCTGACCCACGTTAACACATGGACTGGACAGACACACACACACACACACACACACACACACACACACACACACACACACACACACACATTTTATTTGAGAAATCTACTTTTATTTGATTCTAACATAAAATTTTATTGTTCATTAGTGACAATTTATAGCCCTAACATATTGAGGAAGCAGTTTGGCAGTGTGGTATAATATAATTATTATTCACATATCATCTATAAAATCTTCAGCCCACTAGCCTGTCAGAAATAAACAGCACCAGCCAAACATGCCTCTTAATTGTACCATGTCTCTTTCCTGAAAAAGCCTCTTCTCCTCTAATGTTAATAACATTACTAATGCTTCCTGGAAGTGAATGGCATCCAGCTCTTGAGTGCTCAGGGATCCCATTAGCTATGTTGTCAGACCCTGAAAACCATGAATGTGAAGAGTTCTCTGCTCTGAGAAAAGAGGGACTGTACAATGTGGTAGCATAGCAACATGTCAATACAGAAATGGAAAACCTCTTTGGAGTTTCTTATTTGTGGTTGGACATAATGTTCAATCCAAGGCTCTACACAACTGTACCCTCAAAAACACAATAATAACATGGACTGAACCACCACTCACAACCACTGGCACTTTATATAGCCTCTGTAGAAACTATCTACACCCTCACTTATCTTAACTGCACTACTGTAGAGCTCTGTGTAAATAATCATTCTGTACATACGATAATTTTTAACCCTACAACTGTTTACAACTTGCATAGTTCCCATTTCTGTATAGCTGTATATCTCATATTTCTGTAAAGTTATTTATTTCATATTCTGTATAGTTTTTCATATTTATATCCTGTTCATATCCTGTACATAGCTTGTACTCAATACAGCCTGTACATACTTATAGTTATAGAATATTCACAACATACTTCATACCGTGTACATTATAACATACCATAATAGACCCATTTCTGTAATATACTTACATATCTATATTATTGCTAATATATATTGTAATATATCTATATCACTAAAGCACTTCTGGATGGATGCAAACTGCATTTCGTTGCCCTGTACCTGTGCATGTGCAATGACAAAGTTGAATTCTAATTCTAATTCTAAATTACCCACTGTTCTGTTTTTTCTGGCACACTTAGCTAGTTGCAGCTTATACAATTAAAATCATATGTTGTGTATTCTTAAAATTTTTAAAAAAAGAGGGTTAAAGGATAGATTGTATTGGAAATAATTAAGTGTCCTTCATAACACTTTCAACAAACAAAAACTAATTGCATATGAAATGTGAATTTTAAGTAATTATTTTTGAATGACGTATGTTCTCATTCTCACTTTCTAATTAGAAAGAAGAAAAAATAAAATAAAATAAAACATCTTGCCAAACAGTAACAGTAAGTCGATAAAATACACAAACAGCAAGAAAAGTTTCTTTCCCCCCCCAATATTATTGTATCAATAGCACATTGTAGGTTCAGGGTGAATCGTAAAAATTGTCCAACTTGTTTTTTCCAATTAGTGCAGTGATAACTTACTGCATTGTCTGTATTCCATGTGTATATATTCCTGTTATTATCCTTTTACATAACAGACCAGTACTATAATTAATTTTTTAAACTGTAAGTAGCCTATCCTAATTTTATAATAATATAACCTTACACTTGTTCACAAATTAGACCAGAGTATCAGACCTGAGTGGTGCGATTAATTATAGGATAAGATCAGCTATTGAACTGTTTAGCCACTAGTCTGATTTCAGCAGTAAAAGAGGGTTGGGAATAGCAAGAAAAAGGCCGAGAATGACACCACAAGACCATAACGAGATGTGTCTTCCCCATTAATCAATGCCTTCCACACGATTTGCTGTGTGTGAATTGGGACTGACCTGTCTCAGGGGTCACTTGCCAATTTTCGGCTGCAGTCAGCCCATATAGCGCTGAGCTGTGTGCTTATGCCCAGTGTTCCTTTTGAGTGATTCCATCTTGAAGATCGTGGATGCTACATTCTGCTCTCTGCGAGTCTGATATTCTCATAAGAGACACTCAAACACATCAGCACTGGGGATTTAAACAGGTTATTTAACACTGCTAATGGTGGCTAGATAGATTCTGAATGTTTTTTTTGCTTTTGATCACGTCTTTGCAAAAGACTTAAGTAATCTCCATCATACTATTCGCATAGCCTTAGAGAGCATTTTCCATTAAAGGTTTGCTGAAAAGTTTCAAATCTCCAGTACATGAAAACAGAAATGTTTCCTATTCTAAAATTCCCTAAATACTAAACTAAGCTTTAGACTTTCCCTTCTGCAGCACTATATCTATTCTTTGCCCATTACTGCTGCTGTGATTCTTTCACTTTCTTGCATGGCTCATTTGAGATTTAAAATAATATAAACATGTTAAATATATATCTGGGTTTGAATTTGAGAAACGTATTTAGTGAAGAAACAAAATTTCTGATACGACAAAGTTTCTGGTTTCTATTTGTAGTGCGCTTTTATTCCAAGTTGTAGTAACAAAACACACTTGTGCGTTTGGGCTTTGGTTGCATACAGATAAGGCCGCATGCAGTCACACAGACCAAGATAGGTAATCTCCTTTCCTCCTAGGAGAGGAATATTTCCACTGTTGTTTTCTGATGTTGAATTCTAGCTGCTCAACAGTCCTTTTTAGCAGTGAATATACCTTTCCAGATCTGCAAGCTATCAGTTCCATAGGCACTGAAGTACTCCCCATATGCTGTACCAACAGAGATGGTAGTTTGCAAGTGAGTGCTGCTAACAAGCTAGATGGTGTTTTTCCTTTTTAGCTCAGGAGGATGCAGTTTTCCAAATAGAATTTCACATTTCTGACCACAGAAGAGTTTTACTCTGTGTCTAAGTCCATTTTGAATGAGATTTGACCTGAAGAATGTGGTGGTGTTTCTGGATCATGTTTCCATATGGCTTCTTCTTTACACAACATATCTTTAACCTGAATTTGTGGCTAGCACGATGTATTATGTTCAGAGCCTTCCTGAGCCTGTGCAATGATTTCCTTGACAGAATCATGCCTGTTTTTAATAAATTGCTGCCTGAGAGCCCAAGATAACAGGCATCCACTATTGATTTTATGCCTTGCCCCTTGTGCACAGAGATTTCTTCAGATTCTCAGAATATTTTGATGAGAATGATTATGTGAGTCAGTTTATGCAATTTTATATTGAGGAATATTATTCAGAAATTATTCCACAATGGTTGAACCTCTGTCAATTTTCACTTCTGAGAACAGTTGCCTCTTTACGATGCTTTAGAGACATGTTTCTTTAAAATAGGCAACCGCTTTTTCTTAAAATTCTCATTTCCTCTGTTCAAACATTGAATATGTTCAACTACAGCACACCCTAACCCTAAAATTTGAACAGTTATGGATGCTGTTTCAAAGAACACTTTGAATGGATACTCCAGGAAATTACAAAATAATTTAGCAACATTGCTATCGTTCAAATTTCTACAGCTTAAAATTCAGCTCTAAGAATCAAAATGGAAAGAAGCACAATACCAAAAAAAGCAAAACAAAAGGGCAGTTTTTCTCTTCCCCAACTGGAAGGTTTAATCCATATATCTAATGGCAAGACACTAAGGGTCTGTGCCTTGTGCTGTGATGCAATAGAGGTGATTAAGCTGGCCATAGCAGGTCCCCTTTGTTTTTGCATGGTAACTTAGGTAAGTCTACTTAAAATATATTTCTTAGTAACTGATACCTTATGTTGATGTGGCAGCAATAATGTGCTACATTTTATTTAACTTACACTTCTAACTCAGTGAAGAAGACACTAGTAGAGAAAAAGAAGAGGAACAAAAAGATATGCTAAAAGTAGGTTCCCCTGAGCCTATTGGTGCTAAAAGGTGCAGTCTCTCTCTAGTGTCAAAAAAGCATTTTGTCTTCAGATTATAGACCCATACCCGCAAACTACAGGATGCAGTATGAAATATGATGGATGTTTTTTTGGGACTGACCGATATCATGATTTATATAAGACTCTGCTTTTACAAGTAAAAGGTATCATTGATATCTGTGCTACATGGCCAACCACTGCATTCACCTTGGTACACACTGTCATGTCAGTGCATCAGTGGTGATGGAATAACCTGCTTCAAAAAGAGATAGAAATGCCCATTGTTACACAACTACAACAGCAGAGAACAAATATAATTTTTCATATAATTTCTGTGAGTGAAGATAATAGATGTCAATTACATGGTAAGAAATATGTAACCTGCTCAAAAGCAATATTTTTATGTGCATTAACATCATATAAAGGGTATACTGCTTATTAAATTTATTGGCTATCATAATTTTGCTTAAATAAAATAGGCCTCCACATGGATTTATAATGGCGATAAGAGCATGGAAAACAAGGCAATGCAATTTAATTTTCCTGACTTAGTTACTTTCCCTGGTATTGTGCAGGAAAGAGGCATTAGTGAGTATCTCTTTATTAGCTCTAGTAACTGCAGCCCTTACATTTTCCAATGACACTCATTGCAGAATATTGTGGTCACAATGCAGAAACACTGACTCTGTGGGCAGCATGCCCTCTGTTCTAGTTGGTGTTGGTCGTTTATTTTAGTGTATCTTTTGAGGACAGTTTCAAGCTCCCCTTTTGCACACCCACCTCCCTCCCTCTGTACTGTGTAAGCAACAGAATCCAACAAAAACATTAAAGTGAAACTTGCAACATCACGGTGACTCCCTAAGGAGCACAGAGCTTATTGTCTGGGCTAGTACTGTTACTGGTTGGTCACAGCTTTGGCACTCTGAGCTGCTGCCTCTATTCATTGTATTTTCTGAGCAGATGGACGATGGGACATAAAGGTGCTCTGACACCATTTTAAAGCTGCCACTGTATTGCAAATACACTAACCCTTAATATTATCTCCGCTTATATATATTCTGGGAGGTCGTTCTACATACCATCTCCAACAGATGACCTTTTTGAACAGTAAAGTAAAAGGTATGTTAAATAGCAATGTCATACACTGTAGTGCACAGTTTTTAGCCAGTATCTTTCAGATTAATCTGGTCTATGTGTATAATAAGAAAATATGTTATCTATGCAGTATTGCACATAGACTTACAGGCCACGGTTCTACAATAATACACATTTTCTAGTGTCAAAATGCCTCATTCAGCCTTGTTGCTAACTCTCAACACAAATCAATGAAAGAAATCAATGATGTTCATTAAGGTGGAATCCCATAGGATTAACTGTAGCGGGTTCATCACCGAGAAAACAAAAACACACACTCGAGCTGCTCTATCACTATAACTGGACACAAAAACCAAGTGACATAGAAGTACTCCGGCTTTTCACGCATGCGCTTTGCAGCACGTCAGCAGACAGTAGAATCATTTTTATCCGCTGATTGAAATTCATGTTTTCTCCAGTATCTCTTGCAGATATTACACACGCATATGGTTAAACCCTCAGTAAAGAAGCACTCAGTGACACATGTAAATTAAAACTCAAACAATGCAAACTACAAAATACATAGAAATTGTCTGACACTAAACCAAAGAACAATGTACATTTCAAATTCCTTTAATTTTAAACATGTTTATATTGTCTATCCTGTAAAATAGTCAGATGTCTATTCATATTAATGTACAGAATTCACCTGCTTGCGGCCACTACTGCACATTCACCCAATGTGTGTGTGTGTGTGTGTGTGTATGTATATGTATGTGTATATATATATATATATATATATATATATATATATATATATATATATATATATATATATATATATATATTTATTTATTAGGGGTGCAACGATATTCGTATCGATATTGAACCGTTCGATACAGTGCTTTCGGTTCGGTACGCATATGTATCGAACAATACAACATTTGTAATTTATTTTATCAACTTTCCTTCTGACGATGCTGTCTGTGTGGAGCGCTCAGTGAATCTGCGTTCGACTACTCCGCCTAGGCTGCGCCAAGTTATCTTAGTGAACTTCTCAAACCACATACTCCTGCTAGAACACTCAGATCTGCCACTCAACTACTTCTGACCCAACCCAGATCTCGACTGAAGTCTCGGGGTGACCGTGCGTTTGCTCTGGCTGTCCCGGTACTGTGGAACACCCTTCCTCTCGACCTCCGCGCATCTGATTCCATTGCACTGTTCAAATCACGATTAAAAACCCACTTATTCAATCTTGCCTTTCCCTCTAGTTAATATTTCTTTTATGATTTTATATCATGCACTTTTATGCTCATTTAAATTCTTGTTTGCTCTGTACCTGTTGCTTTCCTTTTTTTTTTTTTTTTTTTTTTTTTTCTTTTTTTTTTTTAACCGTGTGGTTGTGTTTGCAATGTACTGTAGCACAGTTGTGCTGTCAGACCAAAAGACTGACTCACTCAGATTAAGATTGAGTTCAACTGATAGCATTTTGTCCAAGCGCACAGCTAAAACTGCAGCAGCCAGCTCAAGACGTGGGATGGTGACTTGTTTTAACGGCGCCACCCTTGCTTTACCAATAATAAAGGAAACACACACTTCCTGCTTGCTATTAGATAGCCTAAGATATGATACAGCACCATACCCAGTTTCACTGGCATCACAAAAGTGATGCAGCTGTGCATTTTTTATCTCCACAAATCCTTTGGGTGTGACACATCTACTAATACTAAACTTGTTAAGAAGAACTAAATCCTCAACCCATTTTTGCCAAGTTTGTGCCATTTCTGCTGGTATTGTCTCATCCCAGCCAAACCTCAGTTTACATAGATGTTGCAGAATTTGTTTTGCAGGCAGAATGACTGGAGCTAAGAAACCCAAAGGGTCGTAAATGGAGCTGACATTGGACAGAATACCACGTCTTGTAAGTGGTTTGTTCTTGTTCGCAATACTGAATGTGAAAACATCACGTTCAACATCCCATTGCACACCGAGAGCTCTTTCTGTGGGTAGCTGATCCCGACTAAGGTCCAGCATCTTTACACCTGTGGCTCTATTTTCCTTTTTTTTTTTTTTTTTTTTTTCTTAAATGACATCAGAAACAGCAGTATGCGACATTACGTGATGGCAGAGCTTCAGTTCATCCTTTGTCATTTTTTTTTTTTTTTTTTTTTTTTTAATAAATAGGACAGGGGGAATGAATGAGAGAGAGAGGGGGAGAGAAAGAAAGAAAACCAAAGGGGAGAAGAGACGGTGAGAAGGGGGGGGAAGAGAGAGAGGAAAAAAAAAAAAACTCCTGGGTCACCTGTATGGAGAAAAAAAACAAAAAAAAAACAAACAAACAAAAACAAACAGAGGAGACAGCAAACAACAAAGAGCAACATAATAATAAGTAATAAACGATATTGTGCAGCACGCAAGATAGACAGCGCACAGTGTGCTTTGAGGCAGCAGCCAAGAAAGCTTTAGTCCGCGTCTGTGAATACCCATGTGTGCATACCTGTGTGGATCAGCATGCTTGCATTCCAAAGGTTTCTCCATGTAATGATCTGCTAGGGAGTGTGGGGGGGCCACAGCCCCGTCCTCCAGGGTGTGAAGCGGGTATGGAGGAGATCAAAACTCCAGACATCCAGAGGCCCCCAGAACACAAGAGACCATGGAAGACCAACAGAGGGGCAGCCGCGCCACTGTCCCAGTAAGAGCTGAGGAGAGTCCCAGATGAGGGCTCGCCCAGCAGCCGCGGAGCAGAAGTCAGGGGGAGTTGCAGTGACGCGCCCGTGAGCTCCGCCGGCCCCCAGCTGCGCCTGAGTGACCGAGCCCTAGGCCGAGAGGCCGGGGGCACCCCACCTCCAAAGGGGCCCGAGCGAGCCCCAGGCCCCAGGCCCCGACAAGCGGCCGCCAAGGAGTGAGCCGGTGTGCACCCGGACGCCCACCCCCAGACACAAAGAACCACCAACACACCGACACCTGTTGCTTTCCTATGTATTAGTGACAGTTATCTGCTTGCATATTTAGTACTTGCTTTGGTCCTATTTCTATTATCCTCCTCCTATACTCTATTTTACTTGTTAAGCACCTTGGCATACCCTTGGTTTTTAAGTGTGCTTTATAAATAAAGTTTATTATTTATAATTTTAATAAATGACAAATTAAAAAGGCATGAACATTTTATTTTGTATCGAAAAAATATCGAACCGTGACACCAAAGTATCGAACCGAACCGTGAATTTTGTGTATCGTTGCACCCCTAATAAATATATATATATATATATATATATATATATATATATATAGAGCAGCTGGATAGCGTAGTGGTTAAACTACACGCCTTTGGAACAGAGGATCGCAAGTTCGATTCCTGCCTGGGGCGTCTGTATCCAGTAAGGGTCCTAAGGCTAGACCCCCTATGCTAAGCAAGCCTACCGCAGACATGAGCGAGACAGATAAATATGAAGGCATGCCGGCTCGGACGTCGCCCGGATCAACAAGGTCCGCGTCAGGTGTTGAGGAACCAGGGCACCCTGACGAAAAGTGGGCTACTGGAACAAGAAGGCATCGGTGGGCAAGGGATGAAAACAGGGCGTTGTTGGAATGCTACTACGCAAGTAACCCCGGCGGAAGGGGCTACATGAATAGGATGAGGGACCTATGGATTCTTCGATACCCAACATCCACAATGACGGCGAAACAACTAGTAGCTCAGTGTTCCAACATTCGAAAGAAGGGACTGCTCTCACAGCTAGAGATTGACGAGGTACAACACAAATGCTACGGCAAGGAGGAGTCAGGACGCCAGGTCAGGGGGGAGATATCATCACCCCCACCCGAGATTGGGTACATAGCCCCAAGTGCGATAGGAGAGTTGAGTGCGAGAGGAACTGACCTGAAAAATAGGATCATGGCCAAGCTTGAAACCTGGATCCCCCGTAGCCGGTTACCAAGATTACGTGAAGTACCCTCAGAAGGTCTGCTAGATGATGTTAATGCAGCACTACGGGCAATACCTACAACCACGATTACCGACACTAACAAGCTGATCTACAATACGGCAGCAGTGATCAGTGAGATGCTTGGCTACAAGTTGAACAGCCACAAGGGGCAGTACCCTCCATGGAGAAGGAGGCTAGAGGGCAAGATCAAAGTAGCACGGAAGGAGGTTAGCCAACTAACAGAGTTGCAGAAAGGTGCGACAAATAAGGTGCCTAAGAAATACAGCAAGCTGTCCATACCTGAGGCCTTGGAAACTGCCAAGCAAAGACTCACAGCCTTGGCCAGCCGCTTGAGGAGGTACACCAGAGAGATAGAAGGCAGGAGAATAAACCAGCTGTTCTCCACAGAACCAGCAAAGGTGTACTCTCAGTGGCAAGGGAACAATAAGAGAACAGCACCACCAAGGCTGGAGACGGAGCAATACTGGAAGAGCATATGGGAGAAGGATGCAACCCATAACGGCAATGCTCAGTGGCTAGTGGATCTGAGGGCAGACCACAGCGACCTCCCTGAACAGGGTCCAGTAACCATCACAGTGGCAGATATCCAAGAAAGGGTCTCCAGTATGAAGAGTTGGACAGCACCAGGGCCCGACATGGTTCACGCCTACTGGCTGAAGAAGCTGACTGCACTCCACGAGCGTCTGGCAGCACAAATGAACCAGCTGCTAGTTAACGAGAGACACCCGGAATGGCTAACCGAAGGTCGGACGGTCCTGATCCCCAAGGACCCCAAGAAGGGAGCGGTCCCCTCCAACTACCGACCAATAACCTGCCTCAGTACTACATGGAAGCTCCTGTCAGGCATCATATCGGCTAAGATGAACAGGCACATGGGTCAATACATGAGCGGGACACAGAAAGGAATTGGCAAGAATACCAGAGGTGCAAAACACCAGCTACTGGTAGACAGAACAATCAGCCGAGACTGCAAGACCAGACTGACCAACCTGTGCACTGCCTGGATTGATTACAAGAAGGCCTATGACTCAATGCCCCACAGCTGGATACTGGAATGCCTAGAATTGTACAAGATCAATGGGACCCTAAGAGCCTTCATCAGGAACTCAATGGGGATGTGGCGTACAACACTAGAGGCCAACTCCAAGCCCATAGCACAAGTTACCATCAAGTGCGGGATCTACCAAGGAGATGCTCTGTCCCCACTGCTGTTCTGCATAGGCCTGAACCCCCTCAGTGAGATCATTAACAAGACTGGCTACGGATACCGACTACGGAACGGAGCAGTTGTCAGCCACCTCCTGTACATGGATGACATCAAGCTGTATGCCAAGAGTGAACGAGACATCGATTCACTGATCCACACTACCAGGCTATACAGCAATGACATTGGAATGTCGTTCGGACTGGAGAAGTGTAGTCGGATGGTAACAAAGAGAGGGAAGGTAGTCAGAACTGAGGGGATTGAACTACCAGAAGGCAACATTGCAGACATAGAGGACAGTTACAAGTACCTGGGGATCCCGCAGGCAAATGGGAACCATGAAGAGGCCGCTAGAAAGGCTGCAACCACCAAGTACCTGCAGAGGGTCAGGCAAGTCCTGAGGAGTCAGCTGAATGGTAAGAACAAGATCCGGGCCATCAACACATACGCCCTGCCCGTGATCAGGTACCCTGCTGGGGTAATAGGCTGGCCAAAGGAGGAGATAGAAGCCACTGACATAAAGACAAGAAAGCTCCTTACCATGCATGGAGGGTTTCACCCCAAGTCCAGCACCCTGAGGCTGTACGCTAAGCGGAAGGAAGGGGGCCGGGGACTGGTGAGTGTCAGCACCACAGTCCAGGATGAGACAAGGAACATCCAAGAATACATTGGGAAGATGGCCCCAACTGACCGAGTGCTCAGTGAATACCTCAGGCAGCAGAAACCCAAGAAAGAGGAGGGAGACGAGGAACCATCATGGAAGGACAGGCCCCTGCACGGTATGTACCACCGGCAGATAGAGGAGGTGGCTGATATCCAGAAATCCTACCAGTGGCTGGACAAAGCTGGACTGAAAGACAGCACAGAGGCACTAATCATGGCAGCACAAGAACAAGCTCTGAGTACAAGATCCATAGAGGCTGGGGTCTATCACACCAGGCAAGACCCCAGGTGCAGGCTGTGTAAAGATGCCCCAGAGACAATCCAGCACATAACAGCAGGGTGCAAGATGCTAGCAGGCAAGGCATACATGGAACGCCATAACCAAGTGGCCGGCATAGTGTACAGGAACATCTGTGCCGAGTATAACCTAGAAGTCCCGAGGTCAAAATGGGAGATGCCCCCAAGGGTGGTGGAGAATGACCGAGCTAAGATCCTGTGGGACTTCCAGATACAGACGGACAAAATGGTGGTGGCTAACCAACCGGACATAGTGGTGGTAGACAAACAGAAGAAGACGGCCGTAGTGATCGATGTAGCGGTTCCCAATGACAGCAATATCAGGAAGAAGGAACACGAGAAGCTGGAGAAATACCAAGGGCTCAGAGAAGAGCTCGAGAGGATGTGGAGGGTGAAGGTAACGGTGGTCCCCGTGGTAATCGGAGCACTAGGTGCGGTGACTCCCAAGCTAGGCGAGTGGCTCCAGCAGATCCCGGGAATAACATCGGAGATCTCTGTCCAGAAGAGCGCAGTCCTGGGAACAGCTAAGATACTGCGCAGGACCCTCAAGCTCCCAGGCCTCTGGTAGAGGACCCGAGCTTGAAGGATAAACCGCCCGCAGGGGCGTGCTGGGTGTTTTTTTTTTATATATATATATATATATATATATATATATATATATATGTTCTTCCTCTACAGCCCCCCCCCCCCCAATTTTTGCACATGTCGAGGAGTGTGTCAGGCTACATTTCACTGTGTGTTATACTTGTATAACTATGCACAAACTATGTGACAAATAAAGAACCTTGAACCTTGAGAAATTACAAACAAAGTGCATTTATCCTCAAAGTACCACATCATTTGGAATGTATGTTAAATGTAACCCCAATGATAACTTGTAACCTGGTATGTAGACGATTCCACTCACCAGTCAGTTCATTAGGTACGACTCAGCTGCTTCATTACAGACATGTCTGATCTGCCTTTCACATGGCAACAACTCAGTGCCTTTAGCAATGTAGACATGGTCAGACTCTGAGTCAGAGACATGGTCTCAGTACTTCTGAAATTGGTGCTCTACTTTCTCTAGGGTTTATAGGAAGGAAACAATATCTCAAATAGTTCATTATTCATAATAATCAAGGTATACAAAAGTGCATTTTTCAACCCACAGCACATCGACCCTTCAAGCAGATGAGCTACAGCTGGAGAAGACCACAGTGGCTGCCATTCCTAAAGCCAGAACAGTGAATTGACAATTTACATGGACTCACTAAAACTGGAAAACTGAAGACTGGATAACATTACCTGGTCTGAGGAATCTTGATTTCTGTTGCAACAATTAGAAGGTGGAGTCAAAATTTCAACAACATTAAAACACAGATGTATCTTGCCTTGTATTAGTGGCTCAGGTTGGTGGTAGTGGTGTTATTGAGTGGCGGAAATTTTCTTTACATGGTTTGGAACCCACTTACAACAACATCAGCATAATATTAAGGGACTCAACAATGGTACCAAATGCAAGACATACCTGGGTATTGTTATTGTCCATATCCACCACTTTGTGGACATGTACATCAGGTCGGCGTGGACATTTTCTGATGATGCCTCCAGTAGGATAATGTGTCTTGTTACATATTTTAAATGATCTCAAGCTGGTATTTAGAACATGCATTCGCTTTACTCAGATAGGATCCACAGTCAGCAAATCTCATAATCCTTTGATATAATTCAGATACTGGATAAAGGATCAGATAAGTAGATGACTAGCAGTAAACTACAAAAACAAACAAAAAATAAAATTAATATCTTCATAGTCCCTTCTGTATTGTGTCACAATGTTAGTTAAAAAGGGGCATGTTAAATTGTGTCCCAACAGAAGAAAATTCCACTGAACTCTATTGATCTTCTCACCCTCTAGTTGCTGCACATCATGTAGAGTCTGGGTTTTATTTGATTAGTTATCTTGAGCAGCTATCTGAACAGTTGCTTATTTATGTTTTGGGAATGGCATTAATAAACCTAGCTGCAAATCATCTGGGGAGGAGGCATGTAGGGCCTATTTCTCTGGGATGGAATGATGTTGGGTAAGGGCACCAATCTATAAAAGAGTTACATACCAACACCCCATAGCAGAACCACGTAAAAGTGTTTATCAATCAGGTGATGAAATTGTCAAACAGATGTAATTCTCAAACAGATGTAATTCTCTAGAGCAGTGGTTCCCAAACTTTCTTTGCTAGGCCCCCCTTTGTTTTACAAGAAAAAATTGCCCAACGCAGGGAAATTCTGCAGGGGAGACCTACCTTGGCACTTGTGCAGGTGAAGCCAAAGGGAAGATATGCTTTTTTACTCCTCCCCCTTTGTGAGTGTGGACGCTTCATCTCTTTGCTCTCTAAATGCTTTGCTTCTTTTATTGATTTTTACCGATTTTTATGCTGATTTTTTCCCTTTTTTCCATATGAGCTTACCTGCGATAGCTTCTGGACACTTATAGATCATTAGGACTAAAGTGTTCTTAACAGAAACAGCAACATTTTTATAGTTACCTTATCCTCAGCGCTCCGTGTGTCTGTGGCCTAGACACAGCTGAAGCCTGATTACAGCGTCTGGGCACCGAGCAGCCTCGATAGCCTAGAAAGGTGCTAACCGCTAGGCTAACTAGCAACAAGATGCCTTCCCTCTCCACAGATGACTACCACAGCCTCCTGCAGAAGATTGCAGCACTGGAGACAAAAATTCATCGCTTAGAAGTAAACGTGGAGGTAAATGGACTGTGTGGAAATGAAACAACCTTGCCTTTGACTCAAAACAATGGCGATGAGCAAGCTAGCACACAGCTAAGGAGCACAGATAACATGACCAAGAAAGTAGACTTTGTGCACTATTATAAATCCTCAAGCGATAATCCCCCCTTGGACTGTCTTGGTGCAAAACCAAGACATAAATCATGTCTCCTGGAAGGGGGAGGACGTACCACAGGCAGGGCACAGCGAGCTGAAATCTCTGAAACCGACTGGCCTTCACTTCCTACGAGACAGAGAAGCTCTTCTACCCCTGTATACGAGAGGAAACAGGACTGGACAACCGTGAATAGGAAGGTTAACAACAAACCTTCAAAACAACTGAATGTGAAACTGCAGAACAGATTTGCTCCACTATCAAAGGACCCTGGATCTATATCGGATAACCATCCATCTAAAAGTAGCGAAGTAAGGCCTGAAAATCCACGGGGAAAGCTAAAGGCTAGGCCTGAAACGCTGATTGTGGGTGACTCTGCTGTAAAGGATGTACAAAGCATGTGCGGTAAGAACACTAAAGTCCTCTGCTTTCCTAACGATATGGTCAACATCCTGAAGGAGAGAATTCTTCAAATTGCAGATGAATATCCAACTGTGACAAACATTGTCCTGCATACAGGGTCAAACGATGTGTCCAAACAACAATTGGAGGTTCTGAAACGGGACTTTATTGGATTATTAAACACTGTAAACTCTCTGAATGCAGCTGTATTCATCAGTGGGCCTGTACCGCCGGTCAGAGGAGGAGACGAGAGATTCAGCAGGCTGTTTACACTGAATAATTGGCTTATATCAGCATGTGCTGACCACTCAGTGCATTTTATCAACAACTTTAATATTTTTTGGGAACGCAGGCATCTGTTCAAAGCAAATGGATTTAAATTTAACAAGTCAGGGGTAAAACTGTTCACCTCCAACTTGTTTTATTCCATACGTCATCCATCTGTGCTTGGAGCCAAGGCTGAGATAAACGAGGAGTTATCTCATAAAGAGGAACAAACAGTACTCCAAGAACAGACAAAGCCCAGCAGAAACCTTGAGGAGGAGCTCCATCTGCCCCCACCCGGGAAGAGCCTCAGAAAGGAGAGACATCTGAGGCAAGAAGAGGCAAGAAGAGGGGTCCCTATTTGCCTCCAACTCTCTCAACAACACCAACGACCAGGACCAGGATCTTCCCCAGTCCCCCAAACCCCTGACAGGCCATCACCCCCATCACCCTCCTCCCCCTCCCTTTCTCCCTCCTCCCCACACCTGAAATTCACTGAAGAGATGATGGAGCGGGTCAATGCTGGGCTCAGATCTACCCCCCGGCCCAATCCCTCTTTGTCCCCCATAAACCCCCCACCAAAGCAGCCAAAGGTTCGCCACCGAGCCCCACCCTCAACAGAGCAATCGAAGTCACATTGCCCAGCCTCGCCCCCCTTAGTTCCTCTTCATGCCCTGTCTCCGCAGTCTGATGCGTGATGTGTGAAGGGTCCGGGCTGTGAGGATTATGGCAGTGATGACTTTTCCCAGGAGAAGCTGGGACCCTGTTTACTAGAAGGTTTTAAAATTTCTGTACTTTTAGGTGACAGAAGGAGACATGTGGCCTGGTCAAAACACAGAGAGCTGCACTCTAAAAGATCTTTAAATATAGTAAACATACCTTGTGTGCCACAGACTGCTCCCAAACACGAGGGGACAAGTAATGCCTCTAAAACACTTAAGTTGGCTTTATTAAACGTTAGATCTTTAGCTGGGAAAACATTTTTAATTAATGATTTATTAATCACTGAGCACAGCCTTGATTTTATGTTTTTAACTGAAACTTGGTTGGACCAAAATAACAGTGGAGCTGTTCTCATCGAGACGACCCCTCCTAACTACAGTTTTATCAGTGAGGCCAGGGTGAGCAGGAGAGGAGGAGGGGTTGCTGTCTTATTTAATGAATCATTTCAATGTAAGCAGCTATCTCCTGGAAGTTTTCAGTCTTTTGAATATGTGGCTTTACAGCTGAAGGCCCCATCCAAAGTTGTGTTTCTTAATGTTTACAGGCCTCCCAAATACTGCACAGACTTTTTTAATGACCTCAGTGAACTGCTGTCTGTGATCTGTGTTGATGTGGACAACCCTCAGGACAAAGGGACTAAAGACCTGAATAACACTCTGGGCAACTTTGGGCTGACTCAGCATGTAACAGAGGCCACACATAATAGAGGACACACTCTCGACCTACTGATCTCCAAGAGCCTGAGCATTTCAAAGGTTACTGTGTCTGATGTGGGCCTGTCTGATCATTACTGTGTTTTCTTTGAAAGTAAAATCTCAGCCCACACAAATATATCAACAGCAGTGATCACAAAACGGTGTATAACTGAAGACAGTAGTGAGATCTTTAACCAGGTCTTCCCATTAACACCTGACCTGTCCAAAGGTTCAGTCAATGAGCTCGTCAATAGCTTTAATGCAAAAATGTTAAATGTAATGGATACTATTGCTCCCATTAAGGTGAAGGTTATCTCTGGAAGGAAAAAGTCTCCATGGAGAAACTCCACACTAGTGAAAAATGAAAAAAGAGAGTGTAGGAAAGCTGAGCGCAGATGGAGAAAAACAAACCTCCAGGTTCATTATGACATCTATAAAGAGAAACTTCACAATTATAATTTACAACTGAGGAGTGCAAGAAGGTCCTACTTCTCTGACATCATCACTAAAAACAGCCATAATGCTCGGGTCTTATTTTCTACAGTTGACAGGCTAACAAACCCTCCTGTGCCAGTGGCAGCTGAACTTCATTCAACCATGGCCTGCAATGACTTTGCCAAATTCTTCACAGACAAAATCCAAAAGATTAGACAAGCAGTTGGTACATCAACAGCAGATCCAGGATATGTACTGTGTCCACCGAAAAACTGTTTAAACACCATCAAACAGTTTCACCCGATTAACAGCAAAGACCTGGAGGACATCTTAGGTCAACTGAACTCCTCCTCTTGCTGTTTAGATGTCCTGCCAACAAGTTTTTTCAAAAAGGTCTCAAAGACTTTGGAGTCAGACCTGTTACAGATCGTCAACTTTTCCTTAATGTCAGGTGTGTTTCCAGAATCACTAAAAACTGCTGTAATCAAACCTATACTGAAAAAGGACAATCTTGACAAGACACAAATGAAAAACTACAGGCCGATCTCAAATCTCCCATTTTTAAGTAAGATCATTGAAAAAGCAGTTTCTCAACAGCTCAGTTACTTCTTAAAACAGAATAACTGCTACGATGCCTTCCAGTCAGGTTTTAGACAGAATCACAGCACTGAAACCGCTCTGACCAAAGTGTTCAATGACATATGTCTGAATACAGACAGTGGAAAAATGTCAGTCCTAGTTTTACTGGATCTCAGTGCAGCATTTGATACAGTTGACCACAACATATTACTCAAACGACTGGAGAACTGGGCAGGTCTTTCAGGAACTGTACTAAACTGGTTCAAAACATACTTAGAAAACAGGAAATACTTTGTATCAATAGGTAACTTCACATCTGAGCAGACAAGTATCACATGTGGAGTTCCCCAAGGTTCCATCTTGGGACCCCCTCTGTTTAACATTTACATGCTCCCACTGGCACAGATTATAAAGAACAACAAAATAAACTACCACAGCTATGCAGATGACACACAAATATATATCACAATGTCACCAGGAGACCGAGGCCCTGTACAGGCTCTTGGTAAATGCATTGAGGAAATTAATGACTGGTTGTGCCACAATTTTCTCCAACTAAACAAAAACCAAACTGAAGTAATAGTCTTTGGCGCCAAAGAAAAACGATTACAGGTCACCAGAGAACTTCAATCCATACATCTAAAAACCACAAACCAGGCGAGAAATTTGGGTGTAGTGATGGATGCAGACCTAAACTTAGAAAAACACATTAAGACAATAACAAAATCAGCTTACTATCACCTCAAGAATATTTCAAGGATAAAAGATCTGATGTCTCAACAGGACCTGGAAAAACTAGTCCATGCATTCATTTTTAGTAGGCTTGATTACTGTAACAGCATCTTTACAGGTCTACCTAAAAAATCAGTCAGACAACTACAGCTCATTCAGAACTCTGCTGCTCGAGTCCTCACTAAGACCAAAAAAGTGGACCACATCAGTCTAGCTCTGAGGTCTTTACACTGGCTGCCTGTCCGTCAGAGGATAGACTTTAAAGTTCTGATGCTGGCCTATAAAGCTCTGAATGGTTTAGGACCAAAATACATCAGTGACCTCCTGACCCAGTATGAACCTTCCAGATCCCTCAGGTCATCTGGATCCGGTCTTTTATCAGTTCCCAGAGTCAGAACCAGACACGGAGAAGCTGCATTCAGCTTTTATGCTCCTTATATCTGGAACAAACTCCCAGAAAGCCTCAGATCAGCTGAAACACTCAGTTTATTTAAATCCAGGTTGAAGACTCACCTATTCTCAGCTGCATTTGAATAAAGCACCAAATCCACACTTTTAAGCTTAAATTTCAAAACTTACACTAACTACTGATCTTATCTATTTCTGATTTTATCTGTTTTGATTTTATATACTGTTTTGTTTGTTTGTTTGTTAAGCTTAAATTTCAAAACTTACATTAACTACTGATTTTATCTACTGTTCTGATTTTATCTGTTTTGATTTTATATACTGTTTTGTTTGTTTGTTTGTTAAGTGGGTTTAGAGCTCTGGGTAGCTCCCCAGCTGGGTCTAGACTGGGTCTAGAGAGTATTTTAAATTCAGGGAATTTAAAATAGAAAGTAGCTCGTCCACAGAAGGACTGGTAGCTCCCCTTACGATAAGGGTTCAGATCGCGCGAACAGGTGTGGGATTAGAGCTCTGGGTAGCTCCCCAACTGGGTCTAGAGAGTATTTTAAATTCAGGGAATTTAAAATAGAAAGTAGCTCGTCCACAGAAGGACTGGTAGCTCCCCTTACGATAAGGGTTCAGATCGCGCGAACAGGTGTGAAATGTGTGTGTTTAGTTAGTTTGTTTGTTTGCTTGCTTATTTTAATCAATTTTAAATCATACTTTTTATTTGTTTTTGTTTCTAATGTCTCTGTAAAGCACTTTGAATCACCTTGTTGTTGAATTGTGCTATACAAATAAATTTGCCTTGCCTTGCCTTGCCTTAACCATATTTTCTAGTCTTTGGCTTAGAATGAAGTTGGTTTGGAAACATATTTGGCGATGCTTCATCTCCTGATTTACGTTTGTGTGGAAGCCCCGTCAAAAACCTGTCAATTATGCTAGCAGTGTCTTTTTTTTTTCTTTTCATACCGCGCCCCACCTGCAATGGCTGCAGTCTCATGCCTTGAGTTGAACTCTCTCTGTCTCTTCCTTTCACTCTACTTGCAACCAGGAGAAGGAATATTGCTTTTAAAGATGTCATAAGAAGTCTTAAACATTTTACCAAAACTGACAAATACTAAATAGTGGGACAACCAAAAATAGCAAGACTTAAGCTACTGTGGATAATCGGTCTTAATCATAAAAATACATTCAAAACAATATTAAAATATTTTCATATTTCGGTATTTTCAACTGAAGAAAAGTCCTCAAATGTAAGAAAAACGGAATAATGTTTGTTTTTTTGCTGCTATCAAAATGGGTCAGATTTGACCTGAACAGTAAATTAGAACTTCCTATTTTAAAGCTCAAAACAACACATGCAAGTATAGAGTGCCTCTTTAAGGTTGCTGAAATGACAGCATAGCAGTTAGCTGCCATATATCAGCCTGTCAGTCAGGCCACATTTGCTCATTTATGAGTAGCAGTGTCTGAGTTTTGCATATCAACAAACATCTTACACTCACCCATAAAGTGCCTGTAAGCAGTTGTAGTGTAATAGCAGCTGCATTTCCCATTACCCAAATGATGACTTCATTTTTCAAAAAAGTAGGGATGTATCACTGTTATTATACTTGAGACTCAAATCAAACTGTCAGAGTTATATTTATGACAAAAAATAAATTTGTTTCTAATTTACTGGCAGTTCCAGTCAGCAGTTTATATACTAAGAATCAGGGCTTTTTACAAGACCAATAATGCTTACATATGTATTATAATGGGAAACTAACACTGTGAAACTCAGTGGGAACATGTACAGGCATGAAAAAATAAGAAAGGAGAAAAAAAAACTGTCTAACTCACTGCACCAATAAATGCCAATGCCTTAAAGGCACACTGGCACACAGCTACTGCTGCCAGCGAACCCCATTTACTAAACTTTCAAACATGTGGGATTTTGATAGATTCTTCAGAGTGGGTTCTATTCTTCAAAGAAATATGCTGGTTGCTGAAATGCTTTTTCAAATCCCCAGACCATCTAAAAAAAATGGTGGTTTGTGAATTCTGAAGAATACGCTGTATTGATTTGAGCCTACCTAACACACTTGCTTTTTGGAAGATGGAGGTTTGGTGTACTTTATGACTTGCAGAGGAAGATGTATGCAGAGAAATTGCCAACCTCATCTGGACAACGGCACAAATAACTGTTTATTTTCTCCACTGCTCTGTGCTCATACAGAGATTTTCAGAGAAATGTCATGATAATATAACAATGACAGAAATTAAAGTAAATGTTGAAGGAGCATAAGAAATTGCTTATGTTGTTACCCTTTTATTCCCCTTTTTTTTTACCCCATGTGGCACATCAGGGAGCAGGATAACATTGGTAAAAATGCATTTTTTTTTCTGTTAGAAAAGGTGCTAAAATACTTTAGAACAGTTTCTTTTTGTTTTTTTTGTTTTACGCTCTTTAAATAGTATTTTTTTCACAGCAGTCCAATTATGAGACATAGCTTGGTCAAAGACTCACAGTAAACTAAATATTAGATGTTAAAAACATACACCATCATATTGTCGACTATTGAATTTATAATTATTGGAAATAATTATTGTGTAATGCCCAAAATTATAATATATTTATTTAGAAAATTAGAAAAAATTGTTTTACAGCTAGCTTACAGCTGTGTGCAAAAAAGAAAAAAAAAAGTCTAATATAGACAAGAATCACTGAAAAATCATGATGCTTTGTGTGATAAATTAGTGAACAAGTGCTGGTAACTGGAAATGTGTGCAATATAATACTGCACGTCTTGATTTTCATTGTTGTGGTGGTGATGTATGGAAGAAGATTAGGGCCACCAGGAAAAAATGTAGGGACGTATTTTTTTTTCTTCCTTTCCAGAATTCTGAGAATAACCTCAAAATTCTGACTTTTAAGTCATGATTCTGAGAAAGAAAAAGAGAATTCTGAGAAAAAAGTGAGAACTCTGAGGAAAAAGTCAAAATTCTGAGGGAAAAGAATTCTGAGATTAAAGTCAGAATTCTGATGAAATAGAATCCTTAGGAGAAGGAATTCTCAAATTAAAGTCAGAATTCCGAGGAAAGAGAATTCTGAGGAAAAAAGTCATAAATCTGACATGACTTTAGGTTCAAAATTCTGAAATAAAAGTCAGAATTATGTAGAAAAAGAATTCTGAGATTAAAATCAGAATTCTGAAGAAAGATTCAGTATTCTGAGATAAAAGTCAGGATTCTGAGGAAAAAGTCAGAAATCTGAAGGAAAAAGAATTTTGAGGACAAAGAATTCTGAGAAAAAAGTCAGAATCCTGAGATTAAGATCAGAATTCTGACTTAAAGCTCAGAGTTCTGGGGGAAAAAAACAGAATTCTGAGAGAAAAGTCAAAATTTTGAAGAAAAAGAATCCTGAGATTGAAGTCAGAAGTCTGAGCTTAAGGTCAGAATTCTGAGGGAACAGATTTCGGAGAAAAAGTCAGAATCCCGAGATTAAAGTCAGAATTCTGAGGGAATAGATTTGTGAGATAAAAGTCAGAATTTTGACTTTAAGCTCAGAATTCTTAGGAAAAAGTCATAATTTCAGTGGCCCTAATCCTCTTCTGTAGTTATGGCTTTCTTAGAACTGCCAGGAGGGATCAATAGCAGTAACGGCATGAAGATGTTAAGTTGTTAATTTTCATCTAATTTACCAAATTAGACAAATAATCAGAGGTGGCAAAGTAGAGGCATTCTTTACTTAACCCTTTAAAACCGGTCAGAGCAGCACGCTCCGTTTAGCGTAACTATTTTTAAATCCCGGTAGCACTGCAACCACGTGAGCTAGCGCAATAATTTTTTTTGCATATGAAACCGGAGGAGTTGTACTTACATCTTATGCCATCAGCTTGTCCTCCCACATACAGCTTTGCAAAAACTGCATAAAAAGCACTTGCAGCAACAAAAACACAATATTCCAGAAACACGCTTTGCCGATCCGATCAGCTGTTCATAACACTTCCTACGTCCATCAGCACGAACTATCGCATGTCCGCCATGACCTGCCCGAAACCGGAAGTGACGTCATTTTCGCGGAAATGTAGTTTTTTTTTATCATCAAGGCCTCATGAGCTTATACTGGTGTTTTTAAAAGTTATGTTTGACTTTATGACTTTCTGTGTCGTTTCTGGGATGCTTAAGACTCATATTGCACTGCTGGAAATAGTTTATTTTGATGCATATGCTGCTTTTTTGCAAATTTGCACTATAATATTTATTTTCATTTTTCCTGCAGTGTATAGAAATTGGTGTATTTCAAAAATAAAACTATGAAGACACTCAAAATAAATTTCCTGTGGTGGGAAACTATTTTGTGCAACTTTTTTTGTATTTTTGAGGGATAAGCCTCTTAAATTTCTCTAACTAGAAATATATGTTAAAAAACAAAAACAATTTTCAATTTTTTTGTAGTTTATTGCACTTTTTTGCAATTTATGTAATTACTATGGACTTAATGCATGCATAATATTAAAATTTAGGCTGTAATGGTTGCATTGATGTATAGCAACTTGAAATGCTCCCAAAAATGGCTCCACAGCATGTAAAAATATAATATAGGCTCTGGCGGACTTGGTTCTATGATAGGTCTTAAAGGGTTAAGTAGAAGTACAGATATTAGTGTTGAAAAATACTCCGGTCAAAGCTGAAGTACTGATTCAACTTCAAAGTAGAGGCTCCGAAATCTAAGAAAATAAAATAGCAGCCCTACTAGAACCTGTCATGGACATTCTATTGCTTCTCTCTTCTTCCCCATTTTGGCCAAAAGACTGACAGAACATTTAGTTTTTTTCTGGTTTCTTACATACACTCACTTATACAGTTATCATACACACAGATATTGCATACATACTGACATGCTAAAGGCCATGCATATTATCAGCTTTATTGAATTAAAACACAGAACTTGATCCTAAGATCATGTGTGGTCAGTTAAATCTGATTTTGACTCAGTGTCCTGGTCTTCAGTTGCTTGTGCACCTTGAAAGCCACACCCTCTAAAAATAAGTGCTGGATGAGGTGTAAAGTGCACCATCTTTAAATTATGGACAGAAATGACACTATATCTCACATATTGCTGGGAAGTACAAAACTGTGAGCTGCCTTCAAGTTCACTTCACATTGGAAAGCCATTTATAAACCTGTCAGTACACAAACCAACTTCAGTCTGACTTTCATTACAACTGTTATTTAGGGTTCTCTCAGTTCTACGCCATCTAGACAAAATAAGTTGAGGATCAGCCCTTCTGTTAAAAGCATGAACTCAGAAAGGAAACATCACCAGTCTATATTTGCAGTGTCCTCTAGGCACTTCCTGCTGTACCCTAGGGCTAGGGCAAGGGAGTGTGAAGTAGAGCTTAGCCGCACTGCAGTGATGTGTGTTTGACTGTGGCCTGATCCATCTGTGGAACTGGTACATGGCTTGGTTGGTGATTGGTATTTGGATGTGTAAACCCAGAAACACAATGCTGTGAACAACCTTCAGGGTCGTTACATATTTACAATATAGATTTTTCCTATGAGATCGAGAGAGAATTAATATTGAATTCACTCGTGAGACATCTTGAACCTGATCTCAAGACCCTTCAAACTCTAGAAACAGCCTAATTTTGAAGACAATTAAATTCCACCAGTGGATACAAAGGTGTCTGCTGGGCTGACCTCTGACACATTCAATGACCCCACTCCACAACCCACACCTTTTGTGAAGCGCTATCTGTTATTGCTCAATTTATTTTAGAAGGTGGATCAAGACCCCATTACCACCCCATTTGTGCTTCCCGACCTTTTTTTTATTAGCAGCATAATGGCACAGATACATTATCAGAGTTAATCAGAGCCAAATGAAGAAAAGTAGTGGAGTGAGACTGTGGGAATGCACTTTCTTCCCCCAACTCACACCCTACCCCCTCCACTGCTGTCGGGGCTGTGTTAACATTTTCCAACTTTAAATTTTGTACCCCTATCCCACCCACCTACCATTTATTTTCTTTCTCTCTATTTGAATCCAAATGTTATGCTATCTCCGTCCTCCCACACATCTTTTCTTTGTGCCTCTTCTCTCTTTTACTCTCTCTCCTCAACATCTTTACCTCTTCTCTTCCTTGGGGATTGCCTGTTTGATATTCTGCTTGTGTGGTGGGCCAGCAGGATGGATTAGAGCATGGACAGGCCCCACAAACCACCCTGATCTACAGGACAGCTTTTCAATCACTTCTCCAATGCTGTTCCACCTATATAAATATACCTACAGGGAGAGAGCGAGAGAAGCAAAAAGAAAAAAAAGACGTGAAAATAATAGAGAAGGATAAAACAAACAGGAAAGGACAAATGTAGAATTTTATGAAGTACTACTGTTGCTGTGCAAACAGGGTGAAATATGTCAGAACCTTAGAGGTACATTTCTACTTCAGCATATAAAAAGTGTGCCAGCACTGCACACACAAGTCAGAAAAACAGAGAACAATGGCTTATTTGCACCTATAATGGCTTGGAGCCGTTTCTGTTTCACAGTGGTTGGCATACATGTTCCTTCAGCTTTATTGGAAGGTTCAAGTTTGTTTTTCCTCTCCATGTTTGTTTATACTTTGTTGTACCTTGATACTTGTGAGCTTTCGCATATAAATGAAAATTGCAAATGCTTTATTTTAGGCTGAAATTAGTAGCCATTATAAATAGGTTACAATTGAGAGTGTTTAGACCATTGCACTCTCCTTGGGCACTCAGGGAGAGTATTGATCCATTGCAACTCATCAACCTGTTTTGTTGCAAAAGTGACACTTGAACAGTAATCATCTTCAGAGGGTGAGATAATAAGATGGTGTGTAATTGTTGTGGCTTAACAAAATCACTAATGACGGATGCTGTCAAATGCCAAGTTTGTAATCTGTGTATAACCAGAGAGAACTTCAGAGGAACCAAGTTGTTTGTTATAATATATCAAAACACATGTTTTCTAATATCTATAGCAACATTTTAAGACTTTAAGCTTAAACTTTAAAGTGTAGGCAAAATGCTTGTCGTGAGCTAAGTTTAATCATAGAATGATTTATTCATAGTCAACTATTTATTTTTATCTTAACAATTAAATAAAAAAGGTTATATGTGCAAGGACAAGTGCAATTTCTATTTAAGTTTGTATGAAGTCTGTGTAATCCAGAGCATATTCTATAGAATAGGCCTGGAATAATTATTCATTATTCATCCCACACCTTTGACAGCTAGGCCTGTCATACAGCATGACAAAAATGACTCACTAAGTAGAGTGGTAACCTAAGGAACAGACTGCTTTGCCCACATGATTGATAGATACTAAAAAGCTTGCCATGGCATTTTTGCAACAGTAATGTTTAAATGAAGAAATAAGAATCTTGCCTTTGGCTGCATGTGTTTACACCTGTATCGCTTACATGTGATACATACAATTTCAGATGCTGAGTTATTGTTTATAACTTCAAGTAGAAAAGAAAAACTGATCTCCACATACATATTGTATTCAGCTTGGTATGCACCTGATGCATATGCATCACACTCCAGCTCTAGTAGTATTTTGGACAGAAGTCACGTCAAGTTGCACAGAACAGATGATGAGGGCAAGAGGTCGGATACAGGAATTGCATAAACATTCTGGGCAATTTTCAAAAAATAGAGCCCTTAATGACTAAACACTCACATGTGTGAAACACTCCTGGTATTATTTGAAGCACAGCAAAAGATGGAAAAATATTTTGTGGAAGATGCAAAGCCACTGGTATAGTTCCTAGGTTGCATCACCAAATGATTTAGGACCAGATTATACAGGACATATGACTGGTTAGTAACCCCCAGCAATCACTGGTCAGGAGGGACAAACAGTTGTCAAGGGGTTGCTGACAGTTGCTGGGTGAAGCTGTTTGTAAAGAGGTGAAGGGTCCTTTACCAAAACATCCTTGTAATTTCTTTTGTCAGTAGTAGGTTGCTACAGTTGACTGTTATTGGCATGGGAAGCGTTGGCTTGTCTGCAAACATGCATCAACTGCTCAAAAAAAAGGTGGTGAAACTGTGAAAAGTGCAACAGGAAATTGTTCATCTTCAAAGTTGCACATTTTTATACCTGCTGGCTGAAGTGGAAGGTGTAGTGTAACTTTTACTTTAAAGGTGAAGGAAGTCAAACCTTTTTGTGCAACTCGGCAACCAGTCAAGTGGCTCTCGACTGGTTTCTAGGCCTCTGTGACCAGGGCCTTAGTTATATTAGTTTTATTATGATGTTTGGTACTTTTACACTCACTTTACACACATTCATCATATTGCATTTTGTGTGATACATAACTTTTTTGATTTCTGATATGTGAAAGCTTTATATATTTTATATTTATATTTTGTCCCATTCACACTGCAGAGCTATTGAAAGTTTTGATAACTTGGAGTGATGTCGCAGTGGCATATATGAACACTAGTATACATAAATTATCGCATGTAAGTGTTTTTAAAGCTAAATTATTATTAATGATGATAAAGGTATAATAAAGTATGTATCCTTCTTTAAATAAGTTCAAAATGCTGACCAGGAAATGGAAAACAGATGTGGATATGTAAATTGATTTGAGGTCTAGATTAGTTTTGTCATGTGCATCATGTCATAAAAATATCAACTGAATGACATGAGCATTTGGCGAGGATTTGACTTGTGCTCGGTGATAGACTGCCGACCCTCCAGAGCTTTTACAACCTCTTGTCCCACCTCTGCTAAATTAAACTGCAGCCTTTGCCCTGACAAGGATGTTGCATTCAAATCTGACATAGTGTCATTAACACCGCAGCATTTTTCACTTCACTGTAAGCATATAAGCACACAAATGGATATTTCCATAAAATCCATCAAGTGTAATTTTTATTTTTTGTCCATCAGATTTGATGAGATATTCAGCAGCTACTTATGCTGTCATACATCTTAAACAGCTTAGATATTACATTGTGCTACTTCAAAACTCATATTTATACTTGAGTGCTTGTCTTCACAGAAAGTAAATAATATACATTAAGTTTTTGAACAGGATAATGAAATCGCTTTTCCTCTCACCATTTACCACCTGTCTCCCTCCCATTACTGTCATCAGACCGTTGTTTCCTGACTTTGATAATGCACGGACATGTCCTGTGCAGAACAGAGTCAGTGAGTGATACGGAGAGCTGCAGCCCTCCCAGTGTCAGTCACTGATTGATGTTCGAAAATGGTCCAAAAACCTATGACCACCTTGCCTCATAGCCAGAGGCATTTTACCCCCCTTAATGAAAGAGAAATTTGAAGCAATATGAAATTAGTGCTCAACCTGAGCACTGCCTGGATTGAAGAAAGGATGCAGGAGTACTGGAGTGCTTAGATTAGTACAAGGCTAATAATGTGCTAATAACATTAATCAGGGACTATATGTGACTTTGAAAACATCACTAGAGGCCTGCCCAAAGGGAAACTAATAAAGGGGATGCGCCGTCTACACTTCTGTTCTGGACATGACTCAACCTACTAAGTCAGCTCATCACTAAGAACAGATACAGACTCATATTCATGAGTGAAGTGGCCATCACCCATCTCTTGTACATGGATGGCATCACCTGTGTGCCACATGTGAGCAAGACCTTAACTAACTGATATTACTAACCACGATCTATAGTTGGATGTATGAGGATGTTATTGCACATCTGATTATGACCAAAATGCAAAGCATAATGATGGTCTTCAGTTATTGTTTATTAGTAAATACTTATACTTAGCATGCTTTACTTGATACAAAAATTAAAATTATGCAATCATAAATGCATTCGTGCCATGCCCACTAGGGCATTTGTTCTCTCTGTTTCAGTTTATAGTTGACCTTCATGTGCAAACAGAGATCCATTTGTGTTTCCTTTGTGGTTGAGATTACAAAAAGTATGTTATGGATAAATGAAATGCCCATGTCAACAATGCTATTTTTAAATGGGTGGTCGTTTCGATTAAAATGTCATTGCCTCTGTTCATTTTCTCTGATGTTTCTGTTGAACTTTACACACTTGACTTGGTCTGTCCATGAAATATGAATTATCTTCACTGGCTTCACAAGACCTTGTGTATCTACATGTACATGTGACTGCTCACACAAGTATGCTTGGCAGAACACCAGAAATGGCTTTTTTCCCCCTTTCTATGAGCAATGTGTGCCTTAATGATTTGAAAAGAACTCCACTTTCCGAGCTTATCAAGCACACAAAAGTTTTATAGAATTCACCAGTTCCAAATGATTACTTGCAATTGTCACTTTTTGTTGAACACAATACACAAAGTCTGTTATTTAGCCCCAGCACATAACTGTGAAAAATAGAAATTAAAAATAGGGCTCCATCTATTGATGGAATAAATGGAAAGTCACTTAGAAGAAGATGAGAATGCTGGTGCATCCCCTGAGAAGATTCCTGGAACAAATGGCTGCGGCAGATATGGGCTAAGAACTCTTCTTGAGATTGACACAGGTAAGTGGTAATGCGAAAACAGGGGTGCCATGTCAATTAAGGTGCATTGAGGACTGCTGTCTGTCTGTGAGAAGCTCATTAACACCAAGGTCAGTTTCATCAAGCCCTCAAGCTGTCATTATTCTCATATTACCAGCAAGGTGGGAAATAAAAAGGTGTATTGGGCATGTTTTGTAAACCTAAGAACTGCATGCAAATTCTGTGGTATTGATGCAAATGCATACAGTACATATAAAGATGTGAACAACATTGCAATTCAAACTGCTGCTCCCTCTTACATATGTCTAGACACACACACAAACCCTTAGTCATGCACCAAATGTGTATATTTTTAAAGCTGTTTCTCAAGCGAGCTTTTGGAAATTAAGAGCAGGTAGCAGGTGCTTGTTAAAATGAATATTACACAAATATTTATGCAAAGCTATTTTATCAGTGATTGCAGATGGTCCTGTTAGTTTGAGTGGCTGAATAACAATCTATATCTCTGGAAAACATTTACTCAAATAAATCCATGTATTATAACTTGCAAGCTTCGTGCAAATCTAAGATTGTTTTTCCTCATGATTATCAAGTAATTTAATGCCTTTCACCACAGTTTTCTATATTGTGGACCCTGAAAGAAGCTTCAACATGTGTTAATTTGTGAACAACATCAGTACAGAATACATCGATATCCCGAGTGAAGAAATGCCTCTTAAGGAGACACAGGCAGGGGCAACAGGCAACATTAGCCTACGCATCAGCCATGTGGAGTTAAACTGTTAATTTTCCAGATCAGTCTGAGTGGTTGGTGCACAAGTAGAGCAACTTTAAAACTGAATCACTGACTGCTGGTTGTTTTAGCAGCTAGTTTTTCTCTATATAGTCTGACACTGGACTCTTTCTTGTCTTTCCCATGTTACTGGAAAGCACTGATGGGAAACATATAAACAACCAGACAAGGTAATTGCCACCCCTGTGCCCTAAGCCTAGCTCTCAACTCAGCTGTCAAAATCTAAAAGACAAAAAGCTTCTTGTTACTGTGCCTAGGTACATGGCAACATGTTTGCAGAAGACAGATTTTCAGAGACTGAGAGTCACTTGTCTGCATCCTTTGGTCTTTTTGCTCCTTCTCTGGATTGTCACTCAGCCTCCTTCTCTCCTCTCCTGTTAGTAATGCCTGTGTTATTCTATGGATATTCCTGAGCAGTTTGGAGGCAGCCGTTCCACTTGTTTATCCCTTTCTCTTTCAATAAGAGACTGAGGGAAAAAAATTCAAACTCTAGGTGACAATACATCCAAATCCATTCCATTCTCTACTGAGATCAGTGATGCTCTCTCTCTCTTTTTTTTTTTTTACCAAACATATATAGACTTCGAATAGCAAGGTTAACACAGAGTGATTTTTACCACTAACACAAACACCTGTGCAATTTATCTCCATAAAGCAACAATGTAAATGTTATTCTTGGTTCAATACATAGTCATGACTTCTCTGTATGCTGTGATAACACTGGAAATACAAAACTGTCAAAACACAATCAATCATGAGTTTTAAATAAAAGAACATCACCAAAAATGTCAATGTGTGTAAATTACACAATAAAATTAAATCAAGCACAATTCAAAACTGCATTACTAAAACACATTTAGCATTTGGTTTATGGTAACAAACGTAGAAGATCTTATGAAATATGTATGGTCATACGATCAACATAGTAGCTAGAAGAATACCAGGGTTGGCAACAGAGCATTTGGTCTGGAGGGACAAGCAGTTTTAATGAGAAGCTATTTTATTCAAATAGGATAAAGTACATTCTTTCTCTCTTTACAGTCACACAGGCTATGTCCACAAAACAGAGGTTATGAACTAAAATTTAGTAAAAACTAGTAAAAAAAAATGTATCAAGAGGCAGTACTGCATAATTATAACTTCTACACAGGAATTTGGAGTGGTGAGTGGTATTCTGAGCAGAAGGAAACAGTCAGCTAAGGGTGCTTCTCTCTCTAATCTGCACCATCAATGCACTTTCACTGATCCACTTAACATTATCCTTATATCCACTGCAGCAGCTGTATATTTGTTTGCAGATGTTGGCAGCTATCAGCGAATAGTTATCAGCTATTTTGAAACAAAAAACACTTTTTATCCATAACAAGATCTCCATAACAGCAAATGAACTGTACAACAGAAAATACAAATGCTATTTATGGTCTCCTCACAACAATGATAAGAAAAACAAACTGGGCCAATATGGCATGTTTGTTAATACAGAGATACACATGTTAATGTGATCTCTGGTCTCTCACTCAGAGACACAGGTCTCCAAGTGTCCAGCATTCAGGCGGCTACCTGAGGACACTCATGTGAGAGAAAATCTGCTCACACAGATATGTAGAGCAAAATACAGCAACAAATCCAGCTGCGTTCACAAACTTTGACCCCCACAGAGTCGAATCAGCTGCTGTCCTCTGTGTCCAGCCAGGCTAATCCAGCTGCTCATAAAAGCTTTCTGGTTTGATCAGAAAAAAAACATTGGTCCATACACCTGAAAGTCCCGAAAACACATTGGGAATTCTGTCTCGAGCCTACGGATGTATCCATGTATTTCCGTGGTGCTGATGCTGTGCTGAATGGACAGATCCTGAAGCAGATGGTCAGATGATTTCTATACATTTTACATCAGATAAAAACTTTGGTTCTAACATTCAGATAATTATGTATTAAAAGCCAGACATTTTAAATGAGAATAAGAAAAAAAGTATTTCTTTGTGCCCCCTTTCCCTGTTAATGCCCTACCTGCCCCCCCTGGCAAAACTAGACCCGCAGGGAGACTCTGCTGACCGTCTGCCCCGCGGTCATGTAGGCTCTCCACAAGCTTGGTTGTCTGTTCTTTGTGTGTTTTGATTAAAGAATGTTAGCTACCGCTCGTCTGCAGGCTTTATTTAAATGGAAAACTTCCACAACAAACTTGGTTTATATCTGACCCAGATAGACTGCAGGTCATAACTTCTTACCTGAAGTTCAGTTCACCTGACACTCGGACCGGTGTTGTGCCAAAAACTGATTTCCAATGTTTCCGTGTATTTTTTATGTGTAACATCTTTATGTATGTTGGTAAATAGACTTCGGTGAACAGCGTTTACAAAGGGGTTATATATAGAATTAAAAAACTATGTGTTTTTTCAAGTATCTTTACAACTCTGTGTTATTGTACTTACATTATAACCAATCCGGTCCTTTATCCCCACTTAAAATATTTTTACAGAACTATTGTAATATTTGCTGCCATTTCTGCTGTCCTCTTGGCCAACTTACTCTTACAACATTGACAAGAGATACCTTTTGAAGGATCATGTGTGGATAAAATCAAGCACTGAACAGCTGGGAGCTACATGAGACCAAACTGCTTTTGTATGGGGTTGTGGCAAAACAGGGACTTTCAGTTATGCTGAGAGTGGAGGGAACAAAGCAAAGGAACTGTTTCTGTGTCAGGAGGGTAGTTAAGATGCTTCTTGTAAGTAGGTGGAAACAAGGATATAGAAAATGCCCTTTCCCTGTATATATGAGGCTATTGTCACTGTGTGTCTGCCTGCTGCTTTACTGTATCAAGGCAAACGCTCCCACGGGCAGGTCGCCTGACCTCACTGTTTATTGTTTGTGTTTTGAGTGGATGTTTTCTAGTGTAACAAGATATTATTAAAGATGTTCCATGGTTAGACTCCAAGGTCTCAGCATGGACCAACCAAGGTCCATTTATTTCACCAGGATAACAATCATATTATTGTGGTTAAATAAATACAATATATTAAGAAAAAGATTAACCAACCATGACTTTATCAATTAGTCTCTCTCGCTCTCTCTCGCTCTCTCTCTACATGTATGTGTGTGTATTTGTCTTTTCATTAACATATGTCTACTATTTTTGACATAGTGTATGTCAAAGAATACAGCATATATACAGCATATACACACATTTAACTTTTAAAACATAAATGTAAACACGCAAGACCTAGAACTTTAAGATAAATAAGTGGGTTTATTTGTAACGGTCTATATATACCAGATCCTACCAAGTTTAGAAAAGATGAAAGCTTGACCTTAGTAAGCACTTTAGGTAATTGAAGGTAAAGGAAGGGGGTGCTATTGAATGAACAAACCTAAAATTAATCGAATGAAAGATTAAATTCATTTCAATAAATTCAAACAAATTCAAGGTTGTTCAGTGTACGTTTGAAGTAAAAGACTGACTTGGGTCAGAACCACCTCTCTGTGGGCTGAAGATTAGCAGTAATTGAAAGTACTTGTCCTCAGGATGCACCAGCAGGTCTGCAGGTATCATATAGCCTTTCAGAAAGTCTGGCGGTCGTGGCAGAGAGGATGAAGCAGATTCAAGCAGAGTACAGCCACGTGATGTTGGTTTGTCAGGCTAACACAGTCTGGTGAGAAAATAGCTTTTGGCCCTTGACCTGTGGATGTTGATTTCTACTCTGAATTGATTTAGACTCACTGTTAAAGAAAATAATAATTCAGAGTCTTCAAAATAGGTGTTGTGTTTATTTTGTGGGTCAAAACAAAATCAAAGCTTAATGCCAATGATCAATCAAATTAAAATCTTAAGGCTTTGTGTCATGTGGGCACAAAGGCCTGTACAAAAGTTAACTCAAGTGCAAGACTGATGTGTAGACGTGGTACAGCTAACTTAAAACAAACTTTATTTTAATGTTGTATTCTATTCAAACTACATACTTTGGTGTATCTGTGTACAGGCGAGAGATTGAAAGATGGACCGGTGTGGTGTTGGCAGTGATATGGTCACTGCAGTGATCTGTTGTTGTGAAGAGAGCGCTGAGTGAAAAAAAGAAGCTGTTGATTTAGCAGGTGCTCTATGACACTATGAGGAATGGATGATTAGATGAATTCGATAGAAACTTATGTCAATTATAAATAGTTATTTGCTTAATGAATACAAGTAGTTTTCATGTAACTCGTGAAAACTATTATATGAATCACTGCACTTTAATAATTAAATGTAACATTTTTAGCTCATAGTATGTTTAAGTAAAGGTAAATAAATAATTTTAATAATTTAACATTTGCTTCAGTGAATGCAGTGTATCCACTTCTGGTATCCAGAGTTAAACAGATCTGGGGGGGTTTCTTAGTTGTTTTCAGGTCTTGGATATGTAGACAGTTCACTATTTATGTAAGTATGTATGACAGCCTGTGTGGTCTTCAGATCCCGTTTCTCTTCTTCTCTCTCTTTTTCCTGCTTTCTCTATATATGGGTTTCATAACTTTGTGCTCTTGTGTGGTGTAGTTCTCATCTTATCAACCTGCAGTTACTTTAAAGACTGGTTCAACTGCAGTAGTTGCACAGTGAGACTCTTTCAGATTTTTGTTTATTCTTGCTCTGTGTATTTACCTCAACACTACCAGCCTGGATGATTCACCCCTTGCTGACCTTGTTAAATCTCATTGTCGCTGTAATAAATATACTAAACTGTACTAGTCTCCAAGTCTGCATTTGGATTTAGTTGTTTTAGTTAAATATGGATACAGTTAATGGACAGAAATGCCAGTGACCTTTAATCCAACTAATGTTATAAATTATTCAGAGAGGTCCTCAGAATGATTTTAGATTTGAAGAATTTGCTTTATTGTATTTAATGACTGTATTTCATAGTAGAAAAATCTAAGCTCAAAGATTGCCTCATGAACTACATTTTGTGCAGTTTCAGCCCTTGAGTCATTTCAGATGCACTACAATCATCTTCACTCAGAAATATTTGCATAATCTTTTGTGTTACATGTTCCATCTACATGATCAGTTATTGTAAAAACATGACAAATGCCTGTTTGTTGGTCAGTGTGTTACATGTTTAAAACCTCATACAGATTTATTGTTTCTGTTTGATTGCAGGCCACCGGTAGAACACCTGCAATTTGTAAATGTTGACAATTTACCAGACATTGCAGACTTTTTAGTCAAGATGAATCCACATCGTCCAAAGGTTATTGTCACCGTTGCTGCACTGATAATAGATTAATCATGAAATCGTGTTAAATACAGTCTTTGCATGATCAATGAACTGAACTCTGGAGATTTTTTAGTGAATCCACACATTTGGTATGTATATTCACCAATCATCATTTTGAATGAGAAAATAAATTGATGTGTCAGACAACTACAGTTACTATGACAACTGAGACTGATTTTAAATGAGCTCCTTCATATTACTGTAAATGAACTTGTTATTTATTTATTCTTTTTAATAAACCAACTTTTTGGAACAGACTCCAATGCAGATTTAAGCACAATTATTAGTTTTAGTATTATTTATTTATTTTTTTAATTTAAAAAAATCTATATTTCTTCCATGAGCTTTTTGTTGCTGATTAGCATAAAAATTTCAGCTGAGCTCAGTGCAAACATGTTCTGTACAAATACATTATCATACAAGCACAGTTGCAAAAATAGACTTATGCCTGAGGAAGGTGCATGAAGAAATGGGTTCACGAAAGCTTTGCATTTAGAACAGAATCAGTCAACAGATATTTCAGTAGTGCAGTTGTGCTATAATGTTACAAGATACACATTGAGCACTTCCTTACGGTAATTTTGTCCTTTTGCTTGTGTGAAAATCTAAAATGTATTATTCATAGTAGGTGCATGATGAGCAGGGTACACATCAGGGAATCTGGTAAAATCTCTTCTATTGGCTTCAAAGTAAATTTGAAAAAGCAAGCTAAAGTAATAGCATGCTGGTTACTGTAATTATGACCATTAGAAATATTTCAAAAGAACAACAAAACGCCTCCCCATAGAAACATGCCATGAAGAATTTATCCATTTTCCATTGTACAGTTAAATGACCCCTTTAATTTTTATTGTACACAATCTAGAGATTCAAAACTGGTCAAGTGTTTGAGGCATCATTCTTTCTCACTTAAATTTATTGCTAATGATTTCATTATTCTTTTGTTGCCCCCTCAACAACCCCCCACTCCCGACCCCCCCTTCTCAAATCTTGCCCTAGAGGCTCAGGGCTGAACACCATTTTGCCTTTAAATGGAACACTGATTGTTTTTCATGTTTATTCACAACCCACGGGTCAGCAGCCTCCTATAATCTCCTGTTTCTTCCAAGGACAATTTGGGGGATATCATGAATAAAAATGATCTTAATAATAATGCAGTGAAAAGACCCATGGCAACTATGAATACCATTAGAGTCTGATCAGAGGCTGTTAGCGTCACATTTATATGGCTAGAGCTAGTATAGGGCCTGCATAAGTGACTGAAGAGGCTGGCAGTTTACACTCTTTTTTTTCATTGGTTCTCTCATATAGTTTGTCATCCTAACAGTACTGTATATCAAGGTGGGCTTTCTATGATCACTAGAGGCATTGTTATGTATATTTGTTTGATAGAAAGTATGCATTTTTCTTTTCCAGTTTATCTCAGATTGATAATATTGAAACAGAAATATAAGAGAAAGTCATTGTGTCTTTGAAAAAGTATCTTTACTGTGAAGCAAGCTGCATGGAGCAGTAAGAGCAATTTGCCTCCCTCCAATACCCTTGACCTAGATGGTAAAACTTCCAGGGGAGTAGAGAATTAAAAGTGAGAGAAAAATACAATTATGTGCAGCAAAAAAACACATTAGGTGATCAAATATAGTATTTCCCTTGAACTGTAGGGTAAGGGGAGGACTATTCCCACAATATTAACATAAAGAACAGGAAGGACTACATACCAAGGGGTATGTTCCACCTGCAGAATCTCATAGGAAAGAACGGGCTACTACAAAGGTTGTTAGGACCTACGAATTACATGTACTGTGACTTAGTGTCTCAATTGAGATATTCTGGCTGGGTGAAGTTAAGATGGGAGCTATTAATAGGCAAGGGTTGCAGTTTAGCAATGCCCATGGTTGGTCTCTGTTAGTTTTGTATATAATTAATCCTGAGGACAAGGCCACTCTGTCCCAACACCCTTGTCATATTCAGCCACTTCTTTTTCATACCTGTTTCTACTCTCCCAAGTTCTATATATTTATTCTCTTCTCTTGACTTTGAGGTCTCTGTTTTAATAAACCAAGGTGCAATGTGCAAGCCACAGCCAACTGCGCTATGGCAATGGGGTGAGATGAGAAAGAATTCATTATCATACATTATGTGTCATACATTATGGGTGTGTTAGGTGTTGTAACAATCATGGCCAATCTCAGTTGTTTCTTTGATCCCTTTAGAAGCTGCAGCAACCCAGTATAATGTATTAACAATAAAGGTAATAGAGCAGAAAGTCCGGGAAACGTTCTTCAGAAAAAAAAATTCACAATGAAGCAGTTGTGGAAATTCACATTTTAAACAGTATGTGGTAAAATAGGCAAGAAAAAACAGAGCTGTTTTCCCAGCCCAATTTTAGTGCTGATCTCAGAACTTAATTTCTGCTAACTAATGCTATGACAGGTCAGTTCTTCTGGGGGGGGTTGCCATATTGTGGGAGTGAAACATTACACCCTGGCAGTCTAGGCAAATGGAAGATAGTTTGAAACATGGTCTAAGCTGGTGCTTCACACGTTTAAAACATGGTTAAACCTTTCAGCAGGATAATGGGCCCTGCCACAAACCAAACATGGTTCAGGAATGGTTTGACAAGCATAACAATGAGTTCGAGGCACTGCCTTGGCCTCCATATACCCTCTCAATCAAATCGATTATCTTAGGAATGTTGCAGGCAAACAAGTCCTAATGATGGAGGCCAAGGCTGGACTGGGACAAAAAATCGGCCCGGGCATTTTGACTAGAGACCGGCCCACCAGGATAAAGATTGAAAATGTGACGTCATTCAGGGGTAAAACCGCAAAGGATTCTGGGAACTTGTGGCAAGAGGTACTAGCGCACGCAGGCTTTCAATTGAACTCAGTTACACAGCGATAAAAAGAAACACAAAAAATGGCAAGAAGCTGTTGTATTATTAACTGCAACAGCCGGTCGCATGACAGCCACGGGAAGCCGATCGTTCTTTTTAATCGGATTACGTCGTTGAAGAGAAATGTTTTAAGCCATGTTTCCGAAGTAAGAGCCGACGGATGGCCTGGATATACCAAATATAACGTCCCAGAACACTCCAGCTCACATGTTAGTCTGCTCCAAGCATTCCCACAAAGGTCAGAGTTTTTTAGTAGTTAATACGTCATTTTTCTTAACATAATTGGTGATATAGGTTACAAGCAAGTCTGCCGCTGAACAAAAATTGTCGCGCTATGCTCCTTTATTTATTGTGCATAAATAGTGAATTGTCCTGACACAATATTGCGTTTCGCTTCTGTTATTATGGCACATTGACAAAAACATATACGTTTATTCACAGGATAAAACAGGTTTTTTGTATCACTAATTGCCCAGTACGATTACAGCATACAATATTATTGTCACTGCTACATTTCTGTAATGCGAACCAGAAATAATTTCCACTGCTAATTAATTACCATTGAGCTCAAAGGTTCTATTAATAAACGGTTAACGAATGTGTATTTATGACGACGATTTGTGAGACTGGTAAACTTATGATATGTACGATGGTCTTTCGTTCTACACGGTGCATTTCAAGGTCCTGTACCCATCCGTCGGTAAACTGTACCTGGGCTTGTTGCAGTGACCTGAAGTTACTAAACTTCATGAGTGTATGCACTCACTCCAAGAACCGTATAATTATAAATCTGAGCGTGGTGAAAGTTGGGCAACACGCTAACGTCTTTTGTCCACTCTGTGTGCTCGTAAGGGTCTGACCCTTTCACTGGTTTGATTTTTTCCTCGTATCTTTTCTTTGTCTTTTCGTCGAGTCTGTCTTTGTACGGACCGGCATTGTTCTCCTTTTGTTTTGTACATTCCTTTTTTGTGCGGCAAAGAAAAAACAAGAAGGTATTGGAACCGGAGAATGAACGTTTTGCGGTGCTGCAAATGCTTGCATTTGATGCGGTACTTGGATTGTTTTGCCACGAGTTCCCGGCATGCAATGCGCAAAAATCACGTGATTGCTAAACAAGGGGGCGGGTGCATTCGGCCTCCTCGGCTGTAATTGGTCCAGCCCAGAGTCGATCATGACCAATTGGCCAATCCAACACCTTTCATTATACCCTTCCTAAAAAAATAAAAATAAAAAAAAAATCCATCGGCCCATAAAAACAAAAAATCGCCAGCGGCCCACCGGGCAAATGCCCGGTATGCCCGATGGCCAGTCCAGCTATGATGGAGGCCCCACCTTGTAACTTAACCCTTGTATGGTGTTCGGGTCTGTGAGACCCGTTTTCAGTTTTTCTCAAAAGAAAAATGAAACAATTAATTATTTTTTCAACCTGAAATTCATTGGCTTTGGCTTATTTTCTGTGAAGAACATAAATCTGAACAAATTTTCGATGACCGCATACTGTACCTCCCCCCACGCATTTACATTACATACAAGGTGTTCGGGTCCACTGGACCCAGGCCTAATAAAAGTGTTGAAAGTGTAGGTCCTGTGTTCCCATACTCTGTCTTCCTCCTTTCTGGTGCTGCTGATGGTGTTTTCTTCCCCTCCTGCTCCCGCACAAAGTTGCAACATTGTTGAAAATTCAACTATCAACACCGTCTGCTCTTACATTCCCACATATTTTACCCTCTTTCTTGAGGGATCCAAATTTTATTTTCTCATACCCTGTCCCACCTGCAAATTAGGGGCATAATACTATAAATAAGACTTTGCCAGTGTGGTTCTTTATCACAACTGATCAAGATGGCAAAAGATTATCTGCTGCGAGGGCCATCCAATTGATTTTGGAAGAGAGAGGAGCTTTGGATGATGATGTTGACAAAGAGGTTTCAGAATATTTCACATTTCTGAAAATTCAGAAATGTCTGATAGTGACTTTGAAGAAGACGATGAGGTTGAGCACCATTTAGTAACAAAACAAAGACAAGTACCCCATCAGCAGCCAGCTCCAGGACCAGAACAAGCCCACCAGACAGCAAGTGAAGAAATATGGATGTCAATAACTGGTGAAATTGAATGGTCTTCTTGCCCAAGAAATGAGCCACCCTACAGAGCTGTTACTGTGATAAGCCAGGGCCAACACGGCTGACAGTTACTCATGTGCAGGACATCAAGTCTTCATTTGAGCTTTTCATCACAGATTCCATCCAGAAAATGATTCTGGTCTGGTTTGCAGACCGACACCGATTGCAGCACGATCAAGCACGATACCGATTTGCAGACCGATACCGATACGTAATATCGGATCGGTCCATCTCTAGTTTGCAGTAATCTAGAATGAAGGTGTGTTTTTGGAGAGAGGTGGAAGGAGATGGACCAAATTGATCTACAGGCCTACTTTGGGGTTCTTATCCTTGCAGGAGTTTTCAGGTCCAAAGGGGAATCCACAGAATCTTGTGGGATGCAGAAACCGGCACGAACCTTTCCGTGTATCAATATCTCTGGAAAACTTCCACAAAATTTCCAGGATTATCCGTTTTGATAACCGAGATGACAGACCAGCTCGACGGCAGAGAGACAAGCTAGCTGCCATCAGGACAGTGTGGGATAAGTGTGTGCACCACCTCCCCCTGTTTTACATCCCTGGGCCTAATGTCACCATTGATGAGCAGCTGATGTCATTTAGTTGTGAAACATGTTGCTTCACGTGTAAATGTGTTGTGTCTTTCCACTCACTTCACTTGATTATAACTGATTTATTTTTTATAACATTTTATTACAAAAAACAAAAAACGAGAAGCACATTAATTCATAAATGTGATCTAACAAAGGTAAAGGGAAAAAAATTAACCATGTTTGCTGTTCATATGGCTTGTAATTGGGATGAAGTAAACATCTGTTGAGTAATTTAACATAAAATTGTTTGATAGAGTTAATTTGGAAAGCCAAAACTCTAGCGGGTCCACCAGACCCATGAACACTGGCTGAGTAACAAAAATATGAACACCACACAAGGGTTAAAGGATCTGTTGCTAAAATCACAGAACACTTTTAGGGGATTCCATACCTTCATGGGCTAGGACTGTTTTGGCAGCAAAGGGTGACCAACACAATATTAAACAGATGGTCATAATGGCCTGATCACTGTATCTCATTGAGTAGCAGGTGACCAGTATGCTGAAAAGCAATAGGCCTAGTTATTGTTCCACTGATATCTGCCCCTCTTTTCCTGTCCCCTCTACTATCTTGTCATAAAAATAACAATAGCCAAAAATAAATATTAAAAACAAATAAATAATCAAGATAGTGAATGTATTTGAGTGCAGGCAGGACTAACCAGCTTTGTAAGGTCCTCGAAGTTAGTCCCACCAGCTGGCTTTCTGACTGACACATCTATATCTCATAAGCTCATCACCTATCTGAATATTTTAGATCCAGTTCTGCCATTCACTTCTCACCAGGTTATTAAAACTAATGAAATGGTAACACATTCAGCCTCTTTTCCCTTCTTGGTTGTTTAAACTGTATTACTTTCTTCTTGTCTCCCTGATTCAGATCCTCTTCAATGTGTCAGGCAATGTTCCTGCTGGTGTCTCTGAGATGTCTGGAAAGACTCCTTTGAATTCAATAAACATCTCCAGGAGAGGACTCAACGTACCTGGCAGCTCCATGTGGAATAAAGTCCCCAGCCAACCAATAACTCTGTACAACCCACTTCAGTAACTTACCTTTGCTCCGGTCATTGTCAGCATTGCAGCCAGTTCAGCTCTATGTAGTACATTAAGAAAAGTTCTTAATAAATCGATTATGCCTTCTACACTAAAATAAAAATAATTTGAAATAAGTCATGCCGACATTTCACAGATTCTTAAAAAGTCTTTAAAAAACCCTCTTGAGTCTTGCTCACAGGAAGGCTTATAGATTTACCGTGAACATGAATGACATCACTTGTCCTGAACGGATTTAGACAGTGGTAGTCAGCTCTAAAAATCTGTATTATACAGTAGCAACATGTGAGAATTACTCTGACATACAATTGAATTTCATCAGTGAGTTAAAATACCTTTTCTTACATTACAAAGAAAAGCCAAGTGAAAGCCAAAAAGGTTTTTCATGTGGGCTATTAAGAAAATACAGTATTATTAAGAGAAATCTCATCCAAGCCTCTGGGGTATCTGGCTTAACCCTAAAGTGAGATACACACAAAGCGTAGTTAAAAGTAAGTTTGTGGATTAAACTGTCTGGTTAAACAATCTGCCTTCATTATTAAGTAATTAGCTACATTTAATTGCTGCCTGACATCTAGGATTACATCGTATTTGTACAATTAGAGCTGTGTTTGATAAGCTAGTAATGTATACATTGTAGCTTACTAGCTTCTTTTCATCCTCTTACACCCTATACCCTATTTTTCTCAATTCAGTATATATAAAAGCATGTAGTAAGATTTGGATGGTTAAAGTTAGGCAAGATGTCATAAAACAATTGGTTAATCAAGCTGAATGATTATTTTAAAACCCCTAGGATGCAGTGAGGTAGCTCTGACAGCTTTATCACTCTGCAGGTTTAATATGCATGTTACAGGTTAAAGCTGATGGTAAAGACACCTCAAAAGTGGCAGATCTTTCAGCACTGCACCTGCCAATCAGCAAGACCTCCTTGCCCCTTTTTTTATTATTTGCTAGTAAAAAGTTTCAAAGGAACCCTGTTTCAGTCAGGATGTTATCATCACAATCTCACCACTCCTGGCTCCTAATCCACATGCTGTGTGCGATTTCTTTCTTTTTTTGTTGTGCATATGGGTCAGCTGAAAGCCACACTGAAACTGAACATTCACTTAGTGTTTTTCAGAGAGAAAAACAACTATCAGAATTGGCTACCCTTGCAGCGTAAACGCAGCCTTAGACCCGTATCAGGTCCAAGGCCAGACATTACTTTTTGAGTGCAAGTGCAATTCTCAATGTTTTTTCACACAAAACATTTCACACATACAGCATGGATGCTTTTGCAGATCTGCTCATCTTTTCACTTCAGCTGCACTGTATTTGTGCACTGAGAGCTTGAAGCCAGCTTGGATCTTATATCTCTAGACCTACTGATATTAACCCCCACTTCGGGCCAAACAGAGATGGCTGGTTATCAGAGGGGCTTTGGCATGGATTGGGGAACTACAGAACCAGGAGGCCCATAAAGGAGATAAGCTGGGGTTTTATGGGTTAGCTGAACAGTCCAACATACCCTAGAGGGATCTGTGAATATACGGAATGTGTGCTTGTGTGTGTTCACGTACAGATATTCTGTATGTATAAGTATTATATGTGTTTCTGTATTTGTGTGTGTGCACCTTACGTGTATTTTAAGATTTAGTCACATACATCTTTGGTATACACTGAAGTCTATGAATTTACTGTTTGTAAGCAGCAAGCTGCACTGAAAGGAAAAATAAAAACAAGGCCAAAAGTGTGGCTTCCCTCAAAAGCTCCTTTTTGGCACATGCCTGACTTGTACACTCTGTCCTATGTCAATCTTACTGTCAAGGGAGTAAGTACCCCAGTTCTGACAACTAGTATATCACCCATTCAACTTCCACTCTTGGCAAACAAATTATTTATCATGCCTCCACGCATGAGAAACATTCATGAATATATGTGGCTGTGCTTTTCTCCGATTCGAAAGCATTACACAATGTCATATATTCTCCAGACTTTGAACTTTAATAAGGCTATTTTAGGATAACTGATTGGGGGGGGAGACACATGGGAGTTGACTTCACTTCACCTGTTGAATTCAACGGCTAAACTCTGTGCTTGAAAAATTAAGACATGTTAGTCATGCTTCCTACCAGGCAGGAGAATATTTTTAATAGCTTATTTCCCTGTTTGTAAAACCTGTACAGGGCTTTTTTAAATGTAAAACTGCCCCATTAAAATTGTATTAAGGCTTTAAATTATAAATTATTAGTGGCATAGCAACTTCAAATGAGTGCAGAGACTGTCTGCTCATTGTTACCTCAGCTAATCTGGGTCATATGTGTGATTAGTTGGTACCAGAGCTGCTTTCTAAGAGCAAAATTCCTGACCAGAGTATCATACAATAACAATTTTAGCATAATGGATGGCATCATTTTAAGACTTTTTACTGTATTTTGAACCAAGCAAAATCATGCAAATGACTAAGACTGAAGTAGCTGCCAAAGGTTCCAGCTGTTAATTTCATCCTAACCAGTGGTTTGAATCATTACAGCCTTCTTACTGACACAGCATTATTTTTGTAGTTTTTTTGTTTTGTTTTTTAACTATAGATTGAAATGAGCAATGGTTTTAGTGGCATGATTAAAATTCAGAATGCAAGTTGTTCATCAACTCAAATGAGGCTGATATCCATGTTCTAGTAATAATATTGTTATTAGCATTTGTCCCTGTGTCCATGAATACTCCATGGGTGTACTGAGCTGAGCAATCCATCCACAGCTGCTGATATACACCATTACATAAATATGATCAATTCTTGTCATTACCACAGTGGAAGCTCTTTTACTGAAGTTCACAAATCAACGGGCAGCATCACTGTGGCTGCATGCATCTTTTATATACATATTTGTGAACCTCTATTATCTTGCCAGTCTCCAGTGGCATTTTGTTTAGCCTTGACTGCAGTCTCAAAAAATTAGTGATTTGCTACTTGGCTTTAGGGTTTAATGATGTGCAGAATGTGAGCAGAGCGTGGTGAGTGGGTGTCTTGGTCTGTGCACTTGAGATACTATAGTAAAATAAGTGTTGTAACATCATTTTGACACTTAACCTGATCTGAGAAATAATTGAGTTTGACTGAGTTGACTTAGTATGTAATGACATCAAAGACATGCACTTACCCCCATATTTGTGTATCTCCCTTTAGAGTTGGCACAAGCATTTGGAAAGCTTTACCATCAAATTGCTGCTCTTGAGTAAGAAATGGAACACAGCAGGGGAACAAGTAGGTTGGAAGTATATTCCTCAGCCAAACTGAAGATCTCAGCCAAACTGAAGGGATCAGACAGCTACATAGCAGATTATTTTATAACACTAATCCTGCACATGCACATGCAACTAAACCCGCACCTGCAATTTCTGTCTGGAAACTGTTTTTAAAAAAGAAAACTGTAAAATCAACACAAATAAATGTGTTGCATATGTTTTGCGTAACAACTCCTGATAATACAACAGTACAAAGAAAAGAACAAAGAAAGTGAAAGAAGGTTTTTGTGAAATTAAAGCATGCACACTCTGCTATAAGATCCTGATTAGTGCATATCTGGTACATCTGGTTGCTCTTTATAATGAGATCCTGTTTATCAATGAAATTTACCTGTATCAACAAGGTAAAATAAAAAAATATATATAATACAAAGATGATAGAAACAATAAATAGCACCACTTACTAGCAGGCAATTCAGAGTATTATAAAGTATTTGAAGAAAGCATACTACAGATGTTTACTGCTCCACCGTCCTCACCTGGCCAGAAGCTCCGGTTAGTTATTAATGAAAGAATTTACAAGCAGTAAATGAGCTTTCTTCAAAGACAGCTGAACTTACAGATAGCATAGTACCGGCTCACTCCCAGTGGCTACCTGGCGGGGCCTGGCGCCTGTTGCTCGTTCAGGCCACCTCCGTGGTGTGGGGGGCCCTCAGGCCTCCGGCCTCTGGGCCTCCGGCCTCTGGGCCTGCGGCTCGGTTCACTCTGGCACAGCTAGCTGCCGGCAGAGCCGGCAGGCACGCCGGTGCAGCCCCCTCTAGCTTTTGCTCGGTGGCTACTGGGTGACGCCTCGTCTGGGGATCCTCAGCCCTTCCCATGAGGGTGGCACAGATGCCCCTCCGATGGTCCTCTTTGGGCTCTCGTGCTCTGGGAGCCTCTGGATGTCTGGGGCCTGGATCTCCTCCATGCCTGCTTCATGCCCTGGGGGACAGGGCTATGGCTCGCTACATCCTCTTGCAGACCATTACATGTGGAAACCATTTGAATACAAGCGCGCTGATCCACACAGGTGTGCACACGGGTGTTCACTGCTCGTAGACTTAAATTACACCTTTCTTGGCTGCTACTTCAAAGCACATTGTGCGCTGTCTGTCCTGCGTGCTGCACAACAACATTGAATATTCAGTATTTACTGCTGTTTACACTTAGCTAGATTAATGCGATGGTGTTGTGTTTAGTATGTTGCTTTGGTATTTTTTTTGCTTGTTTTCTATTCTTCTCTCAACAGGTGATCCAGGAGATTTTTTTTTCTCCCCCCCTTTCTCACTGTCCCTCTTCTCTTCTGTTTTTCTTTTCCTTCCTCTTTCTTTCTCCCTTTCCTATCCCTCACTCATGTCTGTCCCGTCTGTAACATCTGAAAATAAAATATAATAAACAATAAAAACAAAGGTGGATCAAATGGACCAATACGGCAATGCCACGATGATCCATTTGGCAAAGTAAATCCATTGGGTATCCTTGTTGGTCTTCAGACAACAATTCTGATGGCTAAAGAACCAAATGGGACAGGCAAAAAAAACCCAAAAAAAACTTACAGATAGCATGAAGAGCTCAGCCACTGAAAAGCTGCTGGTCCTCTGCACCAAAAAGAACAAGCTAAAATTATTTGGGAATGGGACTAAGATGCCTTCTGGACAGGTGAGGCATTTTAGACACGTCCAGGGTCAACACGTTCTCACTCCCAAAGCATGACATTTTACACTAGGTGACAAATCGTCAATATATTACACCTCGGGAGTGAGAACGGGCTGCCAGGGCAGGATGGATGGATAGATACTACGTTTATTTTCATGATCTACACTTTCTGTATTAGCAGCTATAATTGTTGTGTGCTTTAGAAAGCACAGACTATTTCTCCAGTGGTTAAATGGTAGATACTCAAATTATGCACACCTGCAGGCAGTATTTGGCTTTCCATCACAAAATGTGTGGAGCTAGATCAGCACGATATCCTGAGCGCTTATGTCCAACAATAAATTGTCAGTCCAAAGTACTTCATGAGTGTTAATGCATAGAATCATCATTATTGTAGAACCACCAACAATCTGATTAATAGTTCTACTGTTCATGTGGCTTTCAAGCCCTGCTTAGCATGATAAAACCAACCACTGAGAACCCCTCCAGCTATAAACAGATCCACACCATTTATAACAATAGATTGTAAGTGGTTACTATGATTACTGCCCTTAAAATTATTAATCCTCTTTTGTGTGTATACATACAAATACAAACTCATTGGACACTTTGGCTATACTGCACATGTTGTGCTGATTGTTAGCGTGAATATTTATTCAGGCAATTGTACACTGGCAACTCAGTGAATTAAGATATGTAGTCAAGACGACTGGCTGAAGTTTAAGCTGAGCATTGGAATGGGAAAAAAATTGTTTAAGTAACTTTGACCATAGTATAGTTCTTGGTGTCAGAAATTGCTGCTCTATACAGAATGGTCAAGAGAAAATATCCAGTGCATGTTAGTTTGTTTGGTGAAAAGGCCTTGTTAAGTCCAGAGGTAAGAGGAGATTGGTTGGATGCTTTGAGCTAACAGGAAGACAACAGTAGCTCAAAGAATCATTTGTTATGACCAAGATATGCAGAGGAGACTCTCTGAGCATGCAACGTATAAAATCTTGAAGCATACAGGCCACAACAAGAGAAGCAAAATTGGACGATAGAAGATTGGAAAAATGTTGTCTTGATTTCTGCCTCAACAGAAAGGTTGGGTCAGAATTTAATGTAAATAGCATGAGATTGAAGTGCTTACTGACTTCAAATGACGCCCCATTGAAAGAACAAACAGAAGTTTTTTTTTTTTATTAACCATGCGTTACTCTTTCATTTGTCTACTATCAATACAGTTATTCTTAAATAATGCCACAATTAAACTGATCAGACAAAAAGCCATTACATGAAAATATGACTGCTGAGAAAATAATAAAAAAATATAGACAGAAAGCAAATTTTTGTCCTGTGCAACATTTCCTCTCATGTGTTACTTTGCTTATACAGTACAGTGAAACTGATTTCAGACAAATGGTCTGTTGTATTATTTACAGCATTATACTTTAATCATGACCTTGCAACAAAGGCAAGTTGCAAAAGCAGTTAATGAAATTGTTGGCTTAAAAGCCTTTAATACTGTGATCAGCCAGTTTACTACAACAGACTGAGATGTATCAACAACTGAACAAATAAAAAGTATGCTTTCTTATGACTCTGCTAACTCCCTGACTCAAAGGCAGATTGAAACAAAAATTCAAGCTGAGAATTTGGTTCCATCCCAGCCCCCCCTCTTTGCTTGTTGTACCAGACCCAAGTTGTAGCTGCACCTTTCTTTTTTTCCCCATGTGTTTTGTTAGAAACTTGCATAAATGTTGTCAGTAGAGCTAATTAAATGGTTGCTGTGTGTTTACTAAATGATGTGCTGCTGAAACTAGTTACTGCCTGCTGACCACTAGAAATAATACTTTTGGGACACCGACTCAAAAGCTATCTCCATCTTTTACATTGTGTTAATCCTCACAATTAAAATAATACTAAATGAGAATACAAATAAAAACACAAAACAATTTATAACAATAATTGTTTATATGCACCAAATGCTTTGTAAGTTAACTAAATTGCAGCAGTGAATCTGATCATCAAAATAACAGATTAAAATGCACTGACTTGAATATGGAACTAAATGAATGAATCTGACAACAATTTAAAGCTCTGTGTGATATAGTCATTATTCTGTTGCATGTGGGTGGCAGTGTGGCACTTATGAGAAGTGCAAAGAAATGACTCTGTACAATAAACATTACACCAGCCTCAGTAAATAGCTGTAATGTAGACAGTATATAAATACAGCTGTATCAGTGAGTTATTACCTGCACTGTTTTAACCAGAGTAAATTAACAAGTATTGAAGCTAATTTTTTAACACGGTTTATGGTTGGAATACTTCCATTTCATAGCTGATTGCTATTTAGGTCATACCAATATAAAAGCAGACTAAAAATTAATGCAAAAAAATTGACTCAATTTGTGCTATGAACTGTGAATAAATTACTACTCCCTGAGAGCAGTACATACCAGTATGAAGTGGTATCGTAACCATCAAGATTATAAGTAGACTGCTTGTTTATTCATTGTGAAACAACACAAACTATAGAGGCCTTTTTCCAGAACAAAGACCTGCAGCAAGTGTAAAGCAGGATTAACTGATGACCTTAGACTACAAAGATTCATGCTGCTTTGTTTTTACACCCCTGGCACACAGATGTCAACGGATGCAACAGAGTAACACTGCATTTGAGGGACGCACTGGCAAGGTCAGGTTGCAGAAATCCTCAGCTGGATTATTCCTGTGAAATGAAACAAGTTTCCCTTGAAAGATACTAATGTTTATATCATTGTAAAAGTTTGCTGTAACGGTACTGGGAAGTACTTGTATGGTTTAATCTCATTTGACAAATTATTATAAGTCTGAAGTGCCCAAAAGATAAATGTGTAATTCTGTTTGTAAATTTTGTGAGGACTTTTTGCATATTATAGAAAAAAGAAGAAATCAAACAGACATTAATTTACTTTTGTTACACCGAAACCTTGACTGTGGCATTCTTTGTAATTTTTCATCATCATATTGGTTCCAAGTATTGAATTATTAAATTACAACTGCTTTCTATTTTTCACCATTTTAGTTTTAGCTGATCACCACTGTATTGCTCATATTAAGCATCTACCTGTGTTACTGCTTTGTTTTTGGCTCTGGACGGAATGCTACATGTTTCCTCTGTTGCAGTAACACCCTTACTGTGTAGAATTGTTGATCTAGCAGCTACTGAAAAGCAGATGAGAAATGGTTTTGAGCAATCGAGGACTGCGAGGACAATGTGTGTGCCTGATAGAGCTGGCACCACTTCCTGGATATAAGTCATCAAAGCTTTATCCATTTAAAGCGTATTAATTACCAACCAAGAGGAAATGCTTCATTACAGCTTCACTGCTGGCACTGTACCATGAATCAGTCATACGCAGTGGTCAAAAGGACTTTGGAAGCAAATTCCAAATTATTTCAGAAGGTTATACACTAAAAGTGTAATCTGTATTTTGAATTAAAAAAGAATAATAGAAATATTTCATCCTGCCCTCCAGGCAGCTATAATCTTGGCATGTCCACACATGTAAATAGCTTTCAGATGCACATTTTCCTCTTGGATGTCAGGCCTATTCATTTTCATGTCACTGAATGTAAATCAAACTAAATAATAATGGATTTCAACTAAATTATCCCCCTCCTTTGATCTGTACGTTAACATGGCTGCTTAATGCTGAGAAGAGGCAGACTGCTTTTTTCTCCCTTTCTTTTCAGTCCAGGTGTGACTTTTCTGTGTCCTCTCTGACATGGTGAGATATTATCTTTGTCACATATTTACATTTCTATGAGACAATTGTTGAATATTCAGTGAATTCAGCAAAGACAAATTCTGTTATTATCTGTCATTGCACTCATTTTATTAAATTGGGTAAATCCAACTAAAAGTTATGTATTTTTATGCATTTCTAAGGAAATGGTCTACTTTTTCAACAGCTGAGACAGAGACAGAAAAAAGATTGTGCTTTCTGAACTAGATAAACAGGACAGATATCAGATCATAACGGCCTTGATGTCTAACTCTGGGATATAGTGAAGGGAACCAGGGGACAGGATAAGGGAGGACACTGACAGCTTGTACCCTTGATGGCCAAATCCCGACCCCTGTTGTCCTTCCAAGTTCGGGAGATTTTCCAGCTGATAGAGACTATGTTGTGTGTACCCTGTTTGGCACATGAATTGTTATATCTTTGTATTACGTCTTAATCATTCTATTTATAGTGTTAGGCTAATTTTTACTTGAATTAATCATTTGTAATATTCTATCTTTCCTGTCTTTCTGGGGCTGCTGTCCTCAAGCCATTTTTTTCAGATATTTTGAGGCACAAGTACTCTATAATGTCATATAGATTATATCGATTTGTCTATGCAGTAATTTTCAAGCAATATATTGTAATAAGGCTGAACAATGTACAACAACTGAATAGTTTCAGATGCACTTTATATGTAAACATGATAGCTTGAAAACTTTTAACCTTTTGTCCAAGGTCTTAAAAGTCAACTTAATGATTTTAGTTGTCAAAAAAACCCAAACTTGAAAGTGTGGTATTTGTTACCAAATATCATATAAAGATTTAAAATATCATGTTACAATTGCCCTCTGACCTCCTTCAAGGTTAATAGACTGATCTGAAAGTCGAGGTGATAATAATGCTTTTATACAGCATTTAAAATGTTTCTTACTGCGATCATTTGTTCTGACAACATATAGGCATACAGGGAATGATTGCAGAGATTCTAAATATGACTTATTTTATTGTGACTTTGTTATGTACATTGTAGTAACAGGTAATAACTGTTTAAAAAGGTATGAAAAATGAGCACTGAAAAGAATAATTGCAAATATGCTATTAAGAAATATTAAAGGGAAGCCTTTGGTGCAATTCTGACTGACTGTTGATTTTGGTTGCCAGTAACTGTTGTTCTTAACAATTACATACAATTACATGACTAGTGTTACGACCATTTATCGCATGTGTTTGTTTTGTGCAAACAACATATTCCTGTTTTGTTGTTTCCTTCTCATCACGCAAATGAAACAGTGATTTGTTTTTTTGTGGCAGCTTGGGTCCTGGTGGGTGGGGGGTGGGGTGCTTCATTCATGTTATGACGTGGCCCCTAGAGAGGTTGTAACACAAGTATGTCAGGAAAGATTTAACTTGAATGATTTAAGCATTATTTTAGCATTCAGTTTTTTCTATTTGCTTATTTTTTAAGCAGTGTAAATTTGGTTAGTTGGTGAATTAATTGCAAAGTAAATAACACTAATTGTCTTTATCATTTTTTTACATTTCATATTACAGAATACATATCTTTTTAAACATAACATAAGAAATCCCAAAGTGAAAATTACTACATTATCATTTACATCGGATTCCAAACGTTGCCAATTTGCATGACAATCCATGTCGTATTAACTACGACCGACTAACATTTGGCCTTGTTGAAAAGGTCTCAGTGCCCAGACTAGCAATGTCAGTGGAGCCTGTTGCAGGATTTGGGCAATTCTTTGTGTGTACTGTGATCACATAGTGGTGAAGCACTGGTCAGACTTCTATAGACTCTCTCCAATGGAGATTTTCACCCCATCTGTGACCATAGAATGGAAAAGGGAACAAAGATGAGTGAGTGCATTTCTCGCTTTTTTCAAGTGACACAGTAATCAGTTGGTTTCTGGTATGCAATGCTGATTTTTATTATTTTTTCTGTCCCGTTTGGTTCTTTTGCCATCAGAATTAGGGGGCAGGGATAGCTCAGTAGGTAGAGTGGTGGCCCCATGATCAGAAGGTTGGGGGTTTGATTCCCCTGAACAGCTACCCTGAGGTACCCCTGAGCAAGGTACGTCCCTACACACTGCTCCCCGGGCGCCCAATGGCTGCCCACTGCTTTACTGAGTGAATGGGTTAAAATGCAGAGAGGAATTTCCCCACGGGGATCAATAAAGTACACTTTCTTTCTTTCTTTTCTTCTTCAATTATTGTAATGGTCTATTTGATTCACCTTTTGTTGTTTATTTTATTTATTTCTTATTTTCACTTCAGATACGGGACTTGAATGAGGAAAATAAAGGGGAGAAAGGAAGAGGGGGAAAAACAGCGGAGAAGAGGGACGGGGATAAAGGGCAAAAAAACAAAAACCAACTAAATAAGCAGACAAAAAAATACATATATCAATCACCTGGTTCACCTGTTGAGAAAGAAAAAAGAAAACAAGCAGAAGAAAGCAGAAGAAAACGAGAGCAATACAATAAACAACATCACAATGCTATATGGGAATATATATATGTGCAGCACGTCATATCGACAGCGCACAGTGTGCTTTCAGGTAGGAGCCAAAAAGGGTGTAGTTTGTTTGTGTGAGCACCCGTGTGTACACCTGTGAGCATGAGCGCGCTTGTATTTAAAAGGTTTCTTCATGTAATAATCTGCTAGAGGGTGTGGGGAGCCACAGCCCCGTCCTCCAGGGCATGAAGCAGGTATGGAGGAGATCAAGACTCCAGACATCCAGAGGCCCCCAGAACACAAGAGACCAAGGAAGACCAACAGAGGGGCAGCCGCGCCACTGTCCCAGAAAGAGCTGAGGAGAGTCCCAGATGAGGGCTCACTCAGCAGCCGCGGAGCAGAAGCCAGGGGGGGTTGCAGTGATGCGCCCGTGAGCTCCACCGGCAGCCAGCTGTGCCAGAGTGACCGAGCCCCAGGTCGAGAGGCCGAGGGCACCCCACCCCCGAACTGGCCCGAACGAGCCCCAGGCTCCAGGCCCTGACAAGCAGCCACCAAGGAGTGAGCCGGTGTGTACCTGGACGCCCATCCCCAGACACAAAGAACCACCAACGCACCGATGTCTGAGGGCGTCTGCCACCGGCAGGGGAAGTGGTGGTAGGGGGAGATAGGCCTCCATACCTTGGAGGGCCTGAGATGTTCCCAGAGAGGTGGCGTCTGATACCCAACCTGACATATAGACACAGACATACAGGCCTGTATGTCTGTGTCAATGCTGATGATTCTGTTGGGGAGGAATTGTATGATTGTTATAAGGTCAAAAATTCAATTCTTGTGGGAATTTTCACTAGAGTTGATTCAAAACAGTCAGCTGTTTTATAACTGTTCTTAAATTACTTTATATTTAATTTTGCTAATGAAACTAGACTCAGACTAATTCTGTTCAAATTAGAGGTCTCAAGTAAGTCCACAAATTTGCAGAGCACAAAATTCTTATTCCTTCACAGTGACCACTCTGACATAACATTACTTCTGTTGAAGATATGGCTTCTAGTTAGTTGTATAGAGTGATAAATATAAAAGGACTGCATACACATTCTGGCCTGATATGAGCAGCGCATTCTCATTCAAGACCACCAACTTGTTAGATAAACATACATACAAAAAATGCATTTTGTATATTTTACAAACTTTGCAGATGCATGTCACTAAAATCAACATAAAGTTATGGTGAAAGATACTCAAATGCATTCATCATTACTGGGATACTGAATGTATAATAATGGAGTTCCATTGGATAGCCTCTCATTACTTTTTAATGATGTGTCTTCAGATATGGCCTTAAAAGCTGTCTGTCTCTTTGGGGCTGCATGCAAATTGAACAGAGGTTTCAATCTGGAATGTGAAGGCCAATAGGGATATTTCTGAAAATAACCCCATTTTAATGAGCTTGTTCATTAAATATTTCCATATAAAATCTAGACAGAATTTCATACAGAGGGTGATCACATATAATGACAAATTAGAGGATGGGAAATAAGTGACTGGCATAGCAGAAAGGCATTTTACGCTTTCATATTTGGCAGACATTGTATTCAGTGTAAATACCAAAAAAATGTGTAGCTTAGTACATAATATAACTAGAGAATTAGACAATATAGGCATTGAAAAAATAACTTTTATGTACCTAATTTAAATCTCACCAACTACTACAAGTGATAACCAATATTTTGGTGGTGTTAGTTTAGTCTTTAACTGGATTAAAGCCCTCATCACATTTTATAATGCATTTAGATAGGTGTCGATATTTGAAGCACAGACACATTCGTTGTCTTGCTTTGTCTACAGCAGAGGAAAAAAAATAACAATAAAGGCCAGTTCTGGTAAGTGTCTGTGGAGCAGGGAAATTATTTTACTGCTATTGTTAAATAATTGTCATCATTACCATTGCATTAATAATATAATCTGGAGTTTATATTGCATTCAGGGGTTGAACAGTGTGTGTCTTTCAGAAAGGCTAAAAGTCACAGGCTGACAGGAAACAGGCTTGCAGAGAGTTTGCAGAAGCAGGAAGTTATTTTGAGCAGCAGGCTAAGACGAGGCTTTAACAATGTAACAGATAGCTTTAAGAAGGCCTTAAGCAGTTATGACTATTTTATACATAATGCATATCTATGCTTATTAAAGAGTTGGAGCTCGGTCAATTAATTGGGGGTCAGAAGCTTTGTTTGGCGCGATGTTCGGACAATCTATTGTGCAAGTGACTTGGAGCCATAGAAGGAATTGCAATACATGCTTACAAAACACTTATATATCAGATCATTTTATATTAAGCTTTTAGTAGGGGTTCTTGATTAAAACATTTATTTAGTAGAAGACATACATATAGTCTCAGTGAGCCTCTGGTCTGGTAAAAGGTCAGAAGTGCAACAGGTGAATTGAGAAAGAGCATTTGAGGACGAGACACAGACAGTAGGTGAAGAGGTGACACAAAGAGCATGTGAGGTCAACACATACACACACACATGAGTTAGATTTATTTAGAGGAGAGATTAGTCATGTCTCAGCAAGAAAGAGGAACAATTCACTTTAAGACAAGAACGGAAAGTACCAGCCATGAAAATAGAAGATGATCTTCTGGGTGAAAAAGCTATTGTGGTGTTGATCTGATCTATGTATAAAATGTATCTGTGACGCATGAAGGGGCGTCAGTAAATCAAACCCTGATGCTATAAAATATCTGTTCATGCTTTAATTAAGTTGGAGATCACTTGCTGTCGGCGTACAGAGTATCTTCCCACACGTGTGTATTCATTAAAATCATTGTTTGACCAAGACCTTCTGGACCATGGGTGGTTTGTACTCTCCCTCCTCAATTGTGAACCTTAACATGTCCCAGTAGAATCCAGCCATCAGTAATAAATCAGTGATGAATCAAACATATCTTCTGTCAACAAAACCCTAAGCACTTGGTTCTTAAAGTTTTTCTGCTATGTCCCACTCAGAAGATTAAAAAAAAACACCTCACGACTCACAGATCTCACATTTTATTTACATAACACAATAGCATTTTCATTCAAGAATATAATATATTAAATATTCTTATTCATTCTACTTCCTTAGATTCCAAGGATTACATCTGGTCATCTGTGCCTCACCTTCAGTGGCTGCAATAAAAACACTAGGCTAATTTACTTTATGTGATGCAACAATCTGAATGGGACCTTTACTGTTATTACTTACTTTTCCTGCTATCCTGTTGACTGTTAAATGGATTGAAGAATAACTGCACGGCTCATCCTTGTAGTTGAGACAGTAAATATAAGGCAGCAAATCAAAAAAAAATCAACACGTGAAATACGTATGGCAGTCAGCTGTTCATTTGTGAATTCTTGCAGATTGCGGTTAACAACTTACCTGTAGTGTTTTGTTTTGTTCCCCCTTACTCGTTTTTCAACCCAGTATTAAGAGTACATTTTGATATGTCAATTTGAGACCAGACAGCAACTTAATCACCTCTACTCTAACTTAACATTTGAAGACATTGTACCAAATTGGAAATAAGTGCTGTCTGAAAGGCCTAATTTGAGGTAAGAAAGGAACCTTAACCAGAGAAGCATTTTTCTTCATTACTGGATCATAGAACCAGACAGTGGCGAAAATTCAAAGTGCCTGGAATATGTATAAAAAGACTGAAGATGCTATACTTTTCAGCGTCTTAGAAAACTTACTGCACAAAATTACAAATACAAAGACTTTCATTGACATAGAATCAAGGTACCAGGTGCTACTGGTTGTGGTATTCCCTGCGCATACTACACCAGCACAAAGCAAGAATGATCAAACTAACAATAATGTATAGATAATTAGGATTACTGTGGCACTGTATATGAAGTTTCAGTGATACTGGCAGTGGAAATGGCACAGAGGGTAGTTTTTATAGTTTCAAGCATCTCCTCTGATGGGACATTGTCAGTGAACTTGAGACTCAAACTCTTGGTTGGGTGGCTACCTTGGGTTTAGCCATAATCTTCAGCTTCAGCTTAGTAGATGTATCTGTCACTGTATTTGGCTGGGCGTAATTTAATTCAGTTCCACTGATTGCTTCTACCAGGCTTGATTCACTATTTCCATACTGCTCACTATTATTTCCACCGTACTGTGGCTTTTCAGTCTCCAGCTTCAATAGTAACTGCCTTCTATTCAAGTTATTGCACTGGGCACAAATAAGGACACTGCTAACAGCAGTTACATACAAACAGACTAACACAGTACAGAATTGTCCTGATCATAAAGGATCTCCCCAAAGGTAATACAACATAGGCCGTATCTAGCTCACCACAACATGAAAATTCCTGCCATCGTAACAACCAACCCGAGAAGGCACGATACACGAGCACAGCTTAGAAAGCACTGGAAATAACACCTGAGGGCCAAAACACTAACTCCCGATTGATAAAGCAGTACACCTGAACTCTAAGACATGGCAAACCAACCTGACCACCAATAACATTCATCAGAAACTCACTGAGACTATGGCAGACAATGCAAAGGCAACTGCACAGATAAACAGATTATACCATTAAGATGCACAAAGGTCAGTCATAAGACCTTCAGAACGTAAGACAAGTGCTGAGAAGAGATCTGAACAGTAGGGATAAGATCCAAGCTGTCAATTCAGATGCCATACTGATCATCAGATACCCAGCTCTGAACACTAGAAAGAGGGAGGGCAAGAACTAGTAAGATTGTGCCAGAGCCACAAACATGGATGAAAACTGGAGCATCTGCAAATACATCAGGACAATGGCTTCCCAAAAATGAGCTGCTAAGAAGGCCTCAGGCAGCTGAAGAGAGACACTGATGGGGAACAGGAAGAGGAAGTATCATGGATAACCAGGATTCATAATGGTTGGAGTCTACCACAACCGACAGGACCTAAACTGTAGACTGTGCAAAGGTGCCCACAAAAAAGTCCTAGTGTACCCCAGATGTAAGATCCACAACCAAGTGGCTGGAATACTATAAAGGAACATCTGTACCACATATGGACTAGAAGTGGCGGACCACCAGGTGGATCAGAAGGTTGCGTGTTCAACTTACGTCGGAGTCACCAATGTGGAGGTATGTAATAACGACAGGAGAGGTCTCAGTGTCTCACTCCAACTTTATTAACTGACTCTCAGAACTTCACATATAGTAAGTGCCAAAATCTCCACCCCAGCACTTCCCTTCAACTTGGGTGTGAGTGGAGCCACCTGGTGGTCCGCCACAACACCATCAAAGGTGGTTGAAAGCAACAAACAGAGCTAAGTTTCTGTGGGACAGATAAACAGTTGCTGACCAACCAACCAGACAAAGTGGTGGTTCACAAGGAGCAGAAGCCTTCATTTGTGATCAACATCAGGAAAAAGGACCACATCACAATAAAGATGTTCCAGTGACTGGAGCAGATGTAGAAGATAAAGTCCAACAAGGTGTTAATGTTAAACGGAGCATTAGAAGCACATCAGACATGTCAGTATAAAAGAGTGCAGTCCTGGGAACTATATTAGAACAGGTCTAAAGTTTTGTGTCTTTCCATGTTTGTAATTGTCTGAATGGAAAAATTTTAGATGAATACAGTTACAAGCATTTTCTTTTTTTTTTGCATAAATATGACTAATAGCATGAGCTGATTTTCACTCAAATCCTAAAAGTAGAGAGATAGCCAGCATATTGAAAATATTAAACTTGCTTACTTATCAGTGAGCAAAAATTAAAAAAAAAATAATATTACAGTTTATTTCACAATCAAATCATTTTCTAATTTCTCTCTTACACCTGGTCATGTTACTCAGTATTAACATTCTCACATTATCAATACAAACACCAAAGCGATGTGTGCTAATGATGTTGGACACTGCTATTAGATCCACTGAGTGTCCCTTCCTTTTAGACACGTCACTCTATGAGCACACTTTCCCCATTCTACCCATTTCCTAGACCATTTATTCACTCCAGGTCTCTATATCTCACACAGCTAATGTGACATTTATCCGTAATTAGACTCTTACATATTTTAATAGAAAATGATATCCCTTAAGGTCTCCCTGTCATTTGCATGGGCAGCTCTGATGATAATCGGGTCCTAGAAAAAACATTCTCGATGACATGGGCTGTCATCCCAAATTAGCAGGCGTGAAATCCTTATCAGGGGAGTGACCTTCCAGAGCACTGCTCAAACTTGGGCAGCATGTGTGAAGAGAATGGTCTGTAAAGACACATTTCTTATTTGCTCTTTGAAGCCTATTATATTAGATGTCCAAGACCACTGACCACAGATGTTGTATTGCACATTATTGTACAGTGCAATTTGCTGTACAAAGAACTATTTTTACTTTGATATATTAGGCATATATTCATCATATTGCAGGGTGCTGGTTCAGCTTTTAACCAACTTTATTGTGCTCAGCTGAGTTAAGGCTCTCATTTTAGTTGCACTGTTCTTTTCTCTTCTTAAATTAGGCAGCAATTTGTTTTGTTTTTTTTGTTGACAGTTTGTTTAGGGTTGCTCAGTATGCTTTTTCCATAAAACTATTCTTGTGAAGGCTGCATTCTTATGACCAACCACTAGTGAGATACATTAGTTGTAATGATTAAACATGTCACTTACTTATTAGACTATGATATGGTACACAGAACATGACTTGTTACTAAGGAATGAACTGATAATGAAGCATTAGGTAGTTAATGACATTAAGCAGCAAATGGTTATGATCTACAGGCAAACAGAGGAGGAGAATAGGAAAAAGACAGAGGTCTGATTTTAGCTTTGGTATGGCTATGTTTATGCTTATTGGTGTAAGTGTGGAATGCCAACAAACACAATATGAGGCAGACTTTAGTGTGCAGTGATATTGTCTAGTTTGCTGATGTGGATGTATTGTTTCAAATTCCCTTATTTTGAGCTCCGTTTCCCTCAGATCTCAGATGTAGTGACACCATACTCAAGTTGACCATGTTCCAGTATTAGTGGGAATAACAAGATTTCTGTCATTCACACTTGTAATATCTAAATGCAACACCTGTTTTTTGGTTTTAAACACACCTCTGAAGCACATTGACAAGTACTCTGATCTGGTCAGTTTGCTGTTTATGGTTTATTAAGGGAGCACAGATAACAAAATCTAGAGTTTTTCTACGGTTTACACTCGCAGCTGACATCTTAAATTGTGAAGTTGGGGTTGGGATTTCTGACTTTCCCCTTCAAATGGAATGTAGGATAACACACTTGTCCCAATGCAACACAGGGCAAATACATGAATGCATACAGTACAAGTAACTGTGTAGTAGATTGTAGCCCAAAAAAGAAATATTTGCATCTTTCACCCAATAAGTGCACCATTATTCCAAAGAAAAATGAAGATATACATTAGTGTGCAGTGGCAAAAGCTTCTGGTCAGATGATTTTTGTCACAGTATACATTTCAAAGAAATAAAAGGAGCCATTTAACTATATTATTATCATCATCATTTACAGTAGAAATTGAGAGCCTTTATGCAAATTACACATTCATATGGTACATTTTATGTGGTCAGTGAAGGTTCTGTTTTAAAATGACTATACCTGTTATATTACAATGGCTCCCTTTAAACAGTGAAAAATTCTAACTGTGACATATTGTGATAAGTCTTTCTATTAAGTCCATCTGATAATATCCTCTGCTTCACTTCTGTACCAGCTCTTTTGTTTTCTCCTGTATGTGTCACACTACTCTCTCTCCTTCAGTTCTCATCTCCCCATGATCCTGGTCATAAAAATGATGCAAACACTATATCACTATATTCATGTGCTTTTTTTCTTTTTTCTTTTGACGGTTAAATCACAAACACACATTTTTTTTAAATCTCCGTATCAGTTATTTTATGGTGCATTATAAATGCTTTCATGACTCAGGGTACAGGTCTTTTAACCAATTTACTGATCTTAAATCCTTTGCATAAAGAAACACACACACAAGACTCAGGGCCTGCATGCATTAAATAAATATCTATTATAATTTTCTGACTAACTGTGGTAATAACAAAACATTCATATTCCCGAATTGTTCATGACTGCGTCATGTCTCCAAGAGAAAGACATTTTGCTATATCTGTTCAGGTCATTTAATTAAAAGTCCCATTGTTTCGCATTGTCGGTGTTCTGCAGTCCTCTCAAATTCTTCCTTAATTCAAATTGGAATGTTTTACTTTGCCTTTTCGAGCAGAAAGTGACTTTTTTGCACAGCTAATCCATAAATATTCAGCCTCATAGCTTAGTACAAGAACAAGCTTTGACTTCTGTAGTTTATGATAATATATAATTTTCTGCTCTATGACAACTGCACAGGAGGGATTTCCTCACTACTGTAAATTTTGTAACACTTACAGTTATGCATCATTTAAGAGAGATGTGACTATGGCAGACATGATGGTGGTACTTTCTCCTGCTGAGTGTTAATTTCTGATAAAACATGCTCTGTAAATTGGCTGTTCCACCTCTTTATTCATTTTGTTTGAAAGATGTTATTCACTTGCAAATGTTAGCATCCCAGTAAATTATGGACACACCTTGAAAACATAGCTGACAAGTGTTAGCAAGCCAATTCCCAAGGTCTGCTTTTTCATCCAACTTTTATGGCATTTGGCTTAAAAAATAAAGAGCTATGTAAATTTGGTGAAAGCCAAATTTCAGGCTTTACAAACAAAGTGGCTATAGAGTGGCTATGGAGGCTACATCTAAAGTCTGTGTGATTTACACAACTATAGGCGAGCCATTGTGTCCCTTGAAAATGTATATTTTCATAAATGATGTGCATTGTTCGAGAACCACTAAATATAACCATGGCAGCACTCTGCCATTCTTTCTCTCCCTCTCTTCTCTCTTTTTGAGTATACTTGACATCCTTGACTGAAGTATTGCCAAACTGAATTAGACATCTTCCACTGCCTCATTTACCAACAATGATAACCCTTGTAAATTGTGCATACCCTCTCTCATTTCTTTGCATTTGAAGATGAAAGTTCTCTTACAAAATCATGATGTTGCATATTTCTAATTACTTATAATTGGATATAACTTTATCCTTGAATTTTATTATGGGGCGATCGTGGCTCAAGAGTTGGCAGTTTGTCTTGTAATCGGAAGGTTGCCAGTTCGAGCCCCAGCTTGGACAGTCTCGGTCATTGTGTCCTTGGGCAAGACACTTCACCCATCGTCTACTGGTGGTGGTCAGAGGGACCGGTGGCGCCAGTGTCCGGCAGCCTCGCCTCTGTCAGTGAGCCCCAGGGTAGCCGTGGCTACAACTGTAGCTTGCCTCCACCAGTATGTGAGAGTGAATGAATAATGGAATTGTATAGTGCTTTGAGGTTCTCGAAAAGCACTATATAAATGCAATCCATTATTATTATTGAATGTGTAAGTTATATGTTTCTGAATATTACTCAGACAACACCTCTGCTAGTATGTATTATAAATATAAAGATGGGTACTCAGATACTCAGGATTGAATGGTTAATTGTTTGTTTAATTTGCTCTCATTTAAGCAAATCCTAATATGTTTTACAGGTGTTGGTGTCACTTTTATAAGAAAACAATTATTATCAAAGCCTTCCATCCTTCCATTTTTTGCAGCAAAAAGACCCACTGCTATTACTTTTTAAAAGTCAAAGATGAAAAACAAAGTAAAGCTAAAGATTTTTTAAAGGCTAAAGAGATTGTATACAAATTCTAGATCCAAAATAGAGCTGTTAGTCTCCAGTGTTTTTATCTTACTGCATGCCAACTTTTTAAAAAAATTCATTCTCCACTCTGTACTATGTCTCGTTTCTCTTCAATCTGTCACTCTCTCCATATCAGGGGAACTCTTTACTCAAGAATGAGATTAGATGAGTAGGTGGCTGAGTGCAGCAGATTGGGAGTAAAAAGTGAGACAAAGCAATTGCATTTCATATTGAATTGGGAATAAGGGACAACATGGACTCCCCTTGCTCACCTCTCATTGCCTGGACTTTCTGAAGAGGCCACTGAAAGTCCATACGAAATTGAATGCCTTATCAGTTGGCCTGATAAACCAAAAGTTGTCATTTGTCTTTTAACTTTGACTTGCATTTTTGTGGAGAAATCAACGATGGGTGTAGTCCATGTGATGGCACAAATTGGTGAGACTCCCTTATTTCAAGGAGTGTTTTGGTTGCCCACATTTGTGTTTTTGTTTTTTTTTTGTTTTTTTTTTAAACATATTGGGATGAGATGATGGAGTGCTGAGTTATCAGCTATAGTTGCAAGCTTGGTTAGCAAAAAAGCATTAAAAAAATTTACAGTCACACACAAACCTACAATATGGTGCTAACTGGATCATTAATGAAATACCAGAATTTCACTCGCCAACACTGAAGTGTAATACATAGCAATCCAGATTTAGTCCACATGACTTAGTAAATTTTTGAATGTGGGTTTTTTCTGGGTTTATTTATGTTTTTTGGGTTGTATTCTTGGAGTTCTTGCAGTGCAGGTCGTTGGTTATGTTTCTCCGTGTGTCATTCAGTTTTGTCTATGTAGTGCTGTCAGTGCGCCCCAGGGCAGCGGTGGCTACAATGTAGCTTGCCATCACCAGTGTGTGAATGTGTGTGTGAATGGGTGGATGACTAATTGTAGTGTAAAGCGCCTTGGGGTCCATAGGGACTAAGTAAAGCGCTATACAAATACAGACCATTTACCATTTATGTAACAGTGTAGCAGTTAGTTCCTGTTTTACTTTGGTAGTTTGCTGTCTCTGGTGTTTTTCTTTGAGCTTTACTCCCCCCCCCCCGAAGATTGTCAACATTGTCTACACCCATGTTTTATTCCCTCAGCTGTTTCCACTTCCCTGATTATCCTGTGAGTATAAATAGTCCTGTCTTCCCCTTTGTCACAGCATCTGTTAAGCCTCCCATTCTGTTTCCCTCTCTGTACACCTGTGACTGATTTGGATTTCTGTTTGCTCGCTTTTGGGGTTTTATGCATCAGCTTAAATAAAATGGCTTTCCCTTTGTTCATTTTGTCTTCTGCCTGTGTTATGCATTTTGGATGCTCTAAAAAGTAACAATCTGTCACAGTTTTTTGTGGCTTTAGATTTCTGATTGCTCTGATACTTTATTACCTTATTGTTTTAAGTGATCTATTATGGTTAGTATTATCATTTTAGTAATCATCATTTGTTGTTGAAAGTTTATTGTGTTTTCTGAAGCTTTTGTGCTTAACCCTTGGGTTTTTACTGTTAAAAGGTGGTTCCCTACTTACCAGGGTACTTCACCATGTTAACTTATGCTCCAGACCTCACCTGTTCTGGTGGAGATTATTTTCAGGTATTAAATCACCAACTACTGACAAATCAGTTCCACGGAAGAAGTCGTCATGATTGTGAGCAGTAAGAGGGTCGAAGGGGTTTCAAGCAGGGGTTTATTATTCTATATTTTATTTTCCTCTTGGCTGCAAATTGAAAAATGTTAATGTTTTAAAAGTTTTAATGTATGACTCTAAAACAGGCCATCTGCTTGTACCTGTTGTCCTTAGATCAAATTTGCAGACTATACCATGAAAAATGTTTTGTATTTAATCTTTACTTTATGTCCTCTCAGGCCTTCAAAAACCTCAGAAGCTGTGGCTTAAAGACTAAAAACTCAACGTATCTTACACACGTAAACATTATTTAATTCAAAACCTATTTGTAATCTGCAAGATTGCCCCCTATCTTAATGATAGGAATATGATATTGATAAATCAGTTGAAGTTTACTTAACTTCATATAGCTTAGACTCTATTAACAAAGTAGTGCTTTTCCAGTCTTAGTGACTAGACTCACATACATTCATACAGTACTTTTAATATTGCTGATTTGTTGCTTCCATTCTATATTTTATGTTTAACATTTTCATTTCTTTCTAATTGAAGTTATCTTGCTTTGTTAGTTGCTCTGCTGACAGTAGACTTACTCATGTTTGTAACTGGTCATATGCTGCCAGCACCACACCTTTCATGCAGACATGGTCAGAGCTAGATTGATCAACCCTGGGTTAACCTATTGAGCTGATAAGCACTTTCGTGTGGTTGTTTAACCTGATTGATGATGTGTAGCCAGATATGTTGAACAGATATGCTGTACAGGGCCCTAGTCACCTCATAGTCACAGTTTAAGTTGATTTCGCCATTAGAGCCAAGCTTTTACACCAGTAATCATTAAACATTAAAACAGTTCAGTAGATGTTTTTGCAGGACAAGCGGGCACACAAATATAAATAAATGGGTTCTTAAAGAGGTATTTAAAATAGCTGAGAAAGGAACGCCTGACTGATGTAAGTCTCTCACCTCTGGTGTAAGCTGATGTGACCCTTGATTCTTTTACTGCATATTGATTAGATTTGGACCTAATTTTACCCCCAGCCCAGAATTCTATAATCATCAGCTCATATTTTCTTGTAAACTTTGTTTGAAAACAATAAAACCGTTATAATTCAAATCCTGTCAATTATTAACATATCATCTCCATATGAGTAGTATTGTAATACAAGTATATACATAAAGAAATCTCTGCACACCTGAATCAATGCCAGGTGCATAGAGGAATATTATTTAAAAAAAAAAAAATATGGACTGACGTTAAAAGAGATGCAAGCTTCATACTGCTGACCTCTGTTGTGATGTTGCCTTAGGTTGTTATCTTACAATCCGTTTCTGGCTCTTTATCCTGTAACACATCTGTCATGGGTGTCATTGGAGACTGACAAGGAATGAATACAGAAAGAGAGTTTTGCAAGATACTCTGTGCCACATCTGTGACTGATCTGGGAAAATCCCTAACATTTTTATGGGCAGTTCAAAGATGTAGGGTCTGTAGCAAGAGATAATTTTGTCACCTTTGCTGGCCTCACTCTGAGATCAAGAGTGTAGCCTACAGGTCTGTCTGCATTGTCCCACTGCACTATAAGGGAGCAGGAGAACTGACCATTCTCCCCCAGCAAGAGAAGCTCAGAGAACAGAAGCTGTACAGTGTGAAATCTGTGTCATGGTCAAATGTTTACACCTCTGTCAAATGACTGGCATCCTACAGTGTCAGGCTGTCAGAAGGCATGTACCAAGATATATTACATATAATACCAAGTGAGCACCAGCAATGTATTTCAGAAACCTCCTAGGTAAGACATCACAAAAATAAAGGGTGGACATTATAGAGGTTGTGAAATTCAATTATTGTCAACAGTTTTAGAGAAATATGTCCCGTGTTTACAAGGGGATCAGAGAATCTGTGAAATAGTCAGCAGCACTGACCTGACATTAGTACTTTGTGTTGTTTTTAAATGTTGCTACAGTACAGACAACATTCAGAACAACTCAGTTTTGCACAGGAGGACCAACACTGTAAATTGGAACAAGCAGAAACATAACCACAGCAGCTTGGAGGTCTCTCCATCTCAGGACAGCCAGGCCAGTCTTTATCCCACTCTTTGCTGGAGGCCTTTTTAGCTCAAGAACATTTTTTCAGAGGAAGAAAATCTGAAATGTTGCCTCCAGCTGAATGTACTAGACTGCACTCTTCCCTTTCACTTTTCCTGTGTGGGAGATTGTGTTTCTGTAAACACAGGAAGGCCAAGGCTTCTAAGAGAGGTAATGGAATTTAAGTCATGTCACTCTGCTTTTGTGCCTCAGTTTGTTTAGTTCTTCTGCATCTTTTTCAGAACTGAAAATTTTAAAGTGGAAAGTAAGTGTGTGAAGACTGGACCATTGGATGAGTTTGTATCATGTCTTATTTTAAGGTTTTAAAGGATGGAGTCAGGGTGGAGGGTGGTCTATTCTTTATTTAAATAGCAGTGTTAAAGGGATATCAGGAAACAAATGAGACTTGATTGGGCAGGTTGCCTGTTGGCTTAATCAAGTGTCTTCCTTTCTAAAAAAATATCTCTTTCATTTATTTCCACAGAAATGCTTTTAAATGTTTCTGTTCATTTCACTTTGGCTTGTATTACTTAATTTTAATGAATACACCATAAATGTAGGAGAAATGTATGTGAAGATTCATTTTTTACAGTGTCACTAGTTCTACTTACTGGAAGTAAAGTAAAGAGACTGGGAAGCACTTGGGGGTCATCTTATAAAACTACTCAATGCTATCCACTGTCACAAGTAATATGTGATTTGGCTTCATTGAATCCGGTTGCTCAAAGTAATTTATATTTAATATTCAGTGACTTTTAATGCAACCATAATTCTATCACATCAGTCTTACCAGTCTTCCTCTCCTTCTTTCCTTTCTTGGCTGTCAGAGGCCTTGTTGACCTTATTATGAATAGTTTGACCTTTTCACAGGCTGACTTCCCCAGTTGTGGACAAGGGCACATTACAGGTAAATGATCAGCCGAACAGAATGGCTGACAAGGGCTCAGATGGACAGGACAGTAGGTGGTAGAGTGCTGTAGTTGGGACATGGGCATGGAAAGCTCTTGGATGTTAGAAACGAGGGCAGGGATGAGGGGAAAAAAAGATGAGATACACAGAAGAGTCAAGACACCCTGGCATGCTGTTCACTGTCCAGATGACCTCTCTCACTTTTTCACAGCAGAAGGATAAGCCTGCCAGCAACTCAGTCCATCATGTTGACTCCAACAGCTGAGCAACATCTGTTCATTAGACTTGACAGATGAAAGAGGAGCCCATGAAGATAAAAGAGAGCACATCCAACATAATATATCTCACATATAATTACGAGGACCTTGTATTACATAGCAGCCCTACTGCATTTCCAGTCTCTTGCACATGTGATCTGCACACCAAGCTGCACAGATAGGTAGTGAGAAAGGGAATTGTGAGTGGTAATCGAGGCGTTTGCTTCATCCGTCACGCTTCTTTCAGCTCTATTGTACTGTGCTGAAGGTCTTTCTCTCCATTACATTGTTTTGTTGCTTTTTTCCTCAGCCTCTGAAATGTCACAGGGAAATGGGCACAAAGCATGGACATGGATGAGAACCGATAAATAATGCAGCATACATTAACATCCCCCTCTCCTTTACCCACATCCACCTCGTTCCACCTGCAGACAAGACGGTATACACTTGCGCGCACGTTCCATACACATGAAGAAACATGTAGAAATCATTTTTATTATTTATAATCAAAATGTTTAATATGCGTCTAAAAATGATCAGTAGAATTAATGTTCTGCTGATGTAAGAACTTTCTAATTTCTTTACTTTTTTTTCTATATTTTATAAGTCAGTGAGCATCTTTCAGGTTTTTCAGGCAAATTTAGCTCTGTTGCACCTGAAGAGGACATATGTAATTGTTGCGATAAGCTTGCAATTGCGGGTAAAGCCGTATCCACACAGAAAGCTTTTCAGCTGTAATTTTCAGTTGTCCATTTGACAAAAAAAGATGCACTTCAATTTTAATTATTCCAGCTGCCTAAACTGGTGCTATAATGGCTCGAATTTTACCCACACTATACGCACTTGTACTTTTGCAATTCTATTTTCCTGCTTTCAGTGTGAGGAGCTACAGCGACTGTGTATTGGGCTCTGAGTGTTGTCAAAATGTGGGTGACCTACAGCTCAGTGTTGTGTCTGAAAAAATCCTGATACAGGTGCCTCGGCTGAATTGTTAAGGGGAGGCTCACTATGCCTTCTGCATAGTTTTTAAATATAGTTTAGTGCATTGTGTAAACAGGTTTTGCACCCATTTTATGCATAATTGTTGATACATTATATTTTGTCTAAAACACTAGTGAAAAAGTAGGTAACACAGATGTTATTAACACCTTTTAAGGAAGGATGTGCACGTTTTACTTTATGCATACAAAATACAGATGATTGTCTCTGACCATTACCCATCTGATCATCCGCATCATCTCATTTTGTCATGTGGAATACATCAAGGAACACACTCGTCAGCACAGCTTTTCTTGGCAGCCAATTCTTATAGGTCTTATGGCCATGCTTCAAACATCAGAAACACAATCCCCTGTCTTGCAAAAATTCTATTTTCTCCTTGAGTAGTTTGCTTCTCATCTTTCTAAATTACTCTCACTGAGGCTCTCCTTTACAAAACAGACCATTACTTCAGAACAGTGAACATTTTGAACACTCGCCTAAGCGTGTTCTGCACAGTTGGTGTGCATAGTACTTCCCACCATGTTGACATTTTCATTTGTGATTTAAGCTGTGCATGCATTGTTTGGTTATGAAACTTGTTTGCAGAATGTTCAATCAAAGATTAGATGCGTGGTAGTTTTGGATCTAGTCACAGAATTAATTATAATGATAATATATAAAGTAACTACAGTGTAAATCATGTCGCTGGGAATGCATAACAACTTCTTCCATATTCAATGTCCAGAAACAAAAAGTGTAAAACCTGCAGTACAGGTTCAGCTTCTCATGGTTTTAAGTGTTTACGAGTAACAATAGAGGAATTAGAATTTACACTGCTGGCTTTACTTTAAAAATATGCTAATATATGCTAATGTATTCCCTTAGTAAAACCTGAAATGAAGAAGTAAGGAGTTCAATATACTGTGCCAAGGTTCTACAAAAATATTTTAATGGCTGCAGTTAGGTACATTGATTCCATGTCTATCTCCTTACTCAAATCTCAAATAAATAACTTGATAACCACCAGTGTGAAACAGTTTAGGATGACTGCAATATTTAAGCTGAGTAAAGTCACATAAGAAAGCAAATAAAATATACAACTTGCTTTATAAGACATGCCCCAGATCTACAGTGCGTGAAATTATTATTTGATTCCTTGCTGAATTTGTAAGTTTGCTCACTTATTTAGAAATGAAATGCCTTGGATTTTTATGATAGTGTCATTTTAATGGAGAGAAATAGAATATTACCAACAATTTATAAAAATATATAAATGTTCACTGGCAAACTTAAGATGGGCCTATGCATGTTTCTTCTTAAGTAGAAGGACATTCTGAAGGGCTGCAAGATTTCAGTCATTAAGGCGTAGTGTTGTGTTTTGGGGACTGTGGTCTCAGCTGCTTTCAGGTCATTAACAAGGCGTTTCCATGTAGTTTGGGGCTGATCCACCATCTTTTCATGATCATTGTCACGCTAATAGATCTTCCATGCAGCTCCAGTCCAAGGACGATTAATGGTCATTTTATATTTCTTCCATTTTGCACCAACAGTTGTCACCTTTTTCATCAAGCTTGTTGCTGGTGGTCTTGTTGCCCATTTTAGCCTTATGCAGGTTTACAGTCTTGTCCCTGATGTCATGGTGGTGGAGAGGCTAGATTGGAAGAAATGATTCTGTGGACAGGTGGGTGTTATTTACATAATACACTGAGATCAGGAGTATCGATCGGTTGGTCGGTCGTGTGCCCATGTGGCCCACATGGGCACACATCCAGTATATGGGAAAATGCAATTAAATTCATAAATTTTTTTTGTTTTTTTTTAATAGACACTGTTAATTTCTTTGTAAGTGAGCCAACTTGCAAATTCAGCTGGGAATCAAATAATTATTACCCTCACTGTGTCACGGGTAGTACTATAATACAGCATGCTCGCTGTTCATTTAAAGAAGTGCTCATTTACAGTAAATAGATACTGTAGGAGTGAAAGTGAGTAGGGATAATACACCAGATTTAAAAAAAAGCTGTGTTATGTTTAGTTGTTTTAAAACTGGAAACAAGTTGCTGGATATATATGCATACTTCAGAAAGCTTAGAGGCATTTAAACACTTTCATCCATGACTTCTGTTGATCTTCCTTTGTATTTCTTTGCATGGCCAAATTAGATACAAAAATTTTTTCTCTCACTGTTGATGATGCATTTACCGTATATGAATCAATTATTTCTAAATGTTCTCTTTAACGTTTTTTCTTTCTACTTTGTCACTCTCAAACATCATCAAGTTGTCTTTAAGTAGTGTGAATCATGTTTCTGTCAAAAATACTGTAGTTTAGTTCTAGCCCTAAATAACAAAAACAAAGAAAAAGAGATGGAAAAAGAGGAAAAGGAAGACAAATGCACTGTTTTTTGTTACCCTAGGAGGCACTGTTGTTCCTAGATTGAGGAAAGCTGATTTGCAGCCACAACTGATCGCGCCAGCCCTCTTCAATATGGAGACAGATTAAACATGAAGGAATTCAAGGATAAAATGTTGGGGAGATGTATGAGAGCCACTGGTTCATTCAAACATACATAAATTTTGTACATACCAGTGGTGGCTGGTGACACAAGAAGGATCAGCTCCTGTGGAGGACATGAGGAGTGAAAAGCTCCACAAGAGGTTTTAAGAACAATTTGGATAAACCTCCTCTTTAAATAGTCCAGAAAAAGTTAATGCACAAAAACAGCAGAACAATAATCTGAAATACTGGAAATGCTTACTGTAAGTTTATGGCCCATGATCACACTTAATATGTGGATCATTGCTGTGAACAGATGTGACAGCTCACCTGTCTGATGGTCCTGATTGATCCTGTATTTGTCTAAAATAATTATGAATATTAATAATATAAAACTATGAATGTTCTAAATAATAATAATATAAATAAATATGCTCGAAAGCATAAAAGCATCTATGAAGCAACACAATTTTGTGACAAAATAAAGGACCTAAAGTGCATATATGCACTTTAGGTCCTATTTTTATCAGAATCAGAATCAGAATCAGAATACTTTATTGATCCCTGGGGGAAATTATTTTTTGTTACAGTGCTCCATTTTAAACCAACATTAAGACAAGACAGACAATACGCTAACTAAGAATAGTACAATATATACATATATATACATACATACATACATAAGTCACTTATAAATAAATATTTGGAAAAGAAACATGTGTAGCTGTACCAGCAAACAGTGTGTTAAGTGGATGCGTTGTACAGGGAGATGGCCACAGGCAGGAATGATTTCCTGTGTCGTTCAGTGGTGCTTTTCGGTAATCTCAGTCTCTCACTGAACGAGCTCCTGTGACTGACCAACATGTCATGGAGTGGGTGGGAGGTGTTATCCAACATTGTCTTTATCTTGGACAGCATCCGCCTCTCCGACACCACCTTGAGGGAGTCCAGCTCCATCCCCACAACATTGCTGGCCTTACGGATCAGTTTATTAAGTCTGTTGGCATCTGCGACCCTCAGCCTGCTCCCCCAGCATGCAACAGCATAGAGGATCGCACTGGCCACCACAGACTCATAGAAAATCCTCAGCATTTTCTGGCAGATGTTGAAGGACCTCAGTCGCCTCAAAAAATAGAGACGACTCTGGCCCTTCCTGTAAAGTGCTGTGGTGTTTTTAGCCCAGTCCAGTTTATTGTCAATGTGTACTCCAAGGTATTTATAGTCCTCCACAATGTCAACACTGACCCCCTGGATTGAAACAGGGGTCAAGTGTTTCCTGGTCTTCCTGAAGTCCACGATCAGTTCCTTGGTCTTTGCCACGTTGAGCTGCAGATGATTCTGCTCACACCACGTGACAAAGGAGTCGACCACAGCCCGGTACTCTGTCTCATCATCCCTGCTGATGCATCCAACCACCGCAGAGTCATCAGAAAACTTCTGAAGATGGCATGTCTCTGTGCAGTGGCTGAAGTCTGTGGTGTAGAGGGTGAAGAGGAAGGGGGAGAGGACAGTCCCCTGTGGTGCCCCTGTGTTGCTAATCACCTTGTCAGACACACACTGTGGGAGACGTACATATTGTGGTCTTCCTGTCAGGTAATCAACAATCCAGGACACCAGAGAAGCATCCACCTGCATCGCTGCTAACTTATCACCCAGGAGGGTCGGCCTGATGGTGTTGAAAGCACTGGAAAAGTCAAAAAACATGACCCTCACAGTGCTCGCCGGCTGGTCCAGATGGGTGTAGACACGATTGAGCAGGTAGATGATGGCGTCCTCTGTTCCGAGACGAGGCTGATAAGCGAACTGAAGGGGATCCAGATGTGGTCTTACTATGGGTCGCAGCTGGTCCAGGATGAGCCTTTCCAGGGTCTTCATGATGTGGGAGGTCAGTGCCACGGGCCTGTAATCCTGGGGGCCACTGGGACGAGGCGTCTTTGGTACAGGGACGAGGCATGATGTCTTCCACATCACCGGGACCCTCTGCAGACTCAGACTCAGCATAAACAGTTTATGAAAGACTCCACACAGCTGGGGGGCACAGGCCTTGAGGACAAGGGGACTCACTCCGTCTGGTTTTATCGTTTGATGATTACTTTCATTGGTTTACCAATAATGCTCTGTGTGATACGTTTGGAGAAGTCTTTGTGCTAAAATGTTCAATGTTAAAAAACAAAAACTTACAAATTGATTCCAATTGATTCATTTGTTGACAAATGAAATTTAGCACCAGCAGCAATTCAGTGTTCCAGCTACACACATGAAATACGTAAAACTGTTATGAGGAAGGGAGAAGGGAGAAAAAGAAACAAAACCTCTCTGTCTCTGGGTACCCTCCATACACCCCCCCGAGCTCATGTGCCAGGCAGTGACAGGCCTTAGCTCTAACTGATCTGTGAGTATGAGTGGCAGCCACTGTTCCTGCCTGGAGTGGCGCCACAGCAGAGCTAGCATTGCCCAATTTCTTTCACTGAATAGGTTAAATGTTTAGCTATTTGCAAACGGGTAACCAGCAGATCTGTTTCAAGGTCTCAAACAGGGGGTAGTGATCGGCTTGTTTCCAGGGCATGATCCTAGCTGGGTGTGATGCAACAAGCTGGAACATTTTACACAAGCTTTTATTCATCACCAGGAATGAGTCTTAAATAATCAATTCTGAAGGTAAGATGTTTTTTAGAACATATATTCTAAATGGATGTTGTATTGCTAATATAGCAATCCAAGTCAGACTAAAAAAACAAAAACATTACCTTTTTTTTTTTCTTTTCATTACCGATCACTGCAGGGACGTGTATAGGCCCTGCATTTTTGTAATACATCTCTCACACAGCAATATAAATTCATTAGTTAGCAAGTTTTCCCATTTATAAATTAATATAGTGAATATAAATTTTATAACACCATCAGCCATCACCATCTTGCCAATAGTCTTTACGTGACTGCACGATCTATCCATCCAGCCTCTTCCGCTCATGCTTATCACAGTCGGGAGAGGAGGGGCTAGAGCTATTACCAGCTACCATAGGGTGAGATGTGGGGTACACCCTGGACAGGTCACCAGTCTGTTGCATAACTAACACAGAGATACATTAATACACAGTTAATCTAAGGGACAAGGTGAGCAGTTCCATGTAGTAGTTAATACACACACACACACACACATAAGCTTCATGGTTTGAGACAAGGGGGAGACTCATGCTAAGCCTTAGTGAGTTACAAGCTAATGTACTTCAAGTGATGGTCCCAAGCAAAATCAAACATCCAAATTAATCTGCTGTGGCGATCCCTTGGAAATAGAAGAGTAGCTGAAAAGTACCTAAAATACATTCACTTTAAACTCATGGCATACAATGATATACTAAAAATGTGTAGTTCTGTGTATGTCCATGTATGCATCTGTGTGTGTGTGTGTGTGTGGGGGGGGGCAGGTTGGGGTGCAAAGCTATTTCTACACTGTCAGAAAAGAGGGCAGTGGTACCTGTTTTACAGTCTTGTTCTTGCTTTCACACTGTAGTGTCTTCCTAATGGTATGAGTGTGAACAGTGTCTGTCGAGGGTGGCTACTGTCCTTCTGATGACTCTACAGACTCTACAGATGTTGGTTAGGGCTGTTTCAGAGATGGGCTGCTGTCACCACCCTCTGCAGGGCCTTACTGTTCAATATTGTGCTAACAGCACGTTTAGAAATGGTACAACTTAAATAACACTTGGGTTTTAAGGGGTATTTATTATTTTCTTCTTTTTTTTGGGTTGTATGGAAGCCCCAAACGCAATTTCATTGTTCTTGACAATGACAATAAATAAATAAATACTAAAATACTAAATACTAAGTAACCAGTTATAAATTAAGCAAAACTTTTCAAATCTGGAGACTGATAAACCCTTAGGTGGCATCTACATGGTGTAGATGGCATCTCAGTGGCAGATTGAAAAAATTTCTTGCTTTGCATGAATTCACTTTACTGATGTAATTGAAAATCCAATTCTGAAAGTAAACAAATAAAACAAATGATGATTTCAGTCAGCTAAATGAGCACATTTGCACTCAAAAGACAGTTAAAGAGAATTTATATCATTCCATCTACAAAATCTTTACAGAAATAACATTTTTAAGAGCAAGATTTCTCAGAACATGATACCATATTTGTAAATGTTACAGTTTAAGTACTGCTAAATATATAGTAACTCCCCTAATGCTGAAACATGTGCCATATGTTCATCTAGAAAGACATCTACCCAAAGTTCTTATTAAAAAATGGTCTAGTTTTCAAGTTATACTAAGACTATAGACATATCCTCAAAGAAGGGAAATGCCCTGATGCTTCACTTGTGTTGGTGTAGATGGTGTATGGGCATCTCTGCCGTGTGCTCCTGCACTGAACAGGAGTGTCAGTAGCATTTTGTCCAAAAATCTCCACTGAGGAGAGGTACGTGACAGGGAAACAGTGCAGCTTTGAGATTTAAGTTGGCTTATATATTTTTTAAGTGAAGGGTAGTTCTGAAACAGTCATGGGTCACTGCTCCAGTTAACACTGCATGGTTTCAAATTTTATTTTATAGTAGATCTTTAAGTAACATGAAATATGACGTGATAATAGAGTAGAGTTAGTGGCCCATCTTTTTTTTGTGTGTCTTTTTTTTTTATTGACCATCTGATGTTACAATCAAGGTCATCTTCCCTAACCTGCTCACCACCTGAGGAATTTCAAATGCTGGCTGCTCCTAATTACCTCCTTGGACAAAGAAAAGAAAATTGCAGTATTGCAGTGCACTTGGGACTTGCAGTTGATGGTGGAAAGTTTTAACCCTGTAGACGTCTTGAGCTTTTGAAGTAGCTGCATGAGGATTCACCGCATCTTCCATGTTTTCTGTGTCTGACCTGTCAGCAATAGTTCACATGAATAAAAGGTGAACTGTTTGATCTGTGTCTCTGAGCTGCGCTATTCAATCCTGTTTTTTTTTTTTTTTTAGTTGCGATACTGAGAGCTTACTTTGATGCCTTTGTTTGCCTGCTTGAGCTCCATTCAAGGGTTCCCTTGGTCCATTACCTGCTGCCATATTCATGATACACCTTACTGTCATACCCCCCATGATCCTATTGGCACACAGATTACCCACATCTGCTCACACTTCCTCCTGGGCCTGACAACATCAACATTTGCTTTGGTGATTTAGCTAAATGCCAAGTGAGGAACTGTAGCATTTTATGTTAGCTGGCATGTGAAGCAAGACTGTCAATAATATCAGCTCTTAGGAAAAGACGAATGTTTGCAAAATATGGATCTATTTTTTTTATTATTAACAACCATCTGATTGCACTTCATTTTCCATCACATGGAATAAGTAAAATTCATAACAAAATAATGAATTTGAAATTAAAGTTTGGACAAGTAAATACATTTTTTATTTTGTTGTTTTTTCACAATTTTTATCTTGGTATGCAGTTTCCTCTAGCAGTGACATCGTTATCGGTTTTCCTCATGGTTACATACTTTGTTATAGGTTAGGGAATTCCACTGTGCAACATCACTGGGATAACACAAAGAATCAACAATTAACCTGACAAGCATATCTTTGAACTACAGGAGGAAACCACAGCACCCGGTTAAAATGCAGGCAAAGATAAAACATTCACACTCCATAGACAAAAGATCTGTAGCATGAGGTGACAGTGCTACACACTGAACCAAACAAGAAATATAATTAGTTTTTCTTCTGTTATCCAAGCTGTCATGGGGTGAGAGGCAGGGTATAGGGTACTGGGCAGCATGGTAGCATGGTGGTTAGCACTGTTGCCTCACATGCAAGAAGGTCTTGGGTTTGAGTCCATCATGTGGACTATGCATGTTCTCCCCATGTCTCTGTGGGTTCCCTGCATGTACTCCAGTTTCCCCTATAGCCCAGAGACATGCAATTAGTGGGGTCAGGCTAATGGTGAATCTAAATATCCCATAGGTGTGAATGTGAATGGTCTGTCTCTTTGTGTTAACTCTGTAACAGGCTGGCGAGGGTGCACCCTGCCCTCTCGCTCTATAGCAGCTGAGATAGGTTCCATTGCCCCCTCTTTGACCCTGAATTGGTATGCTGATAAGCTCCAATCAGTGCCTCTGGTTCTTAAGACATAGCTTTTAAAACTGAAAACAAAAACATAAATAAAACTCTAATAATTTTAGAATTAGTAGAATATATACAATCACATTTTACCAGGGTTTTTTTTTTTCTTAATTCATAGTCCAGAAGATGCACTTTTGCATGTTGGTCAGTTGTGAGTAGCTTTGAATTACTCTGCCACATGCAACAGTATTGTCTTTCAAAATGAGCCCTTCAATATCGCTGCCTGAAAGAGTGAAAAACATATCCTCCTTGCTTGTTTCTGAATATGTTTGACTAACTGCCTCACTGTATTACTGTTCTGGGAAAAGTCAACAAAATAAATATCCACACTGCCTGAAAATATGTGATTCAGTTCAAAGATTCACAATAACCATCAGCTCATGGTTTGTCTTCCTGGTATTAAAGTGTAAGCCAATATGAATGTTTCCTGGAACTGGAACTACACACAACATATCAAATGTTCTCTGCAAGTAATCTCTTTTGGAAAAATAGTAAAACATCTTTAACTAAATGAAGGATAAGATACCTGAAGAAAGTAAGACTGCAGAGATACTACACTCGTTTAATCAGTTTGAGCTATCCAAAGATAACCACTCTTCAGAACATCTAGTTTTTCAGAGTCTGTAACTGATCATTTACCAACCGATTCATTTGCAGCCTTTTATTCTTTCTCATTTTGTTTTACCTTGGAGGCATCCACATTTTAATCATCATCACCATGATTGTAATTACCATTCACATAACTATAATCCTAAAGACATTAAACAAGCTGCTGGTAATTTCTCATGACAAAAAGCATGGGTGCATTCAGTAGCCTGATTGTCTCGCTTGCTGAAGTCCCAAATGAGGTTGGTACTAAGAACTGACAGGCCCTTTTAACCTTACTATTGCAATTAAATGCAAATATGTACTGTAATTTGGTGAGCCGTCAGTCTGAAATACTGTAAAAAAACAAAACAAAACAAAAAAAACATAGAGAACTACAGTATTACACATTTGTGCCAAATAAGCGAACATGTCAGTGTGTTTGATGAATTTAAGAAATGAATATGGAAAGCAGGTCTATGCATCATGAGATTTCCTGAATATTGATGGTCACTGTCTTCTTGTCAAAATCAAGCTTGAACCAAGTGCATTGTACAATTGGACGCCAAGAATTCCACTAATGGGTTTCTGAGAAATAGCAGTACATAGCTGAATGTGCCTTTTTCTTTGTGAGCATAGTCACCACTTCATCTTATCTTTTCTCCCTGAATAAAACATTTACGCTTAAAATACTTAAATTGCTCTTTCATATCCCTTGCCATAACCCTGATCGTCTAATATGTTTTTATTATTATTATTATTATATTAAATGATTAAGTTAAGGTAAAAAACACAAAAGCAGTCATTATCGCCAATGAGAACCTTAATCACTACAACACTTGAGAAATGCCCCTTTTTGTAATAGGGACAGATGAACAACATAAAAAAATGTATATGGTGTGAGAGAAAGTGGAGGTATGTTTGCAGTATTATTTTCTAACTTACTTAGAGTTACCAAAATTGTCTTACTCATTTGCACTCTGACAAAGCACTCCAGATGACATTACATTAACCCGCATAATTTTTTAGAGCGCTGGACTAACTTTACCCCTATTTTTATCACTTGCCTTAATTCGATCTTTGCCATAATTGTAACATAAACCAAAATCTACCTTTGCCCTAACAATTAAAAAAAAACAAAGCCTTTTATCCTCCAAGACTCTCTATAAAAGATGGACAGAGATAATAATGTCTCATTTGATTGTTGACTGGTATTTTGAAGTTTAGCTTTAAGCTCAGATATGTCTTTAATTTTTGAAGCAAAGAATGATCATATTTAGATCAGACGTTAGACAGATAAGTCCATCCATTCATCCACCCATCGATCTGTCATCCATTCATCCATCCTCTTCCCCCATCCAATTCAGGGGGGCTGTAGCCTATCCTAGCTACCATAGGGCAAGAGATGGTGTACACCGATGAGAGGTTGTCAGCCTGTCACAGGATTCATGCAAAAAGAGAACCACTCGCATTCACACCTATGCGCACTTAGGAAGCAGAAATACCCGGAGAAAACCCAGGGAGACACAGCTAGAACATGCTAACTAAACACAGTGAAGTAGAGTGATTTCTAAGTCCCTCATGTTGCTGTCATTGGTTTTATGCACACACAGCATGAGTAACACAAATGCATAGCACATCTATGCAGACAGTTTTATTTTATTTCTTGTAGTTTAAAATGTTCAGAAAATTTTGGCAGTGTTTCATAGTAATTATATAATGTGATTTGTGCGAACGTTTAAAAGGTTATTTTGAGGATGCCAGTTTGCGTATATAGCGACTTCTTGATTTTGGATTAATATCCTGTAGGTTTTCAGTGCTATGTCATTGTATAACCCAACAAATCCTTTACAGATTTCCATACCCTACAGATCAACATTATTCATATGTTTGTTCAAAAAATCTGATACTATACATCATACAAAATAGTCTGGTCCAGTACACTTTATGTCAGTACACTTTATAGTTTGTACTGTGGCAGTGCAGGCTATAAAGTCTGTAATGCAATGTAGCTTCTCAAAACGAAGAAACAACATGACAGAGATAAACAAAAGAATGTTATCTCTGAGCAATGTTTCTGTGAATTATGCAATCGCACACACTGTCAAGGAACAGCAGAAGTGCTGTGAGGTCTGCTTCTACTACCTTTCCTTTGGGATGCTGAGGAGGCATCACTCCAAACTAAATGTGGCAGCTTAGATAGATGTTGATTTATGGTGCCCCTCTTGCCCTCTGCACCCCTATCTGTCTTTACCATCAGGCTGCATTTGCAAGGTTTGTACTCAATATGAAGTGCCAACCACCCATACACCCATCTTTTTCACTGTGCCAAGAGCACTGACCATGGACTGCTGCAGGTCCAGATGTAAGTGTGGTAGACTAATTAATTTAGTTTGTGAAACTCTATTTTAAAACAAATGAATTGACAACTATCCAGCTGTGCTAAAGCCATTTTAAGAATTAACTTAACTGTTATCGGGCAGAAACAGTACTTAGAGAGAATGGAGATTTTACAGTTAAAACATTCATATCAAGCTATCAAAACCATTTGTGGAAACTTTTTCAGATCTTTTCAGTCTGCTTTAAACCTGCAGTTTCTAGCAACTAGGAGAATTTTCCTATTAATAATTTTATGCAGGTTTAGCTTTACAAGGATGTTGCATCAGTGATCATTTCCAAGAATGTGACAGGAATAAAAGCTAGGGGTTTTCTAAATTAAACCTACAATTAAATATATTACAAATTTGTCAACATACACACAGCTTAGGATAATATGTTCTGGGTTAATATTTTTTCACATACACAAGGAGATTCACAAATCAGCATGCACTGCCCTTGACACTCTGCATTGCGTGATTAGTTTTAGTGCAGCATGTTCAGGGTAATGCAAATCACATTTCTTTGAATAAGACATAAAGTTGGGTTTTCTAAGTCTTTCTTTGTATATGTAGGTAAATACATGCACTTCTTACCACACCCTGAGTCTTCTTCATACAACTTGAAATTTAATTCTGGCTAACAGCATGGTTTCTTGTTTCACAAAATAAATACATTTCTTCAGCTTTCTGAACATAGACAAATACATGATGGTGGGCTGTTGAGGGAAATGTACGGTAGACTACCGAGCAATAAACCTGAGCACAAAGCTGTAGATGAGAATTTCCTTCTTTTGAATTTACTAGAGAAAAAGATACCTGCTCTATTTAGTTTTCAATATCTATTTATGTGTCCTATTGCAACAACGGAAACAAAATTATCATGAAGAGTTTACTTTCGCACAACCTCTGTTGAAGCTTTTTATTTCAGTTTGAGATCCAAACTCTCCAACTGGTGCTCTGTTACTTTTCACTCAGTCAGTACACAGGCTTGTTTGCTTTCTGTAAGGCAGTGGTTTCAAACTTTTTGCAATAAGGCACATGCCAAATAACCCATACCTACATTAATTTCTCTTCAATATAGAATTATGCTATCTGTTACATTATGGATTTTTGTTTTGCTTCTATGGTGAGATGAAACCATTTTTGACAGCCCATTCTAAACATCTGTGCTATGAAAAATTATTCCAGATTTCTTCTTTCACAGCTAGATGTTTCAGATCATCAAAAAATATTAGACAAAGATGACCCCAAAAAATACAAAATACAGCTTTTAAATTACTTTATTTATTAATGGGAAAAAGCCATCCAAATGTACCTAGCTTTGTTTGAGAAAGTAATTGTAATCTTAATAATCCTAAAGACGTTTGGGAAAAATATTTTGTGGACTGATGAGACAAAGTTGAACTTTTAGGAATGTTTGCATCCCGTTACATCCACCGTTACATTTCATAAAAAAGATCACACGAACAAGTCAAACATGATGATGGCAGTGTGATATTCTGGGGCTGCTTTACTGCTTTAGGACCTACATGACTTGGCAAACTCTGTTCTCTAACAGAAAGTCCTGAAGTAGAATCTCCAGTCATTAGTTGATGCCCCAAAGCTCAAGTGCACTTGGGTTGTGCAGCAGGACAATGAGCTTAAACACGCCTGAAAACCAAACTCTGACTGGATCAGAAAAAACAAATGAAGGTTTTGTAGTGGCCTAGTCATAGTTCTGGGTTAAATCAGATTGAGATGAGTTGACATGGTCGTCATGATCCCTGGAAATCATCATCACTTGAATTGAAACATGCAAATGTGACAAATATAGAAAATATTGTTGTCTTGTCCTATGATTAATAACCGCCTTGCATCAGAGAAAGACTTGTTTTTTGGGGGTTTTCGTGTTTTGTATTTTTGTTGTCGTTTTTAGGGAAAATAATTATATATGAAGTGCTAATATGGTGAAATAAATGGTAATTAGTGATTCTTTGTGGAGTTATTTGTTGCAATACTGATGAATGGTTGTCACAAAATCCTAAAACCAGCAGTACTATTCTCCAGGTTTTTGATACTTAGCTACTGCAAAAACGCACTCACTTATCTGGTCCATGCATAACACAACAATTTAACTACTCAAGGTTTGAAATACGGCAGTTTGCCAGTTGTGATGTAGGAGAAAAGCTTTAACTATATTGACTGTTACCCTGGATATTTTTATGTATTTGTTTATTAATTGTATAATATTATAATAGTTGAGAGGAGAGTTTATAGCTTTGCTTGTTTTTCTATATATTTATTTTGTACTTTGCTTTTTTGTTTGTTTGGTTTTTTTTTTAAGTCCCTGCTGTGAACTGGTGCTATATATATGTCATGTCTTGGAAGGTTGCAGGCTAGTGCCCAAATGCAGGACACAGACGGAGAGTTAAAAGCTAAATGCAAACCTTTAGTATGACTGGTAGACTAAATAATAAATCCAATAAGTCCAAAATACAGTGCCAGAAATCCAAGAAACGAACAAAGGAACAGGCATCAAGGGAAAAAGTACAACACGACAAGCAAATACAGGAAAACTAACACTACTTACATACACGCAAGGTAATGATGTAAGTGGAGGCAGCTGGAGCAAATTAAGAGAGATAACAACTGACAATCAATACACTGAGGCAGGGAAAGAAGTGAAATAAACCAAAATCCACAAGAGAGAAAAGATGACCAAAATTAAAAAGGAAATGAGAATAAGTAAACCATAAATGCAGACACAGCACTAAAGGAGAATTGCAACAGGAAGAAAAGGACTAAAGACTGAAAACGTTAATGAAAACACAAAAACTTACAACAGGCAAACTAAGAATAACACAGAAAATACTAAACATACAAATACACAGAGCTTGAAAAACTCAAAATAAGACCCAGGACCATGACAACATACCTAAAAGTAAAATGAACATAATTTTTGTTGGTAGCTTTTAAATGTTTTTGCACATTCGATTCAAATTTGAAATGAAACACTCAGGCTTAAGAGGCAGAAACAATTTCTTCACACGCAGGAGATCTTATGTTCCTCAGAGAAATTAGCATTAGCTGATTGTGAATTAATTTTGATTTAGCAGGACCAAACTGAAATCATAATTGGATTTCTATTTCATTTCCTTCCCTTTCTCTGAGTTATTTAAACATTATTTTCCTATTTTGTTTCATCTTTTTTTATTAGTTGACAGCTCTTTGGCACTGTCAGCCAGAGCTCCAGAATCACCAGATTACTAAAAAGCTTGGTCATCTTTTCTCCCAGTGGGTTCAGAAGCCATGATGAGAGTCATTTTACTACACATATTGTTACCTCTGGGTAGAAATTGTAGTGAAAAACACTTTGCTAACAAGAAGCAATGTACATAGTTAAACTAAGGGTATTTTTGTCCAAATGTAAATTCCAACCTATTTACTTAAAGTGCTAATGAAAATAAAATAAAATCTGGCTTGGTACAATATGTTGTGTTAATTATACACCATGCTGTGACTGTGTTCTGCATTTCCCTGAACCTCTTCAGTCTTCACTGTGGCATGGTGGCCTGTGTGTGCCCTCCCAGCAGGTGGGCATGTGTCCTGTCTGTGTTATATCTGTAGTTATTCATGGCAGCAGGTGCTGTCTCTGACATTTGTGGGGCGGGTCTCCAGCCTTTGTCTTCCAAGCCCTGGGGGAGAGCAGCAACCCTGACTTCCTAGCACCTGATTCCCTCTATGGCATACGCATTGCCCCATTACTCTCCCACACTCCCACACCACTGCAGGACAATGACTGTAATCTGGAGGCTGTATTATTAGCATGCCGAGAGGCATAGGGACTTCTTGTGTATTTTCATAGGAAATAAAGTTTCTGGAACAAAATGTAACATCAGACTGCTCGATTAATGTAATTTCCGCTTTGATGTTTATGCTCAACATTCCAAGGAGACAAACTGTGGTGGAGGCAGAAGGGACTCAGGAGACAAAATGCTATTTGGTCTATCCCACTGCTAGCAATGCATTTCATTAATGCACTACATCTAGGCTGAAGAGTAGGGTAGGTGTTACATTTATCCATAAGAAAGCTTATGTTATTTATATTTTTAAGTTGGCATCTATTCACACTAGTTATAGTTGTCCTATACCATACCGGTGGATGACGGCCCCACAGGCCTTCACTCACACTGTACTAACTATCCATGCACCTATATGCTCTGTTTTGTCTAAGGATTGCAACACTTTACTTTAATATATAGTTCTAGTCATTACACAAGCATTTGAAAAGCCCTCTTGCATAGAGATGTTTTTAAATGTATAATTGTATGCATTTAGTGTGTTAATTGGAGCAATTTGTGGATTTTTGCATCATAGATTTGTTAACCCACTGAGTTTTAAGGCACTGTAGGAGGTAATGCAACGCAAAACCTAACCTCCAAGCCTGCTGTAGAAAATGTTCTTTGTTCCTTGACTGCAGAAACCTGTGAGAACAATTTAATAAAAACACATTTTAAAAATTGCATACTCTGGCTGCTTAGGTTTTGATTTATGGTTGGGATTAAGCTTGAGGTCCTCACCCACAACTTAGACCTCAGAGGATTAATTAACAGTGTGATTTTAACTGAGGCCTTTGTCTTTGATAAATCTTATTAGATGAATAAGAGTCCAACTGAAATGTGCCTGGGGTCATCACTTCAAGTTGGAAAGGGCAGGGTATGCATAGCTACAGTGGCTTGCAAAAGTATTTGGCCCCCTTGAACTTTTCCACATTTTGTCACATTACAGCCACAAACATGAATCAATTTTATTGGAATTCCACGTGAAAGACCAACACAAAGTGGTGTACACGTGAGAAGTGGAATGAAAATCATACATGATTCCAAACATTTTTTACAAATAAATAACTGAAAAGTGGGGTTTGCATAATTATTCAGCCCCCTGAGTCAATACTTTGTAGAACCACCTTTTGGTCTTTTAGTGTATGTCTCTACCAGCTTTGCACATCTAGAGACTGAAATCCTTGCCCATACTTCTTTGCAAAACAGCTCCAGCTCAGTCAGATTAGATGGACAGCATTTGTGAACAGCAGTTTTCAGATCTTGCCACAGATTCTCGATTGGATTTAGACACCAGACAGGTCAGGGATAAAGTTATTGAGAAATTTAAAGCAGGCTTAGGCTACAAAAAGATTTCCCAAGCCTTGAACATCCCACAGAGCAGAACTGTAAACCTACCGAGACAAGGCTGTCCACCTAAACTCACAGGCCGAACATGCACGCACGCACGCGCACACACACACACACACACACACACACACACACACACACACACACACACACACACACACACACACACACACACACACACATATATATATATATTTATATATATATTTTACACTTAAAGAAGTGTAAAATCTTGCTGCACTAGATTATGATCACTGCAACCGTAGACCAGCAGCGCTTTCTTATGAGGATGTTCTGGAGGATCTTCCTCTGTCTAGCATGCAGTGCAATCATGTGAGCCTGCCACCATGCTGCAGTCACCTTCTTCATTAACCCTTTCTTTTTACCTTTTTATATTACGGGCGCTCGTTGGGAGTTCGCCTTGTAATCGGAAGGTTGCCGGTTCGAGCCCCGGCTTGGACAGTCTCGGTCGTTGTGTCCTTGGGCAAGACACTTCACCTGTTGCCTACTGGTGGTGGTCAGAGGGCCCGGTGGCGCCAGTGTCTGGCAGCCTCGCCTCTGTCAGTGCGCCCCAGGGTGGCTGTGGCTACAAAGTAGCTTGCCATCACCAGTGTGTGAATGTGTGTGTGAATGGGTGGATGACTGAGTGTGTAAAGCACTTTGGGGTCCTTAGGGACTAGTAAAGCGCTATACAAATACAGGCCATTTACCATTACACAACTTTAATAATGTTGCTATTTCAAGTTTTTATTAGGGTTGAGAAAATAGAAAAACAATGTATTAAGAAAAGACACAAAATAATGTAACGGCTGTTTGAGGATTGCATTGGTCTCTCTCCTCTCTCTGCCTTTATATAGCTCCTGACCCCAAGTTCAGACTCAGAATATGACATGCTCTGCATTCCTGGAATTGATTTGACGTGGATACACTCAAAGGGTTATGTCAAATGGACTACTGAATCATGTCAGACTGGTACTGGAGATGGTGACATTTTTTTACCATAAAAACTCACTTGAATGAGTATCTGCAATGAACTCATTAGTTTTTTCCCATCCTAGTTTACTTTCTATTTTCATATTCACTTTTCCTTCCCCATCAACAAAACATGCCAGCCTCAGCTGCAGTAACATATTTGCATGAAATAATATTCAAAATAAATTATTACTCCCTATGGACAGAGAAACTTACATTAGCTCCTCAGTAAAATATTCCTTGGTTTTTTTTGTTGTTGTTTGTCGCTTAGAGTTGTGTATTGTTGACTGCTGCTGGCAGGTTCTGACGAAAATGCAAAGTTTGACTCAGGCTTGGTCTCTGTAATACACTTCAGAAATGCTAAGGGGGCTAAATTATGATTTATCACTTTAAATCTCAAACTGCTATTATAGTGGGAAAAGTCAAGATGGGCATGGCAGTCAGGTAACTGAGTATAAAAGGGAAGTCTTATTGTATGTTATTTGATTGATGGGTTGTATAACGGGGCAGGAGTACACCTTTAAAAACAAAAGTATTCCACAAAAAAATATAACAAAGTTGCTGTGTCTTAATCAATGTATTTTTAATCAATTTTTCTAGACATTTCATGAAATTGCTTCTATATTATTGTCCCCCGACTATTTCAACCCAAGCTGTAACATATACAGTGGGGCAAAAAAGTATTTAGTCAGCCACCGATTGTGCAAGTTCCCCCACTTAAAATGATGACAGAGGTCAGTAATTTGCACCAGAGGTACACTTCAACTGTGAGAGACAGAATGTGAAAAAAAAATCCATGAATCCACATGGTAGGATTTGTAAAGAATTTATTCGTAAATTAGGGTGGAAAATAAGTATTTGGTCACCTCAAACAAGGAAAATCTCTGGCTCTCACAGACCTGTAACGTCTTCTGTAAGAAGCTTTTCTGTCCCCCACTCGTTACCTGTACGAATGGTACCTGTTTGAACTCATCATCTGTATAAAAGACACCTGTCCACAGCCTCAAACAGTCAGACTCCAAACGCCGCCATGGCCAAGACCAAAGAGCTTTCGAAGGACACCAGGAAAAGTATTGTAGACCTGCACCAGACTGGGAAGAGTGAATCTACAATAGGCAAGCAGCTTGGTGTGAAAAAATCAACTGTGGGAGCAATCATCAGAAAATGGAAGACATACAAGACCACTGATAATCTCCCTCGATCTGGGGCTCCACGCAAGATCTCATCCCGTGGGGTCAAAATGATCATGAGAACGGTGAGCAAAGATCCCAGAACCACACGGGGGGACCTGGTGAATGACCTGAAGAGAGCTGGGACCAAAGTAACAAAGGTCACCATCAGTAACACACTACAACGGCAGGGAATCAAATCCCGCAGTGCCAGACGTGTTCCGCTGCTGAAGCCAGTGCATGTCCAGGCCCGTCTGAAGTTTGCCAGAGAGCACATGGATGATACAGCAGAGGATTGGGAGAATGTCATGTGGTCAGATGAAACCAAAGTAGAACTTTTTGGTATAAACTCAACTCGTCGTGTTTGGAGGAAGAAGAATACTGAGTTGCATCCCAAGAACACCATACCTACTGTGAAGCATGGGGGGGGAAACATCATGCTATGGGGCTGTTTTTCTGCCAAGGGGACAGGACGACTGATCCGTGTTAAGGACAGAATGAATGGGGCCATGTATCGTGAGATTTTGAGCCAAAACCTCCTTCCATCAGTGAGAACTTTGAAGATGAAACGAGGCTGGGTCTTCCAACATGACAATGATCCAAAACACACCGCCCGGGCAACAAAGGAGTGGCTCCGTAAGAAGCATTTGAAAGTCCTGGAGTGGCCTAGCCAGTCTCCAGACCTCAACCCCATAGGAAATCTGTGGCGGGAGTTGAAAGTCCGTGTTGCTCGGCGACAGCCCCAAAACATCACTGCTCTCGAGAAGATCTGCATGGAGGAATGGGCCAAAATACCAGCTACTGTGTGTGCAAACCTGGTAAAGACCTATAGTAAACGTTTGACCTCTGTTATTGCCAACAAAGGTTATGTATTGAGTTGTATTTTTGTTATTGACCAAATACTTATTTTCCACCCTAATTTACGAATAAATTCTTTACAAATTCTACCATGTGGATTCATGGATTTTTTCACATTCTGTCTCTCACAGTTGAAGTGTACCTCTGGTGCAAATTACTGACCTCTGTCATCATTTTAGGTGGGGGAACTTGCACAATCGGTGGCTGACTAAATACTTTTTTGCCCCACTGTACCATAACAGAATTCTGAAGGCAGCACATTCACCTAAAATCTGAACATGAAAAATAATTGGTCAGTGAAGACGTCACTCTCCCTTGCAGTTTAACTCAGCTTCTTTTCAAACTAACTTATAGCCCTTATCTGCTCTATGCTACATTCCATCCCTCTTATTCCTTCCCATATGCCTCTTTTCTCCTCTGCTGATCCAGCATCTGAGCTCCTCCTCTGTCTGTTCACCCCAGTCCCTCCATACCTTGTCCCTCCATCCATGCTAGCTCCTCTGACACCCAACATTACTCTAGCAGCAATGGGCACTGCTCCTGGACTGCTTCCCAGCATACAACGTCTCCAAGGGGAGAGTCTATGTGTCACAGCAGATTAATGCCTTGCCCACTGACTGATCAAGTCCCGCTGGTCTGGAACCTGAGTGTACTCTGGCATGGCCCAGATAGGGAGGTGATGCTATCCCGACTCATTGCCACTGAGGTGGTCCGGCCTGGGAAACTGTGATCCATACATTTAATCATCCCGACAGTGTCACGATGAAGTGGTCAGATGCTGTTGTGCAAAAGCCTTTGGCAGGTCTGCAAACACTGGAGAGTTGTGAGTAGGAGGTAATCAAGCTAAGTGGCTGTTTATGAAGAAAGAAAATGGTGAGGTCACTACTTGTGTAATTTAACTGCAAATGCAACATAAACGGTGTTCTTGTGTATGTGTAGAAACATAGAAATATATGGTGACTTTAAGCTGTGCCCTATTTTTATGTGCAAGGCTGTCTAACAATATGAGGAATATGCTTGTCTATTTAAAGCTGTTCATTTTTTACAAAGAAGCAAAGGGGGGTGGGGGGGGTGGGGGGGAGGGGAGGTTGACTGGGACGGAGATATATGTTTCACCAATCATTAACTCATTAACTATATGGCACTATCCACCTGTCTCTTCCATTCAGTGTGTGGATATTACAGTTTTTTCCCCTCTTTTTTTTAAATACAAAAAATGAACACCATGTTAAAATCAGTTCTGAAATTACCACCTCAGCAGTGCCTGTCTCCTCATGCCTCTTATTAACTGTAAAGGGAAGTGACATGGAAAACATGGAAATTCTCATCTCTAAAAAGCTACTGCAATAATAAAATAATAGGGGGTCATCTATAATCGTCCCTCACCTCAAGATGATGATGTCTTTTCAAACTCAATTACACATTAGCAGGACAATTTCTTCCTTTATCTATCACACTTCATCAACTAGGTCTCAGCTGCATAATATATCCTCCTCATTAGCAGTCACTCCATCACTCACTAATAATGGCCTATCAACACTGTCTCAATGACCAAAGTTACAGCACGACAGAATGAAACATTAACTTATAATGTTAACCCAGGGTCGTGTTTTAACATTGTGGAATTAGATCTGATTTAGCTGAATATGCCCATGAATCAAATATGAAGGGGAATTTTAAACAGTCAAATTTGATTAGTAGAATAAAATTAAAAGAACAAAATCATGAGTACAGAGTGATTAAAAGTCACACAAACCCAGCACTCTAGTATATCTAAAAAACTCAACCATTTGTTTCTCAGCAGAGGAAAAAACACTCAAACAAATCATTTAAGAACGGTTTAACATAGAGAGAGAGAGTGTGGTGAGGAGGAAAAAGGAAATAAGCAGGACCTGAGGCAGGCACCTTGGTTTATGTGGCCCACCATTACCATAAATGGATGCTGACTGCCTGCAGTCAGGACCAATACACTATCTATAAGGGTTCATTTCTCTCAAATTTACTTTGCAGCTGGTGTGACGGATGGTCGCTAGTCTTAGCAGTGTTGCAGGAATTGCTGTCTTGTGTGTGACTGGGTGCAGTAAGGAGTGTATGTAATGTGTGTGTGAGCATGCGCGTGAAGGAAACGCGGGGAGCGAAAGAGGAAAAAGAGAGTGAGAGAGTGTGTCATGGGTAGAGGGCGACCGGGAGCAGCGTTCTAACGGGCTACAGGCTATGCAGTGTGTTTCCAAAGTGTGCAGTACTGTTATTAAAGCCTCATCTCTTCAGTACTCTCCGGTGCCTCGGCTGATTTCTGTCTGCCTCACTACTCCACAAAAGTGAAGGGAGTTAACCCCGAAGGAGGACAAACTTCGGCCCTGGAGGAAGCATCTCCCCTCGTGTCTCCCGACCACGGTCAGGGGACTGACGGCGAGGAATGGTTAACACTGGCGACCACGAAGGGACCCTCTCACGTTGTTAAAGAAGTGGTGAGCACAGAGAAAAACCGACAGGCTAAAGCGGCTAACGATAAAGCCGAGTGACTGTAATTACAAGTGTATTAGCCCGCAGCTAAGCTAACTCGCGATGGCCGCTGCTCGCCATTCTCGTGAAAAGTACGGACTTGAGACCAATTACTCCAACCCGTTCATATCGCTGACCAGTGTCTCCGAGGGTGCCGCGAGCATTAGGGAAGCTAACAGAGACAGAGCTGTGACTAAATGTGAACATATGAACCCATTCCTGTGTGCCGAAAGTTGTGCTAACACACACGCTAATGGAGAGTGTGTATTCGCGCCGCCCGATGGTCCTGCCCGGCCGCAGTTTTCCCGCACGAATCCCTTCGTTGATGCGGAATGCCGCAGCTACGGCCGTGAGAGAAACACAGGCAGCAGCATGAACTATTATCCAGCTCCTACTCCCCAAATGAAAATCCACTATCCAGACTCAAACCCATTTTCCTCCGCTCACATGGACAGTTTTGTACACAGCACACCGGCTCAGTTTAACGCAATGTTAAATACACCCATGCAATGTATGCCTTCCAGTAGCCTTAATGAAGCCATTAGCTATGGGGAAATCACTGCACAGCATAAACCCCGCTCAAAACCAGGCAAGACCCGCTGTGTGCCCCGTCAGCCCCTATCTGACAGTGAAGAGGACGGTGACACTAGAGAGAGAGTCCCCACCCTACGTCCGGGCCAATATGACGGCACCACACCGTGGAAGGAATTTCTGCACAGGTTTGAGAGCTGCGCTGAAGCCAACTATTGGTCAGAAAAAACAATGACAACTCAGCTTAAATTCTGCCTAGTTGGAGCAGCAGGGGCCATTATCCACAGAAATCCCCGCTCATCCAAATGGGATTACCGCCGCCTGGTGGACGAACTGGAAACTGCATATGGCCCTTCTTCTGACCATGCAGCTGCTGTTGCTGTAGAACTGAGGCAGCGAGTGCGTAAACCTGGTGAGGCCCTGCATGTTTTCAGAGATGACATTTATGGGAAAGTGGCTGTTGCATATGGTAATAGAGCAGAGATTGAACAAGACTCTATAGCTGTTGAAGTTTTCACCAATGGGCTGGGTGATGCAGAAATAGTACAGAAGTTGCTAGAGAGGCACCCAGCCACACTTGCCTGCGCATACGAAATAGCCCACCGACACGAAACCACTAAAAGGGCTGCATCTTATGTAACCAGTGCCATGCAGCAAGGAGCCCGTAACGCAGCTGAACGCCGGCCCCGAGCTGCCGTCGTCAGAGAAAAAGACAGAGATGAGACTGTTGCTGAGCATGCACCTGCAGCTAGCCCCTCACCGAATCGTTTTGTCCCACACACACCCTCGACAACACCGAACAATCACAGAAATTTTAAAAGGAGTGGGGTTCGCTGCCATAACTGTCAAGGTTGGGGCCATGTCCAAAAGCAGTGCCCTTCCCCTCACAAAACCACCAAGGCCTTAACATTGAACAGTAGCCCTTGGGACAGCCCAAAACCCACTGTGCTCCACCTTAAGTGCCAAAGCCAAGAAATGAGTATCCCCATGCGCCTCTACGAAGTGGAGGTATGTGCTGTTTTGGACAGTGGAGCCCGGAGGAGCGTGCTGCCGCTGCCCTACTACAACTCCATCCACCCAGACGTGAGACCACCACTACAGCCCTCAGTTGTTGAGACCTTGCTTGGTGTGGGACCTGGGGACGTGCCGGTGCTAGGTGAAGCCCAGATACCTGTCAATATCAACAATCGACAGGTGGATGTTGATTTCTTGGTGGCAGATATAGCAGGAAATGAGGTGCTGCTTGGGCATCCCTTCCTCACTCAAGCTGAAGCACGTCTTGATTTTGGCAAACGCCGCATCATCCTTTTCGGTGAAGAGGTGCTCTACTACCAAACCGAAGCCAGTACAAAGTCACACGCAGTGAGAATAGCTAGAACTGTGGTGGTGGAACCGGGGCAAGAGTATATGGTGAAAGGCAACGTGCATCCTGGTGCAGCAGCTCGAGGTGACATGATGCTTAGTCCCACCAAAGGTTTTGTTGAGAAGCACAAAGTACTTATCGCCAGAGTCCTAGTCAACGCACAGCCTTCTAAAGCTGTCCCACTTCGCCTTTTTAACCTTGGCAATAAAGCAGTAACAATTAAGGCGGGATCCATTGCCGGGCTCCTCCAGCCAGCTGAGGCCGTGGAACCCTCCATGGTCTCCCCAGCTGCAGACTCTCTGACCAGCCCTCCTGTGGTTCCTCTGCACCTGCAGGAGCTCTATGCCCAGAGCTCCACAGACCTCAATGACTATGAACAGCTCCAACTGAAACGCTTGCTTTGCACTTATGGACATGTGTTTTCTACAGGGCCTGCTGACCTGGGCCGAACCAGCCTTGTGCAGCATGACATCATAACCCGTCCTGGTGCCCCAGTCAAACAAAATCCACGAAGAATGGCAGGGGAAAAGCAGCAAAATGCTGATCAGCAGATCTACGACAGTCTACAGAGCGGTCTCGCCCAACGCAGCTGCAGCAGCTGGGCCTCGCCCATCGTTATGGTGCGTAAGAAAGATCGGACATACCGTCTCTGCATTGACTACAGGGCTCTCAACGACCGCACCATAACAGACGCCTACCCGCTGCCCCGCATCCAGGACACGCTGGACACACTCTCAACTGCCAGATGGTTCAGCACATTAGACCTCGCATCTGGCTACTGGCAGGTTGAGCTGACGCCTAGAGCACGCAGGGCCGCCGCTTTCTGCACTAGGACAGGCCTCTTTGAGTGGAACGTCATGCCATTTGGACTATGCAATGCCCCGGCAACGTTCCAGCGGCTGATGGACCGCGTCCTGGCTGGCATGCAGTGGGAGACCTGCCTGGTCTACTTGGACGACATCATCGTGCTGGCTAAGGACGTGTCGGGGATGCTGCAACGGCTTGGCCAGGTATTCTATAGACTTCAACAAGCTAACTTGAAACTGAAACCTGCCAAATGCTGCCTCTTTCGCCGCGAAGTTGCTTATCTTGGCCATGTGGTATCCGAGCATGGTGTGGCTACCGACCCCAGCAAAGTTCAAAAGGTTCAGATGTGGCCCACACCTACATCCATCCAGGAGGTCAGACGCTTCATCGGCCTGGCCTCATATTACCGCCGGTTTGTGAAAGATTTTGCCTCTATAGCCGAACCCCTGCACAACCTGACCAAGAAGAATGCACATTTTCAGTGGCATGCTGAGCACCAAGCAGGTTTCGACAAGCTGAAGTGTCGACTCACCTCTGCCCCTGTTCTTGGCTATCCACTTGACCATGGAGAAATGACACTAGACACTGATGCCAGCGACACTGGCATCGGCGCGGTGCTGTCACAGATGCAACAGGGCGTGGAACGTGTGCTGGCATATGGCAGTCGTAAGCTATCAAGAACTGAACAAAACTACTGCACCACACGACGTGAACTACTAGCCGTCGTGGATTTCACGTCCCACTTTCGCCAGTATCTCCTTGGACGGCCTTTCAAAGTGCGCACAGACCACAGCAGTCTACGGTGGCTAACAAAAATGAAAGAGCCAGAGGGACAATTAGCTCGATGGCTCGAGAAGCTTGCCGAGTACAACTTTGAGATCATCCACCGTCCAGGTCGAGTGCACACCAATGCTGATAGCCTCTCCAGAAGACCCTGTCGCCAGTCTTGTCCATGCAGAGTGCAGGACCCCCCCAAGCATCTCGGGGGGACCAGTCATCAGGCAGTTCAATGCGAGTTGGACTCTGACACCAGCTCCCTGTTGCTGAGTCCGGTGAGGGTGGAGGGACAACCGGCTACTACAGCGGTGTGTCTAGTGGGGGTAAGTCATAACACCACCACACCAGAAACAAAGACTTTAGACCAAACTGCTCTTACAAAGTCAGACATTTTATGTCAAAACACTCCTATCAACACAGACATCTCAGAACAGACAATTCACACTAGAACAGACATATCACACCAGAACATGTCCACTAATACACACACTGTAAAGCTGACTGAGAAAGTATATGTGGCTAAAACCCTTGATACTGCTTCTCTGTTTCATGGTTGGACCATGGGGGAGCTGAGCCAAGCCCAGGACGCTGATGCAGACATTGCACCCATACGCGCCTGGATGGAGGCCAGCAGTGAGCGCCCCCCATGGACTATTGTTTCACCATGCAGCCCAGCAACTAAGACATACTGGGCTCAATGGAAACGGCTCTACTTCAGAGATGGAGTTCTGGTCCGTCGCTTCTACTGCCTTGACGAGACCCAGTTCTATCCCCAAATCGTACTGCCACGTAAGCTACAACCAGAAGTGATGGGCCAGATGCACGAAGGGCCAGTGGGTGGACATTTTGGTGTCGAGAGGACTGTGGCCAGACTACGAACCCGATTCTATTGGTATCACATGAGGGAAGACGCCGCTCTTTGGTGCCGTACTTGTACCAGCTGTGCATCCAGGGCCCGACCCCAGAAGACACCGCAAGCTCCGATGGGAACTGTCCGGGTAGGAGCCCCAATGGAGCGCGTTGCGCTGGACATTATGGGACCACTGAATGAGACAGAGCGCAGAAACCGATATGTGCTTGTGATACAAGACTACTTTACAAAGTGGACTGAAGCCTTTCCTATCCCAGATGAACGGGCTGCAACCGTTGCCGAGGTCGTTGCGTCTGAGTGGGTGTGCCGCTACGGGATACCTCAAGCACTACACAGTGATCAGGGACGCAATTTTGAATCTGATGTGTTCCAAGGGGTGTGCAGTTTGTTTGGCATAGATAAGACTCATACAACGCCATTCCGACCCCAGTCAGATGGCCAGGTTGAACGTTTCAATGCCACTCTCCAGAAGATCCTGGCCTCCACAGCAGAGCGTTGTCATTGGGACTGGGACCTGATGATCCCGTACGCTGTTATGGCCTACAGGGCGACCAAACACAGTGCTACAGGTTTCACCCTGAACTTCATGATGTTTGGCCGAGAACTGAGTGAGCCAGTGGACCTTGTCGCAGGTCTACCTCCTGATCCAGGCAACCAACCCTCAGTTCCAGAGTATGTGCAGCAAATGCGTGAGCGGCTGGAGCTGGCCCACCTCATCGCCAGGGAAGCCCTGGGTGAGTCAGTCAAGCGCGCAAAAAGGCAATATGACAAGAACTGTTGCCACACACAGTATAAGACTGGAGATCCTGTGTGGTATCTCATCAAAGGAACACGTCACGTCAAGAACAAGGTCAGAAAGTTCCTCCCATCGTATGAAGGACCATTCTTTGTCCTGGGACAATTGGATGACCTAGTTTATCGGATCCAGAAGAACCCAAGGTCTAAAGTGAAAGTTGTCCACCATGACCAGCTAAAGCATTATCGCTGCCGCGAGCCACTGGACAATACCTGGGTCCTTGATCAGGCTCATCAGTGGTCCCCTACAGAGGTCCCACCACCAGCTTTAGAAAATGACCCAGCAGACCGTGATCTGGGTCTGCACAGTCTGTTCTCTACTGCAACTGGCAATGGCCCCAGCTCCTCTCAGCCTTCTGTCTCAGTTGCAGCTGATCCCGCTCTGGTTGTGGTTGTCCCATCGTCCCCTTCCCATGTAGACCATGAGAATGGTGGGGGTGTGGTGGGTGAGCCAGACCACCCGGGCCAGCAGTTTCAGCGACCAACTCGTCGGCGCAGAGCTCCAGACCGGTATGGAGTGTGGATCACTTAACTTGGTTTACCTACCATGGACAGTTCCAAGTAGGACTGAAGATTCGGTTCAAGTTTAAATCGTTTCAGCCTCCTATACTGTTAGCTACAATGGTTTAAAAGAGTTATATTTTTTTTTTCATTGTTCCAGTGTTTACATTTTTTTTTTAAAAGTATCTGAAGGACCTACGGGGTTATCTACATGCACTTATCCATTTGTATTTGTGCCTTCCTAGATGCTAGGATAAGTTAGTTATTCCCGGTCGCCATGTAATAGTTACAATTGTGTAATTTCTTTTCTACTTAACAGCACTTGAAATGCTTTATTTTGCACATGTATGTACACCTTACTTGAGCCAACCTCTTTGTCACTGAAGTGCACTCGTTGATACTATACCTCACCTTATATGCGGTAATGGCTAACACTTTTATCTCCTGTGGGCTCCAAGTGGTAAAGGGGATTGTGTACCAGTTTTATGCATTACAATGCTGGAGTGGAATTATTGTTTAATTGCCATCCAGAGTGGGGGTAGTGTTGCAGGAATTGCTGTCTTGTGTGTGACTGGGTGCAGTAAGGAGTGTATGTAATGTGTGTGTGAGCATGCGCGTGAAGGAAACGCGGGGAGCGAAAGAGGAAAAAGAGAGTGAGAGAGTGTGTCATGGGTAGAGGGCGACCGGGAGCAGCGTTCTAACGGGCTACAGGCTATGCAGTGTGTTTCCAAAGTGTGCAGTACTGTTATTAAAGCCTCATCTCTTCAGTACTCTCCGGTGCCTCGGCTGATTTCTGTCTGCCTCACTACTCCACAAAAGTGAAGGGAGTTAACCCCGAAGGAGGACAAACTTCGGCCCTGGAGGAAGCATCTCCCCTCGTGTCTCCCGACCACGGTCAGGGGACTGACGGCGAGGAATGGTTAACAGCAGCCTAAATCAGTTCACTTTCACATAGCTCTTCAGGCATGTCCGCACAGCCAGAGGTGCATGCAATGAGTGTCACATCTCCACCCTCTCTTGTCCACTCCTATTACCTACACAGATGCCATGGCAAATGGCTGGCTCGAGGTTATGGACAAGGGGTCTGTTGTTTTATATTCACATCAGGATAGGGGAGTATTGGGAGCATTCATTCAATAGAACTGTGTAAGAAACATTTCCTTAGGCTGGTGTAATGACGACTATAAAATGAGATGGGAACTTATATCTGTCTCTCTTGCACTGTGAAACACACACATACACACTCACACACACATAATAAATGTCTGCCAAGAAAGCACTTAAGCAAGACTGGCATGGTGAATTTTGATACTACTTGATTAGTACATTGCATAAGTATTGCATTTTGCTCTTAAGGGCCACAACCAATGTCAAACAGACACTTGAGAATCAACAGCCATTACCGTGTCTCCTCACGTAAACCTAGTTTTCATCACACACCAATTTATCCTCATGGGACCGTCTTGTTTTAGAGCAACTTAATCTATGCCTTGGATTAATTTTATGATGTACAGTAAAATGTGACACCATCTTGTTGTGCATTTTCTTCAACTGAGTCATTATCTCTCTGACGAAGCACATATATTTTCTTGCAGAGTGGTCTGATGCTCGATAATGCAAATGAGTTTTTTAATCTAAGCCTCCCTTAAACTGGTAATTAAATGCATGATTTATAGTCGTATGAGAGGCAATAACACTTTGTATGCAAAATATAACCCAATTGCTTGGATGTGATGTGTTTCTTCAATATTTTATATCAAACTGATAATAGCTCAAGCTGGAGTGTGCTGTGGAATTAGCGTTAGTTCTCCCTTACAGGGTTACAGTGTTTGTTGCTTACATAGCTGACCAGAAAAGCAATTTTTTTTACCTGAAATGCACACAGGTACCCACTCCTACCTGTAATAGGCATTATCTACTATTCAACAAGACCTTGTTCTCCATTATGAGGTCAAGGCCCCACACCTGCTTCTCCAGGTGTGCAAGAAGACCCTGATGATGGACTCGTAATGACTTGCCAGACGGAGAGGGCACTACATGCTGCTGCATACTTTACAACCACGTAAAGGCTGATTATTATCATCCATCTTGCTATATGTCAGGATTTAGAGAACTCTAGTCTAGCCTTTCTTTTTAGGAAAAACTGCTTGATATTTTTGATGATAACTAAACATGAGTGATGTATTTTAATTCCGTATAGCCAGAGCTCCAAGGAGGCATTGTTAAGGTCCCTGTGTAAGTTGTAGTTAGTTTCTATATTTTGCTGCTTTTTCTACACATTTTGGTCGTTTAAAGTTTTGTCATCTACTTCTGGTCTGGCTTTCTGCTTGTATTGAATTCCTGCCTGTCCTTCCAGTCGTGGCCCCCTGTATCTTCTGCCCTAGTCTTCCCTCTTTAGGACCCTTGTAGAAATCAGTCATGCCTCCCGGTTTGTTTACTTTTCTGTCTCTGCGTCAATCTGTATTCTATCTCTGTGGCCTCTCTCCCCAGTCTGTCAGGTCTTAGTGTTTGTTTACCTTTTCCCTGTGTTAAGTTGTCTGGGCACCATTGTCTGTGTCTTGTTCCTGCTTTTATTTTGGCAGTCCTTCATCTCATTCATGTTCTGCTTTGCTTCCTGTCTCTCATCACTTAGATTGCTTTCAGCCATCTCCCCCTGGTGTGTCTCTGCTCTGATTCCCTCTTGTGTATTTGTTGTCGGAGTCTTCCTCTGGTTTTTGCCACCTTGTTTATCTCTCCTCATGTATGTTTCCTGTTCCTTCAGCTACATATCCAGTAAGTAACCAGTTAAGACTGCGTTCGGTTTTTGTCTCCGTGCCTGGAGTTTGGTTCCACACAAATTGATATATAAGAGATATTGCATCCTGATAATACGAATTAATTATTTTATATTATTATATCATTATTATTTTTTATACTATTATATTATATTTATATTATTATATTATTCAGTGAAGCAGGAAAATATATATATATATATTTAATATATATATTTAATATATAAGGATACTGTTTAGGATACAAGCAGAGTAATTGATAAAAACTTACCAGAGTATGGAAAAAGATATAGCTGGAAGCCAGGTTTGTGCAACTGATAGAATCCTACAGGTTAGGACTTAACACCAACTGCTACAGGTGGTCCAATTTTATATAATATATTTTCAGTCCTTGTGGCCTAATTTCTCAGGAATAGACCATGATGCTGAAAATGTCTTTGTAATAAAAAACAGTAATCCCATTCCTGCTTACAGCTACCTATCCACTGATGTTTTCCATCAGTGTTTGTCAACTGTAGCAACAGTTGTGAACATAGTTTCCCCATTTCAACATCTGCTCAGTCTGCCCTTCAGTTCAGTCACTCTGATTCTGTTGAACATTCCCTGACCTCGATGTCCTCTATGTTCAACTTGTCAGTGAACAAAGTTTGCTCCAGGCTCGAGGCACCACTGCTTTTCAAAAAGTCTGCAGCTGTTCTTATCCCAAGCAGAAAATCAATTCATGAATTAATTGTCAAGCATGTCTTGCCGATCAATCTTTTACTATAACCACAGCAAGGGGACACTATTCATATCAGCCAGAAGCAAAATGGGAATGGTTTTAACTTGTCACTCAACTGTGGGCTGACTCTAATGTGCTAGTTCCAGTACTGATATGATGCAAGATGTAGATTCTCTTACATGTTTGGTTTGAAATATAAATCCTGCTAATTAAACATCTCTTTCCTTTGCAGATCAAATATTAAACTGCTTTCTCGGCTTCAAGTGTACAATAGCTCATACTATTGTACTTTTACAAGGTCAGTGAACAAAATAAAACAGATGAATAAAAGAGACACTGTGAAGGAGGTTTTTTCCCTTGCAATTTTCACAATTAAGGTTATACACACTACAATGGCTGGATGTAGCTTTGAAACCCGGTTTAAAGGGACAGTGTATCCGAAAATTAATTTACATGTTGTTCCTCTGGCCTGTAGTGTTATTAATCCATGTAGACTCTTTGTTGCTGGTGGAGTTGCCCAGTTTGTGTAAGGGAACTGAGGGACACTTGTGTCATAGTGCTTGGCCCATAAAAATAATACATTTGAAAAGCAATGTCTCTTTCCAGACATCATAACACGGTCTCTTAAAAATATATGTAAAACACTATAGTGAGCATTTTTGCTTATTAACTATCTTCTCAATTACTCCTGCCTGTCTCAGCACCGTACAAAAGGAATATCCATCTATCTTAATTAAAGAGGCTTGTGCATGTAAAATTGTGGCAGGGTGTAAATATAAACGACATTCCCCGAGGCTCATTTGAAATGAGTGAGTTTGTAATGTAATTTAAGGTTCTAAAGCTTTAATTTTACACTCTTTCCATAATACCTGGAAGGTGGTTGAGGGCCGAGGGCATTTTTTGTTTGTTTGTTTATTTTTTCTAAATCGTTGGACTTACTGAGGCTGATGCTATTCTCGACATGGCAGTGTAGACCACATATATAATACTTAACATAATTTTCCCAGCACTTTATTCTGCATATTTATAATTATAAAAAATTATGCTTGCCCCAAGAGTTGCTAAATGTAATAGTCTTGTTTTGCTATGTTGTCTACAGTGACTTCCTTACTGTGTACAATTAACTATGTTTTAATGCAATGCATGTGACCTTTGACATTTTAAAATTTGAAATGCCTCAAAGGAAAAGAAAAAGTCTTTGAAGCCATGCAATCTGATATGCATATAACACACAGTTAAACATTTTATGCACTATTACCTTTTTCTTTAATGTACGTCGTAAAGCTCTGATTTCTTTAATGGCAGGTCTGCACAATTGTGAAGCATTTACATTCTTATCAGCCAGCACCCCCCCCCCCCCCCCATCAGCCAGAAATGACTGAAGAAGTTGCCAAACATTTCAATCGGGTGGCTTAAAAAGAGCCATTAACTTTGTCTGCCCTACTTCATAGTGATATAAAAGAGAACAAGACCATGGCATTTTAGATGCTTCTGGAGCAGTTGTTTTCCCTAATCTGTTTTCTCTGTCATGTTATGAAACAAGTTTTTCTCATCAAAATGCAGGTCATACATTCAGCAAGCATTTAGCCCTGCTTGTGGCTACCACAGGGAAGCAGCATGAATTTTAGAGTCAAAAATAAATAAATAAATAACATCTCACAAAATCCTTTTTTCCATCTTTTATTCACACATGGCCAAAGTACAGCTTACCCTTCCTCTGCTTTGACCTTCAACGCCCCTCTTTCTGACTTACCGTTCTCTCATCTGAGTGACCCTCATGACTCCTTCGCACTGCTCCTCTCTCCATTTGCACCCTGACCCTGTTCTCTTCTTCAGCAATGCTCATCTCTGGTGACAGCATCCTTTTGACATTAATGACACCACAGAATAGAAAGGCTAATTAAGACCAAATGTTCCCTGCCAACTCCTCATCACCATCTGCTAGGCAGCAGTCAGGTGACTACAAAAAGTTGACAGCGGAAAAATCTGAACTGTTTGGTGAGAAAGTACGTATTTGGTGAATATCTAAAGGTTTTAGATGAGTAGATATACAGTTAAATCTAGTAGAGCATCAGTTCACATTGCACATTGAGAAAAAACCATTAGCTTTGATAATAATAAAAAGTGTTTCTATTCAAAAGGCATAACTTATTTATTATTTTTTCAACCAACAAAGTTTGTTACTCAATTTGCGATTAAAAAGAAATTACACTTGGATGCAGGTAAACATTTGATAATTCTCTGCTGTGCACCAAATATGTCCAAAAAAGGCAACTGAGTGAAAAACCATGGCAAGCTGAGAAGAATCTAAGGTTTCTGTAAAATATATAAACAAAGTGATGACAAACCACTAAATATGGTGACTGGAGGGGATTTCAAGCTCTCTTTATCTTTTCTTTCATTTTCTCTCTGTCTTTATCTCCACTGGAATTCTCCACTTTGATCTTTGAACCTGTAAAATTCACACGGAAAGGCACTCTTGACAGTAAAAGAAGAAGCAAGTGTTGTGAGAAGACAAAGTGAGGGGGTGAGTGAAGGATTAGATATGCAGAACATGGACGTCAAGGGCAGAGGAGGCAGATACAGCTGGAGGCAGCCGGAGGCAGCCTATCTGAATATGTAGCTTTGGAACTGCTAAACTAAACAACCATGTTCTAACTGATGAAAGGATAGAGTAAACACTTGTAAACGCATCAGAAACAATTCTCTTCCTCTCATCCACAGCACAACATGATTTAAGAATCTATTAAAAAAAAAGTTCAGAGTTAAAAGGTTAAAACTTTGTTAAACCAACCCAAAAAATTCATATCAAGTCTCAAGCAAGGTATCATTCTTAGTGAATTACACTAATGACATTTCCCTGAGTTTCATATAGATACTATCGCAACCCATTAGAGTTTAGTTTAGTGAGATTGTTGCAAAGTAAAATTCCCACTATATGCTTTTATCTTTGCAGCTATGAGGGGAATTTAAATTTAAGTAGCAGCCTTTGCAATTGTGAAGTTTTCATGTGTCTTAGTCTATTGTCTTTATGATCATCTTTGTTTCCTACGTAGGATGTAACAAAAAGATACTTTTTTTTTTTTACTATTTTTGATGTTTTTTTAATCAAGAAGAGTTTACATTATATATAAGTTACTAATAGCTGTGTTACGTGCAATGTTTTTACATGAATCAATACAAGTCCTGTTATGTCTCCTTTTATTTTGAGAAATTGTACAAATCTGTCAAAGTGGTGCTGCTTCAACTTGTTTGCCATTTGTCATTTGGAAATCTGGCTAACGTATGGTGAATGAAGTGTTGGTGTAGCAATTAAACTGTTGAGTTTTTAAGGGGCTTTGATATGCACCACAGTTCAAGGTGCTTTCACTAAATGCTCTGCATTAGTAGAAGTGTCCCTCAGTATTGTTTTAGAGAAGATATTTAAAATGCACAAGCTTGTTAATGTCCAAAAGATGATTAGCTTGCCCTTGATCTTGTTCCTCAACTTGATGCATTCCTTGGAAACTGCAGACTAATAGCTGTTGATAGCGGCTCATTTGTACCTGGAAACTAAGCTGGAATGATCAAAAATGCCTGCATGTAATTCAGGTCAGTGTGAAGGAGAAGTTGCTCTCTGTGCATGTTTTGAATTCTGTGGTGACATTTCAGAACACACAGTAAAAGGCTGTAGCTGTTGTCATTAAGGTTGTCTGGACAAACCAAAGAAGGTGACCTTAAATCAACCTTAAAAGCAAGAACATCCACGTTTGAATCTGTTGTAAAAGTTTCTTCTCCTAGAATAAAAAAAAAACCTTCTCCTGTATGTTGGCATTCAAAAATTGAACACTTTCATAGTGTAATGTATCATTAAGTATGTTGTTTAGATACACTCAACAAAAATATAAACGCAACACCTTTGTTACTGCTCCCATTCCCCATGGGATGGACGTAGAGACCTAAAATTCATTCCAGATACACAATATAACCATCCCTCCCAAACAGTGGTCACAAATCAGTCCAAATGTGTGGTAGTGGGCATATCTGCTATATTGAGATAATCCATCCCACCTCACAGGTGTGCCACATCAGGATGCTGATCTGACATCATGAGTAGTGCACAGGTGTACCTCAGACTGCCCACAACAAAAGGCCACCCTGGAATGTGCAGTTTTTTGCGCTATTGGGGGTCTGGGGACCCAGAACCGGTCAGTATCTGGTGTGACCACCATTTGCCTCATGCAGTTCAACACATCGTCGCATGGAGTCTATCAGATTGTCAATTGTGGCCTGTGGAATGTTGGTCCACTCCACTTCAATGGCTGTGCGAGGTTGTTGGATATTCGTGGGAACTGGTACACGCTGTCGTATACGCCGGTCAAGCACATCCCGAACATGCTCAATGGGTGACATGTCCGGTGAGTATGCTGGCCATGCAAGAACTGGGACATTCTCAGCTGCCATCTGCCCTGAACAATGTGAACCATGATTCATCCGTGAAGCGCACACCTCTCCAACGTGCCAGACGCCATCGAATGTGAGCATTTGCCCACACAAGTCTGTTACGGCGACGAGCTGGAGTCAGGTCAAGACCCCGATGAGGACGACGGGCATGCAGTTGAGCGTCCCTGAGACGGTTTCTGACAGTTTGTGCAGAAATTGTTTGGTTGTGCAAACCAGTTGTTCCAGCAGCTGTCTGGGTGGCTGGTCTCAGACGATCTTGGAGGTGAACCTGCTGGATGTGGAGGTCCTGGGCTGGTGTGGTTACACGAGGTCTGCGGTTGTTAGGCCGGTTGGATGTGCTGCCATATTCTCTGAAACGCCTGTGGAGACGGTTTATGGTTGAGAAATGAACATTCAATGCACAGGCGACAGATCTGGTTGACATTCCTGCTGTCAGCATGCCAATTGCACGCTCCCTCATTGCTTGTGGCATCTGTGGCACTTTGCTGTGAGACAAAACTGCACATTCCAGGGTGGCCTTTTGTTGTGGGCAGTCTGAGGTACACCTGTGCACTACTCATGATGTCAGATCAGCATCCTGATGTGGCACACCTGTGAGGTGGGATGGATTATCTCAATATAGCAGATGTGCCCACTACCACACATTTGGACTGATTTGTGACCACTGTTTGGGAGGGATGGTTATATTGTGTATCTGGAATGAATTTTAGGTCTCTACGTCCATCCCATGGGGAATGGGAGCAGTAACAAAGGTGTTGCGTTTATATTTTTGTTGAGTGTATTTTTATATTAGCTCGCTGAATTTCTTTCATTTTCCCACTAAACAAACATTATAAACCCAAAACCCATTAAAGAAACGCACACTTCTTTTGAAAGCTTGCATCCAAACAAGTTTATAGACATGTTTAAAATGAGACACTCATTCTTGTATGATTCTGCAATACTGTTAATGAGTCAAAGATTTTCATTGCACATATACAACAGGAACTGACACGCCATCCGGATGCTCTCCCACCATTTTCAAGTTGAACCACAAATGATTGCCACAAATAATTAAAGAGTTATCTAAAATGTAGTCTTACTCAGGAGAACTAGCTTTTAGTTACAGCATAATAAAGTCCCTTCTATATTAGAAAAGTTACTGCATCAAGTAGTATTATAGTGGAATATGCATGTGAGCATCTTCACCTAAATGATAATTCAGTACATGCTGAAATGTGACAAAGACATTTTATTTCAGTCACATTTTAACATTGTTTATCTTTATGTTCACAGAACAGCATACATCATTCAAGAAAAATTTAAATGACACATTTTGCCAGTTCACTTGGTTGCTTTTGGCAGGAACTGATGCATACAGTATAACCATAAAATCCATTGAGCACGCTGTGCCAGAATATGCCGGCATGATCACCATTGAGAAGCATCATTGCTTGCCTATTCTGCCATGTCTTCACATTGTTTCTTATCCTTTCTTTCTTATTGCCAGCGGATTAAGTGGTGCCTTATACCCCATGCCAAGGCCTTTCTACAAACAAACCATTGACAAACAGAAAAAGCAATCAGGCAAATGCAGTTAGAATACAAAGAGAATGCATGTCTATAGACAGTGAAAAAGCATTTTAAGAATCACAGAGCTTGTGAGCATGATCCAGGACATGAATATTCATTCAGTGTTCCTACAGTGTGTGTTTAATTTGTTTTTCATATTATATTTTGCAGAGACAATGGAGGAACGCCATCCCTCACATTGTTATCAATACGTTTTTTAAATATATGTTGTAGTCATTATTTATCCAAGATTTGATCAAATAAATGGGCCAAAGTAATGGACCATGAGCTTAATGAATGGACAAGTTTTTTGGACACAACTGTTGAACTTGTTTCAAAACAGTCCTCTGAGGTCCTAAGAGCTACATTATTGTCTCTATTCGCTACCAGATATTCAGTTTTAAACCATTGACAGTATTGTGAATGTTGCTGTAAACTGACACATGCACTTGCACATGAAAACACACAATCACATTTCATGTCCAAACACAGTCCATCTCCACAGGGGTTTATGTATTGAGTTTTTTGTTGCACTATCACTAGACAGTCAGACCTCACACCACCTAGACATAGAAGAGCTCAGCTTGGACTGTCCAATCTAAGTGGCTCTCCAAGGTGTCTTGTTGAATTTCATTCATTTCGTAGCTTGATAAATTCTTCTTTTTTTTAAAAATGTTTTAAGCAACAGTTGTTTAACTGTCATGTCACCTGCAGCCAAGTATATGATGCAGTGAACCAGGAGGGAATGAAAGCAGATCTGAAAAAGAGCTTGGCCAACAGATCACAAAATATAACAAATATAACACTTAGATGGAAATGTATATCTAATAGCCAGAGGGCAGCAGCAAGACCTTGGCAACACACTTGCTTTGAAGTTGTAGACAGTTACTGTCAGCTCAACAAAAATCCAGTATCTGTTGAACTGACAGTATGTGTCCTTGCTAAAGGCAAGAATACACCTTTGTGCAGATTGCTCAAAAACTCAGTGGGTGTTTGAGGGTTTTACTCTCATATTTGGTTAAAATTAAACTACTTTCTAGTGTCTTGAGGTTTGCCATTAAGCACTGAAGCAGACTGGATATAATCTACACACATTTCCATATTGCAAGTGTAGAACAGTTAAGCTTGTTTTCTAATTTGGTCAATAGGCCCCATTTGGTGACTGACCAAGCTTCTGCGCAGGTACAAGTCAGCAATAATACAAACATCAATATAATGCCAGTTTTATTTATATGTCAGGCCTTTTGTGTTTACACTTCTACGATAAGGTTTTTGGTCCCAGATGTTCTGCTTCTGGATATTGAACAAAAGTGCAATAGCAGTCCAGACAGCTTTGACCAACTTACTTTACAAATGCAGCGACAGAAGAATTTTAAATTTTGGCTTGTGTCAGGAATGCAATACACATGCACATGCATGGTCAAGCTCACACAGCTCTTCTGAAACTCCCTGCCTTTTACCACTTTGATTGTGATTTATTTTCTCCTACTAGAAACTTGGATACATTTAGCACTACATCTGTGTCAGCTAAGGTTAATACTAATTATTACCAAACACATCATCAACCTTTTGCAGTAATTAGATTGTTCTTTTTTAGTAAAATAAATGCTTGTACACACAGAGTGATTAATAGGTTTTCCAAAATTTGAGCAGTTGCTGTTAAGCACTGGTCAAACAGCATAGCTAGATTAACTAATTTGTAATGTTTTAAAACATAGATTTAATAAAACACGTAAATGACCTTCTCTACTTTTAATGCATTGCAAAGGCAACTTATAATTCATAGGATTTTCGATTTATCCCTTGAATCGGGATAATATGTTTTGAGCTTGATCAAAGCTCTTAAGACATTTCTTAAACTAAATAAATCCACACACCATTCCCCGTGCATAATCAAAAGCACAATTTCTGTTCTAAGCAGAATTATTATGGGGGACTGTCAGTTTATTCAATCACATAAGCAGTTTAAAAAGATGCCTGCTATTTTCTGTTTTGCAGCATGATTGTGAAAGTTTCTCAGATATGACAGATGGCAAAGCTGTAATCACTTCCATAACTAAACTATGTGGAAGACAGTTTTAGTAGAAACACTATTTAATGTCAACTGTGTTCCGCTGAAATTTCAGAAATGTAGATCATGTTGACAACTAATACTGCACCCAGCTTGGGTTCAGACCTTGTTAAATTCATTTCACATTAAAAAAGAAGGAAGGCCATACATACAGCTTAACAACAAGAACATCTTTTCTGAGAAGGAAAATAATAATCCCAATGAGGTTAAGCATATATAAACAGACAACTGGTATAAAAGTAAATAAAAACATTAAAAAAAAGTTTTACATGAAATTTAAAATATTTAAATTTTATTCATTCATTCATTCACTGTATTTGTTAATAATTAAATGCTACAATTAGTGTCAGTTACAAACCTTTAAAAAAAGATCCCAAATGTTGTCTTTTTCATATGGTTTATGGCAACATCCTATGTTTCATGTCTTATTCAAATGTTTGACTCACTTAACTGCTTTGGTTTGTCTGTAGCAGTAAAAGACAGATTAGACATTTAGACAAAAAACCTCAAAAACAACCTCAAAAATTCAATTCATTTCCATTCTTTGAGTCTCTGCTGTCAAGTTGTAGGTTAATGAAATCTTAAATGTGGTCAAGGAAGTAAAGGTACTGCTTCTTCAAAATGCAGAAAAAGACGGAATAATTGTGTGGCGGGGTGTGGTTTGCGATGCTGCTGCAGGTTCGATTGACACCACCTGCACGGCATTGCAATCACGCCTTGCAGGCGTCCACACGTACATAGGTATTTTTGAAAACAGGGATTTTCCGTTTTCGTTAAAAAAAAAAAAAACCCGTCCACACGTAAGTCCACCATTGTAGAAATCTATTTCACTACCCGATCCGTACCAGAAACCCGATCGGTACCACGCTTGTGCGAAAGGCTTCTACTTCCGGTCAAAGGATAGTTACAGGTCAGAGTATCTGTTAAGATGTTAAGAATAATAAGTACCTCTTAAAATTTTTGCAATAATGAAACATTTCAATATAATGAAGACAAAAACGAAAAATAAAAAGATAGTTACGGATCAGGACTCCATAATCCTTACTGCGCATGTGCAAAGTCGGACCGTACAAATCGGGTCTGTCACTACCTGATCCGTACCGGAAACCCGATCGGTACCCCGCATGCGCGAAAGGTGTCTACTTCCGGTCGAAGCATTTTACGATAGTTACGGGTCAGAGTATCTGTTAAGGTGTTAAGAATAATAAGTATCTCTTAAAACGTTTCCGATAATGAAACATTTAATATAATGTGGACAAAAACAAAAAAATAAAAAGATAGTGACAGACCAGGGGCCCGTTCTTCGTACCTCGCTAAGTAGGTTAGCCGGATTAGATTGTTGACGATTTCGCGTGATCCTGGATCAGTCGGTTCCCCGAAGCTCATCCGGGACTTGCTGTCATAGCAACAGAGCCGTAAGCGTAAACCTGCTCGGGAGCAGGTTTACTTTATGTAAACAGGATTAGATCGCGGCCACGCAGGTATGTCCGCGTCATCATACGAAAGCAACAGCGATATTCCACCACTGTTTCACCATAAATAAATAACATCAATGTAACTAAAGACAATGCAGCACCTGATCCATTTATTGATTTCACACAGGTCATTTCCTAAAAAAGGGAAATGTACTATTAACATTCTATTACATGTATGTGATTATTACAGATTCAATTCATATTTCAGAGTAGCAATTGTAAATTACTTCGTGTAATCAAGATGAGAGACCACGGCTATAAAAGCGAAGGTGGATTTGGGAAGCCTGTCGCAGCCATGTCCTGTCCGTATACGCGAGCCACCCATTGCGGAAGGTGCAAGATTGATAAGGAGAGTCCTCAGAATTCAGCGTATATTGCGGGATAGACAGGATCCTTTAGCTCAGCGCGACAGTGTGCTCATAGAGAGATATCGATTTTCCCGTGAGGGTATTATTCACTTAACCAACTTGTTGACGAGGGGGTGCAGGACCACCACCTGTCTTTTTTTCCTCTGCCCTTTTCTTGGTTGCTGTTATAAACAAACAGATTATTCCAGGGTCTCTTTCCAAGAGACTAAAAGCAATATAAGTGATAAATATTACCATTCTGTAGGATATTCTTATATTTCACTTTTACCTGTTCCCATGTTCTAGTGGGTCCTGTCGTGGCTCTAATGTGAAAGAGGATAAAATATAACATATTATAATATAATGTAATATAATATTGGATAATATAGTGTAATATAATAAATCTACCCTACCGCCTACTGGTGTTGGCCAGAGGGGCCGATGGCGCGATATGGCAGCCTGGCTTCTGTCAGTCTGCCCCAGGGCAGCTGTGGCTACAACTGTAGCTGCCTCCACCAGTGTGTGAATGTGAGAGTGACTGAATAGTGGCATTGTAAAGCGCTTTGGGTGCCTTGAAAAGCGCTATATAAACCCACTCCATTATTATTGTTATTATTAAATTACTTACGAGTTTAATTTGTCAGCAACTTCCTGCCAGCCCTCGCTCCTTGCTTTTGCAGCCTTTGCAGTGTTCCCTTGCGTTCTGATTAAACTCTGAAACTCCTGAAATCCCTCACTCAAGAGTTCTTGCTCTGCTGCCGAAAAATACCGAGCCGAGCGCGCTCCGTCGACATTTTCGCCGACCAATCAGAGGGTTGCCGATCAATGTTTCTACTATCGATGCGTGGCCCCTTTTACGACACCCAGTGATGTCACATTACTGCGTCCAGCTGTACTAATCGTCAACAGCAGGTGTGTTCGGGGAACCGGATTAGCGAGCTCACGGTTAGCGCGATGATTTGATCTTGGATGTGTCATTTGATCTTGGATGTAGTAAGCGACGTACGAAGAACGGGCCCCAGGGCTCCACGATCCTTACTGCGCATGTGCAGGGGTTTTCTTCTTCTTCTGTTCGTTTAATGGCAGTTTACACCCCAGTGTTCGAGGATACTGCCACCTGCTGACTGAGCGAATGAACTCTATTGTAAACTGAATTAGCGTCATTACAAATTTGATTTAGTGATAGTCGAGTGTGTTTATGCTTGTCTGTGTGGAGAGGATTGATTGGAATAGTGATGATGTCCGCTATCACTGTCAATTGCCAGTAAACACTTCATCTGGCTGCTGAATCTTCACGTGACATATTACAAAGTCTGTATTATTAACTCTGTAATTAGGCATCATTCTTCTTATTTTACGGCGCTGTTGTTCGGGGAACGCTCTCTGTTAAGGAAAAAAGCGTGAATTTGTTTGTATATGGATTATCCATAGTTTAAATGTCCCGGTAGTCGAAAAGGAGGCAGAGTTGTTGAAAAATGCTAGGAGCTAACTGGGCGCTAACCGTATCATTCAAATATATTGAATGTTGCAATGCTGGCAAAGAGAGGAAGTGACGTAAGATTTGCGCATGCGGGGTACCGATCGGGTTTCCGGTACGGATCTACCCGATCCGTACCACACATGTGCAGATGTTTTCTTCTTCTTCTGTTTCGTTTACTGGCAGTTTATTCTCCAGTGTACGAGGATACCGCCACCTGCTGACCGAGCGAATGAACCCTATTATAAACTGAATTAGTGTCATTTCAACTGCTTGTTAAATTTGATTTAGCGATAGTCGGGTGTGTTTATGCTTGTCTGTGAGGAGAGGATTGTTGGAATAGTGATGATGATGTCCGCTATCACTGTCAATTGTCAGTAAACACTTAATCTGGCTGATGAATCTTTACTTGACACATTACTAAGTCAGTATTATTAAGTCTGTAATTAGGCGCCATTCTTATTATTTTAAGGAGCTTTTGTTCAATCGGGGGACGCTCTCTGTTGAGGAGAAAAGCATGAATTTGTTTGTATACGGATCCATTGTTTAAATGTCCCGATCAGTCGAAAAGGAGGCAGAGCTGTTGAGAAATAATATTAGCTAACTGGGCGCTAACCGTGTCATTCAAATATATTGAATGTCGCAATGTTGGCAAAGAGAGGAAGTGATGTAAGATTTGCGCATGCGGGGTACCGATCGGGTTTCCGGTACGGATCAGGTAGTGACACACTGAAATAATAACGTGGCGCACAGTGTGACGTCAAAAAAGGCGCACACCTTTGACGCTGCGTTTTCTCAGTTTTCCTCATCCACACGTAAATGCAAAAACTGAGTTTTTGAAATCTCCACCCTGGCAGGAGTTTTTAAAAATCTCTGTTTTCAGTGACTGAAAACGCCGTTTACATGTGGACGAAAGGTGCAAACGCATAGAAAAATCTGTCTTTTCAAAAATACCCGGGTACGTGTGGACGTAGACTAAAGTTTGGAGTTTTGGTGGCATAGAGGCATTCCATCCACATCCCAAAAATCAACTATGTGAGCAGCAAAAGCGTAATAAATTCCAAGAATTAAACTAATTCAGACTTGCATTAATTAATTTAAGTCAACACAAGTATGCACATATTATTATTTTTTTACAATAGTCCATGACTCACTTTCTGTTTTTTACTTTTTAAAAAGATTTTGAGTAAGCGTGTCTCTTGATATCATGAAAATCCAGTGTGTTCATATTGGGCACTTCTGAAATAAAAAAGGAAACGACACATAAAACTGAACCCTGGGTTGCATAGCTTTAGTACAACTATTAAAGAAAATAGCAGATGCACAGTACTCATTTTCAGGAACTGGGCTGTCAATCTTTGTAGAATCATTCTTCAGGGGACATGCTCTCTGTTTTGCAAAAAAAGAGAGACACTGGGGTAAATTCACATACCAGTATCGTCATGTATGCAGTCTTCACTGCCTATGCAGTAGGGATTTCTCTTGTCACCACTGACATCAGAAGTCAGCTTATGTACTGCAGGTGTGCCATAATACTCAACAGATCTTCAGCGTCTTACACCAGGATTAGAAGTTGTTTTGATTAAGTGAGCTTTAGGTAACTCAAGGGATAATAGTCTGCAGATGCCCTTTGCTTACTTCTTAAGATTAGAAGTTGAGTGACTTGGGGAACATTAAACATTGCCATAGTTTGAAGGTCTCTTACATCCTTTAAAGCTGCACTGTGCTAAATCTTCTTTGCCATTTCTTACAGAACTTTCATTGCCACTTTTAGGTACAAGTGTCTCATTATATTACAGTTTATTGCACTGTTGGTTGCAGGGAAGTATTTGTGACAGAAACTAAAACCCTGTTTTGCTGTTTAAAGTAGACAAAACTTTATATTTTTCACAAACGTTTTGCGAGGATGATTTTAAATGGTGGTTTATCACATTGACAAGTATTTCAGGATTACTCAAACATTCCATTACCAGCATTCACTACTTGGGTTTGGTTAGCTCTGCCCTGCATTTATCCATTTAAATCTCCCCACTAGGTCACTTGCTCTTACCTTTGCATTTCCTCTTTGTGATCATGCTATGAACAAAAATAAAGTTAAAAAAAGAAGAGAGCAAGGACATGGACGCAAATGGAATTAATGACACACAAACTAAAGAGTAAGTAATAAAGCAGTAATCATTCACAGACACTATTTGAGCTGCTATTGCAGTTCTCACTAAAGTTATTCTAAAGTTCTTGCTAAAGATCCATTGTACTGCAAACAAAATGAATATTTAAAATGAGGTATGTTGATCTTAAAGTTTTCAGTGTGACAGTAGTGGTTCTCTTTTACATGTCCAGATTATCATCATAACTTTAACCTTGTCTGTACTTTGTTGCAAACACAGACGTGAACAAGTGGAAACACAATGGTCAACTAGTCATTACGGTTATAATTCTTTGAAGTCCAGTTATACTTGTTTGAAGTCCATCACATGAGGCGCATGCACAGTTGGGGCATTCCCATATGGAAAAGAAATAGTAAAAACTTATATGATTTACTCATGAAAGTGGCCACTTTCTCATTACTTTCATATATTGTTTTAATAAGTATCCAAAACATACAAGTTTCATTATATAATTTTTCAAGGGATCTTATATCTGTTTTCACTCTTGTATGCTTTTCATACAAGTTTCACACAAGACAGATACAAACTTTATACGATTTATATATATCTTTTCCGTATGGGTTGTAGTGGACAAGTCTGCAGTCTCAAAAACTTGTCAAACACAGAAATTTCTACGTGGACTCTCGTGCTCACCGTCTGATGATAAAAGTCTCTCTCTCTCTCTCTCTCGCTCTCTCTCTCTACACACACACACACACACATACATATGCTAGCCATTAGTGTGAATGTGAGTATGAATGGTTGCCTGTCTCTCTGTGTTAGCCCTAAACAGACTAGGGACCTGTTTCGTTGACTCACTGACCCATGACGGATTCTTCTCAAGAATAAATAGATGTGAACGCTTGACACTGAGGTAAGCACTGGGCTGACAGCCTACACTAAAGAGCTAAAAATATAATACAACATAATACTTAATTGACACTGTGATAATATAGAAAACACACACACCACATTACACATTGAGTGTTTGTTTTTATTTTCAATCAGTTTCTAATGGAGCTTTCCAGCTACCCTCCTCCGGCTTCACACCACACACAGTTCTCTTTTCTGGTCCCAGCGACATACTCAAATGGGATGACATGATCAGATGATGGCAGTCAGGTGTGTGAGTCAGTCTTCTCTGATACCACACCCTGAATCCACTGCTCCATCTCTTATCTGCAGCTGAGCCACAAAACCCCATCGCCCAGCTTAGGCTGGGGAGACATCCGGTCTACACCCGCCCCAAAAACATACATACACGCACACACACAAAACCCTGATGAAATCAACCATGACCATCTGTGCCCCTGGCCTTTGGACCACCTTGAACTTAAAAGGCTGGAGAGCCAGATGCCACCAGGTGATACGGGCGTTGGTATCCCTCTGCAGAGGGGCATGATACGACCACAGAGTGAAAAGGTGGCCCAGAAGGTAATAACAGAGAGAGTCGACTGCCCACCAGATGGCCAGGCACTGTTTTTCTACTGTGCTGTACCTTGCATCCCACTCCAAAAAGTTTCCTGCTAATGTAAACAATTGCGCGGTCGTCATCCCTTACCTGCCAGGACAAAATGGCCCCCAGCCCTCTGTCCGAGGCGTTAGTTTGCAGAGAGCCTTCTTCCCCTGCATAAACTTGTACGAATGCCGCCTGAGACGGCTCTGTCCATTGGACCTCTGTTTTGGTTTTGGGAGGCGGGCAGGATGTGATGGCTGCTGTTTTATCTATCTGTGGATGCACCTGCTCACCTCCCAAGTGGTACCCCAGATACTGTACCTCCCTCTGTCCAGCTGCACACTTCTTCAGGTTGGCCGTGAGCCCCACCTAACTCAGGAACTTCAGGACCACAGCCACCTGCTGCACATGCTCTGCCCAGGTGTCGCTGTGGATAAGGACATCTTAATAATAATAATAATAATAATAATAATAATGGATTGCATTTATATAGCGCTTTTCGAGACCCTCAAAGCGCTTTACAATTCCAATATTCATTCACTCTCACATTCACACACTGGCAGAGGTAAGCTACAGTTGTAGCCACTGCTGCCCTGGGGCAGACTGACAGAAGCGAGGCTGCCATATTGCGCCATCGGCCCCCCTGGCCATCACCAGTAGGCGGTGGGTGAAGTGTCTTGCCAACGACAAAGACAGACAAAGCTGGGGATCGACCTGGCAACCTTCCGGTTACAAGATGAGCTTCCCAACTCCCTGAACCACGGTTGTCCCCCATTTTCCAAGTAGGCAGCAGGGACGAGACTGCTGTAGTGGGTAATTACTGGGGGCGTCAGGCCTCACAAGAAGGCTGAGTGCAGCACAGACACTACAGACACACACTGCAACAACAGGTTATTAAACCCTGGCCAATCTGTCCCCAGAATAACAGGATAATTGTGAAGATCCCCATGAGGTCCAGGTGGTCCACTACTGCTGGTGGACATCTTCAAAGCTGCTGCTCGCTGCTGTGGGCAAGCTGAGAGTCACCGGCTGGGCTTCACTTGACAGCAGCGGGAGCAGCCTCAGTGTCCACGCCTCCTCCTCAGCCTCTGCCATGGCCTGAAAGATGTCCAGGAAGGACCAGGGGTCCTCTCCCTTCCCCATACATAGAGGGACATGCTGGGGCCAGCCGATCGTTGGTCGACATACTTAAATGAGGAGACATGATCAGATGCTGGAGATCAGGCTTGTGAGTCAGCCTCCCTTAAGACCACACCCCAAACACACTGCTCCACCCTCCCCCCTGCAGCTGAGCCACAATCCACACTCCCACCATAGACATATATGTATATTTTTATTCCTGATTTATTTTTATGTGTTTCTTTTACACACATGTTAAAAGTGTGTACAAAAATATACAGAGATTAATTAAGAGGTTAATTCCAGATTAATGCAGAGATTAATTCCATTCTTTAAGAGACATAATGTCAGACCTCTATCAGCAATACAAATGAATACTTTTTCTAAATTATGCAAAAAGTTTTATTTATCTTTAGTCAGATGCATGCATGCTTACATTTTGTCATGAAATACTAACATACTACAAAACATGAGGTCCTGGCTGAAAAATCCTTCTTCATCATCATTCTAAAATAGTCAGATGTCTATCACTTAGACCCCCGGAGAGCAGTCATTTTGGTTTTCTACCTTAGACCCCCGCGGAGTCATCATTTTGCGTTTCTACCTTTAAAAGCCGGAGAGCAGTCAGTCAAATGCTGGAGTCATTCATATGTATATTAGGTCGTTACCTAGGAATTCTGGAGGGAGGGGAGTGGGGGTGAGTGATTGAGGGGGTGGGGGAGTGGAGTGTTTCAGTTTGCCATCTTAGGGAGAAATCAACACATGTCCTTTGTATGTCCTTTGTTGCTGACATTTATTGATGAAAACAGTACAAAAAACCAACCATTTGTACACATATTTACAAATAATGATAAAAAGTGAGTGAGTACATTTCAACATTTTCAGCAATCACTCACAATCCTGGCACTGCCACGGTATCTGTCGTCTGCATTTACCACATGTGTACCTGTAGCAGTGAACACATCGCACAGTGGCCTGATTTTTTTTGCATCTGTGTTTGACCTGACACGTGGCCCTTTTTCCAGGGCTCGGTGTGGAGTGGCATACCTGAGTGGTGAATTCATTGCGATCTGTCTGTCTAGTGGATTGAGGAATTTCCCTGCGAATCTTGTTGACTGTGCCGAGGATGGTGGTTTTCCGTCCAAGAAGTTTTTGCGCAAGTGAAAGCGATGTGAAGAAATTGTCCGTGGTAACATTTCTGCCCTTGTCTAGGAATGGTTCCATCAGCCTCATTACTACATTTTCAGAAAGTCTCTCCCCAGTGGGACGATTGGGGTCCTTGCCAAGATATGGGAAGACATTGCAAATGTACTTGGATTTTAGGTCGCAGGCCACCCAAAACTTGATCCCAAACTTGTCCGGTTTACTTGCAATATACTGCAGGAAACAGCACCGAGTCTTTGATGGGAAAAGCTGTTCATCAACGGTGATATGTAGACCAGGGTTGTAGCACGTGATGCAGTTGGTGACAAATGATCCCCACACACTGGAAATTGCAGCGAACTTATCAGTCTTTGCTCGATCACTGCGGGTGGACTTGTCATCAAAGCGTAGGTGTTGCATGATGTCTTGGAAGCGGTTTCGTGCCATAGTTCCAATTATCTGTGGGTTTCCCAGGTTTGCTGACCAGCAGTCATTTACCGATGGAACCCTGTAAACCCCCCGCAAGATGACAATTGCAATAAATGCCATTAGTTCAGGGAGGTCCATGAACCAATGAACATGCTCCGTTTGCTGTGCATGTTGAATAGTCCATTCTTGAATGCTATGAAGCATGTCAAGAGTGATGAAACACAGGAAGCTCTGAAGGCGACTCGAGATACTTCTCCTGGCCTTAGCCGTTGGCTCTCCATCTGCAGCGTACGCTTCTATTGGGGTGAAAGGTAGTGTAAATGACTGCTGGTCAGCAAACCTGGGAAACCCACAGATAATTGGAACTACAGGGAGTGCAGAATTATTAGGCAAGTTGTATTTCTGAGGAATAATTTTATTATTGAACAACAACCATGTTCTCAATGAACCCAAAAAACTCATTAATATCAAAGCTGAATGTTTTTGGAAGCAGTTTTTAGTTTGTTTTTAGTTTTAGCTATTTTAGGGGGATATCTGTGTGTGCAGGTGACTATTACTGTGCAGAATTATTAGGCAACTTAACAAAAAACAAATATATACCCATTTCAATTATTTATTTTTACCAGTGACACCAATATAACATCTCCACATTCACAAATATACATTTCTGACATTCAAAAACAAATCAGCGACCAATATAGCTACCTTTCTTTGCAAGGACACTCAAAAGCCTGCCATCCATGGATTCTGTCAGTGTTTTGATCTGTTCACCATCAACATTGCGTGCAGCAGCAACCACAGCCTCCCAGACACTGTTCAAAGAGGTGTACTGTTTTCCCTCCTTGTAAATCTCACATTTGATGATGGACCACAGGTTTTCAATGGGGTTCAGATCAGGTGAACAAGGCGGCCATCTCATTAGTTTTTCTTCTTTTATACCCTTTCTTGCCAGCCACGCTGTGGAGTACTTGGACGCGTGTGATGGAGCATTGTCCTGCATGAAAATCATGTTTTTCTTGAAGGATGCAGACTTCTTCCAGCTCTGAAATATGGCCAAACTGGTGGCAAGTGGCATCTTGGCAGCTGCACGCTTGACTTTTCTCAGTTCATGGGCAGTTATTTTGCGCCTTGGTTTTTCCACACGCTTCTTGCGACCCTGTTGACTATTTTGAATGAAACGCTTGATTGTTCGATGATCACGCTTCAGAAGCTTTGCAATTTTGAGACTGCTGCATCCCTCTGCATCCCCTTCTCATTACAGAGATGCACATCACCTAATATGCTTAGTTGGTAGTAGGCTTTCGAGCCTATACAGCTTGGAGTAAGACAACATGCATGAAGAGGATGATGTGGACAAAATACTCATTTGCCTAATAATTCTGCACTCCCTGTATGGCACGAAACCGCTTCCAAGACATCATGCAACACCTACGCTTTGATGACAAGTCCACCCGCTGTGATCGAGCAAAGACTGACAAGTTCGCTGCAATTTCCAGTGTGTGGGGATCATTTGTCACCAACTGCATCACATGCTACAACCCTGGTCTACATATCACCGTTGATGAACAGCTTTTCCCATCAAAGACTCGGTGCTGTTTCCTGCAGTATATTGCAAGTAAACCGGACAAGTTTGGGATCAAGTTTTGGGTGGCCTGCGACCTAAAATCCAAGTACATTTGCAATGTCTTCCCATATCTTGGCAAGGACCCCAATCGTCCCACTGGGGAGAGACTTTCTGAAAATGTAGTAATGAGGCTGATGGAACCATTCCTAGACAAGGGCAGAAATGTTACCACGGACAATTTCTTCACATCGCTTTCACTTGCGCAAAAACTTCTTGGACGGAAAACCACCATCCTCGGCACAGTCAACAAGATTCGCAGGGAAATTCCTCAATCCACTAGACAGACAGATCGCAATGAATTCACCACTCAGGTATGCCACTCCACACCGAGCCCTGGAAAAAGGGCCACGTGTCAGGTCAAACACAGATGCAAAAAAAATCAGGCCACTGTGCGATGTGTTCACTGCTACAGGTACACATGTGGTAAATGCAGACGACAGATACCGTGGCAGTGCCAGGATTGTGAGTGATTGCTGAAAATGTTGAAATGTACTCACTCACTTTTTATCATTATTTGTAAATATGTGTACAAATGGTTGGTTTTTTGTACTGTTTTCATCAATAAATGTCAGCAACAAAGGACATACAAAGGACATGTGTTGATTTCTCCCTAAGATGGCAAACTGAAACACTCCACTCCCCCACCCCCTCAATCACTCACCCCCACTCCCCTCCCTCCAGAATTCCTAGGTAACGACCTAATATACATATGAATGACTCCAGCATTTGACTGACTGCTCTCCGGCTTTTAAAGGTAGAACGGTAGAAGCCTGGAAATCCCAGTGCTATTCATGTCTATTCATATTAATGTACAGAATTCACCTGCTTGCTGCTACTACTGCACATTCACCCAGTGTATATACTATATGTAGATATATATAATGTTCTTCCTCTACACCCCCCCCCCAATTTTTGCACATGTCGAGGAGCGTGTCAGGCTACATTTCACTGTGTGTTATACTTGTATAACTATGCATGTGACAAATAAAGAACCTTGAACCTTGAACCTTCTACTGAGCACTTCCTCTCAAGTGTGAGAATACTGGGCAATCGGGTTCAGGGTGTTATACTTTGCATTTTAGTAAGCACATCAAATACTGTAATTCTCAGTAAGGTTACACGATGGCAACCCTTTTGGGGTACCCAGGTGAGTGCAGAGGATTAGGAAAACACAAAGAGGGTTGGAGAAATGGCGCCGCTGAGGGAGTGCTAAAACAATTAGGCCACAGGTGAAAATCAGGTGAAAAATGTGTACAGGTTTCCTCACTGTTGTTTCAAACAGATGAAAAATATATAATATATAAACAAAATATATGATTGTTAAAAATTATTTCTTTAAATGTACAGTATCAAACACTAACACTGGATAGTTTTTTTGTTTCGGGCTGTTTGTTTTCAGGCTGTTCTCTTTTTGGGGCGATCGTGGCTCAAGAGTTGGCAGTTCGTCTTGTTGCCGGTTCGAGCCCCGGCTCGGACAGTCTCGGTCGTTGTGTCCTTGGGCAAGACACTTCACCTACTGGTGATGGCCAGAGGGGCCGATGGCAAGATATGGGGCAGCTGTGGCTACAACTGTAGCTTGCCTCCACCAGTGTGTGTGCGTGTGAGTGAATAGTGGAATTGCGCTATATAAATGCAATCCATTATTGTTATTATTATGTGTTTCTTTGTAGTTGCAAATAAAATTGGCTTACCTAGAATTACCTACATTATCTCACTTTTTATGAAATTTTTGAGATACAGTTAATTTTCAAATTCCAGTGTCTTTTTCCATTTTCTATTGTATTTATTGGAAATTTATTGTAGCCAATGTAGAAAGAGGAACTTGTGGCTCAAGGTGTTGAGTCTCTCAAGAATGATAAATGATGATTCACATATGTAAGTGATAAAAACTCAGAACTGAGTTCAGTATGCTGGGCCAAAACTCAGTGTGAGACTTTTCTTTAGGTTTGCACCACCTGCATGGATATTTCCAGCAGCTGCTCTCATGCCCTAAATCTTGAAACTCTTCAGTTAGTTGGTGCAAAGGGATCTTGGACACGGTCATAACCATTACTGTTCACTTCAGAAGTAGGAGATGAAGTGGTGGCTTAGTGCGGCAAGGTTTGTATGAAGAGATCTATCCTGAGCAAAGTCTCAGACAAGTAACTAGTCAATAGTTCAAGTCATAGAAATTGTGATGTTAATGGGGAAAAGTTTAGAGCTGATGTGTTGCTTTTGTTCTTGTTTTTCCTAACAGTTTGCTTTAAGAAAAAACATTTTAACAGAAGACCGCTTGCCTCAGTAGTTTTCTGATTATTATACGTTTTTCCATGTTTTGTGTAGTATGCAGTAGTATTTTGAAAACCCCTTGGTAAAAAGATATAGAATAATACCATACAAATCTAAGAGCGGAAAATATTTATTCAGTGATATATTACAATATGTAAATAAAAAGTTGCAATTCATTTTCCAACAGCAAGGCAGACCTGAATAACTTCAGTAAATTTAAGTTAGAAACTGTGGCAGCAACAAACCAAGCCATGTCTGGGTATGTTTATCATCTTCTATTGTCTTCTGGGGAAAGTTACTTTCTAACTGTTTTTACTGCAGATTGTCTGAGTTATACTTCCAAAAACAAGATGTGCGGAAAATCCCAATTCCCTTTCGCCATCTTCTTTCTCTGTGTACTGAAAGCTCTGATTACTTGTGCATTTCACCCTATATTATATTTTTACGTTGAAAATGTGTAAAATGTGATCCACGTTCAGTGTCAGATTACTCTGGAAGAATGTGTTGATGCTTTTCTGCTTAATAGCACAAGTGTCTTCCATTCTGTGCCAATAAAGTGTGAACATACCTGCTTCAACTCATGCATGGCCAGCGTTTATAATGACTGCCTTGTCTGATGTGATTGTGTATACTCCAGATGTTGGAAATATGCAGCTCAGGGGAGCATTTAATTTTAAAATGCAGCTCTAGTTTCATCATCCAACTAATAGTTTGGTCCAGAAGCTCTTGCAAACAACAGCTGCCACTTCACATACCACAATGAGGTGACAGGTGCCACCTAACATTGCAGTTTTATGTTAATAGTCAAGCTTCTAATCAGTTCATCAAAACAGGTAGTCTTCATACGCTGGGTTGGTTGAAGATAAGGGCCAAAGAGCTAGCTGTTCAATGTCAACTGTTATTGGTTGGTGTGCAGTTTCAAGGAAGACTGCATTCAGTGCACTGTTGTGCTTTTTATAGCTTTAGTCCGGATAATTAGTATTGCCATTGTTTAGCAGACTTGTCTCACTACATTACCCCGTTGTTCGCATGTATTATCAGTTTGAAATCAGAGTGTAGATTACTTCTCTAAATCTAAAGGGAGTGTTCATAAGCAGACTTGGATTTGTATATTCAGTCTATTTTTGCATACTCCCAAAGAGGCGCAACAAACCATCTGCTGTTTAGATAGACTATGACCTCTATGTCTCTCCATGCCCAAGCACACCACCAGACCATATCCATCAATACAGTCTGCCCGGTTGTTAATCTCTGAGCAAAAGACAAGGAGGTTATCATCACATGCCATTTGAAGGGATGGGCCCACTGGCAAATTCCCAACGTAGGCGTTGTCTCACTTGGTGAACCCTTTCACTGTCACTTGCAGGACACAGCATGCGATTAATACATTGCCATGCTTTAGCAGTGTGACAGTCCTGATGTCTGCACAGTAAGGACCTTTAGTATATTTAATATGTTTAAACAATTTAAAAACAGCTTTTGTTTTGTCTTTGTGACAGGAGAACACTGGTGACCCGAGCTGTATTCAGTATTCAGTGGGCATTCTCGGACCGTGCGTGGTTGGTGGCCCTTTCAAGAGGCAAATGAAAAAATAATAAAGAAAGAAACTTACAAGGATTGTTTTCTCTTAAACTTTAGATCCAGAAACAGTGTGTTGTACACTTGGATACAAAGACACTTTCAGGCGTGCATGAGTTTATTATAGTTTCCCCTAAACGTTTTTTTGCTCTGGAGATACAGAAACATAAACATTTCAATTCAGCATTGCTTCACTCTGCAAGCCATCTGTGCACTTAATGACATACATGATAAGGCTTCATGTTACTCCTGAACGTATGTTAACAATATATATATATATATATATATATATATATATATATATATATATATATATATATATATATATATATATTACACATTATCATTGTCACATTTTCAATATTGTGCACATTCACATAACTGCTAATTTAGATAACTGCTGGTACTTATAGTTTTATACACTTATTCCCTGAAACACTGTTTATGTACATTAACTGCAAACTCTGACATTAATGTTGTTTACATTCAGTACTCTTTAGCATGTTTCTTTGCTGCTTTGCCTCTACATCCTTACATCACATTTGCATACCTGCAAATACAGGAACACAAGCACTCCAGTCTGGCTGCAGTCTGCGGCATGTCCGTGCATAAAACAACACAGGACCCCTGCAGCCTTCTCTAAGGGCTCCCGAGCTGACCCTCCAGTGCCTGTGTGAGCTCCACTCATGAGGATTATAATTAGCCTACTAAAATATTACAATTGAATTGCCTGTGAGCATTTTGTAAGTCAGCGTGAGGATAAATGAACATAGTACCACCAACAATACTGTCGGTCCCAAACATTTTTATTGAAACACACATATACATATTTGTATTGGAACAAAATGATATCATGGGTAGAAAAAAGTAGAGGGCTGTTTTATAAAAAAAATTGTATTATTTAATTATATTAAAACATTGCATTTGCACTACCTGCAAGTTGTTGAGATAAAAAAATGACATGAAATCCAGCCTGAAGGTTACCTGTGTCAGGAGCTCACAATAGCAGTGAATTTATGACCTGAAACTATGCTTGGATATAAATGAAGGAGTGAGTTTACTGTCATCAGTAGAGGAGCTGTTGCCCTTTACAACTGAAGAAGTGAGTATCCAGGGAGGTAAATTATGCCCTTTCACTTGATCTGTTGTCTTCTTAACAGTGAATAAGGTTCACAATTATATATAGAAATGAACCTTTCACAGGGAATTGTTTTTTTTTTTTTTAATTGAGTCACATTACTTTTCATTTACACATTCAGGTATGCCATGTTTAACTGCTAATAAAAACAGACTGATCATAAAGCAAGTTGACAATCCACACCAAAGTATTTGTACTCAGGAGTCTGTAACTTGATGATTTTTAGTGACGCATACCCAGTGTTGGGAAGGTTACTTTTAAAATGTATTCCATTACAGAATACAGAATACATGCCCCAAAATGTATTCTGTAACGTATTCCGTTACGTTACTCAATGACAGTAACGTATTCTGAATACTTTGGATTACTTAATATATTATCATGCTTTTTACAACAACGTGAATGTACTATTGCTGTGTGATTTATTACTATTACTGAAGGTCCGCGACTCCGAACTGTAGTAAAGGGACCTCTGACTAATACGCCGGGGTCCCTGTCGGCTCGTAGCCGAAAAATAGCTTTACTTTGTTGTGTGGGTCAACTTTTCTTGCGAGAGACAGAGAGAGGCGTTGAAAGACTGCTCCAACGGAACTTATTGTATTCGGAGGAAAACACGAACACAGTGTACAGTCGAGTCTTAATAGCTTACTTACAACTGGGCTCGTCAGGCACTCTTCTTGGCTGCAGTGGTTATTATTACATTTACATGCTTCCAGCTCCCGTTTTTCCTCGATGACAACTCGTACCTTTCCACTCCCCTTTTTCTCCCTCCTCGCGCTCACAGACCCATAACGTGTATGGCAGTCCATTCTCCCTGCAACACGGACTACACTGCCCATGATGCTACATTCTTTAGAGCTATGCTTGTAGCATTCTGCCTGTTAGCTTAGCACAACAACAACAACGAAAAGGCGCTCTCTCACCCAGGAAACACACAGTCGCAGAGAGAGAGAGAGAGAGCGTCGCCCTGTAACCATGGCAACCGTAACTAGGGATGGGTATCGTTTAGGTTTTATCTGATACCGGTGCCAAATCGGTACTTTTGAAACGGTGCCGGTGCTCAAACGGTGCTCAAACCGGTGCTTAAAGAATGGAGAACACAAAATTGGTCCAAAAACCTCTCATATTCAGCTGGTTTTTTGTAAAAAGATAACAATGTTAGCCTTTTCTGCAGCTATGGGGCATATATGGTATCACTCTTGGCTGGAAGCAGTGCTTAAACAATGGAAAAAACACAAACTTTGTCCAAAAACCTCTCATGTTTAGCTGTTTCCCTCTTTTTCTTTGGTCATTTTAGCCTTTTTGGCCAGGGTGAAGGGAGTATCTGCCATCAAACAAGAAGACAGCCGCATGTAGCTATGATGATGTTTGCTAGTTCACCTTACATGCATTAACCCTTTAAGACCTACCATAGAACCAAGTCCGCCAGAGCTTATATTATATTTTTACATGCTGTGGAGCCATTTTTGGGAGCATTTCAAGTTGCTATACATCAATACAACCATTATAGCCCAGATTTTAATAATATGTATTCATTAAGTGCATAGTAATTACATAAATTGCAAAAAAGTGCAATAAACTACAAAAAAATTGAAAATCGTTTTTGATTTTTTAACATATATTTGTAGTTAGAGAAATTTAAGAGGCTTATCCCTCAAAACTGTAAATACAAAAAAGTTGCACAAAATAGTTTCCCACCACAGGAAATTTATTTTGAGTGTCTTCATAGTTTTATTTTTGAAATACACCAATTTTTATTCACTGCAGGAAAAACGAAAATAAATATTATACTGCAAATTTGCAAAAAAGCAGCATATGCATCAAAATAAACTATTTCCAGCAGTGCAATATGAGTCCTAAGCATCCCAGAAACGACACAGAAAGTCATAAAGTCAAAGATAACTTTTAAAAAGAGCAGTATAGGCCCTGAGGCCCTGATCGCAAAAAAGACTACATTTCCGCGAAAATGACGTCACTTCCGGTTTCGGCCAGGTAATGGCGGAAATGCAAAAGTTCGCGCTGACGTCTATTCCAACGTAGGAAGTGTTTTGAACAGCTGATCGGACCGGCAAAGCGTGTTTCTGGAATATTATGTTTTTGTTCCTGCAAGCGCTTTTTATGCAGTTTTTGCAAAGCTTTATGTGGAAGGAAACCGTGACCTAGGACAAGCTGATGGCACAATATGTAAGTACAACTCCTCCGGTTTCATATGCAAAAAAAATTTTTGCGCTAGCTTACGTGGTTGCAGTGCTACCGGGATTTAAAAATAGTTACGCATAACAGAGCGTTCCCGCTCCGATCGGCTCTAAAGGGTTAATGTAATAACGTGGTTAGCCTACTCAACGTAAATTACACACGAACAACATGAAGCTATTCACGCAGAGAAGAACGGCTGCTGCTGCCATCAAATACGGCGCATTTCTCGGCTTTTAAAAAAAAACGCTATGCGTCGCCAGGTGTTTCATTGGATTCGAGGTGTTACTTCCTTTGACAGTATCACAGTATCAGCTTAAAGCACTTGTTGCAGGCTGCTGAGTTTGCATATTTTGCTGTGAAGTACAGCCAGACTTTTGACCGCTTCGCCTTGGGCATTTTTAGTCTGTAGCTCTGCATAAAAGAATGTACGTACCTGGCCCCGCCTACTATCCTCGGAAACGTAAAATGATTGGCTAGAAGTGTATCACAGCTCAGGAAAAAAAAGCACCGAAATAAAGCACCGAAATGTGCGCTGCTTTTCGGTCTGGTTACTACCGTTTATGTCATCCCTAACCGTAACGCTGCCGCCTGGAACAGCAGAACATAGCTGTCAAACAAAACCCAAACAGTCCTGACCCGCGACAAAATGAAACAGGAAAGTACCGCAGTGTAATCCATTTATTTCAACAAAGTAACTGTATTCTGAATACCACCTTTTTAAACGGTAACTGTAACGGAATACAGTTACTCATATTTTGTATTTTAAATACGTAACGGCGGTACATGTATTCCGTTACTCCCCAACACTGCGCATACCTGGATATGTTGACGTTACATACTTATCACTTGAGCTTGGTCTTCCTTCTAGCTCCCCACATATACTTGGTGAGGCTCATTACTTTACGTTTAAGACATGTGAGTGAAGTTTTTATTTTACGTCATTATGTGCCTTCAATTGCCAAACTAAATGGAGGGAACAGTAAAACATCCAGTATTAGACAATCATATGGACCTAGAGCAAATAGCAAAGATGATGAAAAAGGTCAAAACATAAATTTAAATATTATTTATAGCTCTACACACAGGGTTAAAGTGGACCGGAACAAGCCAGAATAGGGTTATTGGTGCAGATGTCCATCGGTTGTGGTGGCGGTACGTCTGCATCTAGCTAACTCTACAGAAGAGGAGCGAGCTTTAAGGGTGTAAGACGTTTTTATGTGGCAGGTAAGTTCAAATGCAACTGTTGAGATATTCAGTTTGTGTACTCAAGTTGTGAAATGTGCCGGACTGCATTATTGTTATTGTTGTTTAACTGAGACTCAATATTTTAGTTGTCACCACAAGGGGGCACAGTTTCACAGTAAAGGGAGGTGTGCTCATCGGATGATCTGATATCGTGGTGTTGGTGTTGTTCCCAGATCATCATGAAAATGTTGTTCCAGGTTCAACATTGCAAGTGACCAATCACATTGTTCTGACATTATTCTTTTGCGCGCCAAGCCATTCGTGCATTTATGCAATTCCAATGTTGCAAGGACAATATCAGTTCTGCTTACCGTTTATTAAAGGGTTAGGGTTTGGGTCAGGGTTAGGGTTAGGGTCCGTTGATCAGCGGACAGAGGCTGTTTCTCGCAGCTTGAGTACAGTTTTTTGTTTTACGGCGGTTTTTCCCGAAGTAGTAAAAGTATGACGTCACAACATTCTGATTGGTCACTTGCAATGTTGATCCTGGAACAACATTTAGTATGATGATCTGGGAACAACACCAACACCACGATATCAGATCGTGCCTCTCATCACACTACTGACCAAGTGAGTTGGCTGCACACAGGGAAATAAAGTTTCCAAAGAACTTAAGGATATTTTTTGTTCCATTATCATTTCACCTGTGAGTTCATTGCTGTTGATGCTGCACAACAGCAACGTCAGCTCCAGGGGTGTAATTTCCTGGGGGGTTAGGGGAGCCAACCAATCTACCCCCACATGATAATATAATTTTATTATCATATTAATATAGCACTACCTGCAGTTACCTTTGCACAAATGTCCTCCGAAGAGCTGCTTTTTACTCTCTTACATATAATTAAAAGCCTGTTCATTTCACACTTTGTGACTCAGCAGTCCATCTGCATCTTAAGGATAAAGGACACTCTTTTGAGGATGCCAATGTTCACATTTTAGACAGAGAGGACAGATGGTTTGAAAGAGGAGTGAAAGAAGCCATCTATGTCCACTGTGAGCAACAATCTTTGAACAGAGGCGGTGGTTTACGACACCAACTGTCCGCCATCTATAATTCAGTTTTGAGTTCCCTCCCCAGACGCCTTAACACCCACTCACATCCTGGGCCATCTGACCTCAGGAATTCGCATGATAAGGTGGGGCCAGGTTTCACAATGAGCTCACCCGAAACCCTGGCTGATTGGGACCCACACCCAGTTTCACACCTTGGCTCAGGCAATTAGAGGATCATCAGGGGGTCCTTTTGTCCCTCTTTGGGGGGTCACTCCCACTAGGTTTAAATCTGGGACTCCCCACCTTTTGACCTTAGAACTGAAGAAGCTTCTCGGATGAGAGGTGAAACGTCTTCAAGCAGCTTAAAGAAGTCCAGACGCTTTTCTTTGCAAGCTCCTTTGACTACGATGACCTGGATGACTGAGAACCTTTACAGACATCTTAGTTTAATGTATGGGAACACTTACTGCGTGTACTATTGTGCAGATAAATGTATGCTTCACTCACACGTCAACTGAATAAATAATTCAGCCAAAATTGGTTTTCTTATGTTTGTTTTTTGATGACCCCTTCATCTAATACTATTCCCTTTTATTTATTCTTAATCAAGTTTCAATTCAGCTTGTGAAACTTGTGTTTCCTTAAAGGGCAACCACAGCCTCCCAGACACTGTTCAGAGAGGTGTACTGTTTTCCCTCCTTGTAAATCTCACATTTGATGATGGACCACAGGTTCTCAATGGGGTTCCGATCAGGTGAACAAGGAGGCCATGTCATTAGTTTTTCTTCTTTTATACCCTTTCTTGCCAGCCACGCTGTGGAGTACTTGGACGCGTGTGATGGAGCATTGTCCTGCATGAAAATCATGTTTTTCTTGAAGGATGCAGACTTCTTCCTGTACCACTGCTTGAAGAAGGTGTCTTCCAGAAACTGGCAGTAGGACTGGGAGTTGAGCTTGACTCCATCCTCAACCCGAAAAGGCCCCACAAGCTCATCTTTGATGATACCAGCCCAAGCCAGTACTCCACCTCCACCTTGCTGGCGTCTGAGTCGGACTGGAGCTCTCTGCCCTTTACCAATCCAGCCACGGGCCCATCAAGACTCACTCTCATTTCATCAGTCCATAAAACCTTAGAAAAACCAGTCTTGAGATATTTCTTGGCCCAGTCTTGACGTTTCAGCTTGTGTGTCTTGTTCAGTGGTGGTCGTCTTTCAGCCTTTCTTACCTTGGCCATGTCTCTGAGTATTGCACACCTTGTGCTTTTGGGCACTCCAGTGATGTTGCTGCTCTGAAATATGGCCAAACTGGTGGCAAGTGGCATCTTGGCAGCTGCACGCTTGACTTTTCTCAGTTCATGGGCAGTTATTTTGCGCCTTGGTTTTTCCACATGCTTCTTGCGACCCTGTTGACTATTTTGAATGAAACGCTTGATTGTTCGATGATCACGCTTCAGAAGCTTTGCAATTTTGAGACTGCTGCATCCCTCTGCAAGATATCTCACTATTTTTGACTTTTCTGAGCCTGTCAAGTCCTTCTTTTGACCCGTTTTGCCAAAGGAAAGGACGTTGCCTAATAATTATGCACACCTGATATAGGGTGTTGATGTCATTAGACCACACCCCTTCTCATTACAGAGATGCACATCACCTAATATGCTTAATTGGTAGTAGGCTTTCGAGCCTATACAGCTTGGAGTAAGACAACATGCATGAAGAGGATGATGTGGACAAAATACTCATTTGCCTAATAATTCTGCACTCCCTGTAAAAACTAATGAAATGATCCTAGAAACAGTATTTCTACTACACAGTGAATTTATTCGTGTTGCTTAATTTGATTATAATAACTGTCAAACAACTGAAACTACTTAGCTTATAACTCACTAAAGAAACACAAAGTTCTAAAACTCCATTTTAGACACGAGCCCTGGTACTGACCATTAAAAATGTGAAGTAATGAGGGCATTTTGCCTAGATTGCAAAATGGCCGTAACAATTTTGTGATAATGATCTAAAAACATCTGGCTCTGTATAAGCTTTTTTCTTAAGTTATACTACTCGCAGAGAGACTCTGGGTCCTGCGTTGTGCCTAAAGAACTATTGCTCTTCTCTGACCTGAATTCTCTCACTCCTGCAGCAGTGGTGTTAGTGGGCCACATTTGCATTTCCACCGTTTCTTTGAACCTCTGATGTAATTAATTTAGAAAATGGGGGGGAATGATGTATAAACCACTTAAGGGAAACATATGTGTCCTACTAATAAGTAATTACCACACAGAGCAAATTTATAAAAGACAAAAAAAAAAACATCTATTCTGCCAACAAAGAGGTTTTAACAATAGTTCTGATGGTAGCACATTGAGAAATAACACTTGCAACTGCAGCGTGCCTCACAGGCTGTTTGTAAAATCCTTTGAGAACAGAAAAATGATGAATTAAAAATAGAGTTGTCTCTTAAAGCTGCGAGTGACAGGTGTCTGGGTTTGACTTATGTTTGTGTCTGTACTGAGAGAAAGACATCTAAAAAAAGTAAAAAATAATAGATAACTAAATTGCATCATCTAAGAAACTTTATTTAGTAGTGAATGGGCTGCAGAATGTCTTTTATGAATCTATTGTATGGTCTGTTTTAGCTCATTCCCCTTTGTAGTGTTTATTATGTTTAAAAAAGAGGATTCAGATGTCTAATCAAAAATGTCCAGTACACTGTTATAAATACTTTTTGGAAAATCAAACAACACATTTCATGTTTTGAAAAATACAAAACATTTAATTGAATTTGTTCCAGCTTCTCCGGTAAATTGTACAATTGCAGCTTAATTCAGCACCATAAAGCCATTTGTTCGTCCGATCAGTAATATTATGTTTGTCTTTCTCTCTCTGTTCGCAGTTTGGAAAGGTACTCATATGAGTACCAGTGATATCTCCCAAAAGTTATACCTGAACTCTTTCAAGGTCTCCTTGTTTGGTACTGTGGTGCTTCCAAGGCTTGCTACTTTCAGATCTCTCCCTGAAAGTCTCATTCTAACCGCTTGACTTGTGAAACTTTCAATGCATGCTGTGTCAGAACAGCAACTTTCAATGTGATTTTACTCTCCAGGAAGGGATGCAAATGTCAAATGAATGCAAATATGGCACGTAGGGTTGGTGGCTATGCAGTTCACATTGCCAAAAAATGTTTGTTTTTCAGTTGTTTGGATTAAGTGCATGATGAGGTTCAAGTTGTTGTCGCTACAGACTTGATGTGTCACCTCCAGGCAGACTCTTCCATTTAAGACCAGGGGCGATTCTAGGATCAGAGCTTTGGGGGTGCTGAGCACCCAGAGAGCTGCCCATCCAGGCAAGGTAAACTTTACTCATCACGATGAGAGTTCTTCCCTGTCTCTGTCAGTCCCTGCATCCTTAAATGTCTCCCGTTGTCCCGTGTTCCCTCTGACTGTCTCTTTGGTGCATTTAAACCCCTGTTCCTCCCTGTCCTCATCCTCTGTTGTCTTCATCTCCATTACCACACAGCAAATTCAAAAGTGTTAAATTTTTTGGTGTTTTAATAGTTAATAGTAATTTTACTCTAAGCAGAGTCACATTCTTTTAATGTAACTCTGAGGTGTAAAATGATAGTAGTTAAAATCGAGTGTTAAAAATGAGTGTTTCTATGTCAAATCTGGAGGTGTTACAATGGAAACATTTACTCTTGACCTCTTAACTCTGAACTCCTACAGGGGCTATGACACCAATAGAGTAAATTCACAGACTCCGCCCCCAGCACCATAGGCTCCAATCGAAGCTGAAGTGAAGCCGTTTCAGAACATTTTGCTCTACATATTTGAGTTGTTTGCCATGCTTGGTAAGTCATTTTTTCAAAGATTGTTTAAATTATTATTAGCTTTTACTTCTGTGGCTCTTTGGAGTTGAGACAAAGCTGTGTGGAAGGCATTAGCCATGTTGCTCGCTGATAGCATAATATTCTGTTTTAGCTAGCTGAAAGGTATTGTTTGCGGGCAAATACCACAGCCTTGAAAAAAAGCTTGCATGTGAATTTTCAGTCAAACTTTTGGTCAAATACACCTAAAACAATGTCTAGAATGTGAAATGTTGGTATAATGGTGCTACTTGAAGCCTGAAAACGATCGCCCATAAAAAAAACGAGCAAACAGCAGTAGCAGACGTCCTGACTGGATTCTACGTTAGCATAGATCCCTCCAGAGTTTTGTGCACACGGTTTAGGTAAAAATGAAAAAGGTTGAGGTTTTACATTTAGTTCAGTATTACCTGTTGCCTGTGTCCTTGTCTTTTGGGAAAATACTTTACACAAGTAATGGCTCAAAGAGGATTCCTTTTTTTTTTTACTGTGCTGCAATTGTTTACTGGATTATTTGTGCCATTAATTAGTGTCAGCTAATTTTTATTCAATCTCCGCACAGGATATGCTTGTGAAGATGGAATATGGGGGAGAGCAGAAGTGCGTTGAAGTTCCACAAAGGGATGAATGAAGGACATGCATATTGTATTGAAGAAATAAGTGATGAGAATGCTGTTATTTGCATTTACCAGCTCACCTATGTCAGACCTTTTGATAAACAAAATTCTAATGAAAGTGAGAACATGTATACTGTTACATCTTTCAGAAAATGTTTTGAAATTGTGGTGCACAGTTCAGAATAAATGTTTTTCAAAAACCATTGCATCTTTTTAGTAAATGTTTATTTCCAAAATAAATTTCTAGAAGTTCAGAACAGTAAAATTCCCGCTTTTTAGAATAAATTAGAAGATAACTCTTACGTAGTTAAACTAAAATACTCTTTGAGAGTTAATATATAAACTCTTAACACCAAGTGTTAAATTATCAACTCCAGACAGATTTGGTGTTTAACACTAAATCAGAGTTAACGTACCAACTCTCCAAAAGGAGTTAAATTAACACTCTCTGGTGTGGACCCATATAGACACTTTAATAGTGTTGAAATCAAATCCGACAGTGTTAATTTGGACATGCTGGATTTGCTGTGCAGTCATCATAATTTTACCATCTCTGTGCAAGTCTGCAAATTTCTTTATTAAATCATAAGATTCTTAAATTCATCAAGTCTCTCTGTGCCTGGGTCCTTGTCACAAAACATGACATCACTGTTTTTTACATTTTAACACAATTTAATCCCCACATTTGTAAAAGAAAAGCAAAACACTTTTTTGAAAAGTCTGTAACAAAACCAGATAAAGGTTATTTAAACGCTGCTAAAGACTACTACTGCCAAAGAAGAATGGATTGGAATTTTAAAAAAAAATACATATCCTAACCTTAATTATGGGGGGAGAATAATGAATGATGCTCACAATGAGTAAAAAGTAAACTCAGTGCATTTTTGGACAGAGATTCACTTTTAAAGTGTATATATAATACAATACAGATACATAAAAAATACACTCCAAAAATAGAAGAGTCCTTGAAATGTTAGAAAACTGAGACACCGTGGCCTATGGTACAATGTATACAATGTATGAAAAGATCTTTACTGCAGATACTACTATGGCTTTGCAGATTTTTTCTTTTCTTTTATCCTATGTCGCCTCACCTTGAGGTTGGCAAATCTGTCTATCACATTTTGGTGGTCAAGTCTCTCAAGCATCTCTTTCTCAACTGACATCACAGCCAGGTGCTGGAGTCTGCTTTGACCCATGGTCCTTCTCAGCCAGGTATGGAGCTGACTCAAGACACTAAAAGACCTCTCACAGCTACAGCTGCTAACTGGGTTTGTCAGGGCAACCTGAATAATAGTTTTCAGTTTGGGAAAGATCTGATTATCCAGAAGATTGTACAATGTTAACATATCTGAGTTTCAACTTCCAGATTGTATGAGTAAAATTAATTGGGTTTTTTTTTCTTTGCCAGTTTAACAGTTTCTGTTTTGCCTGTTAGTGCTCCCTGTCTGTTTTCTTACCTGGTTCTTCCTGACCTTGTACTTTCTCCTCATGTTCCCCTCTTTCCTCTTTCTTTCTTTGGACCGACAATCATACACAAATAGATTGTATTCAATTAGATTAAAAAATACTATTACGATCACTAATAAAAAAAGTCCTCTCTCAGTGTACTTTCAACCCAAAGGCAAATAACCAAACCACATGTACATCTAATAAAGGATATATATATTGAAACACTGATCCAACATTATCCTTTATTGATGGATCATTTGATCTTACACTTTTACCTGAATGCGGCTCCTTTTTTTGAAAAAACTTCCTCATATCCATTATGAATCTGGCTGTCTCTCCGTACACACACACGCACACAACAGGAGTTATAAGGTTAATGGGCATCCAGCCAGTTAGCTAGTTAGTACCTTGGGTTCAATATCGGCACATACACATAGGACAAAATAACCAGTTTCTCTCATTACATTTCAAACAGGACGGTGGTAACAACAGCAGGCTACGGACAATGTTAAGTTTTAGATTTTAAATAGGCTATATGCATTTAAATGGGAGCAACAGGACGTTCAAATGTCGCTGATGTTACTACAGAGCAGGACGGATTGAAGGGTAGCAGTCGGAAACACTTTTTCAGTATAGCAGGTTACCTGGTGTAATGTTTTTCATCTAAAAAGAAACATGGCCTGACTCCTATCTATCTATATAAAGAGTAACTGAAGGTTAAATGCAGCTAACATGTCCTGTTTTAAGCCCGGCACTTACACCTCTGCTCCACTGTGTCTCAGCCACCATCGCTCTGGCAGCAACGGCGCTAGAGCCAGAGCAGGGGAGAGGCGAGCTGGAACGAACCACTTTGGGAGGGGGGAGGGGTTATCTATACTTTTGTTGTTAAAATGTTCCATCTTAATTAAGTACTGTATGCTTTTTATATTTTAGTAGTGTATCCCACAAACAGCAAATATTGTGAAAAAAAGTAAGAAATCTTTGGGGGTGCTTTGATTCATTCAGCAACCCCAAAAATGGGCTAAAATCACCCCTGTTTAAGACTATTATTTTCTGTTTTTAACTCCTCAGCTCTTAAACAGATTATCATCGTGAAGGTTTAGTAGTTTAGTTTAACACAAAATTGAACACTGGTCAGCATGGGACTATCGAAGCGATCCAAAAATAGAGTGATGAGGTTGGAGGCTAGCGTTTGCAGAGCTGTGCTTAAAACAAGAGCTTAATGATGGTGCAGCATAAGGGTGGCGGCTGTACACAGCTGTCTTCCTCCCACCTGTGTCAATGAACAGTGACTTTAATTGAATGATTAACTTGTGTTTTGTTTAGCTTGGCTGTCCAAAGGAAAATGCTCCCTTTAATTCTCCTACTGCTGCTCCAAAGCACACGTGGTTAACGTGCTTTGGGATTTGACTCTGGTTTCTGAAGCTGCTTGTTTTAGTAATGATGATGGACAATCAGCTACTTTGTGTCACGGAAAACTAGAATATCTTATTTAATGTGTTTTTAAAGGCACAGACATTATAAGGAAGAATCATACACACAAAAGTCCCAAATGTGTAACATGACACATCAGTTAAATTATATGTGTCAGTTAATGGTTCTGTGGCTGTTACGTGTGGGAAACTGGGGAAGTAGGCTGGACTATGCTGTGATTACATCAGGAAATCACCTTAGTTGTTTTTAAACATGCACACAGGCATGTTTATAGCATCTCTCATTTATAATGGAAATGAGAAAAGGTTTTACATTTTTAAAACATGATTTTAAATTTCTTAAGCTCTATCAATCTGTAGTATGTCAATCAGTTTCAACCAGTATATATTCAAAGTTAAAATTGCACTCATTTTTCTTAGGCTTTTCATCAGCTGGAAATTTATTTGTTTCAGTTTTCAGTTTTATTTGTCATATGCAAGTCATATGCAAGAAATGTGTTTGACGAGCAGCAGTCACTCAGCAGCATGATACAGTAGGAGAAAATATAATAAAAGAAAAGAAAATAATAAAGAAAATAGAAAAATAGTAAGGCGCAAAATATTAGAGAGACATGGTAAAAGAGAAAAGATGACTAAATATATGAATATATGTACACTAGTGATTAAATAAGAAAATCTTGAAAAGAAATATGACGGGAGGGCAGATGGGATATTGCACAGGAATGAGCAGCAGAAAATTACAGTATTGCACTTTTAAATATAAATATCAATGACAATAAAGTGGAGTGACCAGTGCAGATTCAACAGAGTACTTGTGAAGCTGCAGGGTAGCTTCTGTGTGCTGTGTTGTGTGTGTTTAAGTGTTGTGGTTGAGGTGTCGTATGGCTTGGTGATAAAAACTGTTTTTGAGTCTTGTAGTCCGAGCAGACAGGCTCCTGTAACGTCTGCCAGATAGTAACAAGGAGAACAGCTGATGTGCTGGGTGGCTGTGGTCCTTGATGATGCTGTGTGCTTTACGGAGGCATCGCTGGAGATAAATGTCCTGAATGGCAGGAAGCCCCGTGCCAGTGATGTGCTCTGCTGCCTTCACCACCCTCTGTAGTGATTTCGGCTGCTGGCAGAGCAGCTTCCGTACCAAACTGTGATGCAGCTCGTCAGCAAGCTCTCATTTGCACACCTGTAAAAATTTGAAGTGATGTTGGCATTCATGCTAAACTTCCTCAGCCTCCTCAGGAAGTAAAGCCGCTGGCGAGCTTTCCTGATAGCAGTGTCTGTGTGAAGGGTCCAGGAGAAGTCCTCAGTGATGTTGACTCCAAGGAACTTGAAGCTGCTGACCCTTTCGACCTTGACACCGTTGATGTGGAGGTTTGGAGGTTTTAAATTCTTATTTTCCTATTATTTTATTGTACTTTGGCTTTACTCTGGCCCATTTCACACTGGGCTGTTCATGGCACATCCCTGTTTTAGACTGTTATTAGCTGAGCTATTTATTAATTCAGTTTACATTGTGAGATTTACTCCCCTTCCCTGGGAAAATGAGAAAAGACCAGAGTATTTAACACCAGAACTGCCTAGATTCCAAAAACCCTGGAACTGCCACTGAGGATATTTTTACCCTCTTTCACAACAAGAAATTTCTCGAAACAAATCAGAAATCTAAAGATGATGCCATTTAATAGAATCAGATCTCAGGCAAATTTTCATGAGTAGAAAGTATATTCAATAAGTTCTGCACCAATAAGGCGGTACCATAACCCCATGTGTTACAGCACTGATGTAAGATATAACTACGACTACAAGGAGCTTTGACAAAACAGCAGTGTCTAATGCTCTAGGAATGAGTTATACAATAAACTTATTATCAGGTTCATAAACACATCAAAATAATGTGATTACTTTTAAACGTATCTATTCTTTCTGTTTCATAAGTCACAGTAAGAATCTTCTAAAAATGAATGGCTAGATTTGGCTGATTTCATGCTCTTGCGGCTTTGTTCAGCTTATTGTAACACATTTGTAAAGGTCTTTTCTAGCAGTGCAAATAATGCAGTTTCAACTAACATTTATTTTTAACTGAAATGGATGATACCAGTTTATGATCGGTAACCTGCAAGATTTATGCAAGACCAAGCAAAAAACCCAACAAAAACAAAACGTGGACCAGGATAAAAACAACGCTCGGTAACAGCCCAGTCCACTGAAAATCTGAATCTTGCCATCTCAAGATCACTTCTACTTTATTCACCACACTCATTCACTGTGACTTTAAAAAAAGTCATCAAATTGAAGAAGCACAATCACGTCTTTAAGAAAGACATCTTATTTGTATTCCAGACTCTCACTGTGTCTCCTCACATGTGACTGAGGCAAGTGAACGAACAAGAGTGAGCGAGGAGGGAAGAGGGCAGAAAGAGGGAGGGAGTGCATGAATCTAATGCATTGCAGCAAAGAACTGTGACAGACCAGGCATTTATTTGAGCAGAGACTGCTGGTGTAGAAGGAAGGACGCAGGAGCAGCAGCGGCGGCAGCAGCACTCAGAACTGCTCTATCACTCAGTGCCTCTATCACAGCTGGAGACAAGGTGGACACAAAGAGGCGGAGACACAGGGATTACACACTGGGAGCACAACACCTCTCTAATGCCACCACCAGTATGATTTCTGGATTACTATATTGGCTTCTCGAGCTTTGCCTTGCAGCATATGAGTTCTCTTTTCCTTCTGACACTCTTCAGTCCATTTACTTCTTGCCTTTGGTTTGATTTCAAGGAATATTCATACCAACAGAAAGCATGGCTTAAATGAGAATTAGTGCCTGCCTATTTACTGGTCAGACATTAGTACCAGCAGAAGACTGAAGATATATAAATCTCCTGACCAATCCTCTGCGATCTGTCTTGAGTTTATCATATCACTGTGTCTCGTCCAATGGAAAAAAGTCAAGGGATATCAGTCATTAAATATATAACAGGTTCTGCTCCAAATAGGCCTTAGCCTTTCTTTTTTCACTTATTTTTTCTATACCTATATTTTATTTTTCATTTTTTGTCAAAGTTTGGTCACACAAAAGACAACAAACAGCTCCACTATTGGCTTCACAGTTCCAGTGTTGCTCAATTTTGTGCATTGCAGGGTGCCCAGGACTTTGATCTAAAACACACTGGTAAGTAATACAAGTTTCTAATGTTCATGTAAACCTTTCTGGCTGTTGACAGACATCTGTTGAGTCTTACTCTTTGTTTCTGACATGACACTGCATAACTGTGTAATATGTTCAGTGAAATGTAATCATTTTGATATTTACTGGGTAAGGTTTGTAATATTTAATATAATTTAGATGTTCTCTGTAATTCTGGAATATTTTAATTATTATTATAATTGTATTAAAAAAGAAAATCTAGGTTTTTTGTCATGTTTGTAGCCTGCCTGCAGAGTTTCATGCATTATGCTAACAACACTGACTGGCTAACCGTTGGGTGGTCAGACTTCTTCTAAATCATCTTCTTGTAATTTTGTTGCTAGGCTACAGTTCCCTGCTGTGAGAGTAATCATCCAGGCTGTCAACAGTGACATGATTTAGTATGTTTGGATATCAGCATAACTTATTACTTTGGATCTTAAAGCTTATGCTGAATTGTTCTGTCCAGATGCACAGTGGAAACATCCATTTAGCTGTTTATGCTATACATATAGATGACAAATTAAAGGAAAAACATAAACCATTGAGACAATCTAGTAGCTGTCTTAAGTTAAGCTATCGGTCGAGTAGTACTCTAGGGAAACATGATGAAACATTCCTATGACACATTAGGCGGTTATCTAAACACCAACTTATGGAATATTGTTTTAGAAGACTAGTTGTCCATCTCGCCAGTAGAATTTTAGAGACTTGTAAATTCAATGTCAAGGTGGACTGAAGTTCTTCTAGTGGGATGAAGTGATCATATTTCCTTGTATTTCTTAGTTGTTTGTTGCTTTCTGAATTGTAATGCTGAACTGTCAAGGTTGTTTATGCTATAACAATACTGTAAGCACATATCACAGTTCATGAAAAAACAGATCTAAGCGTAACTAAGGCTATTCACCACTTAAAACATAATCACTAAATGCAGCAAAATCTGCATCGTTGTCTGTTGTAAAAGATAAATTGTCACTTTCCTGTGTGAATCCACAGGCTTCTCTGTAAGAGATTTGCAGCTCTGTTTACAGCATAAATTACTGCTTTGCCTTGACACCGTCTCGGGATGAAACAAAAAAAAAAAAAAACAAGCCTCCCTTTGCATCTTATCAGGTTCATAAAGAAGCCATGTGGTTCATTTTCAAGGAACTTGATGTCAACTACGGATCCCTGCCGCTTGTTCAGTCTTCTCTAACCTCTTACTATATCAACTATAATAACACATTCTTGTAATTGTGAAGTACTAAGCAGTCTGAGAATCAAGTTCACCATACACCGGCGGCCTGTGTCCTACAGGATTTGAGTATTGGTGGTGGGCGGTTTCTATTTACTGCAATCACGCTACTCTGTTACCCATAGGCATGTTGAGATAAGAAGGAGCTTTGCACACACATTTAGATTACGGAATCACTTGTTTGTATGCAATCAGGGCCTCTGAGATGCCGGACAAGTGGCGTACCCTTGAGAGAGCATGTGATGATGAGCCAATGTGCACAACCCTTGATGCCACTTGTGATTCTCGAAGCAGTAAGGTGATGATGAAAGGCTGGTAATTGCCGCTGATTAAGATATTAGAAAAGCATTCACCCATGATTAATGAAATTATATGCGTCATCAAAATCAGAGCAAACAATTGATACAGTCCTTTCATCAAAACAGGATCACTTAAAAAAGTGAACAGAATTTGATTTATTTACTCACAATTCAATATAAAAGGATATAGGTTAGGTCTTGTTAAACAATACTTTCGGCCTGAGCTGAATACATGAATCATTGTGGCAGCATAGCTCAATATTGCAATTGTCAAGCATGGGTTGTTATTCTTACTTTTTACTCTTTACCCATCAGCCAGTATTCATCCGACTGCATATACTCTACATATTATGGCTGGAAAAAAAAAGAAAACAAGATTGCATAATATTGGTTCTATTTTCTTCTTACAAATCCAAACTGCTCTAAACCAGCAGCCCTGTGGGGAACGGAGCATGCCAGCTCCGAACAACAGACTATCAGCCATTCTTTTGAAGCTTAATCCAGCACAAATCCCATACCAAAAACATTAGTCTCAGTAGCAAGCATATGTGCCATATATTATTGAACAAGGAAAACAATAGGAACAGCATCAAAAACAAGTGAGAAACAGAAGCACACTGGTGGACCTCAAGAGTGATCTGCAGCTGGCTTTTACCTACATAAATCTATTAATGTGTGCTGATGTGTTGCAACACTGATGACTACAAACCACATATTTTGCATGTATTTGCTGAAGTTGCTGGTTTTGTTATTCTCTGTTTAGCTTTATCTCGTCACGATTACCTGATATAATATGTGGTGTTTTTTGGAATAAAGTAGATTTATGAAATATTAACAGAATGGTTACAAACTGCTTTATTTCCATTGGCACTATTTCATCACACTCTCTAATATAACATGCTACAATAAATTCAGTTTGTGTGTCATGTAAACCCCTATTTAAAAATACTTTAATGCCAATTATGCCTTTTGTTTTGTTTAATCTTTAGCATCATTATATTCGGCTTTTTTTCAAGTCAAGAGGCATTTTTATGTCCAAAGGCCTATCAAGTTTTAAGTCAGTTCATAATTAGAATTTTAGACTCTCACCTGTGCATTTTTTTCACTGTCATATTCTCACCAAAGCATTATTATTTGCCAGTAAACACTGAATTAAGAACACACGCAACATCACATCAGTATGTGATGAATAATTAGTCAATAATTAGTCCCAAAAAAAGACACCTTTTTGAACTGATGATCAAATGTTATCACAAAGCAAATTAATGCAAATACCCATATGACTTTTTGTTGTATCATTAAAGTGAAAATTTTTTGTTAGAGACAAACTGAGAATAAACTGTGCGTGAAAGACGTTTAATGGAGTCACTGGAGATCCTTCATGAGCTATGAATTCATCCAGTGACTTTCCTTTTAAACCAGACTTGTGTGTATATCAGTGGTTATCTATGCACTTCACTGACGTCTCTTACAGCAGAGTGGCAGTATGAGTGAAAGAGGAACACAACCTCACTGATCTATGCCTTGTTCATATTGTAGATCTTGGCAGTTAGAGATCAGATGCAGAGAAGTTTAGGCAGTTTAAACTGGAAGGTTTGACCAGCTGTCACTGACTTTCTAAAATACTTGTTGCAACCTTATGTGTCACCTCATAGACAGATCAACATTACTATGTATTTTAACTGTGTATGTGTTAAATCAGTGACCTCCAATAATTGAGATGAGAATAAAAATGTTTTACCTTATAAAACCTTAAAAATTATTTTGCAGGTTGATGATTTATAAACTTTTTATAAAGACATTACATTATGACACAAAGCACGTAAAATGAAGAGGAAATATTAACACTTTTAACTCCCTTTTAAAAACAATATGTCCTTGATTTGTACCTTCCTTGGATGCATCTGTTCAGATAATATAATCAACTCAACTTGATCTTCAAATAAATCTTCTTCAATACATTTTTCAGCTTTTAAAATATTATGCCTCAAATTTATGCATGAAATTAATAGTGAGAAAATACACAATCTTTTGGTAAACTGACCAAATTAGTAACAAAAGATTGGTAGGACAGGTCTCGCCTATGCTAATGGATAAAAATGTCCCTTCCCCCAAAATCCTTTGTACCTGCTGACATCTTCAGTAGACATTTGAAAGCGTGGGCATGTCTGAACAGGTTGCTTCTGCCCTCATTAGTATTTTATCATAATTACAGTGAGACTACAGACTGACAGCTCTATTTAATCTGGTACAATGCTGCAGGTAGATAGTCACTAAATTAATAGAAATATCACCCTACCATTCTAGGAGATATAATAATGATAATACCTGTATTTGTATCAAAACACAAAGTTAGAAATGCTTCAGAGTGTGAACAAAATCATACAGTAAAGATAAGCATACATGTTCCAACAAACAGACACGTAATCAACTATACAGTCTGATATTTATTCCAACATACACACAGGCTTAAGAATGTTGTTACCAAGTCTGGTTGCTGCAACTTCAAAGATGTGATGGCCTCTGGTTTTAAAGTAAAAGCATGGAACAATTAAGACCCCTTGATCTGACGATATGAGAAGTCGGCTGCAGTGATACGGTCTCAGCGCCTCTGATATGGATACGTTTTAAGGAAAGTCCAAATCAGGTTAGAGATTTGAGATTCAAAATTCAGATGTTGTTCAAAGACGAAACCAAGCATTTGCTGTATTCACTAAGACCAGAGGGGTTGTTGGGCTTAACAGAAAAGTACAAATGTGCATAGTGATTTTCAGGTAGAACTTCACAAAGGTGGCTTACATAAATACAAATTGAGTATTGTTCACTGTCTTATATACATATAATGCACAGGAATGCGTGACAAGGGAATATAGACATCTAATTTTGGTAGCCCAAGTTAAGTAAAATACTGCCACAGCAAGGCACAATTTGGAAAAGAAATGAAACAAGATGAATACATTGGTAGAGGGGGGAATATATTATTGAGTTTGGGTAGGCTTTCAGAGTGTCCAATTACATTAAATCTTCTCAAAGCCATTAAAAGCAACTGACAGATTCTTAATGGACAAGGCACCGAGTCCATAATATTCAACTAGGACAGAAATAGTTTATATTCCGGTAGGTGCAATGAACAGAATTACAGACCTACATATTCATGTGTAGCTCCTTTCCATCACTGAATTAAACTGGGAGTATATTTTTCCAATTAATTCAGCATAAAACTGCATAAGTCTTTGCTTATTTGTGGACTTCTGAGATTTAATAATAAACATCACTATTATCATTAATATTATATTACTGTTTCATTATGCTGTTGTTATGTTATGCTATTGTTGTTGTTGTCTAATTGGTCATTTTTAATTGTTTTTCAAGACCTGGCTCATACTTGCAGCTTGAAAAATTACCAAACCAAACTCATCCTCCTATTATACAAATGCTGATTATATTCTAGCACTGCTTGATCAGATAATTAATGAACCAGAACCTAATTGGATAAAGTGGTGTCACACCGCAGCAGTATTTATAAAATCTCTGGCAGCCTGTCATCTACAGCTCTTGGCACAGCTGCCTTTCTGCCTTCTGTCACTTGCAGCATTAGAAGTGGCCATATATGTTTGGTTTTAATTATATAGGTTATAGTGAATGTTAAATTGTAAAGAAGGTATCCCTCAGCATTACAGCAAAGCATTACACCTGCGTTAGCGTTGATCTTATAAAGAAAAGGCAAAAAAAGGGCTAATTTTTAAGATTCAGGAGTTCCAAAAAGGACAGTTTTATTTTGATCAAAATACTGCTGACATAATAATACTGTTACGTAGCTACTCTCAAATGTGTTATATTGGTACTGTTGCAGAAAGTCACAGATATTGCCAGTTTGTCTTATTTTAGGGTCAGACTGCCAGCCAATAGCCATGTGTACTGTAAGATATTGTAATGAGGCTTAGAAAGTCATTCATTTCTCAGTAGAGGACTGCTAACAGCTTGAAACATATGGAGGGAAAACCGCAAACCAGTGTTGCTGGCAATTCAGCAGTGATTATTAAGGAACACCTGTTTAGCTGGCTGGCAAGGCGACTCAGGGTCCTGCTGAATAGCAGCAGGCTAATGAAGGTCTTCTCAGCTTAACTGTTTGGGCTATAAATAGTGACCGATAGAGGAATAGGGTGCTTCACCATTCTCATCCATTTTTTCCCCATACATACAGAGAATGCGCTATTAGAGGTTTGTTGTTGTGGGTTGTGAGTAGAGGAGGCACTCACTGTCAACATTACCAATTACAAAAAAGCCATTAACAGTAAACTGTGAAATTAAACATTGGTGCAAGGACGCATGCATAAACTAAAGGGTTAGTTTTCCAAGTGTGGGCGAGACTAATAATTTCCAATAAACATCTTAGATGTAAGCTATGTTAAAACACAACTACACCATTAATATGAATTTGATTATGAAGGTTAATAGCTGCTTTTTAGCTTGTGGCCAAAGCCTAATAAAGGTCTTTATCATCAGCAATTCAAATCATGGTGAAAATGTCTTGAGTTGGCCCACAGAGCCACCAACATTCATACTGCTTTTGCTCTTACAGAACCTAATTTTAGAGGAAATGAAATGCAGAACACACTAATTGCAACATTAGCCTGAACTATGTCTTTAAATTACTTTTTGATGGACGAACTCAATGAGAATAAAGCAGGATCATCTGATTTTCTGTTAAATACTGTTTGAAGCATTGCCAGTGCAGTGTGTGCCCTGCTGTTCAGGGGTCACCTTTGTTGATGTTGTTCAAATAAGTTTGGTTGGCAGTGTTTTCCAGGTCAACTGTTTTTGAGAGAGGGAGTGATAACTTTCACAAGCCTTAAAGTTTCACAGCTAGGACTGAAAAAAACATTCTTTTGAGCAGTCAATGAGAGAACAATTAGGTTAAAACCTGTTTTGCACTCTAAATTTTTGCAGCAAAATAAAATGACACAAAACACGTTTTCCTTGGTAATAATTAGTGTACAGATAAAAAAAAAAAAAACCCTTCCATTGCATATCCTTGTATATATATAATTAAGTAGTGTCACAGTTTCAAAAGCTTTAACACTTACCATTTACTGCAGGTCTGACCCTCATATGGGGTTCAGAAGATGATTTCTGACTAAGGTTCTGGGCTATAAAAATACTGTTGATGACATATGACGGGCTCACTGTTTCTTGCTCTTTACTCTTGCTCTTTATCACAAGACTGCCAAAACAAGATTGCCAAATTAACTTTTCCATCACAGTACTGCATCTCTATTTTAAAGAAGGTTTTCAAATTGATGGGAGTAAACCTTTATTTGACAGTGCACATTTTGGATATTAGACATAATTTTTCTTTGTCCCATGGAGGAAATTAATACATGTTGCAGTGTCTACTGATAACCGTTGATGTTTTCAAACTCACCATATTCTCTAAAGATATTTGAGAAATGACAGCAGTATTGGATTATGCAAAGTTAAAACTCTGTTAAAGTTAAAAATCTAACAAAGACTGTATTAACTAAAATATGAAACACATGAGTATACAAATAAATGTGGCTTAGTTAAAAATAACATGTGGTAAGAACAGAAATGTATATGTTTCTGATTTATTTTTACAGTGATGAATTTTTCCTGTTGTTCAACCTTTTTGTGTTCACAGGGAAGATTTGATCAAGTAAAACTAAACTTCTTGGTCGTGCTTCAGTAAAAAACAGTTATGGTTGTCGTGTGATGTGAATATAGTAGCCTGTTGTGTTGTAAACTGTTTGGATGTGCTTGAGGAAAAAGAGACTATTTTATTGTATTTTGCAAACATATGCTTTGTCAGCTGATTGCGTGGTAATGTCCACCCTGCCTGGGGACGAAAATCTTCTCTTGTTGGTCTGGTGACTCAAACAGGCTCTAATCCACACTTTATCATCTATAAAATGTAGTAACCCCAACATTATAGCTAACAGGACCAGTAAAAAAGTAACAGCTTAAACTGATTTTTAGTTTTAGCCTACTTATATTCCACTGAGCTGTTGGTTCTAGTTAGCTAACATAAAATAATTTCAGGCTGCCATGTTCTGTATTGACACAAGATGGCGCTAAACATGTTCTATAAACTTTAAGTGCTTATTTCTTAATCCAGTTTCACAGACAGTGTTAATCTATGTCCGTTTTTGAGAGCATGGCTCTATGGTAAATTTGCCTTTATAGATGTAGTGTTACATGTCCACTCTAAAAAAATGAACATAAAAGAATCACCATCTTTTATCATCAACTTAAGAGCAGCAGGAAATTACGGAGCCCCGCAACGGACATGGGAGAAAAAAATTTAAGACGGACTTTTGCAAGATCTCGCAAAAGTTTTGTGAGATCTCGCAAAAGTTTCATACATCTCCGAAAACGTCGGAGCACTTTTGCAAATATGTGATGTCTTGTAAAGCGAGCAGATATCTGACGTTTACACAACTACATTCACGTCTCAAAATATCTTAAAAGTGTATTTTGTGACCCAGAAAGAGTAATATTACAACTAAGTAGCTGCAGCCATTGTTGGAATTCAACTTTTGCAAGATCTCGCAAAAGTCTGTCTTAATTTTTTTTTCTCCCATGTCCCCTGCGAGGCTCCGTAGGAAATACTAGAAACACCCTTTAAAAATATGCTGCAGCAAACATCAACAACACTTAACAACAACCGCACTCCAATTTACATCAAAAGGCAGAAGGACCTGACCTATTTGATAGGACTAATGCAAAGTTTTATTCCAGATAACATTCACAAACATCTTTTTCTCTCCTCCATCTTTCCAGTAAATCATGATTTAACTTTAGCTTGACATTTAGAAATCGTAAGAGTAAATCACCTTAGGTGTTGTGGATATCATCCACTGCTTGTTGTCCCTGCACCATTGTCTTTGATACTCCAGACAGTACAAGAGTGATTTTGACATCATGCTGTATGTACCTCTACTTGCAGAAAATCCTTCAAGGCCAAGTGATGAAGGGTTGCACAAAGTCTGGCTGGCAAGCTTTCTCCCTGTCTGTAATACTAAGTCTATTTCTTTCAGCTGAAATAGAACCATATGACATGATGACCCGCACCTATTTTTCACAGAATCCTCTGACATTCCAAATAGAGTAATGTGTGGATGAAACACTCTGTCCCATTCTTGCTTCCTTTTCTGTCTTTTCTTGCAGACTTAACTTGCCATGTTAGTGCTTTTTTACAACAGGCTTGGTGTGTAATGGCCTTCAGACTGACACAAGTGTTCTAATGTGTATCAAGGTACAGAACAATGACAGAGGTTCAGTCATGTTTTATTAACACTTTTTCTAATTATTTAATAAATTATTTACTAATTCAGTGACATTCCACCAATGCAAGCAAAGCAAAAGGTGCTATTTAGTAAAATCTAAAAATAGATGTCAATTTAAAAGATGAAAGTGAAAGCATTTTGTAAGAAAGCCTTTCTCATTTAAGTCATCCTTTAAATTAATGTGATCTTGTAGAATATTGTCTCTGGAATCACGATTAATGCTGCTTCACTACAATCCCAGTGAAATCTATATTGGCCCAGTGTTTTGAGGTTGTGCCTGTGTCCTGTTAACAATGTCTTGAGCTTGTCAAGCTAAAAGCCCAGCAGCCTTTTTCTGGTTGTTTGTGCATGCATATTGTAGATAAACATCTAGGTTTTGACAAGAATGTGATGGATTTCCCATTATACATAGCATTAGTAGAGATAGCATTAGCAAGAAAACAAGCTTTGGTGTTTCTTCATTGTAACAGATACGTTTCCTCTTACTAACCACTGTAGTGTGAAAAAGCTCCTTTTTTAACTCCTTCGGCACATTCTTTGTTTTGATAATTTTTTTTGAGACTGTGTAAATATTGGACAATTTTAGTGTTTAGTGTCTTTTATTGTTGTACTTTTAATATGTTTTTCTGAAACAATCCTTTGTAAATGAGACATTGAGTTTCAGTGGGAAAACCTGTATAAATAGAGGTTAAATTAAGAAATAAAAACATTAGCAAAGAAACCCCTGATGATGGAGAGCAGACATCAACCCCTGCCCTGTCTGGTTAAATAAGACAGGCAAGTTGAATAGGTGCAGACTCCATCAGCACTTTTAGAGTGACATATATGAGAAAATCATTTGGTTGAACAAACAAAATTTAATCGGCTCTTTTGCAAAGAAACTGTCTTAATTTTTCATTAATATTTTGAATGCCCCTGTAGATTATTGACAGTGAACCCTGTCAGATTGTACTCAAGCCTTTTAATTAGGTTCTGATTTTTAATTTGTAAACAGATATTTAATTTAAACTTTTCTAAATGAAGATGTAGGCTAGGGTTTCTGAGTTTATTAAAAGCTATTTATTCAGTGATTTGTATACATTATTATACAATATGAAAAATTATTGTACATTAACCTCCTATGACCTGAACTCTTCCATGGCATGCATTTTTAATTTCTCTTTGATATTTGGGCATATTTGGACACGATGAATATAAAAACAAAGAATTACCAGATTTGTATTTCTTTTTTTTACCAGATTTGTTTCTAAGAAAAATGAGAGCCACATATAAGGATATTCGTTTAAAATTTTGATAGAACAGTAGCAGTATAATGTCCTTGTAAGTGGATATCAAGCCCTTGTATAGCAAAATTGAGTATTTTGGTCTAAATAACCCAAATTGTGATGTCCACATATGTGGACGCCAGGTCCTAGGAGGTTAAACAGACTGTAAAGTATAAATAAGCTCAAGCTTAAACATCTGCTATGATTCCATATAAGACTGGTTAGAAACATTGTTTCTGCAAAATAAGTATGGTTACTTTTGATGATGTCTTTATAATTTGCCAATAATATGTGTAGGTGTTTTCACAGTGTTTTATTGCTTCTCTTACTAAAGGAAAATTTCTTCACTACTCGCTATCGGCAGCTAATAGTAAATATTTTGAAGTAACAACTACTGAAGTAATAATATTTTACAAAGGGAGTGCAGAAAAACAAAGATCCCTAGGAAACACTGGAGAAGCATGAAGGAGTCTATCTATAGATAGATTGATAAAGCAGTTTTATACAGTATGATAATAAGCGGTGATCAGTAACTCTGAAAACTTGCAATACATTCTGCGTGTTCTTGCTCATTCAGTCTGCCTTGTGTCTGTCTGTTTATTATTTTGTGCATGACATATGTACTGTGGAATTCATCATTTAATGCCACCGAGATCTCATAAAGCACACATGGCTCTGAGTCTAATGAATTTTGAAATACAACAAAAAAGGACCACACTGGCAAAAGAATAACATACATTTTGTATTCAACATTGGCAAGCTAAAATCCGTGCTCATTAAGCTTGTCACTACCCCATAAATAGTTTTTTAAAAAAGCCACACTGCCTATAAAGTAGTTCAGAGAACACGACAGAGGTATGCCCAACACTGTTGCAAACTATTCCAAATTTCATGCATATCAAATTTAATTAGCAGCTTATTTTATTCACTCTAACAAAAGGATCACTCTTCATTTCACACTAGAGATTGCAAGATGATTATTTTTTTCACTTTGGGACACAGTAATGTTAAGACAGGTATATGTGTTTCTAAGCCTTCCCACATATCTTTATATTTTACTTCCAAGGATACAGAATTTCTTCTAAGTTTTTGGTGGTCTTTGGGAATAGTTCTCTAGCATTTTCTTTGAATAGTAGTTGCTTTTTCAATCACTTTTCGCCCAGTCACTCTACCTGATCATTTTTGGAACCACGTAACACTGACCTATGAATTATGTAAGAATAAAAATGGCACCTCACTCAAGGGATGAACCAGTGTTGTGTCTATAGATGACAGAAAACTTCGTAAAAAATAATTTAAAATTGTATCAGTAAATACTGCAGCTTTTACCTGAAAAGTTGACACATGTCATTGTGGTGTGCAGTTTGAGAAAAATGAACAAAACTAACAGCAGATAAACAGTAACCTAAAGCCATGTCTTTAAGAAATAGGAAGAAGAATCCAGTAAAGGGTTGACACAGGACCTGAGAGATGCATCTAGCCCTTCAGCTAATCCAGTTACTGTTCACTGAAGCCTCATAAGAAATGGTCTCAGTGGAAGGCTGGCTGTCAAGAAGCCATTCTTAAGAAAGACAAACTGGAAAAATAGGCTAAGGTATGTCAAATTGCACAAGAACTGGACTGAAAATCAATGGGAACAAGTACTATATAATATACTATAATAAGAAGAAAATACTATAGAATAATGAATTAAAATTTGAAATTGTCATCAGTGTACATGGAGGAAGTTGTGGGGCTGCATTTAAGCAAGTGATGTTGGGGATCTTCATAATTCCATCTAAAACTGATGGAATTATGAACACAGAAAATTTACAGAAAAGATCTACCATGCAATGCTATGTGGTAATGTCTTCATTTTTTCAGCATTACAATTATCCCAAATACACACAATGCAGTAATACCATACTTCAATTAAATTGTATTCATATAGTGTCGAATCATAACAACAGTCGCCTCAGTGTGCTTTATATTGTAAGGTAAAGACCCTATAAGTATTACAAAGTAATACCCAACAAATGATCCTCCTTTGACAAGCACTTGGTGACAGTGGGAAGGAAAAACTCCCTTTTAGCTTGTAGAAATCTCTGGCAGTGGAGGAATTTGTTTATCTTTAGCCTGCAATTTCAGGGTTCCTTCAGTGTTGCACACTGGCCCCCGTAAGATAATTCACTATGGTGTCTCTAGCTTCACATCTCAAAAAAGAGTTGCTAATAACCAGAGCTTGCTTCTAGGTGGGTGTGTCGTCGAGTAGCAAAAAACTATTTGACACGTAAATGGGTTGGAGGTGTACCGCGGGCTTCTATTTAGGGCTACACCAACTTTTCACCATCAAGCTCCCTACCTGCTTTCCGGGCCGCTCAGGACAATCTGCTGGGGAGAGTTAATGGTGGCTAAACTACCTTCGCCCACGCTGACTACAGGGGCCTGGCCAGCAAAGGATTTTCCAGGATGTGGAGATAGATTTCTAGTTCAGTAAGCCTAGCCTCCTACAAAACAGGCTATATTTCTTACAAGTATACTAAAAGAGGCTTAAGAGTAGCTAAACATCTGACACGAATCAGGAAACTGCAGGAGGGACAAGTGAAAAAACCATGACTCGGCTACAAGCTAAGCTAAGCTCACATATATGTAAAGACAAATGAATGAATACTGTGAATAAGCAGGTGATTTCAACAGAGTGCGCTCTGGCTAAAGGACTATGAAATTCTTTATCTGAAGGTTTTTAATTAAACTGACTACACAGATAATCTACACAAAACACCACAGTGCTAAAACGTATTGTGGAGCAGGACAGGATACAATACTGCAGAAAGAGCCAACACCAAAACACTAAATAGAACCCTGTCAGTCATGGCAAGACAGTGTGGAGTTGTCTTGCCAGAGAAGAGAACAAAATGTAACCAACAACCAGAGAAGAAGTTTTAAATGTCCTTTAGGAAGCCTGAAGAACTATTCCCAAAGACTTAGACAAATTTCAGAAAAGGTTGTCTAAGTGAGTTCAGGCGGTGTTGAACAATAGAAGGAGAAATACCAAATATCGAGATTCAGTTTGTTAGAATTCTACACACTGTACACCTTTTATACTATATTTTCAACTTTCTTCCAAGGAAAGTAATTTAAAAATGAGGAATGGCTGCAACATATTTTTCATTATACAGCACACGGCTTCATAGGAATGAAAATCGCTTTTTCATGCATACAGTTATTGCGCTTAAAGCCGTATCACGATGCTGTTTCTGCTCTTGTAGAAAGCTAAAGAAATTCAGAAGGTGAAACAAAACTAAAGGCTCATGAAGATTTTGCATCACTCTGAGAGCACTTAGTAAAACAGTTTTGTCCCTGTCACTTGTAAAACAGCGCACATGAATTGTCATTTAATGCAGCTTCTTTTCTTTAATTCTTAAACACATTCTCTTTTGTATTTTGAATTGCTGTGCATTTAGATAGGTAATGGCAAATTAGTTAAATTAGTTAAACAAACCAGTATATTTTTAATCTTCAATGCCTATTCTATTTTGTTTTGGAAAATTGTTATTTACTCTCACAGCTAACAAAATCAGAACAAATTGGAATGGTTTGGAAAATAGGTTTTCATTAGAAGTGAACAGGAGATTGAAATTTAAATGTAATTCTACTTTAACTAAGACTGTCCTAATTAGTAACTATTCTTTTTTAGCCATCCTTCCTGATTTGTCATATAATCTTCTGTGAGGACCAAAGTGATGAGGCTGCAATGTAATGAGAGAAGTGGAAGGCATTTTAACAGCTCATGCTTGTGGACAACATGGCAGCCAGTCAAAATGTAAGCAACAGGCAATACCACAATGTTCACACATAAGACTGTGGTATTTCAAAAACATGCCAAAGAACATCAAATAACCAAGATTCACTGTTGAGACTCAATGTGTAAATGTGGTCAAGACCGTCCCTTTACCATATAATATGATGAGAGTTGTTGTTGTGAATGAGTTCTTAATTACGAACACACGTTCCTGCCTGATTTGTGTGCTCTCCATAAGGACTGAGAGTTTTTGTTCGCCTGCCTGCCAGTAACAAGACATACAAAAGCACCATGAAGAATTAAGAATATTCAGATGACAATGATGAATGGCTTGTTTAAAAGCATGAATAGCTCTTGACTCACACAATACTGGTGTGTCCACATAAAAGGCTGGATAACGTGGCATTCATCTTCTTTGTAAGAGATAGAGTTAATTGCAGCTAATTATTTTCAGAATATTGATAAAAATAAGTATTTTCAAATTTCTGTGATGATGTCCATGCAGTGTGTTTCTCCTTGGTTGGAAAGAAAACATTAAGCCGCCCTCCATTCTCATATTGCAGCTTGTTTTGGCACATATACAATTGAGCAAATATTTAATTTTGTTAGGAATATTAGGGAAGCAAGAAAGCAACCATACATGAATAGAACCTGCAGTCACCATCATTGCTTTTGCTTTCCCTGCCAACATTATTGATGGCAGACAGAATGTCTCCAAGGCTTCATGCTCCCATGTGTGACAGAATGAGAGAGACAGTGTTGTCTATGAGAAAATATTTCTGTTTATCAGTCAGCCCAGCTAGCCACAATAAAAGGCATTCTGTTACATACTGTACATAAATGGCATGCTGCAATGCCTCCCTCATCCTGATTGCTTACCCCTGCACTGTCCCCTCTTGTCCCTTTTGACAGAGGGGCTTGACAGATAGATCACAAAGATGCACAATCATTGCATGGCGGGGACCGGGATGGAGTGCACCCATTATTCTAAAGCAAAGCTGTCTGGCGGGGCAAGGCCTGCACGCCACATGGTGCCATGATAGATGGGGGCCATTAATCAAGGCAGGACGGGGCCCTGAGATTGATGTGTAGAAATTCAAATACCCAAGCAGCATTTGGAAGATTAAGGCTGTGTGGGTAAGGTTAGGAGTCTACCTTTCTGTTATGGAGAAACAGGTTTAGCTGTGCCCAGGGGTGGCATAGGGGATAATTTGCCCCCAAACTGTGCTACTTCCAATATTCTTTGCCTCAGAGCTCCTCTGTCTTTTATATTGATTAACAATGCCTAGATTTGTCATTTTCCCACTGATGACCCGTCCTGGATCTTTTCAGCGGGAAACAAGACTCGCTGTAGTACCAAGCATTGAAATTAATATCAAAGATTACAGTTTATTTTAGTTATTTTTTTTCTATTTCTAAACAGATTAAGTAATAGTAATGGCAGACAAATTTAAAGAAGATCAGAACAGGCACAATTTAATCAGTCATGGGACAGTAATGCTAGTATTAAGGGTTTTCATTGATAACTGAACAACGTACCTGCAGATACTTGTTGTAAGAGGTGTTGTGGTACCTCTGTCCATCTGTCCGTTTGTTACTGACTTCATATTATCATTTCCTGTTTATGTTTGAATAAGTGCTTTTAATACCAAACTACTAGGCACTAAAAAGACAGGTAATCCCAGGCAAAAACACAGAATTGTCCTTGTCAATGTTAATACAGAAGGGATTCTTTAATGTGTTAATGTTTTGATATTTGTGCTAATCCCGTACAATCAAAGGAGTAAGGGGGCACAGATTAGCCCCCTTAGCGTGCTGCCTGCTGTAACCTATAATTTCCTTCAGGATTAATAAAGTATTTCTGAAATCTGATTTCTGAGATACAGCATGTGTGCGGTACTTGAGATAAAATCTTTAGTTAACTAAAGATTTTATCTCAAGTACCGCTTGGTTTGGTTGCAAACTAACCAAACTTTACAGAATAAGTATAATCTGTTTTTCATATAATAATATTTATATTATTAATAATTTTCTGACGATAAATAAGTTGTATATTGTCTTATGGTGTTAGTCATTGAGTAATTTAACTTGACAAGGTTCAGTGCTTTTGCTAACAAACTGCAATAGTTTTGATGGAGATGTGCAAATCAACAAAATCCGGTTTCTATATGTAATAGAATTTTTAAAAAAAATTGTAAAAGATTCCCCCGTTGACAAAATGTTAAGTAACAGTACTGCGTAAAGCCATGGAGAACTGTGTGTTGGAGTGTGCTGTAGAACTGGTTCGACAGCTTTCTGTGCTTTTTCTTCAGGCAAATGATTCATGCTGAAAAACACCTACAGCATTTTGTGTTGCTGCAAATGGAGTACTCCAAAGTTTATTTTTTTATATCATTTCCATCTGCTGCACTATTTTTAGTCCCTGATTATATAAGACTTGAGGTGGTGCTGTGTGATTATGTTCTCGAGACATGGACATTTTTGTCAGAATTCACCAATTATTTATTTATTTATTTAGTGTTTTTTAAAACTATTATTATCATTATTTTTTCTCACTCATAGGGCCAAAGGAAGTTTGTGCCAGCAATACTGAAGACATGTAGATGAAATATATCTGACATTTTTTGGCAAAAAAACTGACTGCTATGTTTAAAAATTGAATTCAGTCATTCCAGTCCGATGTCAAGTTTGAAGGTTTACCTTGGAATTTTTCCTTGGACAATTCTCAGTTAACAGACGAAAGAAAATGTTGTTAAAATGCATGCCACTTATACTGTCACAGCAACCTGTGCTCATTATTGAATTTAGTATCATGTTTAGAGTCTGACATCTCATTTCTTATGACACTGTATATCAGCAGAGATGTCCATGGCAGTGCTGCTGCCATGATAATAATGATACTGCTGGCAAAAAGGTTATTAACGTGTAAGTAATGCCGCACATTTTTTTGTCAAAAATTCCAGAAATTAACAAAAAAAAAAGAGCAAAAAATAAATAGCAGATGTGGATCATTGGTGCGATGGATCATTGTTACAAATATCTGTCACTCCTTTATTGCCCTGATGGTTCCTATATTAAATTTCATAAAGCACTTAATTCCACATAGCTGTTCCTGAGAGTATGCTTTTGTCAAATAATATTTGCAAACAGAATATTGTCTAAGGGTACCACCTGTTATGTTAATATGTTTAGTGTCTGACTAGTGCACCCAGAGTGTAGCACATATCAGGAGGAATAAAACAAACAAGAAAGGCAATCTATAATCAGTTAGTTATCGATAAAGCAAAGATTTGCACCTCTAGGATCAAAAGGGGAAAAAAGAAAAGAAAATTACCCTCAAGGGACTTGTTGAGATTCTCATCTGAATATTCACACAAGGCTAGCGGTAATATAGTAGAGGTAGTAAAGAATACTATAACTAGGAGAGACAGCTTGTGAATATGACTCAAAGCTTAACCAGGGCTTTATCCAAGCGAAGAGGATTCATCTGGCTTTGACAAAATAAAATGCATCAAGAAATAACTATGAAAAAAGAAAAAATACATGCTTTATAATTTTTATATTGTTCCCATGACAAGAAAGAGCTTCAGCAACTCTAAATCCATCTAGAGAAGTATCATCCCTGGCTATAGTTCCCCCCAGGGAAAACTTAAGCCATTAGAGAGGAAGGGAGAGAGAAAGATACAGAAGGCTTGATACGTATAGGAAGAGGTTATAAAGTGAAAGCAGCTAGCACTTCTGATGAATTTTTCCAAGGGGAAGTGCAAGTAGAGGTACAAACATTCATCTCTCAGAAAAAACACACCTGAGGGGGGAATCAAGGGGATACTGCTGTATTCAACGCAAAACTTTGGATTTGTTTTCCTGCCTATATCACTGATTTGCCATGTGCAATCTTACAAATAAGAGTTTGTTTAACAAAGAATGTGCTCAGCAAGTTTCCCGGTAATATCACTAGGTGTACATTTATTTTTTAGGTACATGATAGTAGTGCTGAAACAAATATTCAGTAATTTTCAAAATGAAAACAAAATGTAGTTTCTAGTTTCATAAAAATATTTATTGTGTTTGATATGTTGTACATTTGTAGACAAACTAAAAGATAAAGGCATTCAATACAAAGATACTTTTTAAAAAATTTGTGTGTGGTTAAAAATATTGCTCTATATACCACTTATCCATGTGCAGTTTAAGATATAACATATCTGCACTACTTACTGGACATGTAAGTGAAGAGTTTTGCTAGCATCATTTTTCTGCTCCACTACTTCAAGGATAGATGCAAAAAATCTTAATACGTGTAGTCCTTTTAGATTAGAGCTCTTATTATACAATAATTTAGAATATTGAGCTTTTCACTTATTCAGATTTTGACATTGTTGTATTTTCTATTTCATTTAAATTTATGTTTAGCATATTTTTTGCCTTCGTGCTTTCCATTTTTCCGAGATATTGTGTTTATTTTATTAAACTGCATTGTTTATAATGATCTACTTTAATATAATTTTCCAACTTTTCCTATGCTTGTTCTTATTATTATTCTTAGGCCCAGTTTTTGTGTTATTATAAATCTTTGATTTCATCGTGGTTTATCACTGCTAGTGTTTTGGTTTCTGTTTTGTAGCTCCTTATGTTCTCTAGTATTTCTTGATTTCTAGTCTTTAGGTTTTGTTTATGTGCCCCCCTGTGTTCCATGTTATGCCTACTCTGTGCCTTCCTGTCCCACGTTTCAGGTCTCTATGGCTGTGTCCCAATTCAGGGTCTGCACGCTTGAAGTACGCGCACTACGCATACTACGTACGGTGCGTACTATAAGTACGAGAAGTGCGGAAGTGAGACGCTTGTGAAATGGGACGGTATACGCTTCGTTGCGCTGTTCAGGTTGCCTAGCAACCATGATACTAACCGCGAGACACGTTACATACAGCATTGTTTGACAGAAATGAAGGAGGAAAATGTTTTGTTGGTCATTCATTTTTGTCATGACATCACTTTGATTAGTTGAGTATCTGAGGCTGAGACCACAGGAGTGTAAAACATGATAGTTGGGCTTCATTTCTGTGCTGAACAGTCATTTAAGATTAGTTAGTAAATAACAATTAGTTAATGTTGTTCATGAGACTAAAGTCAACTCACTGTGGCAATGTAAATATAATATGGCCAATATTATAGTATTGTCAGAATATTATGATATATATATATATATACACACGCACATATACATATATCACTGACTTTCAGCTTGTTGTGTTTGTGGATATATGACTGACTTTAATTATTAAACATTCGCACATAAATAAGTGACGTCATATTCAGTACTTTTGACAGTTCACTCTTCGGCCGCTCCATCTTATTAGGGAAATTCCATATATATAAATGTAAATTTCAAAACTCAGCCCCATCATTTAATTTGGTTTTGATTGAAATTGAATATTACTTAAACTCTCTTAAATTAACTTCCAATAAAAAAGGTTTATCATTGATTGGAGTTCATTCAGAAATGTTTAAGGTATGAGTTGTGTACCTCAAGTACAAAGTTGTTATGAAGTCTGTCACATCCCCCCCCCCCCTTTTTTTCTTTTTCTATCCTTTATTCATTTATCCTTCTTATTTCATTGTACTGTATATTGTTACTCTTATTTGCCTTGTATGTCTACTGTACAAACTAAACTGGAATGACTGACTGTTCGCTTTATAAGTTCAATAAAGTTTTGAAAAAAAAAACCCTTTTCTGTCGCTCCCTTCTGCCTTATTTTGCGGCAAAATTATCCACACCCACCGCCGCGCTATGAATTGTGGGATATATGGGACCACGAAGCGTGCACCAGACCACGCTTGATATTTGGGGAAATCGACGGCACATTTGGAGTATGCATTTGAAGTACACTTCGAATTGGGACAGCCGTCGTCGCGTGGCGGGGACGTAACCGCACTTGATATGCGTACTTCAAGCGTGCAGACCCTGAATTGGGACACAGCTACAGTTCTCGGTCTTCCTTGTCATCATTGCCTCTGTGTTTGTGTTTCCTGTTTTACTTTGAAAGTCTGTGTCAGTGTATTCTGCTTTGCCTCCTTTGTCTCAAAACAAAGCAAAGACACTAGGAGCTACTGCTGCATGTACTATTTTGGTGAGCGTACATATATTTAATGTATATTCTGTCTAGTAATTTAATGACTTAAAGCATTTCTCCATGTATCAATGTACCAGCAAAATGCAGGCAAGCCCAAATCCACTCGCTGTTTATGCAAACATGGTTGTAAATGAATTTCATAAGGCAAGCATTTCAAAAAATCAGCATTGCAAATATTTTATGGAGAAGGAGGCACATTCAGCACATTTGTTAGACCTCAAGAAAGCACACAATGGTTATGAATGAGAGACAATGAATGCAAGCATTGCTCTGTTTGGAAGACAACTCCACAGGGTAACCATAAATTCATGATAAAAGACATTACACCCATTTGACTTGTTGATTTTACGTATTAAAAACATGATTGAACATTCTTTCCAAAAGGTGTTCAAATATATGTTTTCCAAAATATTAGGTGGATTAACCCTTTGTGTGTGTAGTTCATTGCATTTGATAAACAGTAATATTACATAATTAGCCTCACTTACCCAGAAGTGTCTAGCCTCATCATTATCTTTCTTTATGATTGTACTGATATCAAGATTACACACTTCTCTGAAGTTGTAGATGCTGCACTTTACTATAGTCATTCACTTGACCTATCTCTACCATTACCAGAAGCATAAGGTCCTCTGCTACAGAAGGCAGTCTTAGTTCTGCTTGAAAGTGGGCCACCATTCATCAGGCCTTACTGTGACCTTGTTGTGCTCTCTCAGCAATATCTAGTTAGTCCAAATTGCTTCTCTTTGTTTCACAATTTTCAGCCCACATCTGTAGAAAGTAAACAATGCAGTATTGTAATGAGAAATGGCAAGCAGGGAGAAGGGGAAGGAATGACACCTTAGAGACTGTAACCCCCTTGCTCCCTCTCTCTTTCTATCTATTTCTCTGTGCAAGTGAAAACAAGTGGACTGCCAAAGGGAGAGAGGTACCAAAAATTGCTTCTGTTGAATGCACTTCTGCGCCTTTATTGCTTCCTGTAATTGCTTCTCTGAGAGGTAACTGCTCTCCTCTTGTCCTTTTTTCACTGCTGAAGGATTGTACCCTTCGAAACATGGAGCAAACCCCACCTGAGTCATGAATCCCATTTAAAGTCAATGTTGAAGGTACACGTATCAATTTGATTGAGCCTGAATGGATACATACAGCATAGTCCAACCAAACTACATTATGTGATTTAAATATTTCTATACAGAAAGTGTTCTTTACCAAACCCACCATGCCTGATCTACCAGAGTATTTTCAGTGTATACTGGTATGGTATGCACGTGGTGTGTTGATAAAAGTAACAAAACTCTGATAGTTACAAGTTTAAGATCTTGTGGGAGTAACGGTCCAATGATATATGCGCTTGCTGCATTATCAAAATGACAATATGGAGAGTATGTGCAGCGCCATATGTTTAAAGGCTAATTTCAGATGAAACAGAGACCCAAAGAATGGCTTCGTGCTTTTCTCCAGATGTTGAAGTGTTACGACCCAGCTCGGAATGACCGTAACAAGAGCGGGGTGTCCCGCGACTTCCCATGCCCAAACAGACACAGCATCGGACTTTTAAGAATAATTTATTCACAGCAATGGCGCTCAATACAACGGTAGTGGGAGTGTATGATTTCAGGGTGAGCCAAGGCCAACACAACAAACAAAACCCAACCTAGGCTTCAGTTCCCCTTTTACCTCTTCCAGAAAATAAAGAAAGAAATGACACAGTCTGACCTCCCTGGTCTAACAGCACAGGAGAAAACAAGCAGTTACATCAGGCCGTGCCTTCCATCCACCAATCACAGCTGAGCCCCTGCACAGGTGAATTAGCATACACACATTAAGAAACAAACCAACAACACACGCACGTAACATGAAGAATAAGATTTTTTTTACATGCTAATATTTATGGATTGGATTACTCTGAATAGAGTGGGTTTACTTTTTCGACAGAGACAAGTAGAGTACATGTAGTAAAAACAAAAAGAAAGGTAAGCTTGTGTCACATTGTGTGGTATGATTTGTTCGCCTGTGTGTTTATTTTAAAGGTCAGAAATGCAACCAAATAATGGGGAACACATGATGATGTGATATTTGCTTGTAAAAATACCAAGCTACTCATACTCATACAGTATATGGATAAAAACATTTTTTAGAAAGCAAAGTAAAGTAAAAGTAGTATTATATAAGGTGTTTCTAGTATTTCACTCTCTATTATAATAAAACATGTATTTATTTGAAACATGTCCAAAAATCCCACAGAATAACTGCATGTAATACTGAAATACATTCTCACAATAAAGTACTTTTTAGTCCACAGGTATTTGCACAAGAACACAGTCAATCAAGATGTGATCTGAAATGTAGTCTTTCAGATGTAATACCAGGGATTAGACAACAAATACTAAATTGACTGCAAAGTCTTACCTTTTAATAGACATTTGATATTTGACTGATAAGCTGTTTTACGTACAAGTGAGGCCTGTTCCCTCATTATTCACGACAAATTAAGCAGATGAAATATTTGGAGTTGATTCCAAGTGTTTTACTTGCATTGGTAGCTTTTTACTGGAACACTCAATGTGAGGTGATATCAGTTTCAAAGAGATGTCAATGCAAGTGATAGAGCTCATCATTATGCAGAAAAACCTAAATTAATCAGTTAACGACATAGTAAAAACTTACAGAGTGGAATACAGTACAGTGGAATATATCAGAACTCTTTCCTTGGTTAGGCTTTAGCCACACACATGCGTGCCAACCTGTGGTTAATGGAGGTGATCGACAGTCAATAGTGTGAAATACGGTTAGGGTTATATGTTAACACCACATACAAAGAGGTTTATGGTGTTGTTATCATGAGTGCATTAAAGACATTGACTATCCTGTGAACATTTGCAAACTATTCGCCAAGCAGGAGCGAAACTGTGAAAGTGTGTAATGCTTTCAGAGTAAAACATTGTGCCTTTTGAAATGTGTTGGTTGTAGTGGTAAAGCACACTGTTTAATGTCATGGCAAACATTCTCCATTTGTGCTTTGTGAAACACTTTTGCAAGTTTCACTATAGTTTGGAGAGTAAAAGCATGGAGGACACTGACTTCTCTGCAAACACTAGTCAAACTGTGGGTGATTACAGCAATCTGCTTGTAAACAAAACAGGGATATTTGTCCTCTGCATATGCAACATATTTCACCTGGTGACAGCCAGTAACCTTCAACAACCACTTGTTAACTGATTATGGCATATCTATCAGTTAGATCAGCGATGGGAGTGACTGACTAGTTTCTAAGCCTTTGTCACTGAGGTTTTAAGAGAAATTCCTTCACAATATCTAGACAAGTCAAGAGTGCTGTCAAGGAGGGAAGCATATCGCTGTCAAGGTAAAATAAAAATGCATATAAATATAGATTTAGAGCAAAGTTCTACTCAAGAATTGGTATGCCAGATTATATTTTGTCTGAAACAATGTGCCCAGTTCGAGAAAGCATCTTTGCATTGAGCAAACCAAGAGTAACTTGTACCAGAATGATATCAAAAGTTATGGAAAACATAGGAAAAGTTCCTTTAGATCATGTGCTATCAAACATGGTGGAGGCAGTGTTAGGGTTATGAATAACTGCCATTGGAACTGGGTCAATAGTGTTTATTGATTCTGGTGATGTGGACAGCCATTACTCTCTGTTCAGATGTAGCAAAATGCTGCAAAAGACCCAAAGCACACAACAAAACCAGCCAAAGAGTTTTTCAAGACAATCTCAATCCAACCAAGAATGCTTTTAACTTAGAGAAGAGGTAAGGTAGAGGGACCCACAAACAATCATAGCATTTGGTGATGTCTGTGGGTTCCTGACTTCAAGGTTCAAGGTTCAAGGTTCTTTATTTGTCACATGCATAGTTATACAAGTATAACACACAGTGAAATGTAGCCTGACACGCTCCTCGACATGTGCAAAAATTGGGGGGGGGGGGGGGGGGGGGGGGGGGTAGAGGAAGAACATTATATATATATATATATATATATATATATATATATATATATATATATATGTAGTATATACACTGGGTGAATGTGCAGTAGTAGCAGCAAGCAGGTGAATTCTGTACATTAATATGAATAGACATCTGACTATTTTACAGGATAGACAATATAAACATATTTAAAATTAAAGGAATTGAAATGTACATTGTGCCTTGGTTTAGAGTGTCTGGAAGAGAGTCCTGTCTCAGGGTTCTACACTAGTATTAAAGATATTTATTTCAAATTATTATTATTGTTTTTTTAATTTTGTCTAATTCACTTTGGGCCTCTAAGAAGGATTCTATGTGTAGAAATGCTGGTAGTCCTAAATGGTTAACACAATGCTTTTATGAAATCCCCCAAAGATGAAGCACGTAAATTACATATTGACTGATTGATTTAAAACACACTGTCGTGTTTAGTGTGTTGCAGTTTGTGGTAAAATAACCACAAACTGCAATTGTCCAAAAACAAGCGTACCTTAGCGATGCATATTAAAACATATACATATACATATAATAATAATAATAATAATGATAATAGTAATATAATACATACTATAACAGCTCTGTGTACTCCATCTCTCATCCTATGAAAGCTATGATGGGCTCCAGCCTCACCTTAAATTGGGTACGTGGTTAAAAATGGATGGGTGGGTAATACAAAAACACTAATCATCTGCTTGGGGGTGCTTTTTTTGTTTAAAAAAAATACTCATTGTACTATATTGCAACTTAAATGTATCTGTTCCTGTTGTTCTTCACAGTTATTCCCCAAAAGTTATTCACATGTCAATCAAGCCATACACAAGTCAGATAAAAATAGTCCAAATACACTGAAATCCCAAAGTAGCTTGAAAGGAACTGTTATTTCTTGCTTTATAAGTTGGTATTTCCTTCTATTCATGTAACCTACATTTTACACTGAAATACTAAAACTCTTTTGAATATAACCATTTTATTTCAATTCACACTGAAGCACAATTCATGTGCTCGACTTATGCAAATATTAAAGTGAAATTGGACAAGTGATGTGCAAGAGTAACCTTTTTAGCACTACATCAGGTGTGGTTTATCATTCCAGTAGTTGTTTTGTCCATGGGCAAACACTACTTTTGTGTGCATGTCTGTATATGCATGCATATAAAACTTATTTATTTTTACTTGGGTTTGTGTTTTGTTGAGATTGCAAAGTCTGGAGTGGAAACTGCTGTGCCCAAATAGTTTTCAGCAGGTGGTGTTTGCACAGTGAATACACCATGTCTCTGAGTCCCAATCCCATTTAAATGCCTGGAAGCAAAAATCTACCCCAGTTCCCTGCTCACATGCCTATCATTGTTGCATTCATTCCTGCAGTAGCCTGTCACTTGCATTTTGTGTTTTAAAGCTGTTAATTTATTCATCCTTTTTGCCAGGCACACTGCATTTAATTTGTGATGAAGGAACTGGAGCAGGAGACAAAATGTTCCTATATTACGGTTACGTAAATCAGAAGTTTTTTTGGTTTTTTTTGTTCAATGTATATACAAAGATAAGATGCCTCCTGGCATTATTCATATTCTCTGTTTCTTTATATATATATATATATATATATATATATATATATATATATATATATATATACACACACACACACACAAATATACACATATATATTGAGTCTCAGTTTCTAAATGTATCACTTTTTTTCTTGTTTTTTTTAAACTTTGCTGTTGGATTTATATATATATATATATATATATATATATATATATATATATATATACATACATACATACATACATACATACATATATATATATATATATACATATATATACATATATATATATATATATATATACATATATATATATATATATATATACATATATATATGTATATATATATACATATGTATATATACGTATATATACATATGTACATGCATCTGCCATGACGGTTATAAAAATGTAGTTATTGTATGAAGCAAAACAATTTCCACTATTTGTTTCTCTTAAATTTTGACATCTGATTGATATATGTGTATTTGTATGCCATGTCATATGTCAAATACTGAAACTACTGAATACCACTGGCTTTTTTTAGTATTATCAAATGTGTTTCTGTCCATTAGCTACAGCAATAGATACTATTAATCATAATATGTATTGATTTATCTTGTACAGAAATTATATCACACAACACAGGTTGAATAAAATTGGCTTTTCTGTTTCTGATATTGGCACTCAGTGTACTCAAAACAAAAACAGACACATATTCCCATGCACTATGACACTGTTCCCCTGTTTTTGGCTTGCAATCACTCAAGCTTTCCTCCATCTTGGTCTGCAGAATCCCATTATCTCCTCATTTGTGCTTACCCTGTGACAAAACCTCAATTGGTTTTCCAACCAAACATGCTAAACCCACACTCACCACTTTAGCCATTGCCAAGAAAATAATACTTATCAATTGGAAAAATAAACACTTACCGTCGGTTGAATCTCCTTAAGCATGACCTCCAGTCTTGACAGAAAAGGATGACACACAATATTGAAATGGGGTCTCCGAACTCATTAGATAGAACTGTAGAATCCTGATTTCGCCTGTCATCAAATTTGACGATGTATATTCCTTATTGTCCTTTCTAAGCATGTGATTATTATCGATTTGGTTGCAATCTACATTATTGTCACTGATATTATAGATAGAAATTGATATTCTATTTTGCATTACAACTTCAAGATCTCGGTCAGGATTTATTTTTTTTTTTTGAGGCAGTTACTTATCACTGATCACACAAGGGTCCCAGCACAAGTCAATAGGATTCTTTTTTTTTTTTAATTTGGGGGACCCTTATGTTCTGATGGGGGCTGTATGGTTGAACACCACTGTCTTGCCCATGGGGGTGCTTGGTCCGGTCTGCTCGAGTCTGGACTTTCTGGTTCTTTCTGGTGCCCTGGCTCCCCCTGGGGTTGGGTGATTTCCTGGTGGTCCTCTTGGGGTGGTCCTCAGTGCTAGGCCTGCGTATTGTTGGAGGGCTAACACTTTGATGGTTGAGCCCACTTTGTTTAGCTTGCATTGGTATGCTGATCCATCCATATTTATCATACTACACCAATGTGTTTGGCTCTTCTCTAGTTTTTCTTTTTGGATGGAAAATGTGGAGAATCAACAGTAACGTGAGAGACTCGTAACCAACACATTTTATTTTAACATATGAACCATGGCATGTTTTGGATTAAATATATGTATATCATACAAGATCAACAGAAAGTCACAAATCCATTCTTATGATTTGCTTTTCTTGTCTTTGACATTGTTTTTTTGTTTTAAAGCAACATTAAAATTCAGCAACATTGACATGCTTTCAACATTCAGTGTAGGAAAGGCCAATTTTCCCACACACATATTAACAGTGTCTGTCACATCACTGCACATTTCAGGCCCATTTTCCACTTGATGCAGTATGCGCACAGTTGGTATGGGGGCACCAGGTTAGACCTCTCAGCTTTGTGTACTGAGGTGCACTAAAAAACTTTGACAAATGGCTTTTGATGGAAGCAGTGAGTGGCAGACTATATTTCCCCTCTGCTATTTGGAGTAGCCAAGAAAGCATAGCATTAAGTGAGCTGTACATTGGTGCATGCTCATTGCTGTCTTGCAAAGACTGATGGTTGAAAGTTTGAATATGAACAACACAGAGGGGGGGCAGGAATAATATTAAAGATCAGAGAATTTTTATTTTAGATTTTTAGCCATGTGTAATTAGTGGCTTTTTAAATTGTTTAATCTTGCTTTCATATGGTGGAATACACTAGATATTCTTCCATATGCTAGAAAGCCGCAGTACACTCTACACTGAGTGGTGTCTTTTGGTGGTCAGCAAGGGTAAACCAACATGTATAAAAATGTGCAGGGCAGTGAAAAAAGCTTTTCCCTCAAGGCTGCAGTCAATTCCCCTGATACAGTTCTGCTCAGCACCATTGCTCCTAAACACCCATATGTTGCTTACACTTAGATAAAAATGGGAGCTTTCCTAAGATTAGAGACACAGATCTCACAGAAATATCTTTTTCTAGAGAGCTAAATGGGTTTTTTTTTATTACATAAACTGAAGCTGAACATTTTAACAAACTGAATAATGTTTGGAGATGTGCTTTATATGTGTACCAAAGAGTTGCCGTTCTGTTGATACTACAAGTGGATATTGTACTTTTTAGTATATGAGCTCAGTCTCATTCTTTTGACCAAATATATAGATTCTTTAAAAACGCTGTAGTTGTTGGAATTGATATGAGACATGGTATTAAAAAGCACAGCTCCATGAATGTGTTCCCTTGCAGCAGCACTTCTATCTCATTTTCAACATCAAAAAGAGAGAAATGACGCGATAAGAAAGAGAACAAGGCTTCCCTTTTGAGAAGAGGTAGTCAGACACTTATGTTTGAGAATATATCGGGCTGTGGTGGAAAAAAATCAAATTGAAAATGTATTTTGTCCGTATAACAATGTGGGTTTTTTTTGTTTGTTTGTTTTTCACTTGTTATATCACTAATGACACCATAAACCTGACCCTAGTCCTCAGAACTTTGCATTCAAGACCACAAAATGCCAAATAAAAACTTGCAAATGATTATACACCATACACAAAAACACAAACACACACACACACAGGATTCGCCTAAAGCAGCATCCTATTTATACACTTCATGATATATGTAAATTTAAAGGCCAAATATAGTTGTGTATATATAAATAAAGCCCTCACAACCTTTGATAGAAACTGCAATCAGCCTAGGGACAAATCCACAAGGTGTATGATTTTTAAGGCACCTCTTCTGATGTGGAACATGCATACAATACATACATATTTTGCAATTCTTACAAAGTAAAAGGATGAACAGTGGAGCAAATTATATTTGTGGACTACAGTTGATATGTTTTATTTGTCTTTACAAATAAAATAAATTCTTACTGTATGATTTTACTGACAAATTCAAAGCTACCCATAGCATCCCCATGATAGACACTATAATAGCGTAGCAGCGTTCATGACAACTTTAATATTTTAGACAAGTGCATGTTTTTCTTCCTTGTCCATGATTTACAATAAATAACTAAAATAACTTAATGACATAGAGGAACACTTTTACGCATTATGAAAGAAACAAGTCAGCAAATGATACACCTATCATACAAGGATGCGTCCTCGATTATAACACTTCTGGCAAATGTCTTTTCTACTCCACATGCATTTTAAGAATTGAGACATCTTTCAGCATTGGACTTTTGAGCTTTTCTTACTCTTTTTTCTTTGTCTATTTTCATTATCACCTCCTATAACTTTTATATTTTACTTATTTACTTAACTTTAAATTACAATTTAAGTAATTCAGCTGATGTTCTCCCTTGTAAAGGAGATGTCTGTGAGGTAAAGTTTTGATGCTTGATAAATAACATTTACTGATTTAATGTTCTCAGTGTCAGATATTTCACAAATACTCTCCAATAATCATCATTTTTTGTAGCAAGGTTTTTGTCTCTGCGTCTGTTAAGGTTAGATGTTGCCATTCAAGCTTTTCTGTCCACCCATGCAAGAAAAACAATCTCCAAGGTTTCTGTTTGAGTCATGGTGCCTTCTGAGTTTTAGGTCAAATAGAAAAGGAAGCAACATGAGGACACTGATGTGTTACTTTGGATATATACCGGCAAGGAAACACCTACAAAGGGAAAAGATGATATTTCCAAGTGGAACCAGTAACGCTCTCATTTAAATATTTACTATAGTACTAACATGCTGGTTTTCAATGTGTTCCTTTAAGTGGTAGAAGTGCTTTGTTGCCTGCTTGTTGTAAATTATGTATATTAACATAATTCACACAAAAAAACCATTTACATTTACTATCTAAATTTGTGTGCACTGCATCGGATTAAATTTGACTGCACAATTCAAGCAGACTCACATATTTTATGGTGTTATGCTCTTAAGGTTAAATGGAATTCGATGGCATGCAGTATTTGAATAATTCAGCTTATAACACATGTTGGACTTTAAACAAATCTAGTGGATGAAGATGTTACTTTTAAAAAATCTACAATATATAACACAACATGATCTGAACTACATTACAGAAGTATTTTTTGAATTGTGCATCAATTCAGCCAAATTTACTTAAAGAAATTATGAATTTTTAAACTGTTTCTACAATTTTTAAAATGTTAAAATCCAGCTGTTTTATGGAGTTGTTCTGTGCATACATGTTCTGTATGTGGATTAGATTCAGCATGATCCTTTTCTTTGAAGGAGCATTTTGATTGTTGTTGCAGCAACAAACTCCAATAAATGATGAATGTAAATATGTCACTTAACTACAACTGCACCATAAGATCAGTGCATTGTTTAAGGTTGTAATCAGAGCATTTCAAGTATCGTGCAAGATCATTATGAACCTTTTGTACCGTCACTGATTATTTTTAGAGAGATGTTATTTAAGATGGGAGGAAATAATGTCCTGCCACTGACCTCAAACAATTTTGAATGAAGTGAACCACAAAGATAACCAATCATCAACATCCCTGCACCCTGCAAGAAGCTCAAAGGTACTTTCCCTCCATTACTCTGTAAACTGTTAAATGTTTTCTTTTCTTCCTCATTTCTTGCTCCTGTTAAGTGAACTTTTAATTCATACAGGAATAAGGAAATTGCTTTTCAAAAAGGCCAAATGTTTACTTCAGCTATGTTAGATGCATCCATACTATTCTAGGTAGGAAAGATATTTATTACCTATAGCTTTTAATACAATAATTTGATAACCAGGAATGGTGAAAACAGGCAAAATCACCTGCCCCAGTCAAAACTAGTATTCAATAAATAGTATTTCAAAATTAAATATACGTTTGGGTGGCATATCATATCCCCGCAACTTTGCGGGGATATGATACATTAAAAACAAAAATGTATAAAAAGAAATAATTCTAGAATCTGCTATAGCCTGTTTGCTCATTTTAATTCAGCATCTTCAGGTAAACCACTGGGTAAATACAGGGATCACAGATATCATGTGCCAGTATTGATACTTATAGCTTATGAAAGCAGCTCATGATTTGCAAAGTTTGCACCATCAATATTCTTAATCTGGATACATTTTAATATCAATTAAATGTTTGTGAATTTTGTTTTCTACTGTTAGTGTGTTTCGTTGTTTTATTTAATGCAACCAATACACAGAGTTGTTCCCAAGCCAGCCACGAGATGAGATGCCTCTAGTATGCCCGGGGTCTGTCTGGCAATCTGTCTCCAGGTAGGACATGTCCAAAACACTTCACCTAAGAAGTGCCCTGAATGGAACAGATGCCTGAAGCACCCCAAGTTGCTCCTTTCATTACAAAAGAGTACCGGTTCTACTCAGAGTCTTTCTTGAATGACTAAACTCCTCACCATATTTCAGGCTGAGCACAGACACTCTATAGAGAACCTCATTTCAGCTGCCTGTATCAGTATTCTCATTCTTTCAGTTTCTATCACTAATTTATGGCTGAAAGTAAAGTAGGATCACAGATCAACATCAGTGGCTTAACTTTAATGCTAATCTCTCCCTTCACCACAGCAGGTTGTGTCCAACCTCAAGTACCCCATTAGGGTGGCCTATGGGACTGCTCTGGCCTGGGCCTGAATGAGGCCTTGTGTCTTCAGGGTGGGGCTCCTAGTGGATGGATTCCATGACATCTGGAAGGGCATCCAATATAAAACTCCAAAATCAAACATGTGGAGCTGACTGCTGTGGCAACCCTTTTTGACCACAGAGCAACCAAAAGTAGCCAGTTTTATAGTTGATGCCCCAAACTGTGTTTCACTGAAGTGAATCAGCTAGAACAGCTACTCTTTAAAGAAGTTCATAAAATTCATTTTTGTTTAATTTAGTAGATTCCTCACCTCCTCTGTCTCAGACAGAAATACTGATGTAATTATTGATCTCTCTTCTCTAGTTCCTTCTTTTCCTTCCTCGTCTGTCTGCTTGGCTCTTCTGTAATTATATTCATGGTTACTGGAACATTTGTAACATATCAGCTGTTTAAGATGAGCCACTGCTCACTACATATGATTGCCAATACATGTGTCATCATAGCATCATTTGGTCCCTTTCTCCATCCAACAACATATATAACATATAACACTTATATAATTATTATACCTACAGATATGTAGACCCTCTAAGTCCAAAATGTTTTGATAACTACACCAATTTTACTAGCATAATTATTTTGCATAGCAATGCTAAATGCTAACATAAAATTTCTATCCCAGTTTTTCTAAATGTGTTTTTTTATGACTGCATAAATCAAAGTTCCGGTGCTTGTGTTGTGGGTTTTAAGCCTGATGTGTGTGCGGGATAGTGGTAATAAAGTGTCTTGACCAAAATGCAATCTGTACAGAAAAATTACCCTACATTCAGAGGAATACATGCTTTGTGGGATTTCTTTTCACATTTTATTGCAAAGTGGGAACACATTCAAAAATTTAATTAAAATACTGATATTTAATTAGAAGTATCAAAGGACTTGGCAAAGTGAGCTTTCCTCCAAATGCTTTTACAGAAACAACTTCATAGTATTTCTTTAGAGGAAATGGTTCTTGCCAAAAGTGACATGCTAATAACTGTTTTTTTTGTTCAGCAGTAAAACAAACAAATGTCTGCATAAAAAAAAAAAACATTAAAAAATTTAAATGACTTTTCACCAAAACTAAGTCTAAAAACTCAGCCATCTCACTCTCACCATGTCCTTCACACATCAGTTTGTATTTTCAAAAACATCCAACTTGTCCCTTGCATGTACAATAGCCTTGAAGAGATTCTTACAGACAGACGGCACTCACTACCCCAGTAAGACACTGCACAGCAATGACTTTTATTTACACTGACATCGCACTACGGGTATGTTTGCCAACCCCGCTCTGGGAATTCTGATAAGCTCATCTAAAAGCTAACCTAAAAACAGCACGATTAGACACACTTTTCTTTGATATGAATGAAGGGTTTCTCACCTGTTTTCTGCGTTTTCTTCTTTATCTGGCTCTGTCTTAGAAAAAAAAGAGAAAATTCAGAAAAAGGAGGAGAGTGTAAATACATTCTGTGAAATATTAAACTGCACAAACGCTCGCTTTGCCACATGTAATGCCAGTTGACCGTGAGAGACACTGAGTGCATATATTGCATTTTTCCAAAAACATTCCTGTTTGCAGTGAATGTTATAGAAAACACAATATAAGGTTTATATTAACACACAGTTATTATGAGATAATGTTAATTGAAGAATTTGTGCCTAAGAATACAATTATTTGTTTAATGAATTAGGCAGCTACTATAATTTATTTTGTTCCACACCTGTGTTGGTAATCTTTATCTCATCAAAGGCTCATGCAGTTCAGAAAGGTGTGAAATGCATTAAGCAATAACCTTGTAAACTTTTTTATTTACCTGCATTCAATGTCAAAATAACAGGCAAAAAGATGGTTGTGAAAAATAAAGGTTTCACACGTGTCTGCAGTCTTGTGAGATTTGAGAAGCTTTGGCTTCGGCTCATGCAATGTTACCCAAAGTACAGCAGAATGACCACAAACAGGGCTTGTGGTCATTCTGCTGTAAAAAAAAAAAAAAAAGGGAATCAAAAAAACATAAAAATTGAAACTTAAAAAAATGAAGGTTTTCTGTTAATAGCAGTGTGAACTCTATTTTTAAATTAAATCGTATAAGGTAAAGAGACTTACATCTTTCAGTTTGTGTGCCCCAAAAATATAAATACAAGATGTAGAAATGGCAGTTTTGCCAGCTGTGGTCATTGACACTAATGAGTACTAATGATCGTTTTGAATATTGGAAACTATTAAATGTCTAGAATTGGGGAGTAGCTTATGGGATTCAGACAGTGCACACTTTTTATTATTATCATTATTATTTTTATTATTGTTTTTACTTTTTTATTTAAAATTTTCCATATTCCATAAACAAGACAATGTCTGATGATACAGCTTAAGAAAGTATTTGCCGTTGAGATGCTGTCAGCCCATGTATATATATATATAAAAAATGGCATCATTTTCTTACTTGAAAAATGCAGTACATGGCAAAGTGTCTGGGTTATGCTAAAAAAAAGATAAACACATCACAGTGTTTTCCTCAAGTACAGTGGTGAGGCAAATTCAATTACAGGCAGGCTTATCCACTGGAGCTGAGGGTGGCTCTTACCCATGTGTCTGCAGGTGAAGTCTAGGGAGAGTTGAGCTCATTTTGTAGGTACCCTCAGGAGGACAGGTACTGAAAACCTACCCCACACTGCCTATTAAAAGAAGGCCCAAAACTTTGAAATAAACAGTTCTATTCCTTATAGCACTTTCTTCTTTTTTTTTCAAGATACAAAAATATAAAAGGAAAATAATCAGCATGTTATTATTTGGAGTATCCATTCGGAGCTTTAAATATAGCAAGTATAGAGGTCATGAAGAATACTACTTAAGGGGTTTAAACCAATAGCAGTTTGAGCTTTAGCACCAAATATATCGAAACAGCCCAGCCCCATTCAGTTAGATTCCCAACATAAACTGCAATCACATTGTAATGAAAAGGCACAGACTGGTGAGAAGACTAGAGAAACAACCTAAGGAGTGTGAAAGTACAAGGTCATCTAAAGCATTAGGATAAAGATTTGTGTTGGTATGCAGGACTGTAGCATAAGGTTTATATTGTTAGCTGATAATGCGAATACATTTCAGTTTATAAAGACCCCTAACACAAAGGTAATGTAATATGTAGTGTAGCAAAGTTCTTTCGCTTTGAGTAATTAAATAACATACTGTATTGCTTTCAAGTTAAGTAATAAGTAATGTGTAATGATCCAAATATGTTGTAAATACTTATCTATATACAGTGTTGGGAAGGTTACTTTTAAAATGTATTCCATTACAGAATACAGAATACATGCCCCAAAATGTATTCTGTAACCTATTCCGTTACGTTACTCAATGACAGTAACGTATTCTGAATACTTTGGATTACTTAACATATTGTGGCGAGTTCAGACAAGGAGGAGACGGAGGTATCGTTTGGTCTTGCTTCCCGTGAGCTAGCCAGGGAGCACAGCCGTTTATAACATTTGCAGAAGAACACACTGCCACTAGCTAACTGCTCAGCGTGGCAACCACAACACACATAGGGCGCCCTCTGACCCCGGAAGGACACACCGTCGCAGCGAGAGGGCGTCACCCGTCACCATGGCAACATACACAAAACATAACTGTACAAGCAGAACCCCGAACAGCCCTGACCCGCTACAATATTATCATGCTTTTTACAACAACGTGAATGTACTATTGCTGTGTGATTTATTACTATTACTGAAGGTCCGCGACTCCGAACTGTAGTAAAGGGACCTCTGACTAATGCTGGGCTCACACTGTGCGATTTTTGGCCCATTTTGAGCCGATTTTTGAGTCGTGCGATCGTTTTGGCGATCGGCCCGATTTTGGCCTTCATCGTGCGTCGTGCATCGTGTAGTATACGTGGGGTAACGAGAAGCGATTGACACCTCACGACTATGGAACGCCAGGACTGCCATAATGAATTAATTAAATACACCATTAAATAATTAATTAAATGTGGCAATAATTAATTAAAATTGGAATTAATTAATTAAATAAATAGTTATGACACATGTAATTAATTAATTATTGACACATTTAATTAATTATTTATGTATTTCACATTTTAATTAATTATTGACACATTTAATTAATTATTGACACATTTAATTAATTATTTAATGATATATTTATTTATTTCATTTTGGCAGTCCTGACGCCTGGCTCTCGTCATGAAATAATTTTATCTGTCAGCCTCACCCATCAAACTCAGGGGGCGGGGTTAACGCTGCCCATGCAGCTTCTCTAACATTTGATTGGTTGCCGTGCAAAGTAAGTCAAAACAGGTCGATCCTAGAAAATCGATTGCTTGTGTAGACTTGGGGCAGCCAGTTATCCCAGAATGCAGATCAAATCACAAGCAGCAATGGTGGTGGTGTAGTTTTAAAATACCCCGTTTTTCTGTCACCAGCTACACTTTTAACAGTGTTTTAGCCGCGAATGTCGCGACGTATGTCTGGTCAGGTTGTCAACATAGAACATGTTTGCAAAAGTGCTCAGATGTTTTCAGAGATTTCACTAGCTCTGCTAACAGTTAGCATGCAGAGTGCACCGAGGGGGTACGTTAACCGGTTTGTTTACATATTCCACTCTCCGTGTTCCACATGTTGCATTCGCAGATTCTCATTTTCACCGAACGATCGTCTCTTTCCGCCTGGTCTTGTGTCTCTGTGCTTCTGTAACATAAAGAACGAGCTGACATTTTTCTCACGAAACCAGCGATCAGCTCAACAGACCCTCAGTTTACCTGCATGCATCCTCCTCCTCATCTGTCAGCTGTTTAACACCTGCTGCTAATTCAAGAAACACGCCTAGTTACCTGGTGATAGTCACAGTTTAACTGGGCAGCCGGTGCTCGATATAACGCAATGTCAGCGCATTTTTCTGCACAAGATAAGTAAATATAGTGTTTTCCCCGAGCGCAGAGCTGCTGGAGCTCGTTTCCTTACAGAGCACTTTATAGGCGAACAGCTTTATCAGCGGCTGATGTCCAATCACCGGCACACAGCTTTCAAACCTCAGCTGAGTTTTAGCTCTCAGTGGTTAAACGCTGGACTTCATTCACTCAGGTTCTGTCTGTCGGGTCACGTTTACTTCGCTGTATTATTTACAACTGAGCAAATCGGTTTGGCTGAGGTTAAAGTTACGTTTCATAACTGCATAGTTTCACAGACGTTTAATGGTTCACTGGCACATGTGTTAGACTGAACTATCATCTAAATATCATCTGTTTTTTAATAGTTATTCAACTGTATTCTAAGCACCAGCTGTCTGTTAGAATGTGATTTTTTTTCTCTCTCTGTTGGCAGAGGTATAAAAATGCGCAGGAAAATCTGACATGCATGGCGAACTTCACCGACGATATTTAGGGAGGAATAAACACACATCAAACATAAATGAACCATTTGTCTGTCTCCATAATTGAGAGAATTTTCTCTTCTTATGTCAACACTCTCTCTCTTTTTTTTTTCTTTTTTTTTGCTTTTTCGGTCATGTTATGTTTACCTGTCAAAGGCTTGTTACAAACTATGAAACACATTGTGCAGACTTCTGGATGTTAGAAGAAAACTAATACTGCTCATGAATGAGACTAAAGGCAGGAAGGTGTCCTTTAAAACTAAACATGTTAATAGGACCTCCCTGTTTATATCATAGTTTATGATATAGCACGTGTATTTCAGTAATAGCCTGCTGAGGCCACTATACGTGCTGGCCTCATATCAAATGTGAAGGCAGACTGAGTCTATGTTTGACGTTTGTTTATATCTAATCTTCCTTTTCAAACATTTAAACAGCAGCGAGTCTGCAGCTGAGGGAATACAAATTCAAATTGTCGGAACAGGTTTGCTCGTTTCTTGGATTCATTTGGTGATTTATTAAATGTATAACTGTTATTCTAATCTGCTGCTGAGTCTCTTACACTTTTCTTTATGCTGTATATTTTCACGTCTCTGGAATAGTTGGCAGTTAGATAGTCAGCTGGGAAACTTTGTGTTAACTCATGGAGCTGAGGATATCGTGGATATGCTGACCTCGCTGCGTGGTGTACAGAGCGAGGTCAGCATGATTAATATTCACAATAAAAATATTAGCTGAACATCATGAAGTCTGTATGTGTTTCATAGTGTCGAACAACCTTTGTACAGTTAAAGCCAGCAGTTACTACATGACGGAAACACCAACGTTATCTCTTTTATGTGTTTATACACAGGTCACGCTGATTACTGAACAAAAACCCAAAGATCAGATGTTAAACAGATTTATTTGCTCTCTCTCCTCCTTAAACATGTTTTTAATGTTAGTTATAATTCAGAATTGGCGACTGAAACACGTAGGACACATAAGAACATCAGGAAATAAAACATCGATAAATATAACCTCAGTAAAAGAAGTCAGCGGGGGTTACTACAGCTGTGTACCGGGGCCTGCGCTTTGTCGGTGGGATTGCTTGCGAGGCGAGCGGGTCTATCCCACGCTTTGCCGTGAGACTGGGCAGACATCTCCGAAATCATCGAAACACTTTTGCAAAGAGGCTGTATCTTGACAAACCGACCAGACACATGAAGATTAAACCACTACATTCTCGGCTAAAAAAATATTAAAACGGTATTTGGTGACACACAAACAGGGTTTTTCAAAGCTCAGTTCTGTTAGCTTCCACATGCCGGTTGTTGTGTGCTAGAAACAATGGCCACCAGGCCAAAGCAATGGTTTTGACTTGATCAGCGTTAACCCCGCCCCCTGAGTTTGATGGGTGAGGCTGACAGATAAAATTATTTCATGATGAGAGCCAGGCGTCAGGACTGCCAAAATGAAATAAATAAATATATCATTAAATAATTAATTAAATGTGTCAATAATTAATTAAAATGTGAAATACATAAATAATTAATTAAATGTGTCAATAATTAATTAATTAAATGTGTCAATAATTAATTAAAATGTGAAATACATAAATAATTAATTAAATGTGTCAATAATTAATTAATTACATGTGTCATAACTATTTATTTAATTAATTAATTCCAATTTTAATTAATTATTGCCACATTTAATTAATTATTTAATGGTGTATTTAATTAATTCATTATGGCAGTCCTGGCGTTCCATACACGACCAGCTCCCGATCATCAATCGCTTGGTCGTGAGGGTGTCGCCGCAGTTTGCCACACTGCGCACGCGCAAACACAAATGTCAGCGAAAAAGACGGCGTAGCACGGCAGTGCAGCGTGTGATCTGGACACAAGCGAGGGAGGCACAACCTGTAGAACCATCCGAGCCCTTTCGATGTGGCCTCACAAAATTATCACGACCACAACAACCGTGAAAATAGTTGGATCGACACTGCTGCTCAATCACAGCTGCCTGACCAATGTTTTTCATTAGCAATTTAGCAAAGTTGATGGTGGTGGTGTGTCTGTGTGAGTGAAAGACGGAGAGGGAGAGCGAGCGACAGAATTTCTGTTATAACCTTCATTTTTATGGACGCACAGTGTGAGCACTCAGGTCGCATCAGAGCATCGGGCCGTATAGTGTGAGACCCTGCATCGTGACCTATGAACTTCTAACCCCTGCGAGTCAATCGTACAGTTTGAGCAGGAGCTGAATCGCGCGACTGAAAAAATCGCACAGTGTAAGCCCAGCATAATACGGCAGGGTCCCTGTCGGCTGGTAGCCGAAAAATAGCTCTACTTTGTTGTGTGGGTCAACTTTTCTTGCGACAGACAGAGAGAGGCGTTGAAAGGCTGCTCCAACGGAACTTGTTGTTTTCGGAGGAAAACACGAACACAGTGTACAGTCGAGTCTTAATAGCTTACTTACAACTGGGCTCGTCAGGCTCTCTTCTTGGCTGCAGTGGTTATTATTATATTTACATGCTTCCAGCTCCCGTTTTTGCTCGATGACTGCTCGTACCTTTCCACTCCCCTTTTTCTTCCTCCTAGCGCTCACAGACACATAACGTGTATGGCAGTCCATTCTCCCAGCAGCACGGACTACACTGAACATGATGCTACATTCTTTAGAGCTATGCTTGTAGCATTCTGCCTGTTAGCTTAGCACAACAACAACAACAACAACGAAAAGGCCTCTCTCACCCAGGAAACACACAGTCGCAGAGAGAGAGAGCGTCGCCCTGTAACCATGGCAACCGTAACGCTGCCGCCTGGAACAAAAGAACGTAGCTGTCAAACAAAACCCAAACAGTCCTGACCCGCGACAAAATGAAACAGGAAAGTACCCCAGTGTATTCCATTTATTTCAACAAAGTAACTGTATTCTGAATACCACCTTTTTAAACGGTAACTGTAACGGAATACAGTTACTCATATTTTGTATTCTAAATACGTAACGGCGGTACATGTATTCCGTTACTCCCCAACACTGTCTATATACACCAATTCTATTGTTTCATATTTATGAATATATTATTCATGTTCAGGGAGGTTGTTGTGGTCTGTTCTTAGATCTACTAGCCATTGACCATTGCTGTTAAGGGCTGTGTCCTTCTCCTATATGCTCTTCCAGTACTGTTCTGTCTTCAGCCTTGGTGGTGCTGTTCTCATATTGTTCCCCTGCCACTGAGAGTACACCTTGGTTGTTCTGTGGAGAACGGTTGGCTTATACTCCTGCCTTCTATCTCTGGTGTACCTCTTCAAGCGGCTGGCCAAGGCCGTGAGTCTTTGCTTGGCAGTTTTCTAGGCCTCAGGTATGGACAGCCTGTTGTATTTCTCAGGCACCTTCTTCATCACACCTTTCTGCAGCTCCGATAGTTGGCTTACCTTCCACCGTGCTACCGTGATCGTGGCCTCTAGTCTCCTTGTCCATGGAGGGTACTGCTCCTAGTGGCTGTTCAACTTGTAGCCAAGCTTCTCACTGATCACTGCTGCTGTACTGTAGATCAGCTAGTTAATCTTGGTAATGGTTGTGGAAGATTGTATCCGTAGTGGTGCATTCACATCACCTAGTATATCTTCTGAGGGTACTTCACATAGCCTTGGTAACTGGCCATTGAGGATCCAGGTTTCAAGCTTTGCCATGATCCTGTCTCTCAGGTCAGTTCCACTCGCACTCAACAAACTTTCTTCCATCGCACTTGGGGCTTGGTACCCAATCTCGGGTGGTGGTGATGATATCGTCTCATTGGCCTGTCGTCCTAACTCCCCCTTACAAGAGCATTTGTGTTGTACCCCTCAATCTCTAGGCATAAGAGCAGTTCCTTCTTCCAAATGTTGGAACACTGAGCTACTAGTTGTTTCGCTGTCAATGCAGATGCTGGGTATCAAAGATTCCATAGGTCCCTCATCCTACTCATGTAACTCCATCGACTGGGGCCACTTGTGTAGCAGCATTCCGACAGTGGCCTATTTTCATCTCTTGCCCACCGATGCCGTCTTGTTCCAGTAGCCCACTCATCAGGGTGTCCTGGTTCCTCAACACCTTGTTATGGCTTCATATTTGTGTCTCTCACTCAAAGTCAGTCACTGAACTTTATCCTTACAAGTTCTATTCAAATTATAATAAGGAAAAGCAACTCCTTAAAGTAGAGTATTGCATTGGTTGGTGTTATATAAAACTGTTCTGTTTGTAGGAGATAACACACACAGCATTGTTGTTTGTCATATTAAATGTGAGACATCATGCTCCATGTATTGTTCAAGCAGTAATGCACATTTTAATGATGTGTGCATTTGTCTTACAAACCATTATTTGGCTTTTTATATTTTATGTGGGTCACGGGGTGCCAAAAACATAAACTGACACGATGAAAACATGATCTGCTTTTTTCTTTTCTCCAGTATTTCCCTCTTTATTAGCAAAGAGGTCTACCTAAATAAAGTATTCTCATTTGTTGCTGATTTTGTTTTAGGAGTAGTAGTTATTTTCTTTCTGAGAAACCTGCTACTGTATCTTCTGTATCTTCTCAACCTAGTGTAGAGATTGTTACACATGAACCTAATACAGGTGCACAGGGGTGACTTTGACAGAGATATCTCAGAGGTTAGGTAGGAATTGAGGCTACAGAGAATGAGATGCCAGCTGCAGATTTACACGCCTCCACTGGCTCACTGCACATCATTAAAGTCAGAGGCTGCTTGCAGTGGCTCCATCTCTGTCCCAGCCCACACAGGCTACATCAGGGCCCCACACACTGATTTATCTCAGCTGTCTTTCTGAACGGCTTTTCCCGCCAAGAGAGAGATGGGGGCTGACGAGATTTACGCTTGTATATGAGATGAAATTAATTTTGGGAAGAGCACATGCTTCCTCTGACAAAAAAAGAACCTTTTTTGTTTCCTTTCTCTCTCCCACCACATCTGTGACACACACCACCAGCATTTCCACAGCGAGAATCAGTGATGGATGATCACATACACAATGCCTCTAGAAATTGTGCACTAAAAATATGCAATTTAAATCACAGTTAACTTACTCTATTCTTTATTTTTTAATTGATTACTTTTGGCTTCTGATCTTACCTTATATTGCTTTTTCTACTTTTGGTAATTTTACTCAGCTGTACTATAAATGAGTTGAAATGGTCATTTGTTTTAATTGCACACAAAGTAATCAAAGTTTTACAAAAAAAAAAAAGTAAAACCTTTTAATAATCTCTCAGTAGTGGCCACAATATTCTATGTGGAGCAGTATATTGGATTTGTCTAAATAACTCCCTCATCTCTAGTGCCAAATATACAATATACATGGGAATCCATCTCAGCATCTGCTATATTAATATGATAATTTGGAGAAAATTCAATGCCTGAAGGAAGAAATGGTGCATTCATGTGCCCAGTAGTAAATGAAACACCTTCTTCTTCTTCTTCTACAAACTAGGTAGCACATATTTTACACACATTTCAATTTTTCTTTTTTTTCTTCTGACTATACACGTGCTTCAACACATTTAATTGAATTTCCCTCAGTGAACTAACTCTATATGCATACATATATGCAACTTACCTATTTGATGTAGTTTGACATGTTTATAGGTGTTGAATTCTATACTGCATCTACTTTTTTGTTTTAGATAAAAAAGGTTCTCTAAAGGTTTAAACTGCAATTGTGTCATCACTAAACTTCACTGAGATCAAATCTGCATTAAAGAGGCAGGAAGTAGTGACATACACGAACTAGTCCTCTATGTCATACAGAACTAGTTAGCAGTAACTTTAAAACCGAACTTTTTATGGCACATTTCAAACAGTCTTAGAGGTCCTACATATATTATCTACATGTCTGAAGTAATGCTCAAAATTTTTTCTTGATGTTTACTGATGTTTTGATGTTTGAAGATTTCTTGCTCTGGGAAAGTTAAATGACTCTAAAACAAGTAGCAAATCTTTTTTTTTTTTCAAACTTCAATTATGATAAAATCAGTCTGTAATCTGTTCAAATATATGTTACACACGTCTCAAATTTCTAATCTAGCTCGAGTCATTAGACTGAGGGATGGAATTACCATATACAGAATCAATTATTCACAAGAATCATTTAACATGACATTTATAAAATTAAGTAACCTCATCTTTAGAAGGAAATTTTTGTTGATTCATTTGAAGGGATTTTTCTCCAGGCCTTTTTTTTTTTTTTTTTTTTTTTTTTACCTATGAAAGCTACCTAGTTTAGCTACCAAATCTTTTTTATCTTGAATGTACATAAAATTTCTATTAATATTGTGATAGGTAGTAGCATCTCCAGACACATCATTTGACCTTAATATAATGGCAAATGATAGGGATAGTTACCAATAACCTTAACCTGTGTGCAGCACACAGGTTAAGGTTTTGTGGACAATTCTGGATGAATAACTCTTTAACAAGTTAAAAGACAGATAGTTGATGTTAACAAAGAAGAAATCATGTGCGTCTGCTCCACAAAGCAAAACAACCTGAAAATACACTAAAAAGTGTAGTTTAATTAATTTATGGAGTCCAAGAAAAACAATACAATGTTTGCAAGCCTGTACAGAGCATCAGTGTGTCAATCAAGCTTACAAGGATGCATTGAAATCATCAATGCAATCTCATGTGGCATTTGGCCAAAGCTGTATGCAGACATTGTTGGAAAGAAATGTTTCACGTACGTGATGATCCACATACTGAACAAAAGGTTATTGCGTCATACGACAATTTTTCTAAAGTTTCCAAAATACCATTATACAAAACATAGCAAGTGGAAAAAAGATGCATCTCACAACTGTCAAGTACTTTGCTATACCTGAGGTGAGTTTCATTCACCTAAGGTACAATAAGCAGAGTGAAAAACTGAACATTATTTGTTACAGTTAACATTAACCCTCTCAAGGCAGGCGTTGCCGATTTGCAACAGTTAAAAACTAACAACTTGATTACCCCACATACATATTTTATGATTTTTTTTTACTCAGAAGTACCACTGCAGGACTTGGTTGTGCATTAGCAACACAAAGTTTAATTTGAGCCTGAGAGGGTTAAAGGTTCATTTATAGGCTAATGAACTACATGATCTTTAATAATAATGATAATTTAATTTTGTATTAGGTTTTGATATTTTTTCTTATAAGAATTGCACTGAATTTAGATAAATGAGGATGATGCATTTTATTTTGATGCAAAGCTTTGTACAGTGAAGATATGAAAGCAATGTTATGTTTAAATGGCAGAGGAATAAAAATATTTCTTTCAATAAATTCAATAATTGTAACAAATAATCATAATTATCATTATGAATAAAATTGCATAGCCCTAGCAACCAATATAACTGTTTAGGCTGGAGGATGCCATTCTAGATTCAGTAACTTGATAACACTGATAACTTCATAACGTCATGTTATTAAGTTAAAGTGAATATGTGTGATTACCTTGTGGAAAAAAAAAAAACAGGATTGCATTAGAATGCTTGCTCCCTCTCTGTCTGTCTTTGGCTAAGTGCATTGGAAAAATTAGATTGAAGTCTGAGCAACTGTCAGTTTAATTTACATACTACTATGTATAAGTTTCATAAGCATATAGAATTATGATAACTTATCAGGCCGTCAGGTACCAACAGATACAGATTTTGTATCCTGAACACAGACATGAGCACTTCCTATCTTGTACTTGTTCAGCAAGGGTAACCACAACACTGCTGTTTCTACATTAATTACTCCCTGAGTCTTGATAGAGCTGACAAATTACTTTTTTCCCCTTACTGCTAGAGACTTTCTGCATTCATGGTGGATAATACTACTGTCAGGGAAGTGTCCTGTGCAGTGTCTCTACCCAAACACTTTTTTCACTCTTCAATTTTCACTTTATCAGCTGAAAATACAATTTGGGGCTTAGTGGCTTGATTGTAAATTGAAATTCATTGAAGCATTTACATGACATTTAGCAATGGTTGCATAATTCAGGAATAATAAAACGTGTCAAATTGAAAGGATTCCCTTTCTGCTTGTGCCGTCTCATCATTAAGCCTACACACATAGTAATAAAAAATGTTTGTACATATTGTATGTGTTTGTACACGTGTGAGACTGTGTTATTGAGCAGAATTATATATGCATGGGTGGGGATCTGCTTGGAAGAATATTAATGCTACTGTCATGCAATGTATGCTTCACAGTAACACGAATGCATACATGGAATTCTTAATATATAGTAGACATCAAGGAAAATTCAAGTTAGGCATCAATCACACAGTCGTAGAAACTGCCTGGTAACCTCTGGTCACTAAGGGAAAATGTCTATTGCTGGTTGTTGCTGGTTGTTGCTAGTTGAAAAAAATGTAGCAAGAAAAAAGCCTTCTTGTGCTTGCTTTGGGCTCTAACAGATTGCTGTGGTTGTCTTTATGTTGCATGGAAGATGCTGACTTGTCTGCAAACACTAGCCAAATACTCACCAAGTGGTAATCAAAGTTGAAAAATTGTGACCAAATCTGGACATATTTGCTTTCATATTAAAAGTCGTGCCTTGCTGCACTTCAGTAAACATGTTTCAAAAGCCCCAGCTTTTAATTGAGATCTATGGTTCCTTGAAAGGAAGGGGGGAGGAGGAGGGAGGGGGAGTCTTTAGTCCTGCATGTCTGGGGATTTAGCAGTTGATTTCACAGCGATTTCCAGCAACCAGCTAACATACATGCACAGTTTGTTCTGCAGTTTGTATATGCTATTTTGCATCAGTATAAGGGAAAAAAAGGGCAAGATTGAGGTGAAAAACAGAGAGTAGAGCAATCCAAGCCAAATATAAAGGGCTCTCGAAGCAGCTACAGAAAAAGCAGGTGTTTGTGCTCTTATCGGGCTGGAGACATGCCATATCAGCCACAGTCTTTGAAATATGAGATAGCATTGCATGATAAAGAACATTTGATGTTGAAATAGACTGATAGATGCACACTGTGTGAAGCAAAGGAAGAGCCTTTAAATTTGCATGTCACATCCTGAAGATCAGATTTAAGGCTTTCAACCATCTGTGATAATTCAGGGCTGAAGATGCTGAAAATTGTTATCTGTGGAATCATATGCTGTGAGTAGATTGCTTTATGAATTATTTGTATACTTGAATTATACATAACAGCATGTCTCTTTGCTAAGTTTCAACTGCCAGATTTTCCCCTTTTTTTCTGAATTTTATAAATGTTACAATAAAACAATTTTGTTAGGGGTAAAAAAAAAAAAGGTTACTTACAAAAATGCATTCTCATTTAAAAAATGGTCTGGATGGGCTAGATCTACCAGTTAGATGTGATATTTCTTAAACTTGCACTTTGTTGATGACATGCACACTTTAAGCATCTTATAAAACAGAATGTCAGAAAGCATGCTGCTGATTTGAACCGAGGAGAGTTCTGTAACTCCATTTAGCTCAGTTCTGTAGCTGTCATTCTACATCTGTTAAACTCCTTTACTCAGTGTGTTCTTTCCCTCTCTCTGTGTGTATTCTGAATGAAAGGACACTGAGTACATTAAGCACTTAAATGCCTGAATGTGGATAAATCTGGGGAAATAAAAATGAGTTATGAGCTTTATTACAATCTTGTGCAATCTCAAACACCTTTCTCTCTTATTTTCCAATTCTAATTACAGTTGTTCTATATGTATGTATGTGTGCGTGTGTGTGGTTTAGATGATGTATGAATACATGGTGAAAACGTGCCTTCTACTCTCAGTAATCTAAACTGTTTTGAGTGGTCAGTGACAGTAGAAAAAGGCTTTATAAATGTGGGCATGTATGGGACTGGGTTCTCTGCTTAAGTTCATGCCCATTTCTGTATCTATCAAGGCACAAAAATCTACAAATAACGCCTCATTGTGTGCAACATATGCATGCATGAGAGCATCCAGGTGTTTGGTGTATGCATGTGTGTGAGTGTAAGCTCGTTTCATTGCAGCTGGCTCACTGCTGTATGCTCCTCTACACTGAGGCACTCGGACAGACCCCTTCAGCATTAATTACTGCAGCCATTAATCAGACCAGCACAGATAGCTGTGTAATCCCTCTATAATGCAGTTTTCTGGAGGGGGCCACCAGTGTTAATTGTATTTGATTGGATGCTAGTATGATGCTGCACACAGAACATCTTAAGGTAATAATTAGAAGATAGATCAATTGGTCCTTTGTGACACTGATCCTGTAGTCGAGGCTGCACTGCAGTTCCAAGGTCTGTTTAAATCAAGAGCGTAATTTTGGCCTTAAGTCCTAGGCTGAATTGGCTAAGATGCTTATAACCTATAATAAAATGTAGTAAATTAATGTACAGAAATGTATTTGCATCTGTACACAAATACATCACAAAAGGATAACATATAATTAGTGGTATTACATAAACTGGTTTTTTTGGCATTGGTTTTGAAGATGACATTAATGACTTTAGCTTATTATTTAACTGGGTTAGAAACTTTGTGTTTAAAGTACATGAGAAATATACATAACAGCACACCTATTCCATTATAGTACATTTATTAAAGAATTATTAATGTGTGTTTTCGGTTGTTCCTCAAGGTCCTATTCTGTCCTTTTACAGAGCTGAATTTGGGGCATACGTGAGAAGCATTCCACCCACCCATAGTATTTTACCAGTGTCTGTGTGATTTTAGTCAATCCTACCTCAATATATTCAGCTTCCTGCGCTCATGTTGTACTCTGTATGTGCAGAGCATATTATTCTAATGGAGGAAAAATATATAATTTTGTGAAACATTAAATGTATCCATAATAAAAGACATGATTTAATGCTTGGCTACTGTAATATATTATTTTACTTATCCTTTCTCCACCATGTCTGCTTTCTGTACCAGTTTTGAAATGACACATCAATCATTTGTAAAAGCCTCAGGTGTCATTTTTACATGACGTGTTAAAAATAAATTCACTCTAAATGCAAAAGAACAGCTCATGAACATTTTCAGTGCTCACCTACACAAAGGTGTTACCTTTGGTTTTGTGAAATTAAGATTCTTCAGTCTTAAGTTCTCAGACACAAACGCCACATGGGACTTTTGTGTCCCGTGCCACATTTGTGTATGTTGAGTTTGGTAGTGATTTGCGGATCGATACTGAAATATCGATTCCTCCGATACCAGTCATTTATGTTCTAGAATCGATTCTCACATTAAAATATCGATATTTTAGTAATTTAGGGTAAATTTGTAGTTTATCATTAACAGGAACACGATGGAAAGAAACTATTTCATTTGGATTGTCTACAACTGGAAGGAACTACTTCCTCTTCCGCCTTTCATAGTCATGTGCGAAATACGGCTGTATAAATGTGACAGCCCTCACATCGCTAGAGTTTGGCATTTCTTGGGGCAGTCTCGATTTGGTTGCTTCACTGGTTCTCTTGGTTCTCTCGAGTAAGAACACATAGCCTCACTTCAGATTCAATGCAGAAAAAAAGTGCAAGAAAAAAAAAATAGATGTGGCTATCTGGAGTTTGGTTAGATTTGTATAGAGGCCTGTATACTCCAGTGCAGTGTGCAGGGTCCTAAGTTCATCACATCTCATGATTTTTATAGACTAATCTTTAATAAATTTATATTTATTGCAACTTAACCATACTTGCACTGTGAACTGCAATGTTGTATAACCTGCTTTTTGTCACCCTTCTGTTGCAACAGTGTTTTCAGTCATTCACTCTGAGATGTAGATATGTCTTCGCCCACTTTAAGTGTCTGGCCTTGTTTCCACTAGAAGTACTATAGTTTATAGACTGCTATTCATTCTCTGACATCACTATTAGATACCCTTCTTTTTACAGTAATCTTGATTATATGAGTCCCATTGAACAAAGCTTGTGTTAATCTTCTGATGGGGTTATCACTCTTGTTCTGATTGTGCTTCAGGTTTCTGGGTAATTGATCCAGTTTCCAGAAAGAGGTTTAGCATCCTGTGCCATACACTACTCCCATAAAAACCTTCAGTATGATCATGTCAACACTGAGAAAGCCTCTCTTTGTTTAGAAAAACAACATCTGATACTTTAAGTTCTGATACCATGTCTGACACACTATCACAACGCTACAAAAGCAATTTTGTACAGGAAGAGCCAATGTTTTTGGCTTTCTTTACATTCTGTTTATCATTATTTTTTTTTTATATTAGACACTGACCATAGGGGTTGATTTGCAAAGCAATATCTTCACATTGTCTGAGCCGTCACTGTCAAACATATTTCCACTACTAATACTTAAAAACTACTTAATACTTGAAGTTGTTTACTTGAAGTACCTGGATGTCTGTTTAATAGTGGTGCAACGGATCGCGGTTGATCCGTAATCCGAACCGATCCCACTCCACGGTTCGGCACGCACGTGATCCAAAGATTCAAAAAAGAAGAAAAAAAAGTATGTGTATGGTGGCGTGGTGGGTCTGTCAAGCGATAGTTATGGCCAGTGCTAGCGATCCAAGTGGAGGAGCAGAGGAGTTTGCGGTGTTTAAGCAGCCCTTTGCTGCCCAATCCGACCGGGCTAAAGCTATTACAAAAGCTATTGGGGTGTTTAGCTGCAGACGGGAGGCCGTATTCCGTTGTGCAAAACAAGGGGTTTAAACTATGATGAACATGCTTGAGCCACACTATGATATCCCGTTGTGCGTCCACTTTAGTGGCAAGATCGTTCCAAGCATGTATGAGCAGGAAAAGATTTAAGTTATGGCTGAACTGTCCCAGGCATCTTCTGTTGCCCTAACTACTACAAACGGGTGGACCTCCAGGGCAACGGAAAGCTACGTGACCGTGACAGCTCATTATATTACAGCGGAGTGCGATATAATGAGCGGTATGTATTATTGTAGGGTCTACCTTACAATATAAAGCACCTTGAGGCGACTGTTGTTGTGATTGGGTGCTTTATAAATAAAATTGAATTGAATTGAGTGGTAGATACACAAAGCCCTATACTGCCCTATATTGTACCATAATCTTTTTTTTTAATAACTGCGTGGAATGAGTCTAGACTTTAATGTTTTTAACAGGCAAAAAATACTTCAATAAGTAATTAATTAAATGTTCAATTTTTGTCTTTCTTTTTTTGCTGATCCGAAAATTGATCCGATCCGTGACTTAAAACCGTGACCCGATCCGAACCGTGAGATTTTTGATCTGTTGCACCACTACTGTTTATGATTTAAGTATAGAGCATTTATAGATTGGAAAGTCGGAGGTTTGATCCCTGGCTGCCGTTTCTCTCCTGCCCATGCTTTTCTATTCTTTTTAGGCCCCCTTGAACTGTTCCACATTTTGCCACATTACAGCCACAAACATGAATCAATTTTATTGGAATTCCACGTGAAAGACCAATACAAAGTGGTGTACACGTGAGAAGTGGAACGAAAATCATACATGATTCCAAACATTTTTTATAAATAAATAACTGCAAAGTGGGGTGTGTGTAATTATTCAGCCCCCTGAGTCAATACTTTGTAGAACCACCTTTTGCTGCAATTACAGCTGCCAGTCTTTTAGGGTATGTCTCTACCAGCTTTACACATCTAGAGACTGAAATCTTTGCCCATTCTTCTTTGCAAAACAGCTCCAGCTCAGTCAGATTAGATGGACAGCATTTGTGAACAGCAGTTTCCAGATCTTGCCACAGATTCTCGATTGGATTTAGATCTGGACTTTGACTGGGCCATTCTAACACATGGATATGTTTTGTTTTAAACCATTCCATTGTTACCCTGGCTTTATGTGTAGGGTCGTTGTCCTGCTGGAAGGTGAACCTCCGCCCCAGTCTCAAGTCTTTTACAGACTCCAAGAGGTTTTCTTCCAAGATTGCCCTGTATTTGGCTCCATCCATCTTCCCATCAACTCTGACCAGCTGTCCCTGCTGAAGAGAAGCGCCCCCAGAGCATGATGCTGCCACCACCATATTTGACAGTGGGGATGGTGTGTTCAGAGTGATGTGCAGTGTTAGTTTTCTGCCACACATAGCGTTTTGCATTTTGGCCAAAAAGTTCCATTTTGGTCTCATCTGACCAGAGCACCTTCTTCCAGCCTCTTTCGAGGATGCCAATGTTCACATTTTAGACAGAGAGGACACATGGTTTGAAAGAGGAGTGAAAGAAGCCATCTATGTCCACTGTGAGCGACCATCTTTGAACAGAGGCGGTGGTTTACGACACCAACTGTCTGCCATCTATAATTCAGTTTTGAGTTCCCTCCCCAGACGCCTTAACGCCCACTCACATCCTGGGCCATCTGACCTCAGGAATTCGCATGATAAGGTGGGGCCAGGTTTCACAATGAGCTCACCCGAAACCGTGGCTGATTGGGACCCACACCCATTTTCACACCTTGGTTTAGGCGATTAGAGAATCATCAGGGGGTCCTTTTGTCCCTCTGTGGGGGGATATTCTCCCACTAGGTTTAAATCTGGGACTCACCACCATTTGACATTAGAACTGAAGAAGCTTCTCGGATGAGAGGTGAAACGTCTTCAAGCAACTTAAAGAAGTCCAGACGCTTGTCTTTGCAAGCTCCTTTGACTACGATGACCTGGATGACTGAGAACCTTCACAGACTTCTTCCACATGTTTGCACATGGCTTGTGGCAAACTGCAAACAGGGATTCTTATGGTTTTCTGTTAACAATGGCTTTCTTCTTGCCACTCTTCCATAAAGGTCAACTTTGTGCAGTGCACGACTAATAGTTGTCCTATGGACAGATTCCCCCACCTGAGCTGTAGATCTCTGCAGCTCGTTCAGAGTCACCATGGGCCTCTTGGCTGCATTTCTGATCAGCGCTCTCCTTGTTCGGCCTGTGAGTTTAGGTGGACGGCCTTGTCTTGGTAGGTTTACAGTTGTTCCATACTCCTTCCATTTCTGAATGATCGCTTGAACAGTGGTCCGTGGGATGTTCAAGGCTTGGGAAATCTTTTTGTAGCCTAAGCCTGCTTTAAATTTCTCAATAACTTTATCCCTGACCTGTCTGGTGTGTTCTTTGGACTTCATGGTGTTGTTGCTCCCAATATTCTCTTAGACAATCTCTGAGGCTGTCACAGAGCAGCTGTATTTGTACTGACATTAGATTACACACAGGTGCACTCTATTTAGTCATCAGGCAGTGTCTATGGGCAACTGACTGCACTCAGACCAAAGGGGGCTGAATAATTACGCACACCCCACTTTGCAGTTACTTATTTGTAAAAAATGTTTGGGATAATGTATGATTTTCATTCCACTTCTCACGTGTACACCACTTTGTGTTGGTCTTTCACGTGGAATTCCAATAAAATTGATTCATGTTTGTGGCTGTAATGTGACAAAAGTTCAAGGGGGCCAAATACTTTTGCAAGCCACTGTATAAAGTGGCTGCAATATGTAAACAGTTAATGCTATTACAGATAGATACATAAGGTGGTTCAGGTATTAGGTTAGTATGCTTATAGGGACAAGTCATAGGTACATTTAGGTCATATTTCAAAGGGTCAAAATACACACAAGGGTTTTGCGACTGGCTTGGGAATGCCTTGTCATCACCAGGGAGAATCTGGAGGTGGCTTGGGAGAGTTGGGCATTTCTACTTAGACTGACAAATCTGTGAATCTGACGTGGAGAATTGTTGAAAAGTTCTTTCCATCACATAAACAATTAATCCAATTATTCTGTTGAACTACTTGATTTAAACTCCAGATTTAAAGTCCATGAAAGTCTACCAGTTTACTTGTGTTTTGTCGACATGGAGAAGGAATTCAACATTTGTTTTCAGGGTGTACTTTTTGGGAGTATTCAGTATCAAGCCTGTTATTATGGGGTATTTGGTCCCTGTCTATATGTTAGGCTGCCCTTCGTCATGGATTGTGTTCTGTTCATTTTTGCAACTAATTGTTGGCACAGCCAAAGGCTGAAACCTGTCCACTGGAGTGGTTAGAAGCTCGGTGCAAAGTAGTCAGGATAAAATTAGACTCTCAGAGTCTGAGGCATAGAGGTACAGAGCTGAAAAGCCATCTTTCATAACGTTTGAGCTTATTAAATAGGTAGTTTGATAAAGGACTCTTATTGGCTTTTAACCACACAGCTTTTGATAGCAGTTACAGTAGCAGCTGGACAATCTACTTGTCCAACATATTTCATGGCCCCAGGCCGCTGGTTGTGTCAAACCCTGATAAGAGGCAGAAGTGATTCCTCTGAAGGGTTTCTGGGCTTACCCTCAAATATAGGGTGAGGAACTCGGTTATTCAAGAGGTGCTCAGGCTAGATAGAGTAGGAGTTTCTTTGCAGTGAAAGTAGCAAGTGGAGGTGGCTTGAGCATCAGATTAGTATGTTCTGGGACAGCTCTGAGGTGAGATGCCATCATTGTAAAATCAAGAAAAAATTATTTCTCACTCCACCTGGGTTAGTTTCTTTGGCCTCATTGCTGCACACTGTTTGTGTGTGTCAGAAATGGGCCAGCTTCACCGATAACAGTGGCATTTTAACTGCTGTTGTGAAAAAGAAAACAGTATTTGGGTTGAATATTTTTCTCGACTTTTAGTCACAAATATTAGTGAAATGCCCACTCTGTTCAGTCCTGCGGCACCACTAAGAACTGCAGTTTTATTTCAGTAATTTATGATGCTTCATGTAATATGAAAATAGGTTACTGATATAAAAAAATCTGTTATTGTTGTTGCATCTGCCTGCTTGCTTTGCAGGTGAAATAATGTAACTGACCAGAACAGGACAGCAGCTGGCCAGTCTACTTGTCCGACATACTTTTTTAATGTGTCTGGGCCATAGGTGTTGATCTATGATAACAGACTGAAGTGACTCTTCTAAAGACTTTCTGGACGCATCCACAGCAATAGGGTGAAGAGCTCCGTTATTCAAGAGACACTCATAGAGTAGATAGGTAATTTCTTTGCAACAAAAATAACCAGTTGAGGTGGTTCAGGCATTAGATTAGATAGTATTCTTAGGAACAACTCCCAGGTATGTTTAGGTCATATCTGAAAGACACAGAACACATAAGAGACTTGTGACTGGTTTGGGAATGCCTCGGCATCACCCAGGATAAGGTGGAGGTGGTGACTTGGTAGAGAGATGGCACAGCATTTCTGCTTAGACTGACAAATCTATGAGTCTGACATAGACAATTGTTCTTTCTTTCCACCACCAAAAAGAGTTGATAGGCATGTGATAACACAATACCTCTCGGCAGTGATCTCCTGGTAGCCGTGGTGCTTTTTGTTTTGTTTGCTGACATTTACCAAAATAATTTTCAGTCAAATTACATTAACTTCATTTTTTTTCTTAAACAATCCTTCATCACCATTAGAAAATAAAATCAAGCAATAGAGTAATAATAATGAGCTTGAATTAATCTTCACTTTAAAACCACTTGTATCTTTTCCTTCAATTCCTTTTTAAAATAAGACCTACAATAGAAATTCTAGTGGGAGAATATGCTATCGTTTTTCAAGCGCCACTAAGTCCCCAGCAGCATCAATCAATGTAGAACGCTTTCCACAACAAACACAATCTCATTAATGTGTATAGAACCTCGTGTGAGTACAATGTGCACTGAAACAGCAGCAGACAAAGGGAACACTAACCTGTTATTTGTCTCCATCTTCCTCTATTGGGCATATCGATTTTTTTTCTCCTTTGTTTTCAATGTAGTGTAAGAATGTTAAAAACACATAAAACATTAAATTAACACTAACAAACATGTATAACATAGATATATAACATTAATAACATGTTGTTTTCTGGTACTGAGAAAGTCTCATGTATTCTGTTAGATTAACCTTTTTTAATTTGTTTATTTTTGTGATTAAAAAATAGCATCAATTAAAGTGACTGCAGTTCATCCTGAGGGTATTTGATGGCAATACGTCCTGTAGTTATTGAAATATTTCTCTCACAGGCACAAATATGAACCTCATAGTACTAGTAACGAAAAGGTACCTCATGCAACTCGGATTTGTCATCAAGAAACCATACCAGACATAGCATAACCAAACTAGTTCCACAATTTGGATGTCCAACCATTACCCACTTTGGACGTCAATGTGACGTTCAAAGTGGGTACTTTAGACTGGACAAGTTTTTGGGCTCTACCAAGTAATCTCCCTCACTGTGCCACAAAAGGCAATTTGGTTCTCATCTGAAAACTTTGTAAATGGACAAGATCCAGAATTCAGAGGTCAGGTTTACAAACAAATGAGACAAGAACATTCAACGAGCACAAAGGGCAAGGGCTATACTAAAACGGGGATATTTTATGATTTTTTTTACAACATTTTTAAATGTTAAAGCATCACCTTGAAGCATTACATACTAAATTACTTATTTTATTATTTTTACACATATGTATGAAAGAGGATGAGGGCCACTGGAAAAAAAAAGTGGGCACAACTTTTTTCTCAAAATTTTTCAAAAAATGAAAATAAGAATCTCTGTGTTACGCCCCTAGTCTAGGCGTGTAGAGACGCACATAAGGTTGGAGGAGAGAGAGACAAGTACCCGCCCGGGTTCCCAAGCCAAACATCTGAAACCAGTTATGAGTAAAACAAAGGTGATTTTATTGAAGGTCAGGAAGCATAGCTCCAGGGTGAACCCAGGCCAAAATAATAAACAAAACCAACTAAGTCCCGCCAGAGGAAACTAACTAAACCCTAAGAAAGAAACAAAACAAACAAATGACAATAATATCCCTGGCTCCCTGGCTCCGAAAACAGGATAAAACTGTTCAAAAGAAAAAGGGTTAGGGTTAGGGTCACCCCTTCCGCTTCAGCCTATGCGTGCCTAAGCACTACGTTAATACACCAGTGGCGGCTCACACAGATACACAGAAAAGTATAGGTTGGAAACCAGGGCCAGGTCCTCGTCTGCTGTCAAACTGCTCACTCGCTTTTCTCTCTCTCTCCCTCTGGCGGCAGCTGTCAGAGGGGCTTTTTGAACGCAGTCACGTGTTCCATGGTCCAATCAGCAGCTCACTACTCTTCATTAGGGGAGGAACCTGCAAAGAGTTTTAAGCACATTAGAGAGACACAGAAACAAAGCAGCCCACACAGAGTCCTTATGGCCACAGCCGTAACACTCTGATATACTAATTGTAAAGGTAATAGTCACTGATCAAACTTGGGTGGATTATTTCAGTAGTGGTCACTTTCAGTCACTTCGTCAGTTTTAGCCTTACACACTGCCACCTTATAATGCGCACTCTATTTTTTTGAGATAGCATATTTTCAAGTAGAATCTATTTTTATGATGCAACTCATTTTATTTCATGTAGAAAATAACAGTTATTAAGTTTAAAGTACACTCTCAAGTTTGTCTAATAAATTCAACAAAAAAACCCCAACATTTTTTGGTGGTGTTGAAGTCCCCCCAGAAAAGTCAATAAAAAAGTCTACGCCATGCATGCATGCAACAATGAGACAGTCCCAGTCTGAGAGAGCTGTCATGTGTCAGTCTGATGATTTAGTACCTAAGAAGCAAGGCAGTTCAACCCCCCCTTCAAAAAGTATAATATTTTGTAAAATATGAACAAAAACTGTTCCTGCCAAAGTAGGAAACAACAAGCTTGTTTCACTACTTGAGGCAAAAACACAACATTCGAGTACAAGCAGGCTATGAAGGAGGAGATGCTAGCAACTAGTGATGTGCAAACCAAATTTAAACAATTGAGCATTACTGGAGCACTCACTAACTGCACTACATATGACAGGGACAGCAGACGGTGGATGGAAATTACCAATATGGTTACATGGTGGAAAAGCAGGGCTTAAAGCAGCTGGTTAAAAAGCTTGAGGCAAGATACTACATGACAGGTAGAAAACATTTTTCAGTATGACAATATGGTGTATGATTCTGAAAACGTATACTGTTATTTAAGTTATTATTAAACTAAAGGGTTAATCAGCCATTTCATAGTTTTATTATTAAAATTTAGAGGGAAAACAATCTGTTACTTTTGTCATTACATTTGAGTTATGCTGTGTCCCTACTTTTACATGATAGTGCTGTTGCTGACAGCGTGTTACAAATGTTACAAATGGCCCAAATCATTTCATCTTCAATAAAATGATTAATGTGGCAACTCTCCTAGGTGTTAAAATAAAGTTTATTGACATCAATAGAAAAAGTTGATTTAAGAGGTTAGCATGAAGTTAGCTTGCTAGGTTTATGCCATGCTCTAAGGAATGAGTGAGGAATTTAAAAAAAAAATGGTTCTGGTATTACTTTGGACATGAATAAAAACAGAAAGCTAAACAGCAGAAATGTTTGTAAGGTTCTTCAATTTGGGCTAGCTGGTATATAATGATGTGCTAGGTGGATATCTACAGACCTGTGGTTAAGGTAATATAAACACATTCAGTGTGTCATCATTTTAGGTGGGGGAACTTGCACAATCGGTGGCTGACTAAATACTTTTTTGCCCCACTGTATATATAAGCGCTATGTAAATGCAGGCCATTTATATTTTAGAGTGGGATTTGGGGCAATTATCTCAGATTTGACACATTTCAGGGTGAGTAACAGTAACAGTACATAGATGTATGAACAGAATAATTATGTTTATTAACCTCTGACTGAGCAGGAGTATACTCCAGTCCAGTATACTACAATTACCACTGCAAGAAGTCAATTACAGTTTTTTTTTTCTTTCTCGGCACTAATTCATGCACACATTACTTGCACCATTTGATGATTAAATTGCATTTATGTTTAATAGTGGCCACATAGAAACAGTATTCATCCATTTTTCCGTCAGTATATAGTGTATATTATACTGTATTTGTTTACTTGCACTACTCTAATTTATGTGCAGGAAACTTGGGAAACATTGAGGAAAAGTTTAAATGAAGAGGGCAACATAAAACAACTGTAAACAGGGCTCTAGACTAACTTCTTAGGTGTATCAGTGGAAAATTTACGTGCACCCAAATTTTTCAACCGCATCCCTTAACACCGCAGCTTTACATGTTCACTTTTTTTTAAAAGAAAATTGCTGTCCATACAGACAATACTGATTTGTAAATGATTAACTAACAATCTTGTCAACACAAAGTTCTTTATTTGGAGCACATTTTTACAAGAAAGATAAGCTACCCTATTTTTCAGACCATAAGGTGCACTTGATTATAAGGCGCATAAAGCAAAACCAAACAGTCAGATAGGTCTAACTTTACTCAACTCATTCTTCTTGCTTCCTCCATTTCCGTACCATTTTGGGATCCTTATAAACACACAATACGGTAATATTATGTTGAAGCACGGTACGTACTCTGCGAGGCTCTTGACTACGGTACCCATAATATTCCAACAATCCATCAAGTGGTGCTTACCAAAGTCATACTAAAACATTTTGACAGCTTTTTGCGCACCATGTACCACATAAAATCAGTTCGTGGTCAGTAAGCACAACCAGAATTCATACATAAGGCACACTTTTGAGAAAATGAAGGGATTTTAAGTGCACCTTATAGTCTGAAAAATATGGTATTGAATAAGTTCTTGTGCTTAAAGTGCTTCACTGAGCTGAAATTTAAACTTAAACTATCTCAAGATATATAAAATAAAAAGAAAGTCAAAATCAAAAAATGCCTCAAAAGCTTCAAACTGAACATTTCAATATCTGAACATCTTACCTTGGGCATGGGGATCTGAGAGGTTCCGCCCTTGACTATTGCTGATTGGTTTAGACCACGATATGGGCATAATGTGTGTCTGTTGTCGACCACACAGAAACTTTCAGAGCTGCTGAGACTTTTTTTTTTTTTTTTTTTTTTTTTTACTCGAACCGTTGGTCGACCTACGATTTTCTTTTAGTCGCACCATTGAGAGATTAGGTCGCATTTGCGACCACATTGGTCGCACTCTAGAGCCCTGGTAAATCAAGGCTCTAATCAAATCAAGTCAGCACTTGCTCTTCCAGTTGTACAAAATAAAGGCAAAATGTTTTCACTTCTTAAGCATGATCATCCATATCAATAAGTGAAATAGAGAAAGCTCAACAAAGCAAAAAGCAAAAAAAACAAAAACAAAAAACAAAACAACAGGAAAGCTAATGTGAAATGTCATTAGGTATGTTATTAGCTAAAAAAAATTGTCAAAAATTTAACATTTGTGAGCTAAAATCATAGTGATTGATCAATGCAGGGTACTACTACAGCAACGGTTCAGTAGACTGTTGTAGCATGCTAGATACCTTTTATCTCATGTTCATTTGGGTTTTATTCTTTACCTTTAGTGTTTGATCACCTTTTAAGTTAGTTAAATCTTAGCTCCTGCACTTGCATTTTTTCACAAATCATCTAATACATTACCAATTGACAGGAAAAAAGTGCATTACTAACACATTTGTATACAGTGCTGACACCACCCAATTACATCTGTTCAGACAGTGAAATTGGGCTATTTTTTGAATTTCTGTACCACATCTATTTAAATTAAACTTGTCATGCTCCAAATATGATGGCTGTCAAAATGCTAGAGTGAACCAGCAATAACTCAACAAGGAAATAAATAAATAATTACATAGAAGGCTGTGGTCAGCAAAAGTGCTTACTACCACAGCCTTCTGCCTCTTTCTCTACCCTCCCCAAAATATTATTGTCCCAACTCAGCAACACTGGGCTTATGTTTTTGGATTAGATGTCTCGGAATTTAGGGATAGTCACGCAAGTAAGGCAAACCAGGTAGTGTCACAGGTGTGAAGAGAATTAGACTATGAGATTAGAGCTGAGATGAGCTACTAAGGGACTCTACCTCTGGACAGCTGCAAAGTTATAGTGGTTCTAATTTCCCTTCCCGAATGAGGAATGGTATCTCACTTGGCAGAGATTCAAGCCAGAATATGGGAACAGAGAAAGGACTGAAAACAACAGAGCAGCTTTGTCCTTATGTGCCTTTACCTTCAGTGAAGCCATTGCGTTAAAATCTATTAGTTTTTAATCCCTTTTTCATATATATAGCATAATCTGCCTGGGATTGATAAAGATTGCTAAAATACATTGCTTTAGGAGGTCTTTACTAAATGGATTTTCAATGCCACATTTGAGATCTTTCCTCAGTTGGAATACAAATTGAATATATTTGGGACTTTTTGCACAACTGTGCTTTGCCTGAGCTACAAGATGCAAAGATTTGATACAGTGTTATAATTTCACAGTTTTCTCCAGTTGTCTGACACAGAAAGTACTGATTGATTCAGGAAAAAAACAAGGCACTTTATGAAACTACTCAAGGGTACAACTTTCTCATTAAAAAGAACCTTTCTTAGAGTATTTTATCTTGTGTCTTCTGTGGAGGGTAGAGATCTGTCTAAGTCATGGACACAAAGTACACAAACCATAGAAGCATAGATCAGAGCCATCAAAATCATGCAATTAGCATGGAAGCAGCATTTCTCAGCTTCCCATGATGATATTTCAAATTGAGTTATTTTCTGTTTTTTATCATCGAAGACCAAAACACATTTTCAGACATTCCTAAAATGGCAAAATTGTTCTTCAGCCACATGTTGTTGAAGGCTCACTCTTGCATCATCTATCTGATTTAGACGTCTTCTTCGTCTTTCAACTTTGAGGCAGAAAGTGATTCCGTTTACCGTGCTTCTTTGCTTAATCTTTAGTCTCACAAAAACATGTATTTTTTACAGGATTAAATGAGGTATCATAACCTGCAGTCAAAAAGAACTGTGCCTTAAATATAAAGAATGTAAAATCACTTTCTGAGGATAGATTGACAACAGCGAGGCTGAAAAGAAAGTGACACTATGTAATCACTTCTTCAAATTCTATTGCATTGTTATTAGAGCAGAAAATAAAAATAGAAAAACTAGACCACAGCATAAACTATTATAAAGAGTAAATAATTTTTTGATTTTATTTTTATTATTATTCATACATCAGTAAAAGATACAGTATCAGTAAGATCAATAAGTGGAGGTATGAAGAAGTAGAAGTTTGGTGTTTTGATATTCTTTACAAACTTGGGGCAACTTTTGTAAGAACTTTTCTCATATATGTGCCTTATGAGCCAAGATAGGTCGGTGTGTAATAGTAATAGATACTGTATTGTGTTTTACAATAATCTTATTGAATGGAAAGGTTATTTCAGAATGCTGCAATCAATTAAATAATAATAGAAACTTTCACAGTGTTATTTAGAGACTACTACTGGTGATTTGGGACATAAACAATTTAAGTTTTCTATTAGTCCTATTCTCCCAAGTTTTGAGGCAAAAATGGTAGAGTTCATTGTATTGATTGCTGTATGGGTTTGAAATGTTTGTTTTTTTGTATTCTTGTCTAGTATAATTGTTTATCTTAGAAGAAGACAGAGAGATCACGGCCGCCTCCAAGACTATGAGCTACTGTGAGCTTTCTCAAAAATATGGTGGCAGGTCATAAAAGGCATTCCCTTTTTTGAGATTATTTTTCTCTAAAACAATGAGTAAAGAGATTCAGAGGCCAGCCTGTAGCTACTCATCACAATTCAAATGTTCAAAGCAAAGGGCATCATGCTAGTGTCCACTGAAAATAAGGATGCAAAGAACAGGGATGATACACAGAACTCAAGATTTAAGGAGAATTGTAGATTTAGACAAATTGGAAATGTCTCATTCTGGAACTTTGAATCACAGTGAAGTGATTTTTATGCCGGATTGAGAGGGTGTGAACCATGCATAAAGCCCCTGGTTCACAAACCACACCTTCAAAACTTGAATGAAATGTGCCGCTGTCCACTTGGACAGTTCACATGCCTTCTGGAGAAAACTTCTATAAATCAGAATACTTTATTAATCTCTGAGGAAGCTGACTATGGTTAGTTATGAGAAAGATTGAGCAAGTTTACACAGTGGCAAGAGATATATTTGGAGGAGCAAATGTGAGGCTTTTAAAGAACACTTTACCAAATGTCAGGCAAGGTGGTAGCATCATGCTCTGGGGCTGTTTGCTGTAAGTTGTTCTGGTGGACTGCATAAACTGGATGGACTAATGAAGAAGAGAACAACCTCCAAATTCTTCATTGTTACCTCACTCATTAGCTTAATGTTCAACCATATTGGTTACAACTGGGTGTTTCAAAAGGACAAATACACATCAAGACTGATTTTGGTCCTGATGAAGCAGGCTAGCATTAAGCTTCTGAAAAATCTTTCCCAAAGCAAATTTATAGACTACACTTAAAAGGTCTGTGCCAGGAAACCAGCCAACTTTAACTGACTCTGCCAATTCTGCCCAGAAAACTGGTCATATAGCAAAGCAAAATTATGTCAGAAGCTTGTTGGAAACTCGTGCTCACAATTCTTGTTTTCTTAAGATTTTAAAGGAGTGTGCTGTACCATCATTTCATCCTGCAAAACCAACAGTTCAAAGAGGTCATTTAAAACCCCAAATTACCATGGCATTTATGCCCATGATGAGTGTATGTAAACATTTGACCACAACTGTAAGCCGATAATGTGTGCTGAATGTACACAATAAAACATGTGCAACTCCCATAATTGTTGGTACCATCTCAGGCTGTATATTCTATCAGCAGAGTGAACGCAAATGTGTGGTGGGAACCTACTGAAATAATATACTCTGCTTAATTTTAAGTATGCAATAATTAATGAGCTAATAGTGTCATATTAAAGTCTATATGTCTGAGCTCTTCTTTTAATAAGATAGATAAAGGCAAAACGAATAAATAAATAAAAGGACTACATCATTGCTTTTCACCTTCATAGTTGGGGGCAGAAGTGGTTCTGTGTTTCCTCCTGCTGTCATAACTGGTGTTTATACTTTGACCTGTTGGCAACAAAGCTTCTAATCATCTGACCTTAAAGAGCCTGAGGTTTGGGGGTGTTTTTGTGATTGCTGTGTAGGACAGTGAATGAGTCATACTACAAGGGCTTTTTCCAAGGCCACTTTCCCAGTGGTGGCTCCTGCGGCATATTTATATTACTTCACCACCAAAGAGGTTGTGGAGAAGAAGGAGGAACAAACATAGATCACTAGTGGTTTGGCATCATGTATGCAAACTGCTACTAAAACACACAATAATTACTTTAATATTATTATTCTATCCTTTATTTGGGAAGGATAATATTTTCTGTATAATTCCTTGAGAGAAAGTAGGTGGATGCAAGATGGATGCAAAACAATCTACAGTTTTCCTTGAAAGTCTGCCCTTTGTATTCAGTGGTATCCGTGTATAACAGCATTGTTACTTGCAAGTCTCCATCTCTTCAAGACATGAATTCTCTTTTGGTCTTTGTCAGTGACAGTGTTGATGTTCTCTGGGTTTAAGGTCAGACTTCTGGCATGATGACTAGTCAGTGGAGAATGAGAAAATTATAGAAGTACAAAGAGGGAGTCTAGCTTCAGAACTGCAGACATTGCAGTTAGTTACATAGGACACAGTTCAAATGTGTTTATTCAGCCAGCCATTTTTGACACAGGGGATTTGTATTGAAGTGACATAGAACAGAAAACCTGAAATCCTTTACCCTAATGCCACATCCACCTCCCACTCATGTGAAATCCAGAGGTATTTTGAAGCCACTCTGGCTCTGATGGAATGGCTCTATTGGGAGATGCCTGGAAGGCATCCTAATCAATGCCTGATTTACCCCCAACTGGCTCGTTTCAATGCAAATGGTCAGAATTGCTTTACTGAGCCATTTAAGCATGTTTTAACACCTACTTTTTTTTAATTGCTAATTTTAGTCATGTGTTTTTCTTGGATTTTTGTCTCATTTATTTCATTTTTATGTCATTTTTATTTATTCCATGGATTTTAAATGTTTGTGTATTCAGAGTATTTTCAGGCAACAGTTTCCACCATTTTTCTTGAGTACTATTGTGCTGTTTACAGGTTACAGTATTTCAGGTTGTCCGCAGGAATAATAATAATTCTTTATATATCAAACTGAAAATTCTAAACTTTTAATATTTGAACACAATTGTCCAGTTTGCCCATTTTACATTTGTAGTAACTTATTCCTAAGTGTGCAGTATTATTAATATTTATATTAATTGTATTTATATTAAAATATTTATAATGTAAGAAAATTTTTTTGAAGAAAAAAACCCAAAATAAACAAAAAAATAATGATGATGATAATGTACTTATGTTTTTGTGAAAAGAAATATAATTTCTTTGCTCTTATCTCTTAATATTTTAAACAGGGTGATAGTGTTACATTATGCTAAAAATGTATCCAACGTTGTTTCTGATTTGCTATTTCAAAAACTGTTTATGGTTGCTGAAGAAGACACAACAGAGCCACTTCGATGTCTGTGGTGACTCTAGGACTTACTGTAGTACTGTTACTTTATAAATCTGCTCTTTGTTACTAAGTGAAGTTGTGACAGATAAACAATAGCAATCTTTCTGATTGTTATTTAAATCTACATGAATCCAGGAGATGGACAGAGTTAAAGCAACATAAACTTTAACTGTAGGCCTTCATTGTTAACACACCATGTTCTGCTATCTTAAAATGTGTTTAGCCTATGGACAAACAAAACTTCTTCACCTACAAATATAATACTACAACATAGCAGAACTTAGTAGAGTCAACCTCCCATCTTGAGCCATAGTCTACTCATTTTACTATTGGAGGTGTTTGTCAGTGGAAGAAACCACGGCGTGTTCTAATAGAGACGATGAATTCGACACATAGTAATTCAACCAGACAGTCATCTTCCCTTTTTGACACATCAGTCAAAGTGCATGACATGCTATTTAGCTGCCAGGCAGTAATAGGTGGAATAAAGGTCACATTCTATGTTTAAACAAATATCGACAACCTCAGAAACCCAATTTTTTTTTTTTTGCTGCAAATCATGGTGACTTAATGAAACATAAATAACAAAAGGACAGATGGATAGATTTGGCTTTTATGCACAACCAAGTGCTCTTCTTCATCCTCTTTAAAACTAAACACAAGCACAAACATATTCCAGTGGTACAGTAACTTTTTTAAGTATAGTGAAAGTACAGACTCAACCCGATGTCTTATTGCTGCTTATTGATTTTTTTTCCTAACAAACGTCCTGTAAAATGTGAAAGCAACATATCAGTGATTACTGATTTTGGCGACTCAGATCTAGAGCTACTGAGAGCCTGTCAGTTTTCCTTTCCTGCTTCATCCTTTTATTCCTGCCTGTCGGCCAGAAGACTGGACAGAAGGTCAGAGAGTTGATCTGTGCCAAAACTCTGAGGATTTTACCCCTCCCCCTTTTCTCTCGTTCTCCCTTTCATATGTGCAGATTCTGGACCTCCTAATGAGAATATGTTACTCCCCAATACCATCTGTTCCACTTGCACTCTGTATGAGAAAATAAAGAAAATGTGACATCATTCCAACGAGACTGATTAATCAAAGTCATGGGGTATTTGCACTTTGTAGAAGTATGTCACTGTCTGTCTGCAGAATACTTTTCTGTGTTTAACAGAAAACACATGTGAATAAGGATAATGAATATGGAAAATTGAGCATCCTAAGTTTATTTAAAACAAATTTGACACTTTTAGTTATCTGCACATCGCCTGGACTCAAACTCTAACTCTGTTTTTTTTTTTCAAATATAGCTGCATATTTATTTAACTCTGATAACATGTACAACAATCACCATAGCAGTCCACACAATGCATTTATTGTTCTTTCATTTGAAGAACAATAATATCTTGAAATGACAGCTTAGACTTTTAATAATGAAAGACACTCATCAAGGGGCCAAAATAATGATGTAGGCAGGGCTTTGTTATTCGCCTCTGTCTTTTGACCCTGGTCATTCTGTAAATATGCAGACTTGTTTATTTTTCTCCATTAAATCGCCACACACACACACACTGATTAATACCATGGAAATGGCTGTTGTGAAGAAAGACATTCATATCTACAATTTTTAGTAAAAACTAGTAGAAGATGATTTGTCTTGGTGGCTGGTTTCCATTTCTGCAGCATCGCAGCAAACATACAGTGCTGTCACTGTCAAGATGGGCATTTCTGTGAGCTCAGTGCACACCAGTATTATTCCAATCAAATCTAGTCCTGTCTGTGGGCATGAACTTCCTCCCTTTCCCAAATAAGAAATGACAGCCCAGAGTGCTGCTCTGGTAGACCAATCAAAGAACAGCTTCGGGATGTTACAGTGATTACCAGGACAACCTATGCTGGACCAGAAAGAGGCCACAGGCATCAGAAAGAGAAAAGTAACTTAATAACACAGTTAGTGTCAGCGGTCATACAACCTTGTGCACAGCAGACACAGCAGGGATAAAAATTATAGAGTTACAGTTAAGTTGCTACAACCATGGCTGTTAAATGTGAAAGGTTGCACAAGACAGACATGAGCTCAGAGCAGTAAAACAGTATTTAAAGATTTGGGAGGGAATTCGATTTTAATCAAGACTGGTAACATTCTTACTGACTGTTCTTTTCAATATATCTGGCATTTAATTAAGAAAAGGCACTGAAAGAGGTGAACAAGTTCAATACACTTTAATAAATTTTAGAACTCTACTGATTCAGAAATAGACATTACCAAATGATTTCAACAGCTTCACTGCATAGACTGTACTGTAGGCTTGTGACCAAACCATGAATTCTTTACCAGTTACTTATTTTTGATGGAAAAATAGTCACTCATTAATTGTTACACTGCTCTTGCTAAAAACCTAGGCCAGGCTAACGCGTGGTGAAACATAGTATATAGTATACCTTTATACTAGGTGGTACAGCCTTGCACTGGTTAGCATGTCATCCCTGTGCATCTGCCTTCTCTCTAGGTACTCCAGCTTCTCCCCACACTCCAAAGACATGCATGTTAGGTTAAGTAGTGGTTTTAAATTAGCCATATATGGGAATGTGTTTCTCCTGTGTCCAGCAGGTCCCCTGGATGCTTGTCTTGGTTATTATCGGGTATCATTAAATCATGGATGATTTAAATCAATTTGAAAAACTGGATAGCATTAGTGGGACATTGCAGTGCTGTCACTGTGTTTGGCCTGAAGCACTTTCTAAATAAGTTTAAGAGAGTTAAAGTGAATGTAATATGGTGGAAAATGCCAAGAGCAATTGCTTTAAAGGCCGTAGTCACAGAAACTAATTCCATTGATTTGGATTAAGTTGGATTTTGACTCCACTCCACAAAGAAATAAGCATCAGACAGTCCCAGACAAAAGTCATTAAAAAAAAAACCTAAAAATGGATATGATACATTTGAGATAATAAATAAATACAAAAAATGCAAGAAGCACATTTTCACTAATATGAAGTTAACCATAGTAATTATTTTCCTAGGCAAAAGACAAATAAGACATGTGGGATTTTTAGTTGTTCTTCATGTGAAATCTGTGTAATTCATGTCAGTGCTACCACCTCCTTACTCCTATGCTGTTCCTTGACACTCCAAGTACAATTTGTGTCCATGAAGAGGAATGAATAGATTACTATTTTAAAAGCTGCCACCAGTCAGACTGTGTTAAAGCCATTCTTCAATCCGTGTACTTAAAAAATGAAAAATATAAAAAGCGTGTTGAAACCATGCATCAAAGCTTAAACGTAGTTACTGTTTCATAAACTGCCATTTTACTGTTTTGTGTAGCAAAGCCACTTGGCTCACAACACTGAGGCACAATGAATACTATAATAGTATTCAGTTTGAAATGTGAAAAAAACTAAAAAAAACATAGTACTTATAGAAAAAAAATGATATAACAACATCTAACGTCTTCTTCTTAGAAGTCTGAATTGTTGGTGTAAAGACCCATTGACTGAGCTCTTCCAATCAATATATGCATTCATCTATTAGCTACAGTGTTTTGCTTTAGTTTCTGATCCAGAAAGGTAAATACAAACTAAAATAGAATAAAATTTCGAGGAAGCAGCATCTTCCAGGAATTTTATTTCCTGGTGTTTTTTTTATTTTTGAGTATCTTAGTAGAACAGTCCACAATGTCTTTTGGAAATACTAGTAAGTATTGCACATAATGCCTCATCAAGTGCTTATCTCCGAATGAAAATGATATAATGTGATGAAATTCAAAGGCTCCTGATATAAATGACAAAAACATCACACTTTGGTTGTTTTTGGACTAACTAAGAAATAGATTATTTGTCACTCTTCTTGTCTGATACGTAGAATAAAGTTTTCAAGAAAAGAAGATTTTTCTTTTTTTCCTTGTGTTGATTTTTTCCCAGTATTTCTAGTCCCTATTATTTATTTGTAGGAACTACACTTAACAGTAATAGTCGATACATTTATAAGCTAACAGATATATTATGTGTTTGAAATTTGAACTGATTTGAGGAGTATGAACCTGGAGCAACAGAGCTTAAGTAAAATATTTTACTTTACACAAAGTCAGAAAGGAAAGTAAGGTGGATGTGAAAGTTTGTACATTATTGCAAGGCTGTGGTTGTGATAACTTTTGAGGGATCACATCGCCCCAGTATTCAAATATGTTCATAACCAACTTCCTAAACTTGTCTTCCCCATAACAGCAGAGGTCATTTTGACCTCTGCTGAACAATCTGTACTCAGACCAAAAAGTCTTTTAATATTCTAACAAGAAAATCCTTTAAGAATTCAATCACACTCTAACCTCCTCCAGAACAAATCTTAAAGGCACTGCTTAAGAACTAGAAAAGAAAAGATTAGGATCATATTGTAAAGAACTTGGATCTGAAGAACGGAGTTAGGAATTTCTGAGTTATGGGTATTCAGAGCGATATCCTAGAAAGCTTCCAGTATCCATTGGGATTAACTATCCAAGTACTGTATCATTGGCACCATTATTCAGTGATTGAAATGCAACAAAGACGAAAGCTCACTCTCTGTACTTCATTTGATGCCATCTTCAAAGAATGTTTGATGTCTTTTGATTTTACAGTAATGCCACCCATGACCCCACCTTTGCAAATACTTACTGATATGCAATAAAGTGCTATTTTGATATTAAATCTGATATTGCACTCAGCAGTGTGTCCCACAGTAGAAACTTGGCTTTCTCTTTGAACACACAGACTGTCTCATTTTCTTCCAGCCCAGTACCATACACAAGTGTATCTCACACACAACTTGAATGTTAAAGTAATCATTGAAACAGATGGCATTACTTGGATGCAAATAGAATGCCAAGAAATTGTTTGAACATGCTGAGTGCAAACTGTTTTATCACAGACAGGAATCTGATCATTGGGCTGTTTTTTTTTTTAGTTTTTTTTTTTTTTAGAATGCTTATATGGTCAAATCACACATCAAGACACTATCCCATATTACATCAACACGTGGCAATAACATATTTCCATCCCAAGGACATGTGCTCCTTCAGATGTTCAAATCTGAAACTGCTTTCTCAAACTATAGCTAGTGTTGATGATGCGCATTATATCATTTTAATATATTCACATTTTCTTTTTGTCTTACTGCTCTCTGCATTTCCTTCTGTAAAATGTCTGTAATTTTACCTTTTCTGTCATTTTTTGACATCCACATCTTGTATGATTAAAGGCTAAAGAAATATTCTTGAAATACAGAAAGCACACTAGTCTCTTTTTCATGCTTTTACTGTACTTTGAGATAGTAAGAGAACTGTTGTTGTCAACAAAAATCAAGGACCATCTAGTGTGAATGAGAATGAAGGTAATAATGAAAGAGAGAATAATTCATGCATTAGCTGGAAACCTTCTTGACACATTTGAATCATGAAAGTCATTTACTAGAAAGGCCAATATTGTAAAGGGAGATGAAAGTCTTATATGAATGCTTGCCCAGCTTGCTTCTCTTATATGGCTTTAGTAAAGAGAGATTTATATCCTCCCTCTGAAGCTTCCAGGAGTGTCATATTTGTCTGTTTTTTTCCTCCACACTGTCATATTCAGACTATATTGACTTGCGTGTTTTCTCAGTATGAATGCTTCTCCAATGATATTGTGTCTTTAGACAAATGGATGGCCATCTATATCCATCCATCTACCTACTGTTCCATATTGCCTAACAAAGAACCTTATTAAAAGTAGATGTTAGTTTTTTTTTTAATCAGCCTGTATTGTATATTCTAGGTTAAACACAGGAAGTCATTTAAACGAAAACGAAATAAAACGAATGAATAAAAATAGAGAATTCTGGTGAGATTAAAAAAAAAAAAAAAAACAGTTAATGCACTTATGTAGCCATGGTGACCAGGACCAGTCGCTAATCAACATGATGCTAAACTAATCAATAGACTCGCTCATGTAAACTCTTTTCCACATCACAGGCCTTATCCTTCTTAAGAAGAGTAAGATTAAGGCACCGTTTAAAACAGGCATTCCAGTCATAGGATAATACACATGGAAGTGCATGTTTTACCCAGTATGTAAATGAGATACATTTGTTACTCTGATTCACTGATTGCTCAAATTTTTAGATTGCTCCATATTGCACTTACTCTTTCCACAATTTACAACAGGCTGGCAGATGCTTAAAAATAATGACCAAGTGACAGAATAAACAGAAATAAATTTCAGACTTGGAAATTATTAAACTAGCAAATATTATCAGCAGTTTTACTTCTGTTTATCTTAGCAGCATGCAAATAAGTGTATTTTATAAACATTGACATAAAACATGAACTTAAAGCTAGAGGGATTATTTTTTATTGTATTTTGTTTTGAATATTTAGGTCTGAAATACCTATTTGAATTGAATGCTTCAGCAATTATCTGTGGTAGAAATGTTAACAAAAATGTTGATTGAAGCAGTAGCAGCGGCACACACAACATAAATGATGCATTGGAAGCCTCAATTCCAAATAAATTTGATGTACTTTATACATATCAGTGCACAGTGGGGTTAAAAAATATCTCTCTCGCGCGCGCTCTCCTTTCTCTCGCCAATTATATTCATTAAATAAATTTAGCGATTTTTTTTTTTAATGTTCATGTAAAAATGTGGAAATCTCATTTATGGCTTGATCCTTTTCCTTGGTTGTGTTAGAAAATTATTTTCCAAGGACCATTGCTATTGAAAAACTGACATAAAATCAACAGATGGCATCATGCATGAATCTCAATTTCCATATCAGAGCACTTTCTACACTCCCCGGATGGATGGCTACGCAGTATATGGAAAGCACTGATCATCAGAAGCCTTAGATTAGACATGAAACAGAACAAATATGCAGTAGTTGTACAAATTTGTCTCCAAATATGCATTAATCATAACATTAGCGGTTTTTCCCATGGTTAAAAAAAAATAAATGGAGGGAAATAAAGTCTCTGATTTGTCAATCTGGAGAAATAGAGATGCCAGGATTTCAGCAGTTAGCAAAGCCGTGACAAATTTGCAATCTCTGGAGATTTGGTTTTATCCAAAAGAAGTTATTTTATGACTTCTTAAGTTTGTTATTATTGACTGCATCATCTAGAATCAAAGGAGAGGCATTTTACTAAGTTTTAACTATAGAAATAAGGCAACATGGGGAAAAAAAGCATAATTTTATACCTTTGAGTCTGTATTGTTAACATCTGCTGTCTAATTTAAAACTAAAAAAAGGACTTGTGAACATTTTGTTCCTTCTTTGGAGTGTTTTTTAAGGATGGTATACATCACATCTTATTTTCCACTTGTCTCAATATATAATGATGAATGGCATTATTAAATTTGGAACCAAATACTTGGTATTTATACTGCGTAGTCCTGTTCACTCTACAGTTACCCCACAAAAGATGAATTTTCATGTCAGCACAGACGAGTTGAAGACAGGGAAGTAACAATCTCTTAACAAAAGAACAAGTGGAAAAAAGCAGCAACAAAATAGAACAATGCAGTGAAATTCCTTGAACACTGTTATGGTGCCATGCTGATATTTGTGCAGGAAATATTTGTATATAAAATTATAAAGACCACATGTTGTAATAGTGACATTAGGTAATGAGCAATCAAAGTCAGTGCTTATTTAATTGTTTCAATGACTGATCGGTAGACTACAAAGTGCACAACTACCAGTGTTGGAAGGAAAAAGTAATTAGTTATAGTTACTTCTTCAAAAAAGTAACTGAGTTACACTATTATAAAACTACCTAATTACTAGGAAAAGTAACTATTGTGTTACTTTAAAAAAAAAAAGTTTAACCCTCTGGGGCCCAGGGTATAATTGGCTGTTTTTTTTTCTCTATCATTGATTTTACCTCTGCATTTCACCTTTAAAAACTATTTATCTTGCCTTGTTTGGTATCATTCTTTTCAGCACAACCTCACACGTTTAAATTTGATGTTATTTTTTCATTTTGACATACTATATTAACACAATTCATATAAAATCAGACAAAAAAAAACAGTAGAAAAAAAGTTACATTTTTTACTGTAACAACCACAAATATGTTTAACAAATCATTTTCATAACTTGAAATGCAAATATACACTGTAAATTTTAAAAACCTATGCAAAAGTTTTGCAAACAACAAAGTTATATGCAACTATTTACCTAAAGATGCAGCCAAGGCATTTTTTTATAACCATTTCAAACTATTTACAGAGCATTGAGGTGTTCTGCATCAAATAAGAAGTTTTACAAAGGATCTGTGCCACTCCAAAAAATTATTTATGTCCACTAAGACAGAGGAGCACATCACAAGCCTGATACCTGCAGGCCTGAATGCAAGAAGCGTATAACTCCTCCTGTTTTCCACCTGGAGACAGCGTTTACACTGCCTTTGGTGGCACTTAGACAGCCACTGTGACACTGAGTCGCTGCCTCATTGTTTTGACACACAAAACAAAACTATTGACTAGACTACACACTAACTACACAATCCAAACATGCCAAACGTCACAAATCTCTCACATCTCAAAACTCACTGTCTCTCTTGTCGACGTCACTCCTAAAACTTCACCCTCTTCCTAAACAACGGCACATGTTTCCATATAATTTTTTGATTGGTCGACATGGTACATTTTCCACCAATAGTAAAGGGGTGTTTTTTGTTTTCTTAAAATTGACTAAAGTATTTATGAAAAAACATTTTGTATATTTTTTTTATCATGACTCTGGTTTCACGTGACCTATCAACACAATTTAAAAACTGGTATATCTCAGTTCAGTTTAGTTAACTAAGCTCCATAAACACACCGGTGTGCTTATGGAGTGAACCCTAACCCAAAAGCAGACACGGGAGAAGTGAACTGATGCTCAAACAAAAAGCGAGCCATTTATTTCAGGCTGGTGTCCAAAAACAGGAAAAACAAGGCAAGGTGGACAAGGGCATAACTAAACTAAAACCTAAACTGGGAAAGAACTAAACTAACTATGAAAACACTGACGAGAGACAAGAACATGAAACTGAACAGGAACATGCAAAACATAAACATGAAAAAGTCTAAACATGAGCATGCAAATGAAACTGAAACTTGGCAGTAGCAAAACAAAAGGAACAGCTAGAGACAGAGGACTTAAATACACAAGAGGGTAATGAGAGAAGTGGAAACACCTGGGGAGACACAGCTGACACAAATGATCATGACGCCAAAGGAAAAAGTAAAACAAAAAGAGAAACAAAACAGTTGCCGACATGTCTATTCCATCAGATTTGTAATCAAATTAAAGAGAAGCTTAAATGCAAAAAGATAAAATTGGTTCTGATTCTTTGATATATGTCTGCTGTTTATTGTCTTTAAGCTGCTTTGTTAAATGTCTCTTAGGTCTCTTTGCCAGTCAGTCCCCACTTTGTGTGGGATTAGCTTTGCTATTCAATATCAAGCCAATGCATGTTTGGTGGAACATGTTGAGAAACAGGCTAAAAATGCTTGTTTAAGTTCATCTGTCTGGGCCTGCAGAGCTCCCTCCCTTTGTCTCTGTCTAATTATATGAGATCTGCAAGCTGCCATTTGGTGGTATCGATTTGTGCTACCAGTTACACACAAGGCTCTGGCCCCTCTAGATAATGTCTGTGGAGTGTTTGCCCACACTGTGTAGTAATTATTGGCTTGCCAGCTCTGTTGTTCAGGATATGAATAAGTATCAACACTACAGGTAAGCCATTATCATCCATGATGTGTCTTTCTCCTGAGATTTTGCAACTCAGAGACAGAGCAGCAGAGAGAGAGAGACAAGTTTAGGAGCATGGCAAGCTCAAGGTGTTTATGTGTTTGGGAGAGACAGAGGCATATGAAAAGGCAGAGAGGGAGAAATCACAAAGTAATGTAGCATGTAATTCAGCCATATGTTAATATTCACCTGGGGGCAGAGGCAATACCAGAAGAACATATCTATGGAACTCTGATGCCATGATTTTCCATGGCAACAGGTAAATAAAAAGCAGTGCCTCCATTTTATTCCAGTGGAGCTAGAAATATTAATGCCTGTCATTGTGGACCATGACATTTATCTTAAAAACACATGAGAGGAGAGAGGAGTCAATAAGTTAACTCTATTACATTTTATTCAGCACGCTTGCCTCATTCATCATTTACCTGACTTGAATTTCCTTTAATGGATGATGATGATGATGATAAAGGAATCCTTCTGGAATCCTACCTTATATTATATTGATACTAATGTACTTTAAATGCACTTATACGGTTGTTACTTTTTCAGTTGTACGAGCTAAATGCAGGTGACAGCAACTGAATATGAAAATATGGCTCAAAAAGAGGGAGTGTTTACTCAGTCATAATAATTTTCATTTCCAGTTAGTGTTGATATGCTAGTTTACATGTAAAACTCTTTTTCAGCAGTCTTTAATGAGCAAATTTTTATCATCACATTATTTTCAACAACAAAAATTGTCGTGATGTGTGCTGTGGCAGGCAGGAGATTGGACCCAAAAGGACTCGCAGGACACAAAGGGATGAACTAAAAGAGGCAGCTTTTATTGCAGTGTGAAAAACTCAAATACAGAAAACAAAAACAAATAATAACTATAGCTAACAAACTAAGGACAAAAGGAACTGGAAAAAAAGAAACCAGAACTAGGAACTATGGAGACCAGGAACATGAAGGAAACGCACAGCACTGAGGAGATATGACGTGACAACGAGCAAGGGAAGACTGAGAACTAAAATACACAGGCAGAAACATGAGAGGATGGGGGATATGTGGAAACACAGCTGAGACAAATCAGACATAATGAGACAAAGGAAAGCAAAACTAGATACACTGACACTGGACAAGGACTATCAAAATAAAACAGGAAACACAGAGACCGAAACTCCGACTTAGGACACACAAGCTTAACACAACAACTGGGGACAATTTGCAGTATCCACCACTCAGTGACAGAATTAACATTATGCACCAATTAAGGAAGAAATTTTCTCCCAATGTGACTGATCACTAAAAAAATGAAAAATTAAAGTTTGTTCCCTTATCTGCCTCTTTATGGAGATTTGTTTTTATTTCAATTCACCTAAAGGCACTTTATATTGTAGGGTAGAGACCATACAATAATAGAATAAGTGCATGTATTAGTGTAATTGACACTCTGAGAATTACTTTAATGTTTGCAGCGTTATTTTGCCCATAATACAAAGAATAATTGATGAATCCCAGATATTCCTACCACCACCATAGTATACGGGTGAAAGACATAGCATCTTAGATCTGTAGGTTCTCACTCATCCAGGTCATGGTAGTCTAAGGAGCTTGAAAAGAAGGCGATTGAACTTCTCTAAGTTGTTTATTTTTTGTTTTGTTTTGTTTTTTTAAGATGTTTCACCTCTTGTCCAATAGACTTGCCCTAACCCTAAAAAACACAGGATCATAATTTGTTTTTAACAGCGTTGCAAGTCTGCAATGTGGACACACTGAATCTGTGTTACGTTCTAGCAAGGGAAGGACCGCAGGGCTTCTGTTGCAAAGTGACTCAGCTTGTGACTTGGCAAGTGCAAGTACATGGCTTTGCTCTATAAAAAAGTCCTGCATGGTAGTCGTTGTGGCTCTGGGAAAACAGCTAGTATTAAACAAATCTGCTTTCTTAAGTGTGTGTGTACTTTGTTTGAGTGAATCCAGTGAGAGAAACAGAGCAAGTTATTTGTTTGACTCACCAATTGGCAAAGTAGAATATTGTGTTTATTAATGTGCCACATTTGAGGTTATATTTGAGCTGTGAAAATTACACCAGACTTGACTTTCTTGTCTTGATGGCCAAAATGTGCACTGTGAGACTTCGTCGTAGTAGTAAGACAACTATACTAAAAAAAAACACTCATTCAAAGTTCCTAATAACAAATCTGAGACTTTTTCTTAATGTTTTTTTGTCTGTTTCTTTTTTGTGTGTTTTTAAGGGGCGATGCATTGGGTTGACCGGGGTCTTTGTTTGTAGTAATATTACTTTTATTATTATTATTTGTATATTTCTCTTTGCATGTTTGAGTTTCCTTTGAGGTGCTGCTGTTCCCTTCCACATTCTTTCTTTTTTTTTTTTTTTTAGATGGCTTCCATTTAATTAACCATAATTCCTGGGTTCATAATGCTGTCAATATGGTCTTCTGAAGTGTAAGTCCTTGTTAAAGGTGCCTTTATTGACTAGCTAAAGTGATCTAACATCCACAGATACACCTATGGATCACATAACCACCACTATGGCCTTCATTTTAGATTAAGATCATGTGTACATGCTGCATGGTTGTGCTCTGGCAGAGGTGGGTCGAGTACCCAAAAATTGCACTCAAGTAAGAGTAGCATTACTTTAAAATATTATTACTCAAGTAAAAGTGAAAAATAGTTGTCAAAAAAGTTACTCAAGTAAGAGTAAAAAAGTACTTGGCAAAAAGCCTACTCAAGTAGTGAGTAACTGTTTGAAATGTCCGATTTATTTTATAAATAAATGCTATCAGACAAACAAAAATAAATAAATATACAAATTGTAGTATTTTCAAATAGAATATATGTAAAAACATCAAAAAATAAGGCACAAAAATCCTAATTTCCAGATTTCAGTTTTTCACAACAAAGCTTTTTTCAGCAATACCTACAGTAAATAATATAAATATATAAACAGTGCAAACAATATACAGCGACAAGATATGCTGTAAACTTTATATTCATTTTTGCTCCAAATGGCACAGCAGCCTCAGAGAAAACATTAGAACGAGGCAACTTCAACATACAAGGCAGCTCAGTTTACCATAAATTGTATAAGTGCGCATTTATTTCTACATATTTAGCAAAAATGTGCCATTTCTTCACTCAGTGAAGTGATGGTTAAGCTTCAGCAGCAGTTTGCTGTCAAGGTTCTTGCTGTGAAGCTGTAACTGTTTAGCAGTTAACAGGAGTCCTGCATGACTGAGAAGTCCTTCACAAGCTCCAGATGCAGGAAGAGTTATACTGATTTTAATCGACAGCTTCCTGATGTGAGGAAAGCTATGCAATAGATCCACACCTCCAGTGAATGGACATGAAAGGTACCTCTCCAGCTCCCCTGCTTCTGGCTTTCCTGACCCCATGGATCCATCATCTTAGTCGATTAGGCTGTTGTTTGCGCTGGCCTCATCCAGCTCTGAGTCTAGGTGATGTCTGATGAAGTTGAGACCTGTGGAAAGATGTATGGTTTTCAATAGAATTAGCTCTGGTCATTATAGTGCTGTACACTGGCAAACTGCAGATGTTTGGCAAGAAGATTTGATCACACTGGAGATGTTTTTTACTAACTCTTGTCCAAAAACAAAATCTTGTCATTCATATCCCACACAAACAGTTTGCAATTAATTCCGGACTGCTAGCCAATAGATCATCCTGTTTGGCTGTTACTCTGGGCATCACTGTGTTTCTCGTCTTTTCCCATAACGTGATATAGCTCTATTTTTCTTTTGCCTGGGTGGCAGCTCTACGCTTCCGTATCCGAGGCTTTTCAATGTGGCCTCACAAAATTATCACGACTACAACAACCATGAAAAGAGTTGGATGGACATTGCTGATCAATTGCACCTGTCTGGTCAATGTTTTTCATTAGTAATTTAGCAAAGTTGATGGTGGTGGTGGTGTGTGTGTGCCTGTGTGAGTGAAAGACAGAGAGAGGGAGAGCGAGGGACAGATTTTGTATGATAAGCTTCATGTTATGGACACACAGTTTGAGCACTCAAGTCGCATCAGAGCACCAGGCCGTATAGTGTGAGACCCTGCATCGTGATCTATGAACTTCTAACCCCTGACATTCAATTGTACAGTTTGAGCAGGAGCTGAATAACGCGACTGAAAAAAAAATCGCAGTGTTTGTCCAGCTTAATGCAGACTGTTTAAACTAAACAAGCTGCTGTTTCACATAATAAATCATGTCACCCGCAGTATTGCCTTCTGTTTTAACAGTTAAAGCAGTAGAGACGAGCTGTTTGCATGTGCGTGGGACTCTAGCGTCATTAACCAGGCTAGCTGTTAGCGAAACATTCTTTGTATCTGAGGCCAAGGGTGTTCATCCTCTTCAGCTCTAGTGTAGACAACTAGCTCTGCCATGTTTTCATATGTTTCTTCTTTCCGTGTGTCCGCTACTTTGAAACGCTTGGGCGGCCACAGTTTGGTAAAACAGTTACCGGAAACTCCACTGGCGGCATATTATCTAGTGTGTTAAACTTTTTTTTTTTAAGTAACGAGTCGAATTTTGCAAATGTAGCGGAGTAAAAGTACAGTTTCTTCTTTACAAATGTACTCAAGTAAAAGTAAAAAGTAAAAGTACATTTTTTTTCAAAAACTTACTCAAGTAAATGTAACTCTTTACTACCCACCTCTGTGCTCTGGACATGGTTGTATCTTTTTTATGATTAATTTTTCACTTTACACAGTGGAGTAACCAGGCCATCAATCTAAATGAAACGAAATAAGACCAGAAACATAAGCAAAATGAGACCCATATATCAATACTTTTTTTTTTTCTTCGTGATTTTCTGTTTTTGGCAACATTTCTAATTTTTCCATAGCTATTGGATTCATCTAATGCACCATTAGTTGAGCCCACTATAGTGAGGTTTGCATGATAGTAGATGTCCAGTTTTAGGCGACTGTGCCTCCAACCTTATGGCAATGTTGGAATAATCACATATGTAAAAAAAAAAATCAGAATAAAACTTTAAAGATGAAAGACTGTAATTTAGACTGCTATAAAGTTAAAGTCACTTGAAGCAACTCAAAGTTTGGATTTGCACTTCTGACTTTGCGTGGTCTATCCTCCATCCCACTTGTGAGTAATTTGTTTTGGCAGGGGGATCTACTATCCATCCCACTTTCTTCCTCTTCCAAACAGAAATACAATATTTTAATATTGTTTTCTAGTCACATTGCAAGTGGCAGAGATCAAGTGACTGTTTGTGCCAACAGCTTTTTGTGGTATGGTGGAACAGAAGAGTAATACCTGCAAGCAATCTTTACATTTCATAAAGAACACTACAGTACATGCCCTTCACATTTTTTGGCAACAGCTGTTAGGTATTCACTCAAGTTCTTCATATTAATTGTCTATTTGCTGAAGTAGTCAGAATTGAAGGCATTCTTCCTTTGAAATGGAAGATTGTTTATTGTATAAATGCATAGATTGCATGTATTGCAGGAATCCTTGAATATGGAGAAAACTTCTGATTGGATATCACTGAGACGTCCTCCTTTACTTTACCCACAACCTGACATGAACATTTGTCTTGATAAAAGAACAACAAGCAGTACGTTTGAATTTTACCCAAATGTTTTTTTTTCCACAGAGAAAGTAATTGTACTTATTGTCTGTGTGTGAGTGTGTGTGTGTGTGTGTGTGTGTGTGTGTGTGTGTGTGTGTGTGTGTGTGTGTGTGTGTGTGTGTGTGTGTGTGTGAGTGAACCAAATACAATGCCTCAAGGTCTTTTCAAATTGAAAATGTAATGACCCCCAAAAACGTTGTCCTTCAGTGTGGTATAAAGTAACACTGGTTGAATATTTTTAACCATACTATAACATTTAAACCAGTCTAGGCTAGAGCTGATATAGATTTAACATATAGATTTAACAAACTTTATTTACATCATATTGCATATAACATATGATATTATCCACAAGGTTTTACAATTGCTACAAGTTTTTTTTTACCTGACAGCTGTTTTTGAACTGCTAATTTAAAACAAAAAAAAGGTATATTTCTGATCCAGACTTACTGGAATTGCTTAGAAGACATCATCTTACCCTTAGCTGATTTATTAGAGGGTTTAAAAAGGTTAAAAAGTAATCATGAAGTAGCCATTTAGTAACTAAGCCGAGTGCAGAGGTGGCAAATTATGTTCTGGTCATCCGCTGTTTAATGGTCAGAGTTTTTTATCCCGTGTCACATCTGGCTCCATATTCTATTCCTCTTCTTACTAATCACTTTAAAATATTGTTAGCCTGCCTATTAGGCATTAACACAAGCAGCTCTTTTGAATGCTATCATTTACCAGGCATTGATTCCCATTGTCTTACTTAACCAGGCTGTAAATGACCTTTCAAGGAGAAAGATGATTAAGGTGATCAAGAGGGAGCCTCATGGTGTTGAATTATTTTCAACCTCTCAAGGTTATACCTTATAGCAGCCAAATAAAGACTACCTAATAACACCTAATGTTGCATGTTTCCTTTCCACTTGTGCTTTTTTTAAGCTTACATTGGGATTTTGGCATGTAAGAAGTCAAAGGCATAGGATTGACTTTTAATGAGAGCCTTCTGAACAGTTTTCTCTGCATCCGTATGCTTTTTAGCTCCTTTCACATATACAATTATAGATTCTTTTGAGACAGATTTATTGATTGATTGAATCACCAACCAATGTGTAGTTTAGCCTTAATGTTATAATGATGATTTACACATTATTAAAGTCAAGTATGATTAATGGTTGGATTACTTACATCAGCTAGGTGTCAATGAGAGTCTTTACAGGGGGATTTTTACCTACTAAAGCTATTAAAATCATGTTACACAGACTACATGACATACTGGATAATGTTGATTGTATTCACCCATCACTGTTTACTGCAGATGTTACAAATGCAAATGCAGCTCACTAGCAATTCATAGTACCCCCCATGCCCTGTTTTTTCATACCTTTTTATATTGGCAATAATATATACAAACCTGGCAGGTCTTCATAGACCTATACTCAGTTTAATACATTTAATACATTTTGAAATCTATTAAAAATTAAAAAAAAAAAAAAGACTAAACGCAAGTATGTTAAAACTGCTATGGAAAGGTTCACACAATCTACACCTCAATCACTGCACTGAGTAAATGAATGAATCATTTTTCCAAAGTGAAACCACTGAAAAATGACATGGTCTTTATCTAACCTTAAATCTTGCTAAGTAAAAAAATGCAAACACAGATGTGCACTACTTATGTTTCTTTGGGGTTTAGTGGCCATTTACTGTTTTTTTCCCCTCTGTTTATCTGCCCTATGGCAGGCAGGTTGTGAATAGATGGCCCACTCGATCCCTTATGAGCCTGAGCAGAAATACAGCCACACAGAGGATTAGAGTGAGAGAGGATCGGCCGTCAGATCCAGATGCTGCAAATCTGCTCCCAGCCTCACATGTGAATAGGTATACCATTGTTTAGAACACTGCTTGTTTTGCAAGAACAGAGACATGGCCGTGGAGATAAATAAGCTGAAACTGAGGTTACACCAAATCTAAATCTGCTATGATACAGGATTACAAGGTTTATGTCATGCTTAAATCTTTATCCTCTGATTGTCACTCAAGATTTCCTCAGTAGCAAACTTACTAAGCCTTTAATGGTTGTGCATTAGCAGATAATTCTAACAGAAATATGGGAGCTGTGAAGAGATGTATAGCATGCTGATGATAACCAGAGATGGGCAGTAACGCATTACTGTAATCCGATTACTTTTTTCAAGTAACGAGTAAAGTAAGGGATTACTATTGCAAAAAAGGTAATTAGATTACTGTTACTTTCCCGTAAGCACGCTGCGTTACTAAAACCGTGATTTTTTTGCAAGAGTGTCTCATGACAATGATGTAAGCGAGTGAGACGTTCGTGACAACAGCTGTGTACAGATCAACAATGGATGATATAAGGAGTGCGGCAGAGAGTATGCCTGTGCAGTGTTTAAAGCGTGGAAGTACTGACCTTACTTTGAATTTGATTCTGTAAAAAGTGACAAAAACATTAGCGTCCGCTGCTCACTGCGTGGGAAGAAAACTTCTTTTTACAGCAAAAAAAATCCCCCTAAACTTCCAAGCAAGCACCGACAGTACACTGCCACGGGAATGTGAAACTCCCAGATCCTTCCACTAACCGCTACGACACACCTGCACCAGGGCAAACCTCCGCCTGCCCCACTCCTGCTATACAGGTGAAAATAGAGCAACAGGAGCGCTGACTCTTTGATTTTATTCATTTTCTGCTGTAAACACAAAAAACTATTTTATTTTATATGCTGGAATATGCAGAAATTAGGTTTAAATGTTAAACAAATTTCTTCCAGTCAGAGAATGTTGCATATAATTTAATATTTGCTTGATGCGTAAAGTTAATGGATTAAAACTAATAAAACTAGTTTCAAAAATAGACTTTTTCATTTGATTACATTTTATATGATGGATTATGCAGAAAAAATAGAACTGGGCTGAAAGATCTATTGCTTTATTACCTATTCAGGTTGTAAATCATTTTTTAAAAAAAGTAACTAAGTAACTAAGTAACTAATTACTTTTGAAAATAAGTAATCAGTAAAGTAGCAGATTACTTTTCAGGGGAAGTAATCAGTAATTAGTTACTGATTACATTTTCAAGTAACTTGACCAACACTGATGATAACCTATTGTCATGTAACTGGTTTCATGGTTATGACTCAAATTGTGCTCGTTTTGGGTAATTTGATGAAGATTCTACATTGTACACTGTATTTTATTCCAAAGACACACTGTTGCACTAATGCAGCGATAGCTCTCTTACCATAATTACAACATGAAATGCCTTCAACACTCACATTAAGGTCTGTATGGAAAAATTATTGTTAATTTTTTTTCAGTGATCATCTTAATGTGACAGTCTACAGTGTCACTATTAACACTATTAACACTGTATTAACACTATCCGCTATTAAAAAAAAGTAATGTATGATTGTGCCAGAGGCACTTCACGTTTTGTGATGAGGGCATAAAAAATATTTATTCATTAGGGGATATCAAAATTATAATGGGTGATTGGGGAAACTGATGACTAATAAATTAAAGCTTAATTTCTGACATTAAAGTAGTGGGGATAGCTCAGGATTCAGCATGATAATCTGCCAAGTACAGTAAATAATATGGTTTTTATTTTAAGGATTTGAAAAACATTATTTGACATAAATCAACACAACCAAACTTGCTAAAGAATGTGACTTTCAGATGCATAATTTGGATGGACTAAATCACATATCATCTATAACATAAATCTGTTTTTTTCCCTTATCACCTTTTTTTCCTTTCAAATTTTACACAGCATATTTCAGCTGCCTACATCATCTTTGCATCACTAAATTCTGATACTTAGCCATAATCCACAAAAGAAGTTACACACTGGCTAAAAGGAATACATAATTTCTTAATGCCCACGCATTCTGGCAACCAAACCTCACATAACCCTGAAAGTTTGTCAGACCATATTTGCTTGGGCTGTACTTTACTGCCCAAACAGTGGCAGAGAGTCAGTTGGCAATATGGTTGGCAACAACTCGTCTGCTGTCACTTATAAAATGGTCTCAAAGAGAAAACACTGAAAAAGTAAGAATGAATCTTTGATTTTGATAAGTTATTTGAGCCATAATCATGATGGGTATGGGGAGGTCAAAATGGCTAATTTTGTACATGAAAAATGATTTTGTTAATATTCACAAAAATGATGTTAGTTACTCATTTCCACTGTACATTATTTAAACTAAAAATAGAAGGTAGCTTAAGTTTACTTCTTTGCGAAAGGAGTTCATTGCTTATCAAAAAAACATATTGACTTCAATATATTCTGAACTTCTCAAACAAATTTTGGCACATGACAGTTTTATCCAGTATTTCAAAGGATGTAATATATGACTTTATTTTATTTTTTTTATGTAATTTTTGGCACTATAACATATGGCACTGCTTAAATTATTTATATAATATGTTGGTTAAAATCCCTTTCCTTTCTTTTCTTTGCAAGCCTCCCTGAAATCAAAGAGATAGTCTGAGGAAGCTCTGCGAAAACGTGTGCTGTCCTCACTGGTATGGTTGAATAGATATGCAGTGTGCATGTAGTGTTTAGCATCTTTTAAAAGACAGAAGCGCTTAGAAATATTTAATAACTTTATGTAAAATGCTTTTTATTGGGATCTCATTACAGATTTCATTAACCTCAACTGACTCAGAATTTGTAGTGTCTCTGCAATGAGAATAAGGGCTCTCATTAATTTATTTAGCCATTCATTCATTCCATAAGTACTTCTGTTCAACCAATGTTCAAAGCACATCTTGAGCCATAATAGAGGCAAAAAGTTTAAATGGTTGTCTGCTGAAGTTCAAACCAAGGGCCAGAAAGTAAGAAATGTGACTTAAATCATGGTTGTAAGTCAGGCAGATGTTTCTTAAACTGCTGATCTACAGAGTGCTTCTTTCTTTCCAAAAAAAAAAGAGAGACAAAGAAAGCATGAAAGAAGGAATTGCTTCTTGCAAGGTAATAAAATGGACAGTGAGTGTATATAATTTGTGTGATAAATGTTCATGTTTTATCATTGTTAATATCAGTACACATGCTAACAGGTACCATTTGCACATGGCAATGATTTGTAATATATTGGTTATTTAATGATGAACTGATTTAATAACTAAGCCAGTTATTCAGTCCCTTCACTCTAGTATCACAGTTAGAACATTTTAGAGTTCATTATTTTAAACCATGGTTTTAATTTTTTTTGTTTTAATTCCAGATACATGAATGAATCAAAAACTGAGCAAAAACTGGTTAAAGATGGAAACTACAAATTCATTCTTCTAACATGAGCCTTATGGGCCAAAGGAAGCCACTGATAAGCGGTACAGTTAGAGATTAGTGAGGATCAAAGTGGACATTAAATAGGATGAGAAACACACTGATGCACTAATTATCAAGTCTGTGAAATATGATGAATTGCTTTGGATTTCAGAAACAACTTTACTGTGGCGTTAGTAAAATATTTTCCATTGGCTCTACACGCTAACCCAATTCAAAACGATTTGTGACTGCAAAGGAGTAAATATGGATGTGGACAATTACACAAGTGATCAACTAGTGAAATATGCACAGGCCTGCAGTCTTGCCTTTCTGTCCTATCTCTCGCACACCTTACAACATTATTTTATTGCTGCTGAGCCCTGCAGGAAATCACTTGTGATGTCTCGTACCCTCCAAAAACATCATGAATAATGAATGGAAGATCTCAAAATAAATAACACACATTATTAATGTATTCAGAGCCTCATTTAGAGGGGGCAGCTGTAGGTGCCACAGCACCCCTTTCTCACTAAATATGTGAGCATGTAGAATCACAAAGAACACTAAACAATGGGAAGGGTATTGTGCACTTCATCAAATCTGCAATGCAACTGAAAAATAACAAAACCAAATAATGGAGAAATGGGAATTTTAGAGCGAGGAGAAGTAGGGCGAACGTTGAGTGAAGAGTGTGTTGGAGTGGTCAAAAAACTCCTGGGCTTTCAATGGGCAGATGGCACACTCAACGTTTTAGGTCACACAAACACAATTTTCACCCACCATTTATTCTTTGTCTGTCCACAGAGGACAGATTTATAGTGCATGATCCTGTAAATATCCGCAAAAACGACAAGAATCTCACTGAAGATTTTTTTTGGGGGTTCTGAGTTGTACCCAGTTCTCATGACCAGTGATCATTCTAAATATGAAGGTTAGATCAGAAAAAGAAACTGAGGTTTGCTGTTTGTGCAACCGTGAAGTAGGTGGTCAAGAGGTGAATGAGGACGCAACTTAAAAAATTTAGTCAGTCAAATGATTTCTTGCTTTTGTTGCTAGAGCTGCAGAATTACACATGGCTACCAACCTCTGAGGGTGTTTTTAGTCATCTGGCCTCTGGTTGTGCAGCGTCTTTGGGTCCTCTGGGTTATTAGGAGAATTCTTGTTTCTTGTTCTGGTGCTTGTTTAGTTTAAATCTTGGAATTTGGGAGCAAAGTAAAAATTCTGGACTTTGTGTCAAGTTGTTCTTATGCACTTTTGGTGGTGAGGTACAGCACATTTTGTGCCTGGTCTGAAATTGTGTTTAGGTGGGCTATGGAATGAAGCCAACAGCTACAAAAATGCCAGGGCTCAGAGTGTCCCAGCAAAGCACCTCTTGCCTGATATGTGGTCTACCAGTGGTCAGCTTGAGAACAGCTGATTGGCTTGTCCAGCCATAGATATTCCAACTCAAGCAGCACTGGTGTCCTGCTGTATGATGAAACACTATAGCTAACTTTGACCACAGAGAATGTTCCTGCATACTTGTATTATAATAATAAAAAACGTTAGAAAGATCAAAAGGAGTGAAATGATATTCTCTACTTAAACAAAGAATTAATGGCAAATGCCTTTAGTTTTGTTTTTGCAATTCACATCAAATGTGCAAAAATTATATTTGCTAAATTATACTAAATTGATTGAATTTCCCACACCTTTCTGCTTTTAGACACTCGACATTTTCACGTGGTATCATTTTTAAAATTGAATGTGCCAAAGCAAAACTAAATAAATAAATTGTGTAACTGTGCAAATAGCTACAGTTCGTTGTGATGGTTTAGTTAAGAATATGTCAAATGGCGTGCTTGAATACTCAAGCGATTTTATATATTAAAAGGTTTAATTCATGCTCTGAGGCAAATATGTAGCAAGAAGATTTTACTGAAAAGGGGGGTTTACTTAATGATGTCTCCCTCAACTGGAAAGCAAAGAGGGCGGTGCTCTTTACTACCATATGCCAGACACACAGACAGGCAGGTCGACAGTTATGAAGACAGATGAATGATGCAACGCCTTCAGCACTGAGGGAAATGAGATCAGATGTTGACAGCTAGATCGACAGATCCCTGGTCTGGCATTCAAATGTTTTCTCACATCTCTTATTGCATGGTTCATGAATGGATACACTCTACAAGATAAGACATACTGTAACTGGCCTATCTGTAAATAAATGCTTTGCTTTTTTCCCTTTGCTCTATTATACATGCTGTATAATATACCTGAGTTTAGCATATGTGCAGTACAGCAGGTTGCCTAAGATAAACGCTTCACAAGCAATAATCTTCCTGAAGACCTGAAGTCTTTGGTGTCAGCCGCCATGTTAAAAAACTGCATCGTGTAGGCCTATTTCATAATTCATGTACAACTCAGCCAGCATTTATAAATAAGTTCTAAGGTGCTGAAGCCTGTGAGGGAATATAACACATATTAATCGACCTCCAGAATTGTCAAAGGTGTTTCTTCTCTTATCTTTCATTCTCATTTACTTTGTTTTATTTGCAGTATAGCATAGGCCCCTCTCTCCTGATGATTCTTACAGCATTTTAAAATACAAATAGACATGATATAAATAACCCAATATAAACAAAATCTAGTCTGTCATGGGAGAGCAGTCCTATGCGACAATCTGCCCGAGGCCATCATCAGAATACCATACACCTAACAGCAGAAGCGAACCAGTAGGTGGCAGTGGCGTCCCATTTGCAAGATACACATGGGAGGAATCTGTCTGTCTCTGCACTTAAGCTAAATCACTCTCTCTCTTTCTTCCTCTCTGTCGCTTGCTTGCTTGCTCGCCTGCTGGATGTTTTCTGCCACGCACGCACACACTAATAAACAACTATTTGTGTTTGTTTCCCCCTTTTTTAAACTGACCAGTGAATAAAAGGGGCGATGGTAAAGAATCGGTTAATGAATGCCAGTCTTCAGGACGACATGAACGCACACGGTGAAATTTTAGAAGCTGTAGAAGTTCAAAGAGAGCACCATGAAGACTGAAAGAGAGGGAAAACAATATCTCCTGCCCTCGCTGCTCCAGTCCTGCGGTTGACGGCAGAGTCGATCCACCAGCAGTGACTGGCGGAACAGTCTCAGTTGGAGAAAGCAGCTTGTCAGTGGGAGGTAACCTACATGATGCCCCCTCCTGAACTTATCAATTCATCGTCCGTCCGTGCTGCGCCCGGCGTTTTATTTTGGTACGAAAATGCTGAGCGCACTGAGGCACTGTAAAGCGCACCGATGGATACAGCCTGCTTGCACGTCTTGGAACGGGTTATTTTGTGAAGCAGCCTAAAACACACGGCAGTCTACAAGAGAGAGAGAGGAAGCCTGGACTTGGACAACCACCCATTTGTGGATAATAACCCTAAAAAAAAATTAAACATTAAATAAAAAAAACCTTACCCCGGTGTGTGTCACATCAATGGAGAGGCGAGGGTCGAATATCCGAAATATACAGCGGGGGCGCAGAAGTGATGACAGCCTTTGATGAACCATAACTCCCGTCCAGACAAGGTGAGATCAAAGCTCCGTTCGGAAAACATGTAAGAATAGAGCTTTTGGTGTATAACGAAGGCTCTTCACACTTGGGAGCCGCTGCCTGAATTTGTGATGGGGTTTTAAAGGCTTCTGAAGGATACCGCCTGGAATTTTTTCTTCCGATGCTGCATCCCAGAATAACGAATTTCCCTCTTAAATATGGAGAACGGAGCAATCTGAAGAGAGAGATTATCTCTAATCGTGACAACTTTATCACTTCAACAACATACAGGATACCCTTTCAATCACTGTACTGCGGAACTTCTTTTTATCGGTAAAACCAGGAGGGGGAAGAGAAATAAGCATCTTGAAATCCGCACTGGGCTGTGCGGTGAAATTTAATCAGGGCTGATAGCTAAGAAGCAATAGGGACTTGATGAAAAGTTACATTTGACACGTAGGCGAGCAGTCGGGTTCTTAAAATAACCCCACCTTAACAGCTCAACGTGTGGATGATGGTCTACCGTAAGGTCTACATGAAAGGCTTTAAGAGCATATTATTGATATCAGAGAGAAAATAAAAAGTCGTCACTTGGAGAAAATCTTGGACCACAGTGGGCATCGCTTTGCCACGAGTTGTTTCAACAATGGCACTTGTGGGTGCCTTCTGAAATGTGCGTCTTGAAAAGGGAGGAAATATCGGATGCATTATCATCACTGTGAGAGTTAATTGCATTGCATCCGGACTAATGTTTGGATTACATACAAAGTCGTGTTGAGACGTGGAAGAAAATGAGTGTGAAAAGCAAAGGTAACAAAGGATTCTCCAAAACTGCCTGAGTATTGCGGATTTTTTTTTTCGATGCAGTTTTTGCGGAGGCAGCGGAAGAAGAGCTGTTCTTCGCCGGCGGAGATCTTCCAGACCTTGGCATTTCTCTGTAAATAAGTAAGTTATTGTTTATAATGTACTGGGAGGGAAAGCATATTTCTAAATGTCTTACTATTCTCTATAGTATAACTATCCTATTCAGCCCTTTCGCTCTGTTGGATGTCAAAATGCGGAAGTTTATCTTCGCTGTTTGATGATTGATATGTACAAAATCAGCACGCAGCGCTCCCGAGGTTTTGCCATTTATATTACTTATACTGCGACCTCTAACGAAGAGATATTTAATTGTAGGGTGATTCAGAGCATCATGGAATGACGCGCGCTTTCGCATTGGTGTGCTTGTTTTAACTGCGCGTCTTCGAGTGCGCAGTATCAAGATTAGATGTCTTAAACTCTTAAAAGAAAAAGGGAGAGACCGATTTGAGCCTCTAAATTAAACAGGTAAAGAAGAATCTTTGTGAATGGAAGTGCACTTAAAGCATCTGATTTTGGTTTTTCACACTGTAACGTGACTAAACGGGGACACGCCACCTGCAATCCCTACACCCGCCTATCAATCCATCCAGTCTGTACTTCTGTGCGCTCAACCTACTTTCAGTATAGGAAAGTCTGCCATGTTTTAGCACGTGTTCTTGTACGCTACAGCAACCGCGAAAAATACTTAACATGACCCAAAACATGTTCAAGTTAGATTTGAAAATCCAAGCTTTGGATGACCTAGCTGACGATTGATTAATGACCAAATATTGTGTTTTCTTCCTCTCCACCCTCCCCCTTCTTTTCTCGGGGTCCCTTACACAAAAAGCACTTGTTCACCGCCCTCCGTGGTAGCCGGAGAGGGAGCTGTCCTTTCTCCTGGTGCTGAAATTAAAAGTGGCGGCAGTCACTCATCCTCTACTCAGCTGGAAAAGGCATAGATGTTATAGATAATGGCTCAAGAATCACAACCACTAAAAAGGCTGAAGAATATCCTTGACTGTGTGCAACTAAGCAACAGATGTGATATTGGCGAAGTTCATAGCATTTCATGTGGCACAACATGTTTTGTAAATCATTTTGTAATCTGACTCATTTTACCTGCTCCTCGAATTAAAGATTAAACATTTTATTAAAGTATCAACCCCAGCACATATACATACACCACACCCACAACTCATAAAATATGCAGATAAGTACATGAAGTGCCACTGGTTGTGTGTTATGTTGGTGGTGGGCTTAAAAATAGATGTTTGTCAAGAAGGTGACAAACCAGTGTTGGTGGTAAAAGCATAAATAGAGGTGGCTGTCACTCTTGAGACAAAGAATAAATTGCATCTCTCACCTGTGAAAGTGAGAAACATGGCAGACATTATTCACCCACTTGAAAGGAAAGCCCTCCATATGATGGAGTGGCATCACCTTGGGGAGACAAATTAGACTGCTGATTTTATGTTTTTGCCCTGTCAGAGGCTTATGCAAGATAAATCCCCCCTACATTTTCCCAAGTTTGCTGATGTTTGTTGGCAGCTGGTACAGAGTGATTCATAGTAATAAGCAGAGAGACTCTTCCTCCTCCCCATTTAACACTACTCAAACCTTTTTTTCATCCCCGTGGAGATTTTCTTGGAGAGGGAAATGGGTTGTAGCTATGGGTTGTAAGGATCCAGCCAAAATAAGGAGCAAATGGGTTTGAAACTGACTGATTCACTGGGCCACTCTGGATTAGTGCTTGTTTATTTCACTACACTAGATGGACAACAACTGTATCTCCAGTGTGTCCCTATTAGTCCTTCTAAACAGTAGGAAATAGCCTTAGAGCAGGTGCAACTCAGGGACCAAGTGGGACTTTCATCTGCTCACACAAATCCAGTCTTCGGCTGATGATGTTTCTACCATAGACATCTGTTTCATGTCCAATTTCTCTAGCCATTGTTGTCTGACTTATCTATTGAAAATCATTCCAAGCAGCCGCGTCAGAAAATTAATGAACTTGTCATCTGGGAAAGGGCACCATTGCAATAAGGTGCCAGGGTCTTGCAAAGCGACAGGCTGTATACCCATGTTCCCTCCCCACACTCCCTTTGTCATTTTTCCCCTCCTCAGCTTGTGACTCAGTTCAGATCAAGGCCAGCACTGTGTGCCTTATAATAAAATGTTCATTTTTCAAATCGGATTAATCTCTGTAAAGCCTGGCTTAGGACACCATTAGCATTCATTTCTTTCACTGCCGGGGACTTGTATCAATAATGGAACTACCCCTACATTTTTCATCTTCTCTGGGTATAAAATCTCTCAGGGGGTTTCATTCAGTGAGAAAGAGAACAGTTACAGTGATCCGTTATCTACTCCCTTTTGTATTGGAAACCAGCAGTGCAATGCTGGGGGTCTTGAGTGCTAGGCTAGATAGGAGCTGAAAGCCATAATGCTGGAGGTGAAAGGCAGAGGTGGGACCAAGTCATTGTTTTGCAAGTCTCAAGTAAGTCTCAAGTCTTTATCCTCAAGTCTCAAGTCAAGTCTCAAGTAATGTCAGGCAAGTCAGAGTCGAGTCTCAAGTCACTGGTGTAAAAGTCCGAGTCAAGTCACAAGTCTGAAACTTTGAATTTCAAGTCCTTTCGAGTCTTTAAAAAAAACAAACGAAAAAATAATGTTGCAGTTATGCTAAATGTAAATATTAGACCATGTAATTTTAAAATCTGTGTTTTTCTCAACACATGACAAAATAGTGAACTTAGAAAATATACACAAATTGTGAAATTGCACCTCTTTAAAATGCAGCTCAATTAAACCTAGCTCCAAGAATAATTTTCACCGACAGTTCTGAGATAAGCTGCATGTTATTCTTGGATGCGGTTGTAGGACCGGCTTTAAAATCGCATGACAAAAATATCATACACATTAAAAAAAAACTGTATCACCAACATAGCCTGGACAACATTTGCTAGTTAGATGAATTCAGCTATCTCATCTTAGCATATTTATATGCATATTTATAATCATACGGTTCTTGGAGTGAGTGCACACACTCATGAAGTTTAGTAACTTCCGGTCACTGCAACAAGCCCAGGTACAGTTTACCGACAGATGGGTGCAGGACCTTGAAACGCACCGTGTCGAACGAAAGACCATCGTACGTATCATAAGTTTACCAGTCTCACAAATCGTCGTCATAAATATACATTCCTTAACCGTTTATTAATAGGACCTTTGAGCTCAACGGTAATTAATTAGTAGTGGAAATAATTTCTGGTAGCATCACAGAAATGTAGCAGTGACAACAATATTGTATGCTGTAATCGTACTGGGCAATTAGTGATACAAAAAACCTGTTTTATCCTGTGAATAAAAGTATATGTTTTTGTCAATGTACCATAATAACAGAAGCGAAACACAATATTGTGTCAGGACAATTCACTATTTATGCACAATAAATAAAGGAGCATAGCGCGACAATTTCTGTTCAGCGGCAGACTTGCTTGTAACCTATATCACCAATTATGTTATGAAAATGACGTATTAACTACTAAAAAACACTGACCTTCGTGTAAATGCTTGGAGCAGACTAACCTGTGAGCTGGAGGGTTCTGGGACGTTATATTTGATCTTTGAATGGCTGCAATCCAGGCCATCCCTCGCCTCTTTGTTACTTCGGAAACATGGCTCGAACAATTTCTCTTCAACGACGTAATCCGATAACAACCGATCTCTTTACCCGTCGGCTTCCCGTGGCTGTCATGCGACCGGCTATTGCAGTTAATAATACAACGGCTTCTTGACATTTTTGTGTTTCTTTTTATCGCTGTATAACTGATTTTAATTGAAAGCCTGCGTGCGCTAGTACCGCTTGCCACGAGTTCCCAGAATCCTTCGCGGTTCTACCCGTGAATGACGTCACATTTTCAATCTCTATATAATATGCATGTTAAATTTTATATTTGGGGTAAAATATCAAGTCTTTTCAAGTAAACCGGTTCAAGTCCAATTCAAGTCCCAAGTCATTGGTGTAAAAGTCCAAGTCAAGTCACAAGTCTTAGAACATTTTTTCAAGTCAAGTCTAAAGTCATAAAATTAATGACTCGAGTCTGACTCGAGTCCAAGTCATGTGACTCGAGTCCACACCTCTGGTGAAAGGAGCCTTCATACGAAGATGATGTTGATAGATATGGTATAATTAATTATAATAATAATGGACTCAAGCTAAAACCATATACTTGCAGTAATAATTAATTGTGCTCTTAGCTTACGGTACATTTGGATTTTAGTATTGTGAATGTATTTTTATTAAACACCCCGTTGAGCATAACTATACATAGTGGCACAGGGTTTATGGCAATATTATATCCACATAGATATTATATTAGAGAAACTTGTAAGTGTGTGGAGCTCAAGAATAGGACAGAAGCAGCAAAAATATATTTTGAAGCTGTTGGAAGTGCATGTCTAAAATCCACAGTCATGGCTGATGACTGCAGATTTTAGACATGTGGGTGTGACATGTTGATTAATCATGCATAGCTGAAGAGGTAGGCGAGAAGAGAGTCACCTTAAAGGAAACATCTGAAAGATGCTTTCATAAGCCAGCGGTGGATTACTACTAATGTGATGGCTACTGACACAGTGTTGCAAATCTGCATCTTATGCAGCTATTGTGAGTGTGATAAAGAAGCTAACCTCAGTTTCTTCTTCTGGATGACGCATGTAATCTTTTGAAGAGAGTGCTGTGGTAAAATGTGGGAATTTGTCACAGTTTTGTCACTGTAAGTGCACTATATCAGTGGCTTCCTCATGTAGTCGTTACAGTACTCTACCACTGTGTAAGATCATCTGAACCTGAGATTTCTTTTTTATCAACTAGACACAAGCAAGCATCTTGGGCACAGCACAGCACACATGCACCATGAATGGTATCTGCAGCAGCCCTGCTCATTAGTCATCCTTTCCTGCATGTCTGTCTGAATGTTCTGTCCAAAAGAAAGAACAGCTGAGCAGGGGGACGGCCACAGCACATTCCACCATCCGATGGATTAATCAATTGGTGTTCCAGCTCAGCCCATCCAGCTCAGCCCATCCAGCTCAGCCCATCCATCTCAGCGAATAATCTGGGAGACATCATAAAAGTGCCATTCTATCATTCTAGAGGTCAGAGAGCATTGCTTCTTTTTTTCTGTCCCGGCTCCCACTCACATCGTGGGAACACTAGTAGACTGAATGAAATGTAGATAAGTGTACTCGGTGTGGCAACATTGTGCGGTGTTTGCTGGTGTTTTGAATCAACATAGATTCAAACATTTTTGCTACTGTGATTCATGGCTAATAAAGAATTCTTTCAACTCCATCATAATTGCTCTGATTCGTTGCTTCCCTTGTAAAATTCAGCTAAGAGTACTGACCTGAATTCAGGATGCGTCATTACTCACCGCTTGCCTTACATCACCCACCTTACCAGTCATGATGATGGTGTCTTTTCGACTTAGTAATCCTCACCTTCCTCTTCACTGCCAGTTTCTCTTTTCTTGACCTCACTGGAATGTCACATGCTACTAAAATGAGAGTGACAGCACCCGAGGTAGGAATGATGTGATGACTCGGTTAATAATATCTTGCTTAATAAGTACAGGGCAAACACAGACACATTCTTTCCCTCTTTCTTTCGCTGTCACACACATGCATGTGCACATGCACAGATACACACACTTCCACAGCAAATTAATATGTATGCACCACAGAGGAGTCATTCTTCCTGTCTTCAGGGCAACTGGGCAGTGTCTGTTTAAAGTGATACTGGCCCTGGCCTCCACATTAATTCTTGCTCTTAAATTAAAAGGTTAAATGAGGTGGGAATGGGTGCCAGGCTATCTCTTTCTCCCTCATTTTACTTTTCTCCAGAATCTGCCTTATGGAGGTATGGATATCTAAGTATTGTTTAAAAAAAAGACAAAAATTAAATTGACAGCAGGTTACAAAAGAAGACATTTCCCCTCAAGTGCTGTTTCCTCAATCTTTTGCTGTTGACAGTGGAATTTAAGAGTGAGCTTTGTGTGCTGGGGGCTTCATACCCTGTGCTCTAAACACTCAAAGTTAAAAACATTTGAACTGGAGATATGCCCTTCAAACAGGTTTTTAGTGGTCGCATAGCAACAGATCCATGACTAGCACATCCCAAGGCAGCTTCTAAGCTGTTAACTAAAACACAGGTTGTCAGTGGACACCAGCTTTTAGTGACAAAACTAAAATCTAAATTTGATACGGTCGGATGTTTTAAAATTAAACACCACAATTCTGTCTTTCTTCACTTTCTTAACAAGGTTTTGTAATATGCAGCCTGAATCCTGTTAGCATAATCAATCTGAAAGAGGATGATGAATGGTGGAAAAGCCATGTCTATATGGTTGCAAGTGTTTAGCTTTAAACATATACTGTTTTTGAGATTAAAAAATATATATTTATTTGACGGCTCTCTGCGGATAGGAGGATTTTTTTGTCCGGATAGTGTTGTGTCCTTAGAAATAGCAAGCTTTATCTGCTGGGTAGATGCACAGATTTTGTATCTCACTCTCCAAGACAGCAAAAATAGCACTTAACTAGGGGTTCCTTATTTTTACCCTTATTGTAGTTTTTGGAGTCCCCAGGTGAAAGCATCAAAGCATAGGAAACCTGGAAAAAGAAAGCAATGACACAATAAAAGAAAAAAAAGATTCAGCTGTTGGAACATAAATGACTTATATGGAAGAGAAAAAAAATCTACAACAAAAAAGTACAACACGGTGCCCAAACAAGCAACAACATATTCTGGCCACTGAACATAAGCCTGTTGATTCACTGACTGATAAAAGGTTATATTTTTAACATTTAATAAGCTCTTTGAAGCATAAGCTGTTTGCACACCATTACATGCAAAATCTAAACTGGCTGATTTGTCCTCAATGGCCATGCATGTGAATTTTGATTATCAAATGGATTCTCTGTAGATTTTTGCTTAGCATATGTATGTGTGTGAAACCACATGCAGGTGCCTTTCAAAACTAGTGTCTTCTGCAGACCCAAGAGTGCAGAAAGAGTGCCTGGGATCTGGACATCTGGGTCTAGCTTTGCCGTCTGTCTCTCAGATCAGCTTTTTAACTCATAAGCTCAGTCGGGCTGGCAATCACATGGTAGCTCAACTGAGATCCGCAGCAGGAGTCTGGTCATCAGTCAAAGCCCCACAATACAACACAGCATGGTCACACACCAGTTAGTCGTCTCATTGTTAGACTTTCAAGTTATACAGACATTGCATCTTTGATCATTCAAAAACAAGCTATATATATAACATGTGTTGCTGACAACTCTAGCACCTTTAAAGATACTCTTATACTCTTATCATGCGTTTTCATTCAGGTACATGTGCATGCACGCAGAATCGTGTTTTTATTTTTTAAATAAATGATATATTTTTGATTTGTGCATCAGTGTATCAGTGAGTCTCAGTATCTTTTTTTGTTGCTTTTCTCTCACTACCCACTCACCCTGTTAGACTCTGACCTTAATGTGTCACTCATCCTAGCACCTGCATGTAGGCAAGGCTGCCCTACTATGATAGTTTTGATCTGACAAGAATTGACTTACACTTGATTTAATCCAAGTTGTCTCTATAGAGTCTTCTGTGGTACCAGTCTGTTTCGCCGCTTAGGTCAAGGCCTTGTGACAGCGGCTGTCAGTCCGCTCTGCAACTGCATGTGTGAAAAGAAATAAAAGCTGCCGAAAATGCTGGATGGAAATAAGAGAACTCATGCATGCCTGGCTAATGGCTCATCTCCCTCATAGACAACAATGGGGCTCAAGAGTTGCGAGTTCGCTTTGTAATTGGAAGGTTGCCGGTTCGAGCCCCGGCTCGAACAGTCTCGGTCGTTTTGTCCTTGGGCAAGACACTTCACCTGTTGCCAGTGTTGGGAAGGTTACTTTTAAAATGTATTCCATTACAGATAAGATAAGATAACCTTTATTAGTCCCACACGTGGGAAATTTGTTTTGTCACAGCAGGAAGTGGACAGTGCAAAAGTTATGACGCAAAAATTAGAATACAATAAGAATAAATACAGTACACAACTGTACAGAATAGAATAAAATAATATACTATATACAGTAGAATAAAATAGAATAAAAATATACAATAAGATAAAAATAGAATACGAATGCTATATACAACTGAGTAAAAATACAACGATGCCAGAAAAGATTATTGCACTTAGTGTTATTGCATATGTATGGATGTGTGTGTTTGTTCAGTTAAAGTCTTTGTTGTGGAGTCTGACAGCAGTGGGGATTACAGATCACAGATTACAGAATACATGCCCCAAAATGTATTCTGTAACCTATTCCGTTACGTTACTCAATGAGAGTAACGTATTCTGAATACTTTGGATTACTTAATATATTATCATGCTGTTTACAACTACATGAATGTGCTATTGTTGTGATTTATTATGGTTACTGAAGGTCCGCGGCTCCGAACCGTAGTAAAGGGACCTCTGGCTAATACGGTGGGTTCTGTGTCGGGCTCGTAGCCGAAAACTAGCTTTACTTTGTTGTCTGGGTCAACTTTGCTTGCGAGAGACAGAGAGAGGCGTTGAAAGGCTGCTCCAACTTAACTTATTGTTTTTGGAGGAAAATACGAACACGGTGTACAGTCGAGTCTTAATAGCTTACTTACAACTGGGCTCGTCAGGCACTCTTCTTGGCTGCAGTGGTTATTATTATATTTACATGCTTCCAGCTCCCTTTTTTGCTTGATGACAGCTCGTACTTTTCCTTTTTCTCCCTCCCTCGCTCACAGACACATAACGGGTATGGCAGTCCATTCTCCCTGCAGCACGGACTACACTGCCTATGATGCTACATTCTTTAGAGGTATACCTGTAGCATTCTGCCTATTAGCTTAGCACAACAACAACAAAAAGGCCTCTCTCACCCAGGAAACACGCAGAGAGAGAGCGTCACCCTGTAACCATGGCAACCGTAACGCTGCCGCCTGGAACAACAGAACGTAGCTGTCAAACAAAACCGAAACAGTCCTGACCCACCACAATATGAAACAGGAAAGTACTGCAGTGTAATCCATTTATTTCAACAAAGTAACTGTATTCTAAATATCACCTTTTTAAACGGTAACTGTAACGGAATACAGTTACTCATATTTTGTCATTTAAATACGTAACGGCGGTACATGTATTCCGTTACTCCCCAACACTGCCCGTTGCCTACTGGTGGTGGTCAGAGGGTCCGGTGGCACCAGTGTCCGGCAGCCTCGCCTCTGTCAGATGTGGATGTGTAAAGCGCAGTGTTGGGGAGTAACGGAATACATGTACCGCCGTTACATATTAAAATACAAACTATGAGTAACTGTAACTGTAATACATTTTAAAAGTAACCTTCCCAACACTGGTAAAGCGCTATACAAATACAGGCCATTTACCATTTACAAGTAGTATGTTTAATTCTAAACATATGAAACCCTTAAACATTCAAACTGTCAGTTTGTCAGGAATTAAGACTGGGAGACAATTATTTTCTTCCTGGTTACAACTCATCAATAAAGATAATTGGAAAGCTGTAAAAAACAAACAAACCAAAAAGCAACACATAACAACAACAAAGTTCTCTATGAATGACTCATGTTTATCTGTACATCAGGGTGTAATTCTAATGGATAAAAACACAAAATTAAACTGATTGGTCTAAGCAGTCATAGAGAGAAAAGCCAAAAGCAAAACTCCTTGCACAGAGTTTTTCTTTGAGCTGTTTTTAAAAAAAAGAAATGTTTGTTAAAGAGCCATTTGGCAGCTGCCAATCTGAAAAAAATATCTGCCAGTTTTAAATGCATCACGTGAGGTGGTTATAGACAGGTTGATAAATCACATTGCTACAGCGAAATCTGGAAATATTAGGGAATGTAATTTTCCTTTTGGGCACTCAGACTGAAAAATTGTACTTGTGTCCACATAACAGAAACTAAGACATAATTCCCAGCAGTAATACACCCAACTGTTTTGTGTCAGTGCTTGCAGATGGGAAGCCTATTAGGAATCACATAACAGAAGACAACAAAGTTCTTGTTAAGTGTTTGTCATATTTTTATTGCTACTGAATTGCCACTTAGCATAACTGCACAAAAGTGGGTCGGATCTCAGGAATTTTGTCTCAGATCTCTGTGAAATAGCTTAAGGATTATATTTCTTCCTTTAAACTTTAGATTTTTCTTTACACTTCTAAGCTACTAACTCCCACACTGGGCTGAATCATAAGTAATCTACTGTCAAACATCATCAAGTTTTAATGGTGATACTCATTTTACAGCATACGATGTTGCATAATATGTGATATTATTTATAATGGAGGATTTTGTGTCATGTGGAACTCAGGTGTAATATTTCTAGTTTTCTAGTTTGTTTGAATATTATGAAACAGCTGTGACCTCCTCATCGAGTCGCGCTATCCATAGAAGAGTCTCTGATATTCCTTGTATGTGACTGTGGTTTGATCCTTCCCTGCTCCGAGTCTGTCGCAGTGATATAGTGATTATGTATAGTAACAGGGGAACGTTCCAGGCTCTATGTTGACTGCTAATTGGGCTCCAGTGTAACGACTGTGTCATATTAATGACCCAGATCCAGCTCATTGTAATATTCATTAGGTGTGAGGATTGCCTTTTCTCTCTGGGGCTGCATAGTACAGAGGTTTATGAGTGTGTGTCTGTTTGTGTGTGTAAACGATGGTGTTTGTATGTCTGTGTTGATGCAAGCGTGGGTGTTGGAAACAAAGGTCGATCACTGCGTACGGCTCTTCTTCACTTGATCCTTTTGTGTTTCTGGAAAGCACTATCCTTGCTTCACTGATTTGGGTTTCCTCCTTTGCAACTTTATTTTTAGGAAAAAGTGATAGGGATTCAAATCTCCACCTGACTTGCAAACAAATATTGAGCCACAAGTATGTCTCTTTGTGCAAAATTACTGAAAAAGATGATGGAAAAACAGACTTGAAATCAGGTGGACTATGCTAAACCATGCGTTTCAAAACAAAATCCAGAATAAACCTTTTTTTTAGCAGAGGCTCACAAAACCCTTCGGGAGACTTACTGTTTTTAGGACAGTGTGGACAGGTTAAAAGAATATTCTGTGCTTGATGAAACAGGTGGGACGCCTATGGTCACTGGCATGCAATCATTCCTCTTCCCCACCCCCACTGATATGGTCTGGATTTGCATAACACTAAGCATGCATGAGCATAAAAGCGAGTCAGTTTCTTTCTGTTTTCATTAGCTTCATCTCTACCTCTTTCTTTAATCTATAAGGGCCCTATCATGTCCAGGCCATCATATTGCTTTTTTTTTTTTGCTCCAAGGCACAGTTCTGCTATTCTATTTCATTTTGCAATGCTTGAATTGGAATGTGGAGTTTTGTAGTTAAAAGAGGTCATATGAATGTTAGGTGCCCCTTACAGCGAAAAAGGTTAAAACCCTTCAGTAAGGAAGTGGAATAGAAACAAGCTCTTCCTATTGTACTCTGGATAAGATCACAGCAGACATGCCTGGTTGACTGCTATAACAGGACAAGGTCTTTTGAAGGACAAAGCAGTTCCGTAAATGCAGAATGTATAAGTCATGAACTGCTGTCTTGCTATTTCCTTATCACTGTCTGTACTGTGGACAATCAACCTCAAACTTCACAGCACCCTGCCCTACGTGACTCTCTCTTAATTTGAATTCTTTCTTTAGTTTCATTTCAGTGTTCATTTTTGAATGATGAACCTTAATGGCAAATTGTGTTTCCTTGTACTGACTAAAGTGATGCATAAAAACAGGGGGTGTTAAAAAGGCTTCTGTCTTCTAAAGACAAATTAGGTTTTAATGAAGAATGAAAGTGGCTCTGTGGAGTCTCTGGCATAAAGTCAGAGCACAGTAACTTTTGTGCAGTGATGAGGTATTCATTATATCCAGTTAAGAATGGCAGCTATCAATCTGTAAATGAGCTGTATAAGTCACATCAATTATACTGCAAGTGTTGGAAGGACACCCATAAATGTCAAAAATGCAAATAGTCTTCAATGGATGGCTGGGCAAACAGGAGAAAGTCTTTTTTCAACCCAAAAAGCTCGGATACTCGATCCTCTCATTTAACGTGACAATGGAGGATTTCATCATGCTGAAGAAAACGAGATTCATTGACTTAGGGGAGATACAGTGTTCTCACTAGTGAAATAGGAGAACAAATCTTCATAACACTGTTCTGCCATTTTTGTACTCATTTGTAACAACATCAAAGGATCAGCTGCATTGTGATTACAGCCTCTGTGAAGTGGACCTTAATCCAAATTAACCGACGGAAAAATGCTGGAATATGGTAACAAGGACTATATTGTTTTGAATACTTCAATAAGAAAGTTCTGCATAAACTTTTAGAATTAAATTAAGCATTTTTTATCCAGTGTTGTCAAGCGACTGTACGTCAGGAACATTTTAATTTCTTTCTTCATATCAAGTGTCTTGTTTTCACCCTTTTTAGTGCTACAGAGGTACAGTAACATGAAGTGGGACACTGGGTCTCTCCTTATGAATTCAATGTATAACAAAAATAAAATATAGTTTGATAACGACTGAAAACACATATCAGTATGTATATTTACTGGTAGATTTATTATTGCTAATTCCAAGTGGGCATTTGCTTGCTTGTTCATCGATGGCAAACAGTAGTGTGCAGCAGTGGAAACAGCTGTTTGGTAAAACCTCATCATCAGACCATTTTCTACTGCTTATCTGGGTCTGAATCACAGGGACACCCTAAGCAAGGAAGCCCAGACCTCACTCTCCCTAGCCACTTCCTCCAGCTCACCCGGGGTACACATAATCTCTCCACCGTGTCCTGAGAGAAAACTCATTTTAGCCACTTGTACCCATGGTCTTTTTCTTTCACTTGTGACCATAGGTGGGTAAATCGACAACTACAAACTACAACTGCAGAATGATAAATAGTCCCCATTGATACAGGTGCTATACCAATCCATGTTTCAATATCATGCTTTCCTCTCCCCTCACTCATAAAGGCCCCTATACTTAAACTCTTCCACTTGGGTCAGCCACTCATCCCTGATCTGGGCTCAGACTTGGAGAGACTCATTTTTAATCCTGCCAAAACAACCATGTCATCTCTCCAAAAAACAGAGACAAGATTCTGAGGCCACCAAGGTGGAAGCTTCCTGCCCCTTAGCGCCACCTAGACATTCTGGTTGGATGCCTGCTCCATGCATCAGTGTGATTGCAGATTGCCTTGAAGTAATGCTTCCACTCCATGAACATATCCTCAGTGAAGTCAGAAGCACCCCACCCACACTGTAAACCGGGTGTGTCGAGTACCACTTTCACCTGATAGTTTGCCAGAATCGCTTTGAGGCTGACTGAAAGTCTTGTTCCATCAAACCCCTCCCACATTTGAGTTTTTGCCTCACCTACTCCCAGAGCTACCTGCTAGTACCTGTCAGCTGCCTACGGAGTCCCACAAGCTAACCAAGCCCAGTGGGACTCCTTCTTTGGCTCGGTGGATCCCTTCACCATCTGGATGATGGGGCTAAGACCTGGTACCTAGTGGTAAAGGTTTATAATAACCTTAACCTAAAAAACAAAACAAAAAAATACTACACATAATAACAGTTTCATTGATTGTTGAAATTTCAACCTTGCTTCTCAGATGACAGATTTTGACTAGATTTTGAGGATCTGAATTTTATAGATCCAGTGGAAATATTATCACATTTTCTTTTGAATTTACACTATAAATGACAAGTTCACTGGGAAGAACACTCCATAAGAGTGTTAGTGTCATTGTGGGAAATATGTAATTCCATATTTATATTATAAATTTAACCCATGAAGTTACAAAGGTTGAACACGTATATCTAATGGTATATTACAGTATATGAGGTCCATTATTATGGGAATGTTCAACCTGCACTCACACAAATAATTTAATTAAAAAAATGTTGTTGCTTTTTTCTAATTGGTTAGAATTTGGCTTTAGGCACTAAAACTGCTTGACTGGATATAGGAAAATATGTTAACGTAGAACCCAATCAGTAGTGATTGAATGCATACTTTAATACAAATTGGTCAGTATATTGTACTTTGGCATAATGTCTGGATAAAATGTCCACGGGACAAAGCATTATCTATTTTATTTGACCGTAAAATATATCACACATTTAGTTTAATGCCTCACCTTGAAAATGGGTAACTGGCCAAGAAGACTGCTGTTCACTCCACATGTCATGTGTGCTGAGTGTGGTTGCTGTAGCTTTTGGTGTGTCAGACCTGCTTGTGAACTCAGACAGCAAGTTAATTCCACTCACCAGATGCCTGGCTAACTTGGTGTTGTGTTTGACATTGCTGTCCCTCCTTCTCTAGCTGTGTCTTTGGTTGTCATTCAATTTAGCAAGATCAGGCAAACCTTCTCTCCTTCTCTACCCAATCAAGGAAGTCACAGAAATAATGATGCTTCTGGATTATGCAGTAAATTTGCATTAAAATGACAGTTTAATTGCAATTTCTAAAAGAAATATACATAAGGCCATACATCTCACACATTAGTTGATATTATGTCTATGAAAACCCTAAAGATGTGGGAAAAGGAAATACAAATGGAAAAAAGAAAGAAAGAAAGCTTCAGAGAGTGTGTTAAAATGGAGAACTGCACTTTGATATACCACGGTAAAGCTCTTGCCTTTTCAGTGCAGCTAGGGTCCACAGTGATTTACCATGTTTCAAACTCAATGCCCAGAGCTGTTACAGGATTAAAGTCTTTATGAAATGTGGTGGACCACATATGCTTACATATGAAAGATTACTGAGTGTTTGAGAGGGGCATATCCTGGTTAGCATAAATATACAGTAATTGTCCTAATTAGAGAAGGTAAATAAAGAGGTGTCCCACAAAGACATTAAACTGCAGATATAAATATCAGGGAAACACATTATTAGGTTATAGTATATAGTTAGTATTCAACCGAGTTGCTGCTATAAGTAACAGCACACTGTATTTCGTATAAAATGGAAATAATACTGCAAGATTTGCAAGGCCTAATCCTACTAAGGCATCGTTATGTTATGCAGTAGTAGTAGCTTGGATTTACAGGAGGATCCCAGACTGATGTGTGAGGACAAAGAAAGTCACTGAAGGTCTATTTAAACCAGTCACCCTCTTTTAGAAAACCAGGTTACTTATAGTGAATTGTCAATTAAAGTATGCTTTAGGCAGTATTTCTATTACCCTGTAGTGAGGCTTCTCAGGCAGATAGCTGAGCATTGTCTCACTGTATGAACAAGAATGTGAACATGACAAACTTCTACTGAAATATGAAGTGAACAACCAATGAGAGCAGGTACATGTCTGTCTCTCAGTGAAAACATCAAAAAGAATCTGTGCTTTTGACTTCATATACTTGACAAACAGCCATGCGATGTATGATCGGTATAATTCAATTCAAAATGTCCCAGTATGTTTTTTTTTACTTTATAGATTTATTATTTTGGAATGTGCTTCTTTCATTTCGTCTAAGGGAATCTATTCATTTCCACTCTTGTTGAACTCTTCCAAACTCTCTTCTTCTATTGCCAGTCTAAATACCCTAAACACTAAGTGTTATATCTTCCCCTCTTATCGTCGCTATCCTGCTCCACATTTTCTCTTTCACTAATCTCATTGTGCTTTATGCAAAGGAGCTGGTTTTGAGAACTGTTTATCCACATTTTCCTCATTTCCTGGTGCCTGTGATGGCAGATCCAGTAACCTGTGTGCCTTCAATCACACAGCTATTCCAGGAGAGCAACAATACCCGAGCTGATTTCAGCTCTACTGTTCCCTTGGTAATGGGAAAGTTAAAGATGGTTGGCTGCTGGAGCATCGTGCAAACAAGGCAGACTTGTGGGGTGCACTGTTCCTCCATAAAGCAAGCACATCAGTGCTATTGTTAGCACTTAGCAGGAGATTAGCACTGATGGCTGTATGGGAGCTAGCAGGCTTGGCTGGTGTTCTGAGTCGGATGCTAACCCAGCCCACCCCTGCTGCTTTTGCCACCATGTCAAAATTAGTCTAAAAAGCTGCAGACATGATTTCTTGCCCTGATGGCAATGCAGTCAATCCATCTCCAGTGACTGTGATACCACCACTCTGGAGATCACTATCAGCATAATGAATAGTGCACCCAATCCCATCTAGTAGATGATAAAACTCCAGAATCAAAGATTTACTTGGCCATTGTTCACTGGTCTGATTTCTTTAAGTCTAACAAACTCACAGTACATCATCAAAAGACAACTCATAGGTGCCAAGCAAAAAGTGAAGTCTGCACTGTATTTTTGCAACTTGAACCTAGCTAAGTAAATGCCAAAGCCTGATTTCATTAACATTGCAATTATAGATGAGATTACTGAAACAGCAAATGGCATTCAGTCTGTATCTTTTATTCTGTGTACCTGTTTCCTAATACATATGAACACAGACTATTTTTCACTACCTATCTGATTGATTACAGTGCATGATTAATTAGCAGACAGATTGCTAAACGGTGGTGAACATGGTATGATGTGCAGAGGTAAAGAGTAGACTCTCCAAGGAATTCAGTAATGTCCTCTTTGCCCTGCTCACTCTCTCACTCTTTCCCTCTCATCCTTCTATCCCATCTATTTCTTCCTCTCCTTCTATATTAAGCTCTTCTGGGTTAATCATTCCTAGAGGACGACAGTACCACAGTGCTGCAAAAAGTGATACACAGCTGTGTGGAGTGGGGTCTTGTGCAACTACTTCCAGTGATTACAGACCCTTTCAGGGATAACTAGATATCTTACAGCCACACTGTGCTTAGCACTATACACTTCAAAAGACGTGATGGGTTTTAATGCTGTCTTTGCTTTGTCACAGAGCCAATTTAATTGACCTTATTTGTCATTTATTCTTATATTTGCCTGAACTTTTACTCTAGCATCACAAGAGGGTTTTCTAATCTCCATCTTATTATAGGGCATTTCTTCACCTCACCTAACACCCTTGCACCCTATTCTGCTCATGGATCCGGTGGGAGGGCACGTGCTCTGATTCATTTGCTTGCATATGGAGGATACGTCCAGCTCTGATGGATGGCTTTGGCTCTTGTAATCCCTCAGCAGTTCACAGTTTACATAGAATTTGTTTTCAGTGTCCCAAAGGGCCACATCCTCAAATAAAGTGAAACAAATAAAAGCTCCACATGCATGCAGTGGTACAAAACATGCCGACAAGCAATTCCACGGCTATAACTAGATCTATGTACACACATACACACAATAGCTGTTTCTTTATTTAAAAAATTACATGTGCTTATAATCCATTATTCACTAATGCCTAGACATATGACTAAAAAAGTAAAAATAAAAGCTGCACAGAAAGGGGAAAAAAAATTATTTATGGTGATGTGAGATAATTAAAGTGTTCTAATGTCCTCACATAAAATCAGAGGTTGCCAGTAACCGTTTAGTCTGCTCCATGTCCAAATTAGTCTGCATGGTAACTCTCTTAATCAATGTGGTTGCAAACTGTGATGTGATGTGACTGCTAACATGAAGTCTCTCTCTCTTCTTTACGCACACACACATACATAAACACACACAGACACACACACACTCGGGGGTTCTCCAGCTAAAGTTAAATGTCTGCCAGCTGAGCGTGTCCCTCAGTTGGGCTTTTGTTCATTTCCAGCTGAAGGTCTGTAATTTGTCCGCCAGTAATTTGTCAGGAACGAAGGCCTAGGGATGCCAAGTTTGTCAGAAGTTATATAAAATATAAAAATACACAGCTGAGATTTTCAATTAATATTTTTTGCTTTTTAACATAGAGAGTGAGCCTGTGTGTGTGCAAGCATCTGCTCTTACAGGCTTCACTTCTAAACACTGTCTACTTTATGGGTGTATAGGTGTGTACGCTGTCTGTGTGCAATGATTTCTGTCATTTCTTTAGTTCATGCATTGCTAAATTGCCCTCCCAAGCATTATTGTCATAGTAAGATGTTTGTTGGGGTAATTTTGGGAAGGAACTGGGTTTAATTAATTCCACTGTAAAAACCTTGAACCACAGATCCACTGAGATTCTTATCCAGATGGCTATTTGTCATTCTAAGGTTTAGAAAACAAAAGCACTTTTGGGGATTATAGATAGACTGTGAGTTTGGTTTAATGTAAATATACACATCACATCTAGATCATGATTCTTAGCAGCAGCATAACCAAAATTAATCCTGTAGTAGCAAACGGCAGAAAAACTGGGAATTGAAATATTCTGTAGGGGAAAATGTGTTGTCAATTAACAATATTATGTTCATTGTTAACATACACACAAGTGATAAGTTAAGAGAAATTGACATTAAGTCCCTTAGTAAGGTGTGTGCTCCCAGAGTGCCTTGAATTTTGTACCTTATACTTGTATCTCATCATTCATTCCTCAAGCTTCCATAACTTTATTGGAAAGATGGAACATCCCCCTTTAAAAAGATATTCCCTGATTTGGTATTTTGAAGATGATGGAGGAAAGTAACACTTCAGCCAATAACAGCCCCCACAGCAAATGCCCTGGAATGTGATTGACATCATTTTCATCAAACCATTTTGTGAGCTTTATAACCCCTTGGATGTGAGCATTCTCATCCTGGAAGAAAATACTCCCATCACAGAAATGTTTTATCGCTAGATGAACGTGATCGCTCAGAACAAAGTGATTGTTCTGAGCGATCGGTGATTTTCTGTGATCCTGTGAACGGGCCAGTAAAATACCCCCAGCTGTCAACAAGAATCACCGGATCCCCTCACTGTGAGGGTCAAGCATTCAGGTTCTCCATTAATTTGTTCCTCTTTTGTATTCATGGCTTGTTAGACAGTTGGGTTAATAACTGACAATAATTGAAAATGAAGTCTTTGTTTAATATACTTGCTGATACGTTCATTCCCTATAATTCCTCTTGCTGTGATACGAGGATATATTTCAGTCATGTAATATAAAAAACAAAAGAAAAAAGAAAAACAGGCTAAAGATTGTTTGGTTCTGAATTTTGTGTACAGCATACTTTTTCAGTATCTACTGAAAGGGTTCACCTTGTCTTGTTTGCAGATCTGAAACAAACTGTATACGCTCTTGTTTTGATCCATGCTTTTTGATGCCAAATTGAATGCACAAGCCCTTGAAAGATTTCTACATCTGTAAAACCTCAGTGACCAAAATGCCTGAGACTCTGCTGGGTAAAAGGAAGGCATGTGGCAGGAGCCATGTACTTCTTCGGTTCATTTCATCTCTCTATGCTCTCTCTTTCTCTCATTCTGTATTTCTACAGGTCTCTGCCTGACTCAGAATAGCTCTACAAACCCAAGTACTGCTTCTTAGACAAGGAGCAGCAGTAGTATTGTGGGAGAGCATTCACACACTTGTTTTATTATTAAATCCTGGTTATGTAAACCATGAGCAGACATCACTAACGCATAATGATTCACCACAGTTCAATTGTGTAACGGGCCTAATTCAAGGAATCATGAGCAATGTATGTGAGTGAGAATATGTAAGGAGGTGGCTGCGTCATTTGATTGATTTCTAGTTTTACTTCAACTGTTTCTTTCAGGACTTTGATCTTCATGTGTAATTAAGTGCCTAGAAGTGGTTGGTGGTTGAACTGTATCTGACGAACTCAAAATTGTGTCATACATTCTTTGGCAAAAAAAAGGTTTTCAGTTTGTATTATATAGCACTAGTTCTTAAGTACTGGCTATTACAATTAGTTTGTAAGAGCCAATCAAAATCTGGTTAATACTGTAAAGCAGTGGTTGATAATATCACTTCAAAGCCAGATTATTTAACTTTTGATAGACAAATGTGCCAGTCTATTATTTTATAAACTGAAAAAGTTTGAATTCATCAAAACTAAAACTTCCTTTTGTAAAGAAGTGGTTTATAGCTAGACCTACCTATTTTAGCAAATCTGTAATAAAAATATTTCTGAATTACCACAGTGCTTTTATTTATTAATCTTATTTAATTTTTTGTATTATTTTAATTTTAATAAAGAGAATCTTAGTTTTATTTATTTTTACAAATGAGCTCGAGTCATTTATCAATCAAGTAAAAATGCCACAGGCAGTCATCCTGTTTAGCACGATGTTTGACTTATTCCTGTAATTAATAAATACTCTGTTGATGCATCTTGCAAATGGTTACCATATCAAAACAAGAAATAACTGATCAACCGGTTCCCAAAAGACAAAATGAACATTAAAATACAAGACTTTGAACACTACTTTTAACCTCAGGAAAATTAGCCTTTAGCATCCTAATCACAATTGAAGACCCACCTTTTGTGTATCTTACAGCCACTACTACTAGTAGATGACATTTATTTTGTTGCTACATTCTCAAATCAAGCATGACCTAGCCATTTGGGTTATAGCTCAGACCGTAGTTTAGTAAATCATAATGGCATACCTCCTCTGACAGACAATGGGTGGAATATTTATGAAAGAAAAAATATCAACTATTACAAAACCTGTAAGAACAAACTGCATGAACAAAAATGAAAGGTATTGGAACAGCCAATAACTCCCTGACACACAAATACACCGAGCTATACACAGCTGCCAGACACAACAGGATCAACTTTAGTTAAAATACATCTCAGTAAATATGCAACATACAAATTCAAGTTCAATTCAAGTTTATTTATATAAAGCAAAAGCACAACAGTTCCCCCAAGGCATTTTATACAGTAATATTCTACAAAAATATTAGAGAGAAAATCCCAGCAGTCAGACAATCCCCTATGAGCAAGCATTAGGTGATGGTGGGAAGAATAAAATCCCTTTTGACAGGAAGAAACCTCCAGCAGATCCAGGCTCTGGAGAGAGAAGACAAAATTAAATGATATGCAGCAAGGAGTGAAAAAGGGTGAGAGACTTAGTGTATCATCTTAGTGTAGACGTTCCCTAGCAACTTAAACCTAAATACTGAGGGATGGTTCAGGGTCACCTGATCTAACCGTAACTATGAGCTTCATCAAAAAAAACACTAATTTTAAGTATAATCTTTAAAGTATAGTCTCACTCTCTCTTAATAAATTACAATTATTAATCAAAAATGTTGATGATTACAAAGAGGTCTATTCATATGTATTCAATTATTATTATTTTTTTTTTTGAAGAATGTAAGGGCAACCATTTGGCTAATCATTGTTTTGCCAAGTAGAAGTGCCTTATTTTGGAATAATTATGGACAAAGGTGAATGAAGCACCATTAAGATCGGCGGCAACATCTTCAGAGAAAACAACTTTTGTGCTGAAAATTCAACACTTCCTTCTGAAATCCTCCCTAAAATACTGGAAAGAGGAAAGTTTGTCAACCAGTTGTAAAAAAGCATAGTTTTAAAAGAAATGGTGTAATCAAGTAGTTTTTGCCGCTTTTTTGTCATATATTCTTAATAAATAATGTGTAATAGCCAAATGAAGACTTGTGTTCAGGGACATAATATACAAAGTTTGTGTTGAGGAACATAGTAAAAAAACAGTTCCAAAAAATTGTAAATTCATGTCCAGCAACAAAAATGAATAGATTTAAAGTTATGACAATATCACGAACTAGGGCTGCTCAATTAATCGAATTTTAATCACGATTACGATCTGGGCTTTCAACGATCATTAAAAATGACTGAGCCGATTATTAGCCCCTCCCTCGTTTATCCGCGACACCTTAAAGGCCGGTCCGTGAAAATATTGTCGGGCATAAACCGGTCCGTGGTGCAAAAAAGGTTGGAGACCGCTGATTAAGAGGACCCGAGGGAAGCTCGGAAAGCTAAGCAGAAGTTATTTGGAAAGGAGAGTGACTGCCGTTGGTTGAAAAGAGAGGTAAAAAAAAAAAAACTTCAGTGGTGTTGCACACTATTTTATATTATTTTTTAAAGTCATTGTTAACCCTTTAAAGCCATCAGAGCAGCATGCTCCGTTTTGTGTAACTATTTTTAAATCCCTGTAGAACCTGGACCATGTAAGCTAGCGCAATAATTTGTTTTGCATATGAAACCAGAGGAGTTGTACTTACATCTCATACCATCAGCTTGTCCTCGTCACGGTTTCGTTCCACATAAAGCTTTGCAAAAATTGCATAAAAAGCGCTTGCAGGAACAAAAACATAATATTCCAGAAACACGCTTCGCTGATCCGATCAGCTGTTCGTAACACTTCCCACAGTGAAACAGGCGTCAGCGCGAACTATCACATGTCCGCCATTTCCTGGCCGAAACCGGAAGTGACGTCATTTTCGCGGAAATGTAGTTTTTTTTACTTGTAGGCCTTAAAGGCCTATACTGGTCATGTGTGACTTTTCTGAATAGTTTCTGGGATGCTTAGAACTCGAATTGCACTGCTGGAAATAGTTTATTTTGATGCACCTGCTGTTTTCTTTGAAAATTTGCATCATAGGATTGTTTTTTTGTTTTTCCTGCAGTATATAAAAATTGGTGTATCTCCAAAATAAAACTATGAACACACTCAAAATAAGTTTCCTGTTGTTGTAAACTATTTTTTGCAACTTTTTTGTATTTAAAGTTTTGAGGGATAAACCTCTTAAATTTCTCCAAGTAGAAATACATGTAAAAAAACAAACAAAAACGATTTTCAATTTTTTTTTGTAGTTTATTGCACTTTTTTGCAATTAATGTAGTTACTATGGACTTAATTCATACATATTATTAAAATATGGGCTATAACAGTTGTATAGCAACTTGAAATGCTCCCATAAATGGCACTACAACATGTAAAAAAATAATATAAGCTCTGGCGGACTTGGTTCTATAGTAGGTCTTAAAGGGTTAAATAAATATCGTCAAATAATCGAGATCTCAATTTCAGTGAAAATAATCGTGATTATCATTTTTGCCATAATCGAGCAGCCCTATCACGAACTGTTGGGAGGCTGGGCTGAACCGACACAATGCACTAAAAGGATTTATCGAAAAACACATACTAAAAGATAAGACTTTTAACAGACATAACAACTGAGACAGTGGAATACTGGAGGAAGATGATCCTGAAGCTAAAAAAAAAAGACCAAGACCTCAAAACTAGGCATAGAATAGTAAACCATCTTCAAATAGTTATTATATCGTACAAAAAAACTGAGTCTGAGCATTGCTAGAACACAAGGAGACTGCAACAGGATGGTTCCCGTTGTAGTCTCCTTTTAAACTTAACCTGCAAAACATATGAATCAAAACCAACTCAGATACACATCAACATTAAATGTCAAATATCAGGGACAGCACACAGTCCTTGGGCCATGACAATATCATCATTTTAATGGTTTTTCAGATTTGAATAGACAGCTTTATTTTACCTTTCAAGTCATATTATATCTATTCATTAAAAAATAATATGAAAATAACCCTTACTGAATCTCAGGCATTTTGGTCCTTACTGAAAAAATAACTTGAATGAAATGGCTCCTCTCATCTTATCTGTTGACGTGCAACACTGATGGCCTATTTTATCCTTTCATCTTACTCTTACCTTAATTCTCTTGCTCTTATTTGGTTGATGTCCTTGATATCCTCAAGGGCTCCATAGTGATGAAGCCAAATTACTTTAATAATGGAGTATCTAGATTAATAATCTAAAATCCCGCATCATTACCTTGATATTTGGTGCACAAGCCTGTTATTTAGCAGCCATTTTGAAATGAATTATACTTAATTAAATACTTTTTAAAAAAATCCGAATATGACTGGTGAACGTTCATTTTCTTTTTTCTGATGACTTGACAAGCTGCCATTTTTAGATTATTAAATTAGATTATTCCTGATATTTTACCACAGCAAAGAATCCGCTTAAATATAAATGAAAAGCTGACTTTCCATCGAGGTCATATGTTGATGGTACACAATCAACAATGCTCACTTAAAAAGATAAAGATAAAACATTGGCAGGTCTTGCTGTGCAGTGCCATCTGACCTGGCACCCCTCCCAAAACTGAAATAGAGGGGAATCACAGCTGCTGTCTCGCACGTTCTCTCCACTCTCTGTGTCTTGCTCCCCCACAGACACACATTACCCCATCCATCCAAGCCACGTTGTGGAAAGCACCATTTTAGTTATGTTTAATTTGTTTTCCTCTGCATTCCCAGCGTTCCTGAATGAATTATCATAGTGATCTCATGTCTTGACACAGTAGGTAAGAAGATTAAGTCATGTATATAATATAAGTAGAAGATTATTTAAAAAAAATAATGCCATGGGGTTTTCAGTGTAACATTTTAATATTATTATTATTATTATTATTATTATTATTATTATACCTATTATTTCATACATTTTAATGTAACTTACCTGTTAATTACATATGACTTCTTTCATGAATAGTGTGAACAATTAAAGGTTGTCTGGAGCAACATGGACATAGAATATCATCCGGCCAGTTCATTGGTCACACCTTGCTAGTACCGGGTTGCACCTGCTTTTGCCTACAGAACTCTTTTTTTTATGTTATTTTTATGCTGTCAGACCCTCCCATCATAATCTCAGAGCTGATATTGAAACTGATCAGTCCGAAACTTTGCTTTCCAATTTTGGTGAGCCAGAGTGAATTGTAGCCTCAGTTTCTTTTTGCAGCTGACAGGAGTGGCACCCAATCTTTGGACACTGTAGTCCATCTGCTTCAAGGGTTGATGTGTTGTATGCAAGGCATGCAAAGATGCTCTCCTGCTTACTGTAGAAGCAAAGAGTGGTTATTTGAGAGTGCTTCCTATCAGCTCAAAGCAGTTTGGCTATTCTCCTCTGACCTTTGGAATTAACAAGGTATTTTTACCCAGAGGACTGCTGATTACTGGATATTTTAGCTTTTTTGGCCCATTCTCTGTAAACCCTAGAGATAGTTTTATTAGAAAGTTTCAGCAGATCAGCAATTTCTGAAATACTCAGCCCGCTGGCACTCAAAGTCACTTAAATCATCTTTATTCCCTGTTTTGATGCAGGGTTTAGACTTTAGCAGGTTTTCTTGACCTTGTCTACACACCAAAATGACTTGTTGTCATGTTAATAGCTGGTTATATTTTTGAATTAATGAACAGATGTATGAAAGACAGTATATGATGGACTAGCAGTGATATGTGACCAAGCGGGTTTGATTATAAAATAAGACTCATTTTGCAGAATTTACATCCCTGAGAAGATCCAAACAGTGGCTCTAAGCCAGAACGTGTGTAGTGTAGGAGCACACAGTTATGTGGAGTGTAGTGAGCAATGACCCATGCTGAGGTTCTGCTTCGATAATTAAAGTTCATTGCTTTTCCATTGCGCTTTTTTTATTTATAGTGTAATTTAATTTGGCATACGGGGACAAAAAATAAAGTGCACTTTAGAGTCTAATTGATGCTCGTTTCTTCTTAGTCTTGCCTTCTCAGCATTCTTCCTCCTCGACCAATGAAGTTAACTAGGCAGAGGATGGAGTGCAGGGGAGAGTTACAGGAGAAGGAGGAAGTCATAGAGAAGGCTAGACGAGGAAAGAAATAAGAAAATAAGAAGGTTAACAGGTGGGGGTGGGTGGTTGGGGGGTGCAAATTTGATTTCTTCTACACCCATTGTTAGCTTGTGGCTTTGAGAGGCAGTGAAAGCAGAGTCCATTTTCTTGTTACAGTCGTGAGGGAGATTAGCAGAGACTGGGCTTGTTTCTATTTGAGGAATAATGAACAGTCTCTCTTTCTATACAAGCCCCACTCTTGCAGCAGGTCCCTTATTCATCTCCCCCGTCCCTCACACCCGTCGTCTCTCTCTCCATAGAAATGTAGAAGCATTTGATGGTTCGTCATTCCTCATCATGTTTTCATCCAGCTTATGAAATCTGACAGTAGATGGGGATTGTGTTGTGCCACGACAGAGAGAAAAGCATCACACGGAAATAGCAAACTCCTGGGGTCACACACCAGCGCCAGGTGAGAATTCCTACAGGGGAGCGTCACTGCTAAGGAGCACTTTGCTGTAGCAACAATGTCAACTTAATTATGTAGTTGCTCAAAACTTGCACTGTATAAAGGCTGAAGCCTTCCCTGGATGATAGAAAGGGGAAGGGGTTGTCTCAAATCACTCTCAAAGTATAAGCTGCCATGCATACTTTCTGCTGCACTTGTATTTTTAGCATCCTGACTTCTTGCAGCTATGGAGAACCTCCCAAATGACCTGAATATGAGATCGCATTTGACACCTTTGTTCATTAAGAGAAATTGGGAACAAAAAAGCATCTTTTCATTGCCTCCCATGGTAACACCAGAATGTCTGGAACGGGTCATGGAGAGGTAGCTTTATGATGCTTATGTAACCGCAGTTCTCTGCCTCCCAATAATTCACTCTGGTCCTGGTGGAGTAAAGGTGTCAGCCATTCACACTACTAGTTCATCCAAACAGAAATTGAATGATGAAAGGAGAATATCAAGGGGGATGGAGGAGGACAAGTGGCTCTTTTAATGACTGTGGTGTGTGATGGGAATGCTGTTAATGAGGAGGGCTGGGATAAGAAGCTATGCTTCCCACGTAGAGGGAGACAAACCTGGGAGGAGCCTTAAGAACAACTCAGCTCAGCTTTCTTGGTGCTTCTAGAGCAAAGCAAAGCCAAGCAAAGCTCTGCAGACCACAGGCGTGTGGGATGAATAGAGTTTGACTGTGAGGCAGGAAAAGATGGCATTGAGAATGAGCAATTTCCCTTTTTCTTCTTCTCTTCCCCCTTCTCCCAGAGAGACAGTGGCAGCTCTCTGGTGAAGATCAGAAAGGTGGGAGATGGAAAGTGAGCAGGAGTGGGAGAAAGAGGGAGAAGAGAGAGACTGTAGCCCTGGGAGGGTATATCTCCAGTCAGTAATTCCACTGGGGGGTCTCCCCTCTGCTCTTCAGCTTCCATCTCCAGATGAAACATAAATAACCTCAGACGGCCTCCCTCTCTGCTGAGAGAGAGAGAGAGAGAGAGGGTTCCCAAGAACTGTGTTCACTTTCCATACAGTTATCGCCCTGTCACCCCTCTTTAACTCAGTCTTTTTTTTTCACACACACTACCAGACATGCATGTCAGTGATTTCAGTCTAACATAGTTTTACATGACCACAGCATAGGTATGGAAAACTTTGATAAAATATTTACAATAAGACATCAAAACACACACATGGACATGGCATGATGTACCAATTCACCCAATCTGTGGACACACAGTAAGAAACCATAGTTATTTTTATTTTTTAGTCTTAGTCTTAGTTTAGGAATTATGTTACATTATGGTTGTATGTTGTGTATGCAAATACAGTAACTACAATGATTTTTGTGTTGGCTTTGTGCACTTCCAAAAGATGGAGGAATCACAACACACTCCAGCTGTGTTGGAAAACCTCTTCTGGAGACCTAACATGCTGTTCATACCATGTCGATTCTTTGTGGGCAGAAACAGTTCCCCATTACAAATCAATGCAATAATGCACCAGATGTTAAATAATCTCACTTATAAGTTTGTTCATCACCCAAAAGTAACTTGTATTACTAACAAAGTGACCACATTTAATTTTTGCCTTCATTTCTTGCCACTTAAGCACTCTCTCAAGTATTACATGCATAATAAAACTCCACAATCCAGTTTCATGGCATGTGTTAAGGTGCAACTCTAATTCTGAAAATGCTGTGGCACTATGTAAAATTGTTAATACAAATAGAATGCAATGATTTGCAAGGGTCCTAAACCTATACTTTGATCATAATTTTTGAATTTTCTCCAAATTCTCTGACTCTCTTGACAATGTTAGCGAACATTATTCTGGAAGTGTTCCACAATATGTAGACACACAGATTTTTTTTATTTTGTTTTTGTTCTTTGCAGACTGCTGAACTTCTTCCCATCTATATTTCTGCAAAACTGCCTTTTAAAGACATTCTTTTCATATTACGTTATGTTACTGACCTGTAATATAAGTAATTAGCAGCATGTCAGTAACATAACCAATTATAACCTAATTGGTTATAACATTTTTCTCCAGGCGTTTCTTTTCTTTACCATTTACTTACATAGTATGATGCAGATTTTGTAAATAATATTTTGTGGTAAATTTCATTTACATATTGTATGGACACTTATATTGCATATACATACATTTACAACATAATACCATATTCTGGTGATTCATGCACTCACTTTACTTGGCTTCAGGAAGACACAAATTAAGTCATATTCTAATCTATAGATCCTCACTTCTTCTCTTATTCCTCTTTCACCGCCTCCGTCTACAATGAAAATGTTCAACATCATAATCTGGCACTCATATTACATCCTTTCTTTGATACTATGTCAGCATTTCCTTTCTTAACTGTATTATCAACTTCAACTCTTGATACCTGTAATGAATGCTCTGCTTGGTGTAGATATTGTACTGTAAATCCGCTTAGCATGCCTAGCGCTGAGCCCACCAGGGAAGGGTAGCTACACTTCTGCATCCTCACTCTGTTGCATGGGTTATAGCTGTAGTCTAATATCAAGTCTTTTGTGTGAAAATGTGTCCACGTGGATTTTCAGACAGGTGGGTGAAAAATTGTCTTAGTATGTGGAAACAGAGATGCATGCATTTACAGATTGTTATACTAACCTGTGGACCAGAATCTGGGATCTTTCTTACATGGCTGAAAAGTCAAGGGAAATACAAAATTCTGCACATGGACACATACCAAAGCCTTCACACTTCTCTAGAGAAGTCCACAACACCACGCAGCTTTAAAGTACTTGATGATGAAAACAGTAGCTTAATGTAAAGGTTGTTTTGAGAGTAACATAACAGAAAATATCATTGGGGTGGTTAAATTAAATGGACTTGTCTCCCTGGAAACAACAATATATTTAACAAAATACAGTGCAATATGCCTCACAGATTATGGTTTCTTGTTAGGAGAAATATGCATAAAAAGCTACAAGGTCAGTAAAAAATATGCTAACTAATTGGTGATGGAGTCTGATTATTTGAAATTAATATTTCCTGTGTGGAGGTAGAAATGGTTGTCTCACCGCAGCAGAAAACACCAGCTAAACAACTTCAATGTGTGCAATCATAGTCAGATCAGTCAATAAAAGAGACCCAAGAACAGAACTCATACTCTAGGGACCTTGATCATATAAACAAGATTACATTAGACAAGTCAGTGCCTTTGGAAATTTAAAACTCAGAGTTTCATATCTTCAGTGTAACGAAAATGATAGAGCAAGCAGGATCATTCTATCATAAAATAGCTTAATTAGACTGTACCGATAAGTCTGTTTTTCTACCAAATGAGACACCAATTGAAGTCCACTTTTTAATTTCTGAAAAAGAACAGATGGAGGAAATTACTCCAACTTGTCAGTTTGCCACGGAGCATGTTATTCACTTCAACAACTGCTCAAGTTTAGTTCTCAAAAAGTATGGTGTACATTTCACATGCGGTGAATTACCATCACATGTGCCACGAGTAAAGTTTGCTTTCAGGGTTTTCTGCCAAGTAGACTCACTAAGATGTGATTTATGTTGCTGAAAATTTGGATTTTAACATTGACTCTTTTCTGGCACGATGCTCGTAGGAGCAGTGGTTACGCTGTCACAGCAAGAGAATTCCTGGTTTAAACCCACTGACTGGAAATATACTGAAACAAACATGTCCATTAACCTGCTTGGGCCTTTTTGTGTGGAGTTTGCATGTTCTCTCTGGGTACTCTGGCTTCTTCCCACAGACATGCATGCTAGGCTGATTGGTGATGCTAAATTGCCCAGGTGTTCATGTGAGCACGAACGGTTGTCTCTATGTGTTAGATGTGCAATAAACTGGTGCACACCACCTTTCCCCCTATGACAGCTCGGACGGGCTCCGGCATACCTTTACCCTTAGCTGGACAAGCAGTTTAAGACAATGGGTGGATATTATTCTTCCCTACACCTAACCAGAGTTTTGTTGACTAAACCTATTCAAACTGTAAGAGAAAACTGAATCGAATATAAAAGAATTGAAAGCTTTCTTTTAGAAAGCCTTTCTGGTGCAAAGTCATGAAAGCAAACTTCTCTCAACAGCCATCACACCACAAAATGAAATAAATAATAAGAATTCTACTGCTCTCCACTCTTCTCTTTCCCCATGTGTCTCTCACCCTCTTTGCTCATATATCACTCATTTGCCCAAAGTAATCCACATACCACTTTGCCTTTTCTTCTTAATTTGTATTCACCTTTTCTCCTGCTCGAAGGTTTTCATTTCTCTGTCTTACCTTGCATTTTATTCCTTGGCTGCGCTTTTTACCTTGATCGCTTCACTCTGTTCTTTTAAGAGTAATCTTGTCCTCTTTTTATTCTCTTTCACTTTTGCTCTCTTTTTTTTTTGTTAATTAAGAGGGACCGCGCACAGATTCAATTTCAGTGTCAGATCAAATAGATTTGCATTGCATATGCTGTTTTGCTTACTGTTCTGTGCCTCCTCTGTTAATCAAGACGTCATCTGTTCTCATGCCTTTTTCTCCGGCTTTCACCAGAATTTCAAGTTAGACATTTTAAGGAAGAAACACCATATTGATAACTTATTTCTCTCTCTCTCCGAGGGGCGAGTCATGTTTCCTCTTTCATCTTCCATTCATCTCCTCGTACTACTTTTTCCCTCTGTTTTTCATCACCTTTTTTTTTCATAAGTGTTGGTATTGTGTCCTTATTTGCCTGTCTCTAAATACTTGTCACATTTTTTAATTCTTAATGTCTTTGTTCTCTAAGTATAACCATCTCCATGTAGTCATTCAGTTCCTAATTACTGGGTCTACATGAAAACAGATCATAGTGTCTTTGAAGGCACTAACTTTTTTGATGGGGCCAAACCAATTACCTCTCACATCATGAACAACTGACAGCTGCTTTCTGTATTGGTGAAAATCTAAGATAAGGCAGCGAGTGTGAATCCATTCCGCAAGCAGATCAGGAGAAAACAAAATTCTGTTGTTTTTTTATTTGTTAAAATTATTTAACGACTGATCTGAGTAAAACCAAGAGTCATAACTGTTCCTTCTATCATTTCCCTCCGTCTTGTTGTTTTAGCTACTCTATTATCCTCTATAGTGCAATCTGTCAGCCTTTCTTCTTCTCAGAACATATCTCATCCCTCCCCTCGTGTTTGAAATCTCTTTGGACTCCAAATGCTAATTTAGTCAGGCACTTAATCAGACATATTAATTCCATATCTCCCCTGATTGCACTAATTCCACTCTGCAACGAGTTCCTGTGCGGCATCCTCGGTTCAGCAGCATTTCAAACTGTTGTGCTAACCAAGGTCTGTAAAAGTGTTTCTTTTAAACAGCAAATTATAATGCTTTTACAGTGAATCTTTTGTAGGGATAATATGTTGAGGACAATGCTACATGCTGTAGTCTGTGATGTATCCCATTTTTCTCTTAGCCTTCAGCCCTGCAGGGCTTCCAATTCTATTGGACTTGAAAATAGCTATGTTTTGCATCACTCTAAAACACTACAGATGAAACTATTCTGTTACAATAGACAGACCTCATCCTGCACCGGTTTCTGAATTGCAGATAAGAAGATCTGGCAGTATGACATCATACCATCAGACACCATATTTCAAGCAAGTCTGGTTGTCAGTAGGCGTGATGATCAACTGTACTAGCACATACAGGCATTCAAACATACACAGGCACGCACACACACACTGACACACACACACATGGAGAAAAAAATCAGAATTTTCCAGAAAAGCCTGTAAGCCCTTATATTGTCTACCAACAAACTGTGCACATAGCTGAGGCATGTATTAATTAATAACATAGATTTGGTCACATTCTAATTTAATTAAGTCCCAGATCATGTAATTGAGAGAATTATGAAATGGCTTTCTTTGTTCCAGATAATTGTATTCTATCTAAATGCCTACTTTTAAGTCTGTTAATTTGTTTTATCTCGTCATCATTATCTTCCTCATTCTGTTGTTTTTAGTAGAAAATATAGCTTGGAATCCATGTGTGCTTGTACAACACATCAAAGCAAAGTTGAGAGATTTCATGGATCTTTTAAAGCTCTTGATATAATCATACCGCTTTTAGTAGTAAAATACAATATAAAAGAGGAACAGTATGCACACATTTGCTCTAACATGTCTATAGACATTAAATTTTTAACAAAGGTGTTTATTGTGTATACAACGTGTTTCTTTCTTTTTTTCCTTTTTTTCTCTTAGTGTCACTTACTGGTTGGTGAGAGCCTTCTACTAGACACACATGGATTTACCATTAGATAATGACAAATGGAAGGCTCAGCTGAGCTGATTTCAGCACTTACTGCTCCTTTGGGAGATGCATTTACCACACTGCAAACCACACGGGCCAGCCCCACCAAAGACCTTAATTGAACGAGTGGATGTGTAGTCAGTTGAATCATCCTGACATGCCTTTCTGGTCTTTTCTAGTGGGTAATGTAGTGTGACCTGCTGGTCAAAACATGCTGAGATCCTGGACAGAAAACAGTGAAGTAAGACTTTGTTAGGCTACATGGCTTGTTTTCTTTTTTTTTTAAGGCTGAGTATGGGTTTAATCTGGTACAAATAAGTGTTGTTCCTTTTAATTTAACTACAACACCTTAGTGCTGCTTGTCTGTATTAGACTACATTTTTATCTTGTTTTTTTTTCTTATTAGCTATTTTTTATTTGCAAACTGTCACTATCCTTACCTGTTTAGACCATTTTTTAAAATAACACACTGCATAACGATGTTTAGAAAATAACAATGTATAATTTTGATAACATTGGGGATACATTTTCAAGGCTTGGCATTTATTCTATTATTCTAGATCATCCATGGGTTGCTATTTCTTACCTTGTAGTTAAATTACAAAATATAGCATACTGACTGAAGAAACACATCATACTTTCTTATCCTACAAATGTCCAAACACCATCAAAGTCGCAGCTGTCTCTGACAGACCAGACTTTTTTCTTAATTAGAAAAAAACACATACGTCTTTTAAAATACAGGATCGAAACATGCTTTTTAAAAATGTAATAATGTAGATCTTTGTCAGAGGAAGAGGAAAGTCAGAAGGCGTTTTCTGTGCTCTCTTTGGAGGATAGAAGGTGGGGGTGGAAGGGTGGTTACAATATTGATGTTGTTGATAATAACAACAGTGATAATGATTATAGCACATAGTCCATATCCATCATCGCTATCATCTACTTTGTCGACATAATTGGTCATTTTTAGCAAAGTTTAAGACAGATAGCACTGAATACTTCTCCCTCAACTAATTGTGTTACAATATTTATTGATAAACTTACTTATTCCAGTAAGGGATCTTGTCATTGCTTACCAATTTTAAACACGTATGTGTTATTTACAGCTATAGACTTGGATTGAGGTATACTTTTATTATTGATGATAAATGATATTCTATTTATATTCCTACATATCATCAAGATTCATGACATGTTCATGAGTGCTAAACTATTCAGGTTCCTTTTTTCTTCCGTGAGCTACACTGTTGTGCAAAGTCACCTCTCCCCTCCTTTCGATGAGTTTATTTTGAGTCAACTACATCTGCTATAAATAGACCAACTCACCAAAGATCACCAAATCTGTGCCAATTGCCAGTTGTCAGAAAGCTCTGGGGCTAGTGGGGGAAATTATTATTATTATTGCTGTTATAATTATTAAATGTATTCAATTGTATTAAACTGTATATAACTCATTGATGTCCATTCTATTCCGCTCTAGTCTTTTCAGTTTAACTTTGCATTAAATATGAGAGAGACATATCTATGTTTGCAGTGTTTTGTGGCTATTAACTGGTATGTCTTTGGATTCAATGTAACCGTAATACAGAGACCATACTTACTGGCAATTTTGTGTAAATGAGAAATCTTTAATCAGGAATGGCTGTTATGATTGCCTGTTACTGTAGTAACAACCCACTTGATCAAACATACACTTATTTAGATTCAGGGTTCCTGCACTATACTAATGGATGCCATGCAGGATGGAGAGCTTTATCTCCATTTGCTTTTGTCCCCCATAATTTATTCAACAGGGTCTGTCCTCTGTGTGTCCGTGTTTGTGTGTTCAGGCTCTGAGTGTTTGTGTGTGTGCTGTGTGCATATGTGTTTTGCAGTGTGTTTGTGAAGTTTTATGGCTTTGACTGTCCCGTCGTCCCTGAGGAATGAGCTCTTCCGACATACAGTAGCATACTATAAAGTCCCTCTTGTTAGATGGAGGGTCTCAGAGGTACTAAAATATCAGCATCAGCAGAGAGTGCTGAGGAAGTAGTTGAAAGGAAAACTAACAAGATGACTCAATGATTATTTAGAAACAGTAAAGAGAATTTTGAATTAGGTGTACTCTATCCTGGGGGTTTAAAAAAATTGCATTTTTGGTAGCTGAGTAGATGCATCATGATCTTTCCAAAAATGTGCATTATTCATAGACTCTATTCCATGGAGCCCGGGGAATGGAGTGGACAGAAACTGTATTGCTACAAATCTATTTTAAAGGTTGCTTACATTTATCCTCTTTTATTTGCAGGTCCAGCATTTTGGTGGATTGAAAGCTAATATGTGGATGATTAAAACCCCTTGGATCTTGACTGAGCTGGCAGGTAAGACTTAGGCAGAGCTTGGCTCAACCTTGGTGATTTTCTTTCCTGGTCAAAGAGATATGCATGGTTTGTCTGATGCTTTCAGAGAAAAAGATGCACACATAGAAATGTGTAAAAAATTATTTGTTTTGCTTGTCATGCATATTTCATTGATATGAAATAATGTATAATTTCACACCTATGTCTAAACCGCTAAACCCATTGAAAACAAGGACATTATCAAGAAAACATCTTTTTGGTTCAGAGAAAATTCTGATAATTTGCCTGGTTTTTTTTTGGTTTTTTTTTTAAATCAAAGAACACTTTTGATAAATTTTTCAAGGTTTGGCATCAGAACACATCTAAATGTGTGGAATTAAGTCCAGTTAACACATTGGCAAATAAACTGGTCAGTTAATAACCTCATTGATGGAGATGGACAGAGAGAAACTTGATACTCCTGTAGACTTTACCCCATCACAGTGAAATGAGGAATGACTTGATTTTAGGCTGTGGATATAGTTGAAAAAGGAGCTAGAACTATTGAAGTGTAAAACTAAAAAGAAGCTTATGACTCTCAGTAGTTATTCTATGCTGGTGCCTATGTTCACAAAAAGTCTATTTTCACTAGACGTTTTACCTTTGTGTCAGGCGTTTTTTTTTTTTTTTTTTCCTTTTTTCTTTTTGTATCTAAGAGCGTTGTTGGACTGCACACAGATATATGCCTCTGGAGTGAACAGCTCAACTCATGCATGTAACTTCTACTACATGTCTGTTCTACATTTGGTGTGAACTGCTGTCGCAGTGTCAGAAAGCTTTTACTGGCAAACACTATTCCTCTAGGCTGATGATACTGTTTCCCTGCATTGGCAATATGTTGTCATAATTTAATACGTCTATTATCCCTGTCACAATAAATCATCCTGGAGTTGTTGTTTTTTTTTTTTTGACCAATGCAACCATGAACCCGGCGCTGACTCTTTGGCATCTTTGAAACTTTGAAACCCTAGTGATGTCTTAAAAGCTCACTAATAAAAGTGCTGTCTGTCAGACCTTTTTAAAAGCTACATGGCATTCAACTTATTTGATATGACTCGCATGAATAGTTGCTTTTGTGATTCACTTACTTCAAAGCTTCTTTTCATGTGGTATTTCTCTTATTTTCTCTTATTTTATCCACCCTTTATATCCATCCCTGTGGGGTAGGAGATTGAAAGTCTTCATGGAAATGATATTGAATTTGTGCAATGGAATCAATTGACATGTTTTTATTTCCTCTAAAATGCACCCTTTGCCTTTGGTGCCAAGTATCAGAAAAACAGCAGGTTACATACATGTTCCCAAACGTGTGCAGTCACAAGTGATTTTGTGTTATTGAATGAAAAATATTGTAATTAGTCTCATTACAGAACAAGTGCAAATGTACAATATGCCTTTCCAAAGAAGCCCTCTGTGTTTTCAGAATCTGTCTCTGGTGTCATTTAATTAGCAAACAACCCGATGGATCGCAACAAATTAGGATAAAGGCAGCTTAATTTTAAAAGTGCATGCTTTTATATTACTCCAGAAAGTGAGGATGTTGTCACTTTGTGAATATTTACAAAACCACATGTGAGGAAAAGGTTGAAAGCTACTTAAAGTAAAAAAAAAAAAATCATGAATTGTTCTTTTGAATTTACTTTCAAACCATTAGAGGTTCTTCCTCAGTGTAACTATTCTAAAAACAGTTTAATCTGTGCCACATTGCCTTTATTTGACATCTGTACCTTCTAGCTAAGCTTCTTTTAGCTGATTCTTTGCCTAACTGACCTTCAGACTAGCTGATGTTAAAAAGGTAGTGACACATCAATCAAGGGGACATTACAAGACTGTGCCCTTGGACATGTTAACACTGAAATGATATTAAAGTAAGTCACATGTTCAGGAGTGTGTGTGTGTGTGTGTGTGTGTGTGTGTGTGTGTGTGTTCAAGCATTTTAGACTGCCTACAACACTTTTTATTTTGTCAGTGGATAATCATACATAATGATCTTAGTCCAACTGGATTATAAGTGTGTAACAATTAATCCGAAAGCTCAATAAATTAATTCTCAAATTCCGGTCTTATTTGAATATATTTTCTGACATTGCAGCTTCTAGCACTGTCTTCTGTTTTTAGATACCATCAGTGTGCTCCCGCTTATCTCTCATGTTCTCTCCATCCCAAACTCAATTACAGGGAGACCATACTGCCTGCATCACCAGGTTCACAGCCTCAGTACGACCTCTCCACAGCTCGGACAGACTCAAAGTGATGCATGCTCACCCTGACCTCAACCAGACACTAGAGTGACAGCAGTATACAGACTGACTCCTTCATTCGACATCCTTGAAAACTAGTTAGCAGCTATTTTCTGCCCACAGCCTCTCTGAAATGTTCACAGGGTGACAAATGATTTTATCAATATCTCTTGTCACCCGTGAGCCCCTACTGCCGACACAGCCCTTACTGTGAAACAAGAAAGCTGTCACCCAGTTTGTGAAAATCTGCAAATGCTAAGAGCACACATTAAAGACCCACAGTTGCACACGTACACAGCTTGTGTGTGAAAATATGCAGAGGTTTTTTATGTTTTAATTTGAGTCAAAATGTGCACATCTTTACTTGAGTGTGCATTAGTTATGAGTGAGTGCAATAGTTGTGTATGTATGCGTTTTCAATGCCAGCAGACCTAAATGAGGCCCTTGGCACTTGTAGCCAATGAGGCTAGAAAATGAGTGTGTTTCATTCATCAGGAAACAGTCCAAGGGTCATCCTCTGACAGAGAGGGATGCTGGTGCCTTTGCATTTGCTCTGCATTTATGTTAAGCTGACCCACACCTGCATGTCCAACTATGATGTAATAATGCCACATCACACACCACGCTTTGGTGTTGAGTGGACTTTAAGAAGTACCTGACCTCTAAAAAGTCACAAGTGGGGAATGTTTACCTTACAATAACGTTTGCCTTTAACAATGTAAAAGGGGAGAAAATGTAATGCTTTCCATGATGTGAAGCTTATTTCCAAGAGTCCACAGCTCCTGGCTGTGAACACAGCTGCAGCTACTCTGCCTGACTGATCCATGTGAAGATGGGGCGGGATACAGTTGTTGTTATTATGACTTCACCTGCGTCTGTGGTTAAATCCATTTTAATATGAATATGTCCAGGTGTCCTACTAGTTGAACCTGGACTGAATCTATCAGCTATATATTACCAACACACCACTGGTGTTTTGATACAGAGCCAGCAGAACAATGACTGCACCCACACGACCGCATGAAGTCAATATTTATGTGTTACAACAAGAATCCAATAACCAAAGCACGGCCATGGCCACAGCCAGAATCACAGTGGGAGCTGTATCATTGCAAGGCTGCAATTTTTGACTTAAGCGAGGCAACCGTCTGTTTCTTCAGCACCAATTTTTGCAAGACCCGATGAACCAAATTCTACAGTTGGCTTTTTCAATGCAGCAATAAAGACCTTTGTCTGAACATTAGACAGACACAACATTCAAAATTGTCTAGAAAAGAAAAAAAAACATCTTCTGTGACCTTTTTAATAGTTTTTGTAAGATACAAACTGACAGATAAGCTGTTACTTTAGATAGAATCAGACAGAAGAATGTCTGAACTCTGTGGTACATTATCCATCTTTAATCGCAAAAAAAAAAAAATTTAGTTCCCTCAGATGTTCAATTTTCATTGTGCACAATCTCATAAAGAATGTGGAAAATTTGAAGCTGAAGTATGCAACTAACGTGAGACAGCCTATTATGTGAAACCAACAGTGCATGTACAATTGTCTTTTCAACAGAAGACATCTTTTGCCTAGTAGTTAAACTGTGGAAATGAACAATATTAGCATATTTATAGACCCAGGTTTTTTTTTAGTAAAGAAAGAAGTAAGTTTTTGACAAGTTAACTTATATGTCTTAAGAAATGTCTGGAAGGGATCCCATTTATTAACATCTGAGGTCCCCAGTTGCCTATATACTTAAAATGTCAAAATGTCACTTCTTTTTCTCTGCTGTCAAATCTTGGAAAAGAGAAGTCTTTACTCTCCATCTTTCTCTCTTGTTCTATATGTGTGTGTGTGTGTGTGTGTGTGTGTGTGTGTGTGTGTGTGTGTGTGTGTGTGTGTGTCTGTGACACTCAAAATACTGTTGAGGTAATGTTAATATTCATATGATCACACATACAGCTCTCCTCAGACGGGCAGCAACCTCTTTGCCCTCTCCATTTCTATTTAAACATGTTTTGGTGTCGTCAGAAAGAAAAATCATGGAAACATGTACATTTTTAATGTAAATTCTTTGTTATATCAAACTATTTCTAAAGTCTTTCTCAATGCACATGTGGTTTTATGATAAGAACTACAAAATGCATAGTGTGTTTAAAAAGGTTTGCTCGTGGTTAAGGTTAAAATTTTATAATTGCAATACATAAGCATTATTCTTGGTCTTAGTAATAGTCTTAGTATGATGGAATTATCTTTTTTAGCGTATCTTAGATCATTTTCATATGTATGTTTTCATTTTTAAGTATTTTAAGTATTTTTAAGCATTTTAACATTAACATTATTTGTGTACTGAACACATTTGATAAGCTTATTTATAAGAGCATGCTGGGTTACTCAGTTTTTGTTACATGCATCAGATTCATTTCACCATCTTGTTATAGATGACACAGACAAGCTGTGAGTGAAAGAATGTAAGGCTGTGGGCATGGGAGCAGCTGCCAGTTTGTCTCACTTGGCTAGTTAGCACCAATTCAAAGTATTTGGCTTGTCTGTTTCACTTGAGTGGTTAAAAGAAAGACACTGAAAAAGAGCTGCAGTGTGACCATTTTCTTGTTTTTTGTTTTGTTTTTTTTTGTTTTTTTTGGGGGGGGGAGCCAGCATCCCTCAACATTACATTTTAAAGTAGCTTAAAGTGCCCTTAACTGCAGAAATACAAGGCACAGTAATAGTGCATATGAAATCATAAATGTCGCTATATACATGTAGCATATATCAGTATTATAAATTAAAATCCATCCTGTTATACACTCTATAGTCCAACAGCTCGCACAATGTAGGATAAAATAATTATGCATGTAACCTACTGGCATTTAAAAAGCCCTTTTCTTGCCTTACTGACACACAAAGTACTTTAGACCACGAGTCACATTGTTAAAAAGCATTCATACAGCACTTCAAGTACTTTATCTGTTTCACATCTCTGGCCAATTTGTAATCTTCAGTTAACCTAACATGTTCACTGTGGGAGAAACCCAGAGTACCCATAACCAGCGCAGGCACAAGGTGCACATGCCAGCTTGGCAAAGAAATGCCCAGCTAAGATTCAAACCAGAAACCTTGCTGTTGGCAGGCAATGGTGTTAGCCACCCCTATGCCATCCTAATAATTCTAAATATTCCAGATATTGCTGTTATTTAACTGAAATTAAATCTAAATTTGGTTAAGGTTACGTTATTTATATCCATATGTAAATTTGCTTTACAGAAAAATGATAGCATTTGGCATCCCTTCACAAACACACACACACACCTATTGAAACCTTTTGTAATTAAACAAAATGAATCAAATCAAAAACAATTCTTATGGAGTTCAGTGACAGCATCAGGGACAAAGCTGCCCTGTCTTTACCCCAGTTAGGCTCTAATATAATGTGTGTGATTAAATGTGATGAAAGACCACTGGGAAAATGTGACTCTATATCAAAACTATGATCACATGATGAAAATATAAAGACATCTAATCGGTTTATTGTGCTGGCTCGAGAGAAGGAAAAAAGAAGGCTTGTGATGCATGTGGTGGGTATCCCTCCCACACTGGAATCCTTAAAGGATTCTGATTTATATTTGGAGCTGTTGCTGGCATTATCAAGAAGTGGCCTGATTTGATTTATATCTCATTAATCCCTCCTTCTCTTTTTCTCTCTTGCACTTTCTCCTTTCTCTCTTTCTCTAGCATACATACCAACATTCCTCTCTCACAGATGCCTCACACTCTGCAATCTTTCATCATCTTTTCTCTTCCATGCAATGTGAAAGCTGAAGCTTCTGTCAGTCACTCTTTACAGAAAAGTTCACAATCAGCAAGCACTCGAGCATTAACTGAGTGTAGAAAGCGTCAGAGGAGTCCACTCTATTTTCCCCACCTTTCAAAGGAATTAATGCATTTGTAAGGAATGAATACAGGAAGTTCATGCTGTCCATAATAAGAAAGCAGAATAAAATAACTCAGTGGCTTGTGCCAACTAGTCACAGACTTATTTTGGGGGGCTTTAGCCCCACTTGAATTTCCTGCAGTGTAACTAAATAATTCAGCCTTTTCTACCCAATTTATAATGTAAAAATATGACAGACTTCAGAATTACAGTAGTCATAAGAAGGGCTAGACTTAAGACCATGTGGAAACTACCACTACCACTACGAAAGTCCCATCCTATCTATTGGAGACATGTTTTTTAAATAAACAAAATATACCATTTTACAGATGGCAGTTAATCTAAAATACTGACCCTGATTTTTATACCCCTTTTTCTCTTGTCATAATTATTTTTATTTAAACAGTTTTATATATTTTTTCTCTGATCTTTGAGGACATTGTGCATTTTTATTTGTTAATTTATTACATAACTTCATTCATTATCTGTATATTAAATAAATTTGTTACAGTTCATGTATATGTAGTGATGGCAGGGCCTGTGAGCAATACAGTAAAGAACTGGTTGTTCTAGTCTTGAAGATTTTCCTTTATGCCCTTGTGCTCCAAACAGACCCATTAACTCCACCTCAGCATCATTTAATTACACTGACCTGATTTTTGCAGGCTCTTTTCTTCTTTTTTCTTTTTTTTATTCCAGTGGTGTCCATCATTTTGACGACTATAAATATACTAATGGTATCTCAGCTTACATTGGCCATTGCCCTATTGTGACAGTATGGTACACCAGGTTATGACCCATGAATAGAACGTGCAATAACGCTGTGAGAAAAGCTGTATTTTGGTCATTTAACATCTCTTGCCTTGTGATAGAAAAAACAGTTCTACAGCAGAGGAGTGGGATGTTAGTAATGTTACACACCATGCAGATCACTAATCCTTGATGGGATTAGAGGAATACCTCTTGGCATGTGCATAAAAGTCCCAACACGTCATTGGCTGTATAGCACACTTAAAACTGATTGAGTCAGGGAGGACTCCAAAACATGCGCAAATAGAAATGTATGAAGCGGCATGGAGAGGCCCAAGAGGCTGATGTATCTCCATCCCTCTGATGAGGGCTGAATTTAAAGTGCTTGTGAAGTTAGCAGTTAGGAGTTAGTCCTGCAAAGGCTCTGTTGATCCTGCACTGTAGGCTTTTGTGCAATTGAATCACACAGGCAGGTAGACAAACATTATTTGCACATCTGGACTGCTTTACTGTCAGAGTATGGATGGCAAGCATCATTTGTCAAATCAGGTCTCATGATTGCTTATACTACTTGTAACAGAGGTACCATCACTGTCTGCCTTAGACAAAGGTTTCTGCTCAATGATGCAGTTCCTCCAAGCGAGCACAGGACTAGAATGGAGCAAGTAGACTGCAGAGGGAGTGCCAGTCTGAGAGCATGGAAGCAAGCATTAGACTCGGGGTGAAAGTCCAGTGGGAAATAAGCGGTCTAGTAACCACTCCACAGGTGGATGCTGCAAAAACTTTTCCATCTTTCATTATTGGCTGCTTGATGAGGCAATAATTTGGAGCAAATACTGCAGAAGCAGCCCTAAGAAGAGCCTGTGTGGACAACAGGGGCACAAAAGAAAATATTCACAACTCCACATAACAGTTTCTGTAAAAGCAAGAAATGAATTCACAAATATTGCAGGTCTGGCTGTTTAATTGTCTCCACTTCTGTTAAGCAGGGTCGCGCTTCAGTATGTCTGCAAGACAAAGAGACAGCTGGCAGTTCATAATCTGTTAGGACAAAAGTTGAAAATGCTTTCTTTTCTTAATCCTATTTTCCTTATCTCTTTTCATCTAATTCCATCACAGCACTATGTAAATCCAATTTTGCTGCTTTCATTGTCAGTGTGCAGATATATTGTTTTGCTCTGTAAATCAACTTGATCTTTTCTACTGCCACAGTTTGGATTCTGTTCTGCTGATTCATTGTTTATCTTTTTATCAAGGTTTGATCTGTTGAAAAGGAGGATGAGTAAATAGCGGAGATACAGGGAGTGAGGAAGTTTTCAGAAGTCTTAACTGAAGCATGTTTTTAGTAGGTCATTATATTCATTCATGGCATTGAAAAGACATTGTTTTCACCTAAAAAGATGTGTATAATAAAGATGTGTATACAAAAATTCAGCTTCATATATTAATATTTTCTTCTTGCAGTGTCAATAGAACATCCAAGCATAAATCTTGTATTAAACCATGTGCTGCACTAAACCCTGTTGTTTTGTGCAAGGTTTTAATTTCGAACAAATTAAAACTGCAACAGTGGAATGTGATTTTCAGCCTGGTGTGTGAGCTCTGTCACATTTGCTCAGTCCCCCTGTATGAAAACAAATTCTTTTTCCACCCCCAGGCTTTGGCTGCTTGGAATTTAAATTTTGCAATTGAAGAATTAATGGAGTCAGTAATCAAGCAATTAATCAGTAGTTACAGTAATAGCCTCCCCATTCTTAAGTGAAGAGCTTTCTATTGGAGATTAGGCTGTGTGTTGAACACACTGTATGCCTACAGAAACTATGAATATTGCATCCCAACAACACTGCAATGTTACTGCATGTCTTCATTCGCAGTGCTTTTCCAATTAACACAACAAGAGAAAATCTTCTGGGGTTTTTTTTTACAAGGAAATTGTGCTTTTCCTTCTAAATAGACAAATTGTCTTGCATAAAACATTTTTGAACACTGTAATTTGTTAATATTCTTTCTAAATTTTGATGTTGACTCAGTGACAATTAACAGAGCTGTTCATTTGTGATTAGTTTCTTTAAATATAAAAGATATTTTACTTAATTAATATATAACACATCTCAAGATAACTCTTATCTCAGAGAGCTCTTTCTGTTATTGTTGAAAGATTGAACCTTGTTGTGTAAAAGACATTGTGTTCCGTTACAAAAATGTTTCACATTTCCTAAGCTATTCATAGCCGAACAACACATATTCCACAGTGGTTCAGTATTTATCGCTGACATTTCACTGGAGGTTGAAAATCTAACAGTATAGTTTACATCTTTTTCTTCATGTTCACATTGATTTTCTGAACATGCTCCAGTTTCCTCCCACATTCAAAAACATTCAGGTCAGGTAGATTAGAGGCTCTATAAATGTTTCCCTTTATCTGTGCTAGCTCTGTGACTCACTTCCGACCTGCCCAGAGTGGTTCCCTGTTTTTCACTTAGATAGTAGTGAGGAAAAAAATGACAATAAAAAAAAACATATACTAATGAACTGTATAATAAGCAAAGCAATGAGAAAGTTGTATGACTCAACATAATAAGAGTGTTGTAATTATTGTATTTGAATTCGTTTTTGAACAATGGTGTTGCAATGTAGTCATTAATAATAAGCCGGTAAAGTCCAGAGATGTTATACTGAACATGAAATTAATCAATATGTCAGCGATGTGTCTTTCAGTGGGTTTATTATTCCACAGAATGGATATGATTATGTTTAACACTAAAACACACACATACATTGATTATAGAAAACCAACAGGGTTTTTTTTATTTTTGTGTGACAGACACACTTGGCTGAGATATTTGACAATGAAGGACATCAGAGCATCAGTGGCATTTATGGCATTTAACTGTACTGATCTTTCACTTATTAAGTAGCTGAATACCCATATTGTATAAAACATGTAAGAAAAAATGTATGAAGTGCTTAGTAAAAAAGAAAAAATATTTTGAATGGTCTAATGGTTTAAGGTAAAATGTCTCAGACTTTAAAAGCCAACTTGGGCCCTGGGAAGACTCAAGTTCCTTGAGTAAAGTTTATTAAAAAAAAGAAAAAAAAATGTAAAGTGTATATTCAGCAGAAAGCAAATAAAGAGAGGCCACTGTTGTAGTGTTGACCTCACTGCTAGTCTACATTTCAGCTGCTTAATGTTCCTGCCTTAACTCACAGTGCTTTTCCAGTTAACATGAAAAGAGAAAATCTTAACCTTAATCTTTTTAAGGAAGTTGTAAATTTAAACAGAGCTTTTAATTTGTGATTTATAAAAAAAAATAAAGAAAATAAACCCAAATGGAGAGGCCACTGTTGTAGTGTTGAACTCATTGCACGTTCTCTAAATCGATATACACACACATATTATATGTGTGTATATATATCTATATATAGATATATATATATAGATATATATAGATATATATATATATAGATATATATTTTCACTTGCTTTCATGCTTTTTGTTTGCTGATTTGTGAGTTGTAATCAGAGGTTTCTAGATATCTTGACTCGATTGAAGGACTAGTGGGTGTTGAGCTTATTATTATTTATGCTCCTCCACACTGAAATATAAATCACAACGCAGCAGTCATGGCTGCTTTTTTTCACTTTTTTTCACTCGTTCCCTTCTTCTGCAAACAAACAGCACAGAAATCATTTGTTTTTTCAGGAATTTGGATTATGTGACTGAGATACAAGGACAAGGACAAATTGTTTTTTCAGGAATTTGGATTATGTGACTGAGATACAAGGACATTGTGCCTGAAAACGCATTTCTATATAAGTTCCCAGTTTGTGTGTGGATGTGGTTAATGGTTGCCACAAGACAGTATACCTTTTTTAAGGCTATCCTTGTGCTAATAATTCGAAATGGCATGGGATAAACTTTAGTATGCATTAGACTTGTTCACACACTTACCTAATGGGTGTCTTCTCTTTTCTCTTTCTCATTTCATTCCAGTGGGCCAAAATCCTCTTTTAAGAGAGTGAAAGACCAGTCAATGAATTATGAATGTTAAACAAGATGACCTCCTCTCAGCAGCAGCAGATGATGCGAGGTCCTAGGTGGAACCGGGCCTTGTCCGACCCTTTGTTTGTTCTGCTCCTGGCCCTCCAGCTGCTGGTGGTCGCAGGACTGGTTCGCGCTCAGACGTGTCCCTCTGTCTGTTCGTGCAGTAACCAGTTCAGCAAAGTCATCTGCACCCGCAGAGGCTTGCGGGATGTTCCTGATGGCATCTCTACCAACACACGCTACCTGAATCTGCAAGAAAATCTTATTCAAGTCATAAAAGTGGACAGCTTCAAACACCTAAGACATCTAGAGATACTACAGCTGAGCAAAAACCACATACGCAAAATTGAGCTTGGGGCCTTCAATGGACTGGCCAGCCTCAATACCTTGGAGCTATTTGATAACCGCCTCACCACCATCCCAAACGGGGCTTTTGAGTACTTGTCCAAACTAAAAGAGCTTTGGCTAAGGAATAACCCCATAGAGAGCATTACCTCCTATGCTTTCAACAGAGTGCCCTCATTACGAAGGCTGGACCTTGGGGAGCTCAAACGGCTCAACTACATATCTGATGGGGCCTTTGAAGGGCTGAGCAATCTGCGCTACTTAAATCTGGGAATGTGCAATCTGAAGGAAATTCCCAATCTTATTCCCCTAGTGAAGCTGGATGAACTGGAAATGTCAGGAAATCAGCTATCTGTCATCCGGCCTGGTTCATTTAAAGGGCTTATACACTTACAAAAGCTGTGGATGATGCATGCCCAGATCCAGACCATAGAAAGGAATGCTTTTGATGACCTGCAATCACTTGTGGAACTCAATCTGGCCCACAATAACCTTACCCTCTTGCCCCATGATCTATTCACTCCTCTACATCACCTGGAGAGAGTGCACTTACACCACAACCCTTGGAATTGTAACTGTGACATCCTCTGGCTAAGCTGGTGGCTTAAGGAGATGGTACCTGCAAACACCAGCTGCTGTGCCCGCTGCAGTTCACCTCCTCACCATAAGGGACGCTACATTGGTGAGCTGGACCAGAATTACTTTCACTGTTATGCTCCTGTTATTGTGGAGCCTCCCACAGACCTAAATGTAACAGAGGGAAGTGCTGCAGAGTTGAAATGCAGAGCCAGCTCTTTAACCTCAGTGAGCTGGATTACACCCAATGGTTCCATCATGACACACGGTGCATACAAGGTCAGAATCTCTGTGCTGAATGATGGCACACTGAACTTTACCAACGTTACCATGCAGGACACAGGTACATATACGTGCATGGTGAGTAATTCTGCAGGTAACACAACAGCGTCTGCCACACTCAATGTTTCCTCTACGGAAAGCAGTTTCAGCTACTTTACTACAGTGACAGTGGAGACAATAGAAACCCCGCATAATGAAGGCTTCACCACTACTGTCCAACAGAAGGTTGGCCCCACACCCTCTGCTGGTACATGGGAGTCTATCTCACCAACCTCTACAACAACCACCACCGTCCGAACCGCACTCTCCACACGTGCCACAGAGAAGACTTATACAATTCCCGTCACAGAGGTGGGTGGTGAGGGATTGCAGAATGGCTTGGATGAGGTAATGAAGACAACCAAGATCATCATTGGCTGCTTTGTTGCAATCACACTCATGGCAGCTGTCATGCTTATTATCTTCTATAAGATGCGCAAACAACACCACCAGCAGAATCACCATGCACCCACACGCACTATTGAGATCATCAATGTGGACGAGGATTGTGTAACTGGAGGCCCAGGCATGGAGGGCCACCTTACTCTGCCTCCTCTTGAGCACGAGCACCTCAACCACTATAACACCTATAAGACTGCATACAACCATGCCTCCACAATCAATTCTATACACAGCTCAGCGCACGAACCTTTGCTAATCCGGGCCAGCTCAAAAGACAATGTACAAGAGACCCAAATCTAATACTTTTGTGAGACATTTTAAAACTGATGAAATTACTTACAGGCATTATTGACAGAACATTACTGACCTTTGGTTGCGAGGACTGCGGCTGACGCTCGGAATAACAGACTTGTGTTTGGCAAATCAGCGACTAGCAATGTTAATTCAGTGACTTTCGGAATTAGAGTATGTCTACTGTTTCAAAAAGTGTCTTTACAAAGCAGAAGTTATTTATTTAAGAAAAAAATGTTGTGGTTAAATCACGAAAACTGTATTCTGCAATTATTTTTTCAACACTTAATTCATGTGGGTTTTTTTCTTCTTTTTTCCTCGCATATCACAAAATTGGTTTACTAATATACTTTCAACTTCTTTCAAAGATGTGTCAAAAAACATGAAACAAAGTATTGTTCCTTTATTGTTCTTTTTTTGGTATAGCTGCCGATTTTCGATCAGATGACACAGTAACCTCATTTTCCCCATTTATCAAGGAATCCTAGAGCACATTAGTGATTTTCTCAGCTGTGGATTAATTGATGAAATCTTTTGTGACCATCTCTAACTGAGATGAATTAAACACTTGTTCATCATTTTGGAGTGAGTGACAGAACTGTCAGTGATGGAATCTGATCATTATTCACCGTTTAATTATCTGTCACATACATTAGCCACTCTGCGCTGTCATCAATAGGCTGAGGACCTGAAAAGAGGGAAATGCATCCATTTCTGCTACTGTAAAAGTTGAAGCTCACTGCTAGAAGGACAGTTTTGTTAAATTAAATACTGTTGATCTATATGTCTTTGTGTTTCTATTGTATATGTAAAATTTAAAATGATCCCTGATCTCAAATTTGTCTTGACAAATCGCATTATTATAGAAAGCATATAATAAATTGCATTAAGAACCATTGAAATTCTGAAGGTCATGCTACAGAAGCAGCATTAACACGTACTTTAGAAAGAACATAATTATGACTGGAGAGGATGGGAATAATGCTTGTACAGATGTACATGACCTCAAATTCTGGCAAACACCCACTGCCTCAGAATATTTCCAGTGTATCATGGCTTCACCTTTACCTTGCAGTGCTGTGTAGTGTTGCATATGAAGATGATTGCTTTGAAGCCCCATTTTCATGCTGGGACCCCTTACCTCATCTGCAGTACTGCAGGAGTGCTGTCAGAAGTAGACTGATGAGCGGAAGAAAGAGCTTAAACCCTTTATACAGCTGTCTGAGCACATTGCCTGTCATCTTTGTGCCATATTTCCACATGGGCAGTGCCTGGCAGTCCCAGATTCACACCCTGCTCCCGCCAACCACAGAACTTGTCCCTGAGTGGCAAGGCTTAGCTGCAAGAGGCTTATGGGGTGAATGTGTGGGATCGGGCATCAACCAGATGTTTGGGTTGCACCTGACTCTCTCCATCGTTAGTGACAACACAATTTACATTTTAATTGATGTGCCTGTGGGCTTTGGATGGGCACAGCTCTGCTGCCATCCATACCCTGGAAAGCATTTCAAAGTCCCAAATGTAATGAATGGTGCCAAGCACCATAAATGCAGTGGTTATGCAGACATTTGAGATGGCACAGGTTTATTTTTAGCAAGTTAACTGTGGTTTTTATTCAACAGAAAAATTTGCAAAAAAAAAGTTAGGCCACTCAAATTCTTAATTCGGTTTGGGTTTTTTTTTTTTTGTTTTTTACACTTGCAGTAATGCAATCCAGAAAGGAATGCCTTTATTAAAGATGATGTCATGTGCTTTCTGTGGATTCACCATGCATATTATTTAAGTAAAAGCTGGTACTCCACTGAGAATTTGAAACATTGTCCTCTATTAGTTCAAAACATGTCTGGAAAAAAATACATGAAAACAGTCCACTGCTGTGGTCACTTTTAGATGAATGGTGGCAATAGGTGTTTTAAGTTCTGAAAGCTATTCAGAATAATGATTTAAGAAGTGAAAGATTTTCTGTGGGCTTTTCTTCAAAATCATTTACATATTTTACAGAAAATATAGCAAAAAACACAGTTTTCCTGTCAAGATAACAAGCAGCAATGTCTATAGGTCTGCACGTTACACCACCTGTTTCACAAACACATGGGCTACCACAGGTAACAATCAAACAAAAAGATCCCACTGTCTACTATACAAGTTTGTATACTATACAAGCCTCATTCAAAACTTCCACAAAGCCAAGCAAAATAAACCAATTTTTACAGAAGTTTTAAAAGAATTCACTCTCATTCAAGTGGTTATGTGTCACTATGAATAAAGGCAAATTAACAAAACGGCTTTAACCGGACATAAGTGCAAACCTTTTACAGCCAATACAGATTTTAGCTTAAATTGAAAAAAAGAATAAAATGCTGCACCCCTTAGCTTAATGCATAGAGTATGGAGATTAAATGAGATACAGTGTTAGTTTGCCTCAGAACAATATGATCTATGCTTGATTCACACCGAGTTTTTATTACCTGGGATACCTGATATATGTATTACAGTTGCACAGATTATATATTTTAATTAATTCATAATCTGTAGTGTAAAAAAACACACACACACACACACACTCCAGCACTCCACACAAACTCACACACACCCTATAATGCAGAGTATATTTAAGAATATTAATTCTATTAAAGTCATTTTATTTTCACAGCTTTTTTTCTCTGCCAGATAAGGAATTATGGAGGTTTAAGATGCGCGCCATTTGAGATGCAAGTGGTTATTGCATGTAGTGTTTCAAGGTGTTTTGATAACCAAGACGTTCTGAATGACGTTCTGAAATCAGAAGTTCTGATGTGCTGTGTACAGCACAGACGTGGGGAATACTGTAGATTCCTAAATAAAATGAGGTCACCGGGTAATATTAGTCCAGATTTAATGAATGATTCCCCTTAATTTTTTTTCAACAACTGGACAGGATTCACCCCATAATTGCCCTTATGTGGAGACTGGCACATTTGTAAACCATATTGTGCGTGTGTGTGTGTGTGTGTGTGTGTGTGTGTGTGTGTGTGTGTGTGTGTGTGTCATTCTCTGTTTCAGTTCATACTGGCAGGCAGGGGATCACGATTCTCCTCAGTTTATGTTGAGAGTGTAACCATCTTTCCCTTCTGCCTTTAGTTGGAGGTAAACTGTCTGAAAATTTCAATGGTAACTTTGTTGCATTTTAGTCAAGCTGTCTCATGTGTGTAAGATATCTAAAATATTTTTGTCAATATTCCTTTTTTTCACATCCTTTTCTTTTTCTGAGAAGGAATGCTGTTCTAGTGGTAGATTTATATAAAATACATTTTGAGAATAAAATATAACAAAAACAAAAATTTTTAAATTTTGATTTTACATGTGCCAACAATCTGTTCAAAAACTGAAAAAAAAAAAAAGATAAATATGTTGTAAAAGAATAAGAGATCGATTTTCATGTAAGCATTCTTTCATGACCTTTAAAAGATACGGAGATCGATTATAGAGACCAGTTTGTAGTTCATACACAAAATATGGTTCAAATAAACTATTGTTGTTTTTCTGTATTGTCTGATCCTTGTTTTCAACCTCTGAATTTATTACAGATATCATAGTTGATGTGAATATTTACCTTTTTTCGTCATCAGGAAAAAAAAATTATGCATACATAGTTGTCCAGGAAAAACTCACAGGGCTAAATATACAAAATCATATATAAAATTTCTCACATCCTGTCAGTAATGTCTGAGGGAAAAAAGGAATTTCAAAGACAAAGCAAACAAACTTTTGGTAAATATCAGTGTTCTTTAGTCCTAGTTAGTTCTCAGCCATGGTACTAGCTTGCATGCTACATAAACAGGATTGATAATTAAATTTATATAATTTATTTGGCACTGGATTACTTAGTAGCTTAACATTACAAACTAAACAAATGGAGAACTAATAAAACCATATTAGTGAAAAAATATCTTATCTAAAGCAAAGCACAAGGCAAACACGATGATTGTATTTTTCTAATTTAATTCTCCATTATCTGCATCCACGGGACATTGTTCCAGTTGATAATCAGCCAAGTAAAGTCAGATTCTGAATCTTGATATGACTGATGGAAAGTCATATGAGGAAGTGAAAACTAATAGTCATAAATTGTTAACAAATGAAATAGCTACAACATCAAGCTGGGGCTTTCGAGCAGTTTTGCTGAGAACAAGAACATCCAATGTTATTTAAAAAATAAAAAAATAAAAAAAATAAATAAATGCATCAGACTCTTGCTTGCTATTTTTGGATAGATGAAGATGCCGCTGATTGATTACAGTGAAGGACCTGGGCTAGATTCAACCCCAAACTTCCATGGTAAGGATCAGGCCCAACTGAAATGTGTGGCCGTAAAAACAAACGATAACTTAGAGGAATGTTTTTTGATTCTAAGATATAAATAGCACAATAGATTCCAGCCAGGTATGAGTAAAGGAACCACAAATTGGCAGTCAAAAAAGCAGACAAAAAAATGGAAGATTCACAATAATTGAAGAATTTACATAATGCAGTAATGGCATAATGTCATTAAAAATATTTGCTATTTGCACCCAAGACTTCCAACTTAATAGAAAAATGAAAACGTCTGTGTCCTGTGGAAGTCCAAATCTATTTAAATTAATATATGAGAAATAAGCAACTAAACTGCATGAAAACTATCAATCTGAACCTTTAAAATAAATCTGTAATCATAATTGGAAACTGCTAAATGGAATTGTTCCAAAACATGTTTTTACCCCAAAGTGAAAATGTGGTTGTTGCATTATTCTCAAAAATAACATATTTCAATTTATTTACTTTTTATTTATGAGTCTGCTTTTCACGGATGATGTGGTTCTGTTGGCTTCATCGGGTGAAGGCCTCCAGCTCGCACTGGAACGGCCGAGTGTGAAGCAGCAGGAATGAGGATCAGCACCTCCAAAGCTGAGGCCATGGTTCTCAGCCGGAAAAGGGTGGAGTGCACACTCTGGGTCGGGGATGAGTTCCTGCCCCAAGTGGAGGAGTTCAAGTATCTCGGGGTCTTGTTCGCGAATGATGGGAGAAGGGAGCCGGAGATCGACAGACGGATTGGTGCGGTGGCTGCAGGGATGCGGACGCTGCACCGGTCCGTCGTGGTGAAGAGGGAGCTGAGTGTAAAAGCGAAGCTCTCAATTTACCGGTTGAGCTACGTCCCTACCCTCACCTATGGCCACGAGCTGTGGGTAGTGACCGAAAGAACGAGATCGCGGCTACAAGCAGCGGAAATGAGCTTCTGGCTGGCCTCTCCCTTAGAGATATAAGTTCGGCCATCCGGGAGGGGCTCAGAGTAGAGCCGCTGCTACTCCACATCGAAAGGAGCCAGCTGAGGTGGTTCGGGCATCTGACAAGGATGCCTCCTGGGGTTGGTGTTCCGGGCATGTCCCACCGGGAGGAGGCCCCGGGGCAGACCCAGGACACGCTGGAGAGATTATATCTCTCGGCTGGCCTGGGAACGCCTTGGTGTTCCCCCAGATAAGCTGGAGGAGGTGGCTGGGGAGAGGGAGGTCTGGGCTTCTCTGCTTAGGCTGCTGCCCCCACGATCCGGCCCCGGATGAAGATGGATGGATGGATACTTTTTATTTATTTTAAAGGTTGAATATACAACCTTTCCACTTCTGTGGAACTTTCTTATTAATCAGTCTTCTTCTTGAGGAACCATTTCAATTGTAGTGCCAAGTGATCTTCTCTGGAAAGTGTGTGATAAATTGGTTTTCATAATGGTTGCCTATTGAAAACATAACCCAGGGCCTTTTCCACTGGCTCCTTACTAATGCACCATTAAACTCCTCTTTTTCTTATTTATTCTGTTCCTAAGGCTCAGATGAATTAATGGATGCTTTCTGACAGTGCATTGCTTGGTATGTTACTGGCATTTTTTTGTTTGTTTTGTTTTGTTTTTTTTATAATGTAATATGTCAGCATTCATATAAAACTGTGAAGAAAAATATGTCACTACAAGAAATGTTTAAAGAGGACCTATTATGCTCATTTTCAGCTCAGTATTTATGTTCTTGGACTCTACACAAGTAGTTGTTCATGATTCACAGCATAAAAAAATAATAATAATGACAATATTTTATTCTGGATCCTGATGCAGTCCCTGGGTGTTTCCACAATTCAAAACAAGCTGCTTCATTTTCTGTGTCTTTAAGATCCCCCAAAGCTTAGCACCACCCAACTCCTCTTGCCAGTATGGAAATTGCCATGACAAATAAACTGGCATTTTCTCCAGTCATTCCCTTTATGTTTGTGTACAAATGTTATCCAGATGGGACATTTCTGTTCACTAAATATTACAGTCATTACATGATAACTGAGAGACACACTGGTGGCTTTAGTGTTTTAGTCACAATGTCTCTATATGTGAGACATGTTATGCTACAGACTTTTCTAGACTGTAGCACATACATTTTATAAGATGAACTACTAATCAGTAACAAAGTGTCCATATATTTGTTGTTGGGGTGTTCTCTATATAAACCTGAAGTCTCTATAGAACAGCTGAATATGCAGAAGGACAAAAAACATTGTTCACTTTCAGGTCACAAGCCATCCCAGTTACTATGTTATTGTACCACATGCATGTATATGCGCATCAGTTTTTAATATTAATAGAACATTGGAATATTCAGGCATTAACTAACACACTAACTTTTATTTGTTACAGATTCAACAGAGAGAAGTTGCTTGCAGTGTGCAAATTGCTGCGAAAAAGAAGCTAATTTCAGTTAATTTCTGCTCTGTTTCATGAAACCAGTGTTGCTGAGGAACAATAAGTGAGGCTTGTCTCTAAACACACAGCATGAGGACTAAATGAAGAGTTTTATGACACAGCCAAAGTTTTAGCACTGAAATAACTTGCCAATTACAAACACGTTCTGACAACATCTCTCTCCTGAAAATAAATTCTCCTTGTACCGACTGTCACAACCGCAGCAGGGATAATCTGTGCTTTTTTCAACATTAGTTTTTGCAATTTGCAGTAAATTGTGTTCCACTGATTTTGTAATTCACATTTGTGTGACTCATCTCAATATTCTTCTGCTGAAAGTTCTACTGAAATATATATAGCATAAGGCCAACTGTAAAAATACTCCTGTTCACAACTGTCAGTCACAAACTGACACTGAGCCTCTTTAATAAATCCAGTAATTTTTTTTCTTATGTCAAGAGAAGGTTTTCGGCTGCTGACATTAGTAAAACTGGCCCTAAAAGTTCCTTCTTTTTTATCAAATTCTGTTAAGAAATATACTCTTTTTTTTTTTTTTTTGCCTGTCCCATTTGGTTCTTTAGCCATCAGAATTGTTGTCTGAAGACCAACAAGGATACCCAATGGATTTACTTTGCCAAATGGATCATCGTGGCATTGCCGTATTGGTCCATTTGGTCGATTTTTGTTTTTATTATTTATTATTTTTTATTTTCAGATGTTACAGACGGGACAGACATGAGTGAGGGATAGGAAAGGGAGAAAGAAAGAGGAAGGAAAGGAAAAACAGAAAGGGAGAGGGACAGTGAGAAAGGGGGGGAGAAAAAAAATAAAAATCTCCTGGATCACCTGTTGAGAGAAGAATAGAAAACAAGCAAATAAAAAAAACAAAGCAACATACTAAACGCAACACCATCGCATTAATCTAGCTAAGTGTAAACAGCAGTAAATACTAAATATTCAATGTTGTTGTGCAGCACGCAGGACAGATGTGCTTCGGAGTAGCAGTCAAGAAAGGTGTAATTTGGGTCTACGAGCAGTGAACACCCGTGTGCATACCTGTGTGGATCAGCGCGCTTGTATTCCAAAGGTTTCTCCATGTAACAATCTGCTAGGGAGTGTGGGGGGGCCACAGCCCCGTCCTCCGGGGTGTGAAGCGGGTATGGAGGAGATCAAAACTCCAGACATCCAGAGGCCCCCAGAACACAAGAGACCATGGAAGACCAACAGAGGGGCAGCCGCGCCACTGTTCCAGTAAGAGCTGAGGAGAGTCCCAGATGAGGGTTCACTCAGCAGCCGCGGAGCAGAAGCCAGGGGGAGTTGCAGTGACGCGCCCATGAGCTCCGCCGGCCCCCAGCTGTGCCTGAGTGACCGAGCCCCAGGCCGAGAGGCCGGGGGCACCCCACCTCCGAAGGGGCCCAAGCGAGCCCCAGGCTCCAGGCCCCGATAAGCGGCCGCCAAGGAGTGAGCCGGTGTGTACCTGGACGCCCACCCCCAGACACAAAGAACCACCAACGCACCGACACCTGAGGGAGTCCGCCACTGGCAGGGGAAGTGGTGGTGGGCGGAGATAGGCCTCCAAACCTTGGAGGGCCTGAGGTGTCCCCAGAGAGGTGGCGTCTGATACCCAACCTGACATATAGACACAGACATACAGGCACACACAGACACAAACATCCATCCCCCCCCCCCCCCCCCCCCCCCCCCCCCCCTCATGCTCTCATATGCACTCACTCCACACTCAACCAACGTGGAGACAGACATAAAGAGACGCTGTACACACGATCACACTCCCCAAGCGTACTCTACAAACCGGGTCTAGGTACCCTTGCCCCTGGAGGGGGGAACTGCACCCAGACCCAGGTGGTGTTACCCTTTTCCCTGCGGTGGGGAGAGGCAGACCACCCCGACTCCGTAGCAGCAGGGAGGCCCCACACCCCAGACCGCAGTCGGACGGCCAACTCCTCCTACTAGCCCTCCCGCTCCAGCAGGCCGCAGAGAACGGGGGTGGGAGAAGACTCCAAACCTCACTCCACCCGCTCATTGTAGTGTTGATGCATGTGTGTTCTAAGGTGCAATCCAGTAATCCAGTAATTTTTTTTCTTATGTCAAGAGAAGGTTTTCGGCTGCTGACATTAGTAAAACTGGCCCTAAAAGTTCCTTCTTTTTTATCAAATTCTGTTAAGAAATATACTCTAAAACACTTCTTCAGTAAAGACTCAGAGAAGAGAAACACACAGAACTTCTTGCTAGCAAGGGCAGCCTCCAGACTGAGACTCGCACTAAGAAACTGCCCTGGTCTTTATTTATACTTCAGTGAGTGTTTGTTCCTTACATTGGAATGTGTGTGTGTGTGTGTGTGTGTGTGTGTGTGTGTGTGTGTGTGTGTGTGTGTGTGTGTGTGTTCAGTCAGAGTGTGGCCCCATAACCGACTTCCCTTAACCTGCTGGTCTGGAAAATCCAACAGTTCATCTATATGTAAAAACGCACTTAAACTAAAACTGACATAGCTACGTTAATCCTACCGTAAAACAATAAGACAAGGTACGACCTCTCTCATGCTCCTAGGATGTGGGGGTGAACACCCTAGAATGTTACAGACCTCCTAGGATGAGACATTCTTTCAATATGCCACCAACTATATACTTCTACACACAAATGATTACATGCAGCATTCTACCATATGCAAACTTACTGTATATCATTAAAAGATTATACTGACTACTAAGTACAATTTTCTTATTAACAAATTCCATCATTTGTAATGAAGAAAAAATTTTCACAGACTCTTCTCGTTTATGTGTCCTCTGTAAAACAATGGGGTTAGAACACATCGTGGCAAAGTAATATGCACATTTTGTAGTCCATCTTCTGTCGCTGATTGTAATGTAATGACTGTAGTTTCAGCAGGGTGGACAGCTGGCGTCACATTGTTAAGGAGAGACAAATGTAATGCTGTTCCAATTCTGAGCGCATGGTCCTTCTAAAGTCCTTAGCAATACTCCTACCCACTCTTCATTGACCTCGATGAGGCCAGGAATAGGAGATAGGAGGTACTTTTTTGAATGCGCCCTAGGTTTGGCCTGTTTACCAGGTTATCTGGGGGAACCTGCACGACACAGCTGGTCTTCTTTTACTGACATTGACAAAGAAGATGATAATTAGGTGTGCACAGCTGAAGAACATGAAATCCAAAGCTTCACCCAAATGGGAGAAAAGTGCATGGAGGATAATTGACTTGGAGGAAAGAGAGAAACTAAAGCAAACCGACAGCCATTATGGCAAAATTATTTCAGGAGAGGGGGTTTACTATGCTTCATCTAACTAACAATGCAGTAAACCAACTGCCCAGTTGCATATACAGTACAGCAAACACAGGTGACCTGCCATGTGACCAGCCAAACTCATTCTCTCTGCCTTTCTCTCTTTTTTCTCTTAAAACCATATATATGCATTAACCACAGATGGAATAATGGTAAAGCTTCTTTCTGTGTGGGTGATCACAGGAGGTGGTGTTGCCTGATGCAGTATTCTCCGTCTGTGTTCCCGTGGAAACTGTGATAGTAGGATGCACTGAATGACTGACCCTCTTTAGCATGTCAAAAGATAGCTATGCACAATAATCACAAGTCACAATCATTTTTACATGAGTAGGTTTTCTTGGTATACATGATATGATCAGCTGACCCGCTCCTCTTTGTGGATTTGCACAAATGAATTCAAGATGTCGGCAGATTTTTCACATGTTTTTTGGCTGATACCATCCTCTACACTGCCACAATACTGTATACTGTCTTTATATTAGACTGTATACAGTTGGTATAAAGGTGTGACAAGCTAACCTTTGCATCCCATACAAACTACAAAGTATTTTCTGGTAATATTTGAATAACACAAAGTTAGTATACCTTAGTTTGTTTTTGCAGGAATATCTAATATATGATTAAAATTATGACATCACATCACATTTAAGGTTTACATTTTTTAAAGTTTATCAGGCATCACTGAGCATCCTTACCTTTAAATCTAACTTCTCTTCTCAACATGTCCTGTCTTTTCTTACATTTTTAACTGAGTGAATTTATCTCACACTCTTTTCTCTCCCTGTGAAATACAGCATCTGAACCTTTAGCTAACAACACACTATGTGACAAACTGCACACAGACAGTTTGTGTGTTTGCTGATGTTTGTTGAGCTGCTAGAAACATTGAATTTGAAATTACCTGCCACTTAAAATAACCAGAAAAACCCAAAACAAAACATTGCTCTCTTCATGCTTCCTCTTCTTCTGTCACGCTACCTAGATTCTGAATTACTGCAACTACAACTTGCGGACACCTGCACTTCTTCAGCTTAATTTAACCCTAGATTATAAACGATACATGAACCTAAAGTAATGAGTCTGTTCTCAAAATGAAAGGCGTAGAAGCTACAGAAATGTGTTTTAAAATGTAGGGAGTAAAATTAAAAAGTTGTTGGTCATCTATATCACACTTAAAGTCAATTGATAATTGTATTATTATTATGTGATTGAACGTTTGCAGCTAGCTCCTTTATTCTGTCATATACATTACATACAATATAAAAATTAAATAAATAATTAATAACATGCTTTTCTGTTATACATTTTGTAGTTTTTTTGGGGGGGAAAGCAATTTGCTATTGGTTGTATGGTATTATAGCAAGTGGTTATGTTTTGCATTACTGACCAACTCACTGACTTGTCTGCTTACAGCCCTCAGGGGCAACTATCAGTTTTGGGCATGTTTGTCACCAGTGTCAAGCTTTTATGAAAAATAATTGAACTTTTTCTTTTATTCTTCACATTTACTGATGATACTGTACCTTCATCTTTTAGTTACATGCATACACCTTGGTTATTGGAAATGCCTAATCAGACAATCACATGGCAGCAACTATATTTACATGACAACATTATCGCCACCCGCTACACTTCAAACATCAGAATGGAGAAAGTCATTTAAGTAACTTAGAATGTGGCATAGTGTTTGTTGCCAGACGGGCTAACAGATCTTCTGGGATTTTTGTGCACAACCATTTCTAGGGTTTTATAGAGAATGTCCTGAAAAAGATGATCTATCCAATGAGTGTCAGTTGTCTAGGTGAAAAACACCTTGCTAATGTCAGTGGTCAGAGGAGAATGACCAGATAGCTTTGAGCTAATAGGGAGTAACCTAAAATAATTACCAGCCAAGGTATGCAGAAGAGCTTCTCTGGTCGCTATGGTAGAGCGTAAACATTTCTTTCAAAATAAGACACACAACTACAACATGGGAAAAGACCCAGGGAAACCGGAGCTTCAACTCTCGTGGCCTGGTACCAAATGACTCGATTGGGGACCGCTGCAATAGAGCAGCAGCTTTGGGATGTCCCAGAACAGGACATTTAAATAAAATCTGCAGGAACTGTGTGATGCTATCACAACAGTATGGACCAACATCTCTAAAAATCTTTCCAGCGCCTTGGTAGTTAAAATAAATAAATTCAAGGATGTGGAAAGAGAAAATGAAAAGTAGTTTTCAATGTGAGGTGTAATGAAACAGCCTTGTGCTGTCAGCCATTTAATTTTATTCCACTAAGCTAACATACCCAACATACTAATAGAGAAAGGAGCCCTGTAGGCCATCTGCTTCGAAAACACATTGCTGCCTTGCTTGTCAAACCACAATCATTTTTGGCCAGGGACAGAATGTTCCTCTTGCAAGACTATTTGCTGGGTAAGTAAAGCAATGCATTAAAGTAACAGGTAGTTACCATATAATAGTAGTTAATACGAGTGACTGCATAATACTGCTTTAACACTTCTGGCTACCTGAATTGGTGGAGCTTATGAAAATCGTACTTTTACCTTAGTTTTGATCTCTGCTATTGCTGAGAAAAACATCTGGCCTGCACTTTAAACATGATCTTTCCTCATTAAAGATCCTTTACTCTTACCATTCTTGTATTCTCACCACAGCTAACAAATCACATATTAATCTCCATTTGATATTTTGTAATTTTGCTGCATTTTCTAATGTTCTGCTTGTTGACTAATAGGGGTGCTTATCATTGTGCATTGTTCAGTTTATCACTAAACGCTCTAAATTTGTACATATAAATTACATCTCTAAATTACAAACAACCTACTTTTATAAACTCCTGTTTTATAAAAGTGAGCTTGCTGCAAGCACATATTTGAAGGTCAGGTCTTAAGAGGGAAAAATCCTCCTAACTGTGCCAATTCATTAATCTAAAGCTCAATGCAGGAACAAAATGTATTTGGATGATGAATGTCCAGATCAAAGGCTTTTGCTCCCCCAAAGGCATGAAATTACACAGAAGTAAAGCTCTGGCTCTTTTTATGAATTTAATTCGTGATACTAGACCAGGTAATTTTTTTTCAGATTTATATTGTAGTGTTTTAACGATGCTTGATACACAGATTTTTCTGAAGAAGCCAAAAGCATGGGTAGAACACATGACATCAATTAATTAATAATAAGCACTATAAAAAATAACAAACAGAAACAGCCCAAATAGTAAGACATGGCATATGAAGAATTACACTGAAGCAGACATGGAACTAACAAGTATGTAATGAGTGTATGGTGGAAATCTGGTTATGTATGATCTTAATTGTCAGTTTTAAATGAAATATTGTTGTGGTGTTTTAACATATAATAGACCTTTGTGCCATCTCACCCTTTTCTTTTTCAATTTTGTTGAGTCAGAAGACCCTGACTCTGAAGTAAGAACGTTGGAGAAAGTGTGCAATGCTTACAAACTGGGACACTTTAAAACATTTTAAACCAGACATACCAATTCATCTTTCTTTGAGACTTTGACAGAAGACACAAATTAATCTCATAAAATTCAGATTAAAATATATAATACCAGCAAAGAAAGACAAGTAGCATACATATCATCAATCTATCTATCCTTTGTGTTTCCTTCTATTTGATAGAGTTGGATGTCTCGAGACATTTACGTGGTCTTGGTCTTGCCTTGGTCTCGGATCCCTCAGTCTTGCTTTCTCAGATTGACATAGTGTTCGGGAGATTTGGAGTCAACCATCGGCAGGGGTTTACTGGGCTTAAGCTCGGGTCATTTTATCAGAAGCCCGGGGACTTCTGGAGTGTAATTTGTTTTATAGTTAGATGCCTGACTGACAACTGTATAAAACAAAAACTACACACAATATTTGATGCACATAGCGCACAGTCGTAAATCCCCCCTAATTTTGGTATAATCTGAGCTCAGGCACTAGGCGACTGAGCACAGCACATACGCATGTGAGCGCCTGCGAGTTTGCTGTAGGAGAAGCGCAGCCAGGCAGACAGAGGAGGGCTTAAGTTTGACCAGGTACCAAAGCAAATCTTTCATACTGTACAAATAATGTAAATATGACGGTGTATCACAAAAGATTGATATCAAACTGATCACAACAAATGGAATGAAAAGCCGAATAACAATGTTGTTTTTTTAAAGAGTCTTAGCTTACATGTGTGTGAATGGGTGGATGACTGGATATGTAAAGCGGTTTGGGGTCCTTAGGGACTAGTAAAGCGCTATATAAATACAGGCCATTTACAGGCCAGGGCATGTGTTTATTTCATATTTTCAGTTGTTACCCTCCACGGCTAAACAAAGCACTCTTAATCGGTTTCAGTTATGTACTGATGAACACAACAATGGACATAAGGGGCTTGTCTGTGAAGGTTCTCAGTCATCCAGGTCATCGTAGTCAAAGGAGCTTGCAAAGAAAAGCGTCTGGACTTCTTTAAGTTGCTTGAAGACGTTTCACCTCTCATCCGATAAGCTTCTTCAGTTCTAAGGTCAAATGGTGGAGAGTCCCACATATAAGCCTATTGGGAGTAACCCCCCACAGAGGGACAAAAGGACCCCCTGATGATCCTCTAATCGCCTGAGCCAAGGTGTGAAATTGGGTGTGGGTCCCAATCAGCCAGAGTTTCGGGTGAGTTCATTGTGAAACCTGGCCCCACCTTATCATGCAAATTCCTGAGATCAGATGGCCCAGGATGTGAGTGGGCATTAAGGCGTCTGGGAAGGGATCTCAAAACTGGATTATAGATGGCAGAGAGTTGGTGTCGTAAACCCCCGCCTCTGTTCAAAGATGGTCGCTCACAGTGGACATAGATGGCTTCTTTCACTCCTCTTTCAAACCATCTGTCCTCTCTGTCCAAAATGTGAACATTGGCATCCTCGAAAGAGTGTCCTATATGGGCTCAAAATGTGGTCATAAATATTTTGTACTTGTAAAAAAGATTTGTATGTGTAAAAAAGATTTGTATGTGTAAAAAAGATTTGTGTGTGCGTAAAAAAGATTTGTATGTGTAAAAAGAATTTGTGTGTGCGTAAAAAAGATTTGTATGTGTAAAAAATATTTGTATGTGTAAAAAGAATTTGTGTGTGCGTAAAAAAGATTTGTGTGTGCGTAAAAAAGATTTGTATGTGTAAAAAAGATTTGTGTGTGCGTAAAAAAGATTTGTGTGTGGACTTAGAAAAAAAAACCCTGCAAGTTACAAGTACGGATTTTTGACCCTATTTTTCTTCCCTTCATCTGATTGGTCAATGTCATGTCAATCACAAATGTAACAATCCAATCAGAGAACAGATGGGTTTGGCTGTCGAGGGGCGCTTTTTTTGAACTGCAGGTCTTTGAAGGGAATAAATGCCCTTTTACATGCCAACCCAGCGTTTTCCTTCATCACCACGAAGGAAAACAGTCTGTGGTCGTCCGAGTTTGGTGATTTTTATGTCACAGGTCTATGTGTTTAATACAGGGACTTCCACAGCCTTTTCAACAGCGCTGCGGACCGCGGGGTGGGGGCGGGCAGTGTTTTGGAAATGACAGTCTTTATTACAAAGCTTTCTTCGTTATGAATTAGCATACATGTTTTTATTGAACATTTGAAGAACTAGCAAAAAAAACAAACTCTTGTAGAGGACATAAAGTCAGAGATAAAAACGACAAGGAGCAGGTGCATCTAGTACAGGTAGAGCTGCTGCAAAAACCCACAGAGCCCAGCAGCCAGCGTAACAAATTCTGGATCCTTTGCTTTTAGTTAGCATTAGCAGCACATCCTGCGTCCGATGTGAAAGGACTTTTATGCTGTGCACTGTGACTCACAGCAATGGTCCTGGGTCAGCCCTGACTTTTTTTTAAACTAATCCTAAAGCAATAATGTTATTTCTAACCACTGATATACCACAACCTTTTCCTTTCAACAGCTACTGAAAGTTAGGGGACCTAGCTGCTATCGGATATTTATATAGCGATCCTCCAGCTTCAAACGGTATCACCCTTCAAGGACCTGCAGTTCAAAAAAGCGCCCCTCCGACAGCCAAACCCATCTGTTCTCTGATTGGATTGTTACATTTGTGATTGACATGACACTGACCAATCAGATGAAGGGAAGAAAAATAGGGTCAAAAATCCGTACTTGTAACTTGCAGAGGGTTTTTTTCTAAGTCCACACACAAATCTTTTTTACGCACACACAAATCTTTTTTACACATACAAATCTTTTTTACGCACACACAAATCTTTTTTACACATACAAATCTTTTTTACACACACACAAATCTTTTTTACACATACACAAATTCTTTTTACACATACAAATCTTTTTTACGCACACACAAATCTTTTTTACACATACAAATCTTTTTTACACATACAAAATATTTATGACCACATTTTGAGCCCATAGTCCTTTATCCTTAAGATGCAGATGGACTGCTGAGTCTTGTCCTGTGGAGGTGGCTCTTCTGTGTTGTGCCATGCGCTTGTGAAGTGGCTGTTTGGTCTCTCCAATGTAGAGGTCTGTCCCTCTGTGGGGGGATACTCCCACTAGGTTTATATTTGGGACTCTCCACCATTTGACCTTAGAACTGAAGAAGCTTCTCGGATGAGAGGTGAAACGTCTTCAAGTAACTTAAAGAAGTCCAGACGCTTTTCTTTGCAAGCTCCTTTGACATAAGGGGCTTCTTTCACAGAAAAAACTCATACACATACACTTTAGGGAAAAAACATAAAAACATTTTTTTTTACTGTTAAACATCAATTTAGAGTAAACTTTTTTGTTTTAGATAAACAGATATTGAAATATCTTTTGAATTAGTCAAATGTCAGAATAAAGAGAGAGAGGGCTGTCTATTTTTTATCACTTTCATCAAATTTAGGAGTACATATACACTAAGTTTATTGTTAAGTAATAATAAAACTCCAGACGATTCCATTCTGAGCTTAAGAAGCCTCTGATAGGTTAGACTAGTAGAGTCAATTTGAGTAAACTGGTGGCACACCTGTGGATGCATATAAGGCACCCCCAAAACACAGAGTCTGTTTCTTTGACATTTGAAAATCAAAAGATATCAACCAAAACCTCCATAAGTGTGGCTCAATTTTGAATACAATTTGGGTGCCATTTGCAATTAAGAAATACATACAATGTCTCTCTTTACTCTTAAATTTAACAAATATGTCTTTTTTTATTTATCAATCTAAAAAAATAAACATTTAGTCTGATTTGATGTTACTATTAAAAAAGTGTTTGTGTTTTTATCTGAAGAGTATGTAAATATCTGGTTTCAACTGTATATTTGATGATGTTGGTGTTTGGCTTGCTTGTCAGCACAAAGAGGGAGAGAGAGGAACAGAGTGGGAGATGGAGAGGAGAATGAGGACAGAACAGAGATGGAACAAGAGCCAGGTGAGACACACATGTTAGTCAAACGGTTGTTTGCCAAAACTCATCAGAACATGTATCTAGTACCTAGTGTATCTTTTTAGATACCATTTGTTACTTTTCAAATTCTATATTTATTAAGTTTTGCAGGCTTGTTTGCGCAACAAGGCTAAATAATTATATAAACTTTTCTGAATCTAAATAGTGTACTTTGGTAGAATTAAAAAATAAGTGTAGTGCAGGTCTATGATGAATTTTAGTGCTACTATCATCTAATTTTGATTCTGGTTCTGTCTTGGTTAAGTTTTGAACTGATTTTGAACTCTTGTAGTCCTGTTTTAATTCCCGATCAGTTCTGGGTCTGGTTGAATTGGGGTTTAGTCCTTGTGTCTAGATACAGCCCTGATTTTGTTCTGCCTTGCTGCTTAATTAAAAAACTACTTTAAGGTGTCCTGCATATGTGATATATATATATTTTTTTCCTATATGAAGTCATTCTTTTTTGAACAAAACTCAAAACACAGCCTAATAAATCTTTCAGTAATTTCTGCCGTGCTTAGAGACTGCTTTGTAGTGAATCAGAAGAGTCGACACCCATTGAGTGAAAGCTGGCTCCTCACTTAATTTCCTTTCGCTGCTCAGCTCTCACACAGTGGCTCAGCTGTGCTCCAATCCCCCCATATTGTGCCCAATCACATGCGAGGATATAGGATAATATCATTATGTGAAAAACAGAGAGGGTGAGAGACGCGACAGTCAAGTGGAGCATGTGTCTGTCCTCTCAGTAAGTGAGTGAGACAGTAGACAGCGTTGAGGAGGGCTGTGCGAGTGCATCGCAAAACCACATAAATATGCCTGACACCTGTAAACGAAGCAGCATCTGGATGCAATTTAAAGACTTTTTTGTCTTGGTCTCGATACCCTCTGGTCTTGGTCTTGTCTTGGTCTCAGTTTAGGCGGTCTTGACTACAAGTCTACTATCTGCAGAGGTGGGACCAAGTCATTGTTTTGCAAGTCTCAAGTAAGTCTCAAGTCTTTATCCTCAAGTCTCAAGTCAAGTCTCAAGTAATGTCAGGCAAGTCAGAGTCGAGTCTCAAGTCACTGGTGTAAAAGTCCGAGTCAAGTCACAAGTCTGAAACTTTGAATTTCAAGTCCTTTCGAGTCTTTAAAAAAAAAAAAAAACGAAAAAATAATGTTGCAGTTATGCTAAATGTAAATATTAGACCATGTAATTTTAAAATCTGTGTTTTTCTCAACACATGACAAAATAGTGAACTTAGAAAATATACACAAATTGTGAAATTGCACCTCTTTAAAATGCAGCTCAATTAAACCTAGCTCCTAGAATAATTTTCACCGACAGTTCTGTGATAAGCTGCATGTTATTCTTGGATGTGGTTGTAGGACCAGCTTTAAAATCGCATGACAAAAATATCATACACATTAAAAAAAACTGCATCACCAACGTAGCCTGGAAAACATTTGCTAGTTAGATGAAGTCAGCTATCTCATCGTAGCATATTTATATGCATATTTATAATCATACGGCTCTTGGAGTGAGTGCATACACTCGTGAAGTTTAGTAACTTCAGGTCACTGCAACAAGCCCAGGTACAGTTTACCGACGGATGGGTGCAGGACCTTGAAATGTACCGTGTAGAACGAAAGACCATCGTACGTATCATAAGTTTACCACTCTCACAAATCGTCTTCATAAATACACATTCCTTAACCGTTTATTAATAGGACCTTTGAGCTCAACGGTAATTAATTAGCAGTGGAAATAATTTCTGGTACGCATCACAGAAATGTAGCAGTGACAATAAGACTGTATGCTGTAATCGCACTGGGCAATTAGTGATACAAACCTGTTTTATCCTGTGAATAAAAGTATATGTTTTTGTCAATGTACCATAATAACAGAAGCGAAACGCAATATTGTGTCAGGACAATTCACTATTTATGCACAATAAATAAAGGAGCATAGCGCGACAATTTCTGTTCAGCGCCAGACTTGCTTGTAACCTATATCACCAATTATGTTATGAAAATGACGCATTAACTACTAAAAAACACTGACCTTCGTGTAAATGCTTGGAGCAGACTAACCTGTGAGCTGGAGTGTTCTGGGACGTTATATTTGGTCTTTGAATGGCTGCAATCCAGGCCATCCGTCGCCTCTTTGTTACTTCGGAAACATGGCTCGAACAATTTCTCTTCAACGAGGTAATCCGATAACAACCGATCTCTTTACCCGTCGGCTTCCCGTGGCTGTCATGCGACCGGCTATTGCAGTTAATAATACAACGGCTTCTTGACATTTTTGTGTTTCTTTTTATCGCTGTGTAACTGATTTCAATTGAAAGCCTGCGTGCGCTAGTACCGCTTGCCACGAGTTCCCAGAATCCTTTGCGGTTCTACCCGTGAATGACGTCACATTTTCAATCTCTATATAATATGCATGTTAAATTTTATATTTGGGGTAAAATATCAAGTCTTTTCAAGTAAACCGGTTCAAGTCCAATTCAAGTCCCAAGTCATTGGTGTAAAAGTCCAAGTCAAGTCACAAGTCTTAGAACATTTTTTCAAGTCAAGTCTAAAGTCATAAAATTAATGACTCGAGTCTGACTCGAGTCCAAGTCATGTGACTCGAGTCCACACCTCTGACTATCTGATACCATTTGCTGCTGAAGTGAATGTGGAAACCCCTGCACTATACAAAAGAAGGTTTTAGCTAACTGGATCCTCTTTATTTAGCATTTCTTGAATCCAGTTATAAGAATGTGGGCTGGTACTTATATAGTGCCTTTCTATACTAATTGCGCACTCAAAGCACTTACTGCTACTAGCCTCATTCATCCAGTCACACACACAATCTTTTTTATTTCATTTTTTGAAATGTAAGTGCTTTTTACCTAACATTCTCATGCACACATTCTGTCACGACTAGTGAAGCAGACTCAGGCACAGACCACAAACTCCTTCAAACAAGAGTGAATTTATTTACAGTGCTCTCCACAGTGAAATATATACACAAAGGTGTTTGGGAAAAGGGGCCGGGGTTCCAGGGTCTGGGAGTGAAAGGGGCAGGAGTCCAGGAAGGGAAGATTTCCACACAGCTTTCTTAAACACCAACAGCTCCTCTTCTCTCCACCACCACTCTGGCTCACACTCAGTCACAGTGCACAGGGAACGGGTCCATGGGGGAATCTACACACATACAGATAAACCGTTAGTCTCCAGGTTCAGGCATACTCACGACTTAAACTTTGCAGATTGCAGGACAACTGACGCTGATGGCTCAACGATCCAGCAACTACTTGAGCAGGTCCGCCATCTTAAGTAGCACTCTAATTCATAATCAGCGGTAGGTGTGCTGATCATCCCCAGGTGCGTGGGCCAGGGGCGGGAGCCCACACTGAGCTCTGCCCCGGCAGGAGAAAGAGAGAGCGGGAGAGAGCGAGAGAGAAAGAGAGAGCAGAGGCGAGAGAGGGAGAATAAATAAAACAAGGATGTGCATCTGGCTCAAAAAAAACACACATACATACACAGAAGCAAACAACCAGTCATGATATATATGTTGTGTTTTCTCCCTGCCCTGGATCAAGGCCTGGGGAGGGTGTCCAATGGCGAGCATCTGGTGGTGAGCCTTAATCCATCAGGCCCGGCTAGGCACACCCCGAAGAAGGGACATGCTTGATTGTGTGATCGTATGATCAGATCTACGGCCATCCAAGATGGCACCGCGTGTGGATGCCCTGGTGCTTCAGTGCGTTACTTCTGTTTTGTTTTTGTGCATAACTTCTGTGTCTGGGCACTCCTCTGGATATTCTTACACCAGAGAAGAGCTTCTCAACTACAGGACTACAACACCTGTGGATTTACTTCCAATATTTGTCGCATCTGCGGCAGATTTACTGCAGACTCTGATCAGGAAAGTGAGACGCCAAAAGAGAGGAAAGCGAGCCGGCACACTCGTACGTCTGAGGAGACGCGGACTGCGAACTGCTCTTCCTGGGATCTTCCTTTCCAATGTATGTGCACTCGGGAATAAGATAGACGAGCTGGCCCTGATGAGAAGCATGAACAGAGACTTTGCCTCCTCCTGTGTCTTATGTTTTATGGAGTCGTGGCTCTGTGAGGACATCCCGGACTGCGCGCTCAAGCTGGAGGGCTTTCATCTGCTGCGCGCGGACCGGCAGGCCTCTCTCTCTGGTAAGACCAAAGGTGGAGGTGTCTGCTTCTACATTAATAGTGGCTGGTGCACAGATGTAACAGTGATTGCTCAGCACTGCTCTTCCTCTCTGGAATACCTTTTTATTCACTGCAAACCGTTTTATTCTCCGCGGGAGTTTGCTTCATTCATCCTGGCCGCTGTTTACATCCCGCCAGATGCGGATGCGCAGGCAGCTCAGTGCGCACTCGCGGAGCAGATACTGCACATGGAGCGGACATTCCCGGACTCTCTCATTATTGCTCTTGGGGACTTTAACAAAGCCAATCTGAGCCATGAGCTTCCCAAATACAAGCAGTATATTAAATGCCCGACCAGAGAGGAGAGGACATTAGACCACTGTTACAGCACGATCAGCGGGGCCTATCGCGCGGTGCCCCGCGCTTCACTCTGACTTTCTGACCACGTCATGATCCACCTAATCCCCGCGTACAGACAGAGGCTGAAGCTCTCCAAATCTGTCGTGAGGACCAAAAAACTGTGGAGCAACGAGGCTGTGGAGGAGCTTTGCACGTGTTTGGAGTCTACAGACTGGGACACAATGAAGGCTGCTTCTAACAGCTTGGACGAGTTTACGGACACTGTCACCTCCTATATCCACTTCTGTGAGGACAGCATCGTGCCATCACGCACCAGGGTGTTTACTCCTAAACTCAAAAAGCTGTGGCTGGAAAAGAGAAAGGCGTTCAGAAGCGGAGACAGGGACTGCTACAGAGAGGCCAAGTACAGGTTCACTAAAGAAGTGGACATTGCTAAACATCAGCACTCTGAGAAGATGCAGCAGCAGATCTCAGAGAATGACTCGGCCTCTGTGTGGAAAGGTTTTAGGAATATCACCAACTACAAGCCTAAAACCCCCCACTCCACTGATGACTTGCTCTTGGCCAACACCCTTAACGACTTTTACTGCCGTTTTGACGAGCCACCAGGCAGCCTTCACACCTCCAACGGCCCCAACAATAGAGGCACTTTGGACACTCATTCCCCCACCTCTCCCCCCTCCATAGAGCCATCACCACCTTCAAACACTTCACCTACAACATCCCCCTCCTCACCCTACACAAAAGAGGATTTCACACCACCTCCTCCCACCACAACTCTTCATATTCATGAAGCAGGTGTGAGGAAGCAGTTTAAGAGTCTGAATGCTCGAAAAGCTCCCGGCCCAGACGGTGTGTCTCCTGCCACCCTCAGACACTGTGCAAACGAGCTGGCCCCAGTGTTTTCTGGCATTTTTAACTCCTCACTGCAGGCATGTCATGTGCCTGCCTGCTTCAAGTCCTCTACCATAATCCCTGTCCCCAAGAAACCTAGGATCACTGGACTAAATGACTACAGACCCGTGGCTCTGACATCTGTGGTCATGAAGTCATTTGAGCGCCTGGTTCTCTCCTATCTCAAGACCCTCACAGCCCCCCTCCTGGACCCCCTGCAGTTTGCATACAGAGCCAACAGGTCTGTAGATGACGCCATCAACATGGCCCTACACTTCATCCTGCAGCATCTGGACTCCCCAGGAACCTACGCCAGGATCCTGTTTGTGGACTTCAGCTCTGCCTTCAACACCATCCTTCCAGACCATCTCCAAGGCAAGCTTTCCCAGATGAATGTGCCTGATCCCATCTGCCGGTGGATCACTGACTTCCTGACGGACAGGAAGCAGCATGTGAGGCTGGGAAAGAATGTCTCTGCCTTCAACACCATCCTTCCAGACCATCTCCAAGGCAAGCTTTCCCAGATGAATGTGCCTGATCCCATCTGCCGGTGGATCACTGACTTCCTGACGGACAGGAAGCAGCATGTGAGGCTGGGAAAGAATGTCTCGGACTCCCGGACCATCAGCACCGGCTCCCCTCAGGGCTGTGTTCTTTCTCCTCTGCTCTTCTCCCTGTATACCAACTGCTGCACCTCCACCCACCAGTCTGTCAAGCTAATCAAGTTTGCAGATGACACCACCGTTATTGGACTCATCTCGGACGGGGATGAGTCTGCCTACAGGAGGGAGGTTGAACGTCTGGTGTCTTGGTGCAGCCACAACAACCTGGTGCTGAATACCCAGAAGACAGTGGAGATTATTGTGGACTTCAGGAAGCACACAGCCCCACTCCCCCCCATCATCCTGACTGACACCCCCATCACCTCTGTGGACTCATTCCGCTTCCTGGGTACCACCATCACCCAGGACCTGAAGTGGGAGCCCACCAACACCTCCGTCATTAAGAAAGCCCAGCAGAGGATGTACTTCCTGAGGCAGCTGAAGAAATTCAACCTGCCAACACGGACGATGATGCAATCATCGAGTCCATCCTCACCTCCTCCATCACCGTACCGCTGGAGCCACTATCAGGGACAAACAGAGACTGCAGCGTGTTGTGCACTCTGCTGAGAAGGTGATTGGCTGCAGACTCCCATCTCTGCAGGACCTGTACACCTCCAGGACACTGGGGCGTGCAGCTCGGATCTCAGCTGACCCTTCTCACCCTGGACACAGTCTGTTTGACCTGCTCCCCTCAGGCAGGAGGCTCCGGTCCATTCGCACAAGAACCTCTCGCCATAAGAACAGTTTCTTCCCCTCTGCTGTTGGACACATGAACAATAACCGTATGACTGTTCCCACCACTAACACATGACCCTACGCTGTGTTCACTGCATCATTCCATGTTTGGCACTGATCACCACCTGCACTCATGTATATATCTTTCTACGTAGCACTTTAATTCTTATTTTTATTTTTATTTTTTCATGTCTATTTAAGCGTAATTTATGACAGTATGTTTGCACTGAAGCACCGCAGCAATTTCCTAATGTTGTAAACCTGCTCAACATTTGGCAATAAAACCCTTTCTGATTCTGATTGTGTGATCATATGATCAGATCTATGGCCATACTTTCTGGACACTTGGGTGAAGAGAAACAGCATTCCACTCTCTGGACTCTGGACATCAAGTCCAAATGGACCATGTTCAGCACCTCCATTGCTAAAGCTGCTGCACTGAGTTGTGGCCACAAGGTGGTTGGTGCCTGTCATGGTGGTAAGCCCTGAACCAGATAGTGGACACCAGAGGTGAAGGAAATCATTATGCTGGAGAACGAGTCCTCTAGTGCTTGGCTAGCCTGTGGGACTTCTGAGGCAGCCAATAAGTACCCGACAGGCCGAGTGGAGCACGTTGTGGGCAATGGTTAAAGCAAAAGCTCAGGTTTGGGAGTTCGGAGAGGCCATGCAAAAAGACTTTTGGACTGCCTCGAAGAGATTCTGGCAAACCATCAGGCGAACCAGGAAGGGAAAGCAGTGGAGCATTGTTGTTTACTTTGACTGAGGGCATTGTCAGGCAGTGGAAGGAATACTTTGAGGACTTTCCATAAAGAAAGCAGAGTCTGGGGATGACTCGTCTATACCAGGGGTGAGCTCCCTGAGGCAGTTAACCAACTAATTGGTGGCAGGGCTCCTGGAGTGGATGAGGTTGGCCTTGAGTTCCTGAAGGTTCTGGATATTATATGACTGTTTTGGTTGACACGCCTCTACAATGTTATTTGGAGATTAGGGGTCTGGATTGGCAGACTGGGGTGTTGGTCATCTTCAAAAAAGGAGACCAGAGGGGACTATAGGGAATAAAACTTCTCACCCTCACAGGGAAAGTCTATGCCAAGGTGCTGGAAAAGAGAGCCGTCTATTAGTTGAACCTAGGATACAGGAGAAACAATGCACTTTTCATCTTGGCTGCAGAACGCTGGACCAGCTCTTTACCCTGTTGAGGACACTTGAGGGTGCATGAGAGTTTGCCCGTCAGTCTACATGTTTTTTGTGGACTTGGAGAAGGCATTGATTGTGTCCCTTGGGGTGTCCTGGACTATCTGCTCGACAGTCTTTGTTGATATGCACATTATGCAAACTGCTTGTGAGAATCTGGAGACAAGACTGAGTGTCCTGAGACAAAAATTCAGCCCTGACATTTCGGGTCCAGACGGCCCACCATGATCACTCTCGCTCTCTCTCTCTCTCTCTCTCCCTCTCTCTCTCTCATGGATACACATGTATATATTTCATTTTGTTTGATTGAAACAGGTTTTAATCAGTTATAACCAAAAGTCGTTGTTGGGTTAGTTCTCAGTTGCACTTCAGCATATGACAATAATTTAAAGTTACACAGTATCTGTTAGCAACGTGGCCATTCATTTTATCTGAATCATTGAATCCCTTCCTAATCATGTTCCTCATCTAATCTGTGACCATGCTAATTTTACCTTCTTCGTCTCTTGCGCACTTCTCCACACTAGCAACAGCAACCTCCTGTAACTGTGAGGCCTGGTCACTAGTTGTTACTATTTGTTGCTGGTACTACTGTTCACGGTGCGCAGTGCAGCAGCCTGATAGCTAACATGTCAGTTAATTTGACACATTTTGCTGCATCTATTTTTAGTTTCTTTTTATTATCTTATTTCAGCTTTTAGCTCCACCTTTTTGCCACTTCTTCCACACTAAACTTTTTCTACAATCTGCATGAACCAGTGTCATTAATGAAAAAAAGGCTTCTTTTAGTCCCTGTACAGCCAGTGTTTAGTGGTCCATCGGCTCAAAAGTGCGTCGGACCACCAGGAAAATATCAGGTGTTCCCAATTACCAGTCCAGCCCTGACTTGGGACATTTCTGCTCAAAATCCACCCTGCAGCTGCTCATTTTTGCTTTAGCATCAAGAGCCCGCTCGATCTTTAGATGTTCACTGATCACTCTGCATTCCTTCAAACATAACTGTTATGATTTAGTCCCATTTCAGAAGGTGGCATACTGTTCCAGATCATTTTCTAATAACATCATTTGATTGCCTCAGCTCAGATTGTAGCTGGAGACACATGCAAAGGTGTAAACTAAGCTACAGAAAGATTAAGTGCTATAGAAAGCATGTCTTCCACCCTATGGAAACATATGACTACTGATTCTATAGAAGCAGCATAAAAACGTCTAAAATGAGTCTAGTTTGACGTTGAAAAGAGGGAATCCTTACAGCTATCAGGCACTGACTGAAGGGAAGAACATTCTATTTCTTATATGTTAAAGATAAAAACCAAAAACAGATTAAAATACAGTGCTTATAAGTAACACTACAATAGTATTATCTAAGTAAAACCAATTAACTGATGCATTCCATTTCATCAGGAGCTTGGGAACCATCGATCAACCTAGGACGGACAAACAAAATACAGTACTCATGTAAATTAAAGTCCTGGAAAACCTCTGGCTCAGAATCAGAATCTTTTCATCCAGTTATTAATTTATTTCTTCACAACTCCTTATTGATTAACCAATGGAATGAACAAAATGAGCTTAAGGGGAAATGCTTAAACAACATCTGTTACTGAAAAAAATCAAGAATGTCACACGCAGCTTACTTGAATCTTTGAAGATGTAAAATATTTTCTGTTCACTAACTTTTAGGACACCTTAACTTGATGTGTGTTGATTCCAACTGGAACAGCAGTATAGAAAAGTCTACTCTGTATACAGTAATAGCAAACAGTCAATTTATGTTATATGTAAATTAAAACATTACTTTGTGTCACAAGAACCTCACTTCACCCTGGTATTTTCTTCAGTCAAAAACAGGATTTGCACGTTTAAGAAAGCAGAGATGAAAAATCTGGATTATACTGAGTTAAGCCTATTCCTATTGAAAGCTATAGATTTGTAATAAGATGGATAGGGTAAGCTTTACCTCCACTCTATTTCTGCCAAGTTGTAAAAGTAATCAGCAATACACTTCAGATGATTGGCGGAACAAACTAGAGGTCTTATCATACGCAGTACCATGCAGCCATAGAAAAATCCATAGTAACTCTAGCTTGCAAAATGTAGTTATTGTCTCTCCTCTGGTTGATCAATCATAGAAGCATATTTGAAAATGAAAAATATTTGGGTTTGAACATGGGGGCCTTTATTTCCCATGTTTTTTCCAAGTTTGGTCCTGGGCTTTTTGACCCAGCATTTTGTGTTTTCTTTGGACTCCTAAGTTCTATTCACCATTAATTGTCTTGCGTTTATTTTGTGTATTGTTTTTTATTCTCTGTACCAGTTACTATTGTGTTTATCATGTTCCTTTTTTCAGTTAACCCTATCTCCCTGGTGTTCCTCATGTATTGTTAAGTGAGTGATGCTTCCTCCCATATGGAAAAGATATATATAAATCTTATAAAGTTTGTATCTGTCTTGTGTGAAACTTGTATGAAAAGTATATAACAGTGAAAACAGATATAAGATCCCTTGAAAAATTATATAAATGAAACTTGTATGTTTTGGATACTTACTAAAACAATTTATGAAAGTAATGAGAAAGTGTCCACTTTCATGAGTAAGTCATATAAGTCTTATATGATTCACTATATGAAGTAGGCCACATCTTATGCAAGTCTTTTATAAGTTTTTACTATTTCCTTTCCATATGGGCTTGTTTAGTTCTGTTTGCTTTATTTTGTTAGTCATTTGTCCTTGTGCTGTATTTTTTGTTTTTAGATACTTCCTATGTCTTGTTATCAGATTTAGTTCAGCTTTCTTTTATTCCCAGGTGTGTCTTGTAAATGCTCATCACCTCATGGATTTATTCCCACCATTTGTCTTAGTTCATTGTCGCATCATCCTGTTTTCTGTTTACTGAGTACCAAGTCCCTGCTCTCAGTGTTTCCCTAGTGTCTCTGTGTATTCTTTTTTTTCCTTCAGTAATAGATAGCTTTCATTTTATCCTTGCCTGCTGTTGCATATCATTGCTTGATTTGGTAATATGACTGAAGAACAAGAATAGGTTACGACTTCTGGCAAAAACTGCCAGAAAAATCTCAGTGCACTGGAAAGACAGGCTTTTGGACATTCATAACAAGCATGTGCTGCAGAAGGTTTATTTTATTATTAATTGTTTTAACCACCCACTCCACATTGAGTTTGACTTTTGCCCACTGGCCATCATTTTAGAGTATCTGTGAGGAGGACCAAAAGACTCCAGGTCTCTTTCATTCCTATTGCAACCCATCCCCTAACAACAAATAGCCACTTTAATGGGTTTTTATCATTGTTAATTTTATTGCATTAATAGAATTGTCTTGTTTCAGGGTTTGTTGTTTATTCATTGTGACACTGTTTTATTCTTTGGAATCATTTACTCATTGGGTATGTCTCCCCATCTATGTCGTCCTTGTTGGCCCTGCTACTAAACTAATTTCCCCTTGTGGGACAACATAGTATAACACTGTGTTGCCACAACACTGAATGTAATGGAATTGAATTGAACTGAATTGCCTAAGAGTCTGCATTTGGAGTCTTTCATCACTAAATCTGACATGCTAGAATTTTTTAATGTTTTGATCTTTTAATGAGCCCAAATCAGAAATCTGCAAAAAATTATTCTCTACCGGTCTTTTTGGATATTTAATATACGTCAAATATTGCTACTGTTTTAAACTCAAAACTAGTATGTCAAGTAAGATGCATTGGCTTAGAAAATTATGTGCAAGTGTTGAGACAAACTGAGAATGTAAAGCGGATAATTTTTCTGTACTACCTTTGTAGCAGTTTAAATACTGTACTGGGGAATTCTAAGGAAACCATCAGCACAGGAAAATCATTTAACCAATATCATTTTAGAAGTAAAAATATTGGTGGTGGCCATGATTACCATTCAGCCATCTAGTAGATCCACCAGTTGTAGGAATTTCAGAATCCTGCGTTACAGTTTTCGCATTCACAAGCTTTTCAGAAAACTCGACCTCTGACCTTGACCTTGAGATCAAGGTCACTGAGCTTTAAACTTCCCCGAGATTTTTAGTAGATACATCAATGGTATTAATTTCTACCCAGTCTGGATGAAGGATTGTGTGGTGGTTAGCCCTGTTGCCTTACAGCAAAAAGGTCCTGAGTTGGACTTCATTTAGCTGGGTACTTTCTGTGTGGAGTTTACATGTTCTCCCCATGTTTGCGTGGGTTCTCTTCAGGTACTCCGGCTTCCTCCCACAATCCAAAGACATCTGTCTGTCTGTTTCAGAAAAGAACTCTTTGGCTCTTAGAGGAGGCAGACGCATCTTTCACCCTCTCCTTCCCTTATCTTCCTTGGTTGCTGCTTCTATGTCCTTGTCTGGTCTTGCCGTGTGCCAAGCGGGACTGTCTGTTGAGGACATTGAAGACATCTACCTATTCTGAACCATGATAGGGGGGTTCTTGCCGATCGGAGCTGGCATGGCCCTTGCTTAACGGAAAGTGAAGAAAGCGCTGACTGTTGTTCAAAAGCCTACAAGGCTAGCCGCTATGATTGAAAGTGTGGGAAGAGCTGTGAGTACTCAGGGTGTTCTTACCGAACGCAATATGGGAAAGATCTTTGAGGAGCTCACGGCTCTTAAAGGGGAGATACACCTGGAGACCAGTGATGGACATTAAGGCTACCGACTGTTGATCTTCGCCTAATAGGTGAAAGGACACTTTCTCAGGCTGAACACAGGACAGACATCCTGACACGCACACACACATGTACACTAATACTGATACGCCCTCACCACCACCCTCCCTTCCCCGAATCCAACGCCTCGCCATGCTTACCTCCCATCCGATGTGGACAACAGCTCAGCCAGAGGCGCGATCGCGAGATTGCAGCATCCCAGATGCAGCTGTGCACAGATGTTGCTTATCTGTCCTTTCTTTATGTGCTATGGAGTTTTTGTTTTCTCCTTATACTGACTCCCTTTTGGGGACCAGTATGAGCAGAATTTCTTTTTTTCTCTTAGATTGCCCTTCTGTGTTACACATTTCACTGTTTTTCCTTTTTGCTATCTAGCCTGACCTGTCTCCCCAATGTGATGTTTGTGTATTTTATGCATGGTCGGTAAGGTCAGTAATTTCAGTTGCAGCCAACTGCAACCGACAAATAAAGGCATTTATCCAATCCAATCCGATCCAGTCCAATGGATGGATATCAGAATTTCAGTTATACTAACGTATGAAAATTGTATTATAGTATATAAATTGTGGTATATGATGATGCTCAGACTTTGTGCAAAGATAATAATAATATCTTTCACAAACTATGGGTATGGGTACTACTTCAGGCAAAGTAAGCCTGTGCCCGCCCTTAATGGGCTCTGTTTTCAGGCTTTAGAAAATCTAGCGCCTATTTGGAAACTTCTCAAAGATTAGTTTCAGACCAGACTAAGTAGTATGTGTATTCACCAGGAGGCTAGAGCCTTTCTTAGCTGCCAGACTCACAGTTATGGCAAATTGAAAATCACTAATTAACTCAACAAGTGTGTCTTGAAACTGGGGGAGGAAGCCAGAGTAGCCAGAGAGAACCCAAATGGGCAAAGGAAAACTAGACCAACTTCAACATATAAATGTCTCAACCAACTCAAAGGTTGACCATGAACCTTCATACTGTGGGGCAACAGAGATAACCACCGGACCATTATGCTATCATAAATTAACACATACATACAAGATTTTTTGCTAATACAATAAGCCGCCATGCTACTCTACAGTTGGGCTGTGAGTGATTCTGGGTTGAGAAATGCATCCAAAAACAGGTATTAGTGTTGCAGCAGGTTTGTTCAGCTGTATGAATATTCAATATATTTAGTCACATATTGAATGTGACTAAATATTCTTATATTTCTTATAATGAATTTGTGAAACATAAACAACATGAAATGTTGTGACCACTTGATATCTCAGACCTCACCATCATGGTTCAGTCTTTGTTTACACAAGGCGTTGTGTGCTTCAATTAAATATGTCAGTAATATAATCTAACCTGGTTACATTCTGTTACTGGTTTTAGTTTTGCAGTGTTCCATATTTCTTTAAGGATTTGTTGATTTTGTTTTTTTGTTGTGCCACTACAGGATGATTAAAAAAAATCTGCAATGGCAGGCTTGAACATGTATAATATTTTGCAGGGATTTTGTAAACACACCTTTGGGGGGATTATGCATGCAGGGTTTGACTACACCAGCACCAGTAGCCATTATCTCTAAAATTTTACCACGCTTTTCCCAGATGCATTAAAAATTGTGTCTGGAAGAATTATTACTGGCGGAGGCAAATGGTAGAAAGAGAGATGAAGTGGGAAGGGGAAAAAAAAACTTGTAACAAACTTTCTGAGAAGAAGTAAGCCGGAAGAGCTGACTGGGGAATAAATAATAGAGAGGGAGAAAAAGAGAAATCAGAAGCCAACCTAGAAAGTCACTCTGTCAATTGGTCAGAGGGTACTAGGAATTTTTAAGTTTCTTATTAAACATGACTTTGTGGTATAGAACAGCAAAGGAAATGCTCTTCCATAACAACAACCCATGACTTTCATCTTAATTCAGGACTAAGATAAGCAAAATAAATCACAATAAGTTTCAATAAGGTTACCACAAGCAACATGTTTCTATATTTTATTTTATGAGAAAATAAAAGCACAAAAAGTTTTAACCAGTGTTGTATGAAGTGTTTGATCAATATAACCTACAAGTCTTTTCAGATGTCAGGCTTGTTGTAAAATCAAACAAGAAGGGAGAATGTGTGTGCCACAGAAGTGGTTTCCAGCATTTGTCCTGTAATGTCAAATGAGCTAAACAAGTCAATGCAAAGGTTACTATGCAGCTTACTGTAAGTACAGCAGCAAAGTCTGGACTGGCTGCTACACTAGTTGTCCTCCATATTTTGTTACTGCATTCATTACTACAGTACTTTTTCAGTGAAATTCTGTTTGCATGACACTTAACTACTTCATTTTGGTTAATTCATATTTGCTTTTTGGAAAAAAAAAAATGAGTACAAAATAATATCAAAGTATGTGATAATTACAAACATACCATTTGACATCCACTTATGATTTGAGCATTTGCACTACATATGCTAAAACATGGTCATAATTTTTGTTAGGTATGAGGTTAAAGAAATGTTAATTACAAAGGATATACCATTCATTTGCTCTTATTGCTCCACAATAGAGAAGGCACCCAGTGAGTAAAGATCTGCTCTTCTTTCTTTGCTGTTAGTTCAAAATGCTTTGTGAGTGCAGTGGATTTAACCTTCTGTTATTGCTTAGCAACCATCTCAGAGGACCCTAGGTGTGGCCAGTGCCTCATGTGTGGTGCTTCCCAAATTTCTTCAAAGCACTATGTCCCATGCTAACTGCTACTAATTATCCTGCCAATGTCCTGAATGCAGGTTTAGCCGTACAGCAGAGTGAGATATCACCAGCACCGATTCTATCGGACTGCAGCGCACACTACTACAGACTAAACAGGTGGATCCCAAATGGATACATGAAGGTTATGGGAGACTCCAGCTAGACCACAGATTTTTTCACTATAATCTGAACAGGTACAATCTAGCTGCTTTACATGTTCCTTTTTGTACTGCTTCAGCACAATTGCATCCATCATAGATATACACAGTCCTTTATGGAATCCTTTAGGCATCCTTTCCTGATTCACCTTCTGATAAATCAAACTTAGTTCAGTCACTGGTGAAGTACTTGACAGAATCATTAGCTATTAAAGCTTAATCAATGTCTCTAGTCACCATGCCAATTAAGCGCCACAGAAAGCATTGATATTCAGGATTATTCACGTTGTTCTTATTGAGTCATCCCACTGCTATTTCAAACACATTATATCACCAATAGAATGTAAAAATTTAATAAAATAATTATATCAGAAGATCTCGATATATGAAAAAGCTATCCCGCAGTTTAACTGCCTCTTACTCCCCCGCATCCCCTCCCCAATTGCTGTTTGCAGCATTTAAGTATTTAAAATAAACTGATTCATATTTACAGTTCATGGCTAATCAATTTACAGCACCAGAATCATCCATATGTACAGGGTATAAATGTATTGACCATTCTGCTTGTTGCAATGAAAAATTGTTCAGTGGAAAACATGTGCTAATTAGTTCAAGCTCCATTGCAGTGTGGATATTGATCTGTTTTGGCAGCAGTTCCATTAATTGCAATTCCTGTTTATGAACAATTGTAGTGGTAAAGATCGAGAAACACTGATTTCACTTTGGTGGAAGTTGTGGCATGTTTCTAATGTTTATATTGTTGCATGCTGATTCTTTTTCTAGTCTGTAATTATTAAATGTTTGACCAAATTCATTTATTTACAGCCAGTGTGCACGTGTCTGTTATCGGTCTCCATGTGATGTGTTGTACAGCCAAAATAAGAAAAGAATGAAGTCATCAAGAGCTTCCTCCTACAATGTCAAGCTTTGATATGTTGAAATTTGATGTGTGGTTGTTAGAGGGAGTTTTAAATCCTTCATGCCAAGAATTGGGAGGGGGGCTGGGGTGGGAATACTCAGACATGTTTGAAGTGAGTGGGCCTGTTTGTTAATCATTTGTCATCATCTTTTGCTTTTCTTATGTCACTCGTTTCTACCAGTAATGTGGGGTTGAGGAGCAATTTAATTACTGCTTGCCACTAGGTTTTTTCCTGTCTCACAGTTGCCCTTTTTTTGGTGAATTACCTCCACACTTATTACAAACTCTTATTACTCAAAGTAGAGAGGAATGTGGCTGGCTGAAAGGAGCTAGTAAAGCAATGAATGTCTTGTTTTGTTGATTATTTAAGTCAAGTAGGACAGATTATTTATTTTTTGTATTGTTTTGGTAAAAAACAAAAACAAAGGAATACAATCTGAATAAATAAATGAGGCATTAATATGGAACAAATATGGCTGACTACATTACTGAGCTGTAATGTACATTACAGTGAATAAAAGTGGCTTAGTATAAATTAGACTTCCTGTCAAGGATAAACCAATTAAATTCTTTAAAAAAAGCAAAAAAAATGAATGCCCAATGCATGTAGATCACGGTGAGATTAAAAAAATTATTAAAAAAGCAAAACAAGTCCTGCTTACAACAAAAATAATAAATACAAGATGAGCATTTCCAATTAATGCTTGTTTATTAGGACTTAAAACTGATTATTTTTTTTGGAAAGTGATTTCATAGTAAATAAACTGACATTGCTGGTTGGCAGAGAGAATGAGTGTACTGTCGCTACACTCTGTCCTGTTCCATTAAAATATCCCATTCAGATGGTGATTTGTTTATTGATATTTTTCTAGTCTAAATGATCTGAAGGGGTTTGTTTTTGTAGCACTTCCACTAACTTGGGCATTATTTCTTTCTTTCTGGAGCTGCAGTTTAGATCATTATTGAGGTTTAGCTTCTTCAACTTGGAACAAAACAAGTACAGCTGGAGACCTGTTGCTACCTGAGAAAGATTCTGGACTCTAAAGTCTTTGAATGACAAAAAAACAAAAATCCAAAACCAACCAAACACAAATAACAAAACAAACAAAAATGGGCTACCAACAGTTTTTGTAATTTTGCAAACAATTTAGTGTGTTAACTATTTGCTTACTGTGAGGAACCTGAAGTCAGATTGTCATGTTCACAAACATGTTTTTCAATTTGCTTTAGCCTTTATTTCAAAAATCAGTCAATGAGATGTGTTGTTGTTAAATCCACACCAATTACCAAAACAGCTCTCGTGCTCTTTTGGTAAGGCATGTGCAGTTTTTGATTTTGACAGTCATATGTATCCAGAATGTGTCACATTAAAACAAAAAAAAAAAAAATCCTGTTTTTCCACAAGAGCCGAAAATCACTTTATGCCAGTGTTGATAACATCCACTTGTTGAGTTTCATTTTAAAGGCACAATCTCCAAAAAGACAAATGGTCCAGCTTACGTTTTTCATTAACAACATGATTTTAAAAAAAATAAATAAATAAAAAGTCCATATTATGAAGAATATCAGTCAGTATATTCTTAGTTGGGGGCGATCATGGCTCAAGATTTGGGAGTTCGTCTTGTAATTGGAAGGTTGCCAGTTCGAGCCCCGGCTCCACCAGTCTCGGTCATTGTGTCCTTGGGCAAAACACTTCACCCGTTGCCTACTGGTGGTGCTCAGAGGGCCCAGTGGCGCCCATGTCCGGCAGCCTCACCTCTGTCAATGCGCTCCAGGGCAGCTGTGGCCCCAGGCAGATGTGGCTACAATGTAGCTTGCCATCACCAGTGTGTGAATGGGTGGATGACTGAATGTAGTGTAAAGCGCTTTGGGGTCCTTAGGGACCAAGTAAAGCGCTATACAAATACAGGCCATTTACCATTTAATTGTCAGTTCAACCTGATTTAATGTATTTTATATTTTAGATTCACTATTGGCTCATTATAATGAGAATATAAAAATCCTTCATATCATATCCTTCATCACTGTTATTCCCAAACAGTGATTGTGACAGAACTCAGCCATAAAAATAGAGGGGATACTGAATGCTGAAAAGGGTGAACCAAGTGTGTCCTCCAAATTCGAGCAAGAGACGGCTGCATTTCTCAGCGGCCTTTTGGAGGAGTCTTTGAAATATGACAGATCTTGTCAGCGCCTTATGACATATTCAGCCAAGAAATGTAGACTTCAGAAGATACTGTCCTCGACAGACAGAGTATCAGTGGATTCCTGCTGTGTTAGATGATGGTGCAGATGTAGTCTTTTGCTCACAAATTCCTGACATTGTTCTGCTTTGTTGCCACTTAAAGCAGCATCTACTTTCCTGATCTAAACAAGCTAAAATTACAATATTTGAGTTGAAAATGAAATGTAAGCATGAAAACAAATGAGAACATTTTCTGATTAGAACTCCACTCAGTGCAGTCCTCTTTTACACAAGAATATGAGATGAAAACATTTTTAAGAAAAAATAACTGAATACAGTAAAAAAAAAAAAAATTCTGAAAAAGTACAGTATATGGGCAACAGTGGCAAGGTGGAATTCCAAGACACAATGCTAAAATAAACTTGTCCTACATACATAAATACATGGCATTGTTGTTATTAGTCAATGAATGGCAGGTGTCAAAAGGGTTCTTTATACAATATAGGATCAGACTTTAGAAGACAGACACAATGGAGAAGGACTGATTAAAAAAAATCCTCTTCTATCATCACTATCATACCTTTGTTGAACTGTAAGCAAAATTGTGTAGATTACATCAAACACTGACAAAGAAAAGTTTCCTGATTGCTTTCTATTTCTTCTGGTGTTCCAACCAAAGAAGTAATCTAATTTACCCTGTTGCAAACCGTATACATCCCAGAACTCCTTGCTATAATACAGTGGCAAGCATGGGCTCTTATTTCATATTATTGACACCCTTTCATGTGTCTCTTAACTGTTATAAGCCTGTGGCCTGTCTCCACCCGCTCAATATCACTGACCGTTTGAGTGATTGGCCTATTTATTCCCACAGTGTTCATTGATTTTGTTCTGACGCAGCTGCAACCTCTCATCTTGGAGCCCAACCTTGGACATGTGCCTTTAATAGCGGTCTCCTATGTCAGTTTTCTGTATAGACGAGATCCATAATAGTAACATATCTATGCTAGAGATTTTACAGGAGCCACCTCTCGTGAGAAACAGCTCAACACTAATTGTTGAACTGTGTCTGTATTGAAAATATAGGAATCTTTTTATCAGTTAAGAACATCAGCAACTCATGTTGTTGAACTCAATTCTGCTGTCATCACTCTGATCCAGTAATTTTCATCTCTGTGAGCCGGTCAGCCTCGATTGCCTTGTACATGTGACCAGCTTCCTCCAGGTTTTGATTATTTAAAGCTGGACAGTATTTCAATAACAGCAGCACAACTTTAGGGTCATTATTTTTTGTTTTTTTTTAGAATAAGTGCGGTTTGAGATGGACATCGATTTCACAGCTCATCCACTTTATTTTTGAATGTAAATATATATTTATACATATAAATATATGAATATATGTATGCTTTTGACCATGTGTGAATCATTTTTTTATATTATATTATCTGTATAGCACTTTAGAGCACACCTTTCACTTTATTAAAAGCACCTTATCAAGCACTTTATTTAGCATTGCACTTTAAGCATGGATTTGTACACAAGAAGTTTAAATATTTATTGACTATTTATTGGGAATTTTAAAATCAGTTGGTAGCCTTATTTCAGATCCTGCACAGCTGCTCCTCATCAAGGAATGTGGTGGTTGTCTGTCAGAAGAAAAGAATGGTGATTGAGATTTTGATTAAGGTTTACCAGTAAGGAAAACTAATGCAAATGTGTGTGTGAAATCTAGGGATAAAAGTGGTGCAAATAAGTGTTTGTAAGATAATGATTACTCACCTTTATTGCCTGTGTCCTCTTCAAGGTGTTTGGGCAAATGTTTCCCCGGGGTCCAGACACCATTTAAAGGTTCCGGGAGAGACCATTGGTAAAGAGTGTGGTGAATCTTTATTCTTATTGATATATTGTATACTGTGGTGGAAGGTTGGGATTTAAGAATTTACCTGAGAGTGGAATAATGGTTTAGTCTGTGACAGCTGAACATATTTAAGGCTGCCAATTGTCATTAGAGGGTGGATTTTTGTGCTGTGAAGAAGCGCGACAAATTAATTGTTGTAAGGAGAGCTGTATAGGAAATAAATGCTTTTTTTGTTCCACTACACATCTACCTGACCTCATCTGTTCTAAAACTTAGCTCACCAAGACTCTCACTGTCCTCATACATGTTCTGCACAGCCCTCACATACTTCTCCGCTGCTACTCACTCACTCATACAGTACTACAGTCCCTCTCCTGACATCCTGTCATATATCCTTCTGACCTTCTCTATACTTCACCATCAAGACTCTCAAATCAAACTTTGCATTGGTTGTGATCTGTACTTCTTTCTCATATCTTCATGTTATAGCTCATCAGCTTCATCCCTTTATGAAGGGGAAGGGAGGGTGTGGACAGTAGAGAATAGCAGGCCTCCACAATTACCCCCACCAACCCTGGAGCCAACTCAGGACATAATGCAATAATCCAGTATCCTTCAAGGAAAATTAGAGAAGATGGATAAAGAAAGAGAGGTCTGGGCAACTCTGTTTAGGGTACTGTCCTAAAACCTGAATGGATCTGGAAGACTGTCCTCTCTGTCGGTCTCTCCCACAGTCCAAAGTTCTCCCATATGGATGGGGTCAGAATACTTTGTGATTCTAAACTGACTGTTCATGTGGATGTGAATGTTAATGCTTATCTTTCTCTGTCTCTGTATAGCCCTGCAACAGATCAGAGTCCTGTCCACAGTATAGCCTTCCTCTTGCTGGGATAGGCTCCAGCCATGCCGACCCTGAACTGGATAAGTGGAAGAAATGGATGGATGGAAAAAGTATATAATTTCTTAAATACACATTTAATTAATTAATTAATTAAATCCACCATTAGTTAATTAAAATATCAATTTCTTTCATTTAAAGTATATTTAATAATTTATTGGCTCCTGCAGCTCAGGAATCGTGAAATAATTAATTAAACAGTGAAATAATTAAATTTGTGTTTAAACAAAATTATATATTAATCATATATTTATTTAGTTAATTTTGCAACTCTTACTCTGCTGGCTTAATCTTTTGTCTTTCTGTGATTCAATGGCTTTGAAAAGATTGCTGTAAATGGCTGTGGAGTATCATTGACCTAACATGATCACACCTTAATTGGCCATTGTACTGTACATGGTGCTTTATTATAACTCACCTGACAACATTTTTAAAAATATAAATAAAATATAAAAACAATAATTCTTTAATAATGTTGATTCTTAGTAGCTCAAATGAACTGTATTAAGTGATTTTAATGACCTTTTACTAATAACATCCTGTTTTAATAATTCATATTCTTACTGTATTGAAAACCTATAGGAATCAACTGAATGCACATAAGGTAGTCACAGCAGGCTGGGAAATCTCATTTGGGAACTATGTCTGAGGGATTAAGAGATATTAGCAACACTCTGTGTTAACAAAACAGACACAGCTACACAGAAGAAGACAACATATCTGAGCAGTTAATATCAATTAATTTATAATTAGAGTTTTAAATGGTTATGTGTAGATCAGGGCACAAGGTATTAGAGAGGAAGATATTGCCAAACCTCCTGTCAGTCATAGATAATATCTACCACTGGCTACAATCAGCACTTTATGCCAAGCACTACTAATGCGTGAGTATTAGTATAGTTGAACCACCTATGATATTATGTTTTAGATTCATTAAACAAAGCACAACAACCTCTCTTTTGGATTTCCCCATCTCATAATTTATGTTCAATCAATTAACTGCATAATCGTGGCTGGTCACCATGAACTATCAGTTTTCTGCAGGGAGCTTGGTTCTGGGGATTAATTGCTATATCTTATTACAGTGCTGCAAAACTTTTTCTTTTGTCTCTTTCAGTCAGTGAATAAAAAGCACAGCAACTTCTTCTGCAGTATTACAGTAGAAATAAATAACTGGTGCTTCCTGTTATTCCAACAATTAAGTAAAGGGAAAAGACACTGCTGTCTACTGCTGACGCACTAAGCATCTGGCTTGATGCAAAAAGAAAGAGAGAGAGAGAGAGAGAGAGAGAGAGAGAGAGAGAGCTTTAAAAAACAAATAATGATGCAGATTACTCTGACTGGAAAACTCATTAGTAAATTCTTCTAGATAACTCCTTATCAGTTAAATCAAAGGCAAAGCATATATATCATCTCATGTTTAAACTTTCATCCATCCACAAAGTCTGGGATACTGTGGCTGCAATATGAGCAGAGATGCCTCAATCTCTGCCTCTGCAGGCACCGTTTGGAGGAAGCTCAATTATTTATGTTGCTATCAATTAGTGCTATAGTTAAGGGTGGTAAATAGATCAATCAATCAACAGCTTCATCTTCAGGCTCACCTTTCTCGTATAACCAAATGTAGATTCGAGCAGTCATGACACTTTTTTGAAGAGTGTCCCAAATGACACATGAAAAGAATTGGCTGCCTTCAGCTCAAATGAATTACTAACCTAAAATGGATTTTGGATTACTTTGTGTGTCAGTTTTCATCTGCTCAGGGATAATTATTAATACCATAGTGATTAACAGAAATGAATTGTTCATAATGACTTGTGTAATGATGTTTAATTTGATGGCAATTCTGCCGACTTGTGATTAATATTGAAAGACAGATATGGATATTCTAAATTATGTTGCATCCTGTTGCGCCCTTTGTTCCCTGTCATCATACAGGATGTGTAGCGCTAAGTGTACTGTAGTATGTGGCAGGACCCTAACTGAATGCTCCTCCTCATCTGAGTGACACCTTAGGGAAGGTCCTCAGATGACGAGGAGCCCACTCCTTTGTGTCTCACAGTGACAGCCCCGCTGACCCATGACTGTCTGTGACATTTAGGTCTCTGACTCCCCTCACTAGATCATTTCTAGCCAGCCTGAGGTTAGCCTTGGGGCACATTTGTCTAGCTCTAGTGGCCAGTTGTTTCTACTTGCACTTGGCTTTTGAGCGATGCATCAGTCACCCTTAAACTCTATCTTGATTTGGCACTTTTCACATCTCGAGGAAATCAAACTGAATTGGTTGCAATTTGTTATAAAAAAGAAGCTGTAGATGTTCTGCTAGTAGATTGATAGACTTTATCAAAGTCAAGGCTGTTTACTTTACACCTATTGTTAATACAGATTTTTCAAACATTAAACTTTCATGTAGATTTTTGTAAAGACTTCTACCCTGGCCTTCTACCCTGGCCAAAAGCTTTTGTGGCGAGATGAACACATTTTAATGTTTAGCTGTGATGAGTAATTTTATGAATGACCAACCATCTACTTTTCATGGGGTCTTATTTGACCTTGATTTTAGGTGCGTGAGATTTTTTCCATTGCCTGTTGAAGCGAGAAATCTATGGTGAAAACCGATGTGTCATTTGAACTTTCTTTCTACTACTAGACACAAAAGGCTTAAAAAAAACAATTATGATGAATTTGACTTAAAATGTGTGTTTACTTACTTATTTAACTCTTGTGATGATGTAACTGCATTCTTTTTATCCTGCTGGGAAAAAATAGCAATCATCATCAATTATCCCCTGTCAGGTTGTCTCTTAAATAGGACACAACCACTTGGGGGGTCAAAATTCTTTGTCTTTAATGTAAGCGACTGCTTAGTGAGATTGTTTGGATTGAAAGCAATAATGAAGGCAGTTGCACACTAAAAGACACACTTAACTATAACTTGTTTTTGTACTGTTCAGGAGCGTGTTGAAAAGAGTACATACACTGAAATAATGGTCTTTGTAAGAGTGTACTCTTGTGGTCTGCATAGATACACAAATCGAGGACTCCCAAGAATTAACATTCAGATAGTCTATCAATTTCATGGTGTATATCTGGAATCCTTACTATAATTTGAGACAACAGAAATAAAAGTACAAAAAGACTAAACAGAGACATAATTGTTCTGCTGAAGTGTTTTGATCAGCATGAAATTATGCTCATTTGTTTGCATCTGTTGCTGTTTTTGCCTTACAAAACATAAAACTGCTGAGTGGTACTAAGCGATAGCAGATAATACAAAAAAATGAGCAAGAAAGAGCCACAAATGTGATTTCATCTTTTTAAAACAAGGTCATAAAACATCTTGTTACATGATGATCCCAGTGCAACAGGGTCTTTATTCATCCAGTAATATCTTGGGCTTGTCTGGCCTCTGCTTCAGTGCCTTGCTCCCCTGGGGAATTTCACTCTGGCTGGAGTCTGGATGTAATGAGGTGGTAGCAGTATCTGCAGAAGAGAAATACCATGGACCTGCAGAGTCTGCTCTAATAAACACCCCAAAAGGATTCTGGCCTTGGTAAACAAGAGCAGTTTGTTAACTGGTTGACTGACCAACTCATCCTGTCATATTTGAGAGATATCCTCAAACACAAAGACATGATAAAATATATTTAGAAGCTGTGGGCAGTGCTCAACTCACCTCTTTCTCTCTCTTTTTATGCTATGCCTGCTTGTACGTGTCGAAAGTGTTGACACCAATTTGAAGTGTTTTGCAGTGCATTTTGTTAACTATCAGTGTCTTTCACATGAGGGCTCTGGTTTCTCCCAAGGGGGAAAAAAATCACATGTCAGCTGATTCTGGCTGACAAATAGGTAAAGGTGCACCGCCATTTTGACAGAATCTTCTTCTTTTGAAACATGTTTAAAACAATAGATATCCATGTTTTCAAATTACTTTTGTATTGTCTACCTGCTCCATAACAGTCAATGCATTTGCCAACTTCAGTGCAGAGGAGGGTTTGTTTGTTTTTAGCTCTGCCTACCACAAGTGGGTGGTTGATTGCTGCACAGTGCTTATGTGAGATCAACAGGAACCACTCAGGGACAACATGATAAATTCTCACAATTAACAAAAATATTTTGGCAGGTTTCTCATTTACATGCATTTATTTGATTTTTTTTTTCTCACTATAATCCTGACAACATCTAGCTCTCAAGGCTTAACTCTGTGTCCTTCAGTATCACAGTGTTACTAACTCACATAAAGATATTACAATTTTTCTTCCAGATTCCAAAACTGTCTCATAACTGAGAAAAGGGTTTGTACCCAGTTCATGTAGGTAACCACTTGATTTATTTATTTCTTCCCGCTGGTTCACCATGTCCATTTCACACTTTGCCTTTCCAAAATGTGAAATGTGCATGCATGCAGAATTTGCAGTAACAGCAGAGGGAGGTTTTTTTTTTTCCAAGCCACAAGTGTTTAAACAGATATTATTAACATATTTACATGTATGTGCATATTAGTTGCCTTGCTTAATCATTTCTGATCATTAAGGAACCTGGAATGTACTTAATGCATAATTTGCTCACTCGCAACTTTGAGGCTTTAAATATATTATCTCCCCCCGCTGGTAATGCAATTTCCACATGCAGTAATGCAACTTTTGAATGCGTGTCCATTTCACGTTTGGGAGAGACAAAGACAGAAATGGACACAGTCGACAAGTGTGTCTATTACATGCTTTGCAAACAGATAACTGCAATTACTGCAAAGCAATAGCAGCCTAATAATTATGAACCTTTAATTGGCACCCCTCTGTATGAATTTACTGATATGTGTCACTAATATGACCTCAGTAGTTGTTTTTCATCAAGGCAATAAAAATAAGAGAAAAAAATTCCTCCCCCATTTGTTGCCAACTCTTTTCAGGTTGACACTCATGGTGAAGCAGAAGCACATATTTGAAAAAGAGAGATAATTGAATAGACTTAGAACTAGATACTTTTCACTCTCTCAAGAGGACAGATTTTGAGAAATGGCAAGATTGCTTTTGTTTCTGTTTTGTAGATTCCACAGGGAGCCTGAAAGAGCCTGCCACGACCGCACCCTCACACACACACACCCATACACACCTGACAGTACACAAACACGGAACACAGAACAGCAGCAGTGCAGAAGACACAACCCTCAAACAACAACCATAATAATAATAATAATAATAATAATAATAGTAGTCCACACTGCTCACGGACCCCGAGTCCCTGGAACTGGGTCCGTGACATAAAATGACCCTTTGACAAAAGCTCCTGGCAAACAAAGAGGTGTCCTCTGATTTTGGAAATGAAATGGAGGATGTGTTTATGTAAAATAGCTATAGACCTTGTGGATTCCAGTTCCAAGTACTCCAACTTTTGAATGATGTTTCTGACTGTATTCATCTAGCTGCCCATTCTATCTGCCAATGTTTAATGAAAAATTATTTTACTAAAATAAAAACAGATCTAACTGGTATGCACCCTATTACTCCATTCTTTACTATAATCACAATGACTTTTTTTTTACTTTCTTGAGTTTCCTACTTCTTATATTTGTCGTCCAATTGTTCCTTACATGTTTTTCATTTTTAATATAAGCTTCCTGAGTGTGGATATTTAGGCCTACTGGTGGCAATTGTATTCTTTGCTTTTTTCCCCCTCATTTATAGTGGATTAAAATTGAAATCCTGTCTTCTAAAGTATATAAGCTGCTGCCTATTGTCGCTTTTCTGCTCATTCTACTAATCCCTGGTTGACAGCTTCTGCTTTGCAAAGACCTTAAACATCTCTCTCGCTCTCTCTCTCTCTGTCGCTGTCTGTCTTTCACTTGCATAAAAGAAACCCACTGCATTTTTTACCCTCACAAATTGCCACTAATTTTATACAGAACCAGACCTCAAATGTGGAATGTTCAGAAAACTATATTACTCACATATTAAAATCCAAGTATGCAAATATTCTCCTATATTTTTTTGAAATATACTTTTCATTGATATTGTGACCATACCTCATCACTTAACTCTATGAAATTCACTTGACAATGAAGCTGTAGTAAAAGTAGTTTAAAAGAGGTGAAAGAACCTCTATTTTGCTGACTAATTGTTGCAATACCCAGGTCTCTACAATTTTGTCTTATGAAAAATGAATGAAACCAAGGACATATTAGGGGAGGGAGCTCACAGTTAACTCCATGTTGGCAGAGACAGGTAGGTCTTTGGTGGAAATTTAAAAAAAAAATTAAAAGCATCACATCATCTAATTATCCCTGACTGTTCATTTCGACTGACTTATCTTTAGTTCCTTTAGTTGTGTAAAGTGTGATCCTGCATCGCACTACACAGTGAAACGAGACAATGTTCCTCCGAGACCATGGTCCTACGTATATCATATAACAGACAATCAACACAGGAGTACATAAAGTGCAAGTGTGCAAAAATTGCAAAAAACCCAAAACAAAAACAGTAGAACACCAGACACAACAGAACTATACAGACGCAAGACAGTGAAGACACAACAGCGCAATAGAAAAGTGCAACAATGACAGTGGGTTGTACAAAAGACTGAGCATTGTGCAAAAAGTAACTTGATGTATGAAGGTATGTGTCTGTGTGTCAGGGGAAGAAACTGCTTTGCAGTCTGGGAGTGAGGGCCCAAATGCTCCGGTACCTCTTGCCAGAATGCAGCAGGGTGAAGAGTGTGTGTGAGGAGTGCGTGGGCTCAGGAAGTCCTTCTGTAAAAGGTGGTGAGAATGGGTGGTAGGAGATGGGCTTTTCTCAACTTCCACAGGAAGTAGAGATGCTGTTGGGCCTTCTTAGTTTAAGGAGCTGGCGTTGAGGGGCCAGGAGACGTTCTCTGCCAGGTAAATGCCAAGGAATTTGGTGCTCTTGACAACCTCCAAAGAGGATCTACCAATGTTAAGTGGACAGTGGGCTGAGCACACAGCCCTGATGGGCTCCAGTGCTCAGTGTGGTGGTGTTCGAGATGCTGGTAGTAAGCAATTGCCCCCTGGTTTTTTTTGTGGCTAAGCGAAACAGAGGATGAAACTGACCTACCCTTCTGCTCCTTCAAAGAGTTATGAGTACAGGAAGAGGAAACAAAACATTATTACAGGAGGTAAACTTCATCAGCAAGTTTGATGACAAATGATACTGAGTGTTTGCCTGCAATATTTATTCAAATTCAAATTCAAATTTTATTTGTCACGTACACAGACATACACAGTACGATATGCAGTGAAATGCTTAGACAACTGCTCGTGACCTAAAGAAAAAAAGAAAAGTCTATGAATAAGATAGGAAATAAATATGAAAATTAAAAAGGGTAAATTTAACTAGGAAGGAATAAAATAAAATATAAAAATTAAAGTTAAAAATGAAATAACTGTACAACACAAATTAGAATGAAGGGTAAATTTAACTGGGAAAGAATAAGATAAAATATATAAATTAAAGTTGAAAAATAAAATAACTGTACAACAAAATACACAATACACAGTATAGAACTATATAAGAATGTATGAGAAATATAAATATATATATACAATAACAGCAGCTGTACAAGTATTAACCCTTGTGTGGTGTTCGTATTTTTGTTACTCAGCCAGTGTTCATGGGTCTGGTGGACCCGCTAGAGTTTTGGCTTTCCAAATTAACACTATCAAACAATTTTATGTTAAATTACTCAACAGATGTTTACTTCATCCCAATTACAAGACATATGAACAGCAAACATGGTTAATTTTTTCCCTTTACCTTTGTTAGATCACATTTATGAATTAATGTGCTTCTCGTTTTTCTTTTATATAAAATGTTATAATAAATCAGTTATAATCAAGTGGAGTGAGTGGAAAGACACAACACATTTACACGTGAAAAAATAATTAATTGTTTAATTTTTCTTTTGAAAAAAACTGAACACGGGTCTCACAGACCCGAACACCATACAAGGGTTAACTGGAAATGAAGAATATAATGACCAGTGTTGTGCAATCCACATTATTTAGTGTCTTGTGCAGTGCAAATATGCTTAAAGTGATTAAGTGATGAAGTGAAAACAATGTCCAGAATGTCCAGTGTGTGTGTAAGAACCATATGTGTGGGTCAGTACTGTGTGGTGGTGTGATTGAGAGACCGTATCGCCTGCGGGAAGAAGCTCCTCCTCAGTCTCTCTGTGTTGGTCTTCAGGGAGCGGAATCGCTTTCCTGACCTCAGCAGAGAGAACAGTCTGTTGTTGGGATGGCTGAGGTCCTTCACGATCTTCCTGGCCTTGGTCCAGCACCACCTGCTGTAGATTGAGTTCAGGTCAGGGAGCTCGGAGCGGATGGTGCGCTCAGCTGACCGCACAACCCTCTGTAGAGCTCGTCTGTCCTGCATGGTGCTGTTCCCGAACCAGGTTAAGATGTTTCCCATCAGGATGCTCTCTATGGTGCACGAGTAAAAGTTCCTGATCACCTTGGAGGGCAGTTGGAAGTCTCTCAAGCGTGTGAGGTGGTAGAGACGCTGACGGGCCTTTTTCACCACGGTGTTGATGTGACAGGACCATGACAGGTCCTGCGTGATGTGAACTCCGAGGTATTTGAAGCTGTCCACTCTCTCCACTGGGCACTCGTTGATGACGGGGGTCTGGTAGTTCCTCTCCTGCTTAGTGCTGAAGTCCACTATCAGCTCCTTTGTCTTACTGAAGTTTAGAAGGAGGTTATTCCTCTGGCACCAGTTCTCCAGATTCCTAATCTCCTTCAGGTAGGCCGTCTCGTGGTTATCAGAGATCAGGCCCACCACGACGGTGTCGTCAGCAAACTTGATGATGGTGGTGGAGCTGGTAGTGGCCACACAGTCATATGTGTACAGAGAGTACAGCAGGGGGCTCAGAACACACCCCTGTGGGGCTCTAGTGCTGAGAGTGGTGGAGGCTGAGACATGTCCGCCCATCCTTACTGCCTGTGGTCTGCCAGTTAGGAAGTTGGAGATCCACTGACACATAGATGAGCTGAGTCCCAGATGCTCCAGCTTAGTGGTGAGTGTGGAGGGAATTATGGTATTAAATGCAGAGCTGTAGAATATGAAGAGCATTTTAACATAATTCCCCCTTCCTTCTAGTGTCCGAGTAAGTGATGTGTGGAGGAGATGAGAGATGGCATTGTCTGTGGAACGATTTGGACGGTAAGCGAACTGTAGTGGGTCCAGTGTGTCTGGTAGTGAAGAAATGATGAAGTCTTTGACCAGGCATTCAAAGCACTTCATCACTACTGAGGTGAGGGCTACAGGGCGATAGTCATTGAGAGAAGTAGGGTGGGGTTTCTTCGGGACAGGAACAATGATGGACTCTTTAAAGCATGTGGGGATCACCGACTGAGATAAAGAGATGTTGAATATCTCAGTGAACACAGGAGCTAGTTGGTATGCGCAGTCTCTGAGGATACGATCTGGGATGCCGTCTGGTCCTGCTGCTTTCCTGGTGTTCACTCTCTTGAAGGCTCTCCTTACTTCATGCTCGGAGATGACAAGCACGTTTCCGGTGCTGGCAGTATCTTCCTGTCTGCAGCCGTTAGCACCGCTAGCACTAGCATCGTTGGAGTCCTTAGCTGCAGCCTCGAAGCGAACATAGAAAGTGTTCAGCTCGTCTGCCAGAGTCACGGCCGCGTTTGTCATACCGGTTGTTGGTACTTTATAATCCGTTATTGTCCTTAGTCCCCGCCACAGGCTCCTAGAGTCACTCTGTTGGAGTTGTGACTCTAGTTTCCTCCCGTAGAGCTGCTTCGCCTCTTTCACCACCTTCCGCATGTTATATGACGCGGCTTTGTACGGGTCCATGTCCCCTGTCGTGAGTCCCGTGTTGTAGGCAGCGGTGCGGGATCTCAGAGCATCGCGGATGGTTTTATCCACCCACGGCTTCTGGTTGGGAAACGTTGTGATAGTCTTTGTCTCCACGGTATCATCCGCTAGTTTCCCGATGAATCCCACAACCGCTTCCGTAAACACGTTGACATCATCATCGGAGCTGTTTCTGAACATGTCCCAGTCTGCGTCGTCGAGTGCATCCTGTAACGCGGCCACCGATTGATCCGTCCAGCGCGCGACCCACCTCTGAACCGGAACTTCCTGTTTCAGCCTTTGTTTGTATTTTGGCATGAGGAAGATGGCGGCATGATCGGATTTGCCAAACGGAGGGCGAGATTGTGCCTTGTAGCCGTCCTTGACCCTAGTGTAGCAGTGGTCCAGTGTCCTTTCACCTCTGGTGGGGCAGGTGATGTGTTGATAAAAGTTCGGCGCTGCGCGTTTGAGGTTGGCACTATTAAAGTCCCCCGTCACAATAAGCGCAGCGTCCCGGTGTTGTATCTGGTGCTGTGTGAGTGCCTCATGCCGCTCGCATAAGGCGGTGACCGTGCCCGCTTGTGGTGGAATATAAATGGCACTTATAATGACCGATGTAAATTCTCGAGGTAGATAAAAACGACGACACATGATGGACAGCAGTTCCAGATTTGGTGTGCAGGAGCGTGTGAGAGGAACAACGTTCGCACTGTTGCACCAATTGTTGGTCACCATTAAACACACACCGCCTCCCCTTGACTTCCCCGAGTCTCGTGTCCTGTCCATGCGATGAACCGAGAAGAACTCGGCCAGCTGGATGGCGTGGTCTGGCACCGCTGGGTTCAGCCATGTCTCGGTGAAGCAGAGGAGATTGCAGTCCAGAATGTCTCTCTGGAACTTTATCCTGGCCCTGAGGTCATCAAGCTTGTTCTCCAGTGACTGGACGTTGGCGAGCAGGATGCTAGGCAGAGGTGTGCGGTGTGCACGAGCTCTCAGCCTGTTCCTGACGCCGGCTCGCTTCCCTCTAGGCCGCCGCTTCCCTTTGTTCTCCCTCAAGATCTCACTCGGCCAGCTCGGATCCGGAGTTAAAAACTTCGAATTGTGAGTACATTGTATACCAATAAAAACAAGAGTGTCACTGTCATACCTAATGTACCCAATGGTGATGATTTTGCCAATTTAGAGACGCTGAAAACTAGCTAAAAAAACAAAGACAAAGAAAAGGTGGTCGGAGCAGTCGTGACGGCAGCCAACCTCACCGGCGCCATCTTATTTATTTATTTTTTCTTCAAGCTTCATCTTGCTAACCTAACTAGGCAGTGCTTCTCTTGCTCTGTCTATGTGTTTCTTGCTTGTCAGCCACTTCCAGGCTATTTTGGCCTGCAGCTTTGTGTCTGAAAAAAAAAGAACATCAGCTATTTATTAGCTTTGATCAACTGCTAAATCATGGAACCTATCACTGTATTGGACATACATGTATTCACATACAATTGCAGATGCCACATTCTAATCTCTGAGGAGAATAGTACAAACAATATATGGTTATAATGTAGATGACCATAATTTTCAAATAAAAAGAAATGGGCAACATGAATGCACAGTTCTCAGGAAACATGCTCTGTCACAAGAAACAGCCAGACTATATTATGGGCTAAGGTATCAGCATTGAGGTATCAGGTATGACACTGTTGCAAGTACAACAGCTCCTGAGTATGTCAGGAGAACTAAAACTCTGTAAACAACCTACTGAGCCACTAGTAACAGCACTTTGTGTTATTGCTAACAAAATGGCAATAAATGAGTGATAATAGTATATCTAATATTAATGAGAATTTGTCAATATAGATGTAAAAACCCAGAAATTCATACAGGCTATTTTCTGTATCGGTCACCTCTATAACGATAGAGGGAAAATGAATTTAGCCTACACTCGTGAATGACTCTTTTGGGGATGTAAAATAGGGAGAGCTAATGCTCAGAGTCAAATTTAACTAGTGGTGTAGTGTTCTCTTTTATTTGCTGTTGTTTTTGTTCTTATAGTCTCCCTTGTTTCACATGCCCTAGCCCCTAGAAAGCACTGGACAACATTAGACACTAACCTGAAGGCCCTGTCTCTAATAATCTAATATGCAGAGAAAGACATGCATTTAAGAGCACGTCTAGCAGTATGATTATAAAGAAAGGATTTGCTTAAAAACAACAACATAATGCTCAGTACAATGCTGTTTATGTTTTGGGAAAATTAAAACAAGCAGATAAGTTAAAAAAAACAAGTTATATATTTGATAACACTTTGTTAGTTTGCTGTTAATTGGTAGCTGGTGTGTGTATGTCAGTATGGATACATCATGGTCCTGATGAAATCTAGTCATTAACTTTGTTAATATTACTAACCGAATGTAGATCTTTAATTAATTTTGTCATTCTGATACCAGAGAATATTAAAACTTATAGGTAGATGAATGTAAGATTGCATTTACCTAAAAAAAAAAAAACACAAAAGAAACATGTTTATTTCATATTAATTAAACACTTTATTTTACAGGTTTGACGTCCTCGTCTTGTTGTCACTTTTTAGAATTCTGGCTTCTCTGGACTCCATTCAGTAAGACTGCAAATGGTATTACAGAAAAAATATCAATTGGCTTTTGTTGCTTTCCTGCTTTTCTTTGAGGCTTCCCCGCCTCAAAGAAAAGCAGAAGATGCTGGCTCAAAATAGTGCCTAGAATTGGATTATCTTAAATACTTGCATTATTGATTTACTCATTCCTCCATTAGCACTTAAGTGAAAGAGAGGGATTCATATACTAAGTAGCCTGTTTAATTGCAGAGAAAGATGTGGGAGTAAGGCTATAGTTCACTGCACAAAATTAAGCTCATTTTTTATGCTTTGGCATACTTTACTGTCTTCAATCAAAACCCAACCTACTGATTTAAATGTTAGAACTTAATCAGATGATTTATGCACTGTGTTATAGTCATAAATTATTATAAAGTTACAAATAGTGTAACATCTACATATTTTGTGTCAGTCTGTCTTTCTCTAACACCACTGCATAAAGTAGGTACCCCTTTGTTAAAGATAAGAGTTCTATTATACATAACTACTAGAGAGGTTCATGTGCAAAAAATAATTCATTTGAAATTGCTAAATGATGTGAAATGCCCCTTTGGAGGATATTTCGAGTGCAGATGTGCATAAGTTGTGGTCATGATACTTCAACATTTACAAGAAGTGTTTAGTAGAAGTAGAAGTAGAAGTGTTTCGCTCAGCTCAACAAATATCAGCAAATTCTCCAACTGTCTGTGTGCAGTTAGTCACAGTGTATCTGGTAGCTAATGGTACAGCTGCTGTATTTCCCATGAAGAGAAAAGATATCATAACTCCGGGATGTCAGGACCCGAAATTCATGTTGCCACAAGGTTTCCGGAGCCGGGAGGGGTTAGTCAGTAAGGCGATCCAGGGAGTGTTCGGTGGTGATGGGCAAGCGGGTGTGGTTGGCCAACTTGAAGTTCCAAGATCCATTTGGAGTCGTCTAGTGGAGACGGCTTGAGGAACAGTTTCCACAAAACAAAAAACACAAATGCCCTGGTGAAAGAATGAGAGCTAACATCACTTAGAGATAGAGAAATATACTAAAGACATGGCAGGAGAGTGAGAAGAACGGTTATATATAAAGGTAAGGATTGCTCAGTGGTATTTGATAGACTGGAAATTTAAAGTTTACATGTAAGTTGTCATTTTTTTTTTTCAGAAAAGGATTAGGGCCACTGGAAAAAAAAAAAGTGGGCACATCTTGTTTTTTTCTTCTTTTCCAGAATTCTGAGAAAAAAGTCTGACTTTAATCAGAATTCTGACTTTTTTTCTTTAAATTCAGATTTTTTTTTCTCAGAATTCTGGAAAAGAAGAAAAAAACAAGATGTGCCAACTTTTTTTTTCCAGTGGCCCTAATCCTTTTCTGTATTTTTAAAATCAGATATTGGATCTATGTATAATGTGACGCTGTGTGTTTTCCACATTGTGAAATGTACTGCAAAAAAATTGAGGTATACTAAATTTAAATACTCTGCAGATTAGTACATGATAAACAGGCTAGTTTGCTGAACTGTGATGGATTTAAAGTAAAGAACAGTGTGTTGGACTGGTCCACAGCAGCTATGGTGTTTATGGTCAGAGTTAGGTTACATTAAGTACAGCAGAGATGACATTTTTTAAGCTGATGATGTTCAGATTTACTTGCTGAATTCCACCTCGATACCAACTTTTTACTATTTACTATAAAAACAATATAAACCATCAATGTAGAGGATGGAAATCCCCTCAGACAACTCATGAAACATCTTGTTGAATCCACATAGAGTAGTAAACCTCAGAGCAGGAGCAGAAAAGGTCAGCTGATCAAAGTTGAAATTATTTTAACTAATTTTGTGCGGCTAAGCCACTAGAACCCATTTCATGGTTCCCCCACCTGCTGAATCCCACTTTAACCACTGATTGTACTCATTTTCCTGTTTAGATGTGGAGGCAAAGTCACCCTTTGCAATATTGGCAACAGAAAATCAAGCTTTTTTTAAAAGAAAAAAATAATCCTTCTATTTCTCTGCTCATGTTCTACATAATTGATTCATAATTCAGTAAATTAATTACAATTACAATTTAGATGGAAATAAAGTTTATATTGCCATTTACTAATGTAAATTTATTATAGCACAAGATTCAGTTGGAGTTGCTCAACGATAGCTGGCAAAAACGTCCTCAAAGAGCTACTTTTCACTTTCTTAATTTGAGCATATTTCAGAGCCTGTACTTCTTCACTTAAGTTTTTCACTTTTATTAATTTATACTAAAACAAGTTTCAACACTTCTACTTAAGAAGAAAATGTCTTTGCTTGTGTTACCTCTGCCTAGACAATCTGAAAACTTTGCTCACTGAAGTTCACTGAAGCATCAGCTTGTTCCATTATTCATTGTGTACAATGAAAACTGAACAAACCAGAAATATAAACTTTTTGCCTTCAATGTAAACGCTGTGCCTTTTGAAATTTGTTCGTTGCAGTGGTAAAATTTAATACACGAATTTCCATTTTGTAACATTTTGTAACTTTGTTAAACCAAAACCTCATCATCATATATTTATAGGTAGCTAGGTGTGATTGAGAACTTAACAGAAGCAGAACAGGGAGCGTCTTACCCAATGGGTGAAAAACGGGGCAATCAGCCGTTGAATTTGTTTCACAAATAGTGCTGTTTTTATACTGCCTTTATTTATTTTTTTAAATGAAATTTAATGTAAATATCTATGTGTTGAAAAGTTTATCTTTGTGTAGTGCCATTTTTTTCACATTTAAAAATGCACAACCTTTCTTTCATATGTTTTCTTTTTTTTTTTAGATTTTATTTTGGACTATGTGAAAAGTCACAATTTTCACTTGGTCTGTTTCCAGGATGTGTCATGACTGCTTAATTTTCATTTTACAAGTTGAATAATTGAACAAGATACTACCTGTTGTTTCTGAAATGTACGCTTGTTTTATACTCACAGGAAACTCTAGCTGTCTCCATTTTACAGTCTGTCTAAGCAAGCTAAGAAGCTAGGGTCCTCTTTTTTTCACTTGTTGACTTTTAAAAGCCTATGTGACATTTTTTTATTTCACCATTCATTAACCGCACAGAGAAGACATCATGTAAATATGTTAAAGTTTTCTTTAAACAAACAGTATTATTAAAGTTCTTCAGGACTGGGACAAAGTGTCCTGTTTTTTGGAAATCAAAATATGGTCACGCTAAAGAAGCCCGGAGCTTATTTCTGGTGGTTTGCAAATGCAGATTGTAAACATTATAAACTAGCATGTGTAACCCCTGGTCAGCTTCTCTTTCCAGCGCTGTGTGAATAAAACTCTCTGGACTCGAAGTGGGTAGAGCTCAGGCGTGATTTATTCCCCTGCAATAACATGGGACATGAATAACCATGGGTTTCAGCAACAGGATTCCGCCCAAACACAGCGAAAGCTTCATTGCTACTAACGATAGGCTTATGATCGTATAGTGGAACTCTTAGTTTTCCCAAATAAATAAAAACAAATATTGATTGAAAAATAAAATGGCAACAATACTTATCACGGAAAATAAAATAGAAACATTACTGCGTTGTGGTTTAGATAACAAAAGAAAAATTAATTCACTTTTAAATGCACATTCATGTAAATATAAATAAACCAAAGCCAAAATTCCCTTTTACGTACAATAGTAAATGGAACAATGCTGCCATCTACTGGGCAAACTTAATAAGCAATATGTCTTAAACAGAATTAGCCTGCAGCTCAACCATATACATGTTTCAAAGTACACATACCTGCAATAACATGGGACATGAATAACCATGGGTTTCAGCAACAGGATTCCGCCCAAACTATTGAGAGAAGTTTCAAAATTATTAGACACGACAGCCTCCTCTAGCTGTTAGCCGCTAGCTCCACGTGTCCATTTTTCTTACCGTCTAATCTATTAACTGCAAAACACGGTCATAAACCTGAAATCTACTCAAATACTACCGTATGGGCAGTTCATGCAGTTAGTGCACTGTCATATTAGCTTCAATGAGGATTTTCAAATATGTTTTAAACTCATGCTCTGTGAGAGCGGACGGAGATGAACTTACCACAGCGAAACCTTCATTGCTACTAACGATAGGCTTAGGGGGTAGCCCGTTTACCAGTAGCAGACTTCCGCTGCGGATTTTCAAAATAAAAGTTCCAAAATAAACCCATGGTTGCGATCCCAAGTTTAACAGGAATTTAACAACAACAAAACCATATCCATTCTTTTACATCGTTACACATGCAATGAAAGCTGCCACTAACTCTGTTTTGATTGCTTTATAATCAGTTACTGTCTGCGTTTTGTGTGGAAACACAACTAGCATTTCTAAGTAAACAAGCTTCAATGATTTATCAGTGATTTAGCCAGGAAGATTGTGACTACGGTATGATGGAGAGAGGAGAGCAGCTCTAACCATGTACAGTCTAATAAAACATCTGAAAAGTATTGACCAATAACATGGAAAATCGTGTCAGGCATCGCAGTGAACAGGAAAATGACTCAATAGATGAGCTCCCTGGAGCACTGTAGATTCCAGGGAGGAAGGCGGGGCCACCTGAGGCCAGCGGCCGTAACAGTGCCAGAAAGGAATTGGCAGAAGGCAAAACACCGGCGACTTGTGGCAGTTACTCAAGACTATAAGACTGATCAACCTGTGCATTGCCTGGACTGACTGCATGAAAGCCTGTGACTCAATGCCTCACATTTGTATACAAGTTCACCAGGACCCTAAGAGCCTTCATCAGGAATCCGATGGGGACGTGGCGAACAACACTAGAGACCAACTTCAAGCCAATTGTATTAGTCACCATCAAGTGTGGCATTTACAAGGAGATGCCCTGTCCCCACTGCTGTGCTGTATTGGCCTAAACATCCTCAGTCAGATCAGTAACAAAACTTAAAAAGAATAGCAAATATGGAGTAGAGCAAACATCAGCCACCTTCTCTAAAAGAATATATAATTTATCATTATATTTATCAATAATAATACCTACAAAGAAGAACTGAACTCCTTCCTTGTATGCATGTCACATGCCAAAAGCTAAACAAATTCTAGAAAACCTTGTCTCTAGACACTCTAAGAAACATCTCTTCTTCATCTTTTTAAGGCATATACTGGTTTGTTACCATTGTGCTTTGTTCCTTCCTCTTTTATTTTGTATTCTGTTATTGTGAACTGTTTTATTATTATTTTGTATTTTATTTCTTTTTTCATTTTTTATTAGTGGAAAATAGTAAAAATAGTTACAACATAGTTCCAAATGTACAAGTTATATTTTGGCACAAGTGATATTTTACTGTATATTGTGAGGAAAAATGAATTATTTGTGATTAAAGAAAACTATAACTCAATGGATCTAGAATTCTGATATCCATCATAATACCTGAGTAAGAAAATGGTAATTACAATTAAAATCCATCATAACTACCTGAGCAAATCTTGCTGCCAATAATCTGCATGTCCTTTTATGCTTTGTGATTTAATCACTCAGCTCATTAACTTTACAAAAAGTTGCAATAGCTTTGGTCATTTTAACCAGTTTTGTGTGTCCTCTCTGCTGTTTGTATCACTGATAGGCCTCGTCAGAAATGAGCACAGCAAGCTTTGGGAGCTTTTCAGAAGCAAACATGCACATGTACCTTTAATAGCAGTAAGCTGTGGCTGTTTCACTCAGTTTGTTTGCACTTCTTATTTGTCTTTTAGAATTGGCAAAGCTTAAAAACATTACCCCCTGTTTTAGAGGACACTGAATACTGGGAACAATAGTGTCAAAAATGAGTAAAAACAAACAAAAAAAACAGTTGATATGACAGTATTTAATATGACTCATAGCCTTCAGCATTGTGAAATAGCACTGATTACTCATTACTGGCTTTGTCTTTTATATGTATTAAACAACATTATATTTTTCCAGGCAAAGGAACTAAGTGTTAGCTAAAAATACCTCTGGAATTATGTCGACATGCCAGCTATTATTCTGATTATCAAGTGTTGAGTAAGCCATGCCCTGCCCTAAAAGGATGTTTGTTTTTATAAGGAAAAAAATGATTAGTACAAACATGATTGATATTCTTCTAAAGACCAGTTTTAAGACATCTCTTATGTGTGGCTTTGACAAATTATGTCCTTCTCTGGAGACTTACCCGCTCCAAATTGTTTCATACTAAACAATTAAATACAGTTAGCACAAAGTATACACTTTGCACAAAAATAAGGAAATTTGTGTGGTTGATAACTTCTTGGTTGATTACTTCTACTTGCATTATACTGCTGGAAAGCCTGTTTTTGTCATGGTCCCTGTGCCTCACCAGCTGATCCTGTATTAGGCAACATCTTCTCTCTCTCTCTCTCGCTCTCTCTCTCTCTCTCTCTCTCTCTCTCTCACCTGCCGGGGCGGTGCTCATTATGGGCTCCCGCCCCTGGCCCACGCACCTGCTGCCTATCGGGATGATCGCAAGGCCGATTTAAGACGGCAGCACTGTGTCACTCGTCGCTGGATCGTTGACCTATCAGCGTCAGTCTCTCAACCATTAGTGAGTTAAACTCTGTAAAGTTGTTTCCGTCTGTTCGTCGTAACCCCAGTCTCTGTGTGCAGATCTACCCCGGACCTTTCCCTGCCTGCCTGTTTCCGTGTGGACGAGTGAGTGGATTTGTGTGTCCCCATTGTGGGGAGTGAAAAGAGAGCCTTTGGAGTGCGTCTGATTCCCGTCTTTCCCCTCACAAACCCCGGAACCCTGGACCCCCCTCCCCTCCCTCCAGCACGTTGTAAATAGTATCACCTGGTGTCGTTGTGTGAATAAATTGATTGTTAACTCTGCAAAGATTCCCGGTCTGCGCCTGAGTCCATTAACTAAAACGTGACAGTTTTAAGGAATATTGATTTGTGAGTTGAGCAGCAGATTCGAGTATGTGGGTTGGGCCCATGAAACACTTGCAAAATCTTCTCTGCCAAATAGATTATTCTGCAACTGCATTCTTCTGGACAGACAGTGTTACAGTTTCTAATGCTTCACATCTATTCCAGTTGTTGTTTCAGCTCCTTCTCTGTTCGCTCATATTTCTTCTGTGTGATGTTGCTATCCACTGGGATTTCCATATTTATCACATATGGTCGTGTGCTTCTTGTCAACCACAACTATGTCTGGTTGGTTGTGCAGCAGCTGATTGTCTGTCTGGAAATTAAAGTCCCAAAGAACCTTAGCCCTGAAATTCTCGACCACCCTCGGCGGTGTTTCCCATCAAGACTGGGGTACTTCTAGTCCATATATGACACTGATATGGCACCAAGTCATAAGCTTTCCTCCAGACAATGCAGGTGGTATTTAGGTTGGTCTGTAATGTCTTTGAGTCCTGGTATACTGCTCTGTCAACCAATAGCTGATGATTTAGCCCTCTGTTATTATTTCCAATGCTTTTCTGAGCTATGCCCATGTATCGACTCACATGCAGATAATCGCCCAATAGTTTGATGATGTCATACTCTTTTGTTGATACTGCATGATTACGATTGTGTGTTAGATACATGCTTAGATACAAGCCTCCTCATTTCTGTTACCAGGTGATCATTAAGTGCCACCACCAACTTGGCATTTGTGTTGTGTGATGCCTCTCTCTCTCTCTCTCTCTCTCTCTCTGTATTTGACTACCGATACAAACATCTAAGTGTGTGATTAGTTGCCAAGCACAGCATCAGATCATATGAACTACATCAACAAGTGCATCTATAACTGATTTCTGCAATCCACCTTTAGTTTCTCATTTGGGAGATGGACAAAGGCACAATTTGTTTTGTGACACACTGGAAAAGCTTCTAGTGCAACCATTTCTCTACATGATCATATCGCCAAAGGTTAACGTCTCCTCTCTTTTACTAGCTCATGTCACTTACCATGTCACTACTGGCCTATTTCATCATTCCTTAAATCTTCATTAATCCCGCCCCCCTAAATTTCGTCAATGTCATAATATCTGTATACAAAAGAGAGCATTGCTATTTGAGTTAGTAGGATTGTTTAAAAAAAATAAGTTTACATTGATTATTTATTATTTAAGTATTTCAAGTGTTTGTGTTTACAGTGTGTTATTGCAAGAAAAATTGCATTTGTCAATGAAGCTTTAAATTAATGATGTCTCACTAGGTGTTTGTTTTGCTTATTGAAAATGAATTGCATCAAATGTGTTAGTAATCACTGCATTGTGTTAAAAAAAATGTAAAAATCAACAAGCCAAGAAGTACTGAACTCAGCTTGGTTCAGATTGTTTGTGAGGTGTATGTTGTCACTCAGCAGGATCACCATTCAGTCTAACTAAAACTGCACTTACGGATGCATCATTACATTAATTTGATTAAATCTTACAGGAAAGCAAATCATTTAATGCTTTATTTAAAGCCTTTTATAGTTTTCATAAAATATGATCATTCAGTTAAAAAGGATATGAAAACAAACATTAAAATTATCATTTAAAAAAATAATATAATATAATTATATAATAATATATATTTTTTGCATCTACAACAACAGTACTGATAAATATCTGAGTGCAAGTATCCTTAAAAAAATAAAACAGTAAAACAATTAATGAATTTGACCCTTAGGGTATTTTGAAATTCATGGTTGCTCCTTAAGCAAGAGTCAAGGAGCTCATTCTCATCTTTGGTCTAGGCAGTTATATAGTGTCAGTGTCCATTTATCAGCAATTTGTAATTTTCATCTTTCCCTTTTAAATTGTACCTTGTGAGCATTTTGTTTCTGTAGTTATTGTTACCTTGGTTACATGCTTCTTTTTGGAAAAATTTATGAAAATGTCTTTGAGCCTCATTCTGTAATATACAAATAGAAATGTTGGTACCAGCAAAACTACATTAATGACACCGAACCCTAAAACAGTGTTTAGTTTTCATCCATCCACCCATCTTTCATTTGTTTAGTTTTTTTTCCTTAACAATAAAAGAAAGGCGGTGCTTTTCTTGGTCACAGGTACAGAAGGTGAGAACATTTGTACACATTAAACATTAAAAACCAACAGATCATGCCAGCATCATAAGAACACTTCCAAGCTTGAAATAGAAGATTATTAAAATGTATCCTGCTGTCTCAGGTGTGACTTTATGCTTTAGCCGTTGATGGATACAGGTCAAGAATTCTTAAACTAAAACTAATGTTGGAATTGCATCTGTAAATTTAAACACTAGCATACTCACAAATAATTCCTTTTTTAACTATTATCTATTATCACTTCAATATTTATCTGAATTAAATAAATGTGTATTCTGTTTCAGATAAAATCTACAAAAATATATTTCTTATAATTCTTATAATTTAACTAGATGTGAAAATGCCTAAACCTAAAAACTTAATTTATCCAGAAGTCAATATTCTCAGGCAAGTGTTTTTGTCTTTCAGAGACCCCTGTTCTTGAATGCTATATTCATCTTTCCATGAGAAGCAATTGTGTGCTTTCCCCAGCACAATTACCAAACCATGACAGCCCATTTCAGCTTTGTCTAACTCCTCACTTACCATTCCAAATATATCCATTACCATGCAGATTGGTCCATTATCCTCTGCAATAGGACACTTATTTTCAAGTGAGATGTTGTGATTTTCTGCACCGACGTGGGTGGCTTTGAAACTTTTTGTCAAGTATCTATTTGTTCCCGCTAACAAAGTCTCTCCAGACTTTATTTCAATTAATTCAGTTACATGAAAAAAGTTTGGTTGCACACTGTAAGATTATAATTTGACTTTACAGGACCTTGAGCGCTTACCTACTCGTGCTTTGTCTTTCAAGCTAGCACACTGATAAATTGCCATTTCAACCGACATAGCATGTGGTCTTTATGCCACAGTGAATATTACAGTCATGCTTCCACTGTGGTACCATTTTAAGCCACTGGTGTCCCTCCTCTAGGCGTGGTCCCCTGATCCCAGTCCTGACAAAGACCTGCCAAACTATACCTACTTCTGATCCCCCGGTTGACAAGCCAATCCATCTTCAACTGCAGAGAGTAACTTTACTCCGTTTGTCATCATTACCTGTCCTCTACCAAGGAGAACTGAAATAGATGCTAAAATGTTCACTGCTTCCTCAGTGATCATGACATAAAAAAAAATTCTTCATTATATAAATGTATAATTTATAATTTGTTATTCTACAATCATTCTTAAATTGATGTGATAGTTGTTCAAGTTCAAAAATGTACAGTTAAGTCCATATTATGTTTGGACACTAACACAAGTTTTTTTCATTTTTTAACTGTTTACATGTTCCAAATATAGTTATATGATGGCCACGGGCATAATCTGTAGACTCTCAGCTTTCATTTGAGGGTATCCACATTCAAATTGGATGAAGGGTTTAGGAGTTTCAGCTCTTTAACATGTGACATGATTTGGGCATGCATGGCTGCCAGTGGCACTGAGACACTAGTGCCACTGGCATGATGTGATGATGTGACAAAGGACAGAAGCAGCTGAATGAATTCAGACATACTGTCTGCTCAAATCCAGCTAAATGCAGTCAAATTGATTGGGCAGCATTTCATAATACAGATGGACAATCACCCAAAACATACAGCTAAAGCAAGCCAGGAGTGTAATATTCTTGAATGATCAAGTCAGTCACCCGATCTTAACCCAACTGAGCATCCATGTCACTTGTTGAAGACTAAACTTTGGATGGAAAGGCCTGCAAACAAACATCAACTGAAAGCTGCTGCAGTAAAGGGCTTGCAGAGCATTACAAAGGAGGAAACCCAGCATCTGGTGATGTCCATGAATTCAAGACTTCAGGCTGTCACTGCCAGCAAAAGGTTTTTGACAAAGTATTATTTAATTTGTCCAATTACTTTTGACCCCCTGTAATGAAGGGGTTGCTTTAGTTCCTCACATTTTTATGCAATATTTTTGCTCAACCCAGTAAGCTGAAAGGGTGCTCTTCAACTGAATCAGAGTTGTGTCATTTAAAATGCATTGTGGTATTGTAGATGACCAAAATTAGAAAAAAAAAGTTGTCTCAGTTGAAATATGTATATATTTAGCAAACTATTTTTTTCTTTTACAGAAAATAGTACATATCAGTGCAAAGGCAGCAAAGTCTAACTGTAATAATTTAATTCTGTACAGTATATTTAGAGGGCAAACTGTTAGGTCCTGAATGTTCACACACTACCACAGAGCTAATAAGCAGTGTCAGGTTTGCAGCACTAACAGGATTAAGCACCAAGACTTTATGTCTTTTACAGCCGCTGCCAGGCACAGGCCTGGGAATAATGGGATCAGTTTTAAAGCAGTTCATCATGGAAGAAACCACCTCTTCTCATATTAGCTCAGTGTAAAGGGCTACCATTGCATATGAGCACACAGAAACATGGCAATCAATTGTAAACAAATAATGGCATCATTAGAAAAAATACATGAATGCATGCAGACAAAATTTACATGTGTGCTAAGAATCACAAGTCTAATTGCAATAAGAGCAAAGGTTTGTAAATAGGGGTGCCAGTCAATCACCCACGCACTGTTAATGACAGTATTAGCTAAATGAAGTTCACAAAGTCTTTAATAATTGGAATAGTTTCCTAATCAGGGGGCCTGCACTTTAAACCAGATCTGTCTGTCATCCTCCATAACTTATGATCCTAGGTACTTTACACCATAATACATTCATAACAAAGTGTTTTCTTATGCTCATATTGTCAACATGTATGTCAACACTAAGCAGTTACTTATTGAACCCACGGCAGCAGAATTGGAGAAATTTTTTATCCATTTAGTGTACGTTTAATGGCAGTGAAACAAATGTACATTAGGTATCAACCTCTTTATACTTGTATTTTGATTCATTCACAGATTAACTATTCTCTAAGTTGTGCCACAACTGACGCTATTTACAGCTGGACAAGTATGTATTCATCAGCGCATACAGTTCATCAGAGGTGGGCGATGAATCCTTACATGTTTATCATCCTATATTTGTCCTTTGATCTGTTGTTAGTGAAACCATAAAGCAGCTGTTTGGACCTGCAGAGTACATCACATAGAATATATAAGTATGTAACATCTGTAGTACTGACATAATGGCTTAACAAAGTTACAGTGAAGCATAATGTGGCCAGTTCAGTGAATGTGAAATGATGACAAAGGTACACAGAACACTACTCTGAACATATTTCAGTAATTATGCTTGATTGGTAATAATGATGCTTCATAAGAGCTCAGTCATACATTACCAAACAAAACTGTGAATCTTGGGTTTGTAACCACAGAAGTATTCTAATGTTTCACAAAGTGCATCAATATCAACGCTTACAGTTTTATCATAATGAGGCACAGAGAGTTTCTGAATGGATTTTCCCTTTAGTTTCAGGTGTTCTTAATTAGCAATAATTCCTCCTATACTCAGCTCAGTCAAACTAAGATGAATGTAATCTTACTTACCTTACTGTCTGTGTTTGGAGCTTGGTCTGTGCTCATTTTGGGGCAGGGATAGCTCAGTAGGTAAAGTGGTCGCCCCTTGATCGGAAGGTCGGCGGTTCGAATCCACTTAACGGCTACCCTGAGGTACCCCTGAGCAAGGTACCGTCCCTACACACTGCTCCCCGGGCGCCTGCTTAGTGGGCTGCCCACTGCTTCACTGAGTGAATGGGTCAAATGCAGAGAAAAACAAGTAATTTCCCCATGGGGATCAATAGAGTATCCATTATTATTATTTTCACAGCAGACTGCTTGTTATAAAATCATTATATAGATACATTATTGTTAATTTGGACAATAAAGGCAAGTGGAGCAAAAAAAAAAAGCTGTTTTGCAAGAATTTAAAAAAAAAGTCTGATCTAAACTTATAATCTACAGATAAAAGTTTCTTATTCTTGCAAAAGCAACTGTGAAATGGATCTTTCGCACATGTCACATGGCTGAAAACACTGCAAAATCCACTGGAAGGTGGTCATCTAAAGCTGTCCATCCGGTAATAATAATAATTTTATTTAGTAGACTCAGTTTAGCAAAATACTCAGAGGGGGACCACTTTAAATGGAAATCTGTTTGGTGGATTCAGAGGTGTATCAAGAAATTTGATACGTTGTGTTTAAAAAGGACTTTGAAATGCATGATTGAAGAATTACTCACAGCAAGAGAAATAAATGACACAATCAAATTCCCCCTATAATCTCACCAATTTCTGACCCTCTTTATCACAGTATCCATCAGTATTGTTTTGCACTGTTTGGGTAAACATGGGAAAATCATTCCCGAGGGCATAATGATTAGCCCAATGGAATGGTAATGAAATACAGTACCTGCTTGAGAGAGTGCCTGCTTTATTACTCTATTATACATGAAAGAAGCTGAGGGCTCTTAGAAGCCCTCTTTCAAAGCAGGAATCACTGCCTCACATCTCTCCCATGCCTGTTTTCATTCAGGACTCATTAATTGCGGTTTATTTTGCATCATTTGCAAATGAAATGAAAGCCATTCCTGAATGGGAATGGGGGATATTTTTGTCAGTTTTATTCTTTGTATGCATCTTGAGAAAATGTGATTTAAAGTGAAAAAGAGCCATTTAAATATTAAAGTATAAGTAATGAGAAAAACAGTGAGTGAGAGTAAAACCTTTAATTTTTCAAATGGATTAAAGGAATGTCTATCAGTCCTTAAAATGATGACAAAGGCAGGTTCTTTTGCTAGTTGTTTAAGTTTTCTTTAATGCTAACGTGAACATTTATCTTTTTCTCTGGAATAGCTTTAATATCTGCAGTATGATATTTGTTTTTGAAAGGACCATTATTAAAACCTCAATATTTGAAAATAATTTAGTTTATTTTAAAAAATTATATTAAAAAATATTTTTTATGATGTTGGTTTTGTTTTTAATAGGAATTTGTCTTCAGTGCTAAGATGCAAAACATGGCATGCTTTATACCTCCTCTTCATCAGCACAGTTATTGACTGTTAGTCTTGTTATTCCAAGTTATTACACACTGAAGTCTGAAACCAAGAAACTGTGGAAATCTAAAGGAAAAGAAAACACACCTAATTTAAATATTAGATAGAATCTGCACAGAAGGTGAAATGTGAGCAGAAGATGTGGTGAGCAGGACGAGCAGCACCTTTGATGCACTTTCTGCACCAGCACTGGACGCAATCAGGCAAGGTATTGAGCTTTAGGTCAACCACAATTTAAAAGCACTCAAGGCCCAGCACACAATCACTGTGTGCCTATAAATGGAGGGAAATGAGATTTGTTTTAGGTTGCCTTTACAGTTGTATAGCACAACTAATACATGGTAATATGCTGTTTTGTAAGTGCAAAGATAAGTCAATAAGTGTGATTGGAAAAAATAAATAGCATTTCTTTGACAGTGTGTTACCTAGGACAGTGAAAATCATATATTGTTGAGTGTGGCAAGGTGTAAGGTGAAAGTATAGTCATATATCAAAAAGCACTATAAAGAGGCAGCACTTAAATTTGGCACAATAACAAGGTAGTGGCACAGGAAATGTGCAGATGCATCACATTTCTCCCATAGCATTGCATGTGTAACAGCACACTCAGCTTACATACGGCCTGGCAAAGGAAACTTATGATATTTTATGAAGAAAATCAAAATTCACATTAACACAGCTAATAAAAAGTTTAAAAAGATGAGTTTTAATGATATGATGGCACATCAGTAGTGACACTGCAGTCCTTGCTACTGGGATAAAGAGTCATTAGAGGGCAAGGACATAGAGGAATAGCAGCCAGGTGGTCAAAGGTTTGTACAAGGTTTGAGAACTAACACACACCAGAAGACGTGCAGTGCAAACCTGAGTATTACTGATGGGAGAGATGAGGGTTGTGTTGTTCCCTAGGCTGAAGGAAAAACAGGAAGAGTGTAAAATGCATCAATTTGGGAAGGCTACAGACAAGGGCATGAGTTGCAAAGGGCAAAAAAGAGGTGGGGAAAGAACATGCAGAAGCTAGAGCCAGAAGTGAGTCACTGTAATCCAGCGGTTTCACTTCAGCTTTAAATGTTTCATTTCACTTGAATAGTGCTTTTGGTGGTGTGAAGGGTGAGGTAATGGCATGGCCTTTAGGGTGTGTGTTGAGCAGAGCAAGGTCATGGAGAGTGGAACAAGGAGATGGTGATGCAAATTATGTAAGTAATTTTTGGAGCCCGCTTTTAAAAATAGAAACTGTGTTTTATTCCTTAAAATAAGCAGACAGACCACTCCAGGGAAGTGAAGGAGAAAGACCTACCATCTGTTGACTCTTTAGAAGTCAGGGTAAGATCAGTTGGAGAACAGCACCCACACAGACAGTTTAAGTCTAAAACGATTCGTTACATGAGGGAGCCACTGCGCAATGATGTGTTCTGTCCTGGTTCTGAGCATGTTTTGGCAGCAGTTTGGAATAGGTTGTCAGTGTAATATAAAGAGTAGTTTGGTGCACCTGCACAAAACAGCAGCAGTCTCTTACGTGTGTGATAAAATTATTAATCAGTATTTCACTATCATGCAAACATCAAGTCATATTGGGGAAAACATTTTTCGGGAGAAAACATGTCCTCGGTCTCTGTGCTGTCTCAGTACGCTTCTGTGCTGCAAATATCTTTTCACGGCATGAAGCCCGTAAGCATTGTCAGATTACAATACTGCATAAGGGAGCATACAGTACAGCCAATAATTCAAATTCTTCACCAAGGTAAAGGTACTTGAATTATATGACAGCTGGTGCAGTTTGCTCTGAATTTAAAGCAGCGTTATTCGCAGACAATTGCCAACCTGTGGAGAAACCTTGGCAACAAGGCACAAGAACCCTGTGGTAGGTACATGCAAATGGTTAAAGGAAGACAGGAGATGTACGTCTAATTTACTAAGACAAAATATATACATAAATGATAATATTTTCCAACCAATATTTTTTTTAACAATAACTGCCTGATTTCTGATTATTTTAGGCTATGATTGTTCCCAAGGTTAAAAATTATGTCTTTCTGTCAAAGTCACTGTGGTCTCAGAGATATGCAGAAGGTACTTCATGTCAAAATGGACAAGACGACTGAGTCATCTTTTGAATGTCCAGGATTATATGAAGGGTGATATATGTGGGTATTAGGGTATTATATGTGAAGGGTTTCAACTCAAATCAAAGTCTTTCATAATCTCCAACCACAAATCTTTGGTGCCTAAACCTATATGATATGCAGAGACCAGTTTGTGATAACATAGATAACAAAGGATATTTGATGCCTGGGGATGAGAACATTTTGAAGTTATACATTTGTTCTGCAAAATACTTAAAAATAAACAAAGTTTGCTCAGAAAGGTTTTTACTTCAGTATCCAAACTATAGTTATGTGCTTTAGGCAGCACTATTAGCAATGGTTTCTTACATAAAGATGGTGTGGGCTCAAAGCTAGATTGAGCTCTTTTGTAATGAATTAGAATGTTCTCCCTGTTATTTTTAATTAATGCTACATATGTCAGTCAGGATGCTCTTGAGACAGAAAAATGTAAGAGTTTCACTTAACTGGCTATATAAATCATACTCTTAACAAAGATTGTATGTGAATAGGTTTTGTCTAACAACTGATATTCTTAGATGCTAAATGGAGTTAAAAAAAACAATATGTAATTACTTGAAAGGCCTCTTGCTGTGAACATTTGTACAGTGCTAATGACTACAATATTGTATTCATTAGAGAGGCTACTGGACAAAGTTAACATTAACAGCAGGTCAAAATAGGAGAGCTAGGAAAAGCTCACAAGCACACTGGGGAAAACTTGTGCCCTGTTAACCTCTCCTTATGTGTAGGTGTTTGGGAACTGGAACTTGGAGATTCGCCAAACAACTGACCATCTTCTTCTGTTACAAGGGGGGAGTAAGTGTGTTATTTAAAAGGCATTTGCTTATTTTTTTTTTTGAAAGATTCAATTGTTTTGATGAAATCATAAAAAAAAAAAAACATACATGCAACTTGGAGAAAGAAGAATATTTAGCAAAATAGAAGAAGTGCTAAATATGTTAAGGTTGCTTTACAATATCACTGCAAATACATCAAAAGACAAAACTGTAACCTTGAAGAACCTAGTATTTGTAGCTTCAAGGCTAGAAAGCAAAACAGTTCACATTTATTCTATAAAAAATAGAAAATGATGTTTTACATTGTTGTATGTAAGACCCTTGTATCTGACTTTTGACTCGTGTAACCAAAATCGATCAAAGTAAAAATAAAAAGGAGTCAGACAAGATTTCCTTCTGAAGTGTAGATTAGCAGACTTACATATAAAAGTGTAAACTCAAAGCACTCAAGTGATGTTGAGAGGTACTCATACTTCAATATTTTAGAGTTCTTCAGTCTTCAGTTTTCAGAAACTGAAAGACACCTGCAAAGATGTTTTTAAGCATCACATCAACTCAATTTACTATACATTCACCACATTTAAGTTTAACCTCCTAGGACCTGGCGTCCACATATGTGGACATCATATTTTGGGTTGTCTAGACCAAGATACTAAATTTTGCTCTACAAGGGCCTGATATCCACTTACGAGGACATTGTACTGCCACTGTTCTATCGAAATTTTAGACGAATATCCTCACATGTGGCTCTCATTTTTCTCAGAAACAAAAATCTGGTAAAAAAAAAAAACAAAAATAACAAAACCCAAACAAACAAGAAAAATTCTCTGTTTTTACATTCATCGGGTCCAAATATGCACAAATATCAAAGAGAAATTAAAAATGAATGCCATGGAAGAGTTCGGGTCTTAGGAGGTTAAAAAATAAATTATTTCATTGTGTTTAGATGCAATATTAAATTAAAATTATTGTGTCTTAACCCACCACAACACACATGTTCAGACACAAAATCTATGAAAATATTTTCACACTGAAAGAAACGGTGCAAAATGAACTTCTAGATAATATCATACACACGAACATAAATTCTACTTCGAACCTACAAACCCTGAAATTTATACCACATGGACTATTTGTCTTGCTTGACAGGTACAAACATATGTTATGAAAGCAGATTCTTGGCAACCGCACAACCTCATGTGATCCACAGATAATCTTCCATGTGTGGTTAAGTAGTATAAAAGCTCTGTCATGTTCACAAAAGGGGCAGTTTTACAAGGTTACATTGTAATGAGTGTCTTTGCCAGACCGGCCTCTCATCTGATATGTACCTGGTGCTGCTGTTAGGAGCCCAAGCCATTCTATCACTGTGTATACAGAGCTAGCCAGGTTCATCATTAATACTGCTCTTATCTTTGTTTCTGCCATGATTTCCATCCAAGCCTTTGTTATCAGTGAGACCCATATCAAACTGTGTCTGTCTTGTTGGGACATACAGCAGAAGATTTGCTACTAGGCACTGTGTCTGTTAACTGTTGCCTACTGGCCAACAGAAGACACAGCAACCTTGACATTAATGATTCAATGAGCACAGTAATTGAGTGCCTTTCTCATTTCCTGGCAGCTACAATACAAAGCTGGTGGTGGGGAGACAGGAGAGATACAAGAAGGAGGATAAGAGGGTGAAAGAGAAAGGCTTACAGTATGAAGAAAAACCTTAAAAGTTGCAAGGGAAGATAGGAATAAGCGAGGAGTATAACACATGACGGAAAGGAAATAAGGAAGCAAAGTAAAGTGCAAGGAGAGGATCAGAGGCAGAGGACAACAGGGAGAGAGATTGCATTAGCTCATCGTCCCACTGGGCTTAGCTGTGCTCTGAGGTTGACAGTCATGAGAGCTCCTGTCCTTCACCCTTCCTATGTGCTTGTAGCATTATCTCCTACTTACCATAGTGGGCCAAGCTTTCAGCGCTGGCAGTCCTTTTACTTGCTTCAGAAATAATATAGGACGTGTGCTGTAATTCCTGTCATGGGCGTGGCTAAGATTTGCTTTTGCAATTCATCATGTATATCTATTATTTGGGTAGTATTAGTGTATAAATAGGGAACGGGTTAGGGTTAATGCAAACCTGGATTTCTTTGGTTTCAGTGACAATAGTACCGAAAAAGACGGTGAACAAGAGTTTTCTTCAAATAAAAGTGTTACCCAATGATGACCCACATGGAAAATATGGATCCTAAAATCTATTCCTGTGGAGGACCCTATTTCATCTCAGTCTATACAATACTTACACCTGTTTCATTCAAACCATTGCGTACACAAGATTTGTGCATTTCTTTTTTTTTGCAACAATGAGCGTATGAACACAAATGTGTTTTTGAAACAGCCTTTTTCCAAAAAAGGCTGTTTCCAATTATGTTAATATTTATATAGCTTGACAGTTGCACATTAAGGTTTCTGCTCTGTGCTTTTCTAATTTCCACACCACAATAAAACATTAAGCCAACTACCGTATATATTTACACTGGGACTATCCAACAGACTATTCAAACAACCTAATTAGTTTGCACCAGCTATAGACCATTAAATTAACTGGGAAAAGCTAAATTTCACATAATTGTATTCTCTTTTTCCATGGATGTACATATTACAATTCTGACTGAAAGGTTGGCATTAGGGAGTGCTTCCCAAATGTATTTAGGTCCTGAAAAAAAGTTGCAGTTTTAGTATACTTTGTTAGGCTGATGGCAGCTGTTAAAGATATGCATGGGGTCATATAATTAGCAATATAGGCTCAACAATTACATGAAACAAATGAACTACAATAATTATCCATTTTATCAGTTACGCCTTGATGCAAATCTCCTGAATCAACAAATTCCAATGGTTTGAGATCTAGTATCATGTTCAATAAACCCCTCCAGAGGTTATACAAGCTTTGTGATATGGTTAGTTTTCCACCTGAAAGTAACAATTAGAATCTGAATATGATGTAGGCCGTAATGAGGTTGGATAACGTAATAATGTAATAATGGGGTTGGACATGGTCAGCAAGGTCAGGTAGGATGTGCCATCTAAATTAAGCTCAGTTGCTAAGGGGCTCAAAGTGTGGAACAATAAATAAATAATTAAAGCGAACACACCATTGCACTGTTACCACCATCCTGAAATGTTTATATAAGGCAGGGTGGATTCTCGCTGTCATGCCATAATCTGATTTTGGATAAGTCTACAGATTACTGAGACGCTTGATTAAAAATGGTCTGAATATAAATAAAAAATAAATGAATAACCTAAATTAAATAATAATAATATTTTTTTGCTTTTGTTTGTCTTTATAGGTTTTATGGTGAATTCATGGTGTAATTGGAGCCTATTTTTTTTTTATTATTTGCTCAATAATAAATGTTTTGGGAACTATGATTTGAAGACAGATTATCATTCTATGTAGCTACATATATAAACTAATGGAATAAAACAACTTAGTAACACAGAAAAGCATGTAACAGACATGCCGGTCCACTGTGTGTATGTGATGCTTTACCCCTCTTAAGCATGAGATGGACACGCATGCCGAAGTTGAAGCAGTACCAGCAGAGAGAAATTATAAAGCAAGTTGCTAGTGACCAAGGCAAGTATCAAATACATCCCAGGGTCCCTCTATGGCAGAAACAATAAAGCTTTCTTTTGAAACGCTGCTCACCTGCTCAACACATTTTAAAATATTAATCTAACTGTAAAACGAAATGTGGTGGGTGCACTAGTTGTGCACTAGGTGCGCAATCCCAGTATTATCACAATTCAGTCAAAGTGGTGTAATTCCAGGCATGTTCTTGTGAAGGAATGCTTTTTTTGCCTGAATATTGAAGAGTTAGTTGGTGTAATGTGTCTATTACTTGCTGAGGGAATTTATCATTGCTCTTGCTGTTTGAATCCAGTTTAAATCAAATACTTTTTCGATTCCTCCTGCAGCTAACAGAGAGATCATTCACCTTACTCTGGCCGTGGAAAGTTAATGGATCCTGAGAACCTTCTGCACCAGTTACTGGACATGCAATTGAACACTTTCTCTAACATCTGTTTTCAGTCTGCTAGAAGGACAGGAAATCTTTACCATTTCATACCACTTAAATATATTTTAAATTTAAGCTCATTGCAGATTTATTTATTTTCTCACTGTTTTCACATTTTTGTATTGTGAACTTGATTGAACTGCTTTGATTAGTGCTTTTGAAAAATACAAGTGTTGTGGGGTCCCAGGAGACCCCAGTCAAAAGCATCCAATTCTGCCTATGCAGTTTAAATAAATTAAACTATGTTTTCAGTTAATGTTTGCCATGGGCCCTAAATTAAAGAATCATACACCATCAAGAGGGGTAGTGTCCTCTGTCAGTCATTTTAATGAAGAACGACTTCATTGCTGCATTTATCATCTGGTGCTTTTGCTGGGAACTTCCCAAACTGGAAGTTATCAGAATGTTGGCAATGCTGTCAGATCTCCCTGGGACATGTGGGGTTAGCCATGCCAGACATGAAAGGAGACTTGATATTGCTACATTACAAGTCCCAATCTGAGCAGAAATGGCCCTCCTTCCTCACTCCCTTACCTATCTGCTGATGTGACTGTCCAGCGCTTGGCTGGAAAATCTACTAGAAAAAGGTAACATAGACAGGAGGGTAGCTACTGTTTGCTTCTCTTGTCACGTGCGATGATGCGCTGAGCATAGCAGGTAGTGTGCTATAACTCCCTGTATTTGGCTATAGCTGTTTTTTGTTTTCTCCAATGCAACTAAGAACTAAGATCTTTATTCACACAAAAGTCACACTTGTTCCCAGTGGGTGTTGGTCTCCACCAGGCCTGTTCTTTGTCAAAGTTTCTGTTCATAACTTATGGACAGAATTTCTAGGCATAGCCAAAGGGTCAGTAGTGTCAGGTTTTGGTGGGTTCAGGATCTCATCTTTGGTTTTTGCAGATTATGTACAATACAATACAATATATTTTATTGTCCCCTCAGGGACATCACATCAGCAGATAGAGGATTCTTCACTCCCAGGAGGGTCATTTCTGCTCACATTGGGCTACTGGTTCTCTTAGCTTCATTAGGCAGTGACCTCCAGCTTGCATTGGGTTGGTTTGGAGCTGAGTGAAAGCAGCTGGGATGAGAATTAGCCTAAGGCCATGATTCTCAGGTGGAAAAAGCTGAAGTGCCCACTCTGGGTCAGGGATAAGATGCTGCCCCAAGTGAAGGAGTTTAAGTATCTTGGGTGCTCATGAGTGAGGGAAGAGTAGAGCAGAAGACTGACAGACAGACTGGTGCCGATGCTGTACTGGTTTTTTGTGGTGAACAGAGATTCGATCTCCGCCCTCACCTATGGTCACTGTTATGACCCAGGTCATTGTTGCCGTGTGGTGCTGTTACTCACCACACCAGGCGGGGCATTGTTTGTACTCTGTGATTGGCAGCCCCCTCCTACTTCCTGTTGCCAGTGAGCTGCGTTTGGCCCCTTCGTGCCATGTGACTGAGTTTTCTGATGAGAAGAACTAGGCTGCAGTGAAAATAGTGTAGCGAGACTTCTATCTGGACATGGTAGCTGTGGGGGTGGGAAGCTGCTTCTTTTAGAACCTTTTTCTGGTAGGGAGACCAGTAAGAGGCTTGCATTTTCTTTTGGGGTTGTCTCACTATAGGGTAAGTCAGTTCGGATTAATTTCTAGTGTGTTTTTTTTGTTGTTTTGGCCATGCCCACCCTGACGCTCACTACCTGTCGAGTTAATAAAACGACTAGTCATTGTAAAGCTGTGGGATTTACTTCTTTGCTGTCTTTTTGTTTTCCCTTGTGTTGCACTCCAGCCCCCTAGGATGGTGTGTAACAGTCAGCTGTGGGTAGTGACTGAAACCTATTAATCCATTATTTATCCTAACATTAATTGTAAACTATAAACCTGTGTTACTCATAATGAGAATAATTCCAAATACAGGAAGGAAATGACCATTTTATTGCATGCAACTTAATTAACATTAATCACATTATTACTATCCAGCTGATATACTGGTGGGGCCAATATATCAGCAAAAAGTTAAAGTAAAAAAGAGATGGGAGAAACAACCTTCAACTATGCTATGACCTTTGATGTTGCATAATATGTCTACCAGACATTTCTCTGCAGTTTACCTGTTAGCAACACATTTTGAACATCAGAAGGACACAAACCAGTTGATTCCAGAAAAGTTGTGCAGAATAATCTATGCAGTTGCTGTCACGGGACCGAGTGGTCTGAACTCAGGTGCAGAAACCCAGAGCAGAGCCAGCAGATGGTTTGACAATATTTTATTAGGCTTAAGCGCTAGAAACGTAGCAAGGACAGAAAAAAGACTGTGGCATGGCCTGGGAAACGTGGCTAGGGCGAGGGAACAGGGCCTGAGATGCAGAGTGGAGCTGAGCAGGGAACAACCACACTGAAGAGAGAAGACGGTGGAGTTAGTGGAGGTGGCTTTGAAGTGGTAAGTATAGCAATTCTTATTTGCAGTAGGGGACACAGAGTGTTGAGAGGGGAGTGACGAGAATCCAGGGGAGCTGAGTGGCATTGCAAGGCTGACCTGAGATCCGGGGTCTTCAGATAGAGTGTGAGGGCAGGCAGGTGAGGCACAGAGTGATTTTCAAAATGATTGCTTGGTATCCTGAGTCCAGAGGTAGAGCGTGAGCCAAGATGAATCCAGCAACTACAGCACAAGAAAGTCTTGTTAACAAGCTAAATCAGAGAGAACTTTAAGCATAAGGGCCTGTTACCAACATTTGTTGATGACGAACTGGCGGTGGCCTAAATCCCTCTGGCTTGATTGCCTGCAATTGGCTCCAGGTGTGCAGGAGCTGGAGGAGGTGGCCCTGCCCAGGGGCGGATCCCAGGTAGGTTCCGGTTGCCTTATGGAAATTCCAGCCACCCACCGCAGACCGTGACAGTTGCAGCTCCCAGTACTGATTTCTGTGTACATAAATTGTCACTGTTTACTTGAACAAAGAAAGTTCAGTTAATTAATATTTGAGCTGGGAATGTGTTCAGTCTCTCTGTAAAAACAAATATTAAATTATACTGATCACTCCTAAAATGTAAGTTTTAGCTGCTTGTGTTTATTTGTATGCTTTTCTTTCCTTTCTCTGTTTGATATTGGTACCCTTCAAACGAGACCTGCCATGTTGCATTACTTTAACCAAAACACGAAACCTACAAGCGTCAAAGTTCAGGGAGAAAAACTGACAACACAGACAAATCAAAACAGAAGACCGTTAATTAATTGCTTGAAACATGTTTGTTTGCCTGCAGAAGCAGCAGCTGTGTGCTCTTCCATTAAGCCCTGAAAAAATAAATTGTTAAAAACGGCAACATGTAACTCAAAATGCTAATTTATACACATTGTCCAAATGTGTGTTGCATTACATAAATTGTATAAAGACAGCAGATTACTTCAATAATTATTTACATTTTTTGTAAATTATTGTGAGTCGAAACATATATGTATATACATCAGCCACATGCACATTTTCTAATTATGATTTACTTTGTCTGAGATAAGTTCTAATGATTGATGTGAATATCTAGCCTTTAGTTTAGAAACAGTGAATGTGTTGCAATGTTCCCTCTAATTTTTCATGTGTCTGAGCGAACACACAAACTCCCTGAGCAGTCCCACTGTGAGCGACATCAGACGAGTTTACATGCAGTAGCGGTTTTTGATATGGGCGACACGGGCGGTGGCTATATTGTATTTAGATAGAAGCTAGTGAGCTAACTCCCTGCTAACTTCTTACTCCGTTAAATGTCATAAATTCCGTTTTCATGGATGCCTGGATGTTAAACTCAATTGTTACACCTTGTAGAGCAGAACGCTGATCATTTTATTAAAGATGAAAGACTTTAGACAGTTTTTCAACTCTCAGCAATGCCATAGTGATCGTTTGATATATGGACCTGCAGCGGAGTTTAGGTCCAGACACGGCTAGTGACGTCAGACTGAACAACCGGATGGTTGTACACATTGTCATCAACTTTGCTTCACTAAAACACCGGGGTCGGCACATAAGGACGCTGTCATAGCCTGTCAACGACGATGATTAGCTGCATATATACGAATTTGAATCGCATTGTTGGCTGGACTATGGGATAAGGTGGCATCGTTCTAATCCCATACGGGAGCAGCCAGTCACTTACTAAAACTGCAAAACAGAATTGTTAAAGTATTAATTTCAATGCAACGCAGATTTTCTGTGCGCAGAGACCGTGCCAGCAGTGCGCAATTGCGCACGTGCGCAGTTTACAGGGAACATTGATGTGTTGCTGTCTTTTTCTACTCCAGTTGATGAGTAGGTCCGAGTAGGTTCAACTTTTTCGATCCAAACCCGACTTAAAGCAAGACATTCTTTGAGTGCTCTAGAAAATTTATACTCTACACGAGGCGGAGCCTTAAAAAACGCTGGCTTAGTCAGGGCATTTGCTTTTGTCCAAGGCTTCAAAATCCAAGACTTGTCTATAATTTATTCAGCTGTTTTCACACAGAAAGTGATGATGCAATAGCTTATAGGAATATACCTGAAAAACATTAAATTAGACGAAAGAAGAATGTTTCTGCTTGTCAAAAATTTTTTACCTTCAGCAAAAGCTTTAAGCTCTAACTTACTTCTTGAACATCTATGCTAGAAGTAAAACACAAAGTGACCAGAAAGAAAATTTCCTTGTAGGATCAAAAAGATATTGACTGACTAGCTAATCTCAGAAGCTTTACTATTAAGGGGAGATATAAATAAATACAATTCATTCAACTCAGTTTTATTTATATAGCACCAAATCACAAAAGTTACCTTGAGGCACTTTATACTGTAAGGGAAAGACCCCACAATAAAACAGAGAAAACCCACCAATCATATAATCCGTTATGAGCAAGCAATGTGGTGACAATGGGAAGGAAAAACTCTGTTTTAATAGGTAGAAACTTCCAACAGAACCATGCTCAGGCAGAGGCAGCCATCTGCTGCGACTGCTTGGTGGTAATGGATGGAAAAGAGGACGAAGACACACTGTGCAAGAGAACCAGAGATGAATAAAAAATAATGACTGAGTGAAAGAAGTGAATGAAGAAGAAGAAGCACTTGGACCTAGACCTATTGCATCCTAACTAACTGAGGATTCAGGGTCACCTGGATCCACAGAAGGGGGGCCTGGCCCTCAGCACTAATAAATTATTATAATTTACTATTATATCAATTTAAAGTGATGACTTGAACTTTGCTACTGCCAAAAACAAAAAGTTATTGTGCTTTTTTTCTCTTCAAACCCAATATGCACAGGAAGTATTACGTTAACCTAACATCAATGCTTTCAATTCACATATCGCATTCTAAGCAGTACTGTTATGTCAAGTTTTAGAGCGGCGGTCCCCAACCTTTTTTGCGCCACGGACCGGTTTATGCCCGACAATATTTTCACGGACCGGCCTTTAAGGTGTCGCGGATAAATACAACAAAATAAAACTAGTACCGGTACTGAAAAAAAGAAGATTTATTCATAACACACGTGAAAAGACCCAAGAAAACCGAGTTAACGATAATAACGATAACAAAATAACGCTCAAAACCGATAAAAACCCTGAAAACCATACATTTCACACCCGAGCCTCAACTCTCGCGGCCCGGTACCAAACGACTCACGGACCGGTACCGGTCCGAGGCCCAGGGGTTGGGGACCGCTGTTTTAGAGTATTTACTGTATATGAAGTTACACTGGAGAACTGTGAATCTATTCTTTATGTAGAGATAGCGATTTCTCTTACGTGTGTTTTGAGGTGAGTAGGATTTTTTTTTAAAGTTCCATAATTCTCTTTGTCTCAAGTCAGACTAATTTGTCATGCCCCATGAAGCTTTGAATCGATTAAGACTATGACTATAGCCCCATAATCATAGTTTCATAGCAGAATCTGGCGATAAACAGATTGATAACACACAAAAGTCATATATCACATCAGCTGCACATTGCGTAAGCGAACAAATAAAAGATAAATGGGCCGGGGAGTGTGTGTGTTTGAGTATGGTGCTATGCATCCATTCTCAGGCCAGACCGTCTGACTCAGCCGCCTGTCAGCAGGACGAGGCAGATGGGAGACATAAAACGCTCCATGCCTTGACAAGGTAGTCTGTCAAAGTTAGGGAGAACAGTCACAGGGGTAATGTTTTGACAAGGCATTAAATGTCTCCTTCGCAGACGCCCTGTATGTCATTCTACTAGATTGATGTACAGATACAGATGGCTGTATAATGCATGCCTATGGAGATTCTGTATGCTCATGCCTTGGTTTTTGTTATTCTCTGACCCACATTTACTTCACATAGCTAATGACTGTTCCAAATCCAAATCTACTCTGACTCCTAAACACCTCAAAGTATTAGATAATTACTTATTTTATTTCTCATACGTCCTTTTATTTTCAACAATACATTTAAACTGCATCTTGCTTCATTTTTGTAATTTCCTCTGTACATTTCGATCGTGTCTTTGTAATATGGCCTGATTATTTGCCATTAGTTGTCTTTTTAGAGTTCACTGCACTAAACATTGTTGTGCAAGTCCGTAATTTGTTCCCTCTCCTCTTTCCTCCTGTTTTCTTTCACCCTACTCGACGGTGTTCCTCTCCTATACACAGGTATGTCAGAGTTCAGATATCTCAATTCAGGGTGAAACAATTATATCCAGTCTTTGCCACAGGCCATGCCCTGAGCTCCCACAGACCTTTTACCCCGCATCTGTCCATAATGATCTGTTTGGTTACCAGGTCTTTTTTTTCAGAATTCTTTTAAATGATTGGACACCACCTGGGGCAATGCCTGAAGTAATGTGATGCATTTTAGTGTGTGGTTGTTTACTTTCTACTGTAATGGTCTAGAATAGATAATTATTTACACTGCACAGAGCTCCTACAGAAACTAGACTTTGCTGCAGATGCTGTAGTTCTAAGATAAAAGTGCTTAGAAATAGGAAGCCATCGAAATTATGTTTGCATGCTTTGTTCACTTAAGCATTTTTACAAAGTATCAAAACATAAGATTTATGTTAACAAAGATCTGAGCTTTCATCCTTAGGAAGGTGGCCTTGTTGGTAACCTATGTGTGAAATGGATCCCTCAATACCCACAGAGTAGCGATCAGTGGAGAATGTAACATGCACATGTGAGAAGTAACAATATTGGCATGTAACTACAGGTACTGTGAAGTAAATGTGAAGTTGTAACTATAGTTAAGTTATTGAAGACAGCCATAAAGTGTCTCAGTAGGATCAAGCATCAGTATAACAGTTATCCAAGAGTGTGCACTGTGTTTGCTGCTTCAGGAAAGAAAATAAAGGCCCTTTTTATGCAATGTTCCAATGGTGTCTCATAGCAGAACACATTGTAAGACACTTTGGGACATACACAGACAATATCTAGGACAGCTCTTATTCATTGTGAATGGGACCCCATATTTCAGTTTGGTGCTGCATGCTGAGCTATAGAAACTGCAAAGGAACACACTGACATTACAGGGAAATTTGAGAAATGCTCAGTTTTATGCTGATGTTCTCTGGTACAATAACAAAAAGCCTGTTGCACTCATTGCAAAGCTCACACAGCAGAACCGGATTGTTTTGTGGAGTAATAAATATAAATCATCCAATAAAAAGCAAATCTGTACACACTCACATACCCATCTGTATAAAAAATTCAGAGCATTGCATTTTCTTGCAGTCAGACAAAATGCACTATAGTGACCTATCATCATCCTGTGAGCAAAGCTGTTAATTTGGCAAATCTTTTTTGGCAATGACATAAATGAACCAGCACAATTGTTTGTGAATACACTCTGCAAAAATGCAATATAAATATATGTTGTAGTAATTTACATAATATACATAACTGGTTTTAGCAAGATAACTGTTGACCCATTTCTTCAGAATATGCTATGTATGACTTAGACTGCTGTCACTGAATCTGTTGTTCATTCTCCTGCTTCATATTCATAAAACAGCTAAGTATTTTGGCCATGGGGGGAATGTTTTCCTTCACTGTCAATCTCTTGAAAGGACATTCTCAAGTTTTCTCTTGATAGCACTCAGGGAGTCAAGACAGACTGTGTAATCATTTGATTACTTGTTTCATCTTTAAGAGTGTGCATGTACATGTGCTTCCATGTAAAGCTGTTCCACTGCATTTCACTGAGGGACTGCAAAATCAGAGTGCACACACAACACAAGAATGGTGTCTGAAATCAGACCGCATGCTGATTTTTCCAATATTAACATTTCCCTCCTGAGCAAGAGCTTTAAATTCAGCTTTTCAAATGTCACCATGTTAACTGGCGTCATGCTAGCGAGTAGTGAGCTTCACATTTTAAAGTATTAGAGTATAAAACCCCACGAAATGTCAGTATTTCTGATCAGTGAAATTGATGTCTTTGCTTATGGTTTTGTGACCTGTAATCTCTCTTTGACTACACCCTAAAAAATTATTCAGGGGCTTAGTAAATATCATTATAATTCTAAGTTAGATGACCTTGATTAAATCTTTGAAAATCACAAAAGTGTTATCTTGAGTTGAAAATACTGAAAAGAATGCTTAAATTTTCAACACCAGTTTTTGAGTTGAACTGAGCTCTTTTGTTCAAGTTTATTTAAAAGAAAAAATTCTGTATTTGAAACACAGGGTGCATTATTTAAATCTACTCAATATATCTCATAGAAAGTACTCATAATAACTGAGACACTGGTATTCATACTTATCATTGTCTTTAACTTTAATTATTAATGGTTCAAAAATCAATATAATTTTGTCCCCCAATACTAACTTAAAACTTTGAGTAAGACTAATGACCTTTGGCATGTACCACACGCGAGGAGCATGGCCTCATGGGAGATTTTCTGCACGTTGAACGAGACAGACACACATCCACTGCAGACTTGGTAACGTTTTCAGGTAAGTGACCAATTCTTACATTAGCTGTCTTTATCCACACCGTTCTTTTATAACATGTTCTGAAGAAAGCGTTTGTCATGGTGGCTCACTTTTCGCAGCGTGTTTGTGCACGTTAATTTAAGTTTTCAACCCGTCTTCCAGTCAAGGCGGCGGGAAACCGCACCCTTTTATCCTTTTACGTTCTGAGTCGCTATCTGCGTTCCGGGTAATTTGACCGGAATGTCCCGGTACCAGCGACCTGACCGTTTAATTGGGGGCATTTTAGGAACCACGTGAAAGCAGGTGTGCTCAGACATTTCTAGAAAATGGCCCTGTTGAGTCGCGGTGCGGGAGCTGCGGTAGTCACGCGGCCTGACTCACTCTGTCAGGTTGTTCAGGAGGAGATGAACAGACGTCATCAATGGCTTTGGTAACTAAGAAGACCTGCCCGCGGAACAGTTCATAGCAGCAACCATGCTGCTTAGCTTTCTTGTTCTATGTCTTTCAGAGCATATAAGACGCTGCTTTCAGCTTTGTCCCGAACAGGGCCAGTTTTTGAGAGAACGCTGACAGGACCGCCCGGGTCAGCAGATTACCTCATCCAGGGCCGGTCCAAAGTACTATGGGGCCTTAAGTAAATTTAGACTGGGGGCCCTACTTCCTTTCAGATCCCAGAAAATAATGAAAAAAAAAAGCTTTGGTCCTTTTGGTCAAGCCAAAAGTACCATCATTTCCAGTATAGTTAGTATATAGTTAGTATAGTATAGTTCCAGAAACACTCAGTTTATTTAAATCCAGGTTGAAGACTCACCTATTCTCTGCTGCATTTGAATAAAGCACCAAATCCACACTTTTAAGCTTAAATTTCAAAACTTACATTTAACTACTGATTTTATCTACTGTTGTGATTTTATGTTTTGATTTTATATACTGTTTTGTTTGTTAGTTAGTTTGTTTGCTTGCTTTAATCAATTTTAAATCATGCTTTTTATTTGTTTTTGTTTCTCTGTAAAGCACTTTGAATCACCTTGTTGTTGAATTGTGCTATACAAATAAATTTGCCTTGCCTTGCCTAGTTACTCCCAATTTACATAAATAAATGTTTATTTCAATCCAAGCTAAACTTTCTTATAAGAGATTGGTGTTATGGCAGATTACTCAGTGACATGTTTTGTAATGATAAAGTTTTGATTTGTATTTTTTCAGCACCATCTTCACCACCAGGAAAAAAATCTGCATCAACTACAAAGTAAAGCAGGTAATTTTACTCAGAGGACTTGATGTGTTAAATTTTGGAAGGATATGATATTGTTTTATACAAGCTGAGTAGTGGATGGTGATACCACCTAAATATTTATACTGGTTTTGTGGTGGGTTATTTTAGTCATACAAATGCCAAATCTAAATTTTGAGAATTTTTCAGTTCGGTAAATATATTGATGAGTTCATGGCCTGTCATCCAGTGTCACCATGAGTATAGGCGCAGCCCTTTAAGTGGGTATTCCCCTTGTGCGCGCAGCACTGAAGTATTTTAGTCCATGCCCACCTGCTGTGTGGGCCTCACCCTGGTCTAGTATAAGTTACGGTGAGACCAGGAAATCGGCTCTACCGTTTTTCTTCAGCCAGCCAGAAGATGTCCAGCGAGACCATCCGTCTGTGTCCATCCTGCCAGACCGGCTACATCATGTCGTATGACCGACATGCCGTCTGCGTGGGCTGCCTCGGTCCTCACCATGCGGACCTTGCCCTCACACCTTAATCCTATTGCTGCTCCTGTTAGCTCCTCCCGCCAGAGGAAAAGCAGCGGAGGTCAGCCTTTTTCAAGGCTGATGCTGAGGAGGCGTTCCCACTAAGAGAGGCACTCGCTGGAAGAAGCCATCGAGTTCTTCGATGGTGGGCCGGAATTGGATGATTCCACCCACCGTGAGGAAAACGGCAGTGGTGGCAGCTCCACTGCCTCCCAGCTGGGCAGCCTGGTGACAGAAGGGTGGATGAGCCGACGCTCATCCACCCCTGGCCTTCACATGTCGGCAAGGACGCCGCTCCCAGTTGTTGGTGCGCTGCTCCTGGATCTGCCTGGCATCATCCAGGAGGCAGCTGGTGAGAAGGAACTTCCCGTCCCTCAGCCTGCTCCACCCCCATCTGATGATCGTGGCTCAAGAGTTGGGAGTTCGCCTTGTAATCGGAAGGTTGCCGGTTCGAGCCCCGGCTTGGACAGTCTCGGTCGTTGTGTCCTTGGGCAAGACACTTCACCCGTTGCCTACTGGTGGTGGTCAGAGGGCCCGGTGGCGCCAGTGTCCGGCAGCCTCGCCTCTGTCAGTGCGCCCCAGGGTGGCTGTGGCTACAATGTAGCTTGCCATCACCAGTGTGTGAATGTGTGTGTGAATGGGTGGATGACTGGATATGTAAAGCGCTTTGGGGTCCTTAGGGACTAGTAAAGCGCTATATAAATACAGGCCATGATCTGGCGGGAAGGTATGGCTCCACTCACTCTCGTTGCCCAGATCCCATCTGGCCTCAGTTCCCATCTGGCCTCAGTTCCCAGGGATGATGACCAACCTCTCTGAGGCAGCAGCAGAGCCAGCGAAGATTAGAGCGCCGGTCTCTACCTAGGGCTTCACAGAGGGCTTCACAGACCGGAGTTTTCCGCCTGTTCCCCCTCTGGAGCCGAGCCTCGCTTCAGTTTTCGGCACCAAAATGACCAAGGTCGTTGGACAGCGACCGGCCCATCCCGCCAAACTTGACCAGCTGATAGCAAGGTTCACTGATCGCGCACATCAATGCACTGTTCAGTCAGCTGCATTGACTAACAACACTGATTTGCTAGCGTTTGTCATCTCCAGGAAGGTGGAGGAAGCAGAGCTGCCAAAGGAGCTGAAAGGCTTTCTCTGTAAAGCCGCTGACACGATTCTGAATATGTGCGCCACTTCAGCGGTGTGTTCCTCTCGCATCGCTGCCTGGCAGACGATGGTTCAGAGGGCAACCTGGCTCCGCCTCTTCCCTCTAAGATTATACAATCTCACAGGGAAATAGTGCAAGCAATTCATAACATAAAATTTAGAAGCTTAGTGGAAGATAATACTTTATGTTGAGGGTTTAGTCTGCATACTGAACAACTCCACTTATATGGATTTATGTCTGGATGTGTAAATTAATCTTTTGCATGTTAGAAAATAAGGTCCAGGTTGCAAAAAATGGTAGATTTTTATTTTTTTATTTATTTTTTTTGATTGAATCAGAATTTTGGCCTTCAGATTTTTTGTCCTCTCCCATCCAGGTCAGTGCAGCGTTTCATAGGATCACGACCCTGAACCTTGAACCAAAGTTCATGTCATCGTTGGACTTGTATTCATCCAAACTCCTGTCCTTGTTTCAAGCCAAGAAAGGTGCTGCTGGACAACGCCACAGGGCACAGTTAAACCTTCTGCTTCAGGTAAGGAAGATTGCATTTTCTAACCACAAAAACGTTCCAACACAGCATTGAAGAGGCCCTTCCACTAAAAACGGCTTTTCTTAGGTTTCTGTTCAATATTTTAGCTCCACAGGTGTTCTTACCTTGATGGTGGGTGTGAAAACAGGTCAACAACAGAAAAAAAATAGTTATGTTTAAAGCTAGAAATGGTAAGTCATGTTTTAAATGTGCAAATTTTGCCTCAGTTGAGACTTCCTGTTTTACAGAGTGGAAATTCCATCGAGAAAAAACGAGAAGTCATCATCAGATGTTTCATTGACCATCTGGGAGAGGATCCAAGTGCCTTAATCAAAACCTTTGAGGTTGGTGCAATAAATCTGTTTTAGGAATATTAGTACCGTATTTCCCGGACTACAAAGCGCACCTGAATATTAGCCGCACAAGCTAAAATCAGGGGAAAATCCTGGTTTGTACATACATTAGCCGCACCTGACTAAAAGCCGCAGGTGTTTCAATGTTGACTTATCATATGTAAGAGAATATGCACAAAGGGAATTGTCAGGAAAGAGATGGCTGTTTGGAGACACACCCCTTTTATTAATATCTTGAAAAACAAGTTATGGGTACATATTTGCATAACTTTTTAGGTATATGTACAAGTAGCGGTAATTACAAGTAGGACACATGTACTGTGCTTCATAAATGAGTAACAAATGTAGTACATAACAATAACCTGCAGCACACCAGAAAAATAGATTCAGACTACCTTTTAGGCTCAGGTGCAGCGACACGGCTTTAACAAGAAGAAAAGTCAGTCATTCACCACCATCTTTCTGCGCACTAAAACCACCAAAGTCCTCTTCTCCAGTGTCGGAAACGAACAGGCTCAGGATGGCTTCGTCATCCACTCTCCGCTTCTCTCCTTCGTTGTCACTTTCAAAACCAAAGAAATCCTCATTGTCAGTGTCAGAGTCGAACACCCTCAGAAGGGCCGTGGCGGTGTCCTCCTCTCCATCATGCAACAGTCCAGCCCTTCAAATCCGTTGGTGATCGTGGATGTTTTCACACTTTTCCACGCTGTCAGAATCCACCGGTGGAATTGAGCACAACTTGCTTTTCGCAAGTTTATCACCGCTCGTCATCCACGCCTCCCGCTGAACGCGTAGCGCTACTTTGAAGTTTGTTTTTCGCGCTACTTGTACGGCACTGTGTTGCCTGGCGGATGGACATGTGACCAACATACCACTCTTGAACCCCGATACTGTGTGTCTGATCACATGCCCTTCCGCCAGGCAACAGCGGAACAAACAAAACAAATCTTACGATATGACAAAAATCATGGACAATCCAGAGAAAAGCCGCACCTGACTAAAAGCCGCAGGGTTCAAAGCTGGTGCAAAAAGTAGCGGCTTATAGCCCGACAATTACGGTAGTTTATTTTAGCTTGTGAGATCATAGAAAAGTTTTAAGATACTGTTCTAAAGAAAAAAAAACACTTCAAAGCATACAAAAGAATAGCATTTGCATTTGCTATTGCTATAAGATTTTGGAGCACAGTGTCTACATATTATGAGTACCGGTGATGTCATACAAATGAAACTTTTTGTTTCAATGTTTGGAAATATGTGAGCTTAAAACAGTTGTTTCTCTTTTTAAAGGACGGTGCTGATGCTGTCTTTGTTGAAGAGGCTTTGGCTGAGGAGGTGATGAAGATTTACCTGCTGCAGAATCAAGACAGGTCAGGCGAACCTACTGATGTGGGTATTGTTATTGAAGGCGTTACTGTTCTGGGCAAACTTGGGAATCTGAGCAAAGCCTGTTGCTATCTTTTGGGACTGTGCTATGCTCTGGATCTGAAATACCCCAAGAATTTCAAATGCACATTTGAAGCATTTCGAAAAGTGTTCATGGAGCTGGATCCAGGAAACCTTTCTGTCAAGGTTCAAAGACTGAAAAATGACCTCTGTTCATTGTAGACAAAATTTCACAGGGCTGTTCTTAAAGTGTTAGACTTGTTAAGTGACATGTAATGCTCATCAAAAGGTTCAGTTGCGACATTACATTGTTTTGACATTCCTGTTCATAAATAATGTTTGTACCATAAACTGTGTTTTTGTATTAACTTTCCAGATTCACATTAAGGTGTAAATGGTAGAGTATCATTATGGATGTTTTTTGGTCACTCTTTAGTTATAATCTTCCCAATTTTTTGGAATCAAAATAAGATGTTCAAAAACTATGTCACAGTGCAAATGGTTTTTTTTTCAGGATTTATATCTTTTTGGGATCTTAATTTTATTTTTGTCATTTGACCTTTTCTGAAAAGGTAAAGCACTGCGTTCACTTGAGCCACTTTTATTCTTTGTATGGCAGGTACATTTTTCTTGTTGTTAGCATCAATATGCCAGTTTTACAGAGTTTTATCAAGCATGCCAATTTGGATGCAATTTTATTATATAAGGCTGTTGTGACTGAAATTTTATCCAAGTTTTATCCACTGAATGTAGAACAGATTTCAGCTCACTGTGTTCAGAGAAGGAATCTGCTAAATGTGTGATTCACAAAAAAGCTGTTTAAAATAAATCATTGTGAACAATGTTGAATTGACGTGGTTCTTTTTTCCTGTGTGTGTGTGTGTGTGTGTGTGTGTGTGTGTGTGTGTGTGTGTATAAATAAAATAAACACTTAATTGTAATTAACGTTTTTGCTTAAATTAACTTAAAAATATTAAGTAAATTGCACCATTATTTAAAAACAAATAATTGTAATGGTGTAGGTTAAATGTGCCAAGCATTTCAGCATTTCCTAATTAATATTTTATGTAGTTTGAACTTTTGGTTACTGTTGTTTTAACTTAGATTTTCAATTGTATTTACTCAATTTTGTATGTTACTGTAACATCTTTAATTGTTCATAACAACTTATTCCATTTTAGTTGGATTTACTCAATTAATAAGGTGTATTTAAGAGATGTGATTGTTTTTGCATTTACTCATTATTTTTGAGTGTAAAAGTGTTGCACCAAAATATTTAAGTAATTATCAGTTTTAGTTCTTAGAGTGTAGTAGTATAGTAATGCAAAATAGGTGTTACCTCAATGTTGCTGCAAATGTAGTCACTACTCACCTCCTCTACACCCTTTTTCTGGTGACAGGCCTTGTCTGCATTACAGCTGAACAAATTGAATCTGCCAGTCAAACTGAAGCGCAACACTTATCTAATCCGACCTGTAATACAGGGCTATGCTCTATTGCCTTTGCATAACACCCTCTCCATGTTTGTAACCCCAGCCACCAAGGTATCACTAAAGTATTGTCATTTCACTTATTGTAAGTCAAGACCAGCTCTACCTCGTGCTTTCCCTGTGATTTCTGTGGTCCTTTTTGTTATTGTGTGGGACAGGCTACTCTCTAGGGTGCAAACACTAAAGTTCACATTACTCACATAATCACAAGCACTTAATATGTAAATATACACCTAGCCGTTCGCAGTGAACGGTGAGAAAAAGATACACGGAGTCACAGAGAATTCATCGTGGCACAGACTAACACATTTCTGCCTAAGTCAGCAAGGGAGATGTTAATGTTGCTGTGAGAATTAATGGAAGTATTGGCTTACAAACATTTGGTGATGCATTGCTATGGCTCCCAGCAACCAGCTACTCCTAGGTTGTTTTTCAAGTGCACAAGTCGCAAGGGAAGTACTTCCTGTTTTAATTAGGCACTGGATAAGCAAATACTAACTCAGATAAACTGTAGAATCTGTGGTCAGCTATTTCCTGTTTCACAAAAATAGAGCATTCAAATGTAAGTATTAATCATATTCATATATACAACATATAGAACCCAGGATAGGTTGTAATGCATGGCAGTGCACTGAGAGATGACAAGCTACTTTGTAGTGATCAATAAATAATGTGGGTTAAAGAGCGCCCAAAGCACTAGAATCCATATAATTCAATGCAATCCAATGACTAGAAGGTAAAACTCAACCTGTTAATTTTCCCATAATCATTTCAGAACAAACATTTTGTTTGATGTAAGAAAAGCATATTTTTCCTCAAAAACCTTTTATTGATATTTTATTATTTTATTTTGGCTCATACAAGTATAATTTACTGATCCACGGTGCCATCAGTGTATTGATATCAAACACACTGCTGACAGTTGCCGTTGTGATCAATATCCTGCTCTGTGGTCAGTATGTTGTCCAGTCCAAATGACTAAAATCAGAACTGAGTGAATTCAAATGAAAATAAGACGAGTCTATAAAGTAGTAGCAGATCCAGATTTGTCCTGTTGCTCTACAAAGTATGTTGCTTTTTGGATCACTTAATCCCAGAAAATTTACTTGCCATCAAATGTGCTCTCTTTAACCATCTGCAAGTTATATTTACAATATCATTTCATATAGCATACACCAAAATAAAAATATAGCTCAGAGTCATTAAGAGTCTGGCTCTATGTTGTTTTTGCTCTTCTTTTTTGGCCCGTTTTTATTTGCATAACTCACTGATGTACTGGAAACAAAAAAGCCACTTAATTTGTGAAACAGGATTTGGCCAGTTAGTTCCAAGAAGCGAGCAGTGTATTTAGCTGTGATCTTTTAAGACAGTAATGCTTGTATGAAACAAATCAACTCTCTCCGCTGTCCATTATTTTCACTCATTTAATCCATATGTCTCTATGTAAGACTAATGGTCAACAGCAGATGCTTACTATTGTATTTCTTTAAAGTTTTCCTGGTGAATCTGCAACATTTTTCTTTACTGGTTTACAGTGTTTCTAGAAGAGATGTACTAGATTCCCATCGTGTGAGAGTGCCCAGAGAATCTGGCTTGAGGTCTGCTTGAATGACTCAAATGAGTCAATGACTCATTGGCAGCTCACTAATAAATCAGCAGACACACAAGCTACAGTATACAGCATATATTTGGATATACTGCACAGACAATTAAACCATCCATTTTCTTCTGCTTCATCCAGTTCAGTTGTAGTGGGGCTGGAGCAAGCTGAAGCCCAGTTGTCAAAGGACAAGAGGTGGTGTACACCCTGGACTGGTCGCCAGTCTGTAGTAGGGCTAACCATTCATTCTCATATTCACACCTAGGGCCAATTTGGAATTGTTTAGGGCCAGTGTGTGTGTGTAAACCAGTTTAAAAATATTGCCCCTTAACTTGAAGGTTACAATGCCTATAGCAAATATGTGCTTGACATTGTACCTCAACCTAATACGACAATGTAAGCCGATCAATAATATATTTCAACATTATGCATGATTCTTCCCTGAAATCATGAATTCTGCACAGCCCTGTCCAAGCAAATTGTTTGCTTCTTTCTAACGATTCTATCTCCACCTTAGGCAATTTTCTTGGTGCGCCACACGCGAGAACGGTGTAATATTCCAAGATCTTTTTTTTTATGTCAACACTATACAGTTCACTGAGGATGGATATGCAAAATGATTTATTCAGTTCAGCACCATCCTTGTAGAACCCATGGCGATGGAAAGTGATAAAGGAGAGAGGAGAGCAAAATGCAGTCTTTTTAACCACCCAAGGTTAAAGCTATTTACACAATGTTATACAATGTAGCAGACCACTAAGCATAAAAAAGGAAAAATGACACCCTGAACTATGAATAGGATTTTTCTGTTTAATTATGATTATAGAAACATCCCAGACTTGAACTTTGCTCACTACTCTCTTGTGTATGCGTGTGGATTGTACTGCAAAGCTGCAATAATGCAAAGACAAAGTCTCTTTTCACGGGAGAGATGTCACACCAGAGGTGGGACCAAGTCATTGTTTTGCAAGTCTCAAGTAAGTCTCAAGTCTTTATCCTCAAGTCTCAAGTCAAGTCTCAAGTAATGTCAGGCAAGTCAGAGTCGAGTCTCAAGTCACTGGTGTAAAAGTCCGAGTCAAGTCACAAGTCTGAAACTTTGAATTTCAAGTCCTTTCGAGTCTTTAAAAAAAAAAAAGAAAAAAGAATGTTGCAGTTATGCTAAATGTAAATATTAGACCATGTAATTTTAAAATCTGTGTTTTTCTCAACACATGACAAAATAGTGAACTTAGAAAATATACACAAATTGTGAAATTGCACCTCTTTAAAATGCAGCTCAATTAAACCTAGCTCCAAGAATAATTTTCACCGACAGTTCTGAGATAAGCTGCATGTTATTCTTGGATGCGGTTGTAGGACCAGCTTTAAAATCGCATGACAAAAATATCATACACATTAAAAAAAACTGTATCACCAACGTAGCCTGGACAACATTTGCTAGTTAGATGAAGTCAGCTATCTCATCGTAGCATATTTATATGCATATTTATAATCATACGGTTCTTGGAGTGAGTGCATACACTCATGAAGTTTAGTAACTTCAGGTCACTGCAACAAGCCCAGGTACAGTTTACCGACGGATGGGTGCAGGACCTTGAAATGCACCGTGTAGAAAGTAAAGACCATCGTACGTATCATAAGTTTACCAGTCTCACAAATTGTCGTCATAAATACACATTCCTTAACCGTTTATTAATAGGACCTTTGAGCTCAACGGTAATTAATTAGTAGTGGAAATAATTTCTGGTACCCATCACAGAAATGTAGCAGTGACAATAATATTGTATGCTGTAATCGTACTGGGCAATTAGTGATACAAAACAACTGTTTTATCCTGTGAATAAAAGTATATGTTTTTGTCAATGTACCATAATAACAGAAGCGAAACGCAATATTGTGTCAGGACAATTCACTATTTATGCACAATAAATAAAGGAGCATAGCGCGACAATTTCTGTTCAGCGCCAGACTTGCTTGTAACCTATATCACTAATTATGTTATGAAAATGACGTATTAACTACTAAAAAACACTGACCTTCGTGTAAATGCTTGGAGCAGACTAACCTGTGAGCTGGAGTGTTCTGGGACGTTATATTTGATCTTTGAATGGCTGCGATCCAGGCCATCCGTCGCGTCTTTGTTACTTCGGAAACATGGCTTGAACAATTTCTCTTCAACGACGTAATCCGATAACAACCGATCTCTTTACCCGTCAGCTTCTCGTGGCTGTCATGCGACCGGCTATTGCAGTTAATAATACAGCGGCTTCTTGACATTTTTGTGTTTCTTTTTATCGCTGTATAACTGATTTCAATTGAAAGCCTGCGTGCGCTAGTACCGCTTGCCACGAGTTCCCAGAATCCTTTGCGGTTCTACCCGTGAATGACGTCACATTTTCAATCTCTATATAATATGCATGTTAAATTTTATATTTGGGGTAAAATATCAAGTCTTTTCAAGTAAACCGGTTCAAGTCCAATTCAAGTCCCAAGTCATTGGTGTAAAAGTCCAAGTCAAGTCACAAGTCTTAGAACATTTTTTCAAGTCAAGTCTAAAGTCATAAAATTAATGACTCGAGTCTGACTCGAGTCCAAGTCATGTGACTCGAGTCCACACCTCTGTGTCACACCACTCCACATGAGAACCTGGAGGTCTGGCACTGAAATTTCCTTGCACAGTTCATTCACTTGTTCACAATTAAGCTGTCACTCGTGCTTGTACATTATTTTGAGACAGGGAATGCCCAGCAAAATGGCAATTAAAAAAAAAAACAAAAAAACAAAGATGCCAACATACTGAAGTGGATGGGGGTAGCAAAGAATCAAATAACAGACGTATGAGAGGAAGAAATTCCCCCTTCAATAATTATAAATGTACACAAACTAAACAGAAATGCTAAGTGCAGATATTATAGACCATCCACCACCATTAATTGTAGATGACCAACTGTAAAACAGCATTAATCTTCATGTCAGAACCCTTCTGGCCACAGGTTAAAATTCTCTGTGAAACTGTAAAATACTATACCACTGAACATCAGGCTAAATACCCTCTGAAAAAGCAGTACTGGAAAAAAAAGTGTCAGGTAAGCAGAGTCCTCATCATTCTGTATTTAGTCAATATTTATTCTATATTATTAATTCCATATTGTGTCAACTAGGATTCCAGTTCAGTCTCTTTGTTAGTGAGACATGTGCCCTTGGTGTATGTGTGTGATGAGGGAGCTGCCTAGTTTTGGTTAGTGTTGGAGGATGTGTTATATGGGAAATAGTTGGTGGATTTAACAATAAGTTAGTTGTTGATGGTCAGTAAATACCTCTAAGTAGAATCCTCTACTAAGCCATCTCTGTTCTATTTGATGTGTGTGTTGTATTGTGTTGAATATAGAATATGTCTTCCATAGATAAAGTGGCTTTGGTATTCTTATAATTATGACTAATGGCTAAAAGACTAAATGACTGACTAAAATGTATAGGCTAACTTATTGAGTAGAAGATGCAGAGCCAATAATTGTTACTAACAATTATTTAAAATCTACAACACATTAGATTACTTTTGCAGGGCATTTACAAAAGAAGAAAAAACTGTTATTACTATGCTATAACGTGTTTTTAACGGACAAATTCCAAATAAGAAAGCAAAAGTGTTGCTTCACTTACGCTGGGAAGCTGGGACATTCATTGGGTTCTGCCTGAGGCTGTTTGGTCTGAGGCCAGTTGTCCTGATGCTGTTTTATCTCTGCTTGGTTTGTCTAATACCATTTTGTCAGATATTTGTCTAAGGTTTTTGGTTCTGATGCTGTTTAATGCTCATGTGAGCTTCTACTGGAGGATACATCAGATTTGATCATCATTTTCCTGGTGGTCTAAGAACAATGCTTTCTACACAGTGTTTTTGAACCAATACCTACCCACACAGAACAGTTCGGTACAATTTGGTTGACTGTCGTGCTCTGTGTCGGTACCCACAAGTATTGTGTACAGTATGGTTTCTGAGCATAATGATCTTGTGTAACCTTGAAGCTAGCACAACTAGATACATGGATGTGTGTAACTAAGCCCCAATACAGAAAGGTAAGTGAAGCTTATGGAGAGCTTTTCATGGTGTGACATAAGAGGAACTCTTTGAAGATCAAATGTTTATGAGGGGCGTTAAGGTCCTGCCAGTGAAGCACAATTAAAACCTCTGTGAACCTGAGACACTCACAGGAGATAATGAGAAAAGGGCTTCCTCTAATCCCAACTAATTATGTTTGGATGCATGATTAGATTGTAGTAAACATGAGGTGGAGTAGGTCATTTTGTTTATGCAGTAAATATCCAGTTTTGCATTCCTGGTTTAAGAAAGATCCCCTAAAATGTATTTTTCCTATGTTGCTGTAGACTCGAGGACAAAGGTAAAAGACAGAATTGTTCCTCTACAGCGCATACTTCCTCACACACTCAGTATGCTTGTGTAATACATGCTATGAATTTGACAGCATCTAATAAAAGACACTACAAAAACTGATCAATACAATACATCTCTGCCAGACAAAATGTAACTTTTCTGTTTACCAAACATCAAAAACTATAGCTTGTATAACCTCATTGCCCTCTTCTGGATGAGGAAAACACAGCACTACATTCTTTGTTTCCTTTTTACTGTGAAATAATGTGTTTTGCACATCATCTATGGGTTCTGCTCAAAATTGAAGATTCCGTTATATTTGGCATTCACACTCCCACAAAGGTTAAAAGAATGGAAGGGGCACATAAAATAAACATCATCCTCCCATATATTATCATAAATCTGCTACTTATACACATTCCCTATAATCTTCTATGTAGCATATAAGCTCTCGCACAAAAGTAACACTATGTAACAACCTATTAATCTTTAGCCATAAGTGGGACAGACAGGAAGAGGGAAATAAATGAAAGTATTTTACGCCATTCGCAGCGGCCTCACCATGCAGGCTGAATCTAAGTGGAAGAAGAGATTCAAATGTGAGGGCAGTCCTGAAGTCTTATTTTTATACAATTTCCCCGCATCCAATCAGGCTTCCAATCTGTACAGACACACACACCCCTACTTAACAGTGAGAAAATAAGACGATTCTTCCCAATGACTTGATGTTGTTGCACTGTATCTGCTTCACGTTTCTCTATCCTCATTCTGTCATCTTTCTTATCAAATCATTTTGCTCCACACCAATTCCCCTGCAGTACAAAACCCCCTTTTCTTGGTCCACTATAGTTGCCCTATCTCTTAGTTTAAGCTGCTCTTTATCGCTTTATGCTACTTGTGTCTATTTCCTCTTCCCCACAAACACACACACATACACACTGCTGATACACAAAAGAGGCAGATGCAGTCTCTATTATTTCCTCTGAAAGTTAATTCTAAATCCAGTTCTCATTGCTACAACCACACCATGCAGTTATTCTAAGCTGATTTATGCTACATTTTCTGGTGTGCTCATTGTGCAAGCTGATGGCAGTAGTCAGCCGAGTGATCAGAAAGTGATTCAAAACAGTGTAAAACCTCAATAGGATGTCATGAATAATCGTAACCGTCAATACCGGTTCAGCTGTCTTGATCAACGATCAAGTGACCAAAAATTGTTGCACTGTGGTTGGTTTAAAGTTTTAAACTAATATGTTATATAACTGAGAAAAAAAGTGCAGTTTCTATTTTTTTAATATAGTACTGAGCCTTTTCTCCCAAGCCATACAGTATTTTTTTTCCCTTTTGGAAAATACATAGGGATATTCCTTAATGGTACCAAAGGCTTTGATCTTTGGTCTGGCATTACTTTAGTACTGTATTTAAAAACTATTTTTTTAAAAGGTAAAAAAAACATTGTATTGTGTGTTGCTCTGTTAATCTTAATTGAGGCAGGTTTTCTGAATTGTGGTTATTATACCCAACACAGCTAATGACTTTGTGATGTGTTTTATTGATTTATTAATTTAGCGATAATTATTATTTTACTGATATTATCTCTATGAAAAAGGTTTAATACCTTAAAGGGAAAATCATAAGGTCATTTTACCATATTTTGGCATGTTTTTCTTGAACTATTGCAAGCGCTTTTGACATACAGTTAAAAAAATATTCTTCTTTATCTTAAGATGAACCTGTGGCTCCATCATTTCGTGGAAACAAGTGAAAGATCCATGTTTTTTTTTTCCCAGGACACAAATCCCTTTGGGGTTGTGTGAGGAATGGAATCTAATCTTCAAAAATGAAAGGAAAAGAAAATATCTGCTAAATAAAACATACAACTTATGAATAAGGGAGCACCTGAAAAGATTATTTAGCTTCAACCGGACCTTGATGTGCCCCTGAAGTTATCAACTGTCCAAAGCAAGTAATTTTAGCTCTTGTCACTTCACCGTGCCTTTCCCTAATACCCTATGTTCCTACCCTCTATTTGGCATCCTCAAACAGAACCTTGTGCTTATGGGCACTGCCTTCTTATCTTGCCAGCACAGGTTCAAAAAAGGGACTGTGAACCAGTAAAAAACACAATTTCTTGTTATTGATTGGAAATGAAAATGTTAAAATCCTCTGGCACATGTTCAAGCTTGAATCCAGGAATATGTGAGTAGACAGTATAAATATCCACAAAGATTACAGCAGGACATCTCTGTTCTGTAAATATTAAGCCTATTACCTGCTTATTTTTGGACATAATTGTGGATTTAGTCTTTCCAGTCCTGACAGTAACCACTGCAAATGAAGCGATAAACTGCTGTCACTAGAAGACAAAAGCATCTCCCTGCACCATCTCTTATAACTGCTACTGCACATATAAAACCAGCTTAAAAGAATTAGTATAACTATTGTTATAATTATAAATTGTAATTGTAAATATGCCCATTGTCTTCACTGACATGACAGTCACCAGACAAATATCAATACAAGACAGACACCTGAAGTTGTTTTAATACATCAAAACTGACCTTTTTAGTCTCACATTAGCTAAAAATATAGCTTTTTACTGGACGTGCCAAATCATTATACGATAAGTGATATGGTACAATATGTAAACAACCTAATATTCAAGAGTTGGGAGTTCGCCTTATAATCGGAAGGTTGCCGGTTCGAGCCCCGGCTCGGACAGTCTCGGTCGTTGTGTCCTTGGGCAAGACACTTCACCCACCGCCTACTGGTGTTGGCCAGAAGGGCCGATGGCGCGATATGGCAGCCTCGCTTCTGTCAGTCTGCCCCAGGGCAGCTGTGGCTACAACTGTAGCTTGCCTCCACCAGTGTGTGAATGTGTGTGTGAATGGGTGGATGACTGGGTGTATAAAGCGCTTTGGGGTCCCTAGGGGGGGACTAGTAAAAGCGCTATGCAAATACAGGCCATTTACCATTTGTGACCTATAATTGCATTTGAAAGTTTTAGAAAACTCTAGCTGGAGTGAGAATAAGTGTTTGTAAAATGTGCACCGGTGTTATCACCTTGTGATGGAGTGGAACTTGACATCCTGGAATCAAAACCACTGTAACATGTTTTACAATGTAAAAAGCCTTTTTTTTTTTTTTAGCTTGATAGCGTTAGAGTTTTATGTGTGAAACTCTGCAGAATGATAAAATGATGGCACAGTAAAATAAATATAGCTGTTTTTGCAAATTGTACTGCCTAATGAGCCCTTTCTAGTACTTTGAACTTAGCATCTATATCTGGTTGTTAAATAAAAACAATTCTGGTAGACAATAATAAATTGTTACAAATATTCTAGAAACATCCACTCACACTGATTCTATGTTTGTTTGTTTTTATTGTTCTTGTTTTGCTTTGGGGGTTTTTTCTTCTGTAGACTCATTATTGTTTACTCTAGCAACATAAGTTCTACAAGATTCAATTAAAGAAAAAGAAACTGTAATCCTTTGACCCAATGCAAGTGTGCTTAATCACAATTTCTCCACCTTTCTGGCTTCTGTGTCTGGCATTTGTAGTGTACCACAGCACCATTTTTCCTACAACTTTAAAGTAAAAGGCTCTTTGTCGCTCAGTATAGCAGAATGAAACTTTTACATTAGTTTCATTCTCTTACATGAGGGAAAAGACACTTTAATACTGACCACATACTGTTATGGACGAGGAAGCGAATTTGATAACTAGAAACTTGTATATATAATATTTTTCTCTTGCCTCCGTTTCTTGTGTCCTGCGTCAACAAAGCTAGTGCACTATATACACCCTGTCTGGACCCTTTTAGGAAAATTAAATCACAGGCATGCAGGAAACGTTAATTGGGTTTTATGCCATTTGATGTGAGTCCTGTCCTTCAGCATATAGTGGATATAGTGTCTTTGATATCAGAGGGCACATGCCTGTGTGTCTCTTACACAAATGATGTTTTAAATAGATGACCAACATAGTAGCTAATATCATTAACTGGTCTGACTTTTTTTTGTTTTGTTTTGTTTTGTTTTTCTGGTTAAGTGCTTTGTAAATGATTTTTTTTCGTGATTGCAAACACACATCAATTGTAGCTGAACTAATAAGAAACCTAAAACGAAAGAAAGAAAGAAGCCCTTAGTTGATGCTGCCAGTCTATTCATGATCTGTCCTATCCTATTATGTGGTTGCTCTATTGATTTGTTTAGCCAAGTTTAACCAAGACTGAGGCTGTTTTTTTCAGTCTTCAAATCAAAACTCCACATTTGTCTTGTCATGAATGGTTGGCTCACAAATTTTGATATTTTTTTAAATCAAACTTCACATTTAAAAACAAAACTATGAAAATGAAATGACGTATTGGCTTTTAGCTTACTACAATTAAATCATCTATACAAAGAAAACAAATTGATGTACACATAATTTAAGACCTATTTTTCATCCTCACTTGCCAGGAAGTTCAAACCGAAACTCATGCCCATTATCTGGACAACATGAGAGCCATTAACAGCAATGATGGAATGGATTCCCATGAGGACGATAGATGGACAGTTACATAGATGGCAGGTGATGAGGTGGACAAGGGAACATGGGGAATGGTTATAGCCCTCATTCCTCAAACTCAATTACTGTGCCCGGCTCCCTGAGTCCCACAAATGAATTGAAGTTATGGCAGCTGTCGCTTTGATCATGAATGGGGCCAAAAACCTTCAACACTGACCCGAGAAAAGTTAGCTGGGTAAGGTATGTATGAATATTCAACACATAAAAACACTCCACATCTTATAAGATGCCAAAAAATGCCCTGCTTGATCTACTAAAAGTGCTTTGTATTAATGTTTGCATCAAGTTGTTACATAAATCAAACAAGATTGCTGTGCATCACAGTTTCTTGAACTGTGATTCAGAACAAAGAAAGCAAGGAGGATTGCTATAGATACACATGGCCAGATTGCTAGCCTTAGTAATACTAACAGTATAGAAGTATTTCAGTACTATTTACTAAAATGGTGCAGTGTTAGTTATATTATTGCAAGACAGAGGTAATTTTGAGGCAGGCCTTATTGCATTCATAGTTGTAGGGATTTCGTGTTCACAGGGCAACAGCAGTGTATTTAAATTAACCATATACACATGGTTTACTCATATTTGCAGCACAACAGTTGCTGCAACTTTCCTTCAATATAGTGTCAAAAATGTGTTATTTTACTCAGTGTACTTGTGATAGTTCCTGCATGTTTGTCACGGCTGGGGGAGGGAGCCGTGTGGTGTGGAGGAAAAGGAGGACCCAAAATGCAGCAAACTGATGATACGAATGACGTTTTATTTACAGGGTGGTAGTGGCAAAAACAGGCAATGAAGCACGAGTAATTACAAACGGAAACCTAAACTGGGAGAAACTAAAGAGCAAACCTGAAATCTTACAAAACGGAGAGCGGAGCAGAGAGACGCAGACCAAGGACCAGGATACCAAGAAACACAGAGATACACGGAAGAATGCAGTGATACATGGATGAACGCAGACGAGCCGACAACGAACACAGACCGACACCCACTAAATATACACACACAAGGTAATCAGGTAATCACACACAGGAGGGAAGAACAGCTGAACCTAATACACTTGGGGACCGGAGGAGACAAGCTGAACACAATAATAACAGACACAGACCTTCAGAACAGAACAGGAAATCCAGAACACGAGCCTTCAAAATAAAACAGGAAACAGACTGATGTACAACACAACACGGGGACATGAACAGAGCACCAAGGACAGACACAGGTAGGGCTGACAATACACCAAACTTCAGGTTAACCCTAACTAATACAGATCAGAAAAAACGCAAGACGCTGGGTCAACGACCCAGGACCATGACAATGTTACTGTTTTACATGCAGCCATGATCCATCTCTACAGGAATAGATGGTATACTTTATCGTACATTGAAAATATTTCATGTGTTATTGCAGTGCACACACACTGTATTTAATCTGATAGAAAACAAAACTGCCAAAACGCAGCAATTAAGGAGATTTAGCAAGAGCTGAAGTGTGTAAGTTTAATATCTGAATCTCTCTCTCTCTCTCCCTATATATATATAAAAAAAAAAGAAATTCCCTACTCGCCCCTGTGGGTGGTCAATCCTTCAAGCTCGGGTCCTCTACCAGAGGCCTGGGAGCTTGAAGGTCTTGCGCAGTATCTTAGCTGTTCCCAGGACTGCGCTCTTCTGGACAGAGATCTCCACTGTTGTTCCCAGGATCTGCTGGAGCCACTCGCCTAGCTTGGGAGTCACTGCACCTAGTGCTCCGATTACCACTGGGCCAGTAGCTGTTGTTTTGCGCCTCTGGTGTTCTTGCCCATCCTTTTCTGACCCTAATAAATAAATAAATAAATAAATAAATAAATATATATATATATATATAATGTATATGTATATTTGTGAATGTGGAGATGTTAATTTATTTTCACTGGTAAAAATAAATAATTGAAATGGGTATATATTTGTTTTTTGTTAAGTTGCCTAATAATTATGCACAGTAATAGTCACGTTCACACACAGATATTCCCCTAAAATAGCTAAAACTAAAAACAAACTAAAAACTACTTCCAAAAACATTCAGCTTTGATATTAATGAGTGTTTTGGGTTCATTGAGAACATGGTTGTTGTTCAACAGTGTTGGGTAAGTTACTTTAAATTAGTAACTTAGTTACATTACTACTTCTATCAAAAGTAACTCAGTTACTTCAAGTTACTCGTTACTTTCAGAGTAACTAGTTACTTTGGAAAGTAACTTTGGTTTTACTCAGAATTCTCTTGTTAATGTGTTGCTTCCGTAACTGGATACCCAGCAAGATTGCCAGTCTTCTAGCTTGCTTACTTGCCACAAGTGCATTGTGCCACCTATAGAAAGGAAAAAATAATGTGCACATTTCCACGAGAGAAATCCCACGCCTGATTCTATCCTAGCCTGCTTTTTACATCAAACACAAAAACTGCAGTCGTGGTGCTTTCGATTGTACTCAGAACTCGGAAATTCTGCCTTCTGAATAGGAAGATGTAGGTAACACCAGACTGCAGATGAGTTGCATACAGAGCTGGACTGGGACCAAAAAATCGTCCCGGGCATTTTGACTAGAGACCGGCCCACCATTATAGGAAAAATCATAAAGCCTTTGAATGAAAACAAACGCTGTTGTGACAGTGATGTACACTGTTCTGATGGTATATATGCATCAATCTATCAATTGTTTGTTGTAAGACTAAAAGTGAGACATTTTAAATGAGAATAAGAAAGTATTTCCTTGTGCCCCCCTCTCCCTTTTAATGCCCTACATGGACCCCTGGCAACACTTTGCTAGATCCGCCCCTGCACAGTTACCAGCTGTCAGCTACTTAGAAAAGGATCCTGGTGTTATCTGTCTCTCAGAAACAGTTCATAACTTACCTTCAACTCATTCATGTCACCTAAAAGGTAAACCTGTTTCTCCATCACAGCTCTGATGATTCAGTAAGGACATCTCCTGGTTTCATCTTCATGTTTCCCTCTCACCACATAACCAAACCGACATCATGACCAGCTGTTGGACCAGCAGGTTTACAGCTGTGGCTCCAGCCAACATCAGCTGATAGTAGAAAGTAATATTAAATAAATTCTAACAACAGCTGATCAAGCTTAAAAGTGCTGCTGTTGTTTAGCGCGACATCCGCTGGTTTCCTCTTTCTGGCACAAAGTGGGCGATAAATAAACGAGAGAGAAAAGCCAATCAGCTGATCACTGATCAGTTTCATGATTGAAGTAGAAACAGGAGAGGGAGGGTGAGAGAATGAGAGGAGAAGAGGCAGCTGACAGCGTAAAGATGCAGAAAAACTCCAGCTTTGTGTCTTTTTCCATTCTACCTGAAATCTGGGACAAACTGTGTTCCTTTTCACCTCAATACGAAACGCGTAATATTTTCTCTGAATACGAGACGATTCCGTTTTTTACGGGACGGTTGGCAACTCAAATAATTAACCTTATGAACAAAATAAAGTTCAACATCAGTAACATAGCACCCACCCAGCTGTATAGAAACTCCGTCATGCTAGCTAGCACGCAGTACAAAAAAGTCAGCATAACGAAAATAAACTGCACCTAAACTTGGTTCATATCTGACCCAGATGGACTGCAGGTCATAACTTCTTACCTGAAGTTCAGTTCACCTGACACTCGGACCAGCGGCCGCTTCGGGTCTCTCCTCTTGCCCCCCTTTTCCTTCATCCACCTGCTGGCATCCACCACTTGCTAATGTTACTGAATCTGTGGAAGCTCCGCAATAGCCACCACATGAAGTAACGAATAACGAGCCTATTTAAATCCCAGTAACGAGTAACGCGTTCCCGGTTTTGGCATAATAACTAGTTACCGTGCTCGTTACCACAATAATAACGTAGTTACTGTAACGCGTTACTTAATAATGCGTTAGTCCCAACACTGTTGTTCAATAATAAAATTATTCCTCAAAAATACAACTTGCCTAATAATTCTGCACTCCCTGTATATATATATAAAATACCCAGCACGCCGCTGCAGGCGGTTTATCCTTCAAGCTCGGGTCCTCTACCAGAGGCCTGGGAGCTTGAGGGTACTGCGCAGTATCTTAGCTGTTCCCAGGACTGCGCTCTTCTGGACAGAGATCTCCGATGTTATTCCCGGGATCTGCTGGAGCCACTCGCCTAGCTTGGAAGTCACCGCACCTAGTGCTCTGATTACCATGGGGACCACCGTTACCTTCACCCTCCACATCCTCTCGAGCTCTTCTCTGAGCCCTTGGTATTTCTCCAGCTTCTCGTGTTCCTTCTTCCTGATATTGCTGTCATTCGGAACCGTCTTCTTCTGTTTGTCTACCACCACTATGTCCGGTTGGTTAGCCACCACCATTTTGTCCGTCTGTATCTGGAAGTCCCACAGGATCTTAGCTCGGTCATTCTCCACCACCCTTGGGGGCATCTCCCATTTTGACCTCGGGACTTCCAGGTTATACTCGGCACAGATGTTCCTGTACACTATGCCAGCCACTTGGTTATGGCGTTCCATGTATGCCTTGCCTGCTAGCATCTTGCACCCTGCTGTTATGTGCTGGATTGCACCTGGGGTCTTGCCTGGTGTGATAGACCCCAGTCTCTATGGATCTTGTGCTCAGAGCTTGTTCTTGTGCTGCCATGATTAGTGCCTCTGTGCTGTCTTTCAGTCCAGCTTTGTCCAGCCACCTCCTCTATCTGCTGGTGGTACATACCGTGCAGGGGCCTGTCCTTCCATGATGGTTCCTCGTCTCCCTCCTCTTTCTTGGGTTTCTGCTGCCTGAGGTATTCACTGAGCACTCGGTCAGTTGGGGCCATCTTTTATATATATATATATATATATATATATATATATATATATATATATATATATATATATATATATATATATATATATATATTAGTGCTGTCAAAATTATCGCGTTAATTGTTAAGATCAACGCGAAATGTTTAATGCATTAAAAAAATTTAACGCTGATTTTGTTTTTTTTATTAATTTCCTGTAATCTAAGACCTTTAAATTCATGAGCACCTCTGGAGGAGGGGGCAACAGTGTGCTATGCTGGCGTTTGGCCTGACAGAAATGATTAGAAGAAGAAGAAGAAGTGACACCATGCTACTATCTAGCTAACACTAGCTAACACACGCAAGCATGGACGAGGGCGGACTTTTGGGTGGAAAGTTTCTCTTTAAGAAGTTGCCTGATGGCTTGTTGGACAAAACGAGAGTAAGATGCACAATTTGCAACGCTGAATTCAAGTACCACAGAAGCAGTTCATCACTGGCGTATCACCTGAGAGCAAAACACCCAACTGAATCCACCTCTACGGGACCTTGCCAGTCTACGCTTCAGGAGTATGGTGCTTGTGGACGAATAACAAAAAATGTGAGAGAAAAGGTAACCAATTCCTTGGTTGTTTGGATAGCTAAAAACTGCCGACCAGTTAGCATAGTAGAAGATGATGGACTGAGAGAAGTCATTCGTGCTGCATCAGGAGATGAGTGTTACAATCTGCCCTCGAGAGGAACCATTGTGTCGAGACTGCACACTTTGTATGGGGACCAGAGGGCTCAGCAGTCCTATTAATAAAGTAATTGAGATTAATCGCAATTAATAACAGAAAATTGTGAGATTAGTTAGTTAATTTTTTTTAATCTATTGACAGCACTAATATATATATATATATATATATATATATATATATATATATATATATATATATATATATATATATATATATATATATATGAGAGAGAGAGAGAGCTATACACTGATTTGTGTACATGGCCCAGTAACTGTAACTTCATTAACACACAGGTAGGTCAGGCTCTGACAGTAAACAGTGTCTTGTGCTCTTCTACACATTGTCCATGTCAGCTGTTACACACAGATTTAAGGTTGACAGTGGAATACTTGCATTAAGCACCTCTCTGGATAAATCCAAAGCCTTAGTAATTTCTAACTCGTGTAAGAAATTACCTTTACATGAAGTAAGCATTGAGTCTCTTTCAGTTGGCTTTCATTGATCTGAACCACTTTGCTGTTTCCACAGAGAAACTCTGTAACACCAGTACTTACAGTGTGTTATTTTGGTTAGTATACCAGACACCCTCATTAGGTCTGCTCGTTTTTGACCTGCTAATGTGAAAATTTGCACAATGCCTTGTATTACAAACATTTATTTATCACCTTGATTTTTTTAACATTTTTTTATGTAGTGATAACTTTGTAGACATGAAACTCTAACTGTAGTCTTGCTTTAATTAATCAGTCATTCTAAACATGATTTGCCTGACTTAAATACTGAAACAGTAAAATGAACAAAATATTGTTTGGTGTGTGGGTATACCTAAGAAGATTAACTGGCATTACGTAAATCCTTGTTAAGAAACAAAATGTATAATATCTTGTGTTTTTGAACAAATGCAAATTAACTGATTTTGTGTGTATGTGTGTGATAACCTATATATAGGTTAGGCCTGTGTTTTCTTTGCATGAAGGGTTAATTTACCCAGCATTTAACTCTATATGAAGAACTGATATCTGCAGAATTATGACAGGCTAACAGCCGAACAATTAAAACCTGCATTTGCACTATAGAGTATCTAAGTTAAAAGTAAGCCTGCTTTGCAAAGAGAAATATGTTTTGACAGGATTTACATCATGTCCTGTATATTTTCTTGATAGGCTGCAGAACTATATTGCTAAAAATAACAGCGAGCCTGCAGAGTATTAGTGAGCAAAATAAGGAAAATTCACAGTGAAGTGACTCCAGAGACGTCTGCTATCAGAAAACATAAGCAATCCCAGGTATTGTTTTGGCTGATCTTTGAAGACCATCTCATATTCATGACACATAACCCAAAAATACCTGCAGGCAGTCCTACACTGTCCAAACTGTCAATCTTTTCCTAAAGGCATCTCAGTTTGTACTATTTAGTCATATACTACTTATAACTATGCACCAATCTCTGTTCCATTCATGCATTGCATTGTCTGTCACTGTAAAGTGCTTCTGAGAAATATTTTTAAAAGGTGGTTGCATAAAGTTATTTGAGTGTCATTGTACAATTTTAGTTATTTTTGGCACTGTTTTGTTCTACAGTAATGCCATATGCAGCATTTTCTGCCCCATTTCTTTTACCGGAACATATAAAGAAACAATTAATGGTATACCAATAACCTGAAGCACAGTCTGTCTATAGAATAATTAGTTATTATGCACAGACCATATAAAATCTTGTATAGTAATAATATTATAACTGACTAAAGTGCAGATTCACCTACAGATTATAACTTTTAATAGTTTCAGTAGTTCCCTGAATCTTGAAAATATAAATATCTATGAAAGTCTTCAAGCCAAATTGTCATATTTAAATGTATTTTTACTTGTATAATATTGGAAAATAGCTTATTTTAAAATGTTAGAGGACACTGTACTAACAGGCCATCTGGATCTCAGACTCTTTCTGGCTTTGGGATCTGAAAAGGAGCATGTAATAGTCAGAAGCTGCATCCTGTAAGGAAGTGAGGCACTTCAGCAGTCTGCATCACACTCCACGGTAGCAATATTGTCTCAGCAGGATTTTAAGTGTTTCCATTAAACATGAGGATTTGTTCCTTTTGACCTAAATATGAATCACCAGTAAGTCTTGATTCACTGACTGAGTATTGTATTACAAGGTAAGTTAACATTTGAACTGCCCACACAGCAACTGTCACTCTATGGTTTTCCATCAGCTGCACAGTGATAACAGGATGTTGGCATTTATAAACCACTAAAGCTGATTAATCTCAAGCCTGACAGTAAATATGCTAGCGTTTTGAGTCATACACACAGAGGAGAGAAAAAACTTGGCCCATGAAAACATTACTAAATGGCTCAAGTATATTTTTAAATGATTCTGCTATACACAAAGCATTTGCAAATGGCCAGTGGCTGTCAGAGCTATGGAAAAAGCAGCTGAGTACAGGTATATGGTATATTTCATTAGACATGGAGCCTTAGGGGAGCTGACTACACTGTATGTTTGCCACAGAGGATTGATGACTACTTTTTATGAACGTAAATAAATAAATAATGGCTGTAATCCCAGAGATATGATGACCATAATGTGTGCTTCAATAAAAAGCTGCGGACTGAGGCTTCTGATAGAAGTTTAATTCACCGTGGAATATGTCTTATTTATTTATTTTTTTTATATAATCGTACCATTTATTCATGTACCACTGCAAACATGTGGCTAAAAGATTGAATTCTTTTTGACTACAAAGCTCAGTGGGTTATCAGGTTTACTGCCAACTATTAAAGTACCCTCTGCTTTTAAACCTGAAAAGATGACTAAATGTTTTACGGGAGAAATGGGTGCTTGGCAAAACTTCAAACGAAGAGCACACAGGCTCTTTAAGCATACTTTTTCCTAACACCTCATTTCTGTACATTACAGCAAAGTAGCAAAAGGATTTAAAAGAAGGAGGACGTGTTAGTGGTGTTGTTTTGCAACAATATACTGAAGTGAGCAGCTGAAATAGGGACCCCTATATGTGTTACTGTGCATTGTCTAGAGTGGTTTTTGTGCAAATTAACTGAGAATTTAATGTAAAAACAACCTTGTACAAAGCTCCAGAATTACATTTAGCAGACTTATTTTATTATATGTCAGTCAATGATGCATTTTTTAATGTCCTGAACAACAATATGTATGTACTTTACATTAGGATAGCTCATAAATAGTGTGTTTTCATTTACTTATTCATTGGTGAATGTCCAATAGAAAAAGAAAGAATAAATAAATCTATAAGCTAAAGGGATTCAGTATATAATGTTTTGATATATATTCAACATATAATTAAGCTCTTAAAATTAATTTTATGGCCAAGATGCAAACTATTCACATGCAGTTTAAATGAACCTGACACACCAGATGGTTTGTTACACAGAACCATCTGGGAAGTCGTCCTTGTAAACTATTTGGAAAAGGACTTCCACTTTCAAAAACTACTTGGAAGGTGATTTGATGAACCATCTGTCCATCACCTTTCACCAGTCAGACCAGTGAAGCATAGGAAAGAGAGACCTCCAAAGAAGAGAAACAAGCCATAGTTTAAAGAACTTTAAATATAGCAAGCAGTCAGTGATTCTAGTTCTGATCATTGTAAGGAAAATTTGCTTATTAAAAAAAAATGCCACCAGTCATTTTTACAAGATGTTTGGCACTATATTGGATGAACATCTTCTCCCTGTCACAAAGCAAACCTGCCTGTAGCTGTGATCTGGCCAGTATAGTGTCCCATAGGACATTGATTGGTTGAAACCCACTGTGTTTTGGCCCAGAAGACCATGGCAAGATTCATTTTCCTTCTGTAACAGTGACGTTGCAAATCCTGTGAGAGTTCAGCTGCAGAACTCAGATTTTATGTAGATCAGAGTAGATTTAATTCAAATTTCATATTTGATTCTGGAAAGCTGAAAAATGTTCAACACTGTTGATACAACATAATACTAGAATCAAAATCTGAATATTTTATTAATCCCAGTTGAAATTATTTAACCACTTTTGAATTTCTGACAAATAGCAACTCATGTTTTGTGTTCAGGATCTAAATGCAAGAAACTTCCATATACTCTTTACCTGGAGCTGGTATTTACAATAGTGCAAATAGTGAGTCAATTTGGGTGTGTGTTCTTAAGGTTTTCATTGCTATTTGTCAAAAGGGCTAAATCAAATTCATTACAAGCCTATGTGTAATCACTCCACATTTTTACTGTACAGTGGGGTTAATAAGGCAGTGGAAGGACAACATATTTTATGCTATTTATTGATTTCCCAGTTGTTTTACTTTAATTTAAATCCTTACTTTTTTTTATACACATACAGGTAATGTGTGAATAGATAATATAATATCTATATATTACATGATATAATGGAGGTAAGAGGTGTCCCAATATTTTATGTCATTATGTTGACATAAAGTCTCCTTGAGGCTATTGTTGTTGTAATTTGGCGCTGTATAAATAAAATAGAAAACTGAACTGTATGTGGAAGAGCTTATACCCTAAACTCTTACTGCACTAATTGTATCACAAATCAACAGGATAGTGACACTTCACAACACGCATCCTGGTTTTCAAGTGGAATTAAAGGCTTTAGTTCCAAACTGTGCTAAATTGGTTTTAAGTAGCACTTCTGATAACCCACGCCATTTTGAAGTGCAAGGGCTCTTTGCAATATCTGCTTTCTTCCTACATTTTTTCCTTCATCTCTTGTTTTTCATTTAAATGTTATAGTCTATAAGCATGCCAAAATCATCCTTCACCATTAAAATATTATGGTATTTTACTGGCTCATGGAATTAGACTGTTTTGTCTTGCAAATATTAACGAGGCTCCCAAAGGCTCGTATGTGTTCCCTCCCTTGGCTCTGTTAACTATCACATTGCATCAGTAATCACAGCATACTTTTGTATCATATTAGGAGCCTTAAAATATTCATTTATTTTTTTAAATATTTTAGTGTATAAAATGCTCTATTTGTCTTGTCAAAAACTTGTAGTTCACACCAGTTTTTTAAAAAAGGAGAATTTTAATTGCAGCAGTGAAGCGATTAAATAGTGGAACTGAGTGGCTACATTATGAAGCCGAAACAAGAAGAACAAAGACAATGACAGGGACATTTTATTACCAATACCTCACTCTGGAATGATAAGGCACATATCTTGCCACAGCAGCGCTTCTCTGAGAAATGAAAAAAAAATTTCAGTTTTAAATTCTCAGGAGTAAACATTGTATTTTGGTTTAATCTCTCTCTATGACTGTTAAAAGTCAGTTGAAAGTAGATTTAACTAAAGGTTTATCCATTTGGGGATCCAAGCAGTGACGCTGCAGAAAACACTTTTTCTAAATGTTCCAATTCTTCTTCACACTGGTATAATTTTGTATAATTTTTATAAGTCTTTAAGCAGGAAAAAGCAGTCTAGTTGGAAACATGACTTCATGATACAAATTCTCCCCAACACTTCAACAACTACTTTTATTCTAATGAGTTTGTGTTCTCACATCCTTAGTTTTCTTCAGATGTTATTTAATACAGGGTGATGCTAAGTTTTAATTACTTTCCCATTTACAGAGTAATATGCAGGCTATGCTTTAGAGCATGTCTAAACATGTTTGATAAAACTATGAAGGGGCAAACCAAAAAGGTCAGTTTGACATTTAATTACAGGATTTGACATCAGTAATACCAATAAACTCTTGATGACATATCAGCCTAAAATGAAAGTGAATTTAGGTTTTTGTTTTGACATTTTTGGTTTCACTTCTGCAGGAAAAATGCATAATTTTGTCATCTGTGGATCTGCAGTAATATTAAGCGTATCCTTGTAATTATCATTTTCTCTTTCATCAAACATTTGTTCCATCTTCAACAAAAATGTTAATATAATATAAACCATGAAAACAATGTGGGGTTTTTTCTGAATTCAGTGGTCGTTTAAGCTGAAAATAATGAAAACACCAGATTTGCATTATTAATATCATAACCTCAACTTTTTAAAGGCTTTGTCAAAAAATAATGTTACTGATTATAACAAATGTTAATAGTGTACATGGTTCCTAATCCTTGTTCTTATACTTTTTGTGCAGTTCTCACCAGATATGAATCTTCTGTGACTAGGTATATCATTATTATACTTGTTAAAGCACTCTGTGAGCCCTAGCAGATGGACCATGGAGGAAACACATCCGATAAGAAATCCTCATCATGCAAAGGTGACTCAGAATCTGCAGTGAGTCTGACATCGCTGCTGAAGCTGAATAGCAGAGAGGTATAAAGGTAAAATTTGAGTTGAAAAAGCAGCAAAGGGGATTGTTTCTAAAAAGTAAAAAAGCCCGAGGAAACCAAGAACTGAGAACTAAACACTGGAGGGCCAGTCTACCAATGTGGCTAGTACCAAACTGGTAGAATGATTGATGGATTAAAGGTTTGAGGGATTAAAGGTTACATGGTGATGTGATGATGACAGCCAGGCTGATGCAATCTGGAGGATTTGTGCAGTGAGTCATGATAAATTCTCTATACAAGTTGGACACGGGTGGTATGTAGATGGATGTAGCCTTTGGACGTGAAAACTTGAGCCAGTGTGTGATTGTATAAACTTTTCATTCATTTTAATAGCCAGCAGGGGGAAACGCTTATGGTTGAAGAAGAATAATGATTGTGTAAAAGTCTAAATGACGATGGTACTCACCTAATTTATGGCCTTGTAGTAGGGCCGTTCGATATAACGATATATATCGGATGACGATATAAAAACGTCTATCGTTTCATTTTACGCTATCGTTTGTTTCATGGTGTCGCAAAATAAACTCCTTACGGCAATATTTTTTTCATTATTTTGATGGTCACTGTAGTGGCTATATTAATTTCTTAAAGTTCTCTCTTTCTCTTACATTTAATATAACCACACTACAGACAGACAAGCGTTTGTTTTTATGCGTTGTCGTTAGCAACAACGATGGTAAAACCGCTTGTTCCACATAAACTTTTCACAATAAAGCTCAACATCCTATTGAGACTTTAGACGATAGATGTCTTAATATCGGGATATGAGATTTTGGTCATATCGCACAGCCTTACCTTGTAGTGTCCTTGGTTTCTTCAACAGATCCCCTCTCTTTCAACACATGTTGTTTCTTAAAAATAATACTTTGAAGGTCAAAAGGTTGAGCTCTAGGTCACCAAACCAGTGGGTAAAATGGTTGTTACATCCATCTTTGATATGTCTATGCCAGAGACAAATACAACCACAAACAAACAAGGAAAAGAGAAAACGGGTAACACAAAAAAAGGAAACGGACAGAAATGTGGGAAAACAGTTTTGACCAGTCATTCAAATTTCAGTGATTTAAAGCTTTCAGCCAATGTCAAACCAGCCTTGAGGTACAACATTTTAACTTGTTTGTCATTGTAAACCCTTTAAATGGCAGTTATCACAGTCTTAAGACCTCTGATCTGGAGTTTCTTTTCTGGCATCGTTTAATGCTGTTAGATGCCTGAAGGTCAACCAGACAAGTTGGAGATGAAGAAATAGAAATCACCTTTTCTGAAACTACTGAATTATATTAATATTCCGTGAGAAAAGACAGTCTGGATGACCATATATGCTTATCTTTCGTTTTCTTCTGCATACCAGGTATTTGCACAATCAATTTATTTTGGCATCTCCAGAAAGATTACTTCTATGTGAATAGTCTCATAATATTTTTATGATACCAAGTTTTTAATGGGATGACAACATTTAAAAATGTTTGTTTTTTTTAAATCTCACCTTTTACAATAATTCCTCCTTTAGATGAAGATTATTTCACTAAACATGTCTGCATGGATTCCAGTTCTTGTACTTCGCTATATATCTCTGTGTTAAAATGAACACTAGTGGACATCAGCTCACATGAAGAAGAAATCTTTAGTTTTGCCCTGCTGCAAGGGGAAAGCTAGATAATACATGTCTGTAAGGTCATTAGCTCCCAAGAATTGCTGAGGTCACATGTGAGTCATTGACCCACCCACCCATGATGTGAATCGTTAGGGTCACAGGTGCAGTAGGGTGTTTGTCTGGAGGGAATGTCAGGACTGGTTTGCAAGTGGGAGGCAATTGGTTTTGTAGACCACCTCCTCTGTTTAAATGTTGCTCCCACTTGATGTAGATGGCTTCTATCATTGCTGTTTAAGGGTATTGTTGTCCTCAAATAAATGCTGTATCTGTCTAACTGTTTAGATACACACTACAAGGGATATTAGATAGCTCTCTATCTGTATGAACACATTTACATACAATGACTTTCAGACATTCATAAAGGAATACTGCAGAATAGTGGAAGCTGGGAAAATAGCATGAAAATGGTTCAATTGCTGGGAAATAGCAACGAACTACATTTTAAAGCTGATATATTGAAAGCCTCAATGGTTGTAGGACTAATAATTCCAGTTTCAGTGGGATGTTATGTTTGTTTTTTTGTTTTTTAAAAAGAGAAGAAAAGAACATAAGGTAATTTAAGGAAATAGGGACAAATGAAATTACTGTAGATTTTCTTTTGTACCAGTTAACTTGTGGATTATGATTCCCTTATAAAGGGTGAATTTCTACCATTAGCTAAAGTCCACTAATCTCTGAAGTAGTGTGATGGAAACCACTGCACCCTGGGGAGTATAACCACAGGTCTGTGTTCAGCACTGGTTTCTCTGATGACCTGAAGAAATGGCCTACAATTGACCTCAGAGCTAACCACAAGGCTAATTAACCAGTGTTTCTCTCCGGGGCTTACCAGTCAGCAAATCCGGTCAGGAGACCCTGCAGTCAAGCTGAGACGTAGTTCTCATTCAGTATTCCATCACAAAAGCAGTCTTTATATAACAGGTGGGTTATATTTGTTTGCTGATACACTAGAAAGAGTTGATTTATATTCTTATGAGCTGACTGTTTAATGACAGGCCACACAGTAAAATACACCAGTAATTAAAAGCATGGCTTTAAACATTTTTTTTCAAAGATGCTTATGACTAAGCATGGTCATACTGTGACTTTCAGATGTTAGATGACTAAACCAAACCTCAGCAGATTGAATTACAGTATGTTTTAAAGTTAGACTGCAGATATGTCAAATATATTACTCATAAATCTGTGATATAACTAAGAAAAGCATTCAATTTCAAGTTATTTTAGGGTTTATAGTGTTGCTAACCCACAACACAAATTAGCCAGTGGCTTAATGAGGAAACAAAAATAAAACAAGAAGAAGAACAGATAGATAACTGCAATAGATAACTACCTGTGCGATTTATGTGCTGGTGTCTTTATCAGAATTTAAAACATTGAGCAATCAATAGAGGTTTGATGCTGTTTTATTTATTAATTACTTAATCTATTCATTTGGCTGAAAAACTCTGAGGATGGAGATTAAAATCCAGAAATACCTCTGTAATTCTATGGACAATAGAAAGAAAGGATAATCCACAGAATGAATTGAGAACCACAACTTTGTGTTCAGTATAAGTCACTCACCATGGTGCAGGTTATAGACAGATCACAACTGGAAGGTTGTATTCAAAGGCTATTTTCACACATGAATTTCAGAAAATGTTGTGAAAATCCAAAGTGTTTCTTTCTTTCCCATTGAACACTAGAGGATATAGCCTACTTCAGATTTCTCTTATATTCCATTTTGTTGAGCTGAGAGGTCTGGCCAGGTAAAGCTATGAGGCAGAATGCTGGACAATCACTTGTGGACTGTGAATTGACCAGACAATTACCTGTGCTATTCTCACACAGGAAGAATCAAACATCACGAGGGCTTCGCACTATTTTTGGCAGAGTAAAGTCAGATATTTCTGTGTTTGACATTTGTGTTCTCTGGTGGGTAATGCCTTGAAAAGTTCACTGCTGCAGTGGATGTGTGATAATGGCTTAAGTGTGATTAGCTCACCCATACTGTATTATATATGTATTTTATATGTATGTGTTGAAGAAAAGAACAAAAGCTTTGTATCATAAGGTTTGAATTTGAATCTCACCAAACACATGGTAAACTTAGAGAGAATAGAAAGTGGATAATACAGGTACAGTTTAACCCATATTAAAAATCATCTATATTATTGAAGTCAGTGAGACAGCTGCTTTTGTTGATGCTGACTTTAATATGAAATATGTTACAGAACATAACACTGGACAAATATGGAAGAAAATATTTTACCCAATATGTGAACAAATTACCTATTTGTGTATATAATATATAAACAAGAGAGCAAAGTTGGGGAAAACCAGAGGCAGCTTTTGTCCTCCTAATAAGACATTTGTATCTTTCAAAACATGATAAACTTATTGACAATGAAGTGCTTTTTTAAATCAGCTTTTTTATTGTATCAGGAAAGAAGTCCTGCAAATACCGTAAATAAGCAACATCTTTATTTCTCTGTTAACATGTTTTGCTGTCCAGTGTTGGCTTCTTTTGACCTGTTTTTTTTTACACTTAATATTTTTTTATGCTCAAGGTTCCTGTGATACAGAGAGGGAGATATCCTTGGAAATATTCTGCATCAAAAATAAATAGACAATTATACAATGCCTGGGCCACATTACAGCCTGCACGCTAACACGGCCTGCTCTCGTAAAGAGATACATATAACCGATGCATCATGGCATGAGCAAACCTATCGGACCATCTCTCCCTGTTCCTCACACCTCGGTATTCACCACTCATCCAACGTGTGAAACCTGCTGTGAGGACAATTAAAGTGTGGCCAGAGGGGACAGACGCAGTGCTCCAGGACAGATTTAAAAACACAGACTGGAATATGTTCACCCACACAGACCTGGACCAGTACGCCTCATCTGTACTGGATTACATCTCCAAAACCACAGACAGTGTCACCACCCAGAAACGGATCACCATGTACCCCAACCAGAAGCCTTGGATGAACCGGGATGTTCGTCTCCTCCTGAAGGCCCGCAACACTGCCTTTAGGTCAGGAGATGCACACGCCTACAGTACAGCCAGGGCTAATCTAAAGAAGGGCATCAAAAAAGCCAAATACCATTACAAAAAGAAGGTAGAAGAACACTTCTCCAACTCCAACCCCCGACGCATGTGGCAAGGACTCCAGACCATCACAGACTACAGGACCACCAAACCCTCCCCCGCATCCTCTGATGTCTCCTTCCTCAACGAGCTCAACAACTTTTATGCTCGTTTTGAGCGAGGGAACCCCACAACCACAACCAAAGCAGACATGACGCCAGACCACCAACCTATGACTCTCTCCCCCACCGATGTAGGAGCGGTGCTGAGCAGGATCAATGTCCACAAGGCTGCAGGCCCTGATGGCATCCCCGGGCGTGTTCTCAGAGCGTGTTCTGGGGAGCTTGCAGGAGTGCTCACAGACATATTCAATCTGTCCTTGGCCCACGCTGTGGTACCGGCCTGCTTCAAATCCACCTCCATCGTCCCGATACCCAAAAACTCCAACCCATCTTGCCTCAATGATTACCGCCCAGTAGCACTCACCCCCATCATCACTAAGTGCTTAGAGTGACTGGTCCTAGCACACTTCAAATCCTGTCTCCCCCCCCACCCTGGACCCCCACCAATTCGCATACCGCCGGAACAGGAGCACAGAGGATGCAGTCTCCATCGCAATGCACTCTGTCCTCTCACACCTGGACAACAACAACACCTACGCCAGAATGCTGTTTATAGACTTCAGTTCAGCATTCAATACAATCCACCCCTCACAACTCATCAGGAAACTGACAGACCTGGGTATCAGTTCCCTCATCTGCAAATGGTTACTGGACTTCCTGACCAACCGCCCCCAACATGTCCGGCTGGATAACCGCTGCTCATCTACCATCACAATGAACACCGGTGTACCACAAGGCTGTGTGATGAGCCCTTTCCTCTACTCCCTCTTCACCCACGACTGCAGACCTGCTGATGGTTCCAACACCATCATTAAGTTTGCAGATGACACCACGGTGATTGGCCTCATCAGTGACAACGATGAGGCCGCCTACAGGGAGGAGGTGGATCGTCTGGCTGAGTGGTGCGACAGAAACAACCTGCTGCTTAACACCGAGAAGACCAAGGAGCTCATCGTGGACTACAGGAGGAATGCTGACCCACATCCACCCATCCACATTAAGGGGACGGCTGTGGAGCGTGTGAGCAGCTTCAAGTTCCTGGGAGTCCACATCTCCGAGGATCTCACCTGGACGACCAACTGCTCCAAGCTGGTCAAGAAGGCTCACCAGCGCCTCTTCTTCTTGAGGACTCTGAGGAAGAACCACCTGTCCTCAGACATCCTGGTGAACTTCTATCGCTGCACCATCGAGAGCATCCTGACCAACTGTATAACAGTCTGGTACGGGAACTGCTCTGCCTCGGACCGGAAGGCGTTGCAGAGGGTCGTGAAAACTGCCCAGGGCATCGCCGGAGCACCACTTCCTGCCATAAAAGACATCTACAGGAAGCGGTGTCTGAAAAGGGCTGGGAAAATCATCAAAGACCCCAGTCACCCATCACATGGACTCTTCACCCTCCTGCCCTCTGGGAGGCGCCACAGGAGCCTCCGGACTAAGACCACCAGGTACCGGAACAGCTTCTTCCCCACAGCTGTCAGACTCCTGAACTCTGCCTCCTGACATCTGACCCACGTTAAACTCATGGACTGAACATACACACACCCACAATGGACAACTGTACCCTCAAACACAATAATAACATGGACTGAACCACCACTCACAACCACTGGCACTTTATATAGCCTCTGTAGAAACTATCTACACCCTCACTTATCTTAACTGCACTACTGTATAGCTCTGTGTAAATAATCATTCTGTACATTCGATAATCTTTAATCCTACAACTGTTTACAACTTGCATAGTTCCCATTTCTGTATAGCTGTATATCCCAGATTCTGTAAAGTTATTTATTTCATATTCTGTATAGTTTTTCATATTTATATCCTGTTCATATCCTGTACATAGCTTGTACTCACTACAGCCTGTACATACTTATAGTTATAGAATATTCACAACATACTTCATACCGTGTACATTATAACATACCATAATAGACCCATTTCTGTAATATACTCACATATCTATATTATTGCTAATATATATTGTAATATATCTATATCACTAAAGCACTTCTGGATGGATGCAAACTGCATTTCGTTGCCCTGTACCTGTGCATGTGCAATGACAATAAAGTTGAATTCTATTCTAATTCTATTCTATTCTATGTTGTCCAAACAAATCACAAAACCAAATAAAAGGATGACCAAAAGTCCCATGCGCCTACCCATCCACCCATGTGGAAAGCATAATATGGATCAAAAACATATTTTCTTCATTCAAGTTCCAGCCTGAACATCAGCTATTTTTCATATTCCAGACCCACATTTTTCACAGTGAGGAGGAAAGACATGGTTTGAATGTTTAAGTTGCAACACACAGAGATATGTCTGTAATAGTGTATATACACTTATCTTGTGCACACAGTTTAATAAAAACATGCATTAAAAAATGTCAAATTAGGGAATTAGTCATTCAGAGCTGTCTTCTGCAGGTTGTGAGAAGGAGATAGCTTAACTTGGCCTCAATATTTTGTTTTATTTTCTTGTTTTCCTTTATGTTGCCAAATTATAGGCTCGAGAGTGTTTTATATTGTGTCTCAGTACAGTTTCTGGTCAACTGTCAGCTTAAAAAATAGTGAAATTTTACATAAAGACCACAATGTACTATTGCACCAGTGTTACGATCTAATTAAATTATCCCATTAGCATCCCATTTTCTTTTTTAATTACGTTTCATTCTGCCTTCCATTTTAATATTAAATACTAAAAATGATTCAAACAGTTTTTAAAGCAAAGTGAAGTATTTTCAGAATAAGCTTTCAGGGACTATAAAAAACATTTTAACACTTGATCATAGAAATTATTTTACATAAGCCTGCAGTTCTACACTTCACATGAGAAATCCGTACTGTTGTGCAGAGGGTTGTGACAATAAACTGAACTAAATTCTGCTCTGAATTAATTTGACCTCTTCATCAACTGCGCTGGTAAAAGTCAGTCTTAGGCTATGTGAAATACATATAGTAAAAATGCTAACATTTTGTCACTAGTTAATCGAAATTCCTGAAAATAACTGTAATATTTCAAAGACTTTTAACTTCATACAAAGTGCTATTGCCATTTTTGCTTGTAGATTAATGACTTTGTCTACAGTGTTTCTGGGGTTTTTCTTGTCCAGTCAGAGAAATCCATTCTGTTTTGGGCTTGAACAATTGCATTAAAGCCAGGCTTACTGTCTGATGTGAAACTGACTTAAAATCCTCTGCCAGTAGTAAATCAACTGTGCAAAAAAAAACAAACAACTGTCATTTTTTACTCTTGGCCCAATGAAATTTATCACTTTAGTTACAACATCAACAACACAGGGTTGACTTACACATCCTGGTGTTTAATCCATAGCTACTGGGACATGCCCACCTGGAGAGGAAAACAGTACTCCGGTCCTTTGCCCTCCAGCCATCCTTTGAACGTCTTTGAGTTTAAAAGCAACTATGCGAATGTTGTATAGCTGCTGTGCTATTGGATGCACCAATCTACATTTATTTACAGGTGCCAGAAGAGGGTAGAGTATGGCACCAATATGTGAGGGGTCAACATCTCTGTCTAAATAAATAAATAAAACTGGCTAAATTCCCCGATGATTAAACATGCAACCATTTTGCTGGTAATACCTTAAATGAGTAAAGAAAATCGATAGCCTATTTATGCAAAATAATTCATAATTTTATTGGGTGGTTATATTGGTTGGGTCTGATTATTGGGGGGGGGGGGGGGGGGGGGGGGGGGGGGTCATAACCCCCCTAACCCCCTGGAAATTACGCCTCTGATCGCACCAATCTCTGCTTCTCCACAGCAACCCTGGCTGTCAGTAGCAGCTCATTCAGTTAGGAATGATTTACCTGACACTGGAAAAATACTCAGTGAACTTTACTTTTATGATACAACATTAATGTGACAAATCAACACTGTCAGACATTTTTACATATACTCTACACTGTAAATGTACTCGCTTTGAAAGCTTTTATCCTGGCAACAGTGGAAGGTCAGCATAAGCAGTATAAGCTCTACAAGATATACAGAAATGTCACTGAACTGGAGCTTTTCGACAGATGTGACCACTTTAAGGGATTTAAATAAATCAGCTGGGGTGGAATATGGATCACAAGTCCCCAAAATTTGTAGTTTCTCTTCATATCTTCAGTTTTCCTCCATGGACAGATGATCAAAGTAGTTTTGACTCAAGACTATGAAGCAGTATTAGGGCCACACTCATAGAAAAAAAACACCCCTTTTGTTCTGCAGTACTACCAACTGTCCACTGCTGGCCGTCATGATGGAATAATGTTTTGAACAGCAGTGTAGCAAGTCAGTCAAGTGACTGAAACTATAGATACAATGCAAAACTACCAGTTTGGACAGGCATTGGTTATAATACATGCCAATTTATCCCATTTCAACCCCAACCTATGTAAGCATGTAATTACTTGTGTCACAAACATCACAGCTATTGCAGAGAGCAAAGGACAGAAAGTTAAAGTTGTCTAAAACGTTTTTCAAGTGAGGCTTCACATTTACTAAGTAAAGTAACTGAGTAAAATGTATTTACATAGCAGTTACAACAATTAAAACACAATGTTAATAGAGAACCATTTTAAAACAAAAAATAAATAAATAAAACATAAATAACAATAAAATGTCAACAGAAATCCTGATCAATGATTAATGTTTTTAACTGTTTTTTAAAAGACTCCACGTAGACTTAGTGCTACAGACAAAAAGACTCTGTACCCCAACTGTAGACTTCAGATTTCCTGCAATGTCCTCGATCCATCTTCTTAAAATTTTGCCTGGAAATGGTCACATTTTCATTTGCTACTTCTTTTTTAATGCCTATTTTGGCAGAGACCACCAAACAGTCTTTGATGAATTCTGCATCAGAGAATGGCTTACTGTGTTTAGTGATTTTGTGGGAAATCATAAAACTTCTTATGCATTCCTGGATATGTAAAGCGTGCCTTTGTTGTTTTTGCAGTTCTGCTAGCAAAGGTTCAGATGTCTATTCCTGTTCTGCATCAGTCAAGTTCTTGTATTTCCCTGCATGTTCAGTCTCCTAATGGTGATTCAAATTGTAATCGGTAATCACAGCAATCTGCTCCCCACAGTCTAAGCACACAGTTTTTTTTAACCTCTGACTTCACTACATTAATACTTAGAAGTCCTGTTAACTTGTCTTGTTAACTTTGCATTCTGCATCGGATATCTTTTGGGGCCAGCAAGCTCACACACACACACACACACACACGAACATATATGTATATATTAGGGGTGCAACGATACACAAAATTCACGGTTCGGTTCGGTTCGATACTTTGGTGTCACGGTTCGATATTTTTTCGATACAAAATAAAATGTTCATGCCTTTTTAATTTGTCATTTATTAAAATTATAAATATATATTTTAACTCAAAAGTACAGTTTTTAAATTTAACCCTAACCCTTGTGCGTGTTTTTTATTTTGACAGCGAATGCGCACCTGCGGACCACTTATGTGCACCCCTGGTTATTTAGCTCATCATATCGCAGCCACAGAAATTATTTTGTCCATGAAACCATAAAGCTGCACTTTCTTTTTGCCTTATAGTCTGATTTGTCATAACTTTTCCGTTTTGCGGTAAGCTTTTCTTTGGCTGTCACTTCTTCACCCTGACCTGTCTTATTTGGCTCAGCAGAACTGAAATATAAATCCTGCTGCTTTTACACACGCACTCACATAACTAAGTTACTAATTTAAAGTAACTTACCCAACACTGCTTATATTATATCTCTTATAATTATTTAGAAAACACTATTAATTAAAAAAAGCAAAACACGCATTAACATGACAAGATTTCCACTTTAACTCACTAGTCAGTCGGAGCCTTAGTGATACAAACAGACATCAGGTAAACTCACTTATTTTTTGAGAACTTGACAACGATAATGTAAATCCAAGGAGAAGAGTACAAAACTGTCACAGTGCTTGCAATTTTCCCTTTATAAGCAATATAAAGCTGCAGTGAGTCTCTTAGTAATAGTATGATTGCTGAGCCAACAGAATAGAAGGTGTACCCGTAAAGGTGGTGAGGCAATTAAAAGGTCACAAATACAATTTAGGTTTGTGGCATTCTGGAAAATTGTGGACGTTATTGTTCCTCTTTGCTAGCATTCTTATGTCAGTTTGTTTGACAAATATATTCATCCTCTTTAAAATGTGTTCCCTGGGCCTTTGTATCCATGGTGTAAGTAGGCCTTTTGGACTTTATTAGATTTTTCCAAGACTGAAATCTCAAAGACCCTAAAAAATTCTTATCTATGTTGAAAATTTTACTAAAGCTAGAGCTCCAGTCTCAAATTATTTTCTTCATCTTTTAATCAACAGATTTACAAAAAGTCACATTTTAGACTGAATCATATGAAATGTTTTCTGATGATATATGCAATTTTTTGTTCATGTTAAAATAGTTTAGCTGTAGCACAGGAGATGAAGAATTGCTGCACGTTTACTCACATGTTACACTGTGCTTATACTGAATATTGGGAACATAAAAACTACATTTTCTCAAATGGATAGATACACATGCTAATGAAGTGGTCAAATTGATCATTCTTTTTGGCCAGTGAGGCTATTCCCCTGGGACTCCTTTCACCTGTTCTTTCCTTTAGGGGTTTCTGTTGAATTCTGACAGTGAGGAAAAGTATATGGTTGACTTCATCTGTTAAAGCAACCCGTGGAAAGAAACCCTGGGAGGCTAGCTTGACCCTTTCCAACTGCAAATTGAATATATTTTTTCTTGTTTGTTTTTTACCTAAAGCCATTGTGCCTCTCTAATGTCTTGATGTTTAAGGGAAATCGCATGTCAGCCAAAGACAAGGGATACAAAATACCCAGAACATTGATAAGAATGACTAGTAGCATCTGTCAGTAAAAGATAAGATCATCTCATTTTCAACAAATACCCCAACAGCTAATGACTCAACTGAAGGGTGATTTTTTCCACCTAATTTATTCAAAGTTTAAGCTGTTGGGAGTTGTATTGAGTTACTATAGAACAAATCTGCATAATTAAAAGGCATGAGGTTTGTAATTAACAGCATTAGAATATCTATATTCCTACATATTCCCCCATCTTTGAAGTGACCCTGAAATTCTTCTTGAATGATGTATATTTACTGCTTTAAGAGAGATCCACAGAGTTAGAAAGTTGTTTCACGGTTGATGGTTGCCTGTGGGCTGCATAGTTCTAGTGAAGCTTTTTTTGCTTTTTGAAGTGTGGTGCTTATGTGAGAGATGAAAAATTCATGAAAATAATTGACTGTAAGATTCCTGTCTCATACAACGTCTAGTGTGAAATGTAGAGCAAAGTTTTCACATCATCTGCCCAACTAGTCTTGTGTCCTGCCTTATCGCTGTCCCGGTTTAATATGCGAAATATATGAAATTATGGATGAACCTTGGAGACAGAGAAGTATGAGAAGATGATATTGCAAATTATATTAAAATTATATTAACATTCTAAGCGATCTATCTATCCCAATCAGACAGAGACATAAAACCATCTGGAATCAAAGACAAGTTTGCTCACTATTTTGTTTTGTAATTGTTCATTATTTTGAGCATGATACAATTTGTTGAATTCATTTATCACCTTAAGAGTTATTTTTTAATTTGGACTTGAAACATACTTCACATGGCGGCTTAATAATAATAATAATAATAATAATAATAATAATAATAATAATAATAATAATAATAATAATAAGAAGAAGAAGAAGAAGAAGAAGAACTAGAACTCACACAGAGAACAAACACTCTCGTGTCAAGGACCATCAGTGGTAATTATAGTTGTTTCTCTGGCTCATATGATACAAACTGATAGATTTAGGTCTATAAGTTTTTTGATACTTTTTGTATTTCTGCCTATGTACACCACCAAAGTGGATGATAAATTAATCTATCAAGGTGTGACTGAAGAGCAGCTTTTCAACTTTAAATCTAGGAGCTTAAGAAAAAGTATTAGATTAACTGTTTAGGAATTAAAACCCCACATGAATAATTCCCCATTTTCAGAGGCTCAAAAGTAATTGTACATTTGATTAAGAAGCAGTTAAAATTGGAGTTGATTCTAAATGTTGAACTTGGTAGCTATTCACTTGAATTCTCAATGTGAGGTCCAAAGAGATGTTCATACAACCGAAGGAGGCCGTCATTAGGCCAAAAAGCCAAAATAAACATTGCAGAAAAGCAGAAATGCAATGGCCAGCTCAGCAACACCAACATGCTTAGCAGACCAGACCAGCTGAACTCTGCAATGTACATGGGTTGACTCAGCCAAATGCTGTAAAACTGATTAAACAGTGCTTCACAGTGCAAATGGTTAATGACTCAAAATATCCCGTAAAAGGTGGCACAAGACTTTCTCACAACAAATATATTGTTCAATGGAGAAATAATTCACCTGATCTCAATCCAGCAGAGCATGCTCATCAGTTGCTGAAGACAAAACAAACAAACAACAACTGAAGATGACCGGAATAAAGGCTTCTCAGAGGATCTCAAATTCAAATTCAAAATTCAAATTCAAATTTTATTTGTCACGTACACAGTCATACACAGTACGATATGCATTGAAATGCTTAGACAACTGCTCGTGACCTAAAGAAAAAAAAAAAGGAAAAGGCTATGAATAAGATAGGAAATAAATATGAAAAATTAAAAAGTGTAAATTTAACTGGGAAAGAATAAGATAAAATATATAAATTAAAGTTGAAAATAAAATAACTGTACAACAAAATACACAATACACAGTATAGAACTATATAAGAATGTATGAAGAAATATAAATAAATAAATATATATATACACACAATAACAGCAGCTGTACAAATATTAACTGGAAATGAAGAATATAGTGACCAGTGTTGTGCAATCCACATTATGTCTTGTGCAGTGCAAATATGCTTAAAGTGGTTTAAGTGATGAAGTGAAAACAATGTCCAGAATGTCCAGTGTGTGTGTAAGAACTAAAAGTGTGGGTCAATACTGTGTGGTGGTGTGATTGAGAGGGAGGAAATACAGCATTTGGTGACATCCATGCTTTGTAGACTTAAGGCAGTCAAATGTGAGCAGTGAGCAAATGAGTTTTATTCAAATAATGCAAGCAATGCTTATATTCTAAATGATATTACTTTATACAATTAATTTAGAGCCTCTAAAAAAATGTGGTTTTAATTCTTAGACCTTTAAGGCAACACTTGCTGTTAAACCCTTTGAATTAAAGCTGAGAGTCTGCACTTCAATTACATATTCATATAAAATCACTTGTGGTGTTGCGCAGAGGCACAATTATTACATTTTAATGTTGTACAAATACCTGAACCTAGCTGTATCCTTGAAACCTAGTTATGATCACCAAAAAACAAACATGCATGTCACTTTCTTCGACATTTACAGGACCGTGCATCATGAATTCATCCAGGCCAAACAGTCAATGCTGAACTTTACTGTAATCTTTGAGCTTCAGAGGTTAAGCATACAGCAAACCTGCTTAAGCCATGTGTTGTACATCTTGAATTTTTAAGGATTCAAAGGACTTTGCTTAACAACTATATTTTTGGAGTTGTGTTCTAGAGCTTTATTAAAAGTGGCGCTGCTTCTGTAAAGCTTTACCAACAACTTGGACCCAGATGTGACACAAATACTAGAAAGATGCTTTCAAAGGTTTATTGCATCCAACCCTTACTCCAACACAGGGGTGACAGCAAGTTTAGAAATACCGATTAATCTGCTGTAACTTGCATGTATTTGAACTGTGGGAGGAAACCAGAGTATCTGGAGTAACCCAGGAGGTTAAACAAACCTCAAAGGTTTATTGCAAATACTGAAATAAAATCTGCCACCAAATTTAAAATAATTAGCATCAGATCAACCAGTTTTTTGTCCAAGAGCTAATATAGTATCAGTGGATACCCCATGATCCAAAAAGATTCAGAAAAAGGTGTGGACAAAGAGGTCTGAAGAGAGTGTTGTTGACTCTACAGTCTTGACATTTTATATCACCTTCCCTCACGCAAGCTGTTGGGTTCCCTGAAGGCTAAGGAGTATCTCATTAAGTTTTCCCAAGAGGCTACCATAAGGAAAGATCGCTTTTTAAGTAGAGTCAGTGTTTTTCGTGTAGATGAGAGAGATGTTTTTAAGAATTTATTTCAAAACAGAAAACCAAATGTGTAATATTACTGGTAGGACTAAGAGATGTACTTCTGGAGACTGAAGATGGGCAGTGAGCAATATTTTGTGGGGAGAACAAAATTACAGACTGGATTGTTGGCTGAAAAGATGTAGTCTGAGCAGACAAAGAGTGCAGTGAGTATGGCGGAAAGATGAACACTGCGGCTAAATGACTTGGTCAGAAACACAACTCAGAACGTGGCAGGCAGATGATGAAATGACAATTGAGCAGGCAGGCAGTCAGATGAAGATGAATCTGAAGTGCGGTGATAGATAACATTGAAAGAAGGAAGAGAGCAAAGAACTAACCTTGGAACTAATTTGGTGGAAGGCTGAGAGGGAGCCCAGGGTTGATAAACAGCTGAGGGTGGTGAGTGGATAACGTAGACGTTGCAAGACCTCCAGAGGGAGAAAGTGGCCACACCCAGGAACACTCACTCACTCACAGAAACAGAAGACAACACAGATTTATTACAGCACAAAGACAACTTGTCAACATCTCTGATTACTGTATACATTAAAAACATGATTGGACACATGGTTCAGTATACTTGCTTATACCTGCATCCATTTCTTTCCGCGTATCTTATCTCGCAGGGGGGCTGGGGTCTATCCCAGCTTCCATAGGGTAAGCGGCATGGTACACCCTGAACAGGTTGCCGATCTGACACACAGTACAGACAGATAACCATTAGCACTCACATTCACCAATATGGGCAATTTAGAATCACCACTTAACTTGACCCCACTAATTGCATGTCTTTGAACTGTGGGAGGAACCCGGAGGGCTTGGGGAGAACCCATGCAAAGAAGGTGAGAACCTGCAAACTCCGCACAGAAAGGCCCTGGCCATAATGGTGGAGTTGAGCTCAGGACCCTTCTTGCAGTGATGCAACATTGCTAACCACTGCACCACTGCCCTTGTTGTTTATACACATTTAAATAAAAATTGGGCGTAATTACACATTGATTGTGGAAATTGTTTTTGCACAGTAGTCAGAGGTAGACAGTAGACATCCATTATGCCTCAGATACTTCCAGATAAACAAAGATACTTCCATGCACTACAGTGGATACTTCCAATTATTTCTATTTTTCATGTACTGAAACCCTTTCATATCTCACACAGATAGACAATAGTGATGTGTCGGTCGCGAACGATATGGCTCTTAGAGCCGAATCTTTGAAGTGAACGACGCGAGCCGTTGTTTTTTTTTTTTTTTTCCCCCTTTCTCTCACCCTCTCTCTCGCACTTTTTTTCGCTTCACTCCGCATGTGAGCCTTGTGCTTGCGCTGAGCAGAGGGGGGAGGGGCAGTAGTTACACTCGCAGTAGCACAGGAACAGAGCGGAGGGAAATAGAGCCAGGGACAACAACAAGGAACAATATCGTCACTATCACCATCATCATCGTTAGAAAGGTATAGAAGTCATCTACAATTATTTTCAGTTGCGGATGATAAAGGATTAAGAAAGTTTATTCATGCAGTGAATCCTATGTATGCAATTCCAAGCAGGAAAACACTCTCCCAAAAAATCATCCCAGGTCTATATGACATCTTCTTTTTGTTTTGCATATTTTCATTTAAATTTTATTGTGTTGTGGTTTGCAGTGTTTTGTGTTGTTTCGGAGTTTGTACATGTTTTGGAGTTTGTACTTGTTTTGTAGTTTCTACGTGTTTGTCTCTAGGGGCCACTGTAAATATACTTTTATTTATTCACTCCACATAAATGTAATGAATAAATTATAAATACAAAAACCAACTACTCAAATTTCAACTTTTAACTATTAAAAATTTTCAGCTTTTTCCTTTTAAACAAATTTAAAGTGAAACAACACAAAACACTGCAAACCACAACACACTAAAATATAAATTAAAATATGCAAAATAAAAGGAAGCTGCACGTTCTCTGTGATATAAGTCTGGGATGATTTCCTGCTTGGAATTGCATACATAGGATTCACTGCACAGATAAACTTTCTGAATCCTTTATCACTCGCAACTGAAAATATTGTGGATGATTACTATACCTTTCTAATGTGACGATGTTGTCTCTTGTTGTTGTCCCTGGCTCTCTTTCTCCCTCTGCTTTGTCTCTAGGGACCACCGCATATATTTATATATAAATATATGAATATATAAACATATATAAATAAAACCACGTCTTTTTTACATTAGTAATTCCTTTTTTGCATAATTTTATATTGTTGTTGATAATAAATTAATTAAAGCAACAAAACAACCTGAAGAGCCGGTTGGGAGCCAAAAGAGCCGGTTCTCTAAAAAGAGCCGGAATTCCCATCACTAATAGACAACTTCTGCATTTCATATAATTGTTTGTATAACTTAGTTGCCCACTCAGTTTCTATAGAACATAACAATGATAAGCCATAGGCTTCTGATTTCAGGTTTTTCTTATAACATAAGAAATTTTATGTATCCCATATTTTTTTTAAATCTCTTATTAAAGAGCCAGAAATTATAATTATTTAATTCAGGGTAATGGTAGTTGGTATATACATGGTATGGTATTAAAATATATATTCATAATTCAGCTTTCTTTTAAATAAGTTTAAAGTTTTTTTTTTAATTTGTAATACTGAAAACATATCTCTATATATTTGTGCTTCATTTCTGCCCTTTTATCAAGTAAGCTTTACAAATTCCACTTTTGCTTTGATTCTCTTTGATTTAGTGCTGGCATGACCACTGCTTCACTCTCATTTAACTTTTCTGGCACACCAGTGGTGCTATTGGCTTTGTACTCACCCACCAATTTAGTACACATATAAAAGCTCAACATTCAGAGGAATATCTTGTGTCCTGACTATCCTTAAAAAATGATGACATTCACTGACAACAACAAGTAATAGTATTTGCAAACATGTACCCAGATTAGAAAGATATTCTGAATTTTGAGCTTTTTATCTTGACCAATAATAATTTGTCCAAATTATAATTGACGAGCGTGTATGACCGTTTACTCTGTAAACCATACAACATTAACACTAAAGAAAAAATAAAGAAAGAATAAAAATGTTCCAAATTAGATCCTTGAGCAATTCAACAATTACACATTAAACTAAATGCTTCCTGTCCAATATAGACACTGTGTATAATTTGCTTTAAAGTATCTTATTTTCCCGTTATGGCTAGGGTAATTTAGTTTCTACCTGCATGCAGCATTTCAAAGAGAAATTATAGCTATGGACTATTTCGTAATTATTGCTTGTAAATGGCTTTAGGTGTGCCATTTTTGATAAAGGCATTGGAGGTAATGGTGGACTTTGAATATAAAACCAGAATAAGACATTTGGTTAAACATTTTTTTTAGACTAGCAATTTATGACTACTTCTGTTTTTGTCTGGAATTGTGTATTTGTTTTTTGTTTATAATCACTAAGTTTACAGGATTTTTAAGTCCACGAATATGTTAGTTACAATGGATGAACAACAGGTATGACTGATTTGCACTCATAGCACACCTACCTACTTATAATGTATAAATATAAATTCAATTGCAGGGACGCTAATCAAACTCCCACATGAAGAAGGAATAATGTTTTTCTGATATTTATTCTGTGTTGTTAGACAGACAGGGATAATTGGCCACCTCATGCTATTTACCCACAAACAAACCTCCAGGTTCATTATGACATCTATAAAGAGAAACTTCACAATTATAATTTACAACTGAGGAGTGCAAGGAGGTCCTACTTCTCTGACATCATCACTAAAAACAGTCATAATACTCGGGTCTTATTTTCTACAGTTGACAGGCTAACAAACCCTCCTGTGTCAGTGGCAGCTGAACTTCATTCGACCATGGCCTGCAATGACTTTGCCAAATTCTTCACAGAAAAAATCCAAAAGATTAGACAAGCAATTGGTACATCAACAGCAGATCCAGAATACTGTATGTACTGTGTCCACCGAAAAACTGTTTAAACACAATCAAACAGTTTCACCCTATTAACAGAAAAGACCTGGAGGACATCTTAGGTCAACTGAACTCCTCCTCTTGCTGTTTAGATGTTCTGCCAACAAGTTCTTTCAAAAAGGTCTCAAAGACTTTAGAGTCAGACCTGTTACAGATCGTCAACTTTTCTTTAATATCAGGCGTGTTTCCAGAACCACTAAAAACTGCTGTAATAAAACCTATACTGAAAAAGGACAATCTTGACAAGACACAAATGAACAACTACAGGCTTGATTACTGTAACAGCATCTTTACAGGTCTACCTAAAAAAATCAGACAGACAACTACAGCTCATTCAGAACTCTGCTGCTCGAGTCCTCACTAAGACCAGAAAAGTGGACCACATCAGTCCAGCTCTGAGGTCTTTACACTGGCTGCCTGTCCGTCAGAGGATAGACTTTAAAGTTCTGATGCTGGTCTATAAAGCTCTGAATGGTTTAGGACCAAAATACATCAGTGACCTCCTGACCCAATATGAACCTTCCAGATCCCTCAGGTCATCTGGATCCGGTCTTTTATCACTTCCCAGAGTCAGAACCACACACGGAGAAGCTACATTCAGCTTTTATCCTCCTTATATCTGGAACAAACTCCCAGAAAGCCTGAGATCAGCTGAAACACTCCAAGTTGAAGACTCACCTGTTCTCAGCTGCATTTAAATAAAGCACCAAATCCGCACTTAAGCTTAAATTTCAAAACTTACATTTTAACTGCCGATTTTATCTGTTTTGATTTTTGATTTTATATACTGTTTTGTTTGTTGTTTGTTTGTTTGTTAGTTAGTTAGTTTGCTTGTTTTAATCAATTTTAAATCATACTTTTTATTTGTTTTTGTTTCTAATGTCTCTGTAAAGCACTTTGAATCACCTTGTTGTTGAATTGTGCTATACAAATAAACTTGCCTTGCCTTGCCTTACACTCCCTTAAGGCAGTCTTATCTGCATGGTTTAGCACACCAGCTGATACCTTCGGCCAATGCTAGCAAAGCAGCTTACTCATGTGCCTTGTCGTTAGCATCCCAGCTAGCGAAGATGCCATTGTTTCTTCACACCAGAGGAAGCAGAGACTCCGGGACTTGACGCTGCATTTGTAGCAACAAAATCTCAAGAAAGGACGCACACCAGGGCTGCTCATGTTGCCTCAACCTGGAACATGCCCAACTCACAATCAAAGCCGCCAGTTCATGTGCGCACCGTGACTGGTTCAATGTGAATTGTCAACGACAACGGCTAGCACACCAAGATAGCCTGCTGGGAACAGACTCCTTCTCGCTCACACCTCTTCCATGTCCTGAAGAAGAATAACATAGACCAGAAGCTGCTGCTGGCCTTCTACCACTCCTCATTGGATAGCACGTTCTCCTACTGCCGGGTGTTTGGTACGCAGGGGCCAGAACAGGATGGCTGCGCAGAGGATGATTAACACCACCCTAAAAAAATCATTGACTGCCAGCCCTGGAGGCCATCACCAGGTCCTCCTGTCTCTGGAAATCCAGGGCCATCACAGGTGACCCCTTACACCCTGCCCACCACCTGTTTGAGCTTCTGCCCTCTGGTCGGTGCCTCAGGTCAATCAGGTCCCACACTTCTAGACTCACAAACAGCTTCTTCCCCTGGGCAATTTGTATTGTCAACAAACATTATCCTGCCACACCCCTCCCCTGCCCACCGATCTCACCAATCTGAGCCATGGTCTGAATAACCCCTGTCACTCATTCCATTCACACACAGATTCTTTTTAGAAGTCTTTTCTTTGCACTTCTTCCAAGCACTTTGCAATTTTTTCTCTAATGTGTGCCTTTTTCTTATTTTTTATATATATTTTTCTTGTTTTGTATATCTCTTTCTTGATTGTATATATTTTTCTTCTTTACTATTTATTCCTGCTGTCTACTGCTTATAATTTATTCCAGCACAGTTGGTCTGGAACACCCACAATTTCGGTGTGAGTGTTCTATTCTATTTTCCACACAGCCCCTGCGCCTTGGCCTCGCCCATTTTGGGTGGAGTCTGCCTCAGGCGCCAGCTCAGTGTCATCTGCAAGCCATCAGTACCCATCAGAGGTCTTGCATTTAAGGCCAGCACGGATTTCTACTCTTTGCCAGATCATATGCTACTCTTGGTGGTAAATCAGCCTTCATGTGTGAACTTCAGTCTGTTTTTCTAAATGTTAATGTTTTGTCTCCCTGTGCTGCATTCTCCACTTAGACTCCTACAACTGTGCCATCTTGCCGCCTTTACAACCTATCATGGCCTGAGAGGGAGGCTATGAAAAAGTACTGGCGGCAGGCATCATTCGTCCATCCTGCCCCGCCCCCCCAGTAGGTGTGGGATTCTTCTTTGTAGCAATAAGGAATAAGATTGTTTCCATGCATTGATTAGCGTTGCATGAATGAAATTACAGTAAAAAATAAACACCCTCTACCGCTCATTAATTTTGCTTTTAAAACACTTAAGGGGGCTACCATTTTCACCAAACCGTTATGTCTTATGATATACCTTTCTGCATGCAGAAACATTGAAATTATAAAAAGGTTTGGTTAAAACAAACTGTGGCATAATACTGAGCACCACAGTGTTAATCCGGTGCCTTTCATTATCTTTTTTTTTTTTTTTTTTTTTTTGCATTATGTTCTCTTACCTTCTGATTGAATAACACTAGAAACTGTAATTTATGACTATACAACGTCCTCATGCACTGAGACACACAAAATCATGGATCTCAACACAGAGATGGTGCAACAGAGAGATATTACCATATATCAGACTGTTAAATCACTGCATTGTTGCATTGATGGCTAATGGCTTCTGAAAAGACAGAGAGAATAGCTTCATATTACAGAGAAGACAGACATCAATGACCTAATCTTACTTTTCTTTTGCTTTCTTTTGCTGCTAGTTTTTTCTATGACTTGGTTAGCTTTAGGTACCAAACCTATTTTGTTAGGATTAATTTGATGTTGGTTTGTTGAAATACATGCAGCATTAACAGCATTAACCCTGCACAGAACAAAATGGTACTTAACGGGACCCAGTACTTTTAAATGTAATGTTAAAGTCTCCTGGTCAATCATCCTTATTACGTGGGTTCATAAAGTTCGGCTGTGTCATGGTCCTGGGCCGTGTTGGCCCAGTATTCTTAGTTCTCTTGTATTTTTGTATTCAGTTCCCTGTTTAGGTTCTGTTTCCTGAGTTGCCCTGTTATGTTGTTCCCTGTGTGCTTTCCCTTTGTGACTCTCACTCCCTGTGTGCCCCTCTATGTATTCATGAGCCCTTGTCCCCTTTCGTGTTTTATTCCATGTTTTCCCCAGCCTGTTATGTCTGTGTTCTCCCCGTGCTCTCTCCTCCTGTCTGAACCTCTGTGTACTTCCTGTTTGACTCTGCCCGTCTCCCGTCAGTGTTATGTTCACCCCGCCCTCTCTCGTTATGGTTATCTGTGTCAGCTGTGTTCCCCGTGTGTTCCCACTTTCCTCGTTAACCCTCTGTGTATTTCTGTCTGCGTCTTCCTCTGTTCGGCGTCGCGTTCTCCCTCATGTTGTGTGTTACTCTCCCCGTGGTTCCTGGTACATCTCATGTTTAGTTTTTCCAGTTTAGTTCAGTACTGTTTTGTGTTTCACCTTTAAGCCAGCATTAAAACTGTGATCTTTAAGTTTATCCCCGTGTCTGTGAGTCTGCATCTTGGGTCCTTCTCCTGCCTGCCACACAACGAATCATGACAGAAGAACGCGACCCCGAACTGGACCCAGCAGCTCACAACCCCTCCGCGGACCTCCAGGAAGACTTGGTCTACACGGTGGAATACCACTGTGAGGAATGGGCGACGCTGCCTAGAGGCGAATACCGGGAGACCGTAGCCGTCCGTCTTCAGCGGATGGTGTCCGGGCTCCCGTGGCTATTCGGCGCGCTGCGCCCCCACATCCGGGACTTTCTTGTGTCCGCCGTGGGCATCCGCCCGGGGCAGCTGTCCCAGAAAGAACCGGAAACGGTCAGGATCGGGACCATGGGGCTCACCACCGTTACGCCGCCTGTTCGCTTCTCATCGGCTTCTACATCTTCGCCACCGCCTGTCTACACTACGTGGCGCACGGAGATGCCAGAGGCCAGCGACTTCGGTGAAGAGGAGCGGCAGCAGGTGTTACGGGCGTATCGGGAGGACGAGCTCCGTTGGAAGCCCTGGCTTATCACCGAGGAGGAGCTCTCGTCAGCTGTCCCACCACAGACCGACCACCCACCCTCGCCGCCGCGATCGGGCTACTCGTCTCCTGCTTCCTGCCTGGCACGGATGTGGTCTGAGGGCGAGGAGCCGGTCGCCACGGAAGGCCAGGCTGAGCCCACGGCCGCCCCTAAGAGGAAACGGCGTTCCCGCCACTGTCGCGCACCGCCACGGCCCGCTCTGCCCTCCACTGAGCAACACGAGGTGGCTGTGGGGGGCGCGGATTCCGACCTCGAGGAGCGGCAGCGCGCCGTATGCGCGCAACTGGAGGAAGAGCTACGAGAGGAGCCATGGCTCGCTCCCCCCTACGATGAGGTTTTCCGCGGGACACGGCTAGCCCTTGGGGGCCCCCGGAGTTGCCTGGGACTCCCGCCTGCCACTCCGCTTACTACCGCCTCCTCAGCCGCTGCGACGCCTCAGGAGCCTCCATCTCCCACGTCTACAGGGCCCACGGCCAAAAGAAAACGGCGTTCGCGTCGCCACCGCATCGCCCGACGCTCGGAGGTGAGTGAAACTGTCCAGTCGCTCCAAGTTACCTCTGAGCGGAAGGCATGTGAGGAGGCTACGGACTTAGCCGGTGAGGTGGCTAGCAATGAGCCATTCACCGAGCCGCAGGCCAGAGACAGTTCCGCTCCCGCTTCACTCAACCCGGCAGGGACCACAGACTCGATTCACAGACTGACAAGGTTTCCCACTGCCTTTGGTTTTAATAATGGTAGGGAGGTGTTTCCTTTGGTGTCTCTTTCCGTGTCTGCAGTTCCAACTAAATCTGAGTTGCCTGTGGTTTCTCTCTTCCCTCCTGAGCCGGCCCTGCTCCTCCATCGGTCACTGAATGAAGGCAACGAAAGCATAGCTAGTGCTCCGGTGTGCCCAGCTACACTTGCTTTTCACGAACCAGAGACTGTGAACACTGGTCATGAACCCCTAGCATGTTACCAAGATGCACACATAACAGCAGATCATGGTGACCAGGACACTGTAATGTCACAACACGTCTCCTGTCTCCCCATAGGTAATAAACCAGGTGGTTCTGAACTGTTTTGCTCCAGCACCATAACCACCACTCAGGAGATGGAAGCTGGGGTCAGGCTTTATGTGACACCATTTTCTCCTGCCTCTATGAACTCGTCACTAGATAGGGTTTTGGCCCCGGACAATGTCGTAACCACCCTCTCTCAGCCTGAAGTGTCACCTGCTTCAGTTAATGGTTCACGTACCGTTTCACCTGTATCTGTCTCTCCACTCAATAGGGTTAGCACTCTGAAGCCACAGATCACTGCGGGTACGGGTTCCAACAAACACATCCATCCAACACACCACAGTCATGCTACCACGGTGCCATTGGTTAGGTCCATATCTGTGTATTTACTGTTTTTCCAGGAGTCAGCTCCTAATGATCTAAGCTTTGTTTTTGTGGATCGAGTGGTGGTTCTTGTTTTCCGTATGGTCGAACCAGCTCCTCTGAGCCGCACACTACCACCGGTTGAGTCCAACCAGCTTATGTTGACCTCTCCTAGGACTACACCGACTGGGCTAGTAACCTCTGAGCCACTTTGGACTGGTGCGGACTTTGGGAACCTAATGATTGCTGGCTCAGAACTGGTGGTCCCTACCACTGTCCACTTCATGGTTTCTTGTGTTAAGATGTTAAGCCGTATAGACTGTTTTTTACCTGCTCTCTCTCTCTCTGGGTTTGTGCCTCAGCAGCCTGTGTTTCCTCAGCTCCTAGTCCAGCCAGGGGCCTTCATAACTGTTTGTCCTGCGTCTGCTGTTGGACTCCCAGGTGTGCCTATCCGGCACCCTGCGGCGACGCCACCGCTTCGCGTCACGTCAGCTGGAGGGTCCGAGGGGCCCGTTCAGCCTCCTGTCTCCGCTGGAGGGTCCGAGGGGCCCGTTCAGCTCCATCAGCCTCTGCAGCTCCGCCTGGTCCAGCCTCAGCCTCTGCAGCTCCGCCTGGTCCTGTGCCCACCGGGCCTCGGCCAGTACGCCTGACACTGGAGAGCCGCCGCTGCCTTCCGCGCGGCCGGCCCCCTGAACTGCTCCGTCGTCTCCTTCGTCGCCGCCGTTGCCTTCCGCGCGGCCGGCCTCCGGACCAGCTCTGTCACCTGTGCCACCCGCCCGGTCGGCCCCCCGACCATGTGACCCGTGAACTTTTGTGCCGGTGGGCTCTGGGTCGGCCCCCTGAACTTTATTTGAACTATGGTCTTGTGCTCCTGTGTTTTCTGTTGTTCGTTTTTGTTTTTTGTTCCGAGCCCTCCGTCCTGGACCCCCGCAGCCCGCCCTGGGTCGTTTTCTGTTTGGTTTTTGTTTTCCTGTGTTTGGGCTGTGGTTCCTGGTACATCTCATGTTTAGTTTTTCCAGTTTAGTTCAGTACTGTTTTGTGTTTCACCTTTAAGCCAGCATTAAAACTGTGATCTTTAAGTTTATCCCCGTGTCTGTGAGTCTGCATCTTGGGTCCTTCTCCTGCCTGCCACACAACGAATCATGACAGGCTGACCCTAAAGACCCCTAATGTATTCTCTTTGTCTTCTTAAATTTAGTTTGTTTGGAACGTGAACAGAAGATAGGCAGACACAAACTGACTTTAAGTTTATAGCTAATTCTTTTCTTTCACATCATTGAGCATCCCAAGCTGAACTCCAAATTATACAACACATTAAAAATGACATAGGCTTATTTTCTGTATCCGTATTCGTGTAAGCACACTCATAATAATTGGAACAGGAGTCCTACTTTTTTCATGAGTCCAAATGCAGCCAAACATGTTTGTTTGTTTTATATTTTATATTTGCTAAGTGAGAATCTGATCCAAAGTGTGCATGTTCAATCATTCAGTTAAGGAAATCCCAAAATGTTAAATGCTTATTCTCCTTCTCCTTTAATTTGTCTATTTTGAAGAAGAACCTCCTTTTTAAGTACACTCAACAGTATTTTTCTTTGTTCTGTGTGCTCTTCCAGAAAATGTTGACATGTGTTAAGAGGCTAATGGGTGTACCAGTCATCCAAGCAGGCACAATGCTTTATGCTTTGATGTAAACATTTGAAATGTCAACCGAGTCCATAGCTTTTTGTGAGTAAGCTCCAGCACAAATAAGACTGTCAATCCTCTTTCTTTGTGTGCATTTATTAAACTGTGAGACATGCCTCTGCCTTGTTATGAGTTTGTTTATTTTATCACTACATTACAAGCAGCCCCTGCCACAGTCTTACAGCTCTACAACTGTCCATAGTTATCCCTGTTCACTTCTTATCAAAGATCCTTGATGTGTGACACCAAACTATTCTCTTTTCCGCTAATAACCCTCCACTTTTGTCTTCATCATTCTTGCATGAAATTGGCTATTAGATGGTTCTCTGGGACAGATAGAGGTGTAATACTTTAATACAGTGGGCCCATGCTCTGTGAATATGTGCTGAGAAAATGCTGAAAATATAAATGCCCAAGTATCAAAATTCCTGACCAAGAAGATTCATGCATAAACACACACATACACACACGGAATAAAGAACTGGGAGAAGGAAACACAGACCAGTAAACAACCGTTCTGTGATGTGTCTTAAAACCCATAAAAAAGCTTCAAAACACTATAGGGACATGTTAAGTAGAGCCGTGTCTTTTGAGTTTGATTTACTTTGAAGCCATCACTTATCCTTGTGTGGTGATTACCATGGGTCTTTGCAGTCCCCAACCTCACACCAATCGTGTTAACACAATCAAATTTCTGGGCACTGTTGTAGTTGCCACGTGCCAACTACCTAATCATGAACAAAGAAAAAGACGAAGAATTATCTCTGAGAACTTGGCTGCTTGAAACCCACATACTGGGTCAATCATTGTTCATCAAAGCCTGTCTTTCTTGGCTCATCAGGAATTATAAAAGGAAAAGTTGATGAATGAAGATGAAGACTATTAAAACTAATATAGAGAATCTTAATATACCTTAGCAAAGGTACAAAAATGGCTATAAATCCCTTCTTTCAGTTGCATCAAAGCAAAATTATTATTTAGTAACATATAGACTGTGACAAAATGACATTGTTACATTCATATAAGCATTTATTTTCATTTATGTGTATGTATTTTAACAAAGTAACTTATTCCTGACATCTATTTTCATAGCAACTATGTTGCAATTTTGAATTGAATTGCAATTTTGTGGAAAAAAAACCTGATAGGGACAATTCATAAGTAGCTGCTGAGAAAATTACTTAAAAATGTCATTCAAGTAGGTATTCAACTTCCCAAAATATAAAGAGCAATCAAAAGAATTTTCAAGGCCATCTCATTGTGCATTTTTGAATTGTTTTCAAGACTTACTATTTTTAGTTTGCTCCCTGGACTTCCTTTGCTGACAAGTACAAACATGCTACTATTAGTTTCAGGTCTTTCTTCATAGATTTTCAAGGTTTTTCTGGGTATGAATATATAAAATAACTCCAAATGAAGACTAAAGTTGATGTTATCTGGATATGTATAAAGTGTTTGCTCTTTTCTGAAATGGTGATGAGATGCTATATCATGACCTTGTTGTGGTCAAAATATGTAATTGACATTTTAGCTAACTGAGACCATGACTGTTATATATATAAACTATAAACTAGTGCTGTCAGCATTAATCTCGCTAAAATGACGCTAATGCCATAACCGCATTAACATGGCAAATCTCTGTTAGCGAGTTAACGCAGATCGCCCCTTGCGATGGCTGCTCATTAACGCACTGACGCTGTGTAACCATTGCACGCAGTTATGGCGTTAACGTAGTTTTAACAAGATTAACTCTGACAGCACTACTAAAAACATATAGCTTTAAGTCTGTCATTAATTTTGTTATTGCAGAATTGCATGTTACACAGACAGTGCATCCAACACTGCGCAAAGTGCAGAAGAGCACTCATAGGTATGCAACAGTGAAAATTAGTGTTTTATTGAAGGCAAATGGACTCATAAAATACAATTAAGAGTTTTTATTCTGTCTAATACGCTCTGTCGAGGTAACTGAGAAATAGAAAAAGAAGATACAATTCTATACCAAGCTATTTTTGAAAACATCTTTACCTCAGTTTAAAGGTCTAAAGTGATTGCTCATTAAATGTCCTTGACCCCAGCTGAGTTTTAAACCTTTTCTTAACAGACTGTGACATGTACTACACTCACATCAAATCTTAAGTATAGCTCTTAAAAGAAGTCAGGTTTTTGCTAAATTGGCAATGACTCCAAAACTTTGACAGAAACTTGAAATCTGGCTTAAAGAGGGAAATGTCTGGTGTTGTAATTTGAAGGTGACTTCCTTGTGCATTTAGATACAGTAATAGGAAAGATCTTGCTTCAAATATTATCTTTAAAGGCACCACAAAGTTTTCACTATCATTGGCATATACTGCATTTAAATATACATACACAGGTATGCACTGAGATAATACAATGAAGGCCATAATTATATTAAGGCTTGGTGTTTGTGTACAAATTGGTGATGCACTGATTTAGGGCCTGTATTTGTGAATACATCTTGGCTCAGCTGGAATCTGTTAATACAGGGGTCCCCAACTCCAGGCCTCGAGGGCTGGTGTCCTGCAGTTTTTAGATGTCTTTGATCCAACACAGCTGATTCAAATTACCTCCTCAACATGTCTTGCAGTTCTCCTGAGGCCCGGTAATGAACTAATCATTTGATTCAGGTGTGTAGACCCAGGGTGAGATCTAAAACCTGCAGGACACCGGCCCTCGAGGCCTGGAGTTGGGGACCCCTGTGTTAATAGATAGTTAAGACAATATTTGGCAAAGAAAATAGTTTTTTAAAGTTAACTATACATGACTTTTTTTGTACTTGAGTCTGTGGAAGCTAGGTACTAGACACCATGAGAACTTCCAGGATAAATGGACACATGCTATACTAGGTAAATACATTTGATCTGACTAAATTAAATTGTGCAGTGGGAATGCCTGTGTCAAATTATTTTTGAAAAAGCAACTTAAATAAAGATGGATGAGCTACTCTTATCTCCAAAGCGCAAAGCCACCTTTCATTGCCATGCCTATGCCATTTAAAGATGAACAATGAGCCTGAGCTTTACTCTGGCAACATTTAAAATACAAACATGTTTTGTAAGCTCAAAATCTCAAAATAGGAATGGGCAGATATAAGATGAAGTTGGGAATAAATTATACAGGCTAACCCTGTATGTTCTTTTATTTTCTAATTAATCACGGTGGTTAAAAGGTTTAAGGATTTGTTGTCAAATAGATTATATTATAGATTTTAGATTCTATGTAATTACTTGAATTCTCTTTATGATGCTAATTACACCTATTTTTCTTGTGATACCACCATTCAAGTAAAATTATAAGGTCCAAAACATCATGTACTCAATGCATCTTAAAAGTTTCCATCTATTGAATAATAGATGAACAGTTTATTTTCTCCAGGATGAAGTGTAGGTAACAGATCAAGGCAGAGGAAGATAAATAATTTACAAATCAGCCTGCGCGTTGTCTCATCCACTTTATTTACACGCAGAAAATGACATATTGTAATGTATATGCCTTAGACAATGTTCTGTTATTATGGTTTGTATCACCTGCTGAAAAACAGAAACACATACCAGTGCAACAGCCCTTCCTGATAAGAATGCCCCGTCATGCTGCAAAAACTGCTCAAGAACAGCATGAGGAACACAATAAAGAGGGCAAAACAACCTTCAGAAATCCTGCTTCCATGCCCTGACTCAACATCGCTGCTTTAGCTGCTCAAGAGGATTGTACACAACATCATGCAGGTGGTTTTTAATGTTTTGGCTAATGAGTGTTGGGGAACATGAGTCCTTAAAATCCCTGTGTGTAAACATGGTTGTGTGTTGTAAAGCTACTTATATGAGGTGAATATTCTCTGTAGTCCCAGGGCTGAAATGGCACTGATTCTATACATCTAATGAAACTTGAAGATTAAAACAGTGGCATAATTAACAGGCTTTATGCTCTGTCAGAATGTGCCACATGAGAAACTACTTCCTGAGGGTGACATTTAGCATCATACACTGGCCAATAAAGGGATGGAAAGTCTAAGCATCAGCAGGTTCCATGTCCTGCATGTTAGGTCCTCAGCAGCACCTCCATCTGTTTCTCTGGTAATACAATTTGCCTTTAATTTCCTAATGTTCCTCTAATCACCAGGCCTTGTGCACAAGGGCTAATAGAGGGGTCAGAAGTTGAAGTCTGACCCGAGGAATGGATTTAATGGGCAACAGAGAATGCAAACTGCATTATAAAACACAGCTGCTTCTCTTATATAGCACGTTCAGTAAATGTGTGCTGGAAGTCTGATGCCATGAACTACATAGTTTCCAAATCACGCTTTCACTTTAATGATTAAAGTAAAAGCTAGGCATGAAGATCTTGCAAGAAGATATACTGAATATGAATATGAATATGATCTGTGGAGTACTAAATGGTTAGTTTCATCTTTTTATGTAAAAGAGAAATACTAATCATGAATAATAGATTAAAAGACACAGGATATGTCCAAACAGTTACATCAAATAAAAAAGCAGCTGTTACTGTGACTGTCTATGAACTCTGTTCCTCAAAGCAAACTTAGTTTTGATCTCTTATTTTTAAGCTTTAATTTTCACGACAGCTAACGAGTTCCTAGTTCAACATCATACCATCTATTGTGTTTTTTACACTCACAACTTTCTAGTCCCACATCTTCACAAATGAAAGTTTGCCTTAGATGTGCATAAGTGTGGTGGGTTTTGGATTACCGGCATAACACCATGAAAGAAAAGAGAGAGAAAAGATCCTCTGTGAGGAACTAAAATAAGATGCAGCCAGGCAGTTCAGCCACACACTTCTGAAACTCTGCCTTTAACCAAAGGACCTCATGGCAAGACAAAAACTTACAATATGTATTTGAGAATTTCTTACTGCAAAGTCTTCACACTAGTGGCTTGTTTGCTTGATTAAATACCTTAATTACTGCGTTTGAAGTGTCTCGTAGGCTTAAAATTGCGTCTGTTGCAAGCATTCAAGTATACTTAAATGTGGATCTATCAAGAGTTGTTCAGATTCAGTCCTTTCCAGACCCATTATTCAGAATAATCTAAGATTCTCATAGTGACAATTGTTTACACTTAAATTTTGCTCGAGTGCAGACCTGAACCTTGTTTATAAATTTTAACATGAGAAGGGCCCCATGCTTCAAAAGAGGCAATAATATCTAACATAAATATAATGCTCATTGTTAACTTCTGGACCAGTAAAGATCAAAGCAAAAACAAAAGTATCTTTTTCTCTTCTCTGCTGTTTCTCTTTTCTTATCTCTTTCCCATTGGTGGGATTTTTCAATGTCAGCCACTTCTTCTATCTGCCGGAGGTGCATGTCATGCAGGTGCCTGATCTTCCATGGTGGTTCCTGTTCTTGCTTAACTACTTTCTTGTATTTCTGCTGCCTGAAGTATTCACTAACCACACGATCAGTTTTAGCCATCTTGCTGATGCATCGAGAAATCCTACCAAACCAGCCAGACAAAGCTGGATTGAAAGATAGCAAAGAACCACTAATCATGGCAGCACAGGAGCAAGTTCTGCACACAACCGCAATAGATGTCATACCCAAGTAGCCAGTATGTACAGCAGCATCTGTGCCAAGTATGGCTGGAAAGTCCTGAGGTCATAAAAGGATATGCACCCCAGGGTGGTTGAGAATGACCAAACTACAGTAAGTAGAGGATAGATGTAGCTAGACCAAGTGATAGCAACATCAGGAAGAAGAAATATGAGAAGCCTGAGAAATACCAAGGGCTGATCTCCTGGAAAAAAAAATAGACTTTTGATAAATAATTGCAGCCTGGAAGCTTAAGTTCTAACAACAAAAATCCTTGTCTTTTAGCATTTAATTTTATTACAGGACCAATAAAATATCTGTTCATAGTTGATAATTGTAATAGCAATGCTAGCTTTCAAACTAGGTAGGCCCTTATTAGGTCTTATAGGATTTTTCCTATTTTACTATATTTATTGAATGGTGTACGTTCACTAATCAGGACATAGATGGTACTGTGATATGAACAAGCCTTGCATTTTCAGCTAAACATAAAATGCTGCATCTTTTTATTTATTTACAAGAAAAACATAAACATCAACATGTAGATTTTACTTCAAAAGCAATTGCTTTTTTTTCCGTTTTCACTGGCATCACTGTACTCAGGGCAATGCCGCTGTTTGTTTAGGGTGCATTTCCAACAGTATAAAGAGAGAGGGCTTTGGAACCCCGGGCTCTTTAGATTGAAGGACCCCAGCTGAGTGGAAGAAGTTGCAAACAGCAGGAGTCAATTTCATGTCTAAGCAGCGCCTCTTCCCGTGGATATAATGCACTCTCAAAAAGCTCTAAACTCTTCTGGTGTGATTTTCGTCACTATGAGAGCTTTTACATTATTTTTAAACTCAATGATCAAATAGTCAACCTCAAAAGATGCTTTTTCAGAATCAGGTGAAACAACATTTCTCTTTTAGTTAGCTAGCATTTTAAGTAAACTGAGAGGTTAATACACAATTTCAAAATGTTTGTCAGAGAGGAAAGCTGATTAAGTGTTTGTTATGATGAAAATGAGGATGATTTAATACTAGTCCGTGTTAACATCTGTGTTGATATCTGTTTTGACAAAGTAAGCCTGCTTTGATAAATACATGTATTTATCAAAGAGCCAGGAAGTTCACACTGATACCTTAGTTACTTAGCATATTTGTTGTGTTATATTTTTGGACCTTGTTAATGCGTGTGACCTCAGGTTCAAGTTCAGGTTACTTTATTTGTACCTGTAGATAATTTGTTCTTTGTGCTGAATAATACATCATGGGGAGCACTTGGGTTTTTGTTAGTTCAAGTGACATTTTACACAGTCAGAACATACTTGAAAGGTATTAAGATGTGTTTTACAACAGCATGGTTTACAGCATTTCCTGGGTACGCTGAAATTATGGCAGGGTGCACTATTTGACTCTTGGGTTTCATTAAGTAATTATTTACAAGTGGTAGGCAATGAGGGGGTCAAATGAAGTCAACATGACTAATAAAACTACTGCAGATTTGTGTAAAGGCTTGATTTAAAGAAAGGTGGCTATAGGCAAAACCTTACTACTACGACAAGTTTGGGTAACAGTGTAATACAGGACTTTTACCCGTGTGTGACCCACCCAAGTCACAGAAGCTGGACAAGAAATTAACAGAAACACTCTCCAAAGAAGAAACATAACATGAAACTACAGTGGAAGAAAATAAAGAAAGCAAATAGTGTTTGGAAGTATTTCAAACATGAAGGAGGGAGTTTTATTTTCTTTAATACTGTTCTTATTTGAACATATCCACTTCATTCAGGTGAACTTTTGACCTGCCTACTATATTAGTTCTTAACCTACGTATTGATTCATGATACACAGTTTTTCTCACAGCCCAAAGTGTCAAATATAACTAATTTACATTGTAAATTGTGTTTCATTTATCTCTTATATGTAAATGTAAACATTGCACTCAATGTCAGTAGCCCTCCAATGCGACCCTGAAAACTTGCTTCACACGGGTTATGTTCTCATTGATTGTTCACACACTCAAAGCTCTGGAGTCAGTTTTTCAAAGTGAAATAAAAATGCACTTGGTAATTTAAATTTTTCACCTTAGGGCACACACAGGACATTATCACAAAGAAAGTTTGCATTTTCTTGAAGGAAAGTCACTGACCTGTGAGATATGGTACTGTAAGGGATATGCTGACCACTAAATGAATGTTTATGAATGCAATCTCAGGGCCTTAAATTCTGTTCTATTTCTATTTTTAAAACTACAGAGTCACTACACTGTTTAAAACTACAGAGTCACACGTCTACCAAGAAAGCAAAGGGTATGCTACAGGTCAGCCACTTTAACCCTCACATTAATTTTAATAATAGGGGCTTTATATTACAAGATAGAAATGACTGAATAGGCAAGACAAGGGAATGAACAGTCACACCCACCGTTCACACAGACCACTTCTGGCCTTTTATGTTAATCATGTTGTTTGGATGTAGCATGCAAACATTACTTTCTATGTTGGGACTGCTTTTGCTACATTAAAAACTTGGAAATGTTAAAACTTCCAGTCACCATTCAAACGTACATGCAAATGATTTGCGTTTAAGTGTGGAGAAACAGCATACGTTCATGAATTTTCCGTGATCACATAGTTTCTCCAAACAAATACACAGAAAATAATAAGTAAATATATGCAGTGTATTGACTATTTTTTCATCAAGATTGAACCAGTTGTCTAGAAGAAGGTTGGGGAAAAACATACAGCCATAAATGCACTACAATCTTTTTTTATTTCCTATCTAGGTCGCCGGGGCACTAGTCTGAACAGACATGTGGGACAATGAGAGGGGGGGCATAAAGAATGAAAGCCAACATTTAATGGTAGATTTATTATTCTATTTAAATAGGAGAGGTCAAATGAAAAATAAGACAATTTTTTAATTATGCCTGGAAATGTGAAAGACGGTCCTACTTAATAAGAAACTTGTGAAAAGTGACTTCATTGTCTTTCTCTGAGCAAATCAGAGTGTTATAAAATATATTTTACTTTATCCTCACTGTACCTTCTCACATCATTATTTTTATCCATATACAGAGTATTAGTTATACAACAGGCTTTGCACACAAAATACTGAAATCTTAATAGAGAAATGGAGATCAATGAAGAAGGAGATGATGGTCTAAGCCCCTGCTGTGTTTTCTTGTTCACTCCAGGCTAAAACCTAAAATCTAAAGCTGTAGTTTAATAGAACTGAACACACAAGGGGATGGTTTGCTTTCCTATAATGCACTAAAAGATCAGTCTTGTTACAACTTCATGATTACCAGTTCACAAGGCCTGAAGTTATAATCTCTCTGCTGTTGATTCAGCATTACTGTGTGGAAAGGCTCATCAAAGTTTTCCTATGGGCAGCCAAACCTGACAAGCAAATTTAGTGGGTTGCTCATACTGCAGAGGAAATGCCAATAGAGGTACATATATGGTGTTACTTGTGCACAGATTTGACAGTCTGGCATGTATTTTGGTTTGGAGAGCTAATTCCAGCACATTGTGGAAAGCAAAGCAAATGCACCAGATCAAAAATTAAACAGAGATGTACTTTACACAATCCAGGCATGAGAGATGACAAGAAATTTTTTTGAAATGTTTTGTGATGATATAAATCTGTAATTGGAGGCTTCTTTTGTACTGTGGGGAGAGGGTATTTGCTTCCTAGGCAGCTTTTGTCTTGTTCCAGTAATAAATGCTGATATGCAATAGCAAGTCAGAGGTTTTTTTTGTTTGCAAGAAATTTAAACTTTTATTGGAAATTATGGGCAAATTTCATTCAATCTTAATTCAATGCTTTGTCTAGTGCTTCATACATTTTCCCAATATCTGTAAATGTGTCAAAAACTGATGATGGTGGATCATGATCAAGAGGCAATGGTGAGCTGGTACAAACCTAGTGTTTTCCTCGTGTTTATAGAATTGTGTTAAACTTTTATGTAGTAGCCTACAGTTAGGATTATTGAGTGTTTATTTTTATACATTGTAGGCATACAGTATATGTAGGCATTGGTGTTACATAGCAATTAAAATAGTAATCATATATCATTTTCATATCAACACACCTAAAATAATCTAAAATAAGTTTCCATAATACACAGAGGTCTGGTGATATAATAAATATGTACAATAATAAAATTTAGAATTTACTGAAAGGGACTAGTTTAGCTCTGGCTTCTCATTTCATTATATAGACAACATTTGCAAAATGTGTTCATTAGCACAGAATGGCTAACTGACAGCAGCTGACACATAAAATAGGTTTAAATCAGTCTAGTATTATCACCCGAAAAAGTGTTTAATCCTAATCTACCAGTGTCTCATTCATGACGCTGGTAGATTCAGGGTCATGAAGCGGAGGTCTGAATATTCAAGATGACACGGATATTTCCCAGGCATCTGTTTCTCTTCCTTCTCTCTCAGCCATGAAGGTTTTTGTGCCAAGGTCTTCAGCTCATTCTATCTCCCAGACTTTGGGGTTGAGAACTCAAAACAGTCTCACCAAAGCTCACCCACATGGTCTGGGTCACAAACACAGTGGTGTGCCTCAGTGACAGATGGAGCTTGCAGAGAAAGAGAGAGATTCCCTCATTGGATGAAGTACATAGGCCTGCTGCAGTAGAGTAAAAGTAGCCTTTGTGGCCAAAACCGCAGTCTCCTAATTTAAATGTAAAAGTGGTAAATATTTCTGCTCTTTTCTTCTTTTCTTTATTTCTAATCTTCCTAAATTATGTCCTTTTTTTTTTTTTTTTTTTACTTGTCACCCAAGGATCTCAAGCTAAGAAGGAGCTAAAATCACAACACTGTTTACTGGAGAGTGGTCATGTTCTAATGATTCAGTAGCTCCATATGGCCACATATACCAGTAGTATTCCAAATTTAAAAATAAACATCAATTAAGACCAAACTAAAAGCTGTCTTTCTCCTTGTAACTTAACATTCTTTCCCAAAAGCTTCTCTCATTGCCTGTTAGCAGTAATCTAAATAATCATGCAATCTTGTGGCTGCAGTTGGCCATTTTCTTTGGAAGCAGCCCTAACCACTTGCCTCCAAATCCACCAAAATCTTTAGCACCTGTCAATTTGATAGACATGGGCATGTTAACAGTAGCTTGAGGCCAGCAGCTTCTTCTCATTGTTTGTACATGCACATTGTGAGCATACCTGTAGTTGGCATGTTAGACAAGCTGCTGCTGACTCTGCTCCCACTGCTCTGAGATCAGTTATGATATACATGTGTGAGATCAAAGGCAGCATTAGCAAGTAAATAAACAATAGGTCCTTTATTCTCTAAACACACAGGTTTTATCAGCTAACCACCTTTGCTAACATGTAAGAAACATTTGAATAATTGATTATATTCAAGGAAAGCCTTAATGATGGAGAGGAGATGTCAGCACATGTCATGTCCAGTTTAATATGGTCCTAGTAGCATAAACACTATTTTTTATGTATAAATATTTTTATGTATACATATATATGTATTTGTGCTTAAAGTTTCTGAATATGAAAAACAATGTTTTCATATATTTGTTAAAAAAATAGACTTTTCTATAAAGGTTGAAGCTGTCAAATGAAGTACATAGGCCTGCTGCAGTAGAGTAAAAGTAGCCTTTGTCAAAATATGTCCATTATTTGGATTTTTATGGTTTAGTAATAATGCATAGAAATAGTCACTTGTGGCACATGTTTAAATTATTCTCATAAAGACTATAATAGGTTTCACACAGCATTATTGCCACATTCTAATGAGAAAAAAGCTGCCAGCATCATTAAGGGTGCAACATTCGCTGGTTGATCAGCCAGGCTGCACCCCTAGCCATGTGTGGCTGCGCTAAGGAGGGATTTCCCCTCAGCCAGGTCTATGTGGGTGTCATGATGGATGAGGAGTGGAGCAAAATACTGTTCTGATTATTAGCAATTTATGCTTCAGAAGTGGCTCAATAAATGACATTTATTTCTTCCATGGCTTTAAGAGATATTTGCAGTGAAATTAAGATAAATATTGGAAATACTTGTTGTTCTTTGTTGAGTTTGATTTCATTGCCGGGTCTTTTTTGTTTGTTTGTTTTTGCTTTTTGTTTTTATGCAGATGTGATTCTCAATCTGTATGTTTGACCAGCTTTTTGTATTCTGCATCACATATTTCTATGTTAAAATGTAATTCAGACAAGATGTAAATCATTTACTCTGCACAGCAGGGGCAATGGGCATGTTCTTTTTTCGAAAGAAAAAAAATATTTTGCAAGCCAAAAAAAGAGTCACAGTCCTACATGTATATTTATATAAAAGTTTTTGGCATTGCTACTAAAGCCTATAAACTCTCAGAATCTCTCTTTTACATGAATAGTAAAGAAAAAGCATTGCTGTAACTTGGAATATTCCAAAATATAAAAAAAGAAAGCTTTTGTGTTACTGTCACATTGTGTATTTTATTAAGTATGCCTGGTTTTAATACACCTGCAAAAGTTTATTTTCCTTTCAACCTGATTCTCCCATCTGGTAGACTAGATGAAAAGACAATGCTGACTTAATTTGCATGAAAGCTTCAATGAGTCAGCTGCACAATTGAAAACAGCTGCACCTGCTGTTTATTGCAGAGTAATAATTTGCACCTTTTTACTATTCAGGACTGTATGTATTGTCTGCAATGCATTTTTAAGTATTGTGAGTTTTTTTCCAGAAGCTTTGATGAATGGACTCGGAAAATAGCTTACTGCATAATGACTGGCATAATTCATTCTGTAATGTATACTGTATTATGCATATTATTTGTTGGGAGGATTCACTTTAAAGTGATAATGAATACCCCTTTGGCAATAAAAACGTTACAGTTTTCTGGAAACTGGAAGTTTTACTCGGACACAGATAATAGAATAGAATAGAATAGAATAGAATAGAATAGAATTCAACTTTATTGTCATTGCATATGTCACAGGTACAGGGCAACAAAATGCAGTTTGCATCCATCCAGAAGTGCTTTAGCCATGATATAGATATATTACAATATATATTAGCAATAATATAGATATGTAAGTATATTACAGAAATGGGTCTATTATGGTATGTAATATGTACACGGGATGAAGTATGTTATGAATATGCTATAACTATAAGTATGTACAGGCTGTAGTGAGTATAAGCTATGTACAGGCTATGAACAGGATATAAATATGAAAAAAAAACTATACAGAAATATGAGATATACAGCTATACAGAAATGGGAACTATGCAAGTTGTAAACAGTTGTAGAAAATCATCGTATTGTACAGAATGATTATTTACACAGAACTATACAGTAGTGCAGTTAAGAGGCTATATAAAGTGCTAGTGGTTGAGAGTGGTGGTTCAGCCCATGTTATTATTGTGTGTATGAGGGTACAGTTGTCCATTGTGTGTGTGTGTGTGTGTGTGTGTGTGTGTGTGTGTGTGTGTGTGTGTGTGTGTGTGTGTGTGTGTGTGTGTATGTAGGTGGTTGTGGGTGTGTGTATGTCCAGTTCATGTGTTAACGTGGGTCAGATGTCAGGAGGCAGAGTTCAGGAGTCTGACAGCTGTGGGGAAGAAGCTGTTCCGGTACCTGGTGGTCTTAGTCCGGAGGCTCCTGTAGCGCCTCCCAGAGGGCAGGAGGGTGAAGAGTCCATGTGATGGGTGACTGGGGTCTTTGATGATTTTCCCAGCCCTTTTCAGACACCGCTTCCTGTAGATGTCCTTTATGGCAGGAAGTGGTGCTCTGGCGATGCGCTGGGTAGTTTTCACGACCCTCTGCAACGCCTTCCGGTCCGAGGCAGAGCAGTTCCCGTACCAGACTGTTATACAGTTGGTCAGGATGCTCTCAATGGTGCAGAGATAGAAGTTCACCAGGATGTCTGAGGACAGGTGGTTCTTCCTCAGAGTCCTCAAGAAGATTAGATTAGATTAGATAGAACTTTATTAATCCCTCGGGTGGGTTCCTCTGGGAAATTCGATTTCCAAAAAAGCACAGCACCGACAGAAGTTACAGAGTTACAGAATATTATATATATATATACACACACACACACACACACATATATATATAAATACAGAGACAATATAAATAAAATATACGAAGGGGATAAATAGAATCAATAGGAATAAAAAATAAAAATACAAGTGAATTGCACATTTCAAGTATTGAGGTCTATTGCACTGTTGACTATTTACAAAAGTATTGCACAAAAGGTATTGCACAGTGAGGTGAAGAGGCACTACAGCTTAGTTGTTCCCCCCTCCTTTGTCCTCCTGTTTCCCCTCCCTCTCCCCTCCAGAGAGGAGTTAAACAGTCTGATGGCGTGTGGGACAAAGGAGTTTTTAAGTCTGTTAGTTCTTGTCTTTGGGAGAAGCAACCTGTCACTGAACAGACTCTTCTGGTTGTTAATGGCCGTGTGCAGAGGGTGCCTGGCATTGTCCATAATGTCCATCAGTTTCTTTAATGTCCTTTTCTCTGCCACTGTCACCAGAGTGTCCAGCTTCATGCCGACCACAGAGCCAGCCTTCCTGATCAGTTTCTCCAGCCTGCATCAGTCCTTCTCTGCTGTGCTGCTCCCCCAGCACACCACAGCATAGAAAAGTACTCCAGCAACCACCGACTGGTAAAACATCCTCAGGAGCTTCCTGCAGATGTTAAAAGACCTCAGCCTCCTGAGGAAGTACAGTCGGCTTTGGGCTTTTTTATACAGGTGCTCTGTGTTGCATGACCAGTCCAGTTTATTGTCCACCCACAGCCCGAGGTACTTGTACTTGTTGACCACCTCCACCTCCTCCCCCTCTATCTGAACCGGCAGTGGACCTGCTCTAGACCTCCCGAAGTCCACAACCAGTTCCTTAGTCTTTGAGGTGTTGAGTTGCAGGTGGTTTGTGTGACTCCATGCGACAAAGTTCCTCACCAGACTTCTGTACTCCTCTTCCTGATCATCCCAGATACACCCCATGATGGCTGTGTCGTCTGCAAACTTCTGAATGTGGCATAATTCAGAGTTGTAGCAGAAGTCAGAGGTGTACAGGGTGAAGAGAAGAGGGGATAGCACAGTTCCCTGTGGTGCTCCTGTGCTGCTGACCACAGTGTCAGACGTGATGTCCTTCAGCCTGACGTACTGTGGTCTGTCGGTGAGGTAGTCGGAGATCCAAGCGACCAGGCAGGGGTCCACCTCCATCCTGTTCAGTTTTTCCTGAAGCATACAGGGCCGGATGGTATTAAAGGCACTGGAAAAGTCAAGAAACAGGATCCTGACCGTGCCTTTTCCCCCATCCAGGTGTGAGTGGGCTCTGTGTAGGAGGTACAGGATGGCATCCTCCACTCCGACACCCGCCTTGTATGCAAACTGTAGTGGGTCCTGGGCATGTTGTACCTGTGGTCGGAGGAGGTTGAGGAAGAGCCGCTCTAGAGTCTTCATAAGATGTGACGTCAGTGCCACCGGTCGGAAGTCATTCAGCTCATTGGGCCGGTTCTTTTTGGGGCGATGCAGGATGTCTTCCATAGGGCGGGCACTCTCCCCAGTCACAGACTGAGGTTGAAGACTCGTTGTAGCGGCTCCCCAAGTTCAGCAGCACACGCCTTTAGCATCCTAAGACACACCTTGTCTGGGCCTGCTGCCTTTCTGGGGCGAAGCTTCCTCAGTTGTCTCCTGACCTGATCCACTGTGACACTGGGAGATGTTTGGGAGGAGGGGAGGGGGGGAGATGTCTTGCTGCTGAGAGAGGGATTGGAGGAGGGGGGTGTCATGGTGTCAGGAAGGGGGGGAAGCGAGGGAGGTAGGAGAGTGGGGATTGGACTCTGTAGTGAAGGTGAGGGTGAGGGTGGGGGCGTTGTGGGCTGGTCAAACCTGTTGAAGAAGTTGTTGAGTTCGTTTGCCTTCTCCACAGTCCCCCCCACTGTGCTTTTCTTGGTGTTGTGGCCTGTGATGGTTTTCACACCATTCCAGACCTCCCTCATATTGTTCCTCTCCAACTTCTGCTCCACCTTCTTCCTGTAGGTGTCCTTTGCTTCCCTCAGGCAGCGTTTCACCTCCCGCTGTGCTGCTTTCATCTCCTCCCTCACTTTGCTCCTGAAAGCCTTCTTCTTCATGTTGAGGACAGCTTTGACTTCCTGTGTTACCCACGGTTTGTTATTAGGATAACACCGTACCGTCTTAGCAGGGGCGACCGTGTCCACACAAAAGTTGAGGTAGTCTGTAAGAACATTATGCACTCCACACTGTATATAAATGCCACTTGTTTTGCACATATTCAACTCTGTATATTTTATATATTTTATTATTATTATTATTATTATTATTATTATTATTTTATTTTATTTTTTTACTATTTAATTTGTAAAAATGTGTATACACACACACACACACACACACGTAGGAAAATATTTAGTATACACATCCAGAAATGCATACACTATTATATATTGTACATATATTTATTAGTTTCAGGTTGGCCATTCTTGTATTTTGCTCGTTTGTGTTGTTGTGTTTGCACATCTCTGTTGCTTGTGGGGCTCGCACACAAGAATTTCACTCGCATGTGCTGTGCCAGTGTGCCTGCACATGTGATGTGACAATAAAAAGTGATTTGATTTGATTTGATTTGAAGACAGTGTGTCGCCCCCTCTATGTCCTCAAGAAGAGGCGCTGGTGTGAGTCAGCATTCCTCCTGTAGTCCACGATGAGCTCCTTGGTCTTCTCAGTGTTAAGCAGCGGGTTGTTTGTGTCGCACTACTCAGCCAGACGATCTACCTCCTCCCTATAGGCAGCCTCATCGTTGTCACTGATGAGGCCAATCACCGTGGTGTCATCTGCAAACTTAATGATGGTGTTAGAACCATCGGCAGGTCTGCAGTCGTGGGTGAAGAGGGAGTAGAGGCCAAGTTAAACTTTCCATGAAAGTAAATAAATAAAATCCATTCATTTTTTTAATCTGATTTAGGATTGCAAGGTTGCTGGAACCTATTTCGGTCATCACAGAGTGATAGCTTGGGATAGCTTGGACGGACTAGCAACCTGTTCAGTGCAGGTTTATACTAAATCACAGGGCCACCAAAAAGACACAGACAGCCATTCATTCACATTCATACCTACCTACAGCCAACTTAGAATCATCAGTTAACCTAAAATGCATTGCTTTCAACTGAGTGCCGCGAGACAAAACTCATGTAGTCACAAGGAAAACAAGAAAACTCCAAACAGAAAGGTCAAAGCTAACCAGCAAATTCAAGCTCAGTACCATCTTGCTGTGAGGTGGCCACTGTTAACCACTGCACCACCATGACACCCATAAATTAAATCAACAATCAAACCTAAAACTTACTCAAACTACTTTGTCAGATGTCTGCCAAATAATTTATGTCAGTACCCTCTCAGGACTTGCCACACACCCCTAGCATCGTGTTTTCCTTTGATCAAGTTGTTGCTTCCATTCAGGGAATACAACTGAAATCTCATAATTTTATCAATGTTAGAACATAAATTCCAAACTGCTGGGACAATGCATAATGAGAGCTGCATACAGTGAGGTGAATCTTTTTTCTTTTTGTATGTAAAAAGGTTCATGTTCCACATTATTTTATCATTATTGTTCTGCCTGTATTCCATTTTTTCTAAACATGAACAGCTTTTCTTAAATATTAATTATGTAAATAAAACACGTTGTAGTGAAAAGGGTAATTTAATACAACCTGCCATGCAGTAAGTAAAAGACTCCTTAGTGTAGGTCAAAGCACTCCGAAAGTTTCATAATAATCAATTTGCCATCTGTTCATTAATGCTACAATAGCTCCCATCTTAAATGCACTGGGAGACTCCAGCGACTCATTAGATGACCTTAACTAACATTTTATCCCAGTGCTGTAGGTATAATGTGACAGTTCTATCTGTGGAAGGAAGAAAAATCACTGGAAAAGGCAAATAGTGGAACAAGAACAAATCTAAGTGCATCCTGGATATCTGTTGTCTTTGAAAAAATAAAATAAATAAATAAGGCATCTATCTATGAATGCTAGAATTTTGCATATCAGGGCATACTTTTAAAAAATCATCTGGTCCTTAGCTGGTGTTAAATTTAGGTAAATACAACCCCAGTTGAACTACAAAAACATGATAATTACCGAGTATGATCACCTCAATAAAATCCAAAGTTTGGGCAGTTTGCTGGTCTGGAGCATATAGGTTTGTCTTAACAAAATGCCAAGGAAATCTTCAAGACTCAGGTTTTGCTGACTATCAGTTTGTGAAGGGTCATATAATTACAATAAGGTTGATTCTATTCATCTGGATAGTGGTTTCAATGGGAAAGACGTATGACAATTTACATATTAATGATCAAGGAACCGACCTCACAGCCCATTGTTCTTTCAGTGGGCTGGTTTCAGTTATTGTGCAAATGTACTGTTTATAAGGTTGGGGAAACCTGTAATCAGCTGTCTGTGAAGGTTCTCAGTCATCCAGGTCATCGTAGTCTAAGGAGCTTGGGAAAAAAAGGGTCTGGACTTCTTTAAGTTGCTTTAAGACTCCTTGAAGCTCCTTAGACTGCAGCCAGTGTTCCTCCCTGTTCAGGATGTGTACATCCTCATCATTGAAAGAGTGTCCACTGGCCTGTAGGCGTAAATAGACTGCTGAGTCCTGGCCTGACGAAGTAGCTCTTCTGTGTTGTGCCATCCGCTTCACCAGAGGTTGTTTGGTTTCTCCGATGTATAAATCCTGGCAGTCCTCCTGGCACTTAACAGCGGTGTATGCTGTTAAGTGCGTACACTATGTTACTCTGTTTGTGCCAGGGGACCCGATCCTTGGGGTGGACCAATTGTTTTGGCGCAGCGTGTTTTGGAGTTTAAAAGCCACAGAGACACTGTGTTTAGAAAAAATGCGTCTGAGCTGCTCCGATACTCCTGACACATACGGGACCGCTACAGGTTTTCGCTTAGTCAGCGGTTGTCCTTCTCTCCTGGATTGGCTGGAGCTTTCTTTTAGCACCTTCCCAGCTTTGACAAAAGTCCAGCTGGGATAACCACATTTACTCAGGGCCTTCTCGATGTGCTGTTCTTCTGCCTCCCTGGCCACTGTGTCAGTGGGGATGGTGTTCGCTCTGTATCGTAGCGTCCTGATGACACCCAGTTTACGCTCCAGTGGATGATGCGAGTCAAACCTTAAATACTGATCCATATGCGAAGGTTTACGGTATACATCAGCTTTGATGTGTACCATGCAGTGGCGTGTCCAGCGGGGTGGCCCAACCAGACTGGCCACCCCAGGTGCCACCCCGAAGCTAAAACAATAAGATAAGATAAGATAAGATAGAACTTTATTAATCCCTCGGGTGGGTTCCTCTGGGAAATTCGACTTCCAAAAAGCACAGCAACGACCGAAGTTACAGTTACAGAATTGTTTTATATATATATATATATATATATATATATATATATATATATATACACACACACACACACACACACACACACACACACACACACACACATATAAATACAGAGACAAATATAAATAAAATATACAAAGGGGATAAATAGAATAAATAGGAATAAAAAATAAAATACAAGTGAATTGCACATTTCAAGTATTGAGTCTATTGCACTGTTGACTATTTACAAAAAGTATTGCACAAGGTATTGTACAGTGAGGTGAAGAGGCACTACAGCTTAGTTGTTCCCCCCTCCTTTGTCCTCCTGTTTCCCCTCCCTCTCCCCTCCAGAGAGGAGTTAAACAGTTTGATGGCGTGTGGGACAAAGGAGTTTTTAAGTCTGTTAGTTCTTGTCTTTGGGAGAAGCAACCTGTCACTGAACAGACTCTTCTGATATAATATAATTTAATGAAATATCAAATGTACGATTATGGTTTCACAGTGAAGCTCAGATATCCGAGGGTAAGTGAATGCAGCACCAGCTTCTGCACTATGAGCATCATGTTAGCAAAGGTAGGAGAGCCAAGCACCAACCGCAGAAAACATTTTTTCTGCAAAAGATTAACAAGTTAACATAGCTGGACTAGCCATTGTACATTTGCATGGTGGGCTGATGACTTTTTTTTTTTGTAACGGGGGGCCAGGTAGGGCATTAACCCTTTAGAGCCGATCGGAGCGGGCACGCTCTGTTTTGCGTAACTATTTTTAAATCCCGGTAGCTCTGCAACCACGTAAGCTAATGCAATCATTTTTTTTGCATATGAAACCGGAGGAATTGTACTTACATGTTATGCCATCAGCTTGTCCTAGGTCACAGTTTCCTTCCACATATAGCTTTGCAAAAACTGCATAAAAAGCACTTGCAGCAACAAAAACATAATATTCCAGAAACACGCTTTGCCGATCCGATCAGCTGTTCATAACACTTCCTACGTTGGAATAGAAGTCAGCGCGAACTTTTGCATGTCCGCCATTACCTGCCCGAAACCGGAAGTGATGTCATTTTCGCGGAAATGTAGTTTTTTTTTTACCATCAGGGCCTCAGGGCCTATACTGATGCTTTTAAAAGTTATCTCACCATGCCAGCTGACTGTATTTCATCATCAGCCAGTGTTGTTCTTTATACATCAATATTACCAAAGTTTACCATAAGGCAGCATATAAAGTATTTACTTGCCAACACGTTCTCACTCCCAAAGCGTAACATTTTACGCTAGGTGACAAATCGTCAACATATTACGTTTTTGGCTACCCACCACGTTCCTAAATGACGACCTCGGAAAAAAGAGGAAATATGAGAACCGTCTGGACTCCATCTACACATGTTCGCTCTTTTTCTTCAAATCGCTTAGAAACACGCTATTTAACATCATTATAGTCCTGGTTAAGATGGTTATGGTTAGGGCTAGGGATAAGGTTAGGTTTAGGGCTGGAATACAGGGCTGGAACGTCCATTACCGCGGGAGCGTCATTGCACTGGATTCCAGCCATAACCCGTCGCGTACCATAAGAACGCCGAAGGTCTCCTTTCGCGTTCCTCAGGAACGCTGCGGGACATGACAAAACGTTGACATGTTACGCCTCAGGAGTGAGAACGGGCTGTACTTGCTTTCAGGTTTTATTCAAATGTTAGTCTTTTCATTTGTTTCCCCACTTTTTTCCTGTTTCAAAATCAAACACCAGTTTGTGAGAAGATTATCTTCTTTTTTAACAGGCATTGGTTTTGCATTGGCATTGGCTAATTTGCCAATTGTATGTTAAAAATGTTCATATTTTAATATTCAAAAATGTTTTTGCCCAAAACATATGTACACTACATGTCAGTAAAAGTACTATGCAAATATTAATGTCCTTGACTGCTGAATAAACACTGACTGATTGTATCTCTTGTACTTTATCAACGCAGTATCTAAAAACTTTGCACCGTAGTGGTTAAAATCTCATTCTAATAAGAGTTAAAAGTGCATTCGGTTATTAGGTTTACAGGGTTATTGAATTATGGTTAACGGTTGGTAGAATTGTTTTTAACATTATCTGCCAATTACATCTGCCACCCTTCTCCAAATCTGTGCCCCTACCTGCCCCCCCCCCAACAAAAATTTTCTAGACACGCCACTGGTACCATGGCGATTGATCAGTGGGCTTTGATCAGTGGTTGTTGATCAATAGTCATGAGAATTTGCATAACTATGATTAAGGAACTGACCCCCCAGCCCTTTGTTCCTTCAGTGGGCTGTTTATAAGATTGGGGAAACCCGCAGTCAGCTGAGGCTGAGGAACTCAGTTGGATGAGTGATGAAACAATTTTCCCACTGAAAACGCTACGTCCAGATGAGCAGAATCAACTTTTGGAGATATTCATAATATATTTCAGATATTTGCCAGTCTTTGCTGGAGTAGACATCCCAGCAAATTCACCCTAAGGTCAAACCATGCAATGTTCAGGGAAACTGCTGAAAGCCAAAGAGCTGCATTTCAGTTACAATGTTAAATGCTCAAATTCACAAAATATAATTAGACACTCTTGTTTGGAAAAGTTACCAGTAGAAAGCCAGTTCTTTCTAGAATAGGCGTGGCATCATGGTTTAGGTTTCATAAATTGTATTAGAACCAACCACAAGATGTCTGGATGTCACACAACAATGAAACAGTGTTTGGATAGACGAAACCAAAGTGCAGATGTCTTGCCATAATGCTCAACACATTGTTTGGCAAATACCAAAAACAATATAGCAGTACAAATGTCTCCTTATAGAGATGATGTCAGTTTTGCAGCCACAGGACATGTGCACATTGCAGTCATTGAGTTTACCATTTTCTGAGTCAAAGGTGAGAACTTCTCTCTGACAGTCTGAATCAAAACTGAAGTAGGATTGTAAAGAAGAATGAGCCAAAATTCCTCCACAATGATGTGAGAGACAGACAGTCTCTCAGAAAATGATTACTTTAGGTTATGGCTGCTAAAAGTGGTTCTAAAAGCTACTGAGTCAGAGGGTATATTTAGTTTTTCACACACTGCTTTTGTATTCTGGCTTACTTTTTATGAAATAATTAATGGCGTGGTTGTTTTTCTAAGGGTGTATTATTTTAAGACTTAGTAAGGAATAAACAGATTTATTATGTAAAATCTTTATGTAAACAGTAAACTTTCTTTTTAATTATGTCTGTATTTTTAAACCTCTTTTCTTTGAAACTTGAAATGCTTCAGAACTAATGATTGAACTAACAACTGAACCAGACACAAATACACACATGTCCAAAACAGAAGGGAAAAATCCAGAAGAAAAAATACACTGAAGAAAATAATGGGATTATACGTGGTTTTGACAGTTTTTAACCACTTCCTCTTCATCTCAAGAGAGTTGTTTACTTTCCCTTAAGTGTCTCTGAGATTATGGCACCATGTGACCTGCGTGAGACATAAAAGAAATAAAAGATTATGGATGAGTTTTCCGGTGCAGTAATGAGATCTGCAGGGGTATTGTCTCGTGAGCTATTATGTTTTACTCTTAATTAAAACACTACTTCAGCCAAGAGGGAGTTCAGTTGCTGAACAACTTTAACCTTGTGCTGTCTATGCTGATTGACTAAATATAAAAATACATGGACACAGACATCCTACTAGTTACAACAGTGAATGTTTAGATTAAAGCTGAATGCAGGAAAAAAGGCTGTCAGTGATGGATGACGATAATATGGGTAAAAAATCCTTACTCCGTACCCTATTTGGTATGGTATAGCTTTCTTTTTTGTCTATAAAATCTCTGCCTTTTTATCTGAGAGTTTGGCTTGATGGTCAGAACGAAAGCTTTTAGTGTCCACCAGACTACTCCTGACCATAGTATCACAATGATAAAGTGACCTGACAGCCACTGAATAGGCTAGGATACACACCATCTTGCCATAGTGCAGTCTTCATTGCCAGAGGTTAGTGAATGGGCAATAAAAAGGAATCACCGTGAAAGGGATAGTGGTTGGTCAGCATTTGCAATGTACTTCTCACATGCAATCAAGACAAAATCATGAACGCGAGACAATGGAAGGCATTGTCTTTTTTAGGTGAAAATTACCAACAACAACAAAAAGTGGATTTTTTTTAGAATGCATATTAGACAGCTCTTCTTCCCTAGCTTCACACATACAAACACAAAGAACACAGTATACCTGCAGTACACAGCTGACAGATTGTAAAGGTAGGTGGGGGCGGGGGTGGCTCACTCAGAAGACTTTGCAGTGACATCAGCGAGCACGGTAGAATGGATAGCCTTGAAAGAGCCGAGTTAACAGAAAACAGCCAGGGAGATGCATCATAAGGCTGTAGCTGGAGGACATGTCTGTGCAGCACTGTATCAGGGGCCTGAACCATGATTGCCTGTGCTTGTTTTGTCATTTGTTAGCTTTATTTGAAGCTTCAACACAACCCCTCTTCCACCCACACTGTCAAACATACAAAAAAGGATAATCTTCACAAGAACACATCTGTTAACATGTAATATGCTTCTTTGTGGCTTAATGGCTGTTGTCTTTAGTGAAGTGAATAGCCTCCTCACAGTAGTTAATGGATAACTTAGTGGTAGTTGTTTTCTTGCATATTACTCTTACTTATTTGTTATATTTTATATGACACACTCTTTAGTGATGAAGGCTTAAAAAGATTTATATAAATTAACCAAATGTGAATAAGCAAGTAAAGGATCAACGTGAAGACAACGTAAAATCATCATCAAACATAGGCTTAAAGCAAAAGATTTAAAAAATAACTAATAGTAGAATGAGGAAAAGCATGCATAGCAATAGGGGATATTATGTGACGTTTTTAAAAAGATGTAGAACATTTGTATTCCATTATCACAAATACTTTTCCACTAAAGAAATGCTTCTGTGAAGAGATCATGTTCTGAATAAGAGCACAGAGTGGTTTGTAGCTCTTACTGTGTCCGTTTAACAAGGGCAAATGTAGAAGATACATTCAAATGATCAGCTACGAATTTAACCTATACACCATATGGTTTCATTTTAAGTAGAGGTACTGTTGCTATAGTTACCTGCAGTTTAAGTAATAGAGTCAGATTTTCATTAAGTCTGGCTCAGACACAACTCACCTGCCTATCTACAAACTGAAGCAAATTAAGAGGACATCATCAACTTTGTGTTACTACCTTATTTTCCTATCAGACAGGTTACCGATGAAATTAAATACCAAATATTCCAAATATCTTCACTGCAAGACAAAGTACATTTATAGTGTGGTATTCTTTTTTTGTAAAGCATGTGCATTTCAAACAGTAGACTCATTACTAAATACAAAGTCAGGTAATTAAAATATACATATGATGTCTTTTGATCTAGCTAACACTGATTACAGCAACAAAAACTTTACAAACATTAACCTAAGCTCAAAGTTTAATTACTCTCATTTGTAGTTATGGACATAAGTTGAGATATACAACTTTAAACCTTAGTCAGATTTACAGGATAAGTGTGAGAGTAAGTTTGTTAAAAGCTCTGCACTATTCTGTATCGCAAAGAATCCAGTATGACTCCTTTATTTGAAACGGGAAGTCAGGTATGGAAGAATGCAGGTACCCAAAAGTCAGTACGGACTGTGCAAAAAGCTAAATTGCTTCTCTTCAGTGACCCAGACTGAACTGTGAGAACCCAATGTTGAAGTAGCCTGAAATAAAGAATTGAACTTCCTCTGAGATGTAATATGTTTTCAGACCAGGCGTCACATTTTGGGTTATTTAGATCAAAATACTCAATTTTGTTCTACAAGGGCCTGATATCGACTTACGAGGACATTATACTGCTACTGTTCTATCGAAATTTTAAATGAATATCCTCATAAGTGGCACTCATTTTTCTCAGACACAAAAATTAGATAAAAAATTTTTTTTAGTAATTCTTTGTTTTTACATTCATCAGGTCCCAATCAGCCCAAATATCAAAGAGAAATTAAAAATGCATTCCGTGGAAGAGTTTGGGTCTTAGGAGGTTAACGTGAATTGAATTCTCTACCAAATGTGTCAAACTTTGTAGTGACACATATTTCATATAGCCCATGAAAATATCCCTCCCTCCAGTTCAAAGATATGTCCAAATACATGGGATTAGATTCATTGGAGATTTTAAATTGATTGTAAGTGTGAATATGAGTATGTATGGTTGTCTGGCTCTATGTGTTAGCCCAATGACAGATTGGGTGTATCCTGTCCCTCACCCTATGACAGTTCCAAATGAATCTCTGGATAGCATTTATTTATTTTTAATTACTGATCCTCTCTGTTTTTACTTGACAAAATCTTTGTATACAAGTGTGTGGATCAAAAAGTGTTAAGACATTATGACTTATGTAGACAGTGAAAAGGGTAAATGAAGGATAGCAGGACACTCACTTGGGAGTAGTACATTGAGCCAGACCTCAAGGTGTACTACAGATCAACCTCTCTTGACCCAAGGGGCTAATCACAATTTTAAAGCATCTCTGTGTGCCGTCTCACCATGACCCCGAGGGCAGACTCAGAGGCAACCTCTTGGGAAAGTGTCTCTGCTGAACACGTTAGAAATGGATGCAGCATTTCTGTCAGACATGCTGAATGTGAGTGTTTTGATCAGCACTGCCAAAGGAAGGAATTTAGCACTGGGTTTGCACCTCGATGTACAAAACTCATAATGGTAGCCTTATTGCAGTCAGGAAGAGTAACCCTGAGTTCAGCACAAAGCTCTGTCCTCAGTGACTCCACAACCTAGTGATGATTATTCTCTCTTTTTAGTGTTTAAAAAAAGCATCTTCCCTCTCCCCTTGAAGGTTAATGCTGAGGGTCATTTCATTCTCTGAGGAGGAAATTAAACACAAAGAGTAAGCCTTGAAATATCTAGGTGCATGGCTCCATTACTTACAGTATATCCTATAATACATCTTTGTATTTCATTATATGCTGTGCCTGCTTTCGTCCCAGTAAGCAGTCCAGGAGTCAAATACAAAGATAGCTGTTACTAAGCAAATGGGTCCCTATGCAATAGCTTTTCATCACCACCGCCACCCCCATCCCCTGCACCGCCACCCCACCCGTTTTTTGTTTTTTTTTGTTGTTTTTTCTCAGTCAACCAATTGCTATACTTGGTGAGTGCATAAGAGCATCCTCTTCTTTCTTCCCAGAGGGATAAAAGTCACCTTCTTCAAATCTCATTGAACAAAAAGTCACACAAAAAATAAAAGGTAAACTCTATATTCTGTCTGCACACACGAGTTCAAGCTTAAAGAGAACAGACTTGCCGCTTTTTAGTTCTCTCTCTGTCAGCAGGAATAGGGAGAGAGGAAAGGAGAGGAAAAAAGAAAGAAGGCTAAGGCAGATGTGTGAACCTTGAAAAAAATAGTATTATTTTTCTAATTTACAAAGAAGTACATGTATTCAGTTGGAAGTCGTTGACACACTACTTCTTAGACTTCATCTCTTTCAGTAGTTCACTTCACCTCACTTACTGTACATAATTCACTTTCCCAGAGTCTCTGTCTCTCCCTCTTGTGCACTGATGTCTCATCCAAGATGAAGGAGCAGAATAAGTGAATCAGGTCATTCTAAATCATTGATAAGACTTGAGAAGCATGCAAAATTTGAATCTGAAAGGAAAGCTGTAATAAGCTCCAAACAGGTAACGTTGATGTGTTTCGATTGACAGATATTTATTTTTCAAGGGTTTTGCTAAAAATAATCCTGCCCTGTTGGCAAAGCAGCTCACACAGCTGTTCTTAATGCATTTTATCAATATTTCAATACATTATATTTCAATATAACTCATTAATTATGCTGCTTAATTGTGATTATTATTGTGCGCATTAATCATGAAGTAACAGCATTTTCATTCTTTTTCCTCAGTCCTTTCATAATGCTTTCATTTTTATCAAACTCTGCACACAGTTGTGTTTCTTTAATGTACAACAACTATATAACAAAATTACAAGATATCAGAAGCGATATCAGAAGCGCTAACAGGTTTCGTTTCAAGGCAACAAACACGTGACACTGATAGTTCACCGTGTTTCAAAAGACTTTGGTAGTAATCATTGGCCATACCACTGTTACTATGGAAACCTGCATCTCTGGTGTTGATTGACAGTCAGCACAATCTGAAGGCTGACTCACCTCTAAAATAGAGGTACATCTACTCATTCAGTCATTTAGGATAAAGAATCTGGCACTGCCTTTACATAATCTATTATATGTATAAGTTTTAAAATGTAATTACTTATAAGCATTTGTGATGCATAAAGTTATTTGTAAAACTGTTCATGTCTGTTTAGTTATTTTATTCCATGACTTTTGATTAAACCATTTACCCACCGACACACACACACACACACACACACACACACACACACACACACACACACACACACACACACACACACATACACACCTCCAAAATAAAAACAATTCCCCCAAAAACCTTCCTGTAACAGCCTTGATGTCAAACTAACTGTGTTCTCATTTAGCTGTGTGCAATTTATTAGTGTATTACACAGTTTATTGCTTAAGTTTTCAAAGACAATCTTCAAATTGTGCATGTACCTGTGAGAAGTAAAGTAAAATATATGTGTTAAATTTTAAGAGGGTATCAAAATGGGTATAAAATATTAAAACCGGTTTGAGAATTTGGGAGTGGAGAAAAGGCAAAGGTTAAATGTGTGTGTGTGTGTGTTTGGTTCAGCTTTCCACTATTTGCTTTCTCCTTCACCATAAAATATATTTATCCAGAATATCTGTTCAGAATTTTGTTCACCACTTACACTGACAATTCTCTGTTTTTTCATAACAAATGATAATTAAGTACACAGCAAAATCTCCAGTGTTAAATTAACACTGGAGAGTGTCTATATGGGTCCACACCTCTGAGTGTTAACCCTCCTGCCTTCTTGGGACCTTTTTGTGCCACTGCTATGTGTTAAATGGCTGCCATTTCCACTGTGTTCAGTGGAATATAACCAAACTTGCCACAGGATAGTTTTTACCTGTCAATGTTAATATTCCAGTGTGAATTCCTTAAATCAGCCTAAAATGGCTGAGCAGCAGAAATCCCCACACCCATCACCCTGGGGACCATTTTCTGCCCATTGACTTCCATTATAAACGCTATTTTTCAACCCCAAATTATCATCATATGATTTTATTTTTTCTTCTTTTCTTGGATGTCAATGAAGACTCAGGGCCTTGAAGTTTTAATTTTTAAATTGCAAAAAAAATGCAAAAAAAATAATGGCAGGTCAAAATGTATGTTGGTGCCAATCTTTGGTCCATCTAAAGGCCTACTTATAATGACAATCACATATTACTTCAACTGGTTTTTTGTGGAAATATTTAGTTTCGTTTTTTGGTTTTTGGGGCTTATAACACAGGGCGCTCATGTAATAACACTGGGATTTGAAGGGTTAAAACAACGAAAATATAATTAAAACTTTACATGAATATTTCAGGGAGAAGTAGTTTTACAAGGTTGGCTAATTTAAAGTGGAATAAAATATGGATATATGGTCTTTTTATGGCGTGGCTGAGAATGGTCCCTAGGGTGATGGGTGTGAGTTTTTTAAAGGATGGCAGGAGGGTTAAATACAACACTGTTGAGTGTTAAATTAACACTTTTGACAGTGTTATATGTTTAAAAGTAACCTAGTCAGTTTTGAAGGTTAACAATGGCTCACACTGAGCAGTGCTGATTTTCTAACACTGGAAAATAACTCAAAATGTTAGAAATATATGTGTACAATACTTTCCCCCAGTGAGCTGCCAAAAGCAATGTGTCAACATTCTGGGGGCATGTTGTAATGGCTGTAAAGGAAATTTGGAGAGGACTTACAATGGACGATGAACTGGGAGGCTAAGAGTGAATTATAACAAGTGCTAGTAAAATTCCTAGAGAATCAAATAAGCTATGTCTGAAAAGACTTGTAGAATGTTAACTTGATAAAATACAAACCTTTTGCATACACTTCAGATCTTGTGATCTTCCTTTTTATATATATATATATATATATATATATATATATATATATATATATATATATATATATATATATATATATATAGTTAAAGTATATATATAGTTAAAGTTTGTAAAGGTATATTTTTGTAGATGATCATAAAATAACAACATCATCAACAACAACAACAACAACAATAATAAATAATAATTTAATTGATGAAGATTTTTCAAAATTTACTCTGCAATCATTTCACAAGGGCAGCAAAATCAAACCCCAGGCATGAAGTGTCATGAGTTGTGGAGTTTAGTAGCAGTAAGGACTCAAATGCAGAAATGGGCAAAATGAAAACACATTTTATTATATTGATGCAATTTTCAGAAATACACAAATCCAATAAATCTTATGTAAAACACAATAACAGCCAGTGCAAAGAGGCTAAAACAACACAGAAACACATTTGTAGAGATCCAGTATGAGGTTGTACAGTGTGACAGACATGTCAGCTACAACTACAAAGAGAAACTGTTAATAAAGAACTCTTTTGTTACGTTTTTTGATGTTTTAATGCTTTGTGCAAAGTACTTTGAATTTAGTTTTTTTTCTTCGAGATGCCAAATAAAAATATCGTATCGCCTGCAGCGGCTGAAAATTTATTAACTAATATTAGCTTTGTATACTTTGTGTACTTATGAATTTTACTTTAAGTGAAGTTCTAGTTTTACTTGTGGAGAATATGGCCCACTCCAGAAAATTTTAACAACATGCTGTGAAACTTGAAAGATGCTGTGATGGAGCTTCAGTGAAAACCTTTCCTTGACTACATACCAATTCAACATAGCAAATATCCAGTGGTGTGTGTTGAAGATTGTGTTAAGACACAGATGCAGTCTGTGTGTGATGAAATTTTACACACAATAAAATCCAACACATAAATAGTACAGCATTACATTTAAATACATGTATTGTGCTATGAGGCCGCCAAGACTTCCTGTCTGTGCTTATGGCAGGGGAGCTGAAAGACATGATACAGTTCTGCTGCCAATCCAGTAAGTGTTGCAGTGTTTGGTCCATTTATTACCCACAGTCATTCACGATAGCCACAGTTATTTTGACCACATCTGTGTCAGCTGATGGAAGTCCCAAGCTGAATTTGAAAAACAATGACAGAAGAGAATTCCTTGCTCTAGTAACACGAATATGTTACTACTTATGCTAATACATATGTATGTATGAGTTTGTTTTTCAATAGACGGTGCTATACCTAAACAGTTTTAAGGGTTAACACGTAATAAAATTTAAATCTCTAAAGCACACACACACTAGAGAATATAGGTTATAGATATATAGACAAGATATATTTGCTGGTATCATTCCCTTACCACCACTAAACTCTAGTTGATGGGTTAATCCCCCCCCATCCCTCATCTCGCCCTCCCACCACTCTTATTCTCTGTCTTATCTGGTCACCCAGGTGTATAAGATAGGGCCCACTGTGCATTGGTCCGTTTGTAATGGTAGTCTGTGTTGTGTGCTCAGTCACCCTGCTGTTTAAAAGATGCTGTGCTTTATCTGAGGCAGACTATGGTTATTATAGAGTAGGGGGCAGTAAGAAACACTGGTCCACTGGGTAAATGTATACTGTGCAAGTGGATGAAGTCTGTGATTATTGCACTACAGCCTCTGCATGCTTCCACTTAAGTGTATTCCAATGCATCTATTATGCACACTGAAGGGAAAGATATTTGTCTTTGTCTAATTTAATTTTTTTGCATCACAATACCAGAATAAACTTTATAGGATAAAAATGTACAACCATGTTTTTCATTACAACCTTTCATGTGTGTCAAATCAATAACAGGAATATAGATTTTCATTTTAGATTATGTGCTAGATTAAGTGCTGCAAAGTAAATAAACATGAGGTTAAAATAGAGCAAATAGTTCCATAAAAGCTATAAAACTGTTTTACACTGAAACTTTAAAAGTGTAGTGGTTATTGCTATTTACATTCCACATTTTGTTGGTGCAACAGTTATAGTTTAGTTAAGTGAGGGAGGATAAGTTGTGATACCTGTTTCATGAAGTGACAAAAATTAAAGTGTTTTTGCAAAAATTGGAACATGTACTGACACTAGCTCACAGTCACACACTTACTATATCGTGCCAGCTCCCTGAAGTCAGTGAGCACATACAGTAGATACACAGCTATTCCTATAGATAAATCTGTCATGTTGAGATATTGCGTTTGTGGTGGAGCAGAGGAGAAGTGCATGCCTCATGCGTCATCTGTGTTTTGTTTTTTTTCCTTTTGAAAATAAGCAGAAAAGACACTTGAACAGTTGGTGAGGCTCTTTGAATTCTGACCCACTGTTAAGGCATTTTGTGGAGATTGGAAATCTCGTTGGCTTTAAGGGTCAATTTCATTCTGAATATGGTTTGTTTGTCGTTCCATTACACTATATTTGGAGAACACAGTGAGTCCAAGTGAGGATAAAGCAAATGGAGTAAGGCAAGTGCTATTCAATTCAAAAGACCTATGGTAGAGACCTGATAAAAATTCATGCTTAGATGTGCCCTCAAGTGTTGTGATTGGTTAATACCATGTGGGAGTGCATCCCCAAGTCAATAGCATCCTGGTTATGTTTGATAGGGAGCGGGAACAAGCCTGACAGCTAATTTTCCTCATTCCATGCTCACCTCTTTAAAATGGAAGAGCTAAAAGAAAATGATTCATGGAGATTATTAGTTATCTGTGTTTTAATTTTTAATTTTTTCTACCTCTGTAAATAAATTAATTTAAACCTTGCTTGTGTGCATGCACCTGTGTGCATATGTGCTGTACAGCTTTGTTTATGGCAACAGGCAACTTAGTGCCACATGTGCTTCAACTCCGTGTCATTTCCCCTTGTACAATGCATCCTCCTAACATGCAAACTGAAATCGTGGACAAAAGGTAAATAGAAATCTAATTCCCACACCAAACTGCTATGACAATTCACTCATTATAGCTAAAGTTTGAAATAAGTAAAGATTTCTAAATCTAATGCAGGTTGTTGATAGTCTCAAGAAAGTACTAAATCAACCCTTCAATAGGGAAAATGACTGTATCTGTTCAATGTGTAGAAAAGACTTGGGTTTGAAAAATTAAAAAAAAGAACAACAACAAGGGAATTAATTAGATTTTTTTGGCATAGTACACTCTACACTATATGAACAATCAACGTATCAACCACACCTCTTAATATTTGAATTCAGATGTTTTCATTTTGACTGCCACAGGTATATGAGACTAAACGTGCACCTCAAGCATGGTACTGGTACAATTTTACTTTTGGGTAAATAAGGTGTTATCTCAATCCATCAAGAAATCAAACTAAGAACTAAGTTACTCAAAATGGATTGATTTTGATTCTTCCATCCATCCATCCATCCATCCATCCATCCATCCATCCATCCATCCATCCATCTTCTTCTGCTTATCCAGGGCTGGGTCGGAGGGTTAGCAGCCTAAGGAGAGAAGCCCAGACTTCCCTTTCCCTGGCCACCTCCTCTAGCTTGTCCGGGAGAACACCCAGTAATCTCTCCAGCATTAGTCCATGCGGCCCAGCCGGGCACAGCCTGAAAAACAGCCCATCCTCCTGTAGGCCCATCACTCGCAGGAGGTCCCATAGAGGTTGGGTACAATGTGTGTTGGGCAGCAGTCTTGGTCTTGGTAATCTAATTTGCCAAGAAACAGCAAAGTAATACCTTTCATGACTATACTAGCCTTTAACTTAGCTAGCAGTGCAATCGGTTTACCCCTCTTTTGCTTCCATGCACATCAGTTCCTCTTAACTTTGTGGAGTCTAGTATTTTCCAAACTAAAATTGTATTAGTGTGCTAAATAACCCTGTAGTAATATAAAAATAGCACATAAACTGAATTAGTTTTATTCTTCTTTTCATTGTAAATGCAATAACTATTTTATTCCAACTATTTTTTTGCTTGTTTTTAAAGACATTTGTGCTAACTGAAATTATACAGTGCATGCGTTCATGCGTGCATGTGTATGTACGTGAGTGCGCGTAAGGTCAAGGAACCATCTATCGAAGAACTCTCCTACCTCAGGACATCATTTCCTGACCCCTCACCTATGTTTGAAAGGAGAGCTTTACTTGCATAAAAGCACCAGCTCCAAGCAGCAACTCTGTTTATTCCTCATTTTTTTCTCTTTCTTACTTCCTCACCCTGCTTCCCCTGATATTAAGCCCCATGAAATCTACACAGCTTTCAAATTAAATGTGGATGAAGGGTATATTTCCTTAGGATTGCATGGCATGGTGGTTGAAATCCCACAGTAAATATGATTTTGGAACCAACAGCATCAGTAACAGTGTGCACTCTTGGACACACAACCTTTTGCCAGAAACTTATCCATTCTCAAAGCTTACAGAAGATGTCAGTACACCTCTCCGTCTTAACATTTCTAATGCAAATGGAAGGTGATTGAAATAAATAGGGACGGGTATCGTTTAGGTTTTATCCGATACCGGTGCCAAACCGGTACTTTTGAAATGGTGCCGGTGCTTAAACGGTGCTCAAACTTAAAGTGCTTAAAGAATGGAGAACACAAAATTGGTCCAAAAACCTCTCATGTTCAGCTGTTTTTTTGTAAAAAGATAACAATGTTAGCCTTTTCTGCAGCTATGGGGCATATATGGTATCACTCTTTGCTGCAAGCAGTGCTTAAACAATGGAAAAAAACACAAACTTTGTCCAAAAACCTCTCATGTTTAGCTGTTTCCCTCTTTTTCTTTGGTCATTTTAGCCTTTTTGGACAGGGTGAAGGGAGTATCTGCCATCAAACAAGAAGACAGCCGCATGTAGCTATGATGATGTTTGCTAGTTCACCTTACATGCATTAATGTAATAACATGGTTAGCCTACTCAACGTAAATTACACACGAACAACATTAAGCTACTCACGCAGAGAAGAACGGCTGCTGCTGCCATCATCATCTTTCATCATTTCTGCTACTGGCAGGGCTAGGGGCCAGGACTCTCCTCTTCGGGTTCTTGGAGGATGTTGCTAACTCCGGGTCCGATAACAGGCACCACACCCGCAGTAGATGTGCTCGGTGTGAGGCCTCCCAGCAAGCTATCAAATACGGTGCGTTTCTCGGCTTTTAAAAAAAACGCTATGCGTTGCCAGGTGTTTCATCGGGGTCGAGGTGTTACCTCCTTTGCACAGTATCACAGTATCACCTTAAAGCACTTGTTGCAGGCTGCTGAGTTTGCATATTTTGCTGTGAAGTAAAGGCAGACTTTTGATCGCTTCGCCTTGGGCATTTATAATCTATAGCTCTGCTCTAAAAGAATGTACTACCTGGGCCCGCCTACTATCCTCGGAAATGTAAAATGATTGGCTAGAATCCAAAGTGTATCACAGCTCAGGAAAAAAAAGCACCGAAATAAAGCACCAAAATGTGCGCTGCCTTTCGGTCTGGTTACTACCGTTTATGTCAGAACCGGTGCCATGGATACCGGTACCCATCCCTAGAAATAAATATATCAGTGCAGCTATATGTTAAGAGAAAGAGAACAGATGGAAGGATGGATAATATAATTGATATTTTAAACATTAAAACTGTTTGTGGAAAGTAGTGAAGTATAATTAATTCCAATAAAGTAAAATCAGCTATTTATACCACTTAAATATTGTGTTTTACAAAAATGTTGGATAAGAATAGGCCCGCAGTAAGAAGCTCTTGCTAACTATTTCCAGTTTTAGCCTCATAAAAAAAACTTCCTAGAATACCAAGAACCAGACAGCTCTAAAAAAGACACTGAATAACCAAACAGTCAAAGCCCATTTGTGTCTGATCTGCAGTTCAAGACTAGCAGTTCGTCCTAATTGCACAGATTACGTCTCTGTTGTTGGAGCTATTCGGGTACAGAGCAAGCTGACCTTGCCTCAGTGAATGTGCCAGTATTTGTGTCTGTGCGTCATGTGGCAAATTGTGGTTTTATTGGTGCTTCTACATGTGTAGCAAACATGCACGCATGCACTCACACAAATGCTTGTCACCAAAGAAATACACATATTTCTGAACATGACACATGGGCATGCATACACCTAAATTGATGCATTCAACAAAGCGCCTTCATGCTCAAGCACACACACAAGCTGCTACACTTACTAGACTTTTGTTCCTGTGTGTGTATTTCAGTGTGGGATTTTTGGAGCTAAGTGCTATTAGTGGACCATACAGCTGTCTGGAGACACACACAAAATCATTTTCTGTGCCCCATTTCTTCTCTCTCTTTGTTAGACTCCTTGTCTACAACATATATAGCAGATGATTGCTTTAAAGAAAAAAAATCACATCACTAATGTACTGAAATATTCTGCTGTTCAACTAAGGTACTTTTGCATATATTATGTTCCGGTTGGTGTGAATGATTCACATTTGCACACACTTACACAGTACAAATTAACACTCATAAGAAATATAACACTGTCAGCTATCAAAAGGTGTCATACTGCCATTTATCTGTCACTATTAGAAGAACTATATCTTTAAATCCAACAGTGATGATTTATTTCAGGTATTGAAACCAGAATCTGACAAAATGCTTTATTCATTTGTTTTCATTGGGAAAATAAACAAATAAATGAACAAATAAATGCTGGATTAAATAGTCAAAGGAGCTTGCAAAGAAAAGCATCTGGACTTCTTTAAGTTACTTGAAGACATTTCACCTCTCATCCGAGAAGCTTCTTCAGTTGAAAGAAGTCCAGACGCTTTTCTTTGCAAGCTCCTTTGACTACGATGACCTGGATGACTGAGAACCTTCACAGACATGCTGGATTAAATATTTTTCACATAATAACAACTGAAGGGTTGCAAACATGTACATCTAAGTTATTTTCTAGGAATGAACAAAAGCACCATTGCTGTCATTTGCTTAATTAGCAAAACATTCATTTTATACATTATAGATGCCTTCTAACCCTTGCAGTGCCATTGTGTAACAATGGCAGTGCTGAGAATGCCTTATTATGAACCAATTAGCTGAATATTAAATGTGATTTCAGCCTAATACATGGCTGTGCATCCACATCATTCTTATGCTATTCTCCATTACTATCAACAGCATTCCTCCAGCCAACACCATTAAAGACCCTGATACCCCAACTCAGCATGTGGGCAGCCATAACCCTTTTACAGGAAAATATGAATGCCATTCTTGGGGTGTGTGTTTGTGTGTGACAGTGGAGGAGCAGAGGGATGCAGCAACTGGAGAATGTGATTTGATGGTCTTCTCCAAGGACCACAGTGACCCCTGCTGGACTGGTCAACCTCTTGGACTGTGAACTTTATTTATTTATTAATTTATCTATTTATTTTGGGGAGGGGGGTCTTGAAGATAATTATCTTAGAAAGGGACAGCGGGGTCAAACATATATCATTAGATATATTTTGGAATTTATTAGACATTTACCTTCTGTTGATTGTAGGAACTGCTATTTATTGCATTTGCTTTGGGTGTCTGTTAAATCTTTATGTGGCTTAAGGATAAGGGAGAAATGAAACTACAATAAATGATTGACGTTAGTTTGATTATAACCAGTGTTAATGTTGCTTGTGTAGTTTATCAGGTACATTTGTGACTGGACAGATGGAGCAGTGAAAAATTGAAACCAGCTAGGTAATAGTAGTATTGCGCAACATTAACTTTAACCAAAGCTTGTTATTAATACTTGTAATTCTCAGTGCATTCCACTAACTTGTTAATAAAAGAGTAAATTAATAAACTATCCTAGATACGGTGCCCCCTTTTTAATGGAGTCTTCTTACAAGAATAGCACACAGTTCTGAAACAGGTGCAATACAAAAATAATGCTGCAATAGTGTGACAAGGAGCACATCATAATACTAGCTCATTCAAAACTCACTTAATGTTATTCAATAGACTGACAGGGCCTAAAACATTGACAGAAAAGAGCAGCTTGATCAAATATGATCTGTCTTGTCACTAAATGTGTAATTGTGGCATCTATCAGTGGGAGGAGGAACAGAAAACTGTCAGTGAATGTCTCACCAATGGGAGGGCTAATGGATTTACAGTACTGCCTGACAGATTTTACAGAACTTACATCATGTTTTTCAAATATGTATTTTTCTCATTTATTTTGAAAGCGGAAGCTCAAGCCTGGCAGTCAAGCATTAAATAACTCAAATGCGTTTGCCTTCTGGCTCTGTTCAAATTTGTCTAAATAGCTATAATGGTTGTATTTACTTTTATGTTTGACACTATTTTTTATTTATTTCTTATTTACATTTTTTTGAAATATGAAGTAGTGGGATGGAAGTGAGCCTTGCTATTTATGCTTCCATAAGGCAAACTAATCCAAAATACAGGAACTTCAGATTTCACAATGAGAGATAAAGTTGCACTGCAGTGTGCAGATCTTGCTAATGGTGAGATAAACAGATTTCCAGTAAGCACCTCTCACTTCCTGGTATCAGCTACATGACAGTTTGTAGAGTGAATATAGTGAACTGTTCGTGTATATATGCTAGCTGAACATCATGCACTGTTGATTAAACTCTAAGAGGAAATGTTAGGTGAGTGGGTTCACCAGCTGGAATCATATTAACATTCAGATCACTCAGCTCATTATTGTAATTTTCACGTGGCTTCAGATGAGGATCAATTATGGGGGTACGACAACTGCCCATTATAAAGCTAACATGCTTATCTCTTTTCTTTGTCCCACAGGCTTTCAAATGAAAACAAAATAAATAAGCACATAAGAGAACCCCCAAATACTCATTATCTCACATTCAAAAGCATTGTGCCATTGGAGACTCACTACATAATTCTTCCTGCAGGGTCTCTGAAAGGTTATTTGGCTAGTAGCCTCTAACATTCCTTTTAAACAGAATTTTTTAAAAAGCCTCCCAAATGATTCCAGAGCTGTCATGCTAATTAGGTTGTGTGTTTGTCATAATATAGCTCTGAATAATACTTTCCTAAAACACCCAAAGACATGAAATGAGAGGAGAATAGTCTGGATGACAAAGGAACAAACATGAAAATGCATTCTCAACAAGCCCATCTCTGTGCTTGGTGTTGCTGTTTGACCCCACAAAGTGCAGCTTCCTTGATGCCTCCTGCCAAGCAGCTCAACAAGCTAAGTGCACCATGTTGTCTTTGAGCGGTGATGCCTTTGTTGCCTAAAAATGAATGCGCTGATGAACTCTGGGAATCAGGATGTCATTTAAAGATGCCATCTACTTATCTTGTGCTCTTGAGCGGCACTTCAATTATGACTTTGCCTGGATACAGTCTGCATGGCATTATTCAGCACGATCTAAATTTAAATCAACAACATCGCCAACATGTGACACTTCAGTCTTGAAAGAGGTCAGACAAGCTGGCGTGAATAACTTTCATTAATTCTGACACATAGCTTTTCTGAGTAAGAAATCACCCAGTGAAGCTAGTTATCACCAACTGCACTGAAAAGGAGGGTGTCAGATGGATTTCATTCAGCTCCTCACGCCTCACAGTTTTTTAAAAATATACAAATATATTGTGTTTGACATTTAAAGTGGCATCAAAAGTAACATATTCCTTGCTGCCTACTACTGTACAGTATATGACTTATATCATAAAACAGAGTTTGAAACTCTCACTTAAGGACCATACATCATTTTGCTGTGATTGAACATTTGAGTTATTCGTCTTGTCACTGGGGAGTGTGTGATTTGTCTGGTGTTTGGTTGTCTTACTCTGCTTGTGGTGGGTAAAAAAAAAAAAAAAAAGCAAATAATTTCCACAGTGGACTGATGGATTGCGCTCACCTTCAAGTTGCTAGCATTATTTATCTTTTTTGTCCTGTACACTACATTTTCATCAAACGGTTCTCCCCTATAATTTGCCACGATGTTTCTCTCAATCAAGAGAGCATGGTTTAATGAAACTGCAATGAGGACAGATGTAATCATGTCCTCAAACTGTGTCTATTGAGTAGTTTTTATTTGCTTAAATCCTAAATGGGAGCATAAAGATGACCACCCATTTATCTTCATTTATCTTCAAAAGTCATGCATAAGTCAAGTATCTCTATAAAGAAAATCGAAAGTTAAACGAATAGCTAAATAATATAAACTGTGAGTTAAGAAATAAATACATAAAAATGAACTGGTCTGTCAAAGAGCAGATCAATTTTATAGTTAAGCACACAAAAACACACATTTCATTTACTTGTGCAGTAGGCAGCCTTCTGCCTACTCAGATACATTAAAAATAGAAATAGATATTGAAATGTTTATTTTTGTTCCAGGCTTAAAGTTTTCTTTCCAATCTCCTTAAAGCTACAATAAATATTTTTTTTAAATAATTATGCTTAAGACAATGATTGAGGTCAGCTATGAAAAACAGAGAAATGTCACCCAACTTCACAGTTACCGCAAACACTGCAGAGAATTTTCACTACCCACAAATTTTGATTGTTTTAGCTTAATCTCAGAACTAATCACATTTCTTTCCAGTTTCCAGAAAAAGAAAGACACAGCTATTAAATTATCCTACCTACACACTTCCAGTCCCTAAAGACACAGATATTTAGTTTTTTCGAAAAGTCAGCACTTCAAGGAGAGTACATTTTGGACTGGCAATAATTAAAATTAAAAAAAAAACACAAATGACTCAGTTTTGATTAATTTATGTCAGAGGTAAAACTAACATTCCTTTTTAATGAAGCAATTAAAAACTCTTGTCATTAGCAGCTTCATAATGTACAAATTAATGCAAAGTTTGATAAAGAAGAAATCTAAAGCCTCCACTATGAGTGGAAAAAACTGTCTATAAATGATATTGCAACATCTTTGAATTATCACGAAATTTCTCGGGGTCTCCTAGGTTGACATCTGCTGTCACAACATTTTACACTGTAATTCTCTGTTAAAGCTTTTAGGCAATCAGAGGAACAGATTTCATTTCAAACCTTGTAAACATCAAAGATTCAACTCTCAGGCTGGTGTCACATTAAGACAAGCTATAGATGTCGACTTTGATCTCTGAAAACATTATCGTTATTCACCAGTGCTCCTAATGTTTTATCTGTCCACAATGTCTATACTACATATGAGGTTCTGTAAAAACCTGTGCAAGAATTAGAAATAAAAACAAAGAAAAATGTACAGTTTAAAGCTTTATCATTGTGCATAAGCTGTATGTCCAAGTATGTCCAAACATTCTTTTTCACCTCGTCTTCCTCTTCGTCTTCTTTTCATATCCTTATCACTCCATCCATTTTTTCACACATTCCTGCAATCATTTACACAGTAGATTATTGCCCCGTCTTCTTATGATAAAATGCAGTGATAAAATGAATTAAGGCTTCAAGTATTTCTTCCGAACTCTTATGAGTGAGGCTGGTATATTACCATGTTTATATGACACACATCCTCCTGTAATCTCTGGTAAGCGGAAACGGAGACAGCCAGCCTATAAAACACACTGCCCTCCCCAGATCCAAGTATTTATGGGAATGAATACAACAGGCTTTAAATCTGTGCCTCAAGAGCCACTGAAGACAAAACTGGGAGTAATGTTCTGTCCAGTCCTTCGCTGCTGCCTAGGACAAGTTCATTTAGTGTAATGCAAGTCATGTATCTTTTTGTTTGTTTTGTTTTATTTTGCTTTGTTTAACATGTTTGTATTTGACCTCATTTTAAGCCTCTTACATTTAACCAAGCATGTTTTTATAGTTGCCGTAGCAGTGCTAGTAACCTTTGCGGGACATAATAATGTTCTTCTTATATAAACAAGACGTTAAATTGTATATTTAATAGATACAGGCCAACGTTCTAAGGTTAAAGGTTTAAATGTATCAAATATCCATTATACTGATTGTGCTTTTTTTCTGCTTCAGCTACGCTGTCCCTCTCTATTCGCCAAGCTGGCTTTTGTTTAAAACAGGAGGAATAATGTGGTCAAGTCTCAAAGCAGCTTTTGCCCTTAGGCGCTGTGAGGTCAACACGAGACTGTTCTTGTTATATTTGCTTTCTGTGTCTTGGGGGGATGTAATCAATCAGGAGTGAGGGCGAAAAATATAATAATACTATAGTGAGTAAGAAAAAAAACAGCCCCGGTGCAAATGGCTGGCTCAAGTGACAGGTGACTGAACACTCACCGTAAACAAGAACTCGGAGGAAAACTAGGTTGTGAAATTGCGTGTCCCTCAACTCTGGCCATTCAGGAATTCTCTGTGGAAAACAAATTAAGTGAACGCTTGTGTTTCATGTATATTTCTAAATATTTTTTCAGTCAGCTCTTTATTTTCTGTCTTCCTCTCTTTTCCATATTATTGTTGTTATACTTATTTTTTGTATTTCTTAATTGCAGAAAAAGTGTGTTAATATAACACAATCAAATTCAGAACTGTGCAAAAACCATCCTCTTTTCCTTTGAAATTTGTTTCCAAGGAGCCATGTTTTCTCTAATTTTGAAAATGCTCTTGAGCAATACTTTCCTAGGCTTTCTGAAGATCTTTGAAAGTTTGTTTCTGGACACTGGCTGCTTTTTCACTCATTTTCAGTCCAGTCCAGTACCTAACGCCAGGGATTAACCAATGCTGTGTCAATACATAAGACAATATTGCAAAGAACCAGTTTTAAATTGTATCTTTGCTACTAGCAGCCTCTTGCAAAACACATAATTTGCTCCTATTCCTTTAGTTGACATTTTTTTTTGTACCAATAAGGTGATTCTACAAGAGTTAATAATGAAAACTCGGCATATCTCAGGCAGTGATGGGAGTAACGGCGTTACAAGTAATGGCATTACAAGTAACGGCGTTACAAGTAAAGGCGTTACTAATGACGTTACTTTTTTCAGTAACGAGTAATCTAACTATTTACTATTTCTATCGTTACAACACCGTTAGTGTTACTAACAGGAAAATACGGTGCGGTCGCGTTACTATTTTTCAACAAACAGACAGTTGAAGCTGTCTTCAGCTTAGCATCTTATATCAGTTGCACGGAAGTAGCTGTCTACGTAAGTAATCTGGGCGCTACAGCTTTAATCACTTTCAGCCAGACGATCACTTTTTGACACAACACCTGGAGCTAAGGGGGCAAACCAATCGCACGAGTGCTGCTGTTTGACTGAGGAAGAATAAAGTAGTCATGGTAAGCCAATCACATGACAACTTCAAGATGACAAAGCAATAAGGTGATATATACCAGTTTTTAAATTGTGTTGATAGGCCACGTAAAACCAGAGTAATGATAAACATATACGCGGCGTTTTTTTCTCAATACTTTCGTCACATTTACTGTATAATTAAGGACAGCGCGAGCAAGCACTCTCTGCTTATGACCAAAACAAAAACAAAAAAACCCAAAAAAACCAGCCCGTTGGTGTTGGTGGAAAAACACACTATATCAACCAAACAAAAAATGACATGGCAACATGACATTTGGTTGTTTAGGAAGAGGGGGAAGTTTTAGGAGTGACGGCGAGAGAGAGAAAGAAAGTCAACAGAGAGAGAGAGAGCGAGTTTTGAGATGTGAGAGATTTGTGACGTTTAGCGTGTTTGGAGTGTGTAGTTCATGTTGTGTCTTGTGTAGTTAGTGTGTAGTGTTGTGGATAGTTTTACGTTGTGTGTCAGAACAATGAGGCGACTGCTGTCTTCAGGTAGAGAACATGAGTGATATACCTGCTGCTGTCAGGCCTGCAGGTATCAGGCAGTGATGTTCTCCTTTACAGTGGACAGATATTTTTGGAGTGGCATAAATAATTTGTGTGGCATGTTATTGAATGCAGAACACCTGATTGTTATGTAAATAGTTTGAAATTGTTATTTTAAAAAAGGGAAAAAGGTAAATGGCTGCAAATAACTTTGTTTGCAAAACTTGTGCATATGATTTTAAAATTGTCAATTTATATTTGCATTTAAAGTTATGAAATATGATTCATTAAACATGTTTATGGTTGTTATAGCAAAACTTTAACTTTTCTACATTGATTTTATGTTTTTTTTCTGATTTTAGATCAATTGTGTTAGTACAGTATGTAAAAATGAAAACATAACTGTAAATTCAGACACGTGATGTTGTGCTGAAAAGAATGATACCAAACAAGGCAAAGTAAATAGTTTTTAAAGGTGAAATGTAAAGGGAAAATCAAACGTAGTTAAAACTGGCCATTAGTTACTTTTCAAGTAACTAATTACTTTTAGAATCTTGTAACTCAGTTACTAACTCAGTTACTTTTTTGAAGAAGTAACTAGTAACTATAATTAATTACTTTTTCAAAGTAACTTGCCCAACACTGATCTCAGGATAGTGTGCAGTGTGTCCTTAAATAAAATGTGAAAAATCTGGACAAGTGGAGGACAAAAGAGGTCTAAAAAACTATCTACAGCAGATGATCAATATCTATAATTCATGTCATTAAGAAAAATGAAAAAATCCTATAAAGACCAAAGAACCTGAGAGATGCATCTGGCCCTTCAGTTTATCCATCTACTGTTTGGAAAAGCCTCATCAGAAACAACGATGTTCCCCATGATGTGATAGAAAACAAAATAGTGATTAGTTGAGGATATCATAAAATGAGATCATAAAGAAAAAGATTGCTTGAGGTCAATATTCGTATAATTGGCTGAAAGTGAGACACATGCTTTTGCAATATTGCCAACAATTTGCTCAGAGTATGACTAACTCAGGACTGGTGATAGTCAAAGCACAATTATGGGCAGCTTGGTACATTCACAACACTGCAGGAGATTTCTGACCCTTGCTTTCATTGCCACTTTTTGTTTGCAGCAGTGCTAATTAAACTGTCAGATGTTTCACTACTCTAAGCTCAACCAGCATCAGTAATAGAGGGAAGTTTCTCATTTGTTTTTAACACAAATGGTATTGAGTTAGTACTTGTCGAAAAAATCTCTATGTAGAGATTTTAACACAACTCTGAGGCAGCATTGCAAATTTACTATACATTCATTTTTAATTAATTGCCTCTCAATCTTAACCCAGCATGTGTCTTAATGTGGGTGAGGCTATGGGTCAAATCAGTGTGTACACGCAACCAAATTCGTGGAAATTTGTGACAAGTTGAAAAAAGATTAGATGCCTTTAATTCAACAGCAAATAGTTTTCAGTGCATATCACAGTTAAATATAAGTTAGTGTTGGGGTCTCATGAAGGTTTTCTTATGTTTGTGTTCTGGAGCAAGTCATAGTGGTCATCATTATGGTTTACGTCAGGGGTAGGGTTTTACATTTTAGGACATCCTCAGGTCTCGGAAAAACATTGTCAGGCATCCGATCAAGTGGCCTCAGACAAGGAAACATTACGATTTCCTAAAAAAAAACTCATGAGACAAAACGGAAATTGAATCAGAAAAGTTCAGAGAAAAGGTTATGTTATGCTCTGCTACTGTCGCATGTTGATGATGTATTTGGAAAATGTTCCAGCTGGGACCTGACAACAGCTTCGCCTGCAGTAAGTGTCACCTGAGGCACTTTTATCTGAGACCTTTTTGTCAGATGCCATTTTTTTCTTTTAGTTGGATGCCATTTTTCTGATACTTTTTAGTTTGATGCCATTTAATCAGAAGTCTAATGGTTTTTTTCAATAATAAAACATGATGCTTTTTTTGTCTATAGTCTGACATCTGAGGCCGTTTGATGTGATGTCTGATGATCTTTTCCTGAGACCCAAGGATGTCCTAAAATGTACACCTACGGTATAGGGGCTCACACTTAATGCTTAGTGGACAATTAACATGCACCCAAAATTATCACCATTGTCTACTAGAAATTACAGTTCTTCCTGATTAGGTTTTATTTAATAATGATAATAATACCCATAGGTGTGAATGCGGGAGTGAATGTGAGTGCGAATGGTTGTCTGTCTCTGTGTGTTAGCCCTGCAACAGACTGGCGACCTCTCCAGGGTGTACCCCGCCTCTGGGATGACAGCTGGGATAGGCTCCAGTGCCCCCCCCGTGACCCTGAAAAGGATATATAATAATAATAATAATAATAATAATAATAATAATAATAATAATAATAATAGTAATAATAATAATAGTAATAATAATAATAATTGGGCTTTCATTGAATGTTTTTGTCTGATATTAAATTTAAAAAAAAAAATTCTAAAACAGAGGTGTCAAACTCATTTTACATTGTGGGCCACATACAGCCCACTTTGATCTTAACTCATTCACTGCCAGCCATTTTCAAATCAGGTAACTCCCCACTGCCAGGGTTTTTGAGCATTTTTACTCATTTTTGAAGAGCCACAGAAAACTGTGTGTTATGATCATATAAACGCTGAACCTACCAAAATGAAGAACAGACTCTCTTCTTTCATCCAAAAAAAGGCTTGTTTCTACCATTTTCCATTCTTTAGTAATCAGCTGTAGAAGAGAGGTGGGTTCCACCAAAAATGCCTGTTTTGACCAAAAAAAGGGAGAAAACGAGCTTTTTGTGAAAAATACATTTCAAGCAGAAAAGTGCCTTTGACACTAATATTTCTTGCTTTGTGACACCTCTAACATATAAAATAGTTTTTCACTTCTATAAAACAGAAGTAACACTGAGAAAGGTTGTGTTTTATCAAAACAATTTATTTACAAATATATGAAAAAATAAAATTCACTGACAAGCTGCCCGAGGTTGTATTCTGGCCCCTCCCATTGAAAAACGTAATTGACGTCTATAGACGTCAATGGCAGTGAATGAGTTAAGTGGGCCAGTCCAATGAAACTCCCCTTTCTGTCAGTGTAAAAAAAGTTACATATTTAACTGTTTTTCTACATGATAAACAACAAAACTGCATTGACAAAGAAACAAATCTGTCAGCATGACTTAAATTGTAAGAAATAAATAAAAAAGTAAGATTACAGAAAAACTTCTGGTAGCCCAGAAACTCTTTTCGGGTGGTTTTTGTTTTATTTGTTTGTTTTTGTCTGTTTTTGTTTTTTTTTTGTTTTTTGACAGTCATAAACAAAACAGACACTGAGCCATGACTCTGTGGTACATGCACATTCCTGCCTCTCTGCCATTCAAAGATCTTTGTATATAGTTTATTTTGTGCAATATTCAATAATGAACTGCAAATTTAGTCTTTTCAAGGAAGTCAAGGAAGGGCTTTTTTATTCAGTGTTTTCATAAAAGCCATATTTCTATGCATTACTATTACTAGGGAGAACACACAAGAGGTTTAAGGCTTGGACAAGTTTGAAACCTTTTGTCATCTGCAATGGAAAATAGCTGAAAATAAAAACCGGTATCACTTTAGCCAGCTCCTAATTTTATAAATTCTACACTCATAACGACTGTGTTGAGTCTGTTCCTTCCCATTCCATGCAAGGCCACCTGGGTTGGCTGGAAGACTGTTTACTTAGCCTGGCAGAGCGAAGGACACTGTCTCAGCTGAACTATGGACACGCACACACATACATATACTGATACTGATAAGCACTCACTGATGCATCACCCTCCCTACCCCGGATCCAACGCCACCTCCAGCATCAGTTAAGGGTGGGTGAAGTGGTCAGAGATGGACGAATTATTTCAGTGTTTGAACAACATAATAATATACTTATTAATACTTTGTGTACAGGAAATACAGGCGACCAATAAAACCAGTTGAACAAAAAATCTGTTTATTCTTCTTTCAACATGTTGAGGTGATGGGTCAAAGGAAATGATTGTGACATATGGTGTCTCTGACTGCTCTTCCATCTTGTATGTCCGTGGGAGGGTCAGGATGTTCATGGTTTGGATCACTGCTGATGTTTGGTTCAGAAGGACAGTGTTCTCCTCTAATTGTGGCAATGTTGTGAAGAATCACACATGCCACAATAATGTCACATGCCCTTTCTGGGGTGACCCTGAGTCTTTGAAGGCACTGGAACCGGGCCTTAAGCATTCCGATAGTCATTTCAACTCTGGCTCTTGTCCTGCAATGAGCCAGATTATATCGCTGCTGTGGGCCCGGTTCAGGGTCAGGGTAAGGGATAAGCAAATAGGGTAAACATGGATACCCCCTATCACCAAGCAAGTAGCCAGTGAACTCTCCTAAGACAGAAGGATACACTTCAGTTCAAATGTCCCTGTAGCAATTGGTCTTTATATATTTTAAAGTATTTTCAACTCACCATGTCCAAATTTTGGGCTCAGTGTACATTCACGAAAAATTTGTGAGTCATGAACAGAGCCTGGCCACTTGGTTTCCACATTTGTGATAATGTTGGCAGCATCACATATGATCTTCACAGTGCAGAGAACACAAATTAGCATCCATTACTAAACTGAAATAATTTGTTAGTTTGAAATGCTACAGGGAACTATGTACCTGTACATTAATGCTGTGGAAAGACTTCCTGTTCACATAGTCTCCTTCATTTACTGAAGGAGCAATGATTGGAATGTGAGTGCCATCTATACAGCCAATCACGCCTGGGAACCCTGAAAATAAATGTAAAATTTAAGTAGTAGTTCAAGTATCACCACATCATGAAGTTTTGTTCATCCTGATACCTGCAATTTTGTGGAATCCCTCTTTGATAAATCTTGTGGGTCTGTGACCGGGGAACACCACAGACGAGTGCAGGAGACGTTTCAGTGCAACTGTAACATTCCTGACTGCCCGACAGACGGTAGCCTTGGAAATGTGCTCAGCGTCACCAATATTATACAGAAAGCTCCCGTTTGCAAAAAAACGAAGTGCAATACAAATAATATGTACAGAACTGAGAGAATGTCCGCGATGTGTCACATGAGCGATATTAGGCCTGAGGATGTTATTCAAATAAATTATAGATTGTGCTGAAAAACGGTAACGTTCACACAGAAAATCATCAGGAAATGATAAAATGTCCAAACGCGCTCTAATCACTCTCTCCCGGCGGAGAGCTCTGCGGAGAATTTGGGCTTCAACATCTACTGGCTCTTCAAGGAAGGGGCACGCCATGTCTGACACTTCCTACAGTCAGGTTTCCGACAAAGAGGCGGAGAAAGTCAGGGTTAGTTGAAGTAGTAACTCAGAATTAATCTAAACTCTCTTTGTGAAACCGAAAACCCAGAGTTTTTGTTAACTCGGGGTATACTTACTCAGAGTTTGCACTAAACCGGCTTTCTGAAACAGGGCCCTGAACATGTATGTGTGATAAATATTTAAAACAACAACAAAACAAAAAAATCAGGAAGGGAGCTTTTTCACAGCATTGTAGTTGCTGCTTTTTAGCTATTGTATTTGAGCTTTTTTTTATGGTTTGTTGAGAATAAGTCAAGGGTTTTTTTTTTCTTTTATGTAAGTAGATTTTGGACTGAGACAGGCGAACATAATAATGCAAGGACCTAGACCCCTACCTTTGCCAGTGTGTAATTAATTTTCTTTAAGAGCTGTACTACCTGGTCTCTGTATGGCATCATGTCTGGTAACAAGTTCACGCTACATTCTGAAAGGCCATGGTATTTATCACTAGAAGTGGGGTAAAGCCTTATCTAAACCGTCACTAAAACCATCACTAAAAACATCGCAAATTTCCATTCATTTTGCATGCACTCTTTCTGGAGTTGCAATCGATACTTGCCCACTTGACTTGTAGGAGAAATGTTATAGTAAATGGAGTTCGGGACATTTTCTAAATCCCAGAAGTGATTCAATTTTAAATTAATCTCTCAGTGGATGCCCTAACGCGTTACCTCCATTCACCTAGAGGTGAGAATCAAAGGAAAAGTATAAAAAAGGAGAAAAGAAAAAAGACATGGCCATTTAGCAGCTGCAGTTGAGGATTGTATTTATTTCAAAGAAGTGGTAGTGTAATCCAGTTAACATTTTGGTGTCTCCACCCTTAGGGAACAGGGGGCCTTCACAGTCATAGTCTTTAAGCAGTCATCATGGCCACTCAAAGCAATGTTCAGTCTCATTACCACTTAACGGCCTTATTAAAGTCCAGCTCCAAACCTCTTACATGACATCAAACGTGTTCCATTAAATTGTGACATCTTGTACAAAGTTGTAAAAGCTATTAAAATGCAATCGTGAGAAAGCTAGACACAAAAGTGGGCAAAATCTATTGGATGTTTTCTTTTTTCAGAATTTCTAAAGCTTCATTTACAAAATTAGAGCAGCTCATGGTGATTGTGAAAAGCTTACTATTGAATACGTCCCTTGAGGGAACGTCTTATACTAAGTGTGCTTCCCACGTGGTCATTAAACATAAATATCAAAGTCTCTTGACCCAATGATTTTTGGTGTGGTAGTGCTAATGCAGCTTAATTAAAATCCTCTTAAGGATTACTATGGGTGACCTCTGGAATATGGCATCTTGATCATCATATTAGTAGTGGAGAATTTCTTAATTTGTTTTCCAAATGCTGTGTTTTTATGCCTTTGTGTCTTTTTTATGTCTTATTAGTGAAAGGCATTACATGAACTTCATTCATGACATTACCGTTTTTCCAGTTTAATTAATTTTTTTTTGTGCTGATAGTTGTTTGTAAAGGGAAGTATCATCTTCACACAAATTATGCCTTTTTTTTCAAAATGCAGTAAAACTAAACAGAACAATATGTTAATATTAAGTTTGATTGAATTATTATACTTGTTTCTTTTAGGAACAAATAATTGTAGCATCTAGTCTTGTATCCTAGATGTTTCATAGTGATACAGTTTGTTTGTCAGTGTTCTTGCAGTCCTATGAGAGTAAATATTTTGTGAAAAAAAACTACTTAAAAAAATTATCTAATTGATTTCATCTAAAACAACTGCCTTAAATGAAAATTGCATTTTGAAAGTGGATGGCATGTAATATTTTTTTGCTGTATAACTTTTTTCACTTAATTTGAATAAATTTACATGTAAAATCAACACTGCTAATCTTGATTTTCTTTCCTTTCAAGCCTTTAACATATTAGTTATCAGAAAAAACTGCAAATCATAAATTAATTATGAAAAATGTTCTTAATTACTATCTACAGTGGTTATCAAAGTGCTGCCAGTGTTATAAGGATGAAGGGTTAGGTTATTTTGGTAGCATGGCAGAGATGTATTTTAATTGTTTTTTTGTTTTTTGTTTTTTGTGTGTGTTTCAGATAATTTCTGTTATATTCACTAGGCTTTTTATGCACACTTTTGCAGTGTGCATGAGTACATGCTGATGTGTGTGTTGTCAGAACAAGAAGAAGAACACTTTTGACTTCCTGCTGTTGTTGATTTTTATTTTATTTTTACAAAAGCTCACACATAATTAAAACATGTTGTTATACTGGCACAACTCCTGCAGTGAAAGCTCTCTCGGCTCTGACCTTCACAGAGTTCCTCTGAGCCACATTCACACCTTTGCTTTGTGTCAGAGTTACAGAATGCAGAGATGAATGGCTTCAGTGTAGAGCATGATTCTTAGTTTACATTTCTTTTCTTAGATTTTTCCTCAAAATATATCAGACATTTTGAATAGGGGCAATACCCCAGAGGCACTCCAACCATCAGTAGTAGTCATGGCATTTAAATGTCATACAGGATTAGATATTACATCACCAACACACCTGGAGTTTGTCCTAACACATCTCTTTATAAGTAGTGAGTTTGTCTGTTCTTTGTCATACAAGAGCAATCTATAGTGATCTCAAGAGAGCAGCGGAGAACAGGCAGAATCTCCAGAGAGCCCCCTAAGGCAAAGCAGTCAATGTAAAACTCACTGTCCAGCCTGCACCTTTCTTTCGCCTGCCTCCCTACCTCTTTCTCCTGGCAAATGATTTGGAGAGGGACGGATCATGTGGAGCCAAACCCCAGTTATCTGGCAGAAGATCACACAGATGGGCCAGACTGAGCCAGCTGAACCCACAGGCAGCTGGGAGTGATGATGCACAGGATGCTTCCTATCAACAGGATGTACTCTAGCGCAGAAGCTTCACACGCTGACACACCAGACAGAGCCACTGAAGGAGGGCCGGCAGAGAGACCAAAGAGGCCAGGAGATTGGAGAGGGAGCAGCTAGATCAAGAAGAGGGATGTCGATCTTCAGAACTGAATGGAGAGCTGAAGTGGAAAATGAGAGAAGAAAGAGAGGTGAAGTAGTTTTGAAGGCATCGCAAAAAAAACCATTATGCAAAAAGAAGCATGAAAAGAGGAGAATTAGCTTTGTGGTGACTTTTAAAGACCTATGAAGCAAAGTGAAGGAGACTTGGAGGATTAAATGTGCAAGAAGACAAAAAGAAACAGTATTTGGATAATAAAGGGCACATTTTTATATCTTTATTGAGAATATTAAGATGGTCGGTGGAGATGGAATGGCTGAGTTTGAGAGGTGATTGTTGTTGACATTTCGTTTAATTCACAACTAGGTCACATTAGTTTAAGTGCCACACTCATATATTACATAATATATGAGTGAAACATAATGCAGCTCTAATGAAGCAAGCACATGCACACAAAAATGGATTTCATTTATAAATAGCTGAAATCCTCTTTCTGTATGGATTCAATTTTAACTTCTACCGTCTTCACCTTTAGCCAAAAAAAAAAAGAAAGAGGAATGTATATTATGAAAATGCAAAGATCATGCACCAAGAATCTCCAAATAGCATACATTTAGAGAACAGATTGGTTACTGGGTATATTTCTTTCACATACAATCAACTGGTTTTAATCATTGCATGTGCTTTTTGAATTTTCCCCTGTTGATTCCTTGATTAGTTTGCTTCTACTACCCAGAGTAATGTCACCGAGCACTATCTTTCACAGTATACAATGTGGAAATTGTAGTTAACAGCACTGCCCTTTATACACCGAAATGTCTTTTGATTACATTTCAACAATTTCCCTTGTGAGATCAATAAAGTATTTATCTATTTCCCATTGCAATCACTGATGTTGAAAGAATCTATTCATTTGAATCCTATATGATGGATTCAAGTGGAAATCATCATTTAATGTGGTAAAAAAAAAAAAACAGGAGTTATATAAAGACACTTTTTCCTTTATATCCATCACACTCAGTTGCATTAAATACAACCACTTTTGACAACTCAGTGAGGATATTCTATTTATTTTTGTATTCATTGTATTTAGTATGTACTTGTTGTGATAAGAAATGATATGAAGGAAGGCACATGCATGGGGGCTGGTTAACCTATAGTTTCAACAGTTTAGGCAGTAAATATTCTACAGGACAGATAAGAACTACCGGTACAGTTTGTTATCTTAAACAGCCATGAATTGTGTGCGCGTGTGTGTGTGCGCGCGTGTGTGTGTGTGTGTGTGTGTGTGTGTGTGTGTGTGTGTGTGTGTGTGTGTGTGTGTGTGTGTGTGTGTGTGTGTGTGTGTATTTCACAGACTCACTTGAGAGAGCGAGTGAATTCCAGAGAGAAATCCTCAAATTGTCAAATAGCAGCAGACAAAACAACACTATCTCCAGCTTCTTTTCCCAAGCATAAATTAGAGAAGGAGTAATTTGACAAAATATCAGTGTGTAAGTATAAGTACCTGAGCAACAGCTTACAAACAATAACATATTTGGTCAATCTGACTTGTTGTGGTTGTGGGTGGCAAACAATATATGAGTACACTGGCCACTTCATTAAGTGCCCCTAATTAAATAGGTACATCTTGCTATTACTTTGTTGAACCGTCTTTTTCCTTTAGGACTGCCTTAATTCTTCATGGCATAGATTCAACATGGGGGTGGAAAAACTGATCAGAGAATTTGCTTTAAAGTTTGGCTTGTTTTGCATTCAGAGATGCTCTTCAGCACGCTTGGTTGTAATGACTGATTATTTGAGTTTCTCTCACCCTCGAATGAGTTCAAAGGATTCTGACCATCCCACAGTAGCACCATCAGTACTTGAGCTTGTCATAAGTTAGTTGTAAATCTGTATAGATTGAAATGATAGTAAAGAACATGAGGGAAGGCGTTTTACACAGAGGCATGCTTCATTTTATCCTTATCAGTTCTTAGCTGAGGCCTGTGGGATTTGGTACATTTTTCTTAATTAATCAACAGTCCTCCTTTAGTTTGTAACCATTCCAACTCTGCTTCCTGAAACCCAAATGGACTGATAAAAGTACAAAAGATGAATAAACCCACGGAGAGATAAAAGGATACCTTGCAGAGCTTTGTAATTGGACTCAAGTGCTAAGCTACCACAATACTACACTTTATATCTCTCTGGGTGGCATGGGAAACTGATGATGCTCGAACACTGTATCTGAGACACATAAAAATAATACTGCCACTGTATTTTTACAAGGGTTCAGTGGTTGTTTTGTTTAGGGTTTTTTTTTTTTTCAAATGTTAGATAAAACATTCTACATATCAGCAGAAAGCTTTGGCTCAAACCTGGCATAATTATGCATTACTGCCATCCACCTTGTTCCCTCTGAGAAGGTATTTTTATATTGCTTTGATCCTGGATGTACTTTAGACTTGTCAGTGATTTGTAGCTTTCTAACACATATTCCACTTTCCTCAGTCACACACAGATGTGTGAAAAGTGCTGTAGAGTGCAGCTTCTGTTTTAGGTTTTTATTCATAACCAACTAACAAGAATCCACCAAGTCACCCAGGGTAACGCTGTGAAAGTTATACTTAAGAGGGTTTTTTTTTCAGCAACAAAAAGTCAGTCTATTTGTCTGTTATCATGTAATACAATATTTAATACCCAATATTTGTTTGTAAGCTTTGCCCACATGCTGTGCTAATTACCCTCACCAGAGAAGTGATGTTTCCATTGTTGTTGTTTCACTCTTTCACTGTCTCTTAGCAGGACGTTAGAAATGTTGGTGTAGAGGTGGAGCATGGGTGAAGGAGGAACTCATTAAATTTTAGTGCCTGTGCCTGGGGCTCTCTTGGTGGTGCATTTATGCAAACAACTATTTGAAAAATATGCCAAATATTCACAAACAAGGGTCTGTTATTTGGACCAAAAGTCAAGTTCTATCTTTTAAACTGGAGTTTCTGAATAAGTTTAAAGTGTTTATTTTATTTTATATCAGCCACAAGTTTTCTTACCAAAAGTCATCATATCATACACACAAAAAGTAATTTTTGCCCCAAAGGACTTTGCAATTTAGTTACATAAGAACAGCGTGAAAAAATAAATTTGAAGGAATCTGATCAAATGAAGTTTACTTGATTGGTAGAAATGTAATTTATATGAAGCATATTTTTCTTATTGATTAATTATTTAAATAAATACACCACTTAATTTATATTTTTCAGTTGAATCATACCTTGGGGGTTTTGGAAAGATTTTTTTCCACTGCAGCATTTTAAAATATGCATTGAAGCTCCCAAACAGAAAGCAAATGTGATAAACCTGCTATTTTTAGCATTCAAAGACACAACTGACCTCTAGAGCCTGCTTCCATGAAATACTCATCTGACATTATTTTATAGCTGTGGAAACATATTGTTAATTGTCCTGTTAACAAACATATAAATAAGCGGACTACCCTTCCATTAACTCTGTCTCGGACTTAATGGTTTCTTTCCCATTTGTTCTTCCTCTAGCCTGCCTTTCTCATGTCATTTAGTAGCATTAAGCAATAATCACCAGGCCAATTTTTATGACTGGAGAGGTTCTGAATAAAGAATACGGAAACTTGCAGTGACAACAAATTTCAAATTCATTATCCTATTTAATTGAATGTAAATCAAACATTGTAGGCAGTCAGTATTCAGAAATTACTTAAAAATAATAATCTCGGACTGCTAGGGATGACAAAGCAGTGGCTAACGTCAAAAGTGGATCGGGGATTACCGGATGGATCTTGCTATAATAATCATAGTTAAAACCAATGTTCTCATTTTACTCTCTCATAAAGCAGCAAACAAACAGCATCCAATTTAGTGCTGTGCAGGTAGAATCAATCAATCTGATTTGAACTTGAATGCAGTTTATAAAGCTGAAAGTAGCTACAGTATCTGCTGCTGCTGACTGAACCATACAAGCACATTTATGAGATACTAAACCAAAACAATGAGGTAAAATAAATGCATAAAGCAGCAGATTTGGGTGAAAATTCTCTGTACTGTGTGTTCATAGCTGTGAAGAAAAAGCCTTCTACATTAGCATTTGATTTATAATACATCAGTTGCTGATTAGTGGAGTGTAATGATGAAGAACCATCGCTGACAGAATTTAGAAACATATGCTAACATCCTTAACCCTGTTGAAGAGCCATAATTACAAGTTATTCCCAGCACATAAGCTAAGACTGCCTTATAATGCAGTTTTTTACATTTCTTTAAATTTCAGCTGCCTTTTATGTGATGCAGATATTATTGTTGACTCATTTTGTCCCCTGGTGGATTTGGCTGGAGGGAAAGGGTATTTTGTCAAATTACAGGGTCTCACCAGCAGAAATGAAACTGCTATTCTGTTTGCCAAGAGTGGGAGCAGAGCTGGCATATTAAAAGACTACTAAAGGTTAGGACTCCACGGGGGAATTCTATGGAAATAAAATCACAAAAGAGGTGCAATAACAGCCTGATTACAAGACAGCAATAATGAGGAAGAGACACATAGATGGACAGAAAGAAAGGGAGAGGCAGACTAGTTGGTACATTTGACATTTGTGATGTTGCTGGCATAAAAAAAGATGTCTAATTTTCTAGAGCTCACTTTGATTGAAAGCCTGCTCTGTCCTCCTTTGCGGTGTTTATACAGCCTGCTTGGAGGACAAGGAGGACCGATAATTGCTTACAAGACTTCATGCGGCTTCATTTCATGGCCACAGTCAGATTAGCAGATGTGCGATAGTGTCATCCTGCCTTGGAGAAAGATATTACACAAACGCATCATATAGCAGAATGCACACAAAATGGATGTGTAACTCAAATCAACAGCCAGAACACATCCATCCATTACGGCCCTAAATAGTCAAGTCAGGTCTGAGTCAACACAGCTCTGAACTGAAAATTGAAAACTGAAAATATATTTCACCATAAATACCCAAACACTGTAAACCCTCGCCAGATAAATATTACAGCTGTTAACAATATGTCAGTAAAGCTGATATCTGCATTGCATCATTTCCAACTGTTGACAGTCTAATCATATGACAGTAATTCATATTGCAAAGGAAAAATAAAACTGACATAGCTTGAAAGTTTGATGGGCAATGTCCTTAGAACAGAGGTAACAAGCCTGATAACAAGGGCATCTCTTAAAGCCACAGATCTCTGTTTAAAAACTCTGTTAGACAGAGATCAATATGTGACAGCACTTAACAATTCCTCACACTGGCCTGACATTTATTTTGGGGATGGCCAGTGCAACTCAATGAATACAGAATAGTCAAGTAAGGTGATGGTCTCTCAACTTTTCACATCTTCAACTTTCATTTAAAACAAGACATTTGCACAGTTTTGCTTGTGCTCCGAGTCCAACACTCAGAAATGCTTTCCATCTATGTGAGAGCATATGTCTGTTTGATGTGGTTAAGGCAAGAACCACAGCACATGCTGGTGTAGTATTCATTACGACCAAAACCGTCAATTTGGCATCTTTCCTTTTTTTTCCCTTCTTTTTTTTCTTTTTACTTCCAACTGTAGCACTCTTGTCTAACATTTTGGGGGGGGGGGGGGGGGGGGGTGAAAGAGAACCTGCTGCGAGAGGCTGCAGAGTTATACTGTTTTAAATGTAGAGATTCAGCTTGAATTTACACACTGTGTAGGTACAACAGTATATTGTCATAAACACAGAGGATTTTATACAAGAACATTAACTCTATACTTATGTATTCCCACATACATAAATAGGCTTGTGTCAAAGGCAATATGAAGTAGAATGCCATGGTATGAAAGCATAACCTTTTGTTTCTTTATATGTTTGTTTACATTGTTTGCCTAGTCTCACAAGACCAAGTGCTTACATCATTTAAACACAATGTAGCAAGGAGAGCACATCCTCGCTCAACACTTCATATTTGTGGTGTATATATTATATTACTGTATTTTTCTTATTATTATCATTATTATCATCATTATTATTATTCTAAACATTTATATGGTGATTTGGACAAAAACAACTAAATAAAACAAGGCTCAGTGGCAGGCTGTAAAACTGAGATACCTTAATTCAGCAAAGAAAATATGCATATTTCTGCTCCACAATGATGTCTGTGCATTTCATTTCATACAAGTGTTAATGCTAAATTAATTCAATCGGATATATAATTTATAAAGACTTAAAAGAACATTGCTCATAGATGGCATTAATCATACATACTATAATATTTAAATTGAATTAGAAGCTAAGCAATGGTAAATTTTATGGCTATCCTGGGGGGAGCTGATTTAGTAAATATGGCCACATGCTTATTGTATTCTTTCAACAAACACATTATTAAAAGAAGTCTTCAATGCATCATGCAGACACACTTTTTCTTTAAAGTGGTTTTATGAGGCGCCGTATCTCCCTAGTACATTAAAACAAGTGTTGAAACACATACTCATTAATAGGATCCCATGCAGTCTTGAGTAATGAATTAATTATTTCCAAGAGTCTGAATGAGCTTACAAAAGGAACTAGCATTTGTCTTTATTACAAACACCCTCTAAATTATACCTAAGAGACACATTAGCTGGTTGCACAGCTTTATTAAATAGCAAGAAGGAGTCACTGAGCAGTGACCAAAAACAATACATTTTACAGTACTTGGTTAAAACTGTATCAGTGAATAAACCCAGGGCTCTGACACATTTCCACCTCATATACATAAATACAAATTAAACGAGTCACCTGAAAGCTAAATCTTAGGTTAGTTCAGGTTTATGATGAAAGCACAGTTTTCATTGTGTTTCTCTCCATTTGTATGGTACGCTCCTCGCTGACCAAATCAATTTCCTCATGGATAAATAAAGTTTGATGTGAATTTTAACTTAATTATAGACTACTGGAAACATAAAAGAAAAACATACAAAATATGTCAGGAAAAGGCATCTTGACAACCAAAACCTGAATAGCATAGTGAGTGGATCCTCTTTTGGGGATTTAAGCCTGTACAGGTCATGTGACCCTGACAATCAATAAGTATCGATTTGGCATGAACGGGGGAAAAAACTGTACGTCTGCCAAAATGGCTGAGATCCTGTTGAGAGGAAGATCAGTCTTCCTTACAGAGGCCATCAAGTCAATCCGAACTTTTTCATCAGGATTTTTTTTCAGCTTAGCTGAAGTTCTTCAAGCTCTCAGTGGATGCCGTCTTCTTTGAGAAAATGCAGGTGAGTTCAATTCTAATGTTTAGGTCTGTAGAGCTGCCAGGACCTGCTGCTTCATTATGAGATATTCATGGCTTTTGCTGTCCAGTACACAGCAGCTTTTTACCAACCTGAATAGTGCTTCCCAAACAAATATTTTTTCTTTGTTTTGTTTTTTCACATTTTTCGTGGCTGTGACCTTACTGAAGTATGTTGCAGGTTAAATTATACATGAGTCGTGCATCACTAAGAGTTCATAAACTTCTATAAGCCACAATACCACTTGAATTAAATGGATAACACAAATGTTAAATGAAGCAAATTAAGATATTTAAGAATGACTCAACAGAATGAAGAGGCTTAGTTATTTCTGGTTACCAGGGGAGGAAACTTCATCGCACATATGTGATTTTTGAAACATTTTCAAATCTTTTATTGTCACACTTTTCTTAACCTGCATGAATTCAAGACTCAGCTTCCTGCTCTTGGCTGATGAGAGTGACACCCGGTCCTAGCAACTAGGATACCTCTCGGAGGCCTTCTGGGCGAGTTGTTTTGGGGAATGTCCTACCAGGAGCACATGCTGGAGAGATTACATCTCTCGAGGTAGCCAGGGAGACGGGGAGGTCTGGGCTTCTCTGCTTAGACTGATGTCTCCATGACCCAAACCTGGATAAGCAGTAGAAGATGGATGGATGGATTGGAATTTTAAAAAAAAATCAACATCTGTAATTTTGTGTATTGTTTTGTCTGTATTTAGGCAAATGAATCAGCTCCACATACCAGTATAAGGAGGTGGAGTTAACTAACTTACAAACTGATTGAGATTTTAAGGGATGCAAAGGCTTCAAATGTGCGTTCTCACGAATACACCAGTACTGCAGTAGTGCATATAAATTTCTAAACAAACAATTCAAGCCAACACTTTAAAAAAACAGAGATAAGGAAATTACATTTTAGTGAAATTGCATCATAGAGAAATTAACATTATACAATATTCTCTTTCAGTCAAAATACTAATAAAAATTAATTACATGTTTTTTCATGTGGGAATTTTGTCAAATCTGTGATATGACAAAGTAAATGGCAGTTTCAATCTTCAAGTGTCAGAAAGTGGGAGAAATTAAATCTCAGTATCACAGTTTCCCAGTGTGAGTTTTCCTGGTGGTTTCTTTATTTGTAGCATCTCATTGTATTCTGTCTGCATCTGTGTTGATCTGTTGTGGCAGGAAGGTTGCAGGGATGCATTTAGATAGCCTCTCCAGCATGAACCACATACTTAAGTTCAAATGCAGTTTTGAACCAACAGTGGCACTTTAAAGTGGCTATGTCATGTCTGAGAGTGGTGACAGCAATCCTCCCTGCTAACATTTTTCACAGCTCATGGCAAGTTTGCAAGCTTGTTGCTTGATAACATAGGGATGGCTAATAAAACACTTTTGGGGTCACTTTGCTAAAGAAACACTTTTTTGACACTAAATTTCACACTAATATTTTAAGACTGATAAACCTCTACTGACATAGGCTGTCTTCATTAATCAGTGGCCAGCTTAGAGCGGCCCAAACATGCTATCAATCAAATTCAGTTGAGTTTAACTACGACTACACAGTAATGGTTTAATTGCTGCAGAGCAATACCAGCAAAACACTCTATACGATATTGGAAGACTTGCTAAGATGGTATAATGGCAGGCATGGTGATTTTACTAGAGTTTGTGCTTCTTCTGATTTGTAGCTGTGAGTTTTGCATGGTTCAGTGGCCATCGAGCACACAGGCCAGTTATGCAGGCAGATTAAAATGCCAACATCTAGGAGCTCAGGCATTCTACTGCAGGGAGCGAATATTCCACAAAACTGCTGTTTCTGAGAATTCAGGAATGAGACATTGCAAAATAACGGAAAGAACTTGATAACCTTTGGCTAATCTGTTACTCTTGTGTTGCTCTTTTTTCATCTTTTTCCATTTTAAGAACATGTTGCTGTTTTGTCCAGTTAAACAAATCTTTAAAACAAAGGTAGCATATGCAAGTCAAGGCATATATGCCTTGACTTGCATATGCTAACTTTGTTTTATGTATACATGGTGTGGTGGTCAGAAGGCAACAGAATACCCCTATCAGAATATTATTTTATTTTTTATTTTTTAAGTTTAACAAATATTTGTACAAATATACTTCTTCAACAATTAATACTTTAAAACTTTGCTCAGTGTGTGTTTTCAGTATCCTCTTGGGATAACTGGGTCCTTGTTAATTTTAGCTTAAAGTCATTTCTAAACAAACCCAGAGTAAAAATCAGTCCACTTCTGAAAGCGGGGTGTCAGGCATCACTATCTGTTCAGCATTATCTGTGGGTGGCAGCAGGTGAAGAGCTCAAACTTATGAATATGTAAATGGAAGATATAAAAGAACTTTAGCTGAGGGGCAAAGGGCACACAGTAACAAAAGCATTCAAAATATAATAGCATACAGAATGGTACATGTTAATTTATATTTAACTGCCGCGGGTACATGACAGTCCATATCCGAGTCTGAAACCCAGCAAAGGAGAGAGAAAAGAAATAACACACTTGATTTTAAATAGTATTTCCAGCCTGCAACAGAGAAAGAGATTTAAAAGTGGAAACTAAACTTGGAATGATCTGTAAGGTGTAATGATGACAGGTAATACAATGTAGTCTGAGTCACAAACCACAGTAGTGGTTGTGACAGTAAAATAATGAATGTGGATTACTTTTGTTTATTTGCCCATGTGTGTGTGTGTGCGTGTGCGTGTGCGTGTGTGTGTTCAATCAGGAAACAATTATCTATGCAACTGCTTACCACAGGTAAAGCGATAATGAAAACATATGTTCCTTCATCAGGAAGATGCAGTAAAGAGCTGTTTTTGTAATTACTTCTTAATTTTTTGCACATTTCTTTTGTTTTTCATTTTTCTCTAAAAAAATGTCACATCAATAACTGGGTCTACTGTCAGAAAGGGCAGTGAATATAAGACCAGAAATGTTTAATGTATTACTTAATCACTAGTCATCCAAGTTACCAATGACTGAACAGCTATGACTGTGTACACAAGTACTTGTGTTGTTTTTAACCTCTAGTACTTAACAGGTTATTGCTGTACGCTATGAAATGAAAACACCAGGGGAAAAAGCATTGGGTTACATACGAACGATTGAGCACTCACAAAGTGAGGAAAACTGGTTTCTTTCTACCTTGGACAGAAAGATGGACACATTTTCTAAATAAGTGGTCAGTAGATCGACTATATGTCAGTTCATGCATCTTAAGTTTTCAAAAATATTTAGCTTGAAAAATGATTCCATCAGATTATTTAAGTGACTGAAAGGCCCCAGTAATGAGTAAGAAGACCTAATCCAGTCTCATTACAAACTGTGTCATAATCCAATACAATTGACAGTTACATGTCAAGTCTTTTTGTTTCTTGTTTATTTTATAAATATTATAGTATGAATTTCATTGTGTTTAAAGTTTAAGGTTCAGTTAATCCCATTTTCCAACATTCACACTGAATATTAAATCTAAAAGTAAAAATTTCTATCACTAAACAAAATTTCTGTTCCTTACCTTAAATACAATTAAAAGCATTTAGTATCACTGGATTTTATGCAATTTTGACATGGCTTGACACTGTGCTCTCCTCCGGTCCCATGTGAAAGAGACAACAAGGACTTCATTTTATCACCTAAGGAACATAACTAAAATCAGCCACGTTTTATCACTTGACACTGCAAAGGTTCTTATCCATGTATTTGTGTCTTCGTGTATTGATTATTGTAACGCTCTTTTTTTTTTTTTTTTTTGGGTTACCAAAAAGAAGTTTTAGAGATTTACAGATGGTACAAAATGCAGCTGCTTGCATTTTAACCAAAACTGGGAAATTTGAGCACATTACCCCAGTACTGAAATCTCTTCAGGGGTTGGGGAGGTTGGAGCAGATTTTAAGGTCCTGTTGCTACAAGGGTTTAAATGGTTTGGCGCCTGCATATCTCTCTGACCTTTTGCACCTCTATGTTCCATCCCCTGCTCTCCGATCTCAGGATACTGGCCTTCTAAAAGTTCCTAAAGCCAGAAAAAAAGACTATTGGGGAGCGTGCTTTTTCTTTTCATGCATTTTTGTGAAACAACCTCCCTCAAGATATTAGGCAGGCATGCTGTGTGGAGGTTTTTAAAGCTAAGTTGAAGACCCACTTGTTCAGCCTATCCTATGTGTCCTAATTCTATGCCCATTAGTTTCTAAATTGTACTATTTCTTCTGTACTGTTTTTTTATTTATCTTTTTGTCTTCAAATAACTGTTCAGCACTTTGTTTGAAAGCACTTTATAAATGAAGTTATTATTATTATAATTAAATGTAGCAGTGGCACAGGACAGAGTACCATAAAAAGCACCGACTGTCCACAACACGCGCGCACACACACACACACAATACAAGCAGAAACATCTTGCTTGACTTGAACTTGAACTCAAGTATAGTAAAACACTGTATTTTTGATTGTTTTGTTTGCAATTCCATGTAGACTTTTAAAATCATTCTCCTCCCATTGCTGTACAGAGAAGTCACTAAAGTTCAGTTTCAGAGCCTCAACATCTTCCTTCTTTGTTTTACAAAGCTTCTCTGTAGAAGAAAAATGAGTAATAGAAGCCAATCCACTACATACACTTTCTTGATTATAACAAGAGTGGGGGTAGCCCTCGCCCTCTCTTAGCCCATACAGCAGACATGTCTTTAGAGGAAACAACAGATCTGTACATTGATGTTAGCTGGTTGCTGAGGCGGGTATTGGGGGATAGAGATGAGATGAGAGGGCTGCAAGGAGCAGTGAGGGAGGAGGGTTGCATCTGCGTACAAACAAATACCTCTTTAGAATTCTACACAGCACTCCGCTGCAGCGTGTTTGGTTTCCAGGCAGCACTGCATTATTAATGCTCCCATCTCCCCATCCTCACACCCCCAGAGCACAGAGAGTAGGGTGGGGACAGAGAACAGGGGAGAGAACAAGTTAGGGTGGGGTTAAAAAAAAGACAGCGAAGTTATATGTAAAGGTGGCTAATGAGCCAATCTTATTTCCACTGCTGTTTGATATGAAAATGCAAAGAACTGGAGCCAGTTTAAGATTTCTTTGCCCATTGTGCAAAATGACTTCAGAAAAAAGCTGGGGTTATTTTTTATTTGTCTTTTTCTCAAGATATACCACCAGCTACAGATACCAACAACAATGTGTTTTCACCACATTTATACTCTGTTTTGTGGTAAATTTGGGAATGGAGCCAGGAGGCAATCAGCCAGACTTGCAGAACTGGTGAATACCAGCATGACACATTTCTGGTGAGACCCACAAAGCCCAAGTTCCAATTAAGAATTTAATAACGTTATTAAATGGCACATTGTGAGGGATGGCCTTGGTCTCAGTCTGTGTCAGGCATTATCTTATTATTTTAAGATAAAACATGTGCATGTGATTGATTGCATTGTATATTTGCGTGTGTGGTTTCCATATCACCGTTTTGTTTTGTTTTTTCTTTCAGAAAGGGCACACATAACATGCCATGAATCTAGACTGTGACTGCTGGTTTGCTGGCAAGAGAATTGGATCATACAGTTACAAAACTTTTTCTTTTTCTTTTTTTTTGATTACCAAATTTTTTATTACTTGTTTCTCTCAAAATCTTCCATTTTCAACTCAAATAAGGACATTCAAGGACATTCTCAAGCTCTACTTTGGATGTTGGTTACCTTTTTGTCACGATCTGAGGAGACAGACCGTGCGGTGGTGTGTGTGGTGGACCCAGGTGCGAACACAAGAGAGTAGACCAGAGTAAACTTAAACTGAAAGCGAGCCTTATGGCTGATGACAGCTTTCAAACAAAGCAGAAATACCGTGACTAAACTGAACTTAAACTAAACTGGGAAGCAGATACTGATAAGCTATGAAGACTCAGAAAACCATGACGATGACAGTAAAAGCTCGCCGTGAGGACATGGAGGGTGGGAACACAGACGACGTGACACAGACTGAATGAAACACACAGACTAAATACACATGAGGGATGATCAAGGGAAGTGGAAACACATAAAGGGGGAACAGCTGATACACATGAACCTAATGACAGGACAGGGAAAGTGAAACTACAAACACTGACATTAGACACAGACTTCCAAAGTAAAACAGGAAACATGGAGATTAGATGTGACCTGAACTGAACATAACCACACAGATATGACACATGACAGGCAGACGCACGAACCAGGGAGACTGCGTACAGGAGATGACATAAACACTAAGAAACAAAGGACTAAACAGCAACCTCAAAATAAACTAGATGAACTAAACTAGGGCACAAATGAATACAAAAGATACATAAAACGCAAACACTGGGTCGCTCGACCCAGGACCATGACACCTTTTGTTCTGTTTTCTGTCAAACTGACTCAATGCTTCAATAATCTTGAGGTTCAGGATCTGGGTAGGCCAATCTATGATAGTGTTCTACTGTGTGTCTTTCTGTCCAGATATTCCTTTATTTCTTTGGCAGTGTGTTTGGGATCATTGTCATGCTAAAAAATGAAGCCATTGCCAATCATATGCTTTCCAGATGGTATTGCGTGGCGGATATAATTTTGATGGCGCTTTTCTGTGTTTGCAATTCCATTAGTTTTGGCAAGATCCCCATCACCAATGGGTGAAACAGAGCCCCAAACCATAACAGACCCTCTACCATATTTTTCCAGATGGCTGTAAATACTCACTGCTGTACCTCACTCCTGACATCCTCTTACATATGGACAATGATTTGCAAAGAATGTAAAAGTTGGATTCAAAATTGCCTTCACAATTCCTATTCAATAAAGTTCATGTGTAATTTTGCATTCCCTAGCCTTTCTCTTCCTTAAGATTTTCTTCTTGACAGCCAAACTCCCACTGAGACCATTTCTGATGAGGCATCAGTGAACAGTAGATTTATCAGCTGAAGGGCCAGATGTATCTCTCAGGTCCTGTTTCAGGTCATTGTTGGATGTTTTTCATGCTTCTTAAGGACATGACTTCCAGATAATGTTCATCTGCTGTAGATATTTCCTTAGGCCTACCACTTTCTTTTTTGTCCTCCACCTCTACAGTTTTCAAATTTTCTTTAAGTGCACATTGATACGCCATGCCACGATACACCAAGTTTTCAGCTAATAACCTCATTGGTGAAAAATAAGTATATTATGCCTGTCAAACTCTGTGATTGCTGGCATTTTTGTAGATTCGGTTAAAGACATATATATTTGGGCATACTTCATACTTCAGATGTTCTGCTGTTATTGTTTACTGCCAGTTTCTCAAAAGCATAGCACACTTTATCCAGCCTCATAAAAACACCCTCACTGCCAACATTATTTGAGCATTGTTTTGAGTCCAGGGCAAGTTTGTAAATATGTTTTTCTGAAGTGGGACAAACTCACATACTACCCCGAATCAAGTTAATGTGAACATAATGTCTGAATGAGAGTATGTAGACACATGTAGCGTAATTTTGTTCACCAAAATTACTTTGAGACCTCCAAATAACTGGAGTCAAGTTTTCAGTTAGGTTGAGCAAAACTGTGATCATTTTTTAAACCTTTTTTTTTGTGTGTGTCCCGTTTGGATCTTTAGCCATCAGAATTGTTGTCTTAAGGCCAAGAAAGATGCCAAGCGGATTTATTTTACCAAGTGGATCATCATGGCCTTGCCATATTGGTCCATTTGATTGGCCTTTATTATAATTGTGAATTTATTTTATTTTCAGTTGCTACAAACGGGACAGACATGACTGGGGGATAGGACAGGGAGAAAGAATGAAAGAAAGAGAGGGAGAGAAAGAAAACCAAAGGGGAGAAGAGACGGTGAGAAGGGGGGGAAGAAAGAAAAAAAAACAAACAAACAAACAAAAAAAAAACACCTGGGTCACCTGTATGGAGAAAAAAAACAGAAGAGAAAGCAAACAACAAAGAGCAACATAATAAAAAAAACAGCACCATCACAATAAACTAGCTAGCAGTAGATATCAGTAGATACTAAATAATAAACGATATTGTGCAGCACGCAAGATAGACAGCGCACAATGTGCTTTGAGGCAGCAGCCAAGAAAGCTGTAGTCCGCGTCTGTGAATACCCGTGTGTACACCTGTGTGCATACCTGTGTGGATCAGCATGCTTGCATTCCAAAGGTTTCTCCATGTAACGATCTGCTAGGGAGTGTGGGGAGCCACAGCCCCGTCCTCCAGGGTATGAAGCAGGTATGGAGGAGATCAAAACTCCAGACATCCAGAGGCCCCCAGAACACAAGAGACCAAGGAAGACCAACAGAGGGGCAGCCGCGCCACTGTCCCAGTAAGAGCTGAGGAGAGTCCCAGATGAGTCCCACCCTCATGCTCTCATATGCACTTACTCCACACTCAACCAACGTGGAGAGAAACATAAAGAGACACTGTACACACAATCACACTCCCCAAGCGTACTCTACGAACCGGGTCTAGGTACCCATGCCCCTGGAGGGGGGAACTGCACCCAGACCCAGGTGGTGTTACCCTTTTCCCTGCAGTGGGGAGAGGCAGACCGCCCCGACTCCGCAGCAGCAGGGAGGCCCCACACCCCAGACCGCAGTCGGACGGCCAACTCCTCCTAGCCCCCCCGCTCCAGCAGGCCGCAGAGAACGGGGGTGAGAGAAGACTCCAAACCTCCCTCCACCCGCTCATTGTAGTGTTGATGCATGTGTGTTCTAAGGTGCAATTAAAACCCAGGAGGGCATGGAGCTACCTGCCAGAGAGCAGCAGGTAAGCGCACGGTCCCTCCTGCTAGCCCTCAATGTCTACGTGTATTTAAAATTGAGAGGTGGGCAACGACGCCAGGGGTGAGGTGTACACCCTGATGGTACCTTGGATTCCGTGTATCGTGCCCCCCCCCAAGATCCTATATGTATGTGTAATGAGAGTGTGAGTAATGTGAATGTCTAAGTTATGGGATAAAATTGGGGCAGAGGCAGCCAGAAGGGGACAGAGAGGGGGGGTAGCCTTCTATGCACCCTGGTGACATACCCCTACTCCAAGGCCCTGCGGGAAGAGGGAGGCAGCTGGAGATGGGGAGGGAAGGAAGGGAGGGGCAGGTGACCCCTCCCTGGGGCCAGCTCCCCCGCTGACCCCAGTAGGCACTCCCATACTCCGCGACCCGCCAGGGAAAGGGGGCCCAGGCCCATCCAGACCGGGGCCCAGTGCAGCAGCGCACCCTGGCCCCACAGAGCCCGGGACAGTCCACCCAACCCCACCACAGAGAAAACTGCACCCACCCCACCATCCACTCATCTTCCAGACTACATGAGACAATAGACGCCCAGGCTGAGATCTTCCTCCACCTCTCCTGTATCTCCCCCTCCTGCAGAGGGAGCTCCTGAGGAGAGGAAAGCTCCTGCAAGGCGTGACAATCTCCCCCACCAGTTGAAGAGCCCCCCAGGTGGCTCGACGCACCGGCGGCACCCTGCGCCAGGGATGGGCCCCCATGCACCCACCCGCCCACAACCCCGGCAACACACCAACCAGGACCCAAGGCCCCGAGGCCCGGCCAGGGCCCCAGCCCAGAGACGGAGCGCCCCCAGAACCTCACGCCCATCCCGGACCCACCCATTTTTTAAACCTAACGAAGTAGTTAAAGAAGTTTAAAATTGTCCCAGACAAACTTAAAACTCCTTTCTTTTAGTTCAATTGTGATATCGCTTCATATTGTTGCTGTATAGTTTTGTTGAGTATATCAATTAATCTAGAAATTTCATGTACGTTTATGCAAAATTTTATGACAGACATTACAATACTTTTAATCTGTCAAAAATAGAATCCTAGGATCGTTTTCCATTACCTTATGTCCAACTTCATAACAGCAAGAACAAAATAAAATTAAACTTTTTAATATTCTTTTCCAGGTGGCCAGAGTTGCCCTTTTTTCTTTCTTCTTTTTTTCTTTCTTCCATCTAATTAACAAATCAAGATGTGTTTGGAATATGTGTTTGGCAGTTAGCGAGCAGGAGGAAGCGACATAGACAGAGAGAATGAGAAAACCAAGCCAGACAGACAGAGAGATAACGATCCCAATTTCCCCAGTCGCCGACATCATAGGTAACACATTGTGTCTCCTTCACAGATCGGCACCTAGCACGCCTTGATGCTGTGGCTGCCACTGGTAAAATGTTACGAGCTAGCCTTTGGCAGCCCAAATGTGGGTGTGTTTTAGAAGCTAACACATTTCCCTCAGCTCTTTTAATTCTATTTTTCCAGGGACTTCATTTTCTATAAGCAATAGAGTTGCAGTAATGAATTCATGCAGAGTCCAAACTATGCCCCCCTTGTGACCTCCTGTCTGTAAATGAAATAGTCAGCAGAGCATCAGGCAGGAGGTCATTCTGGTATACACTGCTCTGGAGGGAGAAATCAGGGAGATTCTCCTCTCCATCATCACTAAATGGAACTCTGCAACCTTTGTTTTGTTTTTTTCTTTCCTCTAACAAGTTTTAGAATCCAGCTCAATTTGTTCTTATTTTTCTAGGCAATGTAATTGTGAAGCAATCCACCAAGGATGTCAATATCCATTATCTTTTGTCTTTTATGCTGTATGAGGAAACCAAAGAAAACAAAGCACAGTACCATTGAGTTCAGAGACTGACTGTTGTCTAGTGTCTCCGATGTGCTACTTGACCAATCAAGCTGTTAAGCCAGCTCTGTTCTCTCCAGTGGAATTGAAAGCTGTGAGAGTGGTTGTTTGACATCACCTTGTCAAAGCAATCAGCTTGGATTTGCTTAAGGGGAATTTAAAGGGTTGTTTATCCCCTAGTAGCACTGACTTTCATGTCTCCTATAGCCCTAATAGATACCTTTGAAAGAGACCATTAAAAAAGTCTCTGTTCTCAGCAAATGTCTTGTGTCCAGTTTTTAGCTCAGTTCTTAAAGTTCAGATGTGCTCCCTCATCCCATACAGAAGACTGTTTTAGGGAGATAATATTATTTGAAGATGATATGGCAAACTTATTTCAATTAAATTCCCAAAGCAAAATGCAAATCACAGTGTCCGACTGAACTTTACTGGTAAGTTATTTAATTTACTGTTCTTAGTTGAAGGACTAAAACACGGACTTGAAACACCAAAGGGTGACGTCAAACACAGCAACACTACAAATATATTTCCAGTTTTATAATTAAATTAGGAGCAGCACGGTGGTTAGCACTGTTGCCTCACAGCAAGAAGCTCCTGAGTTCAGCTGGGGTCTTTCTGTGTGGAGTTTGCATTTTTTCCCCGTGTTTGGGTAGGTTCTCTCTGGGAACTCCGGCTTCCTCCCACAGTCCAAAGACTGGGATAGGCTCCAGCCCCCTGACGACCCTGAAAAGGGATAAGCAGAAGTGGATGGATGAATGGATGGATGGATGGATGGATGGATGTATAATTAAATTAGAAAATAACTGTAACTGCATGAAAAATTGACAGAGACTCATCAGATGCTTGTGATCATTTGTAGTACATAGTAAAAAAATGCATGATATGTGTGACAGAATAAAGAAATATATGATAAAATGATAATCCAGTGCTAGTTCTCTGTTCCACTTAAAGGCAAAATTAATAATCACTCTTTTGTCTTAAGAGCTTTTATAATAAAAGTACATTGTCTAAATTCTGCTCGCAAATGACAGTCAGAAAACCAAAGGTGAATCTGAAGCCAACTTATTGCAGTGGCCTGGAGTGAACTCATATTTTAGAACTTCGATGAATCATTCAGAAACCATGGCTGAATACAAGTTAAATGTGGTCCCTTGGCAACAGTTAAGACACTAGGCAGTATTTTCAGTTTTGTACAAGAACAAAGTTCAGGATTTGTTTTGTAATATTTTTCACTCCCCTGCTCTGTGTATATGTATTCTACTTGAAACAGTTTTCATGTAACAAATAAAAAACACCTCTGCACTCTGCAATGCAGTGGCTGTTCACTGGTTAATGCATTCAGTGGTTTTATGCAACAGTTTAACTACAGTAACACAGTCCTAATGATGGTATATAAGATGAGCAACAGTGTGGGTTGATAGATAAGAGGTGGTATACCAGAAACTAGTTTAATCTCTTTTAGAAAGAAAATCATATAGTTAGTTAAATTGTGTATTTACAATACATGAAAACTAATCAAATATTGTTTTTTTTTAATTGCGTGCAGTGATAAGCATAGTGCATATTCAATCTTCAGTGACATTTTGTTACAAACCATGCATATCAAACTGCAGTTGTTATTCAGCACTACTTGTTTCGTGGAACAAATTAATGAGGAGGAAGTTAGAAATTGATTATTTTGTAAAGACATTTACCTGCAAATTTAAAGATTTTATGATGACATCCTATACTAATTATTTATTTATTTTACAGAAATGTTAGCTTGCAAATTGAGGTGGGATCCAGACCAATAAAATGATTCATAAGCAGACTGACACGTACAATTCAAAGTGAACTTTTCGGCAGTGACATTTACTGCTGTCTTTCCCATGTGGCTTGGAGAAAACAGGAATGATAAGGGCACTTTTAATTATTTCTGCTGCTGTTTTAGCCCCATCCAGTGCTCTTCTGGTTCTTCAAATAAAATGATAACAATTCCCCCAATGGCGAGCCTGTGTTTCTAGTGAGGGGGTGCGACAATGTAATGATAGATTTGTTTTATTGGTTTCTTCATGCTCTCCACCCTCCTTATTCTGTCATCTCAGTGTGCTTAAGTTTCTTTGTCTGCCCTTCACCTTGGCAGAAACATTGTCGTAAACCTGTTTCTTCAAAAAGTGTCTAGTAAAGTGCCTGCAGCTCACTTTGTTATTGGTGTTTTCTAAAGGAAATTTGGCAGTACCATTAATATTTTCTGCTTGAGCAATTGAAGACAGCCTAGAGCGATGAACATCACTCAGGGAATTGAAACCTGGTCATTCAGCAAGCAGGTTGGATATAGAATACACACAAAGTGAATGTCAAAGATTTTCATTCACATAGTTCCTGCTCAAACACGGTGGTGTTTTTAAGTAGCTTATCTGCTCAGCGATTTATTTAAAAAGTTTTACATATATTCTTTCTTCATAGCATAATCTTCACGTGCTTCATCCGAAGCACACTTTCTGTGTACTCACTACCTAATTTATAGCCAAAGTATTCACTCACTGTGTCTTTACTGTTTCGCTAGCTTAGCTTAGCTCGTAGCCGACTCGCTAGCAGCATGGCCTCTTCACCTGTCCCTCCTGCACTTTCCTGCTCATTGTGTCAGATGTTTAGTTACTCCTCGGCTGTCACGGACCCAGTTCCAGGGATTCGGGGTCCGTGAGCAGCCTGGACTACTATTGTAGTTATTATCATTATTATTGTGGTTATTGTTATTATGGGTGTCTGCTGTCCTGTTTTCCGTGTTGGTGTACTGTCAGGTGTTTATGGGTGTGTGCATGTGTGTGAGGGTGCGGTCGTGGCAGGCACTTCTAGGCCTGGTGGGTGTGGCCCTGCCAGCTGACCGGTCCCACCCAGGAATCCACACACACCTGGCGCCGATCAAGCCTCGTCAGAGGAGCTTCAAAACAGTGTGGCTGAGAGCTCCTCGACGCTGGATCGTTGAGTGACTTCCCGTCAGTCTTAGTTTATCGTGCAAGGTTAGTGCAAGTCTGCCGTTAGGTTTTGTACTCACGGCTGCCTTTTGTATGCGTGTTTCCTCAGGAGGAATTGTGGCGACCAGAAGGCAGCACACGGACAGTACACAGGGAACGGAGACAGAGCACGGAGCACGGGATAAAGGAGAAGACACGGAACGGGAGTTGGGATCGCACGGGGAATTTATTGTTGTTTGGGATTGTCACCACTGTAAATAAACGCACTGCCTTCAGCGCCAAGTCCTGCATTTCGGGTCCTCATTTCTCACATCCCCACGGTCTGCCAGCCAGACCGTGACAGAACGATCCAGCCACTATGGACCCAGCGGACTCACCGCGGAAGCGCAGCTCCCGTTTTGACAGGACCCGACTAGTGCTTGGAGGGCCTCCGTGCTGCCATTCCTCGCTGGCAGCCTACCCGTCGGCCCACTCGTCTGTTTCCTCCCCGCGGACGCCTCGGTCTCGCAGAAAACGCTCCGGCCGGTCCCGGGAGGATTACTACGAGCCTGCCAGCAATCTGCTTACACCTGCACAAGCTTTTTACAAAATGTTAGGAATTATCATCGTGCCACCTGACTCACCCAGCATTTCCACATCGCAGCAGGAGCAGCCACTTCAGAATCCGCCCTCGTCACATTCCGCCAGCGACGCTCCCTCTTCAACAGGGAGGCAGCGAACACGCAGCCAGCACTCACAGCTCCAGCAGGAGCCAGGGATTCGGCTCAAACAACCGCCTAGGGTGAGTGACAGAGTCTCCCTTCATTCACCTTTCGTGCCTAGGGATAAACAGACTGTTTCCCCCAAGGCTGTGAATGCCAGCTCCGTGAACCCTAGAGCTCGTGTTTCTCCTGTTTGGGAGGATGACAATGTTAGTTTTGAGAACGAGTTTTTTCCTCCTGGTTCAAGAGACTGTGCTCCTGATGTTCCTTCGGACCCAGGAGTTTGGACCGTTTCGTCTAGAACTGTTTATTCTGGGGCTATGTTTATACAGCCAGCTGCCCAGCCTGTAGCCGTACCACAACCTATCGCCCGGCTAGTAATTCAGCCGTCACCTGCTGAATCATTCCCCGTGAAGTCTACCTCACCGCCTGCCGTCTCATCCCGGTCACCATCCACATCACCCGCTCAACCATCTTCTTCACCTCCGGATCACCAACCGTCTTTAGCCGCTCCGCAGCCGGAGGAGCGGCTCGGAGCATCGCCAGCTGTGGAGCTCAGTGAGCCAGAGGAGCTCGGCGAGCTAATGCTGGAGGAGCTCGCTCTGCCCGAGCAGGAGCTCAGCGAGCGGGAGCCGGAGCTCAGCGAGCGGGAGCCGGAGCTCAGCGAGCGGGAGGAGCTCGCTCTGCCCGAGCAGGAGCTCAGCGAGCGGGAGCCGGAGCTCAGCAGGAAGGAGGTGACAGACGAAGTAAATCGCCTATGTGAACTGTGGCTGGAAGCGCACGCGGAGAGTTTACGTTGTGCTGTGGAGAAGCGGTTGCAGGAAACACTGACTTGTTTTCCCTGGGTGTTGGACAATCTTTTTCCGATTGTGGCGGATTTCCTGCTCAACACCCTTCACCTCCACTCTCCGATCCAGGCTGCCCCCTACTCGGCCAGCCTGAGGTTCTTCAGCCTGATACGCCGGCCCCGACGTCTACCCGGAAACGACGTTCGCGCCGCCGGCGTTCCTCACCGCAGCCGCCCTCCCGGACATCTCAAGAATCGGCTGTGGTGAGTAATACGGACACTTTTTCATTTCTCACCCCATCTGCTTTTTTGTTTTCAGTGGATGGTGACACCGCTGACGCTGCTGCAAGCCGGCCTACAGTACGACTAGCGTCGCCTCATTCAGCAGTCTCCACGCTGCTGGCGGCTTCACCATCTGCGGTTGTAGCGCCGTCATCATCTCATCCGCACGCAGTCGCCCCTCAGCCATCTTCGTCACCGGCTCTACCTTCACCTTCCCCGCCTGCGTGCGCCGCATCACCATCTTCGCCTCCGGATCATCCGTCTGTGGCTGAAGCGCAGCCGGAGGTGCCCGCACGGCCAGCTGTGGAGCCCTGCGAGCCGGAGCAGGAGCCCAGCGAGCGGGAGGGGCTCGCTCTGCCCGAGCCGGAGCTCAGCGGGCGGGAGGAGCTCGCTCTGCCCGAGCAGGAGCTCAGCGGGCGGGAGGAGCTCAGCGAGCCGGAGGAGCTCTCGCTACCAGCCGAGGAGGAGCTCAGCGAGCCGGAGGAGCTCTCGCCGCCAGCCAAGGAGGAGCTCAGCGAGCCGGAGGAGCTCTCGCTGCCAGCCGAGGAGGAGGAGCTCTCGCTGCCAGCCGAGGAGGAGGAGCTCTCGCTGCCAGCCGAGGAGGTCAGCAAACCTGAGGGACCTCCACGTCTACCGCGGCCTCCGCGCCATCCACGTCCAGTGCGTCCATGTCAGCGACCAGCGTGTCGTAGACCGTGTGCCACGCCTCGCTGCTGCTCACCGGAGCAGCGACGTTGCCATCGGACCCGTGGCAGGCCACCAGAACCATTCCGCCGCCACCGGACCCGTGGCAGGCCGCCGGTGGAGCAGCGCCGCCGCCACCGGACCCGTGGCAGGCCACCAGAACCGTTCCGCCGCCACCGGACCCGTGGCAGGCCGCCGGGGGAGCAGCGCCGCCGCCACCGGACCCGTGGCAGGCCACCAGAACCGTTCCGCCGCGGCTGCCGGACCCGTGGCCGCCCGCCGGAGCTGCTGCGTTTCCATCAAGGGGTTAGAGGTAGGCCACCTGAACTGTTTTGCCGCCACTGCCTAACCCGCAGCGGGTCCCGCTTGTTTTGCCGTCCTGCAGGTCGGCCGCCAGAACTGTGTTTGCTGCCACTGGACCGGGGGGATTGGACTGTTGAACTGTGTTTTTCTTTTGTTGCTTTGTGGTGGCTGTTTAGCGGAGTGGTTTTCATCCGAAGCACACTTTCTGTGTACTCACTACCTAATTTATAGCCAAAGTATTCACTCACTGTGTCTTTACTGTTTCGCTAGCTTAGCTTAGCTCGTAGCCGACTCGCTAGCAGCATGGCCTCTTCACCTGTCCCTCCTGCACTTTCCTGCTCATTGTGTCAGATGTTTAGTTACTCCTCGGCTGTCACGGACCCAGTTCCAGGGATTCGGGGTCCGTGAGCAGCCTGGACTACTATTGTAGTTATTATCATTATTATTGTGGTTATTGTTATTATGGGTGTCTGCTGTCCTGTTTTCCGTGTTGGTGTACTGTCAGGTGTTTATGGGTGTGTGCATGTGTGTGAGGGTGCGGTCGTGGCAGGCACTTCTAGGCCTGGTGGGTGTGGCCCTGCCAGCTGACCGGTCCCACCCAGGAATCCACACACACCTGGCGCCGATCAAGCCTCGTCAGAGGAGCTTCAAAACAGTGTGGCTGAGAGCTCCTCGACGCTGGATCGTTGAGTGACTTCCCGTCAGTCTTAGTTTATCGTGCAAGGTTAGTGCAAGTCTGCCGTTAGGTTTTGTACTCACGGCTGCCTTTTGTATGCGTGTTTCCTCAGGAGGACCAGGAGGCAGCACACGGACAGTACACAGGGAACGGAGACAGAGCACGGAACACGGGATAAAGGAGAAGACACGGAACGGGAGTTGGGATCGCACGGGGAATTTATTGTTGTTTGGGATTGTCACCACTGTAAATAAACGCACTGCCTTCAGCGCCAAGTCCTGCATTTCGGGTCCTCATTTCTCACATCCCCACGGTCTGCCAGCCAGACCGTGACATCGGCCTCTTTAGCAGTAGTAATACTTGTAACAAATGTAGCATATTTGCAGCTCTGGAGGCCAGGATTACTGAATTGGAGACTCGGCTTTGCACCCTTCATTCACCCGTAGCTAGCCAGGCCCCTGTAGCTGGTGCAGCCGAAGATAGCGTAGGCCCCACTAGCTGTCCCCTGGCAGACCCCAAGCAGCTGGGAAAAAGGGCGGCTGGGTGACGGTGAGGAGGAAGCATAGTCTTAAACAGAAGCCCCAGGTACACCACCAACCTGTTCATGTGTCTAACTATTTTTCCCCACTCGGTGACACACAAAGCATTATAAAAATAGCTTTGTCCCCATTGCTGTCACTGAATTAAATAAGAACTGTTTTTGATTCGAAATATTAAAATTACTATATATGTGCCACAGTGAGCTTTATATATTTACTAGGTATGTGTGTTTTTAAAGGGATGCCAAATGCTGTCATTTTTCTGTAAAGCAAATTTACCTTGCCTTTGGGTATAAATAAAGCTACCTTGACCTTGACCTTGACACCCGCCGGGGGTCAAACTCTGGTAATTGGTGATTCTGTTCTCAGACATGTGAAGCTAGAGACACTGGCAACCATAGTCAATTGTCTTCCAGGGGCCAGAGCAGGCAACACTGAGGGAAATTTAAAACTGCTGGCTAAGGATAAATGTAAATTCAGTAAAATCATAATTCACGTCGGCAGTAATGACACCCAGTTACGGCAATCGGAGGTCACTAAAGTCAATATTGAATGGGTGTGTAACTTTGCCAAAACAATGTCGGACTCTGTAGTTTTCTCTGGTCCCCTCCCCAATCAGACCAGGAGTGACATGTTTAGCCACATGTTCTCCTTACATTGCTGGCTGTCTGAGTGTTGTCCAAAAAACGATGTGGGCTTTATACATAATTGGCAAACCTTCTGGAAGAAACCTGGTCTTGTTAGGAGAGACGGCATCCATCCCACTTTGGATGGAGCAGCTCTCATTTCTAGAAATATGGAAAAATTTATTAAACCCCCCAAAATATGACTATCCAGAGTTGGGACCAGGAAGTTGCAGTCTTACACGCCTCTCTGCAGCTTCTCTCCTCCTGCTACCCCCCCAAAAACCCATCTCCATAGAGACTGTGTCAGCTTCCAAAAAGACAAAAAACAAACTAAAAACCAGCAACAAACAACTTAAACATAAAAAATCATAAAGAAAGAAGAATACAGTATCCACATCTGAACCAAAGAGTAAAACAGTGAAATGTGGATTATTAAATATTAGGTCTCTCTCCTCCAAGTCTCTGTTAGTACATGACTTAATAATTGATCAACAAATCGATTTACTTTGCCTTACAGAAACCTGGTTGCAGCAGGATGATTATGTTAGTTTAAATGAATCAACACCCCCGAGTCATTCTAACTACCAGAAATCTCGAAGCACAGGCAGAAGGGGCAGTGTGGCAGCAGTTTTTCACACCAGCCTATTAATCGACAAAAGACCCAGAAAGACTTTTAATTCACTTGAAAGCCTGATGCTTAGCCTTGTCCACCCCAGCTGTGAAACTCAGAAACCAGTCTTACTTGTTATCATCTATCGTCCACCTGGGCCTTACACAGAGTTTCTGTCTGATTTCTCAGACTTTTGATTTAGTGCTCAGTAGGGGTGGATTTTGATTATCGATTTATCAATTAAAATTTATTCTAGCTTGGATAACGGGATATTGATTCATTAAAATCTTGAATAGATTTTTTAATATAAATTTATTTTGCCCAAAATGCCAGAATCTCAGGTTAAACCTCACAAAATTTCAACAACCACCAAACAACTAAAACCTTAAATGTGAGCAGGTACACGGATTCTGCCCAAAGACGTAAACACAAAGCGTGGAACCATACCTGTTATTGATCTCTGTCTCTCTTCCACAGCATGTCTTTATCCTGTCTTCCTTCTCTCACCCCAACCGGTTTCAGCAGATGGTCCCGCCCCTCCCTGAGCCTGGTTCTGCCAGAGGTTTCTTCCTGTTAAAAGGGAGTTTTTTCTTCCCACTGTTGCCAAATGCTTGCTCATGGGGGGTCATATGATTGTTGGGTTTTTCTCTGTATCTATTATTGTACAATCTACTGTGCAATATGAAGCGCCTTGAGGCGACTGTTGTTGTGATTTGGCGCTATATAAATAAAATTGAATTGAATTGAATAGTCATTTGGGATGCTAGTGAGCACTGATCCCACAAGGATCCCTTAACTTTTCCCATTCTTACAGCTATACAGCAAGCACTTATGTTTGAAAAGCAGTCTTCTGAACTCCTTCAGTAATTATACACAGAGCACATGGTTCACTTATGACTCACTTTTATGTGTAGTGTCTATCCGATACAGTAAGTGATTAAAACAATATTTGGAAGGATTTGGGATTTTCTTTTCCTTTGTTTGTTTGTTTATTGACATTTTAAGTGTAATGGTGTACATCTTTCTTAAATAACATAAAGCTATAATAGATTTACTGTACTTGAATCTCACTTGTAACATCCCCAAGCATTACTGACTAGAATAGCTGAGATGCTGTAAAATACTGCTTAGCATGGCAAAAGCACCACTGAATTTCAGGGAATATGAAACAAGTATTTTTGTTTTTAGGTTAAGCTATGTGTATCCTGCAGCCCGCCTTTTGGCAGTAGGGTAGTAATCAAGTCTGTTAGACGGTGATTTGAGAATAGCTAAAAGGCATTGTTTTGTACAATGCTCAGAGACCGGAGAAAGTGCCTTTTACTCTGTACTGCCGGGAAGAAAACTACCTGATCTGAGCAATCTTTTAATGTCCAGTAAATATTTTTATTCCATATTTTTGTTATTACATCATACTCTGATGTATTCATTGTTTTTGTACAGCAACTAAATAATGTTATTAAAAGCACAACGGCATTGACAGTGGTATTTGGTAATCTGTTTCACACATCATAAAAGTAAATAATCTAATTGTAATACTACATAGATTTAATAAAGGCCAGACTCAGTTTGTAATATATTGCAGAGATCAAAATATCTCAGCAAAACAAATTAAAGGTCTGTTTACTAGGAAATAGAGAAAACAGTACTGAGGGATAACCCTTTCTCCCTCCCTCTGTTGCAGTTATTTGAGGGGGTTTCAAAATCACACAGGTCATTGTTTTTAGGTTAGCTTCAGTGAGGGACTGTCTCTGGGTGTGTGACCTGAACAGACTGTGCTCAGGGATGCAGGAAATGTTAGTCATGCTGGCAATCTGTATATAACCCCTGCAACCCTCCCCCGGTCATAGTAAGAAGTCACCTTTGCCTTCAGAGCCACATGGACCTGCAAACTGTTTATTCTCCATTTGCTTGGAAACAACAAAGAAATGAAAGATGGACTGAATTTATTTTGTTTTGGAGATATTGGAAAAATATTGAATCCACTTTAAAATGTAGCTGAAAATAAAAACTTTGTGAAAAGTATGATATAAATGTACATGTGTGAATTTCAAATATTTAGCAAACCACTGAATGTCTGTTTTCAGTAATCATTTTGTAGCATTTGTTATACATTGAAAAAGCAACATAAGCTTTGCTTGCAGGTCCTCAAACATCCCCATAACATTAAAATACTGCAAATTAATCCAAAATATCGACAACTATGGCAGTGTGGAGTTTTTTTTTATTGTTTTCACTTAACCAGAAAACATTTTTCCCCACAGCTGGTCTTCCAGGTAGCTCAGCCAGAAAAATATAAAATATATATAATCCACAAACATTGAAAATGACTCATCGTCTGCTCGGTCCACTTCTTAATCAACCTCAGCCCCAAGATCAATAGCTTGCGAAGGACAATCCAATCAACCACTCATAATAAAGGAGCAATTAAAACATAATCCATTTATCTATCACCTTTAATAAGCATATTTAATTTCCAATGTAATTCTGCAACATCCTGACTATCTATAATGAGAATGTCTCTTTCAAGGGCAGTGTGGCATAGGTGCTGAAAGCACAACCCAGAATACCCAAATAACAGATCCACCTTTCCTCCTCATTATGAACTCAGCAGCACAGTGCTGACCCGTGACAGAACTAACCTCATTGAGATGCTAAGCGTTCTCTCACCTTCTAGGGAGTGAGTCTGTCGACCACGTTAGGGCAATGAGGGAGTGCCCGTCAAACACTGCTATCTGAGCTTTGATGTACTACTAAGTGCGCACATCCTTAATGGCCCTTGGCTTTGGTGTGTTCAGAAAAAAATAAATCTTACTGCCGTCACTTGGCGAACTAGAAAAAGGCGTGATTTTCCAACCAATAGAATATGCCGAAAACATAACCCTTTACAAAGACTTTAAGTTTATTACACTTCGTGGCCATGCGCTTAGTTTTGCACACCTGTGGCAATAAGACTGCAAACATCTGGATTTAAAGATTAAGAAGAGTGGACCAACACTTTGTCTATATAATGTATTTCAGGGACTGCAACAATCTTGTAACACCAAACCGACTGCAAATTAGCTTCTTTTTAAAGATCTCAACAAACAGATGGTATATAACTGCAACTAATAAAAAGATGAGTAATGTGCTAATTGTTCTGGTTCTATGAAAGGTATTTTTGTGTATTATAGCACTGGTATATGAAGTTACATGGTGAGAGTTCTGACATTCATCAAACCTAAACGTGTTGACACAGGGAGAGAACAGGATGACTACAAAAATAGCAAAACGAATCAAACCCTAGGGGACTCGCTAATGGCAATAACACATCCGCTGCCTTTGAGGTGAGCCCTGAATCATCAAGGGAGCGAACCAAATGATGCATTTTACATTTTCCTGTGAGTAGAAAACCCTTTTTTTAGTGACAATATAAAAAGCATCATGAAATCGATATAGAGCCACTTATGGTGTAACTGAATCGGAGACAGTACCTCATTCTGACATAACAACATGAAAAACGAGTCAAACACAGATCGAGTCCTTGTTATTTGTATGTTATTAAGTCTTATTAAAGATTTTAGGCTGAACTATAGCAAGATGTTATTTCTAGTACAACATCTGAAACCAACCAATCAAATAACATGGATGCTGGGTGAATGAAGGGTGAGGCAGTCAGATCTTAAACGCTCCGGGGAGAATACAGGTGCTCCTAATCGCACCAGGAACCTGCAAGACAGTACAAAGGGATAAACAGGTCCTGGTCAAAGCCAATGTAGTAAATAGAGTGGGAGGATTGGGAGGAGGAGGGTTTAATTTAGACCTCCACACCTCTTGTTGGTGGCCTTAGAAACAGTTATTGTAGTTTCATATCAGAGGGTTAGATACTGACAACCGCACGCATTACAGAGGGAGTGTGGCAATCAGCAGCCATCTGCATGGACCACTTATCCAATTGCCTCACCATATACCCACTTTCCTAAGTTCTTACATAATTATTAGCATGACAAATAATAATAATGTTCAATAATGCGTTCCCCTGCTATTTAGTCATTAATGCATCAGTGACGGATATTAGAAGCTGTCTGGGGTGTGGGGCCTCCCTGCTGCTGCGGAGTCGGGGTGGTCTGCCTCTCCCCACCGCAGGGAAAAGGGTAACACCACCTGGGTCTGGGTGCAATTCCCCCCTCCAGGGGCAAGGGTACCTAGACCCGGTTTGTAGAGTACGCTTGGGGAGTGTGATTGTGTGTACAGCGTCTCTTTATGTCTGTCTCCACGTTGGTTGAGTGTGGAGTGAGTGCATATGAGAGCATGAGGGTGGGAATGGATGTTTGTGTCTGTGTGTGCCTGTATGTCTGTGTCTATATGTCAGGTTGGGTATCAGACGCCACCTCTCTGGGGACACCTCAGGCCCTCCAAGGTTTGGAGGCCTATCTCCACCCACCACCACTTCCCCTGCCGGTGGCGGACTCCCTCAGGTGTCGGTGTGTTGGTGGTTCTTTGTGTCTGGGGGTGGGCGTCCGGGTACACACCGGCTCACTCCTTGGCGGCCGCTTGTCGGGGCCTGGGGCCTGGGGCTCGCTCGGGCCCCCTTTGGAGGTGGGGTGCCCCCGGCCTCTCGGCCTGGGGCTCGGTCACTCAGGCGCAGCTGGGGGCCGGCGGAGCTCACGGGCGCGTCACTGCAACTCCCCCTGACTTCTGCTCCGCGGCTGCTGGGCGAGCCCTCATCTGGGACTCTCCTCAGCTCTTACTGGAATAGTGGCGCGGCTGCCCCTCTGTTGGTCTTCCATGGTCTCTTGTGTTCTGGGGGCCTCTGGATATCTGGAGTTTTGATCTCTTCCATACCCGCTTCACACCCTGGAGGACGGGGCTGTGGCTCCCCCACACTCCCTAGCAGATCATTACATGGAGAAACCTTTGGAATGCAAGCATGCTGATCCACACAGGTATGCACACATGGGTATTCACAGACGCGGACTAAAGCTTTCTTGGCTGCTACCTCAAAGCACACTGTGCGCTGTCTATCTTGCGTGCTGCACAATATCGTTTATTATTTAGTAAATATTGATATCTATGGCTAGCTAGTTTATTGTGATGGTGCTTTGTTTTCTCTATTATTATGTTGCTCTTTGTTGTTTGCTGTCTCCTCTGTTTGTTTGTTTTGTTTGTTTGTTTTTTTTTTTTTCTCCATACAGGTGACCCAGGAGTTCTTTTTTTTTTTCTCTCTCTCTTCCCCCCCCTTCTCACCGTCTCTTCTCCCCTTTGCTTTTCTTTCTTTCTCTCCCCCTCTTTCTCTCATTCATTCCCCCTGTCCTATTTATTAAAAAAAAAAAAAAAAAAAAAAAAAAAAAAAAATGACAAAGGATGAACTGAAGCTCTGCCATCACGTAATGTCGCATACTGCTGTTTCTGATGTCATTTAAAAAAAAAAAAAAAAAAAAAAAAGAAGCTGATTAATCACTGTCTGTGACCTGCTGTTCAAGCTCTGCAGGACATTAACAGTTCTTTGATGGTCTTCAGATTAAATATGAAAGCATAAGAAGCTTTGACTGAATCGTTTTTACCCGTCTCACTCATCAGAGACGTCACAGGTGTCGAGTCAAAGAAGAGAAAAAAGAAAAAAGAAAAGAAAGAGAAAAAAAAAAAAAAAAAAAAAAAAAAACAAAGACTTTAAGTTAACTGGAAAAGATCACCTTGAAGACATTCAAATGCAACGTGATGATTGATCGTTGAGCAAAATTGCCAGTAGCAGAGATAAATAACGTCTATAGCCTGCCAAGCGCTGTCATAATCACTTGGCTCTACAACTATCAGTTAACTATATGAATTTATACCTCTTAGATAAGCATTATAAAACAATTTCCATCCCATGAAATCAACAAATTTGGGAGGCACTTTATGACAATACAGCTATGTGAGTCACCTTGCACTCAAAGACTCAATTCAGAATATGTACAGAAAAGCCATAAAAATCAGAGCTGTGAAACAGCACAGTACAGTTAAATAAATTACATTCCTCAGTGTTCAGGTGTGTTGTAAAAGCACTGATTTCATTCTGTTTATTAACCTGTAAGTTTAAAAATGACGCAGTGTGGGATTGAATAATAAGTCATGTAAAATATTTAAGCTTGCATGCAGTTGGTATTTCAGTAGCTGATACTTTATTCTGTGGTGTATATAGAGTGAAATGCCTGTTTATTTAAGTGGTTTTCACAACATGATGTAATATCAGATAACACTCGTGTTTTAAGTGTTTTAGATAAACATCCTTAAGATAAGCTTGACAAGGTGTTGAGTACAACTTAAGGTGTTCATCCTAAGTTGTACTGAAACTGCAGACACTGCTTGAAGTGAACAGTCTCCGTCTCCAACCACTTTTCCTTCTCTCACACTCACAAATACATAAATACACACATACACACACACTGTTATGCAAAAGGGGTTTCCAAATCCGACATCTCACTGCACTCTGGCATCAAAGCCTTTGTACGAGAGCCGACACCTGGTCCCTCTCTCCTTGCCAAAGAGGCTAGCGAGTGGGCTCAGATGCCTGGAAGAGTTGGGAGAATTTATACCAACTGCATCCTGCACAACACACAATCATAGACAGGCTACTGGAAGTCCAGGATAGACAGCAGAGGATAGACTTTTCTGCCCTTAGTTGCCCCTACGAATTCTGCCCTATACCCCTACAGGCACAGACATGCACAAATGTAAAAGGCACAGACAGTACTCTGTTGATTGCAGTTGATTCATGCATGTTGAAATAAGTGCCAGACAGAACACACCACGCTGCTGTGATAGCATGGTGTATCTAATGGTGCTAAATGAACATTATAGAGGTCAAAGAGAGAGCATAATCAGTTTTGGATATGAGCTAGTTTTTTGCCACTTGAGGGGGTTTTGGCTGAAGACTTCAACCATTTTCTGCCTTGATGCACCAAGCAATACCCGACGCAAGTTTTAATACTGTCCTCAGGCTGTGCATTTAACTCAGCAAATGGTTCCTGTTGTACTCATTTTCTTGTTTCTATCCAGTAAAACTAAGCCATTTTCTAGCCACACTGTTTCTTAAGAAAAGAGGCAGTATAACATCTTGTAACATTAGGAAGCTTTTTGTACTTTCCATTCATCAAATATGTTGTTAGCCTGTCACAAAGCTTTCTTGCCTTCATTGATCAAAGGGATGCTAAACATTGCCCAAGATCTTCCAAGACTTCAGAGCTCCCACAGCCACTGGCACTGTAAGTTATATAAGCATTCCACTCCTGACACTAAGTAGTCTATAGCTCAGACTGTGATAATCTCAGCAGATCTAGATGTAAAATCGTAGATGCTGAATCAAATCATGCATCATCTGATCTGCATTCTCTATAGGATACTTTTTCAAGCTTTATTTTACCAACACTTCTATACAGTAGCCATACAGACCGCTGCCACTCAGCCCACTAGCTCTTTGTTCCACCGTGTAACACCTTATCACATAATATTAATATATAAGCCTTGAATTTCTCCATGGCCTCAAATGGCCAAGGTCCTCTTCTTGAACATTGTTATTGTAAAATCAAATGAACAACCAAAATCAGATATATAACAACTACAAAGGAGCATAAAATAACTCAACATGATTAAAAAGAGCCACAAAATGACTACAAAGAAACACAGACTGACAACAAAGAGAAGCAAATCACTACAAAGAGACTCAAAACAACTATAAGTGGATGGAAATGGATGAAAAATAATACAAAATGAACACAAATAGATCCCAAAACTACAGAAAACACAGACTTCAGTGAAAACAAACAAATAATAAAAGATGGAAAATGTCCATTAAAAGATAGGAACGATTAAAACGGAGGCTACAAAGAGACTGGAAATATCCACAGAAGCACACGATGACCAAAAACAAACACACTGTGACCGGAATCAAAAATATCCATGTTGTTGGCTGGCTTTTTTTGTCTTTCTCTCACTCAATTAACCCTTGCTTATTGCGACAACACTTTTCTTTACAATTTTCAAAATGGGCATGAAAAACAAGCACAAACACGGTGTGTAATTATATACTTCTATATTTATAGAAGTTCATCTCATATCTATAGCTTGCTGATGGGCAAGCTGCATGCCAAGATCAGCTCCCTCTGTAGCTGATGAATAGCTGTCCATCAGTCATCATCTGCCAACCTGCTCTCTCTTTACTGCAAATAACTCAGTATGCCATGTTTGAACTTTGAGGTGAAGATTACTGTGTCCAGCATGAGTCCATGCACTGTTTGTATTTTTCTTTTGTGTGTAGGTATATTAGATCAACACTAACCATGCTGTGAAATGTCGATCAAATGATATCAACACAATAATAGTTTTTGACATATTATAAACTCATGACAGGGAAACAATGCCTTTCTTGACAAAGGATGTTCTGAACCTGCTGTCTAATCTGGGCTCCACAGAACTTCAGGTGACATTTTCCCTTAAGGTGCCAAGGCTGCCATTGTAAAACCCACTAGAGTCTGTATCTGGCTGATGCCTGTGCAAGCTGGAATCAAATGGATTTTTGCTGTGGTTGTGGGCCACCTCTGGGGTTTGCTTGCCTACAGGCATTGCTTTGCCTCCTTGGCTTTAAGGCTGGGCATTGGGCCCTTCGTGAAGCAGAATAGTGGAGCACAATGTTAATCTCTTCTCTCTGCTGAGTCCCAGCTGTGGCCCTGCATCCCCACTGGGGCCTTTAATGTGGAGGGGAGCAGCATGGACCTCTGCTATCAGTGCAGCCATGGAAGCACAGCCACAGTTACAGACAAAATGATGTTGGCGCTTGCTTTAATGAAGGAATCAAAGTACCCTGTGTAATATAAACTTCTATTGTCTTGCTAAACACGGTGTGTAAAAAAACGATATCTGTTTCTTCTTTCGAAGTAGATTCGGTTATAGAAATATTAAAAGATTCATAAATATACACAACAAAAATACCTTGAGAATTAATCCAGTTCCTACCCAGTGGTTTGAAGGCGTTTTCAAGTGGCCTTCAGTCTTCAACTAAACTCTTCACTCAGTGTAAGACTAAGTTATTTATTATGTTAAAAAGCAACCAGTACTATGAAAAAGATTAGCCTTTAAGTATGAAAATTATTATTAAGCATGAGTAACCTTAGTAACCCAGAAATAACCTACTTGTTTATGAGTCTTTTATCTCCACTTCCCTTATAATTCCTGAACCATAAATCATGATAATGATGTTATTTTAGTGAAATATTAGATATGATTTGATATTTGTTTTAAAATAAACATCTATCTATGCTTGTTTTTACTCATTTTTAAATAAATCTGCTCTAATAAGTATGATGTTTCACATACACGTAAATGGTAAGTAATCCTTAAGTAATGCAGAACTGTGGAATTACTAATTAGAGCGATGTTTCACTGCTTCAGATAACACAAAAAAGAGCTTGGGCTGGAGTTATAGTTACTGAATGAGTAGTCAGGAATGACTCATAAAGAGATTTGGGAATCTGATAGAAATGCAGATAATTATATACTAATCTAAACTAACTGATAATTGATTTAGCATCTCCCAGCCAACTCGTTATTAGGTTAAATAATCATTATCATCTACTGTACCGTCCTGAATAAACACTAATTAGGAAGTACTGAATGATCAGGTCATTCCTGTTTTTTTCCTAATTTTTTATTATTATTTTTTTGTAACAACACGACACGTTTTTGTGTACCTATAATATTTACATGTGTTTAAACTGAGCACCTTACACAGAATGATAGAGAAACATTTGTTCACTCAACAAACCCAAAGGGGTTAACAAACAGCAAAGAAGAAAAAAGATGGAGCATAAATTTAAGATGACAGAGCTTGGCAGCCACCAGAAAAGCTGAAATTAAATAATAATTGGATGCTTCATTGATCATTGTGCTTGTACTATGTTTGTCCTCTCACCAGGAGGTCAGAGTTGAGAGACAGGTATAGGAAATTGGCTGAGATTCTGCATTTTTACTCTGAAATACTTCAGTAAGACGGATGCTTGCCAGCACTGGGGCTTGAACCAATGTCCTCTGCATGACTAATTGTCTCCCTATTCACAATGCCACCTTTCTGCTCCAAATAAAAGTAGTCCAAAAGCAGCCAATGAAGGCAAAAAAGGCTGAATAAAAATGGTTCATGTCCCACCTCGTAGTACTGATATTTGCTCTGTAAAACAACCTTTCATACATTAAATACATAGTACAAACCATCAGTGAATAAATAGATAGCAAATAAATAAAGTCCTGCACTTTTCTTCTATATGAAATATAATGCATACTATATTACGTTTATTATAAAAAGATGCTAACAGCATCCAGAGGATTTTATATATGGAGCCAGAGGAAACTTTTTCATTGTTATCTTTAGTAATCCATAAGTTTCCTGAGCTACAGAACAGCATAGTCTGAGGCTTGGTTGCTAATCGGGAATTCACAGAAATCTATTCAGAGAAAGGCAAATATCAAAAAGTCCTGCACTGCCTTCTCCATTTTCTCATTAGGCAGATAGATGGGAGATAGCTAGCACTGGAAGAGGTGGAGGCAAGAACAGATTAGTCTCCCTTCACAAACAACCACATATCCTTGACTTTTAATTAAAAATGCCATCGCAATTAGACACGGTAGTTTAAAGAACTGCCGAAATAAAAAGAGTTCAGGCATACCATAAAGGCAATCCGGTGCTGTTCCAGAAGAAGAAAGCTTTTCACTTTTCTTATTGTGAATGTGGGTTTTTTTATTATTATTTTTAAAATGGAAACTTAAATCGGCTTATGGGTTTTTTGCAAAAGCACTGCAGTAGGAGCAAAAGAGGAGGCAGAGAGGAGAAAATAGAACTCAAAGTCATCACAGTGGTTACAAAGGACGTTGAAGATTGAGGTCAGGGTAGGAGGAAGACTATTCTGTCGGCACAATAAATGAGTACAATTAATCAACAGTTAATGTGATTCACACCATTTATCCATCTAAACAATCTGGTTTCACCAAGTCACATTACTGAAGTAATGAATCTATGTAACTCTGACATTTGAAATACCTCAGAGAAGGACAACAGCCAGTAGCAGCCAGCATGGAAGCATCAACTACACATCACTAACTCCAGTGCTCTTTTTCTACCTCTGAGTCATGCAAGTCGTGATCCTGGAAATAGCTGTATGTCTTGTGAAAACAGAGACTAGGTCTGCTAATATGGTCTACTTGCAGGGCTGTTAAAAATTAAACAAAGAGCTGTCAGATTTGCTGATCTTCATATAATCTGTTCACATACTGAGTAAAAGTACTTTCAAAATTAAGAAAACAATAACAAAGTGCAGAAAACTGCATTGCTACTTATAGAGTTACTTCACTGCTAACTACTTAACATTGTCTAAGTACAAGTTCAGTTCCTACACAACATTTTCCGGTAGTACTACAAATTGTTGCTTTAAAAATGTTTCATTTTTCACTACTATCCACATTTTTACATTAAGCACTCCTTTATATTTTTCTCAGTTAACATATTTACCCTTACTTGAGCAAGTGAGAAAAAAATCCCACTCTTATCCAGGTTTTTTCTGCTTTTTGCAATAGAATAATAAATCGGTCTTTGTGATTTAGTATTCCCCTGGGTAATTGATTTTCTGGAGTGGTGACCATGTGGAGAAGAAAAACAATGAGCAAAGCTCTTAACAGATGCTGTAATTACCTGAGCAGACTCACACAAGAGCATGAGCGCACACAAATAGCTGTGACACCCTTTGTGATCTACCACTCACTGAAAGGGAAGGGCAGGTTTCACTTGACATCTTGACAAACAACGCAATGCCCAGTCTTACCATAATGCAGAGCCATAGGAGGCACAAGGAGTTGTTACTCCAGTCAAATGTTATTTCATACATCACAAACAAAAGGCATCTAATAGATTGTATATAATAATTTTTGCCATAAAAGCTTTTGGACATTTGGCTCACCATTTATAGACTGAAATATGTTTAACAAGTATTGGCTAGACTGCAACAGTCTCCTTCTTAGGATGACTTATAAAACAGATGGTGATCTGTTCCTGTAGTATTTCACAGTGATCGAGTCAAAAATTATTGCTAGGGACTCATCAATTCATCTCAGCTGTACTTATATGAAATCTTGATTAGCAAATGTTGCTATGCTAATTAGATACATTCAGTCAGACGTGTCAGTGAAAAAAGTAAATACTGGAAGCTACTGTCTGAATTAAGACAAGAAAAAATAGATGATGTAAAACCTCATGAACTCTCAGGATGTTACACTAATTAATACTTGCTAATTATTAGTTAATGATGACACCACGGTAGTCGGACTCATCTCGAAGGGAGACGAGGCAGAGTACAGAGAGGAAGTCCTGAAGCTGGCAGCATGGTGTTCAGAAAACAACCTGGCACTGAACACTAAGAAAACCAAAGAGCTCATTGTTGACTTCAGGAGACACAGCACCAACTTGGCCCCCCTCTACATCAACGGGGAGTGTGTGGAGAGGGTCCACAATTTCCGGTTCCTTGGTGTCCTCATCCCTGCTGACATCTCCTGGACAGGAAACATCTCAGCGGTCATCAAGAAGGCCCAACAGCTTGCACTTCCTGAGAGTCCTCAGGAAGTACAAGCTGAACTCCAACCTGCTGCTGACCTTCTACCGCTCGTCCATTGAGAGCCTGCTAACCTACTGCATGGTACGGCAGCTGCACCAAAGCAGATAGAGTGAGGCTTCAGAGTGTGGTCAAGACAGCACAAAAGATCATCGGCTGCCCTCTCCCCTCCCTAATGGACATTTATTCCTCCCGCTGCCTCAGCAGAGCAGCAAACATTATCAAGGACAGCTCCCACCCTGGCTTCAACAAGTTCAGCCTGCTTCCCTCAGGGAAGTGCAACAGGTGCATCAACACAAAAACCCACAGACTCAAAAACAGTTTCTTCCCCAAAGCGATAACCACCCTGAACTCACACATGCACAGATAACACAGCCCCCCACTTCCCACTTCCTCTATGGACCACCACTGTGCAATACCAATTCTATGTGCAATAACTCAACTGTATATACATAACACTATTTATACCAATTCCATGTGCAATAACTCAACTGTATATACATAACACTATTTATTACATATTACTTACGTCTTGTATATTGTACATTTTACATATATATGTTTTTCCCTTTGTTAATACTGTCCATATGTACATAGCGCTGCAGAACTGTACCCCCCCCCCCCCCCCCCAGCATGTTTACACTGAGTAGGAGATGCTCTGTATCTCATTGTACAACTGTATAGTGACAATAAAGGCATTCTATTCTATTCTATTCTATTAATGCAGTAACTGTCATGGTCTCCGTGCCTGCCCGGTCGGCCCCACAAGGCTACATTTGCTGTTTCTGTTCTCTCCCTCTCTGCCTGGGCGGAGCTCACTGTGGGCTCCCGCCCTTGGCCCTGACACACACCTGACAACAATCACCTGTCATCACCGGGAGCACTATTTGAGGCTGGAACACAGATCCTCTCGTCGCTGGATGATTGTACTACTGACGTTAGTGTTCTCACAGCTCCTGTGGACTTGTGCTTCATGATTCGTGATTTGTGATTAGTTGGTGACTTTCCTTCTCTTCTGCCTCAGATCTCCCCCCCCCCCCCCCCCCCCCCCCCCCCGGACCTGCGACCTCCCTGCCGTGTGAACGTGTGTGAGTGTGAGCAAAGAAGACGTGAGCGAGTGTGAGAGAGCTACCCTGTGATTCCCCGGAGTTTTGGATCCCTTCACTGTACATATATTGCACTGGCACTGTAAATAAACTACACCTTGGAGACACCTAACCGCTCTGCGTTTGAGTCCCTGTAACCAGATCGTGACAGTAACTAAGGTTCTTTTTGGATTTTTTGCTGTTTTGTTTTTTCCAACATACAATTAGGATAAACAGATACTCTAGTGGTTCTAAAAATTAAAGTTCTTTTACTATGCTCACCTTACGGAGCCTATTCCAGCTGCCATAGGGCGAGAGGCAGAGTACATCCTGTACAGCTTACCAGTCTGTCACAGGGTCCTAAATACAAATGACTAAAATTAGTTTTGACTGAACGGCTGGGCTCAGCGTTACTGAAGAACCCTTGCTCCTCTGTGTTAAATTAGCCCTTGAGATGGTTCAGAGATCAAGTTAGGATGCCTCCTGAGTGCCTCCTTTTGGAGGTTTTCTGGGCATGCCCAACTGGGAAGAGACACTAGGGTAGATCGAGAAAATCCTCTAGACATCATATATTTCATGTGTTTTGGAGATACCTCAGGATGCCCTAAGAGAAAATGGAAAGTGTTGCTGGGGAGAAGGACATCTGGAATGCCCTGTTTAGCCTACTGCCACTGCAACCTGAATTGAGATGAGCAGATGATGATGATGGATGGATGGATGGATAGAATTAATTCTGGTATCATTTATACTTGAGTTATCAGAAGGATCAGATCACCACTGCTGGTTGATACAGTATGCTGACTGAATTTAATGTTTTTCTGTAAGCTGTGGTTGATGGTACTGCCAGATTGTACAACAGTACACTAATCTTTTTCTTGTATTCTTTTTCTTTTGGCTGCTCCCTATAGGGGTTTTGAACTGTCTCCTTCAGTTTCACCCTACTGGTGGTGGTCAGAGGGCCCGGTGGCGCCTGTGTCCGGCAGCCTCGCCTCTGTCAGTGCGCCCCAGGGCAGCTGTGGCTACAATGTAGCTTGCCATCGCCAGTGTGTGAATGTGTGTGTGAATGGGTGAATGACTGAATGTAGTGTGAAGCGCTTTGGGGTCCTTAGGGACTAGAAAAGCGCTATACAAATGCAGGCCATTACCTAGCATTCCTAGCATCTCAAGCATCTCAAATCACCAATCACCTCAACACTTGTCTCTATTCCACCCTATCTACACTCTCTTTTTTCACTTCTCTTGTGCACTGTCCATTGCTTTGAATGGTTGACCTTGGTATTTAAACTTGTCTACCTTCAATATCCTTGCATGTATACCTCTCTACCTGTCTCCATTTCATTCACACACTTATTGTCTTGCTTTTACCAACTTTCATTCCTTTTCTCTCCCTTCGGTACCAGTACACTTCTTCTCCATTTATCAGGCATGCTTTCACTCTCAAAGATTCTGTTAAGCAGTCTTCAAGACATCTTTGTACCTCCACAGCTATGACTTCTGAACCAACTGCCTTTCTACTCTTCATGTTCTTCATAGCTGCTCACTTCCTCCTGCCCTTCCTGTCCTTCATCCAGCCTTCTCTCTCTCTCTCATTTTCTTTATTCATCATCTCCTCAAAATATTTCAATAGAAACACTGCTTAATATAAGCCAATAATCTAGAGTAGCATCACATTCTCCATACAAGCACAAGCAAAGTTCCAAAGTTGTGACACTGTGTGAAATCTACATAAAAACAGAGTGTGTTGATTTGCAAATCTCAAAAAACAACATTTATTTAGAGTTAAGTTCAGAGTTAGCTAAGAGTAAATAGAAAAATTGAGTATTAAAAACTCATAAACTGTACATTAGTAAAAATCTCCCTCATTTTGAATTTGATGGCAGCAACACATCTCAGACAAAGTTAGAATGGAGGGCAACAAAAGGCTCAAAAAGCAAGTGGTATTACAAAGAAACAGTAGGGGGAATATTCTGCACCATTTAGGTTAACTGGGAACAGTTCAGTAACATGACTGAGTGGAAAATAAGCATTTTAGAAAGGCAGTGTTTCTTTGGGTAAAGATAGACATAGGTTAACTGTTAAAAGTCCGCTTGTTCATTGTAACTGTTTATGCTACGTTACCCATGATGCACCTCGGTATCTGTACTTCCGGTTGGGAACGTGTTCAGCGCAGTTCTGCACAGATGAGAGGTGTGTCGGAGGATAACGTATTTACTTGCATTCCTGTGTGAGTTAATACTGTGTGTGTGCTTACCATGTGAGTATTGTAAGATGAGAGTGATGCTTGTTTGACTTTATCTGTGTAATTTGCTACGTAAGAAGCTAGTCCCGTTGCTATCGCTAAGATACGTTTTTTGACCTACTACAGGCAGCCTTGTGTTCAGCCCATATTTCATTCCATATATGACTTGCGTGCACCTTGATCTCCTCCCTAGTCTTGACACCGATTCCTTCCTTATGTCATTATGCAGATTTATTGCCCGCCGAGGAAAGCCATACGAGATGTGGTCTGATCGAGGGACCAATTTCAGAGGTGGGCACAGAGAACTCCAAACGGCGTTTAAAAACATGGAGCCGGACCTCAAGCAGCAACTGGCCAAGCAGACTATCAACTTCTGCTTCAATCCCCCACACTCTCCTCATTTCGGAGGAGCATGGGAAAGGGAAATCAGAGCAGTGAAGTCAGCTCTGCAAGTAGTCCTGAAGGACCAAGTTGTGGCGGAAGAAGTCCTACTCACTGCTCTCATAGAGGTTGAGGGTATTTTGAACTCAAAGCCGCTCGGCTATGCATCGGCTGACATAGCTGACCCAGATCCCATCACACCAAATCTTCTCTTGATGGGGCGGCATGATTCGGCACTACCCCAGGCAGTTTACGGCCCCTCAGGCACTCTTTCGAACAGAAGATGGAGGCACAGTCAGGTCATCAGCGACCACTTCTGGAAGCGGTTCATACAGAATTACCTCCCAGGACTGCAACTCCGACAGAAATGGAGGAAGTCCACTGACAACATGGCTGTGGGACGAGCTGTGATGATTGTGGACTGTAACTTGCCTAGAGGCCTTTGGCCTGTGGGTACCATTGTCAAAGTTTTCCCAGGGATTGATGGCGTTGTTCGAGCCGCCGAGGTCAAAGTTAAAGACAGTACCTATGTTCGCCCGGTAACTAAGCTGGTGGGACTTCCCAAAGTTCCTGAGGACTCACATGACACTGTTTCAAAATAGAAGGACTCTAGCGGGAGTGTATTTGCCTACAAATACAGGGGCGGCTGTTAAAAGTCCGCTTGTTCATTGTAACTGTTTATACTACGTTACCCATGATGCACCTCGGTATCTGTACTTCCGGTTGGGAACGTGTTCAGCGCAGTTCTGCACAGATGAGAGGTGTGTCGGAGGATAACGTATTTACTTGCATTCCTGTGTGAGTTAATACTGTGTGTGTGCTTACCATGTGAGTATTGTAAGATGAGAGTGATGCTTGTTTGACTTTATCTGTGTAATTTGCTACGTAAGAAGCTAGTCCCGTTGCTATCGCTAAGATACGTTTTTTGACCTACTACAGGCAGCCTTGTGTTCAGCCCATATTTCATTCCATATATGACTTACTGTCAAGCATTGTGGTTGTAGGCGGATGTAACTATTTACTATGTTTATTCTCTGAAGCGTTGTAATCTGCAGAGGTCTGGTTTGCCAATGTATATACGAGCCAGAAATTCATTTATGGTCTTAGGGTGCCATCTAGTGGCCATGAGGTTATGGCATATTGTATAACATTACGCTGGAAACCCACAGTACTGTAGAAGGGGTACACTGCTATCCATAGTGGTTAATACAAATGTTTGTTCTTTCTGTTTACAGATGACCACACACACACCCATATACACACTCACACCCCTTTCACCTGCATGTGAATACTGTAATGCCTCCCTACCAACGCTGTACATCCTGTTGATGTCATCTGCCACCTCCTTAGTAAAGTTATTTGAACTACATCACTGTGGAGTACCATTCCTTCTGACCGAGGACGACTCAGTTGAAGCGTGATCGGCAATCAGTGCAAACATACATTACAAGTGGTCCTTCGAGCCGGATTTCGCCTTGGCTGGTTAATGAGATGGCAAACCCTCAGGATAGAGGTGCATCGAATAGCCCCCGTCCAACGCGGGAGAAGAAACTTCCAGGACATCTGGTGGACTATGAGCACAACCTAACTGAGCCACCCGAGCCATCTAGAGCTCCAAGTAGTTCAAGCAGCTCCGACTATGAAGAGGATGAGAGATGGCAGAAGATGGAATCAGTTTGGAGCAGTGTCCTCCAACACATGACTCAACTGCAAGTGTCTATGGAGGAAACTCGTGGGACATTACTAAAGCGGGCGGAGCGTTTGGAGCAAGCTTCTAAACCTGGCAGTCCTCTTCCCCCAGAAACAGGAGCGTTAGAACAACCCCAACATATTTCCTCCATAACAGAAGTTGCACCACTACAACCTAGCAATGAGGTGTTACATGATACCACAGAGCCACTAACTGTGCTAGTAAGTCCCTCAGAGCAGGGCACCACAACACCTGCAAACATGCCGACGCCAATGGAAACATCTGCTCCATCACCTCCCCGTAAAGTGAGCCTTCACATTCATCGACGCCACTCAGGAGACCTGGACAATGCACTGCTGAACCCTTATCATATCAGCGATCGGAACATCAGCCCCTGATAAACAGGCCAGGCCAGGTGCAGCTATTACATTCTGCATCCCCAGCTGATCAGCCACTACAACATGCTCATCTTTCAGTGCACCAGCTATGACGGGCTGTGGACCCAATGAGTCTGCAGCAGATGTCACATCCCGCTGCTCCTGTCTTCCAAGTCAGACATCCAGCTAATCCTGTGTACTTGCAGCAACCTTCACGTCCACCAGCACCTGTGACCCAGCCATCACAGTGGACAGAAGCTCATCGCCCTGTGCCCACCATACTGCATCCTGAAGCTTTGCCTGATCCAGCTGGCAAGTACTATGTTCCTTATCCCTCAGGAAGTAACTATTCATCATCTTCCTCTGCTGAACACCATAATCCACAGGTTGCCACAACTTACCCAGCAGGAACGCCTCTACCAAACCTGATGGAGATGATGGTGGCATCTTCATACGGCATCCCAAAGCCTAAGCTGGTGATCTTCCGGTCGGGGAGAGAGAGTGACTTCGCCTTATTGAAGAAAGGGCTGGACAGCACCTTAGGGCCACATTCTCATCTGGGAGAAGATTACAAGTATCAGGTCCTACTAGATCATCTAGAGCATCCCAGCGCCTTACAGGTAGCCAAGAGCTACATTCACGACTGCACTCCCTACACTAGTGCAATGAGGGCGCTAGAGCAGAGGTATGGACAGCCAAGGCAGTTAGTCCAAAGTGAGCTTAGCACTATATTAAACTGTCCCCCTATTAGAGCCGGAGACTCTCAAGCTATTGAAGACCTCTCCCTGTCGGTGTCCAGCCTGGTCGGGCTTCTCAGTACCATGGATGAAGTAGCAGCCAGCGAGCTTCATTGTGGTTCACATGTGGGCAGACTGCTTACCAAGCTCCCTCTAAACTACAGGGACAACTTCATCGAGTACTGTATCACCCGGGGGATCATCCGCAGTGGCAGCAGCCGAACGTACAATATCTCCCTTGGGGCCCACTCTGCTGGGGGTATTACTCCGCTTCCGCCAACACCCTGTAGCTGTGAGTGGAGATATCAAAGCCATGTTTCACCAGATTCGGCTGCTCCCAGAGGATTGTCCTCTGCTACGGTTTCTGTGGAGGGATTGTGAAACTGACCGGCCCCCAGACGAATATGAGTGGAGAGTTTTGCCCTTCGGAACGACATGTAGCCCCTGTTGTGCTATTTTCGCCCTACAGAGACATGCAAGGGAGCACGAAGACACCCACAAGGACATCTGTGACTCTGTCCACACAGCCTTCTATGTGGATAACTGTTTACAGTCCCTGTCCAACCCAGAAGAGGCAAAGCAGCTCATCGACCGAATGAGAGATTTACTCATTCAAGGAGGATTCGAGATACGTCAGTGGGCGAGCAACGTGCCCGAAGTAGTTGCTCACCTGCTCGCTTCAGCTAGATCAGAGCGCTGCGAGCTTTGGCTGAACTTCAAAAGTCTCGACCCACAAGAGTCAACATTAGGACTCAGCTGGCACTGCCCGACAGATGTCCTGGGATATAAGCACCGCCCTATAACCTACTCCACGGTCACGCTGCGCAACGTGTACAAGGTACTAGCTACCCAGTATGACCCCCTAGGTTATATTTGTCCCTACACTACAAGGGCCAAGCTGATTGTACAGGCCCTGTGGAGCACAGAGAGAGGATGGGATGAGCCCATCGAAGGGAATCTACTTCAGTCCTGGCTTGAGTGGGAAGGCGAACTGTCACACCTTCAGCATGTCACCATTCCCCGCTGCTATGCCCCTTCTCACAACTCCAGCAATGTGACATACGAGGCTCACATATTCTGTGACGCATCAGAAAAGGCATATGGGGCTGTGGCTTATCTCCGAGTAATCGAGCAACAACTGCCCATCACCACATCATTCCTGATGGCTCGCTCCAGAGTGGCCCCACGCAAACAGGTGTCAATGCCCCGGCTGGAGCTTTGCGCAGCACTCACTGGAGCCCAATTGGCCAAATTACTCCAGACAGAGCTCACCATTCTCCTGCAATCGATCTACCTGTGGACAGACTCTACAACGGTGCAGCAGTGGATCCAGTCTAGTTCCTGTCGCTGTAAGGTATTCGTGGGGACTAGAATCTGTGAAATACAGGAGCTGACATCTCCTGAACAGTGGCGGTATGTGACCTCTGACCTCAATCCCGCTGATGACATCACCAGAGGGAAACATCTCGCTGACCTAACTGTCCGCAATCGTTGGTCACATGGTCCACCCTTTCTGTCACAAACTGCTGACACTTGGCCTAAGTTTCCAACAGAGTTCCCGGCATGCAGTGAGGCAGAGCTCAGGAAGACTGCATTCTGTGGGCACGCTTCTGCATCCCCGACCTTACCGGATCCAACACAGTATGCCACGCTAGATGAGCTGATTGCTGCTACATACCAGACCCAACACGGGGCGGCTGACGCTCCTATTACAGCAGTGGAGCAACTAGAAACCAAGACCATGCTGCTTCGCTCGGCTCAGACTGACAGCTTCCCAGAGGAGGCCCGAGCCCTCCAGATCGGGCACCCAGTCCGCTCAGACAGCTGTCTTAGCGTGCTGTCCCCTGAATATGACAGTCTTACCGGTCTCCTCAGAGTCGGAGGCCGCCTCCGTCGAGCTGCCGACTTAGATCCAGACAGTATTCATCCCATCGTATTAGGGAGCTGAACATCCCCTGACCAAGCTCATCATAAAAACTTATGATGACCAGCTCCTTCATCTAGGTGCAGAGAGGCTGTTTGTGGAAATACGGCGCACCTATTGGATTCTCAGAGGACGTCAAGCCATTAAGAAGCATCAGCACCAGTGTGTGGACTGTAGGAGATGGCGCGCCTCACCTTCTACACCCAAAATGGCTGACTTACCTTCATCACGGCTGAGACTCTATAAGCCGCCGTTCTGGTCAACGGGCGTAGACTGTTTTGGGCCATACACGATAAAGATAGGTCGTAGAAGAGAGAAACGCTGGGGAATTATCTACAAGTGTCTTACAACCAGATGCGTGCACCTTGATCTCCTCCCTAGTCTTGACACCGATTCCTTCCTTATGTCATTACGCAGATTTATTGCCCGCCGAGGAAAGCCATACGAGATGTGGTCTGATCGAGGGACCAATTTCAGAGGTGGGCACAGAGAACTCCAAACGGCGTTTAAAAACATGGAGCCGGACCTCAAGCAGCAACTGGCCAAGCAGACTATCAACTTCTGCTTCAATCCCCCACACTCTCCTCATTTCGGAGGAGCATGGGAAAGGGAAATCAGAGCAGTGAAGTCAGCTCTGCAAGTAGTCCTGAAGGACCAAGTTGTGGCGGAAGAAGTCCTACTCACTGCTCTCATAGAGGTTGAGGGTATTTTGAACTCAAAGCCGCTCGGCTATGCATCGGCTGACATAGCTGACCCAGATCCCATCACACCAAATCTTCTCTTGATGGGGCGGCATGATTCGGCACTACCCCAGGCAGTTTACGGCCCCTCAGGCACTCTTTCGAACAGAAGATGGAGGCACAGTCAGGTCATCAGCGACCACTTCTGGAAGCGGTTCATACAGAATTACCTCCCAGGACTGCAACTCCGACAGAAATGGAGGAAGTCCACTGACAACATGGCTGTGGGACGAGCTGTGATGATTGTGGACTGTAACTTGCCTAGAGGCCTTTGGCCTGTGGGTACCATTGTCAAAGTTTTCCCAGGGATTGATGGCGTTGTTCGAGCCGCCGAGGTCAAAGTTAAAGACAGTACCTATGTTCGCCCGGTAACTAAGCTGGTGGGACTTCCCAAAGTTCCTGAGGACTCACATGACACTGTTTCAAAATAGAAGGACTCTAGCGGGAGTGTATTTGCCTACAAATACAGGGGCGGCTGTTAAAAGTCCGCTTGTTCATTGTAACTGTTTATACTACGTTACCCATGATGCACCTCGGTATCTGTACTTCCGGTTGGGAACGTGTTCAGCGCAGTTCTGCACAGATGAGAGGTGTGTCGGAGGATAACGTATTTACTTGCATTCCTGTGTGAGTTAATACTGTGTGTGTGCTTACCATGTGAGTATTGTAAGATGAGAGTGATGCTTGTTTGACTTTATCTGTGTAATTTGCTACGTAAGAAGCTAGTCCCGTTGCTATCGCTAAGATACGTTTTTTGACCTACTACAGGCAGCCTTGTGTTCAGCCCATATTTCATTCCATATATGACTTACTGTCAAGCATTGTGGTTGTAGGCGGATGTAACTATTTACTATGTTTATTCTCTGAAGCGTTGTAATCTGCAGAGGTCTGGTTTGCCAATGTATATACGAGCCAGAAATTCATTTATGGTCTTAGGGTGCCATCTAGTGGCCATGAGGTTATGGCATATTGTATAACATTACGCTGGAAACCCACAGTACTGTAGAAGGGGTACACTGCTATCCATAGTGGTTAATACAAATGTTTGTTCTTTCTGTTTACAGATGACCACACACACACCCATATACACACTCACACCCCTTTCACCTGCATGTGAATACTGTAATGCCTCCCTACCAACGCTGTACATCCTGTTGATGTCATCTGCCACCTCCTTAGTAAAGTTATTTGAACTACATCACTGTGGAGTACCATTACTTCTGACCGAGGACGACTCAGTTGAAGCGTGATCGGCAATCAGTGCAAACATACATTACAAGTGGTCCTTCGAGCCGGATTTCGCCTTGGCTGGTTAATGAGATGGCAAACCCTCAGGATAGAGGTGCATCGAATAGCCCCCGTCCAACGCGGGAGAAGAAACTTCCAGGACATCTGGTGGACTATGAGCACAACCTAACTGAGCCACCCGAGCCATCTAGAGCTCCAAGTAGTTCAAGCAGCTCCGACTATGAAGAGGATGAGAGATGGCAGAAGATGGAATCAGTTTGGAGCAGTGTCCTCCAACACATGACTCAACTGCAAGTGTCTATGGAGGAAACTCGTGGGACATTACTAAAGCGGGCAGAGCGTTTGGAGCCTGTTAATGTCATCTGCCACCTCCTTAGTAAAGTTATTTGAACTACATCACTGTGGAGTACCATTCCTTCTGACCGAGGACGACTCAGTTGAAGCGTGATCGGCAATCAGTGCAAACATACATTACATTAACCATCATGCAAAAAATCTGTGTACAAACTATGGAACAACCCATGACCCGCAAACCTTTTGGGGCATGTCCCCCTGGGTGGGGCATGTCCCCACCCAGATGACGACTTTTTCAGGGAAGGCCTTGCATATTTCAGCAAGTAAACTGCATATTAGCTCTATTACAGCATAGCTTCATAGTAGATGAGTCCTGTTGCTGAAGTGACCTGTGTGCATTCCAACTGAAAACATTTAGCACATCATGAAATGAAAAATACTGCAAAGAAGACCCAGAACTGTTGAGCAAATACAGGGAGTGCAGAATTATTAGGCAAGTTGTATTTTTGAGGAATAATTTTATTATTGAACAACAACCATGTTCCCAATGAACCCAAAAAACTCATTAATATCAAAGCTTAGCTATTTTAGGGGGATATCTGTGTGTGCAGGTGACTATTACTGTGCATAATTATTAGGCAACTTAACAAAAAACAAATATATACCCATTTCAATTATTTATTTTTACCAGTGACACCAATATAACATCTCCACATTCACAAATATACATTTCTGACATTCAAAACCAAACAAAAACAAATCAGCGACCAATATAGCCACCTTTCTTTGCAAGGACACTCAAAAGCCTGCCATCCATGGATTCTGTCAGTGTTTTGATCTGTTCACCATCAACATTGCGTGCAGCAGCAACCACAGCCTCCCAGACACTGTTCAGAGAGGTGTACTGTTTTCCCTCCTTGTAAATCTCACATTTGATGATGGACCACAGGTTCTCAATGGGGTTCAGATCAGGTGAACAAGGAGGCCATGTCATTAGTTTTTCTTCTTTTATACCCTTTCTTGCCAGCCACGCTGTGGAGTACTTGGACGCGTGTGATGGAGCATTGTCCTGCATGAAAATCATGTTTTTCTTGAAGGATGCAGACTTCTTCCTGTACCACTGCTTGAAGAAGGTGTCTTCCAGAAACTGGCAGTAGGACTGGGAGTTGAGCTTGACTCCATCCTCAACCCGAAAAGGCCCCACAAGCTCATCTTTGATGATACCAGCCCAAACCAGTACTCCACCTCCACCTTGCTGGTGTCTGAGTCGGACTGGAGCTCTCTGCCCTTTACCAATCCAGCCACGGGCCCATCCATCTGGCCCATCAAGACTCCCTCTCATTTCATCAGTCCATAAAACCTTAGAAAAATCAGTCTTGAGATATTTCTTGGCCCAGTCTTGACGTTTCAGCTTGTGTGTCTTGTTCAGTGGTGGTCGTCTTTCAGCCTTTCTTACCTTGGCCATGTCTCTGAGTATTGCACACCTTGTGCTTTTGGGCAATCCAGTGATGTTGCAGCTCTGAAATATGGCCAAACTGGTGGCAAGTGGCATCTTGGCAGCTGCATGCTTGACTTTTCTCAGTTCATGGGCAGTTATTTTGCGCCTTGGTCTTTCCACACGCTTCTTGCGACCCTGTTGACTATTTTTGAATGAAACGCTTGATTGTTCGATGATCACGCTTCAGAAGCTTTGCAATTTTGAGACTGCTGCATCCCTCTGCAAGATATCTCACTATTTTTGACTTTTCTGAGCCTGTCAAGTCCTTCTTTTGACCCATTTTGCCAAAGGAAAGGAAGTTGCCTAATAATTATGCACACCTGATATAGGGTGTTGATGTCATTAGAACACACCCCTTCTCATTACAGAGATGCACATCACCTAATGTGCTTAATTGGTAGTAGGCTTTCGAGCCTATACAGCTTGGAGTATGACAACATGCATGAAGAGGATGATGTGGACAAAATACTCATTTGCCTAATAATTCTGCACTCCCTGTAGAATCCAGTGTCAGACAAGGATAAGACAACATTTCTATCCCAAAGGTGATGGTCACCTCAATTCTCAAATATGGAGATGGTACACATGGTTAACAAGGTCCTGTCCCAATATCTTTGACGTTGCTGCCACCAAATTCAAAATGAACTAATATTTTTCATAAAATAGTAAAACGTCTCACTTTAAACATTTAATATGTTTTCTGTGTTTACCTGTAAATGCAACTGTAATATGTGTTTGTGATATTCAACTCATTGCATTTGTTTGCATTTGTTATTAAGTTCCAACTTTTATTAAATTGCTTTTGTACAACCTCTGGTGGCTTAGTGTGCCTAATAACGTGACACCTAATTACATTACAAATGTGTTTAGTCCGCTGCTGTTACAGTTTAGCATGATTCGCTTTTGTGTATCTCGACTCCCATAGGACGCACGATGTGTGGTCTAGATTAAAGGAACTGGAGCAGCAATTACCATGTAAAACATAATTTGTGACAGGAAGAGAGACTTTGTAGATATTACCTTTTATTTACAAAAAATAACACTATGGCCTGGGTTTACTTTCAGCTAGTTATGTCACCTTTTATGTTATTGTAATACATACTAAAATATGTCCTGTCTAAACAATAGGAAACAGTTTTAATGACCTAAGGACAAAGAATAGATAGATTTCAAGATGCATTATCCTTTCTTTTCAAAGTGGTGAGGATATATATCCTCTCACTGTTCAGTGTGATCGACCCATAGGGATTCATCATTTTGTACAGCAATGAAGATGATTAAAGGCCCCATCATTTAAAGGGTCTTGAAGAAAAAAAGAGAGAACATTAGAGGTGGATGTTAATGCTAGACAGATGTGAGGTTAATGTGGTGACGTGCTGAGAGAATTTCTTCCTTCCCTTTAGCTGACTTCCCTTCTGTATTTTTAAGTTCAAAATGACCTTTTCTCATAGTCATGCACACATTAATATGGCTACTCGACAGTAGCAACACCTACCCCAACCACTGTATTGGTGACTTATAACAAATGCATGCCAATAATTGTAACTGAGTGCAGCAGTGGCGTCACAATAGTTTTGAATCAGAGTTGTTGTTTTAGTTCAGTCCAATTTGAATATATATTATACAAAGGGTGGATGCTACAGTTATTTTGTTTTTTGTTTTGTATTTAGAATATTTTGTAACAACTGAACTTTAAGATAACTGCATTAAGCACTAAAGAAAATGTGTGATTAAGAGACGTATGTGCTAGTTTTGTTTTAGTTGTAACAACTGTCTCATTCAGTTTATGTTCATGAAGACACTTTAATATCTATATTAAGGCACATTACAGCTTATTTTAATGATAAAATAATACATACAAATAAAATATGCCAGTGTGTTATCAGTTTAAAAAGAAAATGTGTCACAAAAATTCATTAGCCAAAATGGTAGCCATGGTTTAGAGAGAACAAATCAGGGCTAGCCCGATTGGAAAAACACTATGATGCTTGGCTCAAGAAGGCCACTTTAGCACAGAGCATGGCGCCAATATCCTTCATCCCAAAAGAGATGGAACAAGGATTTTTCCTAATCACCCACAAATGAGTGAGTTTGCCCACCCAGTCAGTCTCAGCCAGTGAGTCTGTCCCACTTTCTTTCTATCCTGTCTAAACTGCAATCACTACCTTCCCGGCTCAAATATCGGATAACTACAATACACTACAGTACACTGATCTCCAGGCAGTTTTATATATGTGATAACTCAGCAGCAAACAGTGACATTTCAAGAAGTGTGTGGGATTGTATTTTTGTGAAAGAATCCAGATTATAGTCATATATGCTGTTCACTAAAGTTAAGAAAGTTAAAGTTAAGAATGCATAATAATGTTTATTAATAGCTAAATTGTCATCATCTGAAAACGTTTGAAAACATGTAGAAAAAGGCATGCCTGTGTTTGCTTAGGTTGGCTCCCACTTCTTGCTGCTCATCATGCATCCCTGCTTATATTTTTCTTTAACTTTGACCCTAAAATTTAACATAGTATATCTAATGTTTTAAATAAAAATATAAAAATGCTGGTGTCACTTTCCTTTTATGTTGTGGCTGTTCAGACTTTATATATAGCTTTCCTCTTTGAAGAAGCAAAACTAATTTTAGGGTTGGTTCTATGGTAGAAGTAATGTCGAGTGAGATGACCTAAAGGAATTGTCTTATTCGCTAATATAATATTAATAACATAATAATATTAATAACAATGATAATAATCATCTTCTTCATCATCATAATGACAGGCTCATAAACATATTCTTCTGAAGCTTACATAAAACGCTTTTCCTTCCAGCTGAAAATCATATTAGATTTTTTTATTAAATAATCTGTACTTCTCCTTTAACAATATAAAAACTGTCAAAGCATCATCACTGCACTTCATGTGGATACTCTGCATGTCCGCTGTTGCTGCCAACACCCTGAAGCCACTAGATGCTGTTTACCAGAGTGTTTTTTGATTCATTGCACAGGACTGTGCCAGAAACCCCTACTCTCCTTCTACAACACTGTTATTGCAGACACCACTGTGAATATATAGTACACTGCACATTCTGTACTGAAGTGCAAACAAATATCAGCTAGACCAGCTAGTTCAGCTGTAAGAGATTGTCAGAAGTTGATGTGCTAGAGTTGCACGCCTTTTAATCACAGGCACATCATGGTGACAGAGCCTTGTGTAGTTTAATAAAACCCCAGGAACAAAGACAATCTCCTCTAAACTATCTTTCTCACGTTGCGTCTGCGAGCAGGGCTTGGGAGAACTGGTTATTACCATCTCATTGAAGAGGGACCCCTCAACAGCTTGTAAAGTTGCTTGGCATCATGTCCTTACTTCACTGTATGCTGACAGCTCAACCACCAAAACCACAGTCTTTTCTTTAGAGTCTGTATCAATTATTCACTCTTTCCTTAGAGTGTCGGCGCTGTCTCTCCGCTGACAACACCCCTGCTTTCTTTCTTGTTTTTTTTTTTCTTTCTTTGACATTCTCGATCTGCCTGAGATGGGCAGGTACGAGAATTGCAGTAAAGTTACAGAAAGACAGAAAAATGGAGAATGATACATTGGGTTCACAGACAAACGTCCCTAAATGCATTTTATCACAACAGAACGCCCAAGAGAGACATCTGACAAAAGGGAATAATTATAATTCAAATGTGAGGCTAATGTGAGGCTATCAAATAAAAACAAACTTCATTGTAAGTTTAAGTAAATGTAATTATTTTAATGGCATAGAAATGCAAATGTGTGGTCTGTTTCAAGCGTCCTCTAAGAAACGGATTTCCTACAAGCTTATAATTTTCTATAATGGATGCTGATGTGTCTGTCACCCCCCCCTCCCCCCACTTACGTACACACACACACACACACACACACACACACACACACACACACACACACACACACAAATTCACCTTTATTAATGACAAATGGGTCTTAAAGTGTTTATAAATACTTCTTTGCTGTGCGGCACAGATACATTTTCATGAAACAAAGCTCTAATACAAATGCATGCAAGGCTATTAGAGCTGTTATATCCCTTCCGAAACGCCTTAACGCCCACTCACATCCTGGGCCATCTGATCCCAGGAATTCGTATGATAAGGTGGGGCCAGGTTTCACAATGAACTCACCCGAAACTCTGGCTGATTGGGACCCGCACCCAGTTTCACACCTTGGCTCAGGCGATTAGAGGATCATCAGGGGGTCCTTTTGTCCCTCTGTGGGGGGATACTCCCACTAGGTTTATATCTGGGACTCTCCACCATTTGACGTTATAGAAAAAATGTTTACACTATATTTCAATTAATTATCCTTACAATATAATGTCAGCTTGAATGCATTTTACAATCTATCTATAACAAACTAGAATCAACAGTTGATATTAAAATTTTATATTTTATTTTATAAACAAACATTTCCCCCCATCTGCATCGTAAGAAAGCACTGTTATACCCTAATTTAATTCAGCAAGTCTGTTTAAAGACAGGTAGGATCAAAAGTTAACATATAAAAAGGTTTACATAGACGTAGCTGTGCTTTTAGCTTATTGTTAGCTTTATCGTTAGCATCAGCATCATAATGTTAAGGTTATAAAAAGCTGGAGGTAAGAAGACAATTTTTTTAGGTCACCAACCAAAGAATAATGCAAGTAAAGAATATGACTTCAAAAGCGAATCATCAAAGTCTCGACTGACTGACTGACTGGCAGCCAAACAATGAAATCCCAAGAGCCATGTTTCTAGCATGGCTAAAAAAAAAAAACCATCTGTGCTCCCTGGTGTAAAATGTATATCAAGGAAACATTTAGTTTTATTTTCCAAATGTATATGGACTTTTCTTTAATGGCATGAGGATATTCATAAAAACTGTTTCTTGTTGAATTCACACATTATTTGTACTGTCTAGGTGAGTGTGTATACTAGGATGATGGTCGTCACACGTTACATTTTACCTGTCCCACTCTTTTTTTTGTTTACCTTTATTGTCCTCGTGTATAGTATAAAATTATCGAATGCTACTGGGTATCATCGTTATCCTACACACTGTGACACCAGTGAAATGCTGCACATTCAGTAATTTATTTCTGTTTGTTGCCAGGTTGCTCTAATCCAGTTACAAAAATCCTTGATTGCCTTCCAGTGCCACAGTAGGGTGACATTTCCTCCTTCTCTTCAGATGACTGTAGTCCATCAGCAGCGAGTGAACGACAGGAGGCAGATAGATGATGAGTTTGGAAACGGGAGCACACACACTCAACATGCTCAGTCAGCATGGTACCACCTTAACCTCACATCCTGGCAACTCTCTGAGGCTTTTCTCCTTTTCATTTGATCTCCTTCTCCTCTTTCCTGAACTGCATTGCTTTTCTCATTTGACATTCATCACAAGCATCAACATAAATACTCAATACACATATTTCCTTTAAAGATAAAAAACTAAAAATGCAAAGAAGTTGATCTTTAAATATAGTTTCTTGGCTCTCTTCAGTACATAAATAATTGATCAAAGAAAGGCTCCAGGGGAGTTGTGTTTGCAGATATGTTGATTTCACACCAATTTCCTCACATATATAGCCCAATCTCTGTGTTTACCCTGCATAAAATTAACACATACTGGACAGTATCTTCAGAAACCAAGCTAAAATTCAGAAATTACAATCAGAGCCTGCAATAAATGACATTTTCAAACCATAAGGAGTAAAGTCGATGGGTGAAGAATGAGACAGAGAAGGCTCTTGTGTGTTGACAAGACAGACTCCGTGATCCATATCTTTCTGAAAGATCAACGAGCAGCAGTACAACATAACAGTGTGACTCTGCCATGAGATCAAAACAAATGTTAACTGTCAAAAGACTGAACTGAACAAGTGAAAAAAAAATCTATAAAAATTATAACACAACAATCAATGTAATATGCTGTAGTTTCAATGACTTTGTGAGCAGTACTAATCTGGAGCACAGTGTGCTGCTGGCAAAACAACACAAATCATTAGTTGTGTGTTCTACAGAGAGCAAAAAAGTTCAGAGCTTTGCAGCTTAGCAATGCTGCAACAACACCTCAAAGATTTCTCATCTCTATCCCATGAATAAATATGCCCAAAACCTTTGTCTAAATACATTTCTTAAAGGAATGCAAAGCAATGTTTTGGGGATGTTTTCCCAAAATAAACACAAGATTATTCAGTCTAAATAATGATGATGGCAATGTATTTATTTTAAATGTATTTAATCTCATCGGCAAAACAGTTGACAGCAGTTGGGGGAGGGGAAACAGATTTGGTTTGAATGCTGTAATATCATGTGATTGCATATAAATAGCACCACTTCAGTCAGAGAAATCCAGTCTGCACATTGTATGGATTTAGGTCTGATTTAGGGCATCAAACACTGTATGAAAAGGCAAGAAAAAATGCCTATTTACAAATGATTCAGCATGTTATCCATAAGCTAGCTCATGATCCCAGACCAGATAATAGATAATTCACTTACGTCAGACAAAGAAAAGAAAAATATATACTGAACATTACTACTTGGATGTTAGCATATGAAGTAGTTCATTCAGACCTTCACTCTTCAGTGTTGCCCCTCTCTTAGTACTATGGAAAGGATGTCTGGCTGCATTTTATTTCTGTCTGTGTGATTAATGGTTCTTAGTAATATTACAGCTTATATGGATAAGGGAATGTGCAACTCTACAGCAGCCAATCAATAAATCTGTGATCTTACAACCTCCCACCAACAGAATCAGATGACATATGAGCACCACTGAATCCCCACATAAAATAAATAAAAATTGATCAAAATATCCCTTAAATGTGTTTAACATTGTCTGGCGCATTAATCCTGCACACTGACACCTGCAGTTATTTTGTGTGAAGCCCCACATAATTTATTCTATGTTTAAAATTTGTAGAAATACCTGATGTATTTCTTCGAAGTCTAAACATTAATTTTGTATGTGTGAGACAGAAAATCATTTTTGTGATGTGATTTCATGGATGTGAAAAAGCAGTCTCTCCCCATTCTGTCCTATAAAGGATCTCATATTGCCTGTTTCCTTCCATCCTGTAAATTGCTGTCATCATGTGGCCACAGTGAGCTGCCATCTCGAGATGCTAGCTTAACTACAAGCTGTTGAATCTGTAATTTTTGTCGTTTTGTGGACGTCTCCTGTTGACAAAGGCTGTAACATGGGAACATGAGAGAGGAGCTCCATGTGTTGGTAGTTCTCGAATGTGCAATTTGGCTAAACCTGCACTCTATGGCAGGAGCCTGACAAGCGAGTCGAGCTGCTCTTGCATTAGCGTTTGGAGCTCTACTAAAAAACAGAGTGGAGCTTGTTAATTCTTTCAAATACGCTTTTATACCTCTTAAACAAACTTGTGTATTTGTACGTAACATTTATTGAGTTAACTGAAAAATGAGCTACACATTGAAGGAAGACGATGTTCGTCCAAGCGAAACCTGACAAAATAGAAGTTCTGTGTTATTGTTAGTTATAATTACCTTGACTGACGTTACTAAGAATTCTGAAGCTTGCTTTTAACACTTAAAATACCAGGTGCCACAAATTAATGCATGGCTTATTTTGGGGAGGGGCTTAAGGTTTATAAGCCTAAAAAACTAGCTCATTGGGTGAAGAGAATTTCTGCCTCCAAGTGTGCTTCCTGCACCACATATGTACACCTCTAACACCATGCATTTTACTGTGCTTAATGTTATCCACATCAAGATGTGGGCTTGTTTATTTTTGCAATGTGGGTACGATGTGGGGTATTGTCGTTAAATTTGACTTGAATACCCAACAGACAGAAGGCATTCAAAATGAGTTCAAACCTTCAAATTTGAAATGGATCATACATGTTAAGACTATGACAGCTTTTGTTATGGATGTCTTAAAAAATATAAGTTATTTATATATAAGTTTATTTTTCATGTGTTACAGTCTGGCAGTCGTTCCAACGAATGACTTGTAGATAGTAAAGTCACTACATTGTACCACCCTGACGCATCCCTGTCAGACACGTGTGCAGATGTCGACACAGTTGCAGTCGCATACTTTAGTATTTACAACTTTGTTTATTTTATTTTTAAGTGTCAGGTACTTTGAAATGTAACATTTCAAACAGCTCAACAAATACCAGCAAATACACAAACTGCTCTGTGCAGTTTGGCACACAATTGGAGAAAAGAGTTACTGTGTGATGACTTCAGTCTTACAGATGAAGAAAGATGTAGATGTTAGACGTTGCAGCGGTGCAGGGCAGACTGTGCTATCCATCGTCACTGTTCCAGTTGGTTAGGTACCGTGTGGCAGCACTGAAATTGTAAAGAAAAGACATAGAACTCAAAGAATTCTAAATTATAAGTTATATAAGCGAAAAGATGGTTTGAAAGTTTTAAACTTTTTAAATGCTATTTTTGGGCAAAGTCACTAAAATGAGATATTCTGTATGTACAGTTTTCGTGTTTAAATAATGAAATTAAAGTTCAGGTCATGCTTCAAAATTATAAAAAGATTGTTTTCAATGATTAGTAAATTGATTTGCTTCTAGAAGAACCCTGGTAGGAGTCAATTTGAATTTAAACTAATGATGTTATTTAGTATCATTTGCCAAATTCCACCCTTATACCAGCTTTATATTGGTTGGTGGTTTGAAAATCACCCACGATTGTGCATGTAAATTCTGGTTATGTTTTATAGAATTCACTTGGTTGCTTCACAAAGATTGTGGCAGCACAGGTCAGCTCACCACAGCCCATGCACAATGAAATGAAATCTACTGGAGCTCACAATACGAATTACTATTGGGCTTATTCATTGTGTTTCCCGCTGTACTGCTACACGAAAAATTAAAGTCCCTTCATCTGCCAAATCTGATTTTAATCCAATAAATTTGTTCTAAGATAAGTCTATGCTCTTACATATTTATATTTATAAAGATTATCAGAAGAAGTACATGTATTATGGAAGTATCGATTTTGAAATTATAGCTTTTAAATTAAATTTTTACCATTTTTCTTCAAGCGTTTATTCTAAAAATCTGTGACTTGAATAGTTCTTAAATAGTTTAGTCTTAAGTGTTTCCACATTAAACTGTGCACTCTGCTTTATATATGGCAGCCTCGAGAGGTTTAAATAACTTGGTGAGAAGAATTCAGTGTGAAATGTGATGCTGTGCAGAGGTGTTCCAGTCCCACAGGCTGTGTTGTAAAGCTCCACTGGACTTCAATGACTCTTTCCCGCCTCCCAACAAACCTCCTTTTCCTCAGTCTTTCTTTCTCTCCTTGTGTTGCTTCCTTTTTCACCCTACCCAGAGAAAACCTACATGATCTTTATAGCATATATTCTCCTTTGGCTATCCTTCCTGTGAGTAAACCTCTGAACCATGCTGTGCATTTCCTGTTCTTAATTATTGTGCAGTAATAAATGAAGTCTAAGCTGCAACTCTCCAGAGTAACTCATGCTGATCTCCACCAGAGAGGCTAGTGCCTTACCAGAGGCATTACAGCTCACCCACATCAGTCTCATATGCTGTGGTTTCACTTCACTAACAGCTTCATATATATATAAGAGCTTAATATAGACTGATTCAGTGATATTCCAGCCATACTGTCAAGGGATTTGGTAGAACAGGCTCTAGCAGACAAAACAAAGTGACAGAGAATGAGTGGGAGGGGAGAGACTAAGAAAGTTACACCAGATTTTCAAACACATGCTGATGTGCCAGGGATGATAAAACCATCTCTCTCAGACAGGCAACTGTGATAGACTTGATTCGGTCCACTCACGCACCCCCACACGCACTCAACCTCCACCTGTTATTCTCACGCTGGTCTCCTGCATTCTTCCCCTCTTCTTCAGTGGCTCAAACATGATGAACAGAAACAGGGGAGAGATGAGCAGCTGGTCTGGTCTCGGCGGGGCGAGGGAACACATTTGACAAAATCAAATCAGGTCGGTCAAAGGTGAAGCCTGCCACTCTCCCTGTGGAGCAGTGAATGCTATCGCTGCACAGATGACCAGAACGAAGTGTAGCTCCATATAAAAAGTTGCAATGCTATTCACTCCCTCCAAAATAAGAAGCTCACGTTCTTTTATGCATTTCCAGGCTTAGCAGTTTAGACCTGCCTTTATTGTTAGTATAGTATATCTATTAAGGATATAATTATATTGTTTCATGTCTGTTAACACAGCTGTCCAGAAGAGACGATTGTATGCCAATTCATTTCCACCTTCTGACATTTGTAACACAGCTTTCACGCTATTTCAGTAAGTATAACAGTTTAATATGCAACACCTTATGGAGCTAGAGCACCAGTTTTAGTCATTACTTAGTCTTCAGTTCTCTAAGAGATTTATTAGAGGGCTGGAGCTGACTTATTACAGTGGGTCTCAGGAAAAGAGCAAATGGAGTGATCTTTGTATCTGCATGCTACAACACCCATGAAAAAGGACTATTAATTAATGCTGTAGGGTGAAAATGTGAAAGTGATCTCAAGTGAGAGTCCTCTGTTCTCCAACCCGGGTGATAGTTGGGGTGGTATCCTTTTCCTTCTGCTTTATGCACAGTCATAGAATCAGGCTCACATTTCCCTTATCAGGACTCATCACCATACCTCATCCTTAATCATCAGAAGCAGGGAAAGGTCATTACCCAGGTAAATTACCTCTTTAGCATTTTATCATTCTTTTTATTATTCTTGTTTCGTTTCTTCTACTCTCCTGAAGGTGGAACGATGAGGCAGGCATCAATTCACACACACTATTTGGACAGTGCTTTTGCTTTAGATATACCAAACTTTCAGCTTTGAAGCGGTGCACTGGAGATTTACACATTAAAATCTTCGTCAAATTTAATTGCCTCTTTGAAAAGTTTTCAGTTATTTCCTGACACTACGTCATTTTATCTTCCACCCAGTTTTCTCTGATGCTAATAAAGTATCCTCAAAAAATGATCAAGTGAAAACTGTAAAATTGTAAGTTGCATTTGCGTTTACTGAAAATGATAAAGCACTCTGACAGTCCAGTGCACTTACACAGCACATGCTGTAAAGCATCTCCTGAAAGCTGGTCATAATTCATATCCCAAAAACTCTTGTGTGTACAAGAATAAAACTCACACTCTCTGTTGTCGTTTATCTGTACATAGATCAACGACAAGAGATACATATCTCATTATTTTAACCATGTGCTGGCTCCAAGAACTAATTTTTCTAAGAACCTAGAGTGAAGGAGAGTTGCAAAGAGCATAATTTCTTTTTAATATATTATAAAATGTTACATTTTAGGTAGGTTAAAAAGCTTTGTCACCTCTTCAGTGGTCACTGGGGGTTTTAAATTGATCGGTGTAAAATTGGGGAGCAATGAGACCTGATTTGAAGGTCTCAAATGACTCTCACAAACCAACAAAATAGAGCAAAAGTCATTACATTACTTGAAACCAAGCTTGTCAGTAAAGCTTTTTTCATACATCTAGAAATTTTCATTCTAAACATGGTGACAAACTTCCCACCAAGGTCAGCATTATAATCAGCTGCAGTAATAGAAAGGAGAGATGGGGCAGCTGCTGCCCTTCTAAACTTCTGTAGCTCAGTCCCATTGAAGTTCATCATGATTCAACTTTATATAAATAATAGTTTGCAACATGGGATTCTGTGGATTAACAAAAAAAATGTACACTAACATATCTGGCAACAGCTTAACTCAGTTCACATTTAGTTTTCTGAAACGAGAAACAAATGTTGATTTTTAATGTTTAATTCATATTAACTATGTTATATACGAAAAAAACATAATTACCATTGTGTTAGTACTTAAATTACTGTAACATTACTTTCTTACGTGCATTGCAATCCTTAAACTTATTCATGGATTTGTCTCTGCCGAGTTATGATGTTAAGCCTGTGAACATCTAAGTCTGATCAAGCAATGACCTCCAGGACGAAAAAATGAAGCCAAAAACTGCAGTTACTCGCTGTTGGAGCCAGCCACTTGAGGCTGGCTCCAACAGCGAGTCAGTCCCCATAGAGCTCCATGTTTAAATGAATGGCATTTTTAAAAAAAACAGGTTTACAGCCTGTTACAAAAAAGCCTTTGGGTCTCTGAATATATTATTTATTCCAATGACTTCAAAGTGGATAAATATTTTTAAAACCCATTTAGGAATTATACTAGTAACGATTACAGTTAGGGATGTGAGTGCTTTGACTGATACATGTTTTGATGTAGGGAGCTGTAGCCAATTGCTGTTGGCTAGGCTTCACCTCCTCTAATTCAACTTACTGAACTCCAGCTCTCCGTGGCATTTGTGTTGTTGATGTCTGCCGGTAAGAGCATTTTAATAGAGTTATCTGACAAAGACTCTAGCCTGCTGTGTCGTACAGCCCATCCAAGGTGTTTGCGCTACAGTTTTGGCAAGTGAAATTCTATAATTTTTTGGTATACTAATTAGCAGTAATTAGAACTCATTAGCAGATTTGTCTGTCTATGGATATTGTGAATACAGCTTGCCAACCAAGCTCTTTAGACATAGCTTATAACATAGCAAGTCACTATCTGGCCCAAATATGGTAACTTCTGGTTCCACAAAAACAACGCGGTGGCAGCTAAAAACCCATGTGCTGAGTCCAAATCTGTGGTCAAAGTTTATGGGTATGATAGGAAATAGTGTGAAAAAAAAATAACGAACAAATGATAAAACGTCCTTCATCCATCAATTAGTTATGGAAATAAAGTTATTTGCTCTTAAAGGAATATCCTACATATCACTGTCAAAATGTACTTCATACTTAGAGTATAAAACAGGTTATTGACTGTGTCTTTATGCTCAATCATTCCCATTGCTCTAGGTTCTTTTTTCTCATTCAAATCCATACTATAGACACTATAATGCAAACCTCAACAGTGCATTGAAGTCTTGTCTGGGTTATTTCAGTGCAACCATACCATTAATGAAAGTGCTGTTTTATCAACAGTTGGTGTTAGCTACTTTAAAGCTTCTACAACAGTGATAAGGTGTCTGTACAAAGGTTAATAGAAGTGGATAACAGTTGCCAAGCTTATCTAATTAGAACCTTCAATGACCAAGAATTAGTATTTCACAAAATAACCTCATTATCAGGTGGAGTTAAAATGATATTTTTAAAAAAGGCACTTACAGAAATGGTGAATGACAAAGGTGAGAGCCACTGTAAACCTATTTACTTCTGATAATAGAGTTTAGGCTTTTAACTGTGACATGCCACCCACATTCTTTTAATGTGTGGAATATTTTAAATTACATTGACTGAATCTAATCTTTTTGTTGATATTCTATGTGATACTTTTTTTCTTTAAAAAAATATTTGAACAAATAAGTTTTTTGGTGCTGAGTCTGAATTAGTGTCATTTTCTTTTCTTTTATTGGGAGTCAGTGAGAACATATTAAGACCTATATCATCTTAATTACAGTATATGAATTGGTGAGTGTGTCCAGACTTTTGATTTGTATGGTAATCATTTACCAGCTCAAGCATCTCTAACTATATGGCCCCCTTGCCAGCTTGACCAGCTTTTATAATGTGCTGCAGGTTAATCAGTGGTTTGATTCCCAAAGCATGCATTTACATCTCCATCTTTATTATATATCTTTATTATACATAATGCATCTTTCATATATATTCAGTGCAAATATTGGAATGCACAGCATTCACTTTCTTATCTTTCAGAATTGCCGCTCATTTACAGTTCTGAGCATTTGTCTTCAATTTCTGTCCCCATCCACCTCACAGGACTTGCAAGGCCAAACAGTAGTAACCCAACAGCCAGTGGTGTATGTGCACAATTTCCATCTCCCCCAACCCTGTGAAATGGTAGCTATGAATCTTCATTGCATCTGGTGGAGTGGAAAGCAGCCCTCTTCTAAATGACTATTGATGATAATGCCACACTGTAAGGAATGTGAACACAGTATGGAAATGGTACAGCAAGCTGGGTGAACTCGGGGGAGGAGGTGTGGGATAGGATGGAGTACGCTGAAGTGGTATGGATAGGCTTGGAGAGGATGAATCAGCATACAGTTTGAAAGCATTTTTCTTTTCAGTGGAATACAGGGTGTTAGTTATCAATGAAAAATAAATAGTTCCAAGCTTTAAACGTGACTGAATTGGTATCTTAACTTCTCTAGACAAGAACATCCCTGGAGCCCGAGTGATAAAGACATATGCATATGCACGTGTACATTTCGGATGCATTTATGAATTGGTCAGATATTCATGGCTAATTTTCTAAGAAGAATAAGGCAGAACAAAACTGCAATGCGCAATTTTCTTCTTTTACTGTGTATTACTCAAAGTTCTGACCTTCCTGTGAGCATGAAAACAGAGCTGTTGAGTGAAGAGAGCTGCATTTATTATCAAAGACACCAAATAAGTGGCATCCGTGGTCCTCTTCATGCTCCCTTTTTTCCATTTACTGCTGCAAGATATTACTTTTGCAGGCAGCTTCTGGGTCCTATCTGAACTTGTGATATTCACTCCCTCAAGTCCCATACAATTTGTCCTTGAGAAGTTATACAGCCAGCAAAGGATTTATTGGTTTACAAAAAAGTCGAACAGTGCTGCCTAACAATACATGTGTCACTCATCCACCCAGACACAATACCATGAGTTCAGTGGCTTAAAAAAGACAATAGTCTTCTCCTTTTGATTAAAATAATGTGAATTGACCTGAAGTAGAAATTAGGCTGTTTACACACACAGTATTTTCCTGTTAATTAGAAAAGGCTTTTGTAAAATCAGTCTTATTACTATTGTTTGTGTATAGTCTTGGTGTTTTCATTGTCTCAACAGTTCATCCTAGGTTTCATTTACTGTTCTGTTCTGTTTTGTTTTGGGTTTGTTTTTTTGGGGGGGGGGGGGGTTGTGAACCTCTTTCTAAATTCTGGCTTATTCAAAGTGTTTATACGCAAATTGTTACTGATTATGTTTCCAAAGTGTGATGACATTGATTGAGATAAAGTATAATGGGTTGTGATAGTTGGCAGGTGCATGAGTAATTAAATAATAAAGGACAGGGTGGTTGCTATAAATAGCTACAGCCACGTGTAATGGCTATGCAAAAGGATCGCTGCTCTGAGAACCTCACTAATCTGAAGAGGTGGAATTGTGCTTCATCTTTTACAGTTTTTCGTTGACAGATTAATGAAGCAGTCAGGAGTATTCATATGCAAACCTGGTGATAAGGCTATGTCGACATCAATTTGTGGCTAGCTGCAAGAGCAGAAATCAGGCTTGTGCACATGTAAACACATTTCATACATGACTGTGATTCACAAAGACATGTTCTGTGTCTACATATCCAATATTCAGTTCAATTCAGTTAATTTCAGAGTTATTTATATAGAACCAAATCACAGTAACAGTCCCCTCAAGACTCTTTATAATGTGAAGGAAATACCCTACAGTATTGAAGAACACCCTGACAATTAAGCAACCCCAATAAGCAAGCACTTTGCAGCAGTGGTAAGGAAAACTCCATTTTAACAGGAAGAAACCGTTGGCAGAACCAGGCTCAGGACATGACCGCCATCTGTTTCATCTACTGAGACTTTTTATGGACCTTTTAAAACAAACTTATAATAATGATTTACAATAATTCTGCATAGAACTAATGAATGCATGAACAATTCTTTGAGCATCACTTCTAGACAGGATGTTTCAAATGTAAACTATATTTTACAAATGAAAAAAAAGATCCTGAGTAAATATCCAGTCTGACACCATATTTTTAGGGCCAAATATATTAACCTCAGTTGTATTTGAATTAAGAGAAGAAAATTTTATATGCCTGTAGATTAAGTAATTGATGTGTGTTGTTGGGTTTCATGGATACATATAACTAAGTATCATCGGCTTGGCAATAAAAATGGATGGAGTCTTTTCTAATAATATTCCCTATGGGAAGCATGTATAATTTTAAAAGTATTGGTCCCAGAACAGATGAAAGCATAACTAACTTTCATTTGTGAAGAAGACTAAATTGGAATCAGATGGATCCATGATCCATTTATGAGTCATTCTTATCATACAGTATGATGACCAAGTTTGTAACCAATAAATGTATTTCTAAATAATAAAAAAACGTACTACTTACATTGTATCGTAACTTGCTCCCCAGTATTAGAGCAATCCAGGTAATTCCTGATTGTCAAATGAGAAAAACATACATATATTTTAGCAAATAATCTTCTTTTCAATATTTCTGAGACTTTAGCAAATTTGTTTTCACATGTACACTGCATGAGCCACGCCCCAACCCACCAGTAACAAGTTATTTTCAAAATCTTGCAATGGATTACTTTGGTAAGAGTCCTGGTATCTCTAAGTGGATAATATCAACTAAAAGAATGTGAAATCAACCTACAGATTTTCCTTTTTCCCCCCACAGACAAGATGATCAGCGTAGTTGTTGCCTGAGACTCGACAGCGATGAGACCAGTCTTTACCGGAAGCATATGTATCTCAATTTTCCCACCAAGGCCACAGTATCAACCCCTACAAAACGTTATGGACTCTGACAGAGACTACAAGACCCTAATCAGGGCCTTAATACTCAACCAAATGCACAAATCTTCTTGTGCATCATGAAACTAGAAGGTGCTTCTACTTTATTCTTCTCCCTGTTGATGTAGAATACCATGAGAAGGAAGGCATTTATGTCACAGAAGATTTTCTGGGGGCCTTGACAGAACGGATGGATCTCCATTACTGTAATGAGGCTACAGGAATGGCCGCCATGCTTCCCTCATTTACGCCATTCAGTCCACGTCTCCTCTAGGGAATAGTCTTTCCTCCGTGAAAGCCTACTCAGTCTTCTTTCTCTCTTTCTTTCTCGCTATTAACTTTCGTTCTCTTTTTACTATCCTAGAAACGTATAAAAGGTGTGTACATTTGAGTATCAGGGAGGAATATCTAACATGGAAATCTTAAGGTTAATGGGGAGTACTGGTACGTGTTTAGCTACTAGATAAAAAAGAGTAGGCAAAATTACTGGAGAAAAGCATTCAGGATGGAATTTACAGCTAAGATAGTACTTATAATCAACCACTTAAGAGATGACTATTAACTTGCAGGATCTTTCCACTTCATTGTTGAATCTGTCTCTCTCTTTGGTGCCTTTTCATTAGAGCACCAAAGATACAACAACATTATCAAGCTTTGGTGAGTTTTTAATTACTAATTTGAGCCTAGACTTTAACAATTAACAGAAGACAAGCTTGCTTCTGTGTGTAGTTTTATTTTTGTTCGACAAGGAGGCGATCCCTTAAAAGGTCAACATTACTGTGGTGATTACTGAATCCATCATTGTCTCCTCCTAGCAGTGACTGGGCACAGTTGACTATGAAGGCATTGTCTTACAAGTTTAAAATAAAGTTTTCAAAAGCTTTGATTTAAAAATGTCAGCATCAGATGATTATGCAAAACTAATATTAAATTAATTGACTTTTGATGTCGCTATCAACTTTCGACCTTTTTTTTTCTGCAAAACGGTGAGACACCCACTTTCATTGTTGTGGTTTCATGCTCACACTGCTCATACCAAATACCAGTAAGCCTTAAAATATTAATGCAAAAGTACAATCAAAGGCATCACTTCCTCAGTTCATTACGACTACAACAATTTTCTGGTTGTGTCAGTACTTTTGTTACAATCACTGTTAATAAGTCTGTTAAAGAAGTAGGCAACTTATTTAAATCCATCCTTCATAGTGACTTTTGTACTTTTGTACAAACACTAAATAATAGTTTTTTCAGCACTGATTTCTACTCATTTTGGCAAGAGCAGGCATCATCCTGCTACATCCTGCTGGGCATTTAATGTTACTCAGATAATGATCTTTAAACTTTTGGGACTATTTCCTTTAAAAATAATAATAATAATAAAAGAAATGATTCACAAATTTAAAAATAATATTTGACCAGTTATTCTACATTTATAATGTTTTGTGTCCTGGTGAAAACTAGAATATTTTTTTCCCAGAATTAACTACTTGGTAGCATTACATGGATGGCTTTCGGGAGGGTTTAGCAAGTATTACCTGTACTTTTTTGCTTTCTGCCTCAAACCAAAGTGTAGATGAAGTTTTCAAAGAACCCAAAATAAATTCAATCTCGTGCACCCAATTCTTGCTGTTTTAAAGTCATTAAATATTTATGCTGTACAGTCATTCTACTCTGAAAAAGAGCAGTTCAAAGACATCATTAAAAGTCCAAAATTACCATGAAATTCCATCCCAAATGAGCATTTGTAAACTTTTGTTTGGAAATAGCATGGAACCATTTAGTCTTTACTGCACGTCCCACAAGAACAAAGGGCTCATGATTTTTTAAGAAGAGTAGCAATAATCTGATTCAAGAGTGCCATGTCAAAAAACTAACAAAAACTAACTCTCACAAAATAATGATGCATTGCCAGTTATAAGCCGAAATCTCAAGGCCTTTAACGCACTGCTTAAAAGAGATAAAAAAACTGTTTAAATACATAACTTAGTCAACAGTCAGGAAAACTTTATCATTACAAAAAGTCCAAATAGAGATTAAAAAGAAAGTCTGTTAGGTTCAGGGTTAATAAAAATTCTGCATCTAAGGGTAATAGGGAAATGCAGTTTATTAGAATCACAAGTTATAGGCATATCAGTCGAGTCAAACAGAAGTATTTTTTAACACAACTTTAGTGTCAGCAGTGAGATGATGGAAATACTTGAAAAATTGAAACTTCCACCCAAAAACTACCTGTTATGTAACTAGATTAGGAATTAGATTAGGAAAAGTTTGTGTAAATCTACAGTATAACGCCATGAAAAAGGTGTTTTTTATCATACTACTTCCATAGCAATTAAGAGGTTAAGTCACAGTCATGTGCTGCTAATCAAATACCTTTGATTGAAGGATCATTAGTGTGACCACCTCCATAAAAGCTAGGTGTGCTGAGCTGGCCCATTCAGGTATGTGTTAACACAATGCCACATGAGTTACATCTCAGAATCTACAGATCATGTAAGTTTTCAAATTAAATATTAAAGTTTGTGACAAGACAATTAAAAGAAAGACTGAACTGAACTGAAGTTACATAGACATTTGGGACAATGTCCTTTGGACAGATAAGACCAAAGTGAAGATATAGCAATGAATAGGTCGGTAAAAACCACTTACCACTTTATCAGTAACAACACCTCATACCAGCTGTCAAGGCCAGTGGTTGACTTATTTTGTAGTGACAGAACCTGGGCACAATGCAGCCATGAACTCCTATAAATAGCAAAGGGTTCTAAAATGTGAGGTCACCTGACAAACAGCACACAGCAAAATCTCCAGTGTTAAATTAACACTGGAGAGTGTCTATATGGGTCCACACCTCTGAGTGTTAAATACAACACTGTTGAGTGTTAAATTAACACTTTTGACAGTGTTATATGTTTAAAAGTAACCTAGTCAGTTTTGAAGATTAACAATGGCTCACACTGAGCAGTGCTGATTTTCTAACACTGGAATATTTCTAACATTTTGAGTTATTTTCCAGTGTTAGAAAATCAGCACTGCTCAGTGTTAGCCATTGTTAATCTTCAAAACTGACTAGGTTACTTTTAATTTAACACTGGAGATTTTGCTGTGCAGAGATTGAGCCATACAACATGACAACGATCATAAACAAACCAGCAAATCTGGTGTATGTAATGCAGGGAACCTGCATTTCCAGAATATTGGAAAATATCCATGTGAAAAATATTGCCTGAACATGCTCCATTGATACAGAATTTCACAAAAGAATGTATAGATGCATAAAATTTCTCTCAGAGTGTCATCCAACCCCAGAAATCAGGGTTTAAATGCTATTGATCCAATTTCAGAGCATACAGAGGTAGAGAATTGCCTGGATATAGAGTTCCTAAAGTCCTACAAAAGCGTGCCTCTTGGGTACCTTTTCAGTCACATCTGAAATCCTTTCCAGCTTTTTCATTGTTTGCACACTCTATAACAGGTAGATGAATGCAGGCACTACACAAAGTGAAGTCAAACACAGAGAAGCTTTGGATCTATGTTTGCTCAGCCCTCCTAAAAATGAATAGCTTTAGCTATGTATGTCAGTGCATTAGTGTGAAAGTGCATTAACTATGTTGTAATTTTATAAAATGTGCATTTAATTGCAATCGCACTGCAAATTAAGGGGACATGGTGACTTTACTTTGTCTCCTGAGTAAGATCAAGTAATTAACTCATTGCCAAAAGAAGTCCTATTATTATTTTATTTGCTCTAATTGGAAAACAGGATGTTAAGTTACAGTGTCATAACAGGCCCTCAAATACAGCTTTTATAATGATTGCAATGTTGTGTATATACCAAACAAGTAAACATTAACAGGTAATTAATCACTTCTCAATCTAAAAAGTAATTCCATATTTTGACAAACATGCAATGAATTTGAAAAGCTGTTTGACCAGTTTATCATTTTTACTAGTTAAACACTTATCCTACTGACCTACAGAACACCTACACACTCCTGAGGTATAGTTTTGTCAAATTCAACACGTGTTTTATTTTTCAGGACTTTATAACATCATTTAGTGTTTTTGTTTTTATTCTGTGTTTTTTTATAAACATCAATGATAAAAATCAGTGAAGCAGTGGGCAGCCACCAATGCAGCACCCGGGGAACAGTGTGTAGGGACGGTACCTCGCTCAGGGGTACCTCAGGGTAGCCGTTCAGTGGAGTTGAACCCCCGACCTTCCGATCATGGGGCCACCACTCTACCTACTGAGCTATCCCTGCCCCTAAGGTGGAAGTGCGCAGTTTGATCAAATCAAATCAAATCACTTTTACTGTCACATCACATGTGCAGATACACTTGTACAGTACATGCGAGTGAAATTCTTGTGTGCGAGCTTCACAAGCAACAGAGGTGTGTAAAAATACAATAACATAAGAACAAGCAAAATATAAGAATGGCTAAATCTGAGAATTATATGAATAAATATATGTACAATATAAGAGTGTATGCGCATTACTGAATGTGTATACTAAATATGTATATCTACGTGTGTGTGTGTGTGTGTGTGTGTGTGTGTGTGTATATATATATATATACACATACATACATGTATATATGTATGTGTGTATATATATATACACACATACATAGGGATGGGTATTGATAAGATTTTAACGATTCCGATTCCATTTTCGATTCTGTTTAACGATTCGATTCTTTATCGATTCTCTTATCGATTCTTATTTTTAAAAAAGGAGAACACTAAGGTCGATTAGCTTAGAACTTTGTTTTTTATCTTCTCTTTGAACAAGATAGAAATTTAGGAGTAACCTGGCCTTACAAACCCAACAGTGAGATCTTAAGAGATCCAGCCTACGGCTCTTCAATGGGGTGTCACAGGGTCCCCAGGAAAAAAAATGTAAATGTAAAATAATAAAATAAAATATTCTTCTGTAGCAATAACAAAGTGTAACATAAATTATTCTGTAGCAATTACACAAGAATATCCAGTAATGTCCCTGCCTACAATTAAACACATTCACTTACCAAAGTGAAATCGGGGGCATCTGCTGTGGCAAATGGGTGCAAGCCTTTGACCACAAACTGAGTCACTGCTCGGTGACTTTCGTCTATCCTGGCCTGAAAGGAGACGCTACCGGTAGACTGCAGTGAGAACTGCCAGCATCTGAGCCAGACTCTGTCTGTCTCATCATGGTCACCTAAATGCACAGTAATGGCAGGTTTTGTAATAAGGCAGATCGCGCTAACATAATATGCACTGTTAGTTGATTATTTACCTGCCGCATTAACGGGAGAGGACGTGCAAACGTTACCGCTGCTGCTGGGTTGAGATTCACGAGTCCGGAGCGGAATTAAAAACACGACATTCATTTAAGGTTATCGCGTGTTTTGTGAGCAAATGCTTTTGCATATTCGTAGTGTTTCCTCCCTTAAATGAAATACCTACTTTGCAAGTATTGCAAGTTGCCCTGTTGTCATCCGTTCTCGTAAAGTATAACCAAGCTTTTGAGCATTTGAGCCGCTGGCGCCGTGTTTCCTGCCAGGTAAATGACGCTCCGCAACGTGGTGACGTCATTCGGGGCGACTGGAATCGATAAGGGAATCGTTTGCAAAAATGGCAAACGATTCCAAGGAATTGAAACAGTGGGAACCGGTTCTCAACAAGAACCGGGTTTCGATACCCATCCCTACACATACATATATACATGTATGTATGTATATATATGTGTGTGTGTCTGTGTGTGTACACATACATACATATTTTAAAAATTAAATAGAATAAACAATAAAATAAAATATACAGAGGTTGGCAGTTGGATATTGTGCAAAACAAGTGGCATTTATATACAGTATGGAGTGCATAATGTTGAAGTTCCAGTAGTGAAGCTGAGGTGTCTATGAAGTGTTCAGCAGTCTGATGGCCTGATGGAAAAAGCTGTCTCTCAGTCTGCTGGTACGGGACCAGATCCTTCAGAACTTCCTTCCTGATGGAAGTAGTCTGAACAGTTTATGGCTGGGGTGACTGGAGTCCTTGATGATTCTCCCCGCTTTCCTCAGGCACCGCTTCCTGTAGATGCTCTGGAGGGAGGGAAGCTCACCTCCAATTATCTGTTCAGAACACTGCACTACTCGCTGGAGAGCTTTGCGGTTGTAAGCAGTGCTGTTGCCATACCAGGTGGTGATGCATCCAGTGAGGATGCTCTCAATGGCACAGCGATAGAAGCTCCTGAGGATGCGGGGGCTCATGCCGAATCTTTTCAGTCTCCTGAGAAAGAAGAGGCGCTGCTGCACCTTCTGCACTGTTTTGTTTATGTGTCCCGACCATGTAAGATCCTCAGCCAGATGTACACCAAGGAACCGGAAGCTGCTCACTCTCTCAACAGCAGCGCCGTTGATGGTGATGGGGGTGTGTACTTCTCTGCACCTCCGGAAGTCCACTATCAACTCCTTTGTCTTTGCGACATTGAGGGTAAGATGGTTGTCTTGACACCAGTGGGTCAGGGCGCTGACCTCCTCCCTGAAGGCCGTCTCATCACCTTTGGTGATAAGACCCACCACTGTAGTGTCGTCCGCAAACTTCACAATGATGTTGGAGTTTCCTTGTTATTTGCCATGAGTCCCAGTTTATAGTATCATCTATAATGAAGTTGTGCCAGCACAGTCTGTTAGTCATTTTGAAAGAGGCACTGTTTTCATCTGCACTCTGCCAATTTGTGCCCATTTTTCATATGTTAAAAAAGTGTTAATGATATACAGTATTGTACAGCATATGGTATCACAGGTGAAAAGAAACAAAAACAGAGCAGAGGAAAACTCAACAGGAACCACGATTACCAGCCAACCAACCAACTTCAACTTTAAATTATCTTTACACAGTAATAAACAGTATTTAGTAACCATTTACAATTTTTATGGACATTAGTTGAAATTTTGCAACCATCCATATAATGTTAAAAGCAACATTCATTCAGTAAATGGCATTAAATTTTATTTTATTAATGTTTTAACTTTTGTTTAGTGTTATCAGAATTCAGGAAAGTGAATTCAAGAATTTGAACATCATTCCTTTTTTTTCTGGACAGTGGAGTAATAACGAGACCAAAAGTCCACTGAAAGGCTGTAAGCCTTTTATTTTATTGTATGTAATTTATAAAAAATAGTCCATAATAGTAGTCCAAAACATTTTCCTTGTGGCACTCCGCACTTTACAGCCTTGACATCTGAGTATTCCCCATATAAAAACTGTATTTCCAGATACCTAATAAAACTCTTCATTCACACTACTACAAACAATAATTTCTTCAACAATAAACGATTATGATCAACTTTATCCAGTGCCACTGGAAAATCTGGTAGTGCCACACTCACCACAATAAATAAATTAACAGTATGAGGATGGTTCCTTGCAGGATTATATTACTGTAATCAATATCTATTCCATGTTAAATGTACTAGTTAAAGGGTTATTTATAAAAAAAATTGCAACCAACACAGTACAGTAAAAGGTTTATGCCCACAACCTTTGAGTCAGACTAACAACGTGGATTTTGACTACTACTACTTGCATGCTCAGAGCACCTCACTGAATCATTTCTATGCTCAACACCTGTCTCCGCAGTAGGTCAGTGGCATGAAAGACATTCAGATTTGTAATCGCCAACTCAGCAGCTCTGAAGTGGCTTTGTTTCAAAGGTAACATATTAATATGACAGCTGACCCTTTCAGCAAGAGCGTCCTCCTCAGCAATTAAGAAAAGACACAAACTGCACACTAAACACTTTTAAGTCCATTTAAAATGATAAGAGGACTTTCTTTTTATGTGTGGGCTTTTTGGAATATTTGGTATATGTTTAATGACCTGATGTAACTAAGTAATTGTGCAGACTCTAGTTTCATTTTTTTCATTATAGAAAAACAGATCCAAATTTAGAGGATTGCAACTGACATCTTTACTGATCTTGTTTTCAACAAGAATCACCTTGGTGAGACATTCAGTGCCAAAAGGATTTCTAGTAGACAGTCTGTGAGTCCAGTGTGGCCATTTAAAGCAGCCCACTATACAAATCAAATTAAACTGTCCGGGTAGTTGAATTCAATAATTTATTTAGTATTTTCTTTTACTGTTGGACTGTTGGACTGTGCGTTGTAGAAGCATAGGCCCATATTTTTTTAATTAATCACTATATAAATGGGGAATGAGAAAATGAATTATAGTACAGTAATATGAGTATTTCATATTTAGTCAAATTGGCTACTGACAGAAAAGTAACTATAATTTTCTCAGTAGTGGAGCTTTCATTTTATGTTAATCTGTACATTAAAAGGGTTGAATATTTTATTATTATTTATTCATTTCATGAATTTATATAGACTTAAACTTTTCTCACTTGGCTTTCCATTTGGCTGTCAAAAAGATTCAAAAAACAAAAAAACAACTTCAGATAGGAAAAGTTTGTTTCATGGAGTACTCTGGGAACCCACATGTTTCTGTATCTAATTTAACTACCTCATAATCTAACTTCGTTTTAAGCAATTACCAGAGATGACTCAGCATCATGGAGTAGCCCTGAACTATTTATTTTTCACTTTTGCACGTTAGGAATTTATATATCTGTAGTGTTCTCCCTGCTCTGCCCGTTCCCGACCATTCACGATGGTGCTCATCTCTGAGTGGGAGTAAGCTTTCGTTTTTGTGCAGTGGGTTCTTTGCTTATTTATTACATTTTGAGATTGCAGTAAATAAACTATTTCATGCTTGCTTCAAAAGGCATTGCCTATAGTGACCAAGATAGCACCACTGACTTTGATTTCTTGCGCAGGTTATTGTGATTATTATGATTTTTGTGTTTTATTTTTGCTGTTTCAGTGATTTTCTGTAGCCTGTCTAGTCCAATTCAGTATTCTTACACAAATGTGGTCATGACAAGAAGCTAATTTTAGCAAAGATGCTTTGGTGATGTCTCTGATCATATCATTAAGTCAGACAAGCCTGAAACACAACCCAATTATTATGCATATTTAATTTCCCACATTAACAAATGCTAGATATTTTGTATTTTAAAGAGCTACAGGCCATAATGCAAAAAAGAAGATAAAGAAGAAGAAGAACAGAAGCCAAACGATAGGTTGCCAGCATAGCTTATTTCATCTTGCATTTTCACACTGTTTCATCTACCAATCAACTTAACACATGCCTTGAGATGAATGGAATCCATTATCTTTCCTTGGCTTTGAAGGTCAGCCAACTAACTTTTAAAGTTATTGTCCAAAAAAGGACACAGCAGTGGTGGGAAAACATTTCCACTTTCAAGAGTTACCTCACTGGATGTCTGAAATTTCTCATTTGGAGTTGACGGGGTGCTGCTGGGAGTGGAGCAGCATCACTCAGGGACAGCTCTCTGGCTGTGGCTCCTATCTCTCATTTTCTCTCTCTTCTCTGCAAATACGCCCCCATACCTGCTCACATAACCCAAAGAAAGCCAGGCTGTGCTGCAGTGTGGGCTCCCTACTCACAACAACACAGCATGCTGGCAGGTTCGCAACAGAGAGGTACTATAGCCGTGCTTCAGAACACTCTCATTGTGCCAGGTGATATATATTTGCTGCTGTGAAACTATGACTGCTTGGCCTCTTGTTGGTGGTTGTGGTATGGCCTTGATAAGTAAAGTACAGAGTGTGATTCTACAACGTTCTCAATATGCATTCAATAGGAAGCAAAGTAAACAAGATGAGAGTGGTGTAATAAGCTTGCAAGATATGGTTGCAGAGTCTTGATTGGTAAGGATTTGAGAAAATGGTTTGGTAAATTTTTCTACAACCCTAATGACATTTCCATGAGCCATGGCCCATGACAATGCCCTTTAGTCCTCAGACATTCATGAAGCAATTAATAGCTGACTTAGAGGGATTACACAACATGAACGCGCCTTTGTTTTGGTGACCTTGGAGAGGTTGACTAATCTCTCTAATTGAGTAGTTGTAAACACTATTGTTCCAAATCTGTTCCAATGTCAATTTGCTCATGTTTGTTGACGAGTTCTTGCAGAGAATCTCAAAGTGGTCTCACCGAGTGTAGGTATTACGATGATCTATTTATCTAGAAGCGATCCAGCACCACATGACACCCTTTCCATGTGATATAAGGCAACCATGGCTATAATTAATGTATGCAAACCAAAGAAAGAAAAATAACTTTGCTTGTAAGTCACATGTAATATTAAAATTGTGTTTTCAGTGTTCTCCTGTCTGTAGCACTCGGCGCAGCAGCAGGAAAAATGATACTAAATATTCATACTTTAATAGTATTTTGACATTTTACAATGCAGTGATGGATTTCCCTGTCTATACCCTCCTTGAAAATCCAGTTTCATACATATTTAATAAGGTCGTCTAAACAATTTTTACATTTTGTCATCTTCAATGATGCATGCCATCAAACTCATAGGGAAAGTGCTTCATCCCACCCCTATTGTTCTCACTACCATCACCACCACGCCCAGTTTGCTATACTGCCAACTTTCACGGGTCTGTATTTATTATCAAATCTTTTAACCTTGGCTCAAATGGATGACTGCAGTCCCCAAGCGCCTATAATGGAGCACGTTCATATGATATATTAGTTAAACTAAGACATGAATTTGAATGACATGATTCCACCTGTCAAAAAACATGATTAGAGAGTGTAGATGCGACTGAGTTAAGTGGGATACATTAATCACAGCATCCCCGAGGCTGTTTCAGTGCATGCTAAAGTAAATGTTCCTGTTCATCCGCAACTGTAGAATATTAATGCAGATGACACATGTTCCCGGAAAAAATCGGTATACAAATGAACAGCGATGGCTATACAATACCTGGCAACACTGTCAAATACATCTAAATCAGATCCACTTGCATATTTTAGTATATGTAGGCTATTTTTGTTGATGGTTTGCTCCTCCATCTCAGCACGTGAAAACTGAAAGCATGGAGTGCAAAGTGTACAATGACAGCAAGAAGAAATATAGAACCTCCTTTTTGTGAATCGCATGAATGTGTGTATCCTTGTGAATGATGGCCCGAGACATTGTCCTGGACCCAAATTAACCTGTGCAGTATCAATGAACAGCTTTTGACAGTCCATTTCATTCCAACAGAGACATTATAACCTTGCTGCTAGCAAATCAACTGAGAAAAAAAAATATGGAAAATGACACTTACAGTAAGATACAATGAGTGTCAGCATTGACACACTCACCCGTCTTTCTGTTTCTCTCTTTCGCACTCACAGACACACACATCTTTGACTCAAGCACCCAGATCTCATCCTGCAGAAAACTCACAATTAATTCCTTTAATAGGATTTTGCTTCCTCTTTTCTCCTAAATTTATCTCACTACGTCGGTCAGAGGAAAAGATAACCTTTGATAAATGAACACTTAAAGTAGTGCAAACACCAAATAGAGATTATATTAAATAGTCGCAAAGAGTATTGTTTGATGTCTTTCTCCATCTGTAGCCACAGGCTTTCAGAGCATTCATACAAGCAAAACCTCATTAATTTGGATAAGATGTTGAATTAACTATTTAAACGTTTTATTTATACATAATATATTATATATAAGAAGATTATAGTGTTATTGTGGCCTGCATAACATAACTTGAGTTTCTAGAGCAACTTTTTTGTTTATAGTAGCTTTCATGGTTGAAATACTTGGTGAAACTCTTCAATAACCTATTTTAATTTAATAAGTTTACAGCCAGTAGCATTTGACTTTAGTTCTAGTGAGTCAATGTCACCATTTAATATTGATTTATATATTTAACCGCTTTCACAGTCAAAACACGTCATACAAAATTGCATTGGGATTTTTCAAAGTAGTATATGGCATCATGATTCTTTCTTGAAATAATCTTTCTTCTCATCATAATCTTTCTTTTATGTCTACATTGCAGCAAGACCTACCTTATGTCTTGGAGGGCAATTGACTGGCATTACCAAAAATAGCACACCTGGACCGTATGAGTTATAAAAGCTAGCAGGTGTGATCACTTGGTGTCTCTTTTGAACAACCAACCAGTGCACATCCACTTAATTCTTGCATTGTTCATATTAATTACTTATGAACTACACTGATACGTTTTGTGAGTTGTTTATTTGTTTCTTTGTTGCAGTAAATTCCCCTTCATTTGCATAAACCTTTTAAGTGGAGTATTTCTTGTCACTTTGATAGAGCTAGTTTGTCAACAATTTGGCTGTTCAGGAGAAACCCTTGCGCAATATAGCACTGACATTTACAACAATGCTGACAACTAAAATTCATCCTTGGAATTTTTAGCAGTATGTTATGTTGCTTGTTTTATGTGTCTACAGAGGGATGATAGTGTTTTGAAGATTGTCATTTATTCAGTAGTCGTGTTTTTGTTTTCTCTTTTTCGGCCTTTTACAAACATCCTTTCCATCCTTGGATGTTCATAGGCTAAATGTCATGGATCAGTAGAAGAGGTGAGTCAAACTGCTGATGGGTGTTAGATGTCCTGTGAATGTCAAAAACAGCACAGACAGAGACAGACGGGGCTGAGTTATGTCACTTTAGAAAAACATGTATTAAGACTACAAAGTTTTAAAAAATATTACAGTGAATTTGTGTTTTGTAGACATGAACAAGCAAATGACTCCATTACTGCTGTGTTTCAGTGGCACATTGTGTTACCTCATGTAAGTTTATTATGGGTAATTGACTCTTTTCCAATTATGTTCCCGAAATTACTTACTGAAGATTACTTCGGATTCAGGAAGTAGTAAACCTAACTTTCTTCAGAAATTCAAGTGACATTGTAAACTAGCTGAGGACCCCCCAGAGTGCAACTCTGTATGCATGTATGTTTTGTTTGTATGTTATTTTTTATTATTATTATTTTTTCTGAAAAATAGACATCCCAAAGATCCTCAGCTGATATTTATTACGTACCTGCAAAACACCAGTGTTAAAGTCAACAGTGAAGAGCCTGGCTTTCATAGTATAGTATTATGTAATATATGTGTTTGTGCACATATTGCTGTATAGGAATATATATATATATATTGAAAAATAAATAGAGAAATTGTAGTGTTGGTGATCCCTTTTCTGTTGTTTGATTAAACCATGCTTCATTTTAAAAAGTGCACATGGTTAAAATGTGTCTTTGGGTGATGAAACTGTCCAGTTGAACAAAATTAAAGCTTGTGCAATAATGAAACCACTCAACTTCAAGGTTTGGCCATCGACACAGTAATTAACTGAGATAACGTACTAACTTTTAACCTCACTCTAACTTTTAACTTTCAAAACAAAAAAGGTCATTAATTGCTTTTCCTCCTACCCATGCGGCTGATTTAATTTCACATAAGAGCCTCCTTCTCCCAGTTGGAATCATTTCAATCAAAAGGTATCTCGCTTCCTCACCCCACTTCCTCTCTTCCTCATGTCTCTTTCGCTTTTTAACTTTAATATTTTCAGTAGTCCCCATCAAACATTAAAAATCCTGAAATTATGTAAAGATTTGACTTTCAGATGATCATCAGGTGCAGCTAGCCTTTTTAAATTACTTTTGCGTTGTGTTCTCTGCCAAAATAATTGACTAAACAAGTTTAGAGGATTAGATATTTCCGATAATAAAAGTCGAGCTTATACAGATGGCAGCAACCGCTGCCAGTGCCTTGATGATAAATACTGTAAATAGAGCAGGAATCAGAGGATAAAGACGACTGAATGTGTGTCTGCTATCCTATAATCAAGTTCAAATTCCATTAGCAGAGCCCTGTCCTCAGCAAAATTTCTTCCTCATTAAAAGGTTTAGATACTGCACCACTTTCCAGTATGCACTCCCATTTGAAAACATGCTCCTGCCTAATTCATTTACCCATGCTTCCTATACACACCAACAGTATAATTGCAGTGGTAATGAACGTGCAAAAGCAGCAAATTGGGATGGGAATAACATTAGCAACCCAGCAACACTCACTGCTCCTTCTACTCTAACCACAATCTCTCAGTACATGCATGCACAGACTTCCACACTGGAACAGACACACACACACACACACACATAAAAGCAGAACAAATACTGAACACAAACTGATGCATCTGTTCTATCAGTACAGCTCATTTTCCTGGTAGGCCTGATTTGAGTAGCTCTTTACTAGTTTACAGCTGGCACTCTTCAGACTCAAAGATGGGTCCACAGGGATGTTTCTGCCCTCTACAGTCAGTTATCCAAAGCTAATACTGAAGGTCATGTGGTTTAATAAATAAATATATAAATCAAAGTAAGCCCATTACATGTTTATCAACAACAGAAAGAAAATTGGGGGAACTTTCAAAAAGCAATTACCCATGATATTCCAGACTTGTATAATAGCATTCATTTTTCATGGAGGGGTTAGAGGGTGATATTAATGCCAACAAAAGGGAGCAGTTTTTGATCAGAGGCTGAAATGGATAAATAGGAATGAGTATGAAGGGATGGATAAACAGTCCAAGCCTTGAAATAAGTATGTTTCAAAGAGACGAGTAAATCGTACACACAGAGTTGGGAAATGAAGTGCATAAGTGCGCTGAAGCTATGGGAGTTTAAAATTTAAAAGATGCAGTTTTTCATCTGTACAAATTTTGTTTTGAAAGGTGAACACAGTCTGCATCAAAATATATCAAGAGGTAAAATCTCATATTTAACATGACAGAGTCTACAACCACACTAGTGGCCTGTGGGGTAGTTGAAGCTAAATGAAATGTCACCAGGTGATCAAAATATATTTACATTTATCCTGGAACAGACAAGACTTCAACTGGTAAGTTAGTAGAGACTGCAACTACACATCTTGCAGATGTCAAAATGAGAGAAACACTTGATCTTGTGATTACACAGGGTGAATAGAGAATCAACAATGTAATTAATTTTCTAGACATTACTGATATAACATGAGTGATAAAATACCGATACCATATGGCTCTAGTAGAATGTTTCACATCTTGGGAGATTTGCAGCAGCTCTCTTTAGATTTAGGTTGTCTCCGTTACTTCTCTCTCGTTCTGTAATCCTAGACTGAATCTTAGACAATGCTTGCTGTTGGCACAATTGCGCAGGTTGGTACATGCCAAAACTCGTGCCTTTACTGATGCCGCCAGTGTGCTTTGTTCAGACACCACCCAGTTTTTGTAACAAGGCACGCATGACTCAGTAAGTGATGCTGGTGCATATGCAAAATGGATGAGCTTGGGGAATGGGTATGTGAGCAGGTGTATCTCTACGGGACTCTACAATCCATCAATGCAGCAGCAAAGGATTTCCAGTAACACAGAATTAAAGAAAGGAAGCTGCAGCAACAATTTGAAAATATTCAGCATAAAATTTAAAAAAAAAAACAGTAGCTATAATACTTGAATGAGAGACCTGTGCATTACCATTCCTACTGCTGTTTCTCTTACCAAAAGCACCTGTCATTTAGAAGAATACAGTAGCTAAAGTGGGCTGAAAGTGCACATGCATGCCTGTAACTTGAGCAGATGATGACGACATTAGGGCTTTATGGGGGCCAAAACATCTCTTGCAAGGTTAGCTCCCTATGAGTAATAAAGTATGTACTCTAATGTGTGCTTTTCTATTGTTTTGTATATATATTACTTGATTGTATAGATTTCTTCTGTTTGCTCTTTATTCCTGCTGTCTACTATGTATACCTTACTCTGGCACAGTTGGTGTAGAGCTCTCACAATGTTGTTGGACATGTACAATGAAAATAAAGGTCTATTCTATTCTATTATTCTATGATTTGAACCAATCAAAAATCTTTCTTATCCTTTCTGTGAGAAGTACGGTGGCTGGGAAGTGCAAATCGCAACAAATTAAAAAACCGCAACAAATAAAAAACAAACCACAACAAAATACAAAAAGCCCACAACAAATTACAAAAAGCCCACAACAAAATACAAAAAGCCCACAACAAATTACAAAAAGCCCACAACAAAATACAAAAAGCCCACAACAAATTACAAAAAGCCCACAACAAATTACAAAAAGCCCACAACAAAATACAAAAAGCCCACAACAAAATACAAAAAGCCCACAACAAATTACAAAAAGCCCACAACAAATTACAAAAAGCCCACAACAAATTACAAAAAGCCCACAACAAAATACAAAAAGCCCACAACAAATTACAAAAAGCCCACACAGGGCTCTAGAGTGCGACCAATTTGGTCGCAAATGCGACCAAATTTTTCAGTGGTGCGACTAAAAATAAATATTTGGTCGCACAGGTGCGACCAACTGTTCCGGTAACAAAAAAAAAATCTCTGTAACTCTCCGTGTGGTCAACAACAGACACACATTATGCCCCTATCGTGGACTAAACCAATCAGAGATAGTCAGGGGCGGGACCTCTCTGATTGGCCGTGGTCCAGTTGAAAGTGCAGGTGGAAGAGAGAGGTGAGTAGCTTGAATAAAGCGATATCAATTCATTAACGGATTCCACACAAAGACCTAAACACGGAGCGGACCCAACACATCAGAATCAGCTTCGTCTTTCTCGGCTTTCTCACCCGACGGCCTGAACACGGACACGCTGTCGGAGCTTAGCGATTCTTCGGGTCCGCGCTGTGTTTACGTCTTTTTGCGCTGATTCTGAGCTGCAGGTTTTGCCTCTCTCCAACCAAAATTCACCGAGCCTGCAGCAAAAGAAGCAGCAAACTGCGCTTCACATTTGATCAATGTCGTCATGAATTCCCTCTGACTTTTGCTGTTTTGCTTCCACCACGATAAAAATCACACTTCCTGCACAGCTCTCTCTCTCTCTCTCTGTACTTCAGGAACAGTTTCCCGTCTCAAATCTGTTTTCTGCATTATTCATTCGCTTATTACCCACCAGTCTAGCGTTGTTTACAGCGCTTTTTCTTTTTTCACTTAAATGACCTCGGACAAGAAAGCCTAATTTCTGCTGTTCAATACTGAAGAAATTTAAATTTCTTAAAATTATGCAAAATTGCAGAATATTTTTAAGGTTATCTGCTATAAAAAGCCAGACCAGGAAAATCTCCTTCATGTTTTCCTGTGTTTTATTCTCAGTTACTTTCACACAAAGGCATCTGCTGTGATTTTCACAATTCTGATGAAGTCTCATGTGTATCAGTACTGATAAATGATCAGAATTATAATATTTCTGACTGTCTGAGGCTAAATTGAATCAAATCAGGACTTTGAGAACCGGAATTGAATGGATTATAGAAATCAGTGATGATACTCAGCCCTAGTGAGCAGCCTAGGCCTGAGAGAAGTGGATGTACTGTAGCTGTGGGTAATAAGAAAAGATGAAAAGAACTATTGATAACTTTTTTGTTAAGTTAAGGCCTGATCTGTCTGAAATTCATAGCCAGTGCTCTGACACGGTGCCATCAATATTTGAATGCTGAAAAAGCACAGTGTATCCAGAAAACACATTATATGCTGCAGTAAATGCACTGCCCAAGTGTCCCCTCTCCCCACGGCCTTTCAGCAGCAGACAGCAGCAAACAGGTTGTCAGAGGAGGCCAAGATGATGATTAAGTTTTTAACATTTTCTACAATATTGACAAAGCACTTTAAGCACAAGTTTGTTAGTTAATAATTTAGAAATTAATATTGTCTGTATGGACTTCCCCCCCCAAAGAAAGTGCACATGTAAAACTGCGGTGTTAAGCGATGCGGTTGAAAAATTTGAGTGCGCCTAACTTTTGTGCCGGTACGCCTAAATTTTTAAAGTTAGGCGTACCGGTGCGCCCATGTCAAAAAGTTAGTCTAGAGCCCTGCCACAACAAATTACAAAAAGCCCACAACAAATTACAAAAAGCCCACAACAAAATACAAAAAGCCCACAACAAATTACAGAAAGCCCACAACAAATTACAAAAAGCCCACAACAAATTAAAAATCCTTGACGGAAAGGGATTGTCTGAAATACCGGAAGTGACACAAGCGTGATGTCACGAGAGGGGGCGTGGTCAGGGTTTTTGGTTGAGGCGCCACATTTCTGGGCCGAACAAAGCGCTAGCGAAAGAGCGAAAGTACACGGATAACACCAGCTATGGTTCGTACTTGCTGTGCGGTCGGTTGTAAAGTTAGATCGCACGACCGGCAAGGGAATAAGGTTGAAAATGGTTTATCTTTTCATTCTTTCCCCACCTGGAAGCAACATGAGGCAGCTCATGTATCGGATGTTACCAAACGAAGGCGTCTAGCCTGGATAGCAGCTGTGAGACGAGCTGATATCCAGTTCTCTTCCATCTCCAAATATCTGTTGGTGCTCCAGACATTTTCATTCCGGTAAGTTCTAAATATGTTCATATCTTTATAGCCTATTAGTTTTATTTTCGATGCACTCTGAGGTCATAGAAAATTAGAAAAAAACATCCTACTGAGTGATTTTGCAGAACTACCTTCTATTTATAGAGTTACTAATTATTTGGCATTATTGCAGCAAACCAGCCCATGAAATGGATGAAACATCGTGACTGAGTTCCAGCGCTACACAAGGGACCTGCTTCAAACATACCACCATGCCAATCAGATTACTTCTTCCATGTGAGGGTGAAGAGGTGACCCTTCTGGATAAGATGGTGAAGGTTTGCTGCCGTTTTGGTGAACAGTGTGGTAGTAAAACCAGGGGAAAATGAAACTTGCTCCTGTTAAATATTCTTTAGTCTTGTGCTGTATAAATAGCGGTAATTTTTCAGAACATAAATTGAAGTAATTGATAGTAAATAAAGTAACGTTAGTAGTGGGTGATATCGTGTAAATGCTGTCATGATTTTGTGTAAACATTTTGTCCTTTATAAACTATGACATGGATTCTACATTGTAACTGATGTGATGTTCTGTAAGGTGGTTTTAATAAAAAAAAAAAAAAGAGCAAAACTTAGTTTGTTTCTTTATTCAACTTTTGAACAGTGGTACTCAGTCAGAACATATTCAGTAAATGCAAATTATTTACACGGCAGTGCACTTCAGGCATAAATCTAGACCCTTATATAAAACATTATGGGTCATTCCCACAACCCACAGCTTTACTGTGTTCCAGCAAAGATTCCAATAGCAGTGACAACTCCTCCACAGTAGCAGGTGGGATTTTTCTTTTTTGAGGACGGCTCCTTTTACCTGTCACTACAGATGGTCTGTTTATGTTTTGATTGAGAGCAGTTTTTGGTCAGCTGAAGAGGAGAAGTCCATCTTATGGCCAACCTCTGGCTGTATCTTGGTCATATTACCCAGAAAACCCCAGTATGCAGGTTCATCTGTAACAGTCCTTGTGCCACAGATCTGCACTGTTGCTTCTACATTAAACAGAAGAGCAGCGCCATGGATGCAGGTCTCCAGGACTCCGGCCATACAGGTGCAGTGGGCGGCTTCAACCTTCCCTGTGATGCTCACAATGACCCAATGCTGGTTCATTCAGTCTTTGAGAGTGCAGTACCTGAAACATACAAAGTTAATTTAAAGACAAGGACTCTAATGAGCCAAGGCCGACATAAATTTGTTTTATCTACTTTCAAATCCATTTTATCATAAATGTAACAAAGTATTTAGAAAGTTAGCACATACATGTAATTTTCCATTTTTTTATGTATCCATCTATAGAACGCTGCATGTTATATTCCAAATCTGCCTGTTCTCTTTCAGAAACCTGCCTTCAGAAAATGAACCTAAAGTATGTAATGCAAGGATGTCATCACTTTCAAGATGGAGAAAGCATAAAGTTTGACTTTAGGTGACAATTATGGACACGTAATATGATAAGGAGATTCTGCAGGTCATTAATCAATGTATTATAGTAAAAAATTTATTTTTTGTGACACAGGACACAAACATGGAAGCAAGATATATAATTAGGATTATTTATAATAAATATGAATAAATAATTGCAATTTCTTTAACCATTGAGAATAACTAAATCCTTCAGGACAATGTCACATCAATGCACTGAACTCACTATGGCTACGTTCACACTGCAGGTCTTAATGCTCAATTCCGATTTTTTTTTTTTTTTTTTATTTAAATCTGATTTTGTGTCTGCTTGTTCACACTACAAATAAAATGTGACAGCAAACGCAGTCCTTTGTGAACCCTCAAAGTGGCCCGCATGCGCAAAAGAAGACGTCACACACAACGCACTCTGTTTAGACCAAACAGCATTGTTTGACTGATGGCCCTTAATATAAAGACTTGTTTCAGACTTTACCTTGTCCAATTTTGCTTTAAGTTATTTTGTTATTTACATATGGCCTAATAATGATCCTTATTGTTGTTTTAGAGAGGAGCGGTGCTTCAAAGGATAGTTGCAGATTTATGTCAGAATCTGCAGATTATACAGTACAAATAAAATGTTCACGTTATCTTCCCAACAGTTTCACTAACATCTGCACGGGATGCACACGAAGCGCTCATGTGTTCTCAATGTCTTCTCCAGCGCTGATAATTGGCATATGTTTTGTGTCAGTGAAATAAAAGACGGATTTAATGCGTCATGACCATTCAAACAGCAGTTGCTTCCTAAAACATCAGATATGTATCGGATTAAGTACCACATACGAAAGTGACCCAGATCGGATTTGAAAATATCGGATTTGTGCTGTTTTTACACCGTCATACCATGATTGGATATGGGTCGCATACGGTCAAAAAAGTCGGATTTGATGCGTTTTCGCGTGCAGTGTGAACGTAGCCAGAGCCTCCACGTGTTCTCACTCTAATTTGCACCTCATGAATGAATTTATGATTGCACTAATTTGAATGTTCGGGAGGAAATCAAACGCATTTTACTCACAGTGCCCTACAAACGTCACTGCTGTTTAGTTTTCTGTCTTCATTTATGTTGGAAGTGATAGCAGAGTTGTACGTTTGAATTTGTTTCCAAAATCCCTCATTTAGATGGAAGCTAGCGAGCTAACTTCCTGCTAATTTCTAACTCTGTTAAATGTCATATATTCCGTTTCGTTTTCATGGATGCCTGGATGTTAAACTCAATTGTTACACATGGTAGAGCAGAACGCTGATAATTTTATTACAGATGAAAGACTTTAGACAGTTTTTCAACTCTCAGTAATGCCACAGTGATCCTGTGATTTATGGACCTGCAGAAGCGTTTGAGCCCATGCTAGTGACGTCAGACTTAAAGACCGGATAAAGAGTGATATGAACATATCTATAACTTACGGGAATGAAAATGTCTGGAGCACCAACAGATATTTGGAGATGGAAGAGAACTGGATATCAGCTCGTCTCACAGCTGCTATCCAGGCTAGACGCCTTCGTTTGGTAACATCCGATACATGAGCTGCCTCATGTTGCTTCCAGGTGGGGAAAGAATGAAAAGATAAACCATTTTCAACCTTATTCCCTTGCCGGCCGTGCGATCTAACTTTACAACCGACCGCACAACAAGTACGAACCATAGCTGGTGTTATCCGTGTACTTTCGCTCTTTCGCTAGCGCTTTGTTCGGCCCAGAAATGTGGCGCCTCAACCAAAAACCCTGACCACGCCCCCTCTCATGACATCACGCTTGTGTCACTTCCGGTTTTTCAGACAATCCCTTTCCGTCAAGGATTTTTAATTTGTTGTGGGCTTTTTGTATTTTGTTGTGGGCTTTTTGTATTTTGTTGTGGGCTTTTTGTAATTTGTTGTGGGCTTTTTGTATTTTGTTGTGGGCTTTTTGTATTTTGTTGTGGGCTTTTTGTAATTTGTTGTGGGCTTTTTGTATTTTGTTGTGGTTTGTTTTTTATTTGTTGCGGTTTTTTAATTTGTTGCGATTTGCACTTCCCAGCCACCGTAGAGAAGGATAAGAATCTCAAACTTAAAAATGTTTAAAACTTTCGTTTATTTTATATCTGTAGTAGTAGTAATAGCAGTAGTAGTTGAGATATTTCATTGAAATACACAGAAATCTTGTCTTCAATCTGGGCAAAAGGAAAAGTCTGTGCCCTAAGAAGGACTATAAGTGTCTGCACAAAACTTCATGGGCCCAGCGAACTGAATGGCACTGGCTTCTTAGAACCATCCTGCAGGCTTTGGCTGGAAACACACTACAAATATTGATTCATTCTTTCAGGTTTTATACCAACCTAATCTGCTTCTGAGTGGAGGGAAACAGAAGCCTCTTGAAATGTAAAGAGAAATCAGACCACATAACAGAAACCAACCAAGGCTGGGGAATTTGGAGTCTACTGAAAGAAGATACAGTTTAAGGATAAAATACTTTCTTCCTGTGTAGTCACTATAGAAGGTAAAATGTACTCTAAACAAAAAAATAAGATGAAAAAACTTGATATAGATATCATACTGAGTTACAACAAAAGTGAAGGAATAAAAAATTAGCAACACAGATGTGAACTAAGGCAAAACATACAAATTTTAGATGACAAATATCTTCAGGGCATCTTATGAGCAGTCAGAGTGAACCTACAAAATACTTCTGCCCAAGGTTTCTACCAGTAATCCCAGTTTCTTTGGATTAAATATGTCCTAATTTTTTCCTCAGTACAGTTCTGCTCCTCTAACCCAATTAATATTGTGCACTTTGCATGTAATCAGGCAACAGCCCCAACTTCATGTTAGCTTGTATGTGCCTCTTCCTCAGAGGAGGATGCAAGGGCAGGGATTAAATTACATTAGCTGCATAATTATTTCCCCTGAAATGGATCATGACAGAAATTAGAGTCTTGCACTCTGTGGAAATAAGGGAATACTGCAAGCATTCCCCTGCTCTACATATCCATACATATATTTATATTTAATTATTATTTTTATTTCTGTTTTCTTGGTTTTTCTTGTTTATCGTGTTTATAGACATTCACCTTTATACCCCCACGCTTATTCTTATAATGAAAATTAAAATCAGTTTTATCCATGCATGCTCTTTACAGCCCATTCTGTACAATGCAGGAATACACTGTGAACTGTGATTAATGGCTATTTACCCCTCGCATTAGAGATGAAAGACAGGACAATGCATTGTTATAAAGGGAGTGGAAACCTCATCTGTTCAAAATGGTTCTGTTTTAGTGAGTTTTGGGGATTAGGAAGTAAGTGTCTGGCAACAGCTCTGAATTGTTACTCACCCAACCTTGAAAAAATAGCACACTGCAGCATGATTACGCCTCTCACATTTTCTCAAACTGTCACAAAAACAACAAGCAGAGGACACACATTGCTTTGGGGAAAAATATGCATACTAAGATATTGTTTCCTTTGAAAATACATCTGAGACCTTTTTACTTTGGTATCTTGGCTTCTGAGTGTTGTTTTTGCAATGCTAAGCACAGCAATATGTCTTGCAGTCGGATGGAGTGACACTGTCAGCACAGATGGAAGAACATTAGTCAGCTATCAGTTACAAGTGCCAAAACCATTTAGGATCACCAAGAGAAATTTTGTTTTGGCTTCCAATTACATATGCTTGATAAGCATTATTACCCAGGCAAGTTGTGTATGTTGATGTGTGTACAGAATCATCTTTAAGGACCTGTAATGTGATTCCCAGGTTGAGGGCAAAAGCTGAATATAAATGTGCTGTAATTCATTTTCAGCATGGCAAAGAGGTGATACGTGTAATGCCTAAATGTAACCACCTCTTTAATGAAAAACACTATTCTGCCAACAAAGCCAAACTCATAACAACAAAATCAAACACTAGTTTAGTCAGTCTGGATCAACAAAATTTATAAATTTTATATTAGAGGAAATGTCTTGATACAAAATACATAGATAGTTCCCAATGTTTAATTTGCTTGCAAACATTAGATGTAAATTAGAAGTGTTGGTAGGTCTTTTTTTTTAACCTAGATTCCCTTAACAACACAACTCAACATATGAAGCATTCAATTTAAACTCAAAGGGAAAGTAGGGCTTTCAGACTCAACATGAAAATAGCAAATGCTTTGCACTTATATCGCACCTTTTGATCTTCCGTTTTACAGTGTGACAAAGTGTGTTCTTATTCCTAAACACATACACATCAACAGTAGTTGAGTTGTAATGCATTGAAATGTCATTGGGATGCTGTTGGGGTTCTGAGGCTTCCACATGTAAATCAGCTGGTGATGGCTATCACCGTCCCAGTATGATTTCTCACTGCACTAAGCAAAAGTGTCCAGTTCAACAGGTTAAAACTGTTGACCTCTGGGTTCTGTAACAAATACCTGCAAGGAATAGAGGAAAAATGTAGGGAAAGCTGATGTTGTGTTTCTCTCTGTTAACTGAATTATCCAAACACAGGTTTGTGTTCATATTGTGACCTTGGATGATTACATCCAAGTAGGCATGTCCAGTGAGGGGATCTACAGTGTTACGCTCCACATACCCCCTTAGAAGAATGGGTCATTGCAAATCAGGTTGTTCTGAGTGATTACCTTTATCCTATGATGAGGCATTTCTGTCTTGATGGAAGTGGTCTCTTTTCTGGATGACAATGCTTCATCCAAATGGCACAAGGGATAAATGAAGTATGAGTAGTGTGACAGCGATGTGACTCATATGCTAGATATCAGATGTCAAACCAACTCATAAACAATTAGACAATGCTCTACTCTCCTTAACAGTTAAGTGAACATCACATTGTGTCTGTACCAAATCTCAGGAGGAATACGTTGCCTCTTTTATGGAAGCTCAGAGACAGGTAGTGAGCCATACTGAACTACAGGAATCCATTTTAACTAAGAGGAGTATTTAAGCTAATTACTTCTCTGAGATGGCTGCAACCATCTGGAAAATAGTGAGTGATTTAAGGTGACCCTGCAAACAGTGTCACCTTTCTCAAGTCCATATTAGGTGTAGAGCGGGGGGGCACAACAGTTTGTCTGCTTGTTGTTTAAGGCTAATTAAATTTGTTCATCGACTCCCTCGGTGATTAAACTCTGGTGTGTTGTCTTTTAACTGTGGACCATCTCTTGAGTCCAGATTAGGGTCAGCAGGCTATCCTAAAGGAAGGACACTTTCAACATCACACATTTTTACAAATATGTCAGAACCATAATTCTATCTTACCTAGTCCACAATTTCACTATAATAATTTCATGTATTTGTAGATTCCTCAACTTTAAGCATTTTTCAAGTTTGTTACTGTTTTTGAAGGAATTCCTTCTAGTATTTTCCATACTCTATGATTACATATAATTTTCATCTCCTCTTTGCACTATTCACTCCCTGTTTCCATGTCCAAGCATGTTGTCTTTTTAACATGTTGTAATATGTTGTTCCCTTTTATATTTTATAGAAACAAGCCATCCAAAAACAGTAATGATTTGCAGGCTCAGTGGTTGTTCATGTGCAGCATGTATTTAACGTACGTTTTTAACATATCACGGTGTAATTACAGCCCATCGGGTGGGTTCCTGAATATTAAATATTTGAAACTAAGATCAAACTTCTCACTTGCAAGCAATCTGAACCACACAGCAACATATTAAAGACAAACCTCATGTTGTGGGTGAATAATCTCAGATATTCTTTTGGCTGAAGTTCGGCCCAATTTTTGGCACTTTCTTCCTGTTATATGGTGGTATTTGTCTCTGCCCACTGGGGACCCTGAATTTTAATTGGGAAAAACCTTCCTTAATCATATGGCTAATTACAGCTTCATAGCTAGCTGCCAGGCAGCACATCATCATATGTCAGCTAGCCGAATCCTACAAACCTACAAACATCACTGGTTTTGGTTTCGGTCTTTGTTTACACCCAAAGTTACATCAGAGTTGTACGTTTTATTTTTTTAGAGGCACTTCAGGACAAACATAGTATATCATCTTTTGATGGAAACTAGCTTGCTAACGTCTTGCTAATTTCTAATGCTGCTAAACCTTCTAAATGCCCTTTTTCATGGATGCCTAGACTTTAAACTTTTTTGTGACAACTGGGAGGAAAGCCATACTGATCATTTTATTGAAGCTGAAAAAAATTTGGTGCTTTACAGTTTGCTGGAGTTTTTGAGCCAAACGAGTATTTGCACAAGGAAACAGTTAGCTGCATCAGATGTAACAACCAGGTAGAGAGAAAACCATCAGTGTACAAAACGGATGTTTAGGGTATAGTGGGCTTTTGACTTTACATGAGGTCAGATTGTCCAGGAAATGCAAGGAAATGTGCATTTTAATTAATTGTAATTATTTCTGTGTAATCGTTTGGGCTGTAATAATGAATACTTATTATCACTGCAGTTCAACACTAATACATTGCCTGGCCATTTGACATCTTACTTTCTACTTTCAGGGTGATTCTCAAAACCAGGCCAATAAGTCTCCAAGCTGAGCTTAATCTATAATCCAGTTATGAAGTTGGAATATTTTAGACATTACTGAATCTAAGAATAATGATCTAGGACTCTGGTAAGAGAAATCAAAAAAATTAAAATGTTCATGGTAAATTAGAAGAGAATATTAGCTTTCACGGCTGATATAATATTTTAGCTAAATACTAAAATAAAAATGTTTTATTTCTTTCACTAATGATTTAATAGCAACAGATACACTGAACTACCAAAGAAAGGGAATTGGAAATTGTGCTTCTTTTTTTCCCTTTTTAACAGTACACTGAACAGACAGAGATACATTTTACAGTTATTTTCTTGCAAAACAGTTTTTAGGTCTGTGATATAAACCTGACAACCATTCTGCCTACTTAGCAAGGGGATGTGCAGTAAAGGAGAAATCATTTTAATCCTGGGGTGCCACGCAGTTTTATTAATGTGTAATATTGCTGGATTACTGGGTCTACAGGCAGCTTAGTTTGTTTGCCCAGAATAGGGTGATCATCCATGAGAAGCAGGTGTATCTGCCAGTCTCCAGCCTGCTACAGCATTAACAAGATCCTCACATGGGAGCCAAACAGAACATCAGACACAAGAGGGTGAGCACTGCCGATTGAAGCTGATATGCAACCACATAATTCTGGCCATGTCATTGGTAAGACAAATGGTGTATGACATATGTAAAACATGTTTTGAAAGCTTTCATCTTGATTTTACAAAGGTCACACTGAACTAAAGAGGGGGAGGAATGTCTGTGTGTGTTCAAGGCAGTAGACATTTGAAGATGACTCACATTGTCACAACTGAGAGGAAGCATGAGCAGATGTACCGCGACAAGAAAGGAGAATGTCAGATTTTTGGCAGTTTTTTTCTTTTTTGGAAACCCGCTATTAGGCAGGTGAGAGTCCTGTATTTCCTCTGTTGACATTTAGTTCACGTGCTTACCATTGTGCTGCAAGTCCAATTCACCATCGATTCAGCTTTACCGTAGAAAAGATATAGCTGCAAAAGTGGGATTCAATAAGTGTAATATTCAGTGATTTAAACTGCCTACACATGATCTCTGCAACTTAATGTATTTCGGTCCTGTCATAGCCCTGTATCAGCACTTGGTATTACCTTCAGTGTGTCAGTGCAAAGCCCTCTTCCTGGCACCATGAAAGAAGGGATAGGACTTCGGAATCCTGCCTGTCAAAATTCAAATGGACCCTTTGGGAGCAGTGTCATTCATCTCAGTTCAGTCAATAGCTGGCAGCTTTGTCCCTTCATTGATTATCAACTGCAAGGAAAGAGAAGAGGGACAACATGGAGGCCTTTTGTTCTCCCTCCTGAAGGAGAACTGCCAGAAAAATAACTTAAATTAAAATCTCAATACATCAGCTGGAGTTTACTTTACGGTGGAGCCAAACTGTTTTCTGAAGCACTTGCTGAAAAGGGCATGGAAGAGACCTAAATACAGCTTAAATACAGCTTATGAAGCCAAAAATGCTGGCTGCTTCATTTAAGAATAAATATATTTTTATTGCATATCTGATAATACATTTTGATATAACAGGAAACTGATTAACACATACAAATTGCTCATCAGACACCATCCATCCATTTATGTAATTCAGGCTGAGGCCTACACCTTGGAGAAGACAGCCATTCACACATACGGCTAATTTAGGCTCACCAACTGACCTAAGCCCCTTAACTGCGTATCTTTGGGATGAAATGACAGTACCCAGAGAAAACTCACACAGTCACAGGGAGACCAAATGCAAACTGCATACAGAAAGGCTGGATTCAAACCCAGGACCTTTTTGTTATGAGGCAGCAGTGCTAACCATTGTCACCTTGCTGCCCTCAAGCAAAACCATTACGGAGATTAGATTAGGGTTATGGGTTTAAGAAATCTCTGTGGCACAGGTCAACCAAAGGGTCAGTGCACTTGCTGCACTTTCACTGCAGAGATGATTGTGCATCTCTATGAATTAAGTCTTCATGGCAAAGCAGGGAGCCAACTGGACAGGGTTAGAGCCTGGAGACATGAACTTCAACTTGCTCTATCAACTTCCATAGCCTGCTCCAGAATGAATAAGCTAACAAGTTGTCACAACATTAGCGAGTGAATATCTGGATATTTAGATTCCAAATGTATTTTCCCCGATTTCCCTGTGTTGAATATGGCAACAGTCCTAACAATGTGATGTGGACACAAATGGAGTTGGTGAAAATAAACAAAAACACACCGTTCAGTCTGTCAGTCTTCTGCAACTTTATGAATATACCATTTCAATCACACAAAAACAACCGTTGAATGCCTCCACAGGAATGAGCACAGCAAAATGGGACTGGGAATGAGGTCAGATTTCTTCCTGCATTCATCTAGTGAGGCACCGTACCTGTGTTTAATGTGAGCAGTATACAGAAAGAGGGACTTTAATGGATAGATGCAGCAAGTAATTCAGGCACTGCATGGAACCTAATGAGGGATAGAATTTAGAGAAACCAATCTTTTCTCCCCATTGGTGGCCCCGGCTATATCATAGAGTTACACTGCCCTCTAACAGGTCTGAGAGGTACTGCAAGAAGGCTGGGCTGCAGGCTCTGATAATGTCCTATTTTCTCTATTCTAAAAGCGAAGCTCCAGCAAAAGCCTCATTTTGTTTGCGCCTGTAACTAGTAGTTTTCTCTGTAGGATAATTGTGAAATGCTAAATGTAAAAGCCCCATTACAAAATCCTGAAATATGCCAGTGAAAGAACAAATGTGAATTGATCCCTCCAATCAACATGATGAACAGGGAATGCCAGGTTCTTTCTGCATCGCCAGGTTCCACTCTGCAGTATTGTTACCTCTATTGTGTTTTGAGAGAGAATAAAAGTTTTTTAGAGATGCTTTTAGCCATAAACTGTTCTTGTTGTTATTCGACAGGTCAAAGCATGACACCGAGTTATTTTCGGATACGTTGCTACAGTCTCTCATTGGATTTCAGAGTGCTTGTGACCAAAAATCTTCTTTTTTAACACACACAACAGAATGAGGGTAGTCTGCAATCTTGCATCTGAGTGTTTGTTTCCATGAATTCCTTATGACCCACAGATGTATACTTCTGTTTGATTTGAAAAACTCGACTGCAGGATGTCATACCAGTTTTATGGGTATCAGAGATTTGGATTTGACACTCACCTTTGAACCTTTGTATGAATCACAGAGCTATTTTTTTTTTTATCTATACACAGATGACAGACCCTATGATGCATTTAGCACATCACAGCGCATAATTGTTTCATACTGATATTTATGTCTGTACTCAGAAATACAGCATTTCTATCAAAATAGGTCAAAGACAGTACGTGATTTGGGTTTTTAACAGTATATCTTCATTTAATACAGTGCACCATTTTCCCTCTTCATTCCTTGCACTCTCTTGACAACAGAGGGAAACACAGCAGATGGTAACATCTGTAAAATTTACCTCAGATGCCACACTATTGGAATATCTCATTACATATGGGCTTCATGCAGTTCTTTCTTTCACACTATTTATCTGGTCTGTTTGTTTGTGTTGTTTTTGTTTTTTTACTTTTCACCAGGTTGTTCCCCTGATATTTAAGGAAAATGTAACTTAATCAAATATGTATGATTTTTGTATTATTTTTATTGACATTAAGATTTTTACATTCTCTTAACTGAAACTTTGCAGCAGGCCTAAACAGTTTAAAATGCTCAATGAATTGTGATTGTACAGTATATTCGTATAGTGATGGAATAAGGATTCAGTAGTAAAATTGAGAATGTATCAGGCAATAACAGGATTTACTGTGAATATTTTAAGCGAAATAGTTTGATGGAAGTTTAGCACATTGTAAAGTTACTTTAGGTTCAACAAGGTGCTGGAAATTTTACAGTAACCAGTACAGTAACTCGGACATTTTGGATTTTGAGTTGTGAGAAATTTGTTGGTTGCATATTATGGATCTCTCGTTCCACCACATGTCATGTGCACACTATTAGATTGAGATCTGGTGACTCCTTTCAGAATCTCCCAATTCTGAAAGGAGAACTGGTCAAATATTCGGTCAGAAATATGCCAGAAACTTGCTGATGGCTACCAAAAGCTTCTAGTCGAGCTGCTAAGGGACCTTTAACAAAATGGGTCATTCCATTTGAAAGCAGCAGAACATTCGCTCATCGACAGTCTTGTATGGTACAAAGTCTGGACAGATATCTGTGGCAATCAACATGAACATCTCAAAACTAGATAAAAGATAAAAGCCTGAAATCTTCACTGGTTTTTCTTACTTGGTATTCTAATTAGAATTTATAAAATAATGTTGTTAAATGTGTGCATATTTTTCATTTTTGAGATGTGGGTCACTCTGTTGCAAATCGTCTTTTATTTGTTTTGTTTTGTTTTGTTTAAATCAGTCGACCTGCATTCAGTCCATTTTCTCAAACATTGTTTTAACTATTCTAGTTATAACTGAGGGCAAGGGGAATAGGACTGAACCTGATAAGTAGGTAGGTAGGTCTTGAAAATTAAAAAATATGCACAAATTCCAATATTAGGTTCACTTTGGAAAGGATAATCTGCTAGATTTGTTTTTGTGTTACAACTTTATATTTACTTAATCCAGCATGAGGATGAATGGCATGTTCTTCATATTTGGGACAACAAAATTAAAATATATTAAAAATGATTCTATATGGCTTATTTTACAGTATTATGGAATTCAACTGTTCACCATTCATAAATTGTCAGTAGTTAATTGTTTGCTTGCAGCATTAAATTGGTGTTGGTTGTTCTTTTCTTTTTTAATTTATTATTATGCACTCAAATACAGGATCTAAAAAAACCAAAAACATTTTAATTAACCAGTACTTACATTTTTTTTTTTATCTGTCCCAAATTATATTTCATATTCAAAATGTTACATATGTTCAACCTCTGGACCATAACATTTTTATACAACCATTAAGTATGTTAATTTGAGACAGACCCAAATATTAATGAGGCTATACATACTTTTGAAGCTGTGTGGATTAGAGAGAAACGAAAATAAATTTGTGCTCTCAATTCTTGTTTTTAAATCATTACAAATGTACTGTGTATGGTGCACAGTCAATCCACTACACACATTCATGCCCATTATGTAAGTGTGTGTGTGTGTGTGTGCGTGTGTGTGTGTGTGTGTAAACTTTTGACCAGATTTATATCTAGTTTCTGCCAACTTTCTAGGCCTTCAGTATTAGCAGTGCTGCTTCTTGAAAATTAATTTGCATTTCATTTGTAGATTGCATTTGTAATTTACAACTTGGTTGGTTGGTGTGACAGAGGAGGATACAAGGGATAGGGTGAAATTGAGGCAGATTATCCTCTGTTGTTCTCTAAAGGGAGTAGCAGAAAGAACAAGAGTAAGAACTGGAAGTCCTGTGATAATATAATACCGAGGAGCATCAATTGTGCACTGAAGTGGTGGGGGTTAATAACTCTGTATACTTTAATATGAAGCCTGATGAGTATATGAGCAGTGCAGCACTATTGATTTTGTTATTCCGAAGGAGGAAAAAGCAATCGAAGGGCGTCCTTTTACCTTGTCAGAAGTCATGTAAACAGAGTACATTTTCATGTACATTTTTTTCTGTCCTTCTCAAAGAGCTAATGTCCCGGGGAATGATCTTCTAACATTGATCAGTTTAGGCACCTGACACCATCATGAGAACGGCTAACTCCTGTTCTGGACCTGGAAGGAGACACAAGGGGAATGCTTGTACCGAGGCTACGTAGGCTTTGTGCTGAGTGCTGCTTTGTGTGCCAAAATATCCAGTTTAAATCCTATTCTGCAGCCCTATGTGTAATATGCCTGGCACTGCTTTCAGGTGCGCTCTGAATTTGTATCCAGCCCACTACACTGGCTTTTAAACTTCTCAGTGAGGCCTTTTGTTTTGTGACCCACAATAATTTAATGGACTATTGTGCAATCTTATCGAGCAAAATTTATCCAATTTTCAGGCTACTACTAACCTGTTATAGTGTTTTATTCAGCTCACCACACATTGCTGAGAGCATGGAGGGCTTTGGTAACACAACATGGCCATATTTTGAAATAAGCTTCTACAGATTCATTTCCTGACCCACTTTAATTTCTGTATGAGTCATCTTTGAGTTTCTACCCAGTGATTTCCAGCATGTTCATTTTGCATTCAGTTTCGGACCACAGCCTATTGTCTGTTATACTAATTATTATTTCATATTACACACGAGTGATTACACTAGACAGCAGCAAACAACAAAACACCCTCTAAATATCCCTCAGGGGTGTGTTTATAGGAAAGGAAACAAGGAATTTCAGAATAATGGACATTGGACTTTTACTGTCTTTCATTAAATGATGAAGAAACATGAAGGTATCCAACCATTCACACATTATTATTTCATAATTCTCTCTTTGGCGTGAGCTTGGCTGGACACATTTCTCCTCTGCGTGGCATCTTGCTATAATCATCTTATGCGCTAGGACTCTTTCTCGTACACAAAGCAATGTGTGTGCAGAGTGGTCTGGAAGATAGGAGAACTGCAATTGATGGAAAGACAAAATGAGCGAGAGAGGATGAGCTTAGTCTTCCAGGCCATCTCTGCCAAGACAAAACAAACCCAGAGAGTGAAAATCATCTTATCAGGGCGATAGCAGACGAATAAAGGGGGACTGTCAAGAAATTATCATGTTGGTATTCAAGCCATGACTTGCTGTGCCTTGTCACAATAAAACAAAGGGAATGCAAGCAGAGGCTCAGACAGTGCAAGGCAGAGACCGAGTGAGCGGGTGGGGGAGAGAGAGAGTGAGAGATGTTGATCTGTTTAGCCTGCTTGCTTCATGCCACTGCAGTACATCTCTTCTGAAATGGCTGTATTTGAAATCAGCTTTATAGAGTAAAAGACGCTGCCACTATGTGCCCGGGCATGCCTGTCGGACCCAGGAAGAGTAGAATTCACGGATGAATTGTGATTGCTTACATATACAGCTACACCAAACATTAATCACAGACAGTGGTCTCGTTCCAAAAATACTATAAAAAACACTGGAGGATCAGAGGCAGGTGCAGAGCTGAAAGACAGAGGGCAGGATGACGTGAGAACAGAAAACTAAGAGTGGACGACACCTGGAGACAATGAGGTGCAGGTTATTTGGAGTGTAAGGTAAATCAATGCTGTATTTTTCCTTGAAGAAAGAAATAGTGCAGTGGAGAGACTGCATTTGGATGAAGAGGGCGATGTTTGCAATTTTAATGCAAAGCACAGCTCTACTGCAACTTGTCTGAGACAGCAGGGACTCTCCCAAGTGGCAGTGACAAGGACCATCTGTGAACCTGCCAGTGGATCATTGTAAACTCTACACCTGCTCATGACTGTATCACTGCTCTACTGCTTTTATGCACATTAGCATACAGCCCAACACATGCTGAATATTTGCACCATTATGTGCTGTAATAAATCATGTGTCTTGGTGTATTGATTATGTGCTCGGTGATAAGTCAGTGGAACATGCATATTGAAAATGGAAAATTTATTTACTTTCAGCAAATAACCACAAAGGAACTAGCAGCTTTAATTAAACACGACTTGCAGAAAGAAGAGCTGGAAAGGAAAGGCGAAGTAAGCTGGCCTGCCAAGTCAAAGATGCCATTGATGAGAAATGTGCACGCCCTATCACTTTTCTTTGTTTGATACAGACTTTTTGCTGCTCTTCACTCTAATCGACTTTCATGGCAGAAGTGATTTGTAATTAATGGTGGTTTTGTAACTCATCTATATCCCTGAACCTTGACGAGACCGATCGATGGCGCTGCCTGTGGCCTGCTTTGTGGGCTTGGTCTCTCTCCCTCGCTGCAGCAGAACTAAGAGTTCCCTGACAATTGGCCGCATGTACGCACACAACAAATGACGACTCATAGGAACACCAAAGTGTACCAATACTTTGTTCATTTTGCGAAAGCTTAACAGCAATGTAATTATGTGCCAAACATGCTCCCCCTACAATTTCCAAAGCCACAGCTTGTTCCGAACACATAAATCTTGTATTCTTTGGCAAATGCAGTAGACGAGGGATGCATATTTACACACACAGCAATCACACACTGATATAAACATTAATTCTGAGTCACTAGGTCATTTATACTAATGTGCAAGTGAGTTATTTTATGAATTTTACTAAAGACCGCTGCTTTCTGAAAGTTCATGAAAACTCTAAGAGCTCTAACCAAAGCTGAAACAACAGCAGAGGAGCTGCAGAGTCATTTTTCTCACTTTGTTATTAAGACAATACCTCTCACACTTAATCCATTCTTGATATTAAAATATCGATTACAGCAGCTTTGAAACAGTAATGCTTGAATCCGACTTCTGTGTCAAGGTTTGTTTCTCATCACAAACTCAATTTGTTCCGTTTGAAAAAGCATGTGATGCATTTTGGCTATCATCATCATCATCATCATCAACATAAATCCTGATTTCTCATCATCATGTTGTCCAAGATTTACAAAATAACCATTTGTATTAAGTAAGATTTAGGTTTATAAATAAATAGAGAAGTAGGTTCATTTTCTCATGGACGTCTATTTGCAGTCTGCCCCTGCTGGCCATTACAGGAATAGCATTTTTTAAGGCATTAATTCCACACTGACGTCGCTTTTCAGACCCTGCACCATGTCCGTCGTTAATAAAGTCTGTGATTATTTCAAGTGAGGTCATATGAGTCAGTGTCAGATAGGGCTGATAGGGCTATACAAGTATAAAAATCTGAGGTTTTGAGCTCAGGATAAAGTGAGCTTACCAGATCTCTGTAGGTAAGTCCTCTTTTCTGCTCAGCGAACCAGCTTAAGGCTATATTTGCCACTACTTATATATACTATATATTATATACTCGAATCACAGACTGAACTGATGAAGACACTACCAACTATGTATCTAATAGCTTAGATACATAGTTGGTAGTGTCTTCATCAGGCTTTTATTGTGAAAAGGAATATCTGTTTGAGTACTTTTATGTAAAATTATAATCTGTTGTTGTTGTTGTTGTTGACTGAAAAAATAAATCTCTGATTATTCTGATTTTATTCCACTTTGTCCACTGAAAATTGAATTTTAGGAATCATATCACAAACAGATCTAAGCCATTTAATCTGGCCAAGGAAAATAAATTATTTTTAAAAAATTCAGCAAGTTGCACATGACTGCATCCTTTACTTTATTTCATACACCAATACAATTGCATCCTTCTGCTTGCTGTACTGCTGCCCTTTAGTCTGGATAGTGGATTTTTGAATGTCCCAGCTCACTCCCTACACCAGTGGTCAGCTCAGGTCTTTATTTGATTTTGTGCCTCTCCCAGACAAATGTCTTTCAGTCACTTCCAAATCCTCGATTTGTTACTGTGCCACGAAATTTACACTTGAGTGGAAAAAGACCCATCATCCTTAAAAAAACAAGAAGTAAGGTGGTAGAAAGGAGAGTGGGAGAGAGAAAGAAAGATGAGGGTCAGTGATAGACAGTAGCCACATTTTTCATGAAAGGTCACTTCATAGAAAGATGGCAGCTCTGTGCTGTTCTGCTAATGTTCCCTATCATAATAGGTCCTGATTCTCATCTCCCATTCTCTTTATTCTGGAGTCACCATTTCCCTTGGCACTGAGAAACTTTCTCATCGCCTTGACACAATATTAATTACACCAATGTCACAGGCAAATGATGCTGGCTGAACGTTTGTTATTAACAACCCGATCAGATAAGGGAAAATAAAAAGAACAAACAGCTTCTTGCACTAAAATCTCCAAAATAAAATGACATGAAGAGGTGCAGCAGGATGACACAAATAAATTGGAAGAGAAGGATTGTGTGGCAGGACATGTGGTCACCTTGTGTTAGATCCAGGAGGAGTGGCACTGTATTTAGTTGTGTCAGCACTTGTATAGCTGACACACACAGATCCATGCACTCTGGATGGCTGCTAAGAAGCCCAAGGAGTGGTATGAGGTTGCTGTTAAAGCAATTTCTTTATAAGAGAAAGGTCTCATAATTCTTGTGAAGCGAAGCATCTGGTATGATTGGGGACAGATGGGCAAAACTGTATGAAATTCAGCAAGGTCCTCATTCACTGGAATTGTGTTTTCTGTAACCTTTTTCATGAAAGTTTCTCTGATGTATTTTGCTGTTTTTGAGGGACTTCACATTAATCATGGTTGACAAGCAGCAGCAAGGCAGCGTTGACAGCAGTGTTTCAAATGTGCACTGTGCCTACAGGCATATTGCATTTGTGCTGGCAAAATTACATGTGTACAATCATGTCATTCACATCAAGCTTACTTGATAACTGACGAACACGTGGTCGAATGCAAAGCATTCATTTATTTATTAGCTATTAATCTGTTTGAAGCTTAGAATCTGCACTGGAGCATGCTTTCTAACACTGCAAAAATGGGATGTATCAAGGCAAAAATATCCAGTCAAACAACAGGCGTAAACAGGAGGTCAACTCTTGTAAGTATGTCGAAAAATAGGAATAGCTGCCCTGGTTAAGGTATGATTTTCTCATTCCAAAAAATTATTGTTGCAGGTGAGATTCTGGTAGCAGAGCTACAGACTCTGGAACACTTTTATTTATGCCTTCGATGTCTTACTCATTCGTTTTTCCTTCTATAGTAACGCCCACCCTGTTACGAAGAGCACCACAACAACTATTATCACTGCCAGGAAGAAGCTAAATTTTGAAGCTGGTGTTTTGTTGGCACAGTTCTGTGAAATACTGTAAACAGCTAAATGTGACGTGTGGAATATGAATGTGTGTGACATGAGTTTGAGTTTTATAGAAAGGCTTGCAGTGATGATGACCCCTACCTCGCACCCAGCTCCCCCCAAAATAGCAAAATCTTTCTTCACTGTTTAACCAGATAAATTATACCAAAATAAAACATACCATTTTGTGCTGTCTGTCTTTTATTTATGTTGATGACAGCTGGCTGCAACTTCAGCACTCTGCAAGATGTTGTCACCTTTCTGCACTCCTTCCTAAAAAATATTGCAGTTATCATTTAAATATGTACTATTAGCTGACAATGCTTGAGTGAATTTTCCAAGATTTTAATCTGAAAATCATGGTGGAGCAATCACCACCTGTTCAACTCGTGTGTTTTATTAAAGACGAGTTCCCCTCTCCATCATCAGGTTTTACTTTGCTTTGTGGTGGATCAAAAATTCTGTTGTTCACTTCTGTTCATTATAACATAACTTAATTGTTGCTTTAATTGTTGTTTTGACTGTTGCTGTAGGCAATATGCAGTGGGACTGTAAAGACAAATGAGTAGTTTGAGGATAATGAGTTTTTCCTTGGTTAATCGTGTGTTGATCCATTGGTAATGTCTTATGGCTCTAGTTGGCGGATTCACACCTCTCTACACCCACTTAGCAGCATGTGTTACTGTTAACGTTTACTTCATTCACATCGTTTATTTTGCGAGAGGATGTGAGTTGCGGACTGTTTTTTTGCTGAGAAGTTCAGTGAAACTCTGTTGCTGTGTAAGCTTTCGCTATTGTTCCACCATATTGTTGGACATTATTCTGCCGCTATCTGTATTTCAGTTAACCACTGAAAGCTGTACAGTCTTATTTCCTTACTGTAAAAAGTCAGTGGACGTATCAGGTAAATCATAGATTAAGAGGATGCATTTATTTTATTCTGCAGTTCGTGCTGTGTCCTGCTTAGAGTATTCTTGTCAGTTAAAACAAAAAAGAAGAAAAGATTAGCTTGGAAACTGTTTTCGGAAATTCTGTTTCCAAAAAAACTTTTAACACTGTAGTCTATGTCCTCAGCATCACACATGTTGGCCAAGTTGGTGTACAAGAGAAAACCTATCAGTTGATAAGATTTTAAAGCACAGAAGCTCATTTGCTTGCTAATGTTAGCTCTGTTTCCACACACAGTATACACTGTAACTGATCTCATAGCAGTGAAAATAGAGCCAGCAATATATTGTCTAGCATGCTGGTCTTCCATCTGTTTCCCATAATGCACAAACACCCAGAAGAAGTGGCCGGCCTGTCAGCTTGCCCAAATTCAGCCTTTGTTAACGGGACAGTCAAGCAGATTTAAGTCTGCTTCCAGAGACAATAGCTAACAGCAGACACAAGATGGCAGTAATTTAAAGGATGAATGCAAACAGGAGAGAAGCTTAAGGACAGAGCACAGTTTAAAATTATAGAATAGAGAAAGTTTTTATTTTGGCATATTTTAGTTGGGGAATTTTTTGATGTCACAGCTGCCGTGCTTGTCCTGACAGAAAGTTACTAGTATAGGCACAGAATAGTTTCTTTTCATAGCTCATTTAGGCTTAGGCAGCAATCATTTCTTAACTTTACTTGACAAGTTTGGACCTGTGGAAAGAGGACTATATATAACATTATTATTATAACATTATAAAGTTGTTGGAAGTTATCAAAAAGTAGCATTCATTTGGAGTCATACTTCATCTTCACTTTCCACAAACCCCTTAGGGAGATCTCAGGCTCTTCAGCAGCTCAACACTCCAATATGTTCACCAGCTGGGAGTGACTTCTGTCTGTCAATAATTTGATGCTAGACAGGTATCGTGCTGAAGGTTTTTAGAACTTTTTCACTGCAAACAGCTGTCAGCTGTTTCTAAAAAATTCTGAAACAAAAGAGGGAAAACAAAACAATGGGCTTATAAAGGCCAAAAAACTCCATAGAACCAAAGTGGTAACAAGTCTGTCAGTTTGTAAATACTTGTATCAATTGCTTTCATAATATCTACAAGTGCAAATATAAAATTCAAGATGTCTTATATTTAATGATGAGTGCGATTACATAAACCCGGACACAGTATTTTGCACATCTCTGCAGGATCCCAAAGTTTTGTCCATCCCTAAAATAGAGTTGATGAATAATTTAAAGGCTTGGGCTGAGGAGATTTCAAAGTTGTGGTAGAAATAGATGAAAATGCAAAACAAATGCGTAATGAACTCTTGAACATGTGAGAGTGTGGGGGGTGGGGTGGTGAGGTAAGAGAAGGGAGGGAGCTGCTGAGTGGGACAAGCCGATTGGAGTCTCTGCGCTCCTGCACTGTCAGATCAAAACGCCTTTCTGGGCATCAAAGACACCTGCAGCAGCAGTGTCTCCAGTGATAAAGATGCCACTCTCCCTGCTTTCCCTCTCCGATTTTAATTACAAATATTTATAAGCAGCTTAACTGCATGGACAGGGGTTTTTCTTTACCAGGCAAGGGTGTGGGGGTGTCGGGGTATCGACGCAGCTGTTGGATACGATAAGATTATTTACCATATTTGTTCTTTTATTTGTTTATTTCCTGTTAATTATTCATACCCCCACGCGATCAACGACTCCACTTTCTCCTCCTCAATACATTAAATGGGGTATAACATAAATAAATCAAAATGATAATAAATAAAATATATTTGGTATCAACATTCTCAGTGAAAAGCTAGAGGCTAAACTCATCTCCCTGGAAATTAGACTGTTGTCTGGTTTGTCTGCGACTGAAAAAAGGTTTTACATGTTAGTTCCTTCAGGATCTTGATCACCTTACTTAACAACTTTAATGTTTTTAAATTTTTCATCTTACTTTGTGCACATTGCATGAGGCAACTCGGAGCTACTCACCTATATCCGAGGCCTAATTTTACCAAGGGTTTCGATCGAAAGAAAAAGGCAGCGGCAGGAAAACGGAGCGAAAAAAATCAGGGCTCACTCATGTTACACTTTAACCTCCATGGCACATTATTGTTGGGTCTGAGCTTCCACAGGCCCCGCTGGTTTAGAGACTTATTCCTGTTAGCGAAGCAAGACGAACAGCTCAACCGGTTTTTCACGTGCTAGCACGGGAAGAATCTCAGAGCAGCCCTTCTGCCCTCAGTCTCAGACCACTTCGAAGAAAGAGCTTCCCCTGCAGCCTTTTATTCTGTGACACAGTTTACACAAACACCCATTGTAAAAAAAAAACCCTATGGTGTCAGGCACTGTATGTGTGTGTATGCATGTGCGAGAATGTGTTTGTGTGTGTGTGTGTGTGTGGGGGGGGGGGGGGGGGGGGCATTTGTGGGACCTCCTGCTCACAAAAGGTTCATAAAGGAAGGAAGTTTACTAAACAAGAAAACTGAACCCTCACATAGGATGTGCCTATAATAAAACACTACAGCCTCCTCCACCATTCAACAGCCTGGGGAGGGAATCAGGAACAGAGGAATGTCTTTGATCATACAGTTTCAACCAAGACTTAATTTAAGTAACTCAGTGGCAACATTTAACAATTTCAACCTAACAATTATAATCCCAGATAAGTGTGAAAGTCACCTTGTATGAGGCGAATGGAAAAGACACGAAGGCTGAGAGAGTGTGGGAGAAAAGAGGTTGAGACAACATTGGTGTTTTCTGTTTTCAATGGACCTAAGAAGCATTATACTTTTTTTTTCAGGGAATTAGATTGACAGGGTTTGAAGGAGGTTTGAAGGGGGGGAGACATTTATGTTATTGGTTGAGATATCCTCTGACGCAGCACTTCAGCAAACCGGGTGGAATGTTTCTGTGAGATATTGTTAGAATCGCAATAGCTCGACACCTCCTGTAATTCTCTGCTTAATCAGTTCATGGATGTCAGGGAAAGTACGGTGGCTTAGCCATCAGCTAATGGGAATCCTAATGAAGAGAGTGAACACCTGTCTAAATAATGACAAGAAAGCCAATTGTAGTGGTGAATGCTAAAGTAAAGAAGGTTTATTCTCGAATGGGAGAGCAGGAGAGTTTATTTTGTTTTCAAATCAGAGGTGGACAGTAATTACATTTAGTCTCATTAGTTTTCCCCTCTTGACTCTGCATAGTCATCAAGGTAATGTATGTGGCTTTTCCTGTTTGAGCAAAAATGGATTTGTGCTGCATTAGCTGATGAGGCAGGTAAATTACATTATATCCCCCAATGTGATCTTAATGTCAGTGATTCTTGGATGGATCAGCCCTTTAGACAGTTTCAAACTTATTAGTGTACACAATTTCGCCACTCTGTTTCTCTTTTGCCAGAGACATGAAGTAAAGTGACAATGGTAGGCTGCTTATCCTCAAAATCCTCTTTGAGAAACCCTGAAAGAGTCTCTTTTTTTCAATTCTGACTTAATTTGCTACTAAAAGGGTTATTAATGAGGTATTACAGGGACACAAAAATAAGGGTCAGAGAATTGCTCAGCAAAGCATGAGGTTGAATGAGTGGCACAAGGAAAGGAGTGAGTGTAGTGTCTTCTTGAAATAGAATGAAAAAGATTAAATCATGAGCAATTTCACCAGTCTGTTGAAACCTTGTCGTCTCGCTACCTTTCAGTGAAAATGGATTGAGATTTGTTCATCTCTGGGTATTCTATCATTTTGCTTGGTTTTTTCGACTGTTTCTGTGAGGACTGCGTAGACGTCTCCTGACAGCAAAATGATACACCAAAAGACTCATATATAACCATGCAGCCATAATGTGCTGTCTTGAAGTCGTTGGTGGGAAAAATATATTCTAATTTTTAGCAAGCAGACCTAATAGCAGCTGCTAATGGCCTTTAGTGTTTGGCCTGACATTTATTAAGACACTGATCACTACCCCATCTGTCAGAGCAGGGTGTTAGGGGTAATTTGGGGTTGATTGTTTATGCACACATTTTAAATTATTCCAGAGTGTGGATATAACACAACACACCAAGTGTGTTTGTGCCTTTTGTTTTACTGAAACTAAAATTGTTGTAAATATAATTTGATTAGTATGCATGCAGCCAACAAAAGCACCAAAACAGATGTAATCTCTAACATCTGTGTTTTGCAACATGCAGTGCTACAATGCTACATTACCATTATTAAATGGTGCATAGCAAATATAACAATGTGCAACAAGGTGTAGAAATGCTCTACTATATACCATAAGTATACCTAATACTGATACCTAATACCCAATGCTGATTTTACATACCATTTACCTCACATGTGAATTTAAGTTTGTAGTAACTTTGAGTCCTCTTGTGGATCAAAGTTCTCCAGTTGCATTGCAGATGCTAAACTAGATCAGGATCTCTGGAGTTTGATGGCTGGAACTCTCTGATGTGTTCCTCAAGCCTTCCTATTGAAAAAAATATTTGTAGTGTGACAGGATGCATTGTCCTGCTGAGGTAGGATGCTGCCGTTGTGCTTGATGTGCAAGAACATTTAGATGGTGGTGCATGTTTCACACACATGAATGCCGAAATATAAGAACAAATTACAACAAGATTATCAAGGCTTTTCACTTCACCCTGTTATGGCTGATCTTTTTAGTAATTTCTGAAATTATACTGTAAATGGTAAATTTCTCTGCTTAATTAAAACTGCCCTATAAATGAATACGAGAATGATGCACATGCCTGTTTTCTCGATAGCTACAACCATGTAAGCTGCAAGAACAATTTAAAAAAATAATCAGTTTTTACAGACTGATGTAGTGCATAAAGGGATAAAAATCAGCTACATTTGCAGAAAAATTAAATTGGCAAGCAGTCTACTGCACACTTGGGCAATATCAAAGTACCAAAGTTATATTTCAGGCCCATAAGAGGTACTAGAAACAAACAAGCAAAAAGTTTAAACTAGCCTTAAACCTTTCCTTCCTGTCTGTACTGGAGGATGGTTTCTTTCAACCAAACAAGATCAGAAAAGTCATCTACCCATTAAAAAAATATAGTGTAAATGTAAAACTCAAAAGAAGCTCTCGAAGGATTATAACTGATGTCAAACCTTTCAGCAATAGGTTATCAGAGCAAAACATATCAGCTGGGACCAAACCAATGAAAACACCCGTTTGGGAAAAGGGTAATTTCAAGAAATTTGTGACATGTAGCCTTGGGTTCTTTGATATTTCTTGACCATTGGATCAGAAGCAAAATGTTTTCTCTTGAAGAAGCAACTGTGGTAAACAAGTCTAAATAAATGGCCCCAGGAACACATGTTCCTATATAAATTATATATAGAAATTATACCAATATTGATACAACCTTTTGGGTTTCATATACTGAGGGTAAAATACTTTCATACTGGAAAATACATCTCCTTTCTTCTATAGTCACAAATGTGTATTGTTCATTTATGTATTCATTTATTTATTTTAGTTTTGTTTTCTTCTTGTTTACCTCAGTAAGTGAAATTCAAAGGGAGATGCAAGTCGGTGTGAAAAACTAGCATCTCGTGTTTTTCATAGATTCATATCAGGTGTATAAACATAGATCCTTTGTCCTATTGTTGATTTTTTTGTAACCCATTTCTCTGAATATACACTATCGTAAAAAAACAACACATAGCAATCAAATTACATATTTGCGAGCTCTGAAGTGTGAAAACATAAAGGTAAAAAAAACACACACACAAATTTCACACACTGCACACTGGTTTGATTTTTAAAACTGATAACTTCCTGTCACATTTTGTCTTTATTATCTTAAGACAACAAAGGGAACCATGGAACAGAAGTTATTATGATGTTGTTATTAAAGGAAACCAGTGGTTTATAAACTAAAGTTAGTATTTCTAGAAAGAGTAACAGTTATTCAAGTTATGAAGACATTATTTTACTTTACAGCAATATTTTACTTACCATCATGGCAACATTGTTGCCGGTGGTAATATTTTTATGCAATTACTGGATGCCTGAATATGTATATTTACACTATTAGCATTTAAAAGGGGGGGGGGGGGGGGGGAGCACAAATCAGTCTTTATTCTTGCCTCTGGTTCAGTCTCAAACATCTAAAATAGTAGACTTTAAATTTTTAATTAGCAGCGTTCAAGCCAGATAATTAGATAACATTATGTTAGATTTTGCAACATTAAAAAAATCTGTAAATAAAGCTGTCAAAATGTCCCTGAATAGTACATGCTATCAATTATTTTGTGACTCCTATGGAACACTGTGCAGTTACATAATGATGTCACCATTTGTGCCTCCCACAAATGAACAACAATAAGTTAATTATACAGATGTCATTTCTTACCCACTTGTGTGCTATGTTCTGAACATCTTCTGTCATCACACATAACATAATTGTTGACAGTGACTTCGGAAAATTATTCACCAGAATTGACAGTGAGTCATTATGGTGATAAGAAAACTCAGTAACACACAACCTGCCGAGGGTGACACACAACAAATCAGTCAATGAACAACTTTCTCACATTTTAAAGCCTTTAAATTTGCACGTCTCATATTGTGTGATTGACCCTTTTTTTTAAACGGTCAATCACACAATATGTCATGACCTAACTTTGACAATACATTCAATTAAAAACACATTTCGTCTCCCCCTTATGACACTTGGAGAAGCACTGTGAGTGCATGCTTGTGACTTATTTGACACAGTTGTTCTCATTATCGATTGCTGTCTTCTTTAGGCTATAATCCCCTTATTCTGTTTCTTTTTTACTGAAGGATCAGAACTTTTTCTCGGATGCTTGCTCCTTGTTACTCTAGTGTGCTCATATGCAAACACCAGATTAAAACAACACTATAATACAAAGTACAGAGAGATTTAGCTGTCACCGACTGGCTTAATCAATATGAGGCTTGAGTGTAAAAGATTTTTATTTATTTGTAAAAATCCCACACTTCAGCTTTAATGCTAAATCCCAAATTCAATTAATTTAGAGCTGGGAGAGCCATTTTCGAAGTAAAAGATGGTACGCTGCAGAAGAGGGATGAAAACTAATAATTGAACAAATAAAACACAAATGGAAACTGAAGAATATGGGTTGTCAAATGTTATTTGGCATTCTTAAATGGAATTTCGTCATTTGAATGTTATCAGCAATACCTGTACTTCTCTGGCTATATGACAACCTACAGTAGATATCTGCAGTAAAAAAGTTATTTTGGTAACATTGATGACATCTCAGGCTCAACATTGGTCAAAAAATCTCTCCACTGGACTACAGATAAATGTGTTTTGCAGAAAATGGACAGAAAAGAGCAGAAAAAGTCTCCACCTTTTTGAGCTCCAGCTATTGGAGGAGACTGTCTGGTGCACACAGAAGAGCTGTAATGTGGTTTCACTGTCTGAGCCCCTGTGGTAGAGTACCCTCAGGTGGAAAACCTCTCAGATGGTGTTGGCACATCACTGCTCCAATTATCAACAGCAGGAGTGCCCTTTCATTTCTATTACAGCTTTCTTCCTTTCTTCTTACTGCAACCCTTCTTCTGCCTTGCCTGTGCTCTCATCTTTGCACTCGTTTCATTCACACTCAACATTTTTCTTCTAATCTTCTGTTTCAACAATCATATCTTTTTAAACCATTTTTCACCACTGTGTTAAGCTGCACTGAATGACTCTCACCAAATAATTACTTACATTACTTGGATCCAGCCAGGATTTGGCCAGGAAAAAACTTTCTAAATGAAAGCCTTTTAGAGTCTGACAATAATCGAACCTGCAAGAATCAAACAATTCAACTCATCTATCATAGGCACAGGCAATCACTAAAATACTACAATCCACAGGAGAACTATACTATCACGTTTAAGATGGGAGTCCGGAATCAGAAGAGTTTTATTGATTTTCTTTTCCTACTTTTATCTCACACATCTCTTGTCAAGTCTTCAATTCCCATCTTTTCATTGATTATTCCTTTATTCTTTCATTGTACTTATTTTCTAGCAGGCATCCAACTTCAGCTTTACCCTATTTCTTACTGTTCTTCTTTTTTTTAGTTTCATTTTGCAGCATGATGTTGTAATGATGTCATTAAAAATTATCATTCCTAGTAATATTGCACATTTAATAGTAAATGGGATGTTTGGGTTTTGTTTTGTTTTGTTTTTACTTATGAATTTATTTTCAGAACTGGTCTCACCCTATTTTTTCACATCCCCCCACCCCCTTTCTTTCTGAAGCAGGAGCTGTGGTCTGGTATCTTTTTGTCTTTCTTCCAGGCCTAGATTAGAGCTAGGCTTCTTCTTCTTCTTCTTCTTCTTCTTCTTCTTCTTCTTCTTCTTCTTCTTCTTCTTCTTCTTCTTCTTCTTCTTCTTCTTTTGTGAGTGACAATAAAATACCTCACTATGTTCCATAATCAGAAAGGAGGAGCAAACAAAGAAGGGAGATAAAAACTCTGTGGGAAAGTGAAATTAAAAATGATGAAATTGTTCAACCCTCGTATTCTTAATACATTTTTAATATCACCAATTTATCTTTAAAGCCCTGTTTTGAAACATCAGCATTACTTAGTATTTTAGTAGCAACATATTGGTTTTCATGTTGGTGACGGGGCAGGAATATCAGCAGACTGTTAAACGGTGGGTGCAAGGGTGTTGGAAAAGCTGTGGAAAAGCACTTAGGATTATGACGCGTAAACCGGAAGTGGGAAATAAAAGCATAACATGAGCATAAACCTGAGTCATCCTTTTCACTGTGAATAATGCTCAGTTATCATATAAACAACATCTACCATCTCTACTTTTTACTCTTCTCAGTATGATTAAGTATATTAGCTAATCAACAGCATGAACAGAGCAAACATTATCGTAGCATGTGCATGTATTGGTAACTGTCAAAGACGGGGCAACTTTCGTATTTTAACCCAAACCACGATCTTCTGATAAATCTGACCCAGGAGTTATTAATGCCTAAACATACAATCTCCTACTGGGCTGTGTCCATATTTAGACAGGGTAGAGTTATGAGGTAATGCTAGCAAACATGGTTAGTAAGACACATCCATAGACTGTATTGGTACATTGGTACAGCTAAAACAAATAGCTGCTAATAACATAATAACAAACAAATAAAATACAAGAATTGCACTCATAACAAGAGCACAGACTTCTAGCATGTTAACCACACAGCATTCATCCAATGTTAATTTTCATACCATGGCCAGAATTAGGGAAGATTAGACTTAATCACCTTATTGGCACATGAGTACAGCACTAGTTTAAATCATGAAATCAAAGTTTTTCCTACTTTAAGCATCACTGAACTATTTCTCCTGGATAACAAGGAGGGGTGGTCAGTTGATGCAGTTAATGTGGGCCTTTCGGATGGTAAAAGCTGGCCAAGATGATTTTTTTCAGAATTCTGTCTTCCATTTCACTTGGAATGGTGTTTGTGTTTGTTAAGTATATATGAAATGCATTACCTTTCATTTAAGCAAATCTCTTGTGTCACATGCCATGAAGCAGTTGTTGACAGTGAGTTATAAAAAACAAAATTTTAAGAAATCACCCAGGTACGATTATCATTAAGGGGTAATTGAGTTGTAATGGAGGATGGAATTTCTATAATGAATGGATCATTGTTTTTGCATTATTATTTTGCATCTGAAACACTTTTGTATGATTAAATGAAAAAACATTGTTTGGTTCATTTAATTTGAAAAACTTGTGCTGAAAGTCTCAGAGGTCAGCAAGGAATTGTTTTTGTGAAAACCCGTCAAAATTGAGAGCTGAGCTGTTGTTTGTTCTTTTTGTTTTTTAATCTAATTTCATAAACGTACAACTTGCTTATCTGCTTTCTTACAGTAAGCGAGATGGGAAGATCAAAGAAAAAGCTACCCAGCACATCTAAATCCAACTTCTGGTCTGTTCAAACAAGAGATATTAAGATTAGTCTTACCTATAAGACTCTGATGATGGGGGGTCAATCTTCTGCATAAATTAAAAAAAAAAAGGTTTCTTGAAATGGACTTATGTGTCATGATTGTGGTTTAAACCTCCACCCTGCAAAAAAACTTTGAGTTGGTATTGTTAAACAAACAACATTTTTCATTTTACTTGCAAATGACTAAATATGGAGAGAGCTCAGTGAGCAATAAAATAATGAACTGAAATATAGGTGCAGAAGTAAAAGTCACGATTCATCATTTTAGTGATCCTACCATATTTCTCTTTGCTTGCCCGCTGGGGAGACTTTGTCTTCCCATTATAATTAGCATCAAGGCTCTCTCTGTCTAAAAGCCAGCCAGCCAGGGCACTCAGGGATGGTTGAGTCAGTATGTCTTTACACTTTTAATGTTGAGGAGCAGACTGACTGACAAGCCATCTCAACAGGGTGTGATTCCCAGATCCCCATCTCTTCTTACAGTGCAGTCTCTTATGGAGGTAAGTGACTCATTTAACCTACCTCAACACATTTTCAAGGACTGAGAGAAAAACTTAGAAAACTGACGGGGAAAACTTCCAGCCATTTCTCTTGGAAAAATGTGCTGTAACAGTTTATACAAAATAACCATCATTAGCAAATAGTAAATTGATAGTTAATAGTTAATTTTAATATAGTAAAAAGCATTGTTAACAAACAACAAAATGAAAATTGCTTGTTCAGTGTTTCATGGTTATAAACTGATTGATGTAAACAATCAGCAGCATGGTGGTGCCATTCATTAGCAATGTTGCAAGAAGGTTCTGGATTTTGATTCACCAACAACATGGTTGTTTTCATGATTTTTTTTTTTAAAAATTGAGTGGCATAAAGGAGCGCAAAAACACAACTGAGGGGCCCACAGGAAATCAGAGTGTTTAAATGGAAATAGGTTTAGTGTAGCAAACTGCCATGGAAAACACAATTTTCAGGCTCGTGCAACCCTGTGTCCAGTCGCAGATTTATTATATGAAAAGTGAAGCTGCACTGGAAAACAAATTTAAGCAAATTTTTAAGTAATACCACTACCTTTAAATAAATGTTTTATATGTGTTTTGCATTGTTGTGCAACATGAAAATGAGTGTTTAGGCTTTTTAAAGTTATAAAGTTATAATCTTGTTGAAGTAGCTTAATAGTGGACAGGTTATATAATCCAAATAGATTTAAGGTCACCAAAGTAAATGTACGCATTATAGGTAATGAAAATTTTCACAATCATATACATGATATTAACAGATCATAATTACTGATTAATTGATGTGTATACCTCTAATATTGAAGGTGTTAATGAATTTAATCATATTTTGGATATGCCCTGGGACACACCACTGTGGGCTTTTGCAGGAAGTCTACATGTCTTCCCTTTATCTGTATTGGTTCTCTTTCAGTACTCCAGCTTCCAGCCACTGTCAAAATGCAACTTTCGTTACAAGAGCAGCATTCAGTGCCCCAGGATTGAGAATAGACTCACTGATAAACAACATTACTGTAATTGCATTATATTTTTCTGTAATGCAATAATGTAATGACTTAACCCTACTAAAGCCATGCTAATGTTAATTGTGTCATTACTTGTGCCACACAAGGTCTTTAATTAACTGCATGATGGGTGGATAGAAAAAAGAATCAGATTGCTTCAGTTTCAGTGACTTCAGTTAGAATGGAAAGAGCAGAAAAATAGCAGACATCTAACATGCTGACAGTGAGTTAATATGTAATATTTGGACAAAAATGAAAAAGCTTAATAACACGATGCTTCTTCAAACCTGGCATTATCTTATTCACTTACACACCTCATGATGGTTGTTTTATGGTATGGTTCATGTCCATTTGCCTATGCAGAGCCTACCTACTGTAAGAAGGTATGCAAGCAACACAAACACAATAGCATGAGAAGCAGAAATAGTCCAGTGGGACATTGTTTGTAATATCCAGTGTCATTTCAGCTCTTTGCATGTTACAACTTTACTCTTCTCCATGACTGCAAGGACCACAAGCAAAATAGCCCACAGACTGGTTGTTGGTGACAATGGCCTGGAGACTGTAAATACCTGACAAATGTCCAATAGGGTGTGCATAGGACCGCCACAGAACCATATTGGAGCATACGCCTCACACTGACAGATAAATCTACATGGAGCTAAATAGCAGCTCTCCAGTCTACAGTATGTGTTCAAGAACGTTTTAATCTTTGGGGCTAAATTACTCAGATGGTTCTATTAAACAGAAGATATTCAAGTTAAATTTGAAACCTGGAGCATCCATGTGTTTTTTATAGCCAGTGGGATTAGCTAAAGAAAATAATCTAGTCCCTGTAAAAATCTAGTTTGTTATTGTATACAAAGGAGAACATTGTGAAGCTGGTGAATGATCCACTGACTTAGTGTTGGTTAAGTCACAATAGCATGTAGGTGTGAGTACAATGAAAAGCATTGTTGTGACAGCTAAACTTTATCATGGCAAATATGTTAAAATCCTAAGGTTGCAATTTTGTTTCAAGTGCTTCTGTCTCTAATCAATCTCCTGCCTTTCTGTGTTTAATTTGGAGGAATGTCTTTCTTCCTTTCCTTATGTTTAAAAAAAGGTCACCCTGGCTGCAGTACATTTTAAACAGTCAAAAACAGAAATTACTTTATGGCAGTGCAAAGCTTCATCCTCTCTTATTTTGCATACATTGTCTATGCAGCACAAGTAGCCAAGTGACAATGTAACCTATTACCAAAGAACAGATTACGCTCTGCAAAACTGATAGGAAATTCTAAACCCTGTTTCCATTACAAAGATGAAGAGTTTTGAGAATCACTCAGAAAGTTAGAAGTGAAATGTTAGAATTGATTGAAACTGAACACTTTGTCCTTTAAGAGATGAATGAGCCACATGCCTCTCACACTTGCCTCAGTGCCACTACTAGTGACAGAATTATTTGTAGAAATATTTCCATTAGTGGCCACACCCTTCACATTTTAGCCATCGTGCCTACACTCTGTGCCCTCTTGGTGCTTTGATGGGACTCGGCGTATAGCTACAGTGGGGCAAAAAAGTATTTAGTCAGCCACCGATTGTGCAAGTTCCCCCACTTAAAATGATGACAGAGGTCAGTAATTTGCACCAGAGGTACACTTCAACTGTGAGAGACAGAATGTGAAAAAAAAATCCATGAATCCACATGGTAGGATTTGTAAAGAATTTATTCGTAAATTAGGGTGGAAAATAAGTATTTGGTCACCTCAAACAAGGAAAATCTCTGGCTCTCACAGACCTGTAACGTCTTCTGTAAGAAGCTTTTCTGTCCCCCACTCGTTACCTGTATGAATGGCACCTGTTTGAACTCATCATCTGTATAAAAGACACCTGTCCACAGCCTCAAACAGTCAGACTCCAAACTCCGCCATGGCCAAGACCAAAGAGCTTTCGAAGGACACCAGGAAAAGTATTGTAGACCTGCACCAGACTGGGAAGAGTGAATCTACAATAGGCAAGCAGCTTGGTGTGAAAAAATCAACTGTGGGAGCAATCATCAGAAAATGGAAGACATACAAGACCACTGATAATCTCCCTCGATCTGGGGCTCCACGCAAGATCTCATCCCGTGGGGTCAAAATGATCATGAGAACGGTGAGCAAAGATCCCAGAACCACACGGGGGGACCTGGTGAATGACCTGCAGAGAGCTGGGACCAAAGTAACAAAGGTCACCATCAGTAACACACTACAACGGCAGGGAATCAAATCCCGCAGTGCCAGACGTGTTCCGCTGCTGAAGCCAGTGCATGTCCAGGCCCGTCTGAAGTTTGCCAGAGAGCACATGGATGATACAGCAGAGGATTGGGAGAATGTCATGTGGTCAGATGAAACCAAAGTAGAACTTTTTGGTATAAACTCAACTCGTCGTGTTTGGAGGAAGAAGAATACTGAGTTGCATCCCAAGAACACCATACCTACTGTGAAGCATGGGGGTGGAAACATCATGCTATGGGGCTGTTTTTCTGCCAAGGGGACAGGATGACTGATCCGTGTTAAGGGCAGAATGAATGGGGCCATGTATCGTGAGATTTTGAGCCAAAACCTCCTTCCATCAGTGAGAACTTTGAAGATGAAACGAGGCTGGGTCTTCCAACATGACAATGATCCAAAACACACCGCCCGGGCAACAAAGGAGTGGCTCCGTAAGAAGCATTTGAAAGTCCTGGAGTGGCCTAGCCAGTCTCCAGACCTCAACCCCATAGAAAATCTGTGGCGGGAGTTGAAAGTCCGTGTTGCTCGGCGACAGCCCCAAAACATCACTGCTCTCGAGAAGATCTGCATGGAGGAATGGGCCAAAATACCAGCTACTGTGTGTGCAAACCTGGGGCCCGTTCTTCGTACGTCCCTTACTACATCCAAGATCAAATGACACATCCAAGATCAAATCATCGCGCTAACCGTGAGCTCGCTAATCCGGTTCCCCGAACACACCTGCTGTTGACGATTAGTACAGCTGGACGCAGTAATGTGACATCACTGGGTGTCGTAAAAGGGGCCACGCATCGATAGTAGAAACATTGATCGGCAACCCTCTGATTGGTCGGCGAAAATGTCGACGGAGCGCGCTCGGCTCGGTATTTTTCGGCAGCAGAGCAAGAACTCTTGAGTGAGGGATTTCAGGAGTTTCAGAGTTTAATCAGAACGCAAGGGAACACTGCAAAGGCTGCAAAAGCAAGGAGAGAGGGCTGGCAGGAAGTTGCTGACAAATTAAACTCGTAAGTAATTTAATAATAACAATAATAATAGAGTGGATTGATATAGCGCTTTTCAAGGCACCCAAAGCGCTTTACAATGCCACTATTCAGTCACTCTCACATTCACACACTGGTGGAGGCAGCTACAGTTGTAGCCACAGCTGCCCTGGGGCAGACTGACAGAAGCCAGGCTGCCATATCGCGCCATCGGCCCCTCTGGCCAACACCAGTAGGCGGTAGGGTAGATTTATTATATTACACTATATTATCCAATATTATATTACATTATATTATAATATGTTATATTTTATCCTCTTTCACATTAGAGCCACGACAGGACCCACTAGAACATGGGAACAGGTAAAAGTGAAATATAAGAATATCCTACAGAATGGTAATATTTATCACTTATATTGCTTTTAGTCTCTTGGAAAGAGACCCTGGAATAATCTGTTTGTTTATAACAGCAACCAAGAAAAGGGCAGAGGAAAAAAAGACAGGTGGTGGTCCTGCACCCCCTCGTCAACAAGTTGGTTAAGTGAATAATACCCTCACGGGAAAATCGATATCTCTCTATGAGCACACTGTCGCGCTGAGCTAAAGGATCCTGTCTGTCCCGCAATATACGCTGAATTCTGAGGACTCTCCTTATCAATCTTGCACCTTCCGCAATGGGTGGCTCGCGTATACGGACAGGACATGGCTGCGACAGGCTTCCCAAATCCACCTTCGCTTTTATAGCCGTGGTCTCTCATCTTGATTACACGAAGTAATTTACAATTGCTACTCTGAAATATGAATTAAATCTGTAATAATCACATACATGTAATAGAATGTTAATAGTACATTTCCCTTTTTTAGGAAATGACCTGTGTGAAATCAATAAATGGATCAGGTGCTGCATTGTCTTTAGTTACATTGATGTTATTTATTTATGGTGAAACAGTGGTGGAATATCGCTGTTGCTTTCGTATGATGACGCGGACATACCTGCGTGGCCGCGATCTAATCCTGTTTACATAAAGTAAACCTGCTCCCGAGCAGGTTTACGCTTACGGCTCTGTTGCTATGACAGCAAGTCCCGGATGAGCTTCGGGGAACCGACTGATCCAGGATCACGCGAAATCGTCAACAATCTAATCCGGCTAACCTACTTAGCGAGGTACGAAGAACGGGCCCCTGGTAAAGACCTATAGTAAACGTTTGACCTCTGTTATTGCCAACAAAGGTTATGTTACAAAGTATTGAGTTGTATTTTTGTTATTGACCAAATACTTATTTTCCACCCTGATTTACGAATAAATTCTTTACAAATCCTACCATGTGGATTCATGGATTTTTTTTTCACATTCTGTCTCTCACAGTTGAAGTGTACCTCTGGTGCAAATTACTGATCTCTGTCATCATTTTAGGTGGGGGAACTTGCACAATCGGTGGCTGACTAAATACTTTTTTGCCCCACTGTACAGTGTTGGTCCATTACCTTCTCCCGCTACTGTTTTGTCCATCTTGCCAATGTAATATATCTGAGAGCATAATGAAAACAAATAACACAAAGCAACTTCACTTCACTGGAGATGAGAAATGAGAATGCATGAAAATAACCGATGGATTGGTGTAGAAGTTTAAAGGTAACGCAAGTGGAGCAGCTCTGTCTTTTCCTCTGAAGGTTACAGAACGACAAGATTAAAGGAGTGTCAGTCTGCAGCCTTAAATGGCTGCCGATGGATGCATCTCTGCCCACCATCAGAAAATGAGGGAACAACTAGGAGAGAAAATGGGAGGTTGCGCGAGAGGTAGTGGAAGAGAAGGAACAATGGCCTGAAAAGTCAGAGATACTGGCGGAGCTTGGTGAGACGTTTAGGAGGAGACGACAGTGTGATGATGGGTGAGGAGGCAAGTGATGGATGAGACAGAGGTGGGGTGGGGGGGAGAACTGAAAGAGAGGGAGGACGAGGGAGAGCAATTGTGCTGTTCTTGACACCTCCACAGAAAACACCTTGGCAAGCTGTCAATCAGACAGGCTTGCTTGATTGATTTTCTCCTCTTTTCAATCAGCATTTCACTACACGTCCCTCTCTCCCTTCAGAATGTGCCCTGATGCCAACTTCCAGTGGGTTTTTTTTTCCCTTTATACATTCTTTATGCTGCACGTCAGGACCAAACAGTCACTGTCACATCGACTGTCCTAAAACAGCAAGCAATCAACATATTAGACGAGGAATTAAAAATATGCTTATGTCACCACTTTACAAATGCCCAGTGGAAATGAAAGCTAATATTTTTACGTAGGATGTGTTAGAAATACTGTAATGGGATATTAAAAGCACAATCCCCTCAGAGGAGCGCAACTATAATAAATTCAAGAACCAAAGTATCTCTGTGCAACCTTCTCTTTCAAAGGTACAGCACACATATATGTGTAAGTGAAACATGATTTTAACTGGGTTAAATGTTCTCCTTACACAGTAAGGAAACGTTCTTTATATATGTGTGATTATTAGAAATATTTCAATAATATGCCCACAGACAGTATATTTTTTCCTGTCACCATCATGCAGCATGTTATTATTACATTATTGGATTTTTTTTAATGATATGATTATTCTAGGTGGCAACTTATGTAAGGAAATATAATGAACTTATTAAGCAATAATTCATACAGAACATTTTTAGTGTTTTGCAAGCTACATTTGTATCACATAGTATCACATAACACTTTGGAGCAGTGTTGCATTATGTTCTGCTTTGACAAGATAAATAATTCACCTCTGTTTGATAGCTTATAGCATAAAAAGATTTTATGCACAGTGAACACACCGGCTTTGTCTTCTCAAATAAACATGAAGGAGGGTACACTTATAAATCAGAGAAGGGAAAAACAATGAGCAGAGGAACCTTTTCATTGTCATCTAAAAGGTTAACAAGCAGCCAATAAAGCTTGGGCCAAAGCCACTAGTCTCATTTTGAAAGGAACAAAAGGAAGAACTGTGTTGTACATTTACACGTAAATAAACTTCACCCTGCTACAGTTTTAGTGTTTGGCCATGGCTGCAATTCAAGTCTCAGTGGACACCACTCTGGTCACCCCACATTGATAGTGAGTTGGTCAAGTACATCAACAAATTATGTTGGGCCCAGCCATCCCCTCAATCAAAGCAGGATTGAAGTTTTACAACTTCAGGGAAAGACTGAATCAGAACTACCCTTCTGTTCAAGGTTGTCAACAAAAGTTAATGAAACAGCCGAGCCTGCGCGCTGCCTTCCTCCTTGTTTTAAATTATTACATTACAGTTAAAAATAAACATTAAATCTTCATAATCCCTTGTCAGTTTCTAGACTTATTAGGAGAGCATAAACAAAATCATTGTTTTAATTCAATTCAATTTTTCAATTTTATTTATACAGCGCCAAATCACAACAACAATCGCCTCAAGGCATTTATATGATAAGACAATAATACATACAGTTTTGTAGCATTTAGTAATATTACCCCAAACTCACACCAGTTGGTGAAAACTAAAAGCCCAAAGAGCACTTTACTTAACAGTGATTACGGTGACAGCAGTTCTGCTGAAAAAGACGGCATTTCGTCTAAAACAAGCCTACTTTCGTTACCTGTGGAAAGTTTTGCTTCGGCTGTTTAGCTGGCATCAGCATCCGTTTTGAGCTAATTTTACTTTGTATGTTGGGAGGAGGAAAATGGTGGAGCGGTTGTTTGAGAAGTGGAAACATGGGCATTAGTTTTACTTTTAATGCACAAACAGGACAAGAGCTGATGGTGAAATGCCAGATTGTGTTCAGGACAGCAACAGCTGCATCATGATGCTTACCCAACATCTGCTATTTGCAAGAATATAACACAAAGCTAGCCAAGAGGCCATGAATCTATAAATAAATTTGTGTACAAACTACCAACTTTTCACAAACATATCACAAATATCACAAACATCACACATGCAGAGACTGCTAGCATTTATATGTTTAAAAAATATTTATTATAAATCGTAATTCTTTTGATTTTCATATTCGTCATCCTCCTGTGAATCCAATTACATTCTCCATTTGCCTTTGTTTCACGTATTGCATTCAGTGTGCATCATCCATATGTAACTTAACTAACATTTGTTGGAGTAACCAAGTCATGAATGAAAAAGTACCTGCAGGGTGGACTTTTGCTATTGACGACAAAGCTGAGCAGATGCCAACCCCAACCCAGCAGCCAGACCCTGAACTTAAACAGGTAAACAGGTTCACAGTCTATTTGGGCTGGTTTTCAACTTTGCTTTGTATTCATACATAAAAGCTGAAAGAAGAATTCTAAGTGAATCCACTTTAGTATTAGCATTTGTGTTGTTGTTTGGAAGGTATCTGCTTAACTGGTTAATGTGTGACAATGCATGAGTAATGTAACAAGTACTGTAACAAATTTCTTTTTCTAGCGAGTAATTAAGTCACATACTGCATTACTTTTAAGAAAAGTAAACAATTAATACATTACATTCCTGTTTTTGTTTTTGTTTTGTTTTTTAATAAAGGTACACAGGGGTCTCTTAAAGTTTTCTTTTTGCATGTAACCTTTTCAGGAGTTTGGAGAGGCGTGATTACTCACACCAGGGGATGATTTGACAGTTTTCATTTTATATCATACTATTGCCCGTTTAAATAAATAGCTAGCAGTGATCATTTCAACCTCTCTATTCACCCATTAAGGTAATAACATGATTGCTTTATTAGCAACTGAAATCTGATTTCCAAATTAGGGAACAGTAATGTGCTATGTTACTGAATTACAGATGAGTGTAATGTGATTAGTTTTCACCCAACACTAGTGATTATACAGTGTATACACCTGTTACATTTTGCTGCCCTCATCTAACTTGGAAAGAGCTTTATTCTACGACACAGATAGGCTTTTACAAAATGTGCAGTACGTCCTTAACATAATTAAAAACACTTTAAAATAACACCAGCTTCCGTGACACTGTGATTTAAACAAAATAAAGAGAGAGAATAAATGCTGCTGCACACTTACTTTGATGCTGTTTAATAGCATTTAAATGCAACATGGCCTTGAATACTAAGATTACAATCAAAGCTATTATGAGCTTTAAAATTCAGTTGTGATTGATCTGTGTATTGGTTGAGTTGTTGCCTGATTATCTGGTTTGCTATTTCACAGCTTCATGACACCGCTGCTCCATCCTGGCCACTCCAGCCAAAATGTTCTTTATCAGCCACCAACTTCTGTCACGGCTCAACGGCACGAGGGAACAGGGATGGACACAGGCGCAGAAACCAACCCGGAAGCGAGGTGACAGAAAACAAATGATTTATTTCCGCCCACAGGTAAACAAAGGTGAAACACAAAGCGACGCCACCACACTAGTGGCGCGTAGGATTCGTCGGTGATAATGAGGGCGACCTAGACACCTCTAGGAGACGGCTGAACAGCGGGGACAGCGGGGAGGTAGAAACAGGACTAGGTAGGGGCCGGGGGCACTGGAACAAGAGGAGATCACGATCAGAGGGATCCAGCAGACAACCAATAATCCTCCGCAGTTGAATTGAATTGCCTTACTTGGTTTCAGATGGAGGGGACAGGTGGAGCGGAAAACCCGGAAGCGGTCGAGACGTGGGGAGGCAGGCAGGTGAGCGGTGGGCCGGCAGGCCACGTTGTGTAAGCAGCTGGCGGCCCAGGTCCAGGAGGACGGGAGCGAGGGGAACAAGATCTCCACTCCGGGTGCTATCGCTGAGGACAAGAAAAGACAGGTCAGTCATCACACGGCGTTAAGACAAGGTTTAGGATGCTCCACTGAACTAACATGGGAATAGCAGATACTCAGGCGATGAGTGGTTGAGAGCGCAGGTCTGATATACCGCTGGCACGATTGCTCACAGGTGGTCAGCCAGGGAGGGGCAACCGGACTCCGCCTAAAGGAGGAGGAGCCGCTGTCTGAGACCTGCAGGTGCCCAACCAGACCATGACACCTTCACGGATGTCAATCAGCCCCCCCACTTCTGAATAAGCAAATCACTCTAATCTCGTTGAACAGCAATAGTTCTGAGACTAGGAATTTTCTCAGGAATAATAGTCTTTTATCTTCAAATGTTTTCATTTGGATTTACGCAGATGACAGTGTTCAGTGGATCTGTGGGACTCTAGGTCCCCGCAGGTCTCCACTTTAAACTTGCGCAGCTGACTCAGACAATAGGCAGGAATCCTGTGGTAAAAAAAAAAAAAGTGAGCATCCACTGGGGGTGTGTCTAAAAGACAGAGCACATTGATTTCCATGCGGATGGATGAATAGATCAAGTGCTTTTGCTTTTTCTCCTTAAATCCCTTTGCACCCATGAAGGCCAAGGCCAATCAAATAGCCACCAATTGTTTTGGTTTTTCACTGGAATAGTGAGCCTAGTGGGAGAAGATTTTATATTAATCAGAGAGACAAATGGGACAGGGCATGTGGGAGGTGTCTTGAGAGAGAAATCCTGCAGTAATAAACAGCGAGTGGATGGAAAAGCAGGCCAAAAAATAAGGAACAAAGAGTAGGAGTAAATATTAAATAACTGCAGAGAAGGTATACTCCCCACCTAAAAACACCTCCTTCTGCTGCTTGCATACTAAACGTATCTAATAATAATAATCAGAGACAATTGTGAAAAAAGAGCACACGCATGTATCGATTAAGAAAATGAAACAGAAAACAGAGAAGGTACAAGGAGAGAAACAGGAAATTACATGAGGGCAAGAGATGTGCAATTTGTGCTTCCACCGGCCATGACAACATAATAAGGTGATAAAAATCAGACAGCTTGCGTGTTACTTTAGTGATGACATCTATCCATCATTCAGCATACATCTTCACAGCTTACCAATGTGTCAATCACTCCATCCTTTTCACATCGCACCAGAACCAAGACTGTCCCCAAAGTGAAATCAATTATCTTACCAGGCCTCTTTTTTTCTTCTCTCAATCTCTTGACCCTGTTGTATTTTAGCATCTACCATGAATATGAAATTCATGATGTAGATTACATTCATGATTACAGAACTGCCATCTTCCTTTTGCAATGCGAATAGTAGGTAGATGTAATCAGGGTCCCGTGGCAAAGGGGTCCTTATTTAGTTTGTGAGTGGAGATAGCAACAGGGAAATGAAAAACCCTCTCTCATTTCCTGTCGGCTACAGCCACTATGAGGTTTCAAAGCACAAAATGTTCTTGTGGTGATAGATATCGCTCAGCCCCTGGACTCCAACACTAAACCAAACACAAAATTGCTTTTCCCCCCCTTTTTTTCTGTAGGCCAGCCACCCTGAAGGCCATTGCTGAGAAGACCTTGTGAGGGGGCCCATTATGCGAGGATTCAAGCATTTCTTTTCCATTGGGGAGCACTTTTTTGAATTAAAAAGGAAAACCAGCTGGCATAAAGCATATTTTTATTCCACAGTTTCAGATCATGCAAGTCAAAACATATCACGCAAAAACAAATGTGGAACACAGAGGAACAAAACAACGAAAAAAAAACATTATTTCCTGTGTTGCAAGGATCCAGGGGGTTACTTTACAACTAGTACTCTTTCACATGAAATTTGTTCGATTTTCAAAATGCATCACATGATGAGCAAACTTGGCTTTTGTTTTGTTTTTTCATTTCTTTTTTCTTGTGGCCAGTGTTGTTCTAAACTTAACAGACAAGAAGACTTGAAAACAAAAAATCATTTAAAATTTCCAAAACGTGGTCCATGCTGTGTCTGGTTGTCATCCAGCATAGTTAAAAATGCAATAGCATTTCCACAATATGTGCAAAAGATTTGTGGTTTCAGCCCCACAACTTCTCTGGCACTCTATCTTTCCCTCCTTGTTATAAAGTCTATTCTCCCTCCAAGAGACTATAGTTTATATGTTCAATGACAGTGAATATCATTCAAGTTTCCCCGCTCTTCCACTGACATTACAAAGTCTCCTTTACTTCCTCACTGTATTATTAAATGTTTTATCAATGTCATGCTTCAGCTGTTCCAATCTGAAGAAGAAAAATCTGGGCTGGAGAGCCATATTGTTTCCCCAACTCTTGAAAGTATTATACTGAGTATTTTTTTAAAGTAATCCAGATAGATATTCAGCCTCCCCTTCTCTCCTTTTTCTTCTAATTTGCATCAATCACTTTAAGAGCACAATTTGGATCATAAGTCACCAGTACATCACTGAGTAGAGCTCCTTGGTCCCAAAAAACATGCTTTAAAGCTTTTGCTTTGTTTTCCACAGTAATCACCCTGAATAAGTTATACTCACCCATTCAGTTGACCTACACATAATCAAGGTTGCATATAGTTCCCAAGACTCTAATCTGTGATGCAATGAACAGGACACAGGAAATCAAACTGTTCTCTTCTGCTTCTTCTTTTTTATTTTTTTAATCTGACATGTTCTATGAAAATATGTACCAAGAAATACAGCATACGTCTAACTTTTCCAAAACTGGAAAGCAATGGGCCATAACTATCGAAGCTCTGACTTCTTAGATTATCTGTATCAATAATGCCACATTTGACTCTGAAGTGTTGGCTTGTTGTGTCCTCAAGATATACCAGGATATAATCTTCAAATAACACTGCCTTTTGTTTTACTAAATAACTCTATGTATCATGTAATTGTGACCTTTCCTTTACTCGTGCATTTGGTTTAATTTAAAACATTTGGATTATCTGTGTCAGTTTGCTGAAACTGAAACTTGTGCTGACTTTTATACAGGCTCAAAACTTGCAGCAGTTCATCTAACAGTACATCGGCAAAGCCTAGAACTGTCATTTACCTGGGTCATCCTTGACTGTCATTAAAGCCCAATTAGTCTAGAGGATATATATCTTGTTTGCAGCAAACGCTGGCTTCATAAATATTGCAAGAAGCTACCCAGACGAAAGACAGTTACTAAAAATTAAAGGAATAGTTGGCCACCAAACATACCATGTATTCCATCTAATTGTTCCTTGCACTGTGCCTGCATGGGGTATCCTAGGGAAGAGACGGATGACTGAACCTAGAGGTGCCTCAGCATTGTGTCAGAGATTCCCCACTACTTATTTTGCTCCGACAGAAACAAGTGTTGATTGTCCTGAGCCTGCAGAGAGCCACTGGGGAGAAAGCCCAGAGATTAGGGCTGACAAGTTAGCCTCCACTTGTGAGAGGAAACATGTTACACACATACAACAGTGTCACATTAGACCAACTCCCCAGCGTGTAAAAAGACAATGGCTGAATTGCTGAATTTTAATGTTGCTGCTCTTTTGTATTGCAGCAGCTTACTGGGTGTCTCTGTTTTTGTTTGAAACACAGCAGTGTCACACTTGTACACAGCCAGTTTTTTCCAGCAACTAAGCAATCATATTACATTTTTTCAATTTGAAACACATATAAGTGTATTTTAAATAACATAAAGGATTGCTTCTGCTCTAAAGGGGACAAAAAGTGTGCAGCAGAGGGTTATTTGGATAGTGGTTGCACAAACACATCCCTGCATTTTGACTGGTTTTACACTCAAAAGCCAAGGTTTCAAACTGCTTGTTTTGGAGAAGTATCTAGATTATCACTACACACATTTTAGGTCCCCCATGTGCTGAGTTTCATCCAAGTATTTTAACAAAACATTTCACAAGCACTTAATTAAATGGCCACTAGGGGTCACTTAATTTCAAACGTATTATAGGTCTTAATATTAACCAATGAGGACTATTGTGTTGGGTGAGGAGAGTCTTGTTATTTCATTGCCAGTGAATGGCAGTGTAAATGAAATAGAGTCATACAAAAAATGAAATTCAATGGGCAAAATGTGAAATACAGGACATTAACCTGAATTGGGTTTTGTTCACCAAGATGTAATAATTGAATTTTTTTCATTAAGGTCATATGATGATAGGTCCAAAATTTAAGGCTTTTTAATATAACAAGGGTGAACACTACCAATGTAGATCACTTTTAAAAACATAATAAAAATTTACTCATTGTAAGATGATATTTATTTAGTTATTGCAGTGCATTTCAGCAAATGCATTCTTTTCCACTAAACACGGACTGTTTACCTGCAGGGCAGCACGGTGCCGTTGTGGTTAGCACTGTTGCTTCACAGCAAGAAGGTCCTAAATTCAACTTCACCATTTGACTGTGGCCTTTCTGTGTAGAGTTTGCATATTCTCCCCGTGTTCGCGTGGGTTCTTTCGGCTTCCTACCACAGTCCAAAGATTTAAAGTTAATGGGGTTATGTTAATTGATGATTCTAAATTGTGATTATGACTATTTGTCTCTTTCTGTTAGCCCTGTGATAGACTGGCGACATGTCCATGGTGTACCCTGCCTCCCTGGGATAGGATCCAGCCCCTCCACGACCCTGAATTGGATAAAGAGAAGACAATGGATGGATGGATGTTCACCTGCATCTCCAAACATATTGGTCAACAGAATTAGAACTACAAGCAGACTAAACAAAGACAACAAAGACAAAATGACACACAGATCTTTGCTCTTAGTCTAAGGAGCTTGGAAAGAAAAGCGTCTGGACTTCTTGAAGATGTTTCACCTCTCATCCGAGAAGCTTCTTCAGTTCTAGGGTCAAATGGTGGAGAGTCCCAGATTTAAACCCCGTGGGAGTATCCCCCCAAAGAGGGACAAAAGGAACCCCTGATGATCCTCTACCTAATCACATGAGCCAAGGTGTGAAAATGGGTGTGGGTCACAATCAGTCAGGGTTTCGGGTGAGCTCATTGTGAAACCTAGCCCCACCCTATCATGTGATTTCCTGAGGTCAGATGGCCCAGGGTGTGAGTGGGTGTTAAGGCGTCTGGGAAGGGATCTCAAAACTAGATTATAGATGACTGAGAACCTTCACAGACATCTTGTCTCTTACAACATTTTCATATTTTCATATAAGAGTACACCAAGCTATATTTTTATTCCTTCTTTCCTGTGATCAACAGCAAAGAAGGAAGGATGAAAAGAAGAACGTTTGCTAAGACAAGTCTTCATGTGATCTTCATAATGCAAAAGATCATCATCGCCCTTGGGTCATCCATACATCGGTACTGGCACCAGGCTTTTACACAGGATGGGAACTCTCTGAAGGTAAATACTAATGTTGAAAAGGCGATGGAGTGCTGAACATAGCTGGGTTTATCCTATCCTGTCCGCTGTGCTTTCCTTGATAAAGTCTCTCCAGTTCTCTCTACACCAGCTTCGCCTTGGAACTAAGCACTTTTTCTCCAGCTCCAGCAGTTGATAGCACAAGGCGATCAGCTAAAATCCTGACTAGATAACATCAATGGAGTTTCAGACATGGCTACGAACCTTTAGAAGGTAAAAAAGCATCTCAATGTTAACACATAGCTGATAGAACAGGTTTGCACTACCACTACCACTGCGAATGAACTAAGTCTGTCTTTGTACAGAACACATGAAACTGTTTACAGTTTAAAGTAGGTGTGAGGCAGGTAGTAACAGCAAGCTGGAAGTTTTGTTGTGAGCCTAATTCAATTCTGTGATGGGATCTGTCTACTTTATTACCTCAGTGAATTACCTCCTCTCACCCTTTTCCTCTAACATTCAATCTAGGTGTATATATAGGTGTTATCTCACAGTGGCACAATAGCACAGGGGATAGTTACTGGATACTGCGGGGATGTAACAATACAAACATATTATGTTCTTCAAAATGATGCGAATTGCATCCAAATTATAGCAGCAATATTCTTTTGTTGTTGTTGTTGTTGTTTCTTTGGTTTCTATGTGGACCTGCCGCACAATTTCAACTCGACTTCAAGCAGAAACTTTTGAATTTAAGTTCCAGTAGAGCTTTCTCTATTCCATAACCAACTTAAAGTGTTTCTGTTATCTTGAGGAAGAGGTTGTGTGTGGATGTGTGTGTCAGAGCCTTTGGTCAGGCATTATGCGGGCTTTGCTCGAGCACACACACATTCACATACACACACTCACCCATAGCCCTGTCACTGTCCATCACTATCCCCCTTAACACAGAAGCAGTTCAATAAATCACTGTCAACTACAAATAAGACATTGCTTAATCAGCATTGTTGGTGTAAAAAAAAAGTCATGATTACGAATCTGCCGTTACATGTCATGTAGCTAAAGTCTATTTTTTTACAAGTTGAATTTGATCTCAGGACTTCACTGAATCTTGTTCTGCAGTTCTGCTTTCCCATGAGTCATCAGTTGCATTTATATTCCATTCACTGACTTTTTAATCCAACTGTGAACTGCATTTTATATGGCTAAAATAGTTCCAGACGGTTTTATATGATTATTTGTACATTTCTGATGCAGTGTTAGCAGTGTGGCTCTATCGACCACTTTAATACACACAGAAATATCTCAACAAATATTGCACGGATTTAATGGACAAAGGGGACAAAAAAGTCACCCACTTACACCGCCTCAGTATTCTTTTTTTTTTTTTTTTTTCAGATATAGCAGATGCAGATGCTGATTGCGGCTCTGCTTCATACCCCTGACATCAAGTGTACTTACTCTGAAAGATCCAGTCACGCATGGCTGCGCAAGGTCAAAACAAGTTTATGTCATCTGCCATTCCAACGACTGTCAGCTAATGCATACTGGTCCACATTAATGACCAAACCTCATGTTCTTATGTAAAGGTCAAGCTAATAATTTGAGCTGCAGTAATAATTTAAAAAAGAAAGTTCATATATCAGTGAAACCCTCAAGTAGAAACAGTCCTTTTAAAGTACCTAGAAAGAGCTGAATAAAATCACTGCAGACTTGAACTTGAAATACCCTGTCCCCGTTGCTTTCCTTTCATCCCCCCACTGTCCCTGTCCTCATCAGGATTCAAGCAGGTAGAGATGAGTCGCAGTACAACCAAATTGAGTTTTGGGCAGCATACGTGGAAGTATACAGTGGCAGTCTGTTTGTCCACATAAATCCCACTGATCCGCCGCAAAATCCAGTCTCCACCACAGAGGGCTCTGTCTGAGGCCCAAGGCAAGCCTTGACAGGTGGTGCCATCCTGAGTACTGGCAAGGTGAATGTCTGCCACAAAGGAACAGTGGGGGTAACTTGACAAATGTTGAAAAATAGATATGTATACTGGACCCTGTTTCTCTGTCTACATTTCTTTGAACATTCTCAGACCTGATGCATCACTATCACTGCTTAATTTTACTACAAAATGAATAAGAGCAGCAACTGTTTGCATACATGCGTACAAGAACAAAAATTCTATATCCATGAATCACAGCCAACACAATCCATTTGTCTAGATCTCTAAGTGACATGACAGGTCAGAAAGGTCCATTATGTCCATAATAAAACGCTCAATTACCAGCAGGGTTTCTTTATATCCTCCGAGCTTTGAAATGTACTTAGTATTGCAACTATTTTAGACCAACTCTTTCCCTCCCTGTTTGACTAGCAGGTGAAAGCAAAGCTGACGTTGTCCCTTATCAGACTATTGTCTGAGTGCAGAGCCCCTTGCTTTTCCTCTCAGTCCTCACTGTTGGGAGTATGTATGCTCACTCATGTACAGGGAGCATCTATCTGTGTCCAGTCCATGCGTCTGGATGTGAGCGTGTGTTCAGCGTTGCAGAAATTTGGTGGTCTGTGTGCAGTCGCCACCATAACTCATTAGTGCAGTGGGAACATCGGATGAGGCTCATTGCCTCAGATGTGGTAACAGTGACCCCCACAGGAGAAGAAATATACCGACCTTCGTGGCAAAGAGGGACTAATCCCCAATACCTTCACTGATTATACCCTGGTGCAAGCAGTTCGTGGAGACATAGTGGGCAAGGGCAAAATAATAAAATAATAATGGCACCAATTTTTTTATCTCTATCTTAAATAGGCCAGGAGGAAACTTTCTCAGCAAGAATATTGCAAGTGACATGATATGCTTTGACTGGTGGCTTCGTGCTTCACAGTAGTCTGTCTCCCTCTCTCTCTCTGCACAAAGCAAATCTGTGCTTTCTCTCATTTGGCAGGATAACTGTTGAGGAGAAAATTCCCAGAGGATTATTCTTGTGATCCCTTGAGATGTTATCATTATGTATCAGACACATTATCTTGGGAACTATTAAAATGATCATCAGCTATAAAATACTTGAATCATGGGCGAGCAAGTGGGACTGTAGTGTATGAGAACTGTGTTTGCTAATGTAAGCAGGAGCTCAAGGATGTAAACAAACCTGATCCTCAAACGCAAGAGTCTCTGTGATTGGCCCAAAGAAGTTTAAAAAAAACGTGTTCCTCTAAAAATGTGATTTCGCTACACCATATGCTCAGTACAGATTCATCTTTTGACCTGTTTTAGTGTGCACATCAAACCCTGTTAACTAAGACATCATCTTCCTTCAATCAGAGCACACAGATTACCATCCTCATTATGTTGTGCCAGTCTTTTTGTTGGGGTTTGTTGTGGTTTAGATGCCACTGATGATTTTCTTTTCTTTCCTTTTTTGTGTTTTGTTTATGCATTCATGTTATTTTTTGTTCTATTTTGCAACAAAAGAAGCTGATAAGCCAGGGAGCATAGATTATAACATAATTACTTTTTAAATATTTCTTTTTCCCAGGTGATTTATCCCCCCTTATTGTACATCACAGTGGACTATGAAGTATTTTTATTTCAGTATATTCACTGGATAACATTGCATGTTAAGATATTAAGATATTACACAAACAAACTACCCTACAGCATATTGGGCAAACTGACTACATTGCAAACAACCACAATGTTTAACCGCCTCTTGCAAATTAACATATCAGTATCACTACCCTTATCATAATACATTACAATACACAATCTTAAATACAACACTGCTTGTTGTTTCATATGCTTGACAGAAAATAGCAGTATTTTCAATTTTGCCTCTAGGTGCAAAATTGAGACTTGATTTTCTCTCATTCTCTCACAGTTTTTTTTGCTTAAATGAGCTGAATACTCATCACCACAAGAGTACTACAGCGGGGGACAGAATTTGTACTTGTTTGTTTGTGTCACTATAGACATTAACAAGGGAGCAGCAGTAGGATTAGACACATAACAGCGAAGAGAAGATGAAGTAAAGTGAATCATCTGTCACTCTGCTTTCCATCTGTCCATGAAAGGAACAAATTACTCTGCCTTCCATCCAGGCCTGAAATAACACCGGGCAGGTAGCATGCAGTCACCTCTTCTGTCCTCAGTGTACACATTCTCTATGGCATCAAAAGCATTGCTTTCAACCATTGCCGTGGTTGTCATCAATTACCCATCTGGCCAAGCAAAAACTTATTTTGTTGGGAATGTCCTATGAATGCCAAATGTTGCCTGTACAATTTCATCTGTGTGTACTCCAGCTGCTGTCTGCCTGGCAGTACATTGAGCTTAACAGGCTAAATGGCTGTGTTGCTTGTTGAATCTGGGTGGTAAATATCATATTGCGATAAGCCAAGACGGAGTGTTTTCCAGAGGTAGGAAATTTAGCTGCTGTGCTTCTTAGAAAAAGGGGAGAAAAAGCATTCCAGTTTTGGTCCATTATGGAAATTATGCCAAGTATCCCCAAACCCTTCTATATTACCAGAAAGTTAACGACTTCAAAACATCTAAATATGTTTTATGTACCTAGTGCACCTGTTTTTCTGTTACCCGGCACAGTTGCAAAACATTATGATTTATAATTTTGATTATATCATGTTTATTGCAAATTTATTAGTTTTCTTGCTTTGCATTTTATCTGACAGTCATCCTGAGGGATAAATGCCCAGTATAGTATTTTTTTTTAAACTCAGTAAATCCTAATAGTAAAGCAACAGAGAGTGTTTTACAATGAACAGCTGTGCCAGATGGAGGCCCTGTTTCATTCTTCTGTTGATTTGCTCTTTTCCAGCTTTATCACCTGTGTGTTACTGTTGGTGCCCCACTAACAGTGCACCTGCAAACAACAGTAGAAGCAGGCTAGGCCTCGGGGGTACCCTTTTATCACAATCCTCATCTCTCCTGTTGGGGTAGCACCAACTGAAAGGCTGTGGTCACAGCCCCTGCCTCTGTGCCACCACAGGTTGTGGCACCACCTGGGGGAGGATGAGTCTGTGCTCTAGGACCCCTGCAGTACCTATTTATCCCTGTAGAATCACTTTTATCTATCCATACATAAAGAACAAGAGAGCACTAACACTCATGGGCTAATTTTAATAAAACAAAAGGTATGGTTAATCAAGGTTTATAATTGTGTAATGTAGATCCTGGTGTAATGCTTCTGCTGCTTAGAAAGTTTAACATAACCTTTAAGAGAGCTTGTGTTGCAGTGTAAGAAAGGCAAACATTTTAAAGTAAACCAACATACATGCTGGGTAACATGTTTCAATTTTTTGCTGTAGGAACTGTTGCAAAATATGTCGTGCATACTTAATTTCTAGTTATATTTATTTTGCCCATTATATATAGTGTAGTATATATACTACAGTGCTGGCAAAAACATAACCAGGGAAAGCTTCAGTGACAGAGCCATGGTGAACAATAGCAAGCAAAGAGGACTAAACTCATGTTCTCTTAATAATAACAATATTCAAAAAAGTCACATAAGTAGGGAGTTACTGTATGTAACCTACATTAAATTAGCTTACACTTAAATTTGCCAGTACCTCCCATCTTTCCATCCTTTGTAACCCATTTGTTTTGACAGAGAAGCACTGAGACACAGACTGTAGCAACATGAAATTAATTACAGTGCTGCATGTTCACCCAGTGGGCTACAAACACTGAAAAGCTGACAATTGTACCCAGCAAACACTTTCCCTTGAACCACACACACACACATACAGGGTGCTCTTTCTCTCTTTTGCTCGTGTACAACTTCTCAAAGGCCTGTTGTACCCCACCTTTAAATGCATTTAGTCCTCAACTATCACTGACTCATCTGTAATCAACTGATTTATTCAATAGTAAAATTCTTGACAGAGTTTGATGGACGGATGGTGTGTGTAAGCATAATCAAAAGCAGGATTATATGTGAGTCAGATTGTTGACATTTCTTTTCACCAGGAACTAAAAATTGTCAAAATTAGCTTCTGCAACAACATGATGTTTGTCAACACCCTTTTTTGTGTTGTTTGTGTGTGCATTTGTTTTGTTTTTTCAGTGTCATATGTAATTATGTCAGTTTTTTTAATATATAAAAAAAACTGTCTAAATAAACCGACACATAATTTTATTAAAAGACTTTACCAAATTTCGTAATGGTGATATTTTGTCCTTGTTGCCATGCTTTTGGATGCGAGGGTCGGTTACAGCAGTGTCAGGTGGCAGACGCAGGTGACTGGGTGCATCATTGTCTTCACCTTCGTGATAGGAAACCAGAAACTAGAACATGATCAAGTGAAAAACAAAGGACAAGTTGACAGGGCACACGAAAGCATTATTGATACTAAATGTGCACACAGAAAGGTAAATGCTCTTACTTGAAGTCACTCCAGGTACACTGGCACATGAACACTCCCACCTGAGGACATTTAATTGCATTCAAGCAGACACATGGTGAGATGCGGAAAGACAAAACCGTTAAGTCCTTTTACAGCTTTTCCCATCTTCATGCTGGATGCTCCAGTGGCTCGCCCTGATTTGAAATGACAGCCTCTCTTACCTGCATGGCAAATCTGTTGTATTCTTCAAAATTAAAATAAGAGCAGCATTACACTGGCAATCATTATCTCATCGCCTTTGTTGTGTGTGATCATCCAACACAATTCAGGAGTGTGACAATCAAATTAGAGGAAATGAGAGCTGACTCGCCGTTCAATTAAAATCAAGCTCCAGTTGTTTCTGAAAGGGTTTCTTGTCAATGTAATTGAATTGTATCACCAGGAAATCATGCATGGAAATGATAATTTTGCAAAGTAATTATTCTGCCTTCTCATAGACTAAACCAGCGGACATTGCTTGCAGTATATTTTAGGAGTGAAAGGTGGCAGAGAGGGCTAGCCAGGCCTGCCAAACACAACTTTTATTGTTTGACGCAATCTGTCTCTCAGCTCCACCCACAGCCCAGGCACAGAGCTCTGCCTCAGTGAGAAAAAACACAAGAGTGAATTCCATCAAAATGAAAGGCCTTATTAGTTGTGTCAAATACTGATATTCACCATGGCAAAGTGCAGAGAAAACAGACAGCATTACAGGAGCACACAGCAGGCCATATCAACAGCTCAAGCCAAAGGGCCCCAGACAATGACTTGGGATGGCGTGACGGCAGGCATATGAAAGGCATCACAGATGACGTCTAATCTGTATTAAAAGACATGGGCTGGCTGTAATCACCTCTCTGTCACTGTGCTAATGGAATCGAAAAGCAGATAACGGACACGAGAGGCAAAGGAGGGGTGAAAAACAGTGTAACAGGGGGAAGAAGAAAAAAGAATAGCAATCCTGATAATAGCAATGGCAAAATACGACAGCTCTTGCAAAAGCCCAGAGTACACTGAAAGGAGAACAGAAGGTAAGTGTCAAAGACAGATGAGGGTGTACAATTATGGACCCCCCTGTGTTCATAAAAGGGAGTTTCAATCAATTTTAAGGAGCCAGTGCTATTAAATATTGACACTATCCTCCGACTTTCAGGCTAACCCTTCCCTCTCCCTGGTTTAGCAATCACAGACAAGATGCTTGTCATAATTAAACAGCCAGCCCTCCTTTCCTCTTTGTACTATTAATTAAACTGCTAAGAACTGTCTCTCCAGACAGTAGATGGATGAGGTTACCGTGCATAAGCTGGTAAACATGTTTAGTGTAGCTCTAAAGTCGGACGGGTTTGTCATGAATTGATTCACTTTCAAAGCCAGCTTCAGGTGGACACTAAGGGAACTGCACTTTTAATATGTTTGCATTCATTTCATTTTAACCTCTAGAGGTTTATGTCTAGTAACAAATGAAGCCAATGTTGCATCCCTACGATGTCAGCGGGAGAGAAAGTTCAGTCAAAACATGTCCTCAACCCATTTCAGCTTTAGTAGTTTAACTTGTTAACATACCATACCAGAGGCTTAAGGTTGAAGTATTTTGAGGAGATTATTTTAGCCAAGCAAAATGAACTGTATATAAATATCAACATGGCCACCACTTGAAGGCAGCAGATGAGCTATTTTCTAATACACTTCCAAGCAATAGGACTAAGGCCTTGTCCACATGTATACAGGTATTTTGGTAGACTTAGCTTTTTCTATAGAATTTGGGCGCCCTTCATCCACACATAAATTACACTTTAGATCACTGAAAACTGAGCTTTTGAAAAACTCCTTCCGGGGTGAATAGTTTCAGAATCTCAGTTCCGCGTTGACAGGTGGAAGAAGAAAACAGAGATTTTATCTCTTGGCATCAAAAGCGTGCACCATTATCTCCTTTTTTTTGATGTCAGACTGTGTGCTGTGTTGTTGTGAGCTTTTGCTTGACCAAATTTCTATAATGGTCAGGATTATGTTATCACCTGTTACTCTGAGTTCCCATGTGGATGGAGATATTTTCCTAATTTTCTAATTTAAAAAGAATAGCTGTGTACGTATAGATGTAGGCAAGACACACGAACATAAATTTTCCAGACTCAGAAGCAATACAAAAACAATAAATAAGGTTTTATTTAGTAACTCAGTAAATACTGACTGCAAACATGGAAGAAGTGCTTCGTGGGATCACACCAAAGGAACACAGCACTGCATATTCCTGCTGGAAGAACTAAATGTGTGCAGAAAAGGACATTTGGCCTCCTGGGCTTAGACTGACAGATGCAGGGATGCATGGGTGAAATGTGTCTTGATAATCTCGGACTATATGTACCATTTCACCTTGAGGAAGGGAAAATAGAGCTTGTCTGTCGTGTCCTTCCTCTTGATTAACTGTGTAACTTAAAAATGGCTTCCAAGTTGTAGCCTGGCAGACAGAAGCTGATGTTTATATAGCATTTTTCAGCTAAGGATTGCAACCATGTACTCATCCCACCCCTGGTAAAATACTCCATGTATTGTGACCTGAACAGTACAGGTAATACTACACAGTGTAAGCCCCTCTAAATAATATTGCAAGTTTAATCATATGAGATTGTTGAGTCAGACAAAAATCTCTTGACATGTTTTTGTCTACAGGCAGTTACAGTAAATGTTTGATAGAAACACAGATGGGGAGGAGGGAATTTGACAAGAGGAGGAATTGGGAGGAATTCAAAGTGTCAAGGAGGAGGGAAAAGTGCCATGTTTGGCAAACTGTAGCATGCTAGTCTATGACAGAGTATCATGGGGCATCCAAATTCAACTCTTAGTAGCTTTCATCAACCAAGGTCGTGCTGAATTAACTATCAGAGACTAGTTTTGATTTCCAAACTGACAATGTTTTCTAATATTGTTACTGTGCTGACATAGCTAAAAAGCTTGCTAAAATATGAGTAACTAACAACATTTTTTCAATATTTCTGTGAAATGTTGGCTTTAAAGCTCCACAGATAATCCAGACAAGCTGATCCATCCAAGTGCAAAATTCTGAGGAGTCATTGATCGTGTGGTAGAGGCAATTACAAGCCACTCAGAGTCAAAGAGGAACAGTCACTTTCCAGAACGCCTCCTTTCAGTCCAATTTTACGCTTACAGCAGCATATTCATAATTACTCGTTCTAATCAAGGTGGGAGTTCACAGTGAGCCATTTCATTATGTCAGCATCTCTGGGTGGCAATGGAGTCAATAGCCAAATCACATCTGTACCATTTGGCAGAAAGACGAATCCCACCTCTCATCAATCTTTGGCAGCCAATTTGCAGTGTCAAATCGTGACTATCAAACCACATATATGCTCATTATACTGAATATGTATGAGCAAAATGTACTTTCAAAGCAGTGATTTTTGCCAGGTTTTGACAGAACATGAAGAGAGAATAGAAAATAGGTGGTGCAGTACCTTTAACACTAACAACAGGACATCGACACAATCTTTAGTTCAATTATGCATAAAATGGTACGGTGCTATTTAAATAAAATGCTTTGCTTAATAACATTTTCAAAAATATGTGTTAAATGTCTAGACATAAATACTTTCTGTTCTTGAATAAACACACTGGTGTAAAAAGAGAATCTGTTTACAGCGGTCCTCTTGAATTGTGACAACAAAGAGGACAAACTCTAGAACTTCTTTAAATTCTCTAAGTCTTGTACAAAAACGCTAATAGTCCCAGTCTTTCACAAGACAAAGGATGTTCAGTAGCAGCATGCTAACATGTTTTTAAAAGATTGCTGGGGTAAAACATGAAATGTGACAAAATCCAAATTATTCCAGTTTATTCTCTGAAGATGAAAAATATCTGCAACTAAATTTAGGGTAATTTACAGTTACTTTACCGTTTCTTATGGTGCCTTAATTCTTTATGGAATAGATTGAACAAGGTGCTGGACAAATTCCTCTGAGATTATGTTGACATCACACACGTTATGAACTCTGCAATGAGATGTTTTTAGCTTTGTGACATTATCCTACTAGAAGAGACTTTTGGAAGATGGCTGCTTGCAGGTACATAAAACATAGATGTCAAACCCATACATCATGAGTCAGATTACAATTACAGAAGAAGTTCTAAAATGATGGTCATTGTCCAGACTATCCTGTCAATCAAAATAAATTTCTATAACAGACAGTGGAAAAAATAAGAACTTGTTCTGTCATTTAATTGTTTATCTGCTACTTAATTACTTTGGTGTGTTATAAATGACCATTGAAGCAGTGACGCTGGAAAATCTCTGAAAGTTATTAAAATACATTTCAAGAAAGGCCTAAATTTACATTCTCCTTCACATTTTCCAAAGCTGACCTGTGGGCCAAGTATTTTGTCTCATGTTGCTATATTCTGACCACAGCCTGAAAATGTTGCAAAGGAAACTGGGACTCATCAACATAGCCAACATTTTTGTGCATCTTTTGTTCAATTTTATGTGACCTGAGTGAAATGTAGCCGTGTTCTTAGCTGACAGGAGTGGTACTTGTTGATCTTATGTTGCTGTATCCCATCTGCTTTAAGGTTCAATGGGTTGTGTGTTCAGAGGTAACCAAGATGTGCCCCTCTGCACACCTTTGCTTGTAATGAGTGGTTATTTGAGTTACTGTTGCCTTGCTATCAGTTTGAAGTTGTCTGGCCAATCTATGGCAACAACAAAGCCTTAACACAATTTTCATATATATGAATACATTGAGAGCATGAGAGCTCTGTAGCATTGACTCCTGCAGCTGGTACATGTCACCTGCTGAACCATTATTCATTAAAATATAAGATAATAAGACACTCAGTGAAAGCTGTATGAGAGAGGCCTTTTTCACCCTACTCATATCATCCAGTGTACAGCATCTAGCAGCCCATAAAATTTAATCCTGATGATCAAGTGGTGTTATTGACTGTAGTCGTTACATCCAGTGTCTGATTTGTTTGGGCAGTCGAGAGTCTCTCATGCCGAACTGTTTTTATGCTAAGGGATCTTGTGCTCACTCAACTGCCTTTTAATCCTAAAAATAATCAACAGCCTAATTAATTGGAAACCAAATATGGGATACTATCTAAGGCCATCAGTTTTACTGTGGAGTCCACTGATATATGGTATTGATTGCAACAGGGAGCCCTCTAATCAGAATCATGGCAAAATCAATAGCTGGCATTGCCTGAGGTCCTGTTCATGCTTCAGTGTACACATCTGAAGTGAACTCCCCTGTGCTGAAACAGTCTGGTCATTTGCTTAAAGAAAATCGAGACTCAGTGCAATTGCGAGGAATGTGGAGATAAACCAGAAGAGACAGACAGAGATATAGGGACTGGTGAATGAGAATAGGCGATAATCCATGAGGGGGTTTGGTGTGATCGAAAACTGTTATGGAGGTTTTCTTACTCAAAGCTTCAATCCATCAAGTTGGAGGGTGCAGCATAGGATCAACAAGCCATTGATCTCCCCCTGATCCACCAACAAGTTCCAGCCACAGAACTGTCTGGCTGCTGTCACATCAAGCCCCTTCTCTGCTCTGACCGCTCTATTCTTTCTTTGTCATTTGATCCCTCCACATCTGGGAACAAGTTAAGTTGCAGGGCAACAGTTTTGTGTCTACTCACTTACCTCCTGGGGGATGGGAGAAACAGGAGAAGATAGCTTATCAATTTAAAACATGGCTTTAGGATGCCTGTTCAGCATATTCAACAGTCACATCCCATAAACAACTAAATGAAGCAAACCTAAAAATGCTCAGAGGGGCTACATAAAGACCCTGAGTTTGCGTTCTACTGTGTACCAAGGCAGTAATATGCTACTCACTTAGAAAGAGGACAGCAGAAGAATGGCACATTTGGTGAACCAAGAATAACAAGAACATGATTCCAAAAGAAGAAGGATTTGGAGGAAAGGAACATTAAGCATGAAAGAGACTCGCATTATCACTTGCAAAATTAACTCATATTGTCATCATTTGCTTAATCAAACATGTTTTCTAGAAAAATGTATGTAGCTGAGATTGCATTAATTCATCGAATTAGAAAAGTGTAGCCAGAAATAGCAAGATTGGGATTGATTGTGGTCTTCCAGTGCAAAAGGCAGAGTATGAGGACGCTAAAAGCAATGCTCTATCTCCTCTGTTGTCAAAGTACTGTGCCTTGTACACTATACCCAGACAAGAGGCAGGGCTTATGTTCTTTGACCCACACATTAGGCTAAAAACATCAGCCTTATGCAGTAAGTCATCTGTAACTTTTAACAGCATTTAGATTTGCATCAACTGATCTTTTGAGTTAGTAGTGCAACAACCTTTAAACACAATATAACCAAAAGCAATGTACATGGTTAACATATATGTAAGAAGAAAGAGACTGAAAATACTAATCGGTGCTCTTGTCACAACTTACCTCTTTCACAATCATATGTTTTTAAGGTTAGGGAAAGACTATGATTTGCCCTTTTAATCAGGACTTACCCTAATATTACAACACAAGCGTTTCTAATGCAGGTTGTAAATTAATACTAAATGTTAATCAACTTTAAATTAATCCACCATTACACCACTGTTGTTTCCATGTGAAATCTAAATAATCTAAATAAAGGAGAAATGAAAAGGATTCTGATTCAGACTTTTCCTATGACTCACAGTAAATTGTAAAACACAAACCTGATCATCTACATTAGAATTCCCTACAAATAGGAGTTCTGAAGTTTCTTATTTCAACTTGATGAACTGCATGTAAGGGCCAGGGCTTCTGTCTCCCACATTCTACATTTAGAAAGGTTTGCTATGAAAGAGTCTCTGAAGAAATCTTGCGTGCATGGTTTGTTGTCTTTGCAAGTGATTGAGCAGCTGTTGTGATGGGCAGATAGAGTGGACAAACCATACATAAGGTGAAAAAGTCATCCCTAACCTGACCACTTTGCACTCTATCATTCTTAAATGATGAATGATGCACCATTCTAAAAACTTACAGTCCATGATGCCATAAAATAGATTACAGAGGTCAGGATTTTCACACTGTTGATCTCAGTAAATTCATATGTGGGTAAAAGACAGTGAAACCTTGTAGATCATGCTCTGCATAAACCAGAAAAACTCTGCCGTCAATCAGACTGTTTCCTTAGAAATCTATTGTAGTGGAATTAATTCTTATTAATTCTTTATTTAAACTGACAGCATTTTAAAAATGTATAAATATTGAAGTTAAATGGCCGGCCAAATGGCACTGAGTGGAAGGGGGATGTAATTCTGGCATGTAAAACCATTTGAATTTTTTGAATTGGTTGTGAGTGTCTGAAGAGGAAAATGTGAAAAATGGAATGCTGTGCACATTAATTGAATTTTTTGAATATATTTGCATATCATTTCAAGTCCTGAACTTGATTAGTTATAGTTCATAAATGTTAAACTGACAGGACTACAGACTTCAGGGTATATCAGACCAGTATGGTACTGACTTGTGTTTTTGTTTTTTGTTTTGTTTTGTTTTTTTCAGTTTTCTTTTGTTTTCTTTCTTTCCTTCATTCTTTCTTTCTTTTCCAGAAATCATGGAATCCCCCATGTCATTTTTGCAGTAAGTATCTTTTAAGTCTGACATGATTATATTTCACTGGTTAGACCTGGGAAGTCTTTCACTGTCACTAAAATCACATCACCGTGATATCAAAAGTGGATGCAAACTTTTGATTTTGAGCAAAAAATGAGACTCAAAACAAAATGCACTTACTGAACTAATGAAACTGCGCACTCTCATTAAAAAAAACAACCTTCTCCCAGGTTTCACACACAGCTGCACAACGACGTTTTAATACTCTTTAAAACATTTGAATTTTTGAAAAAAAAAATCACCCCATGGAAAGGGAAAATGTCCCCTATGGAGTAGGTAGTATTTTTCTGTACCAGCCTGTAAAGCTGCTTATTTCGGCTGCACAGTTAGACATTTTGACGTGGCAGTATGTGCGGACTGACTCACTTTTGGCACTTGCATATAGGCTTTATTTTTCAGCCCCTGAGGCTGCCACTTGAAACTGAGCAGAAGCCGGCTGTGTGAAAACAAAAGTTTCGAATTTCAAGATTGATCTGTGATGTTTACGCTTTACCTAACGCAAGATGATAACCACCATACCACAGACTCAAGTGGAAGTACCGCCAGCACTCAGTAGCCCACCAATCACCACAAGGGGAGCAATTACTGTAACATTAAATAGTGATAAACACCACTGCACAGTGATCATCAGAACATCAGAGCTGTCACCGCGCCATCCATCAAAACCGCACTTCAGGGTAGCAACAGTCAGGTAGTGATACATTACAAGGGACAAAAACAGGTGCTAGCATAGATTCTAATTACTTTGTTCTATCAATTATGCACAAAATCCTTGCATGGCCTGGGGTCTGCCACACACTGCTGTGCCTCCTACACACTCTCTGCACCATCCCAGCTGTGGTTACATAGCAGGCAGGCTTTTCAACACTGGTATGTGTGAATGCCTTCAGGTAACAAAAAAAAAGAAGTTTATTTTTCCAAGGCTGGATTCATACAGATGGAACAGTTCTGAAAAAAAAGAGGGGAAAAAACAATTTGCATATCCCACTGACATTTGATTGTATTATATCGTCTCTAGTTATGAAAGTAGATTCTTTTCGCTTCCACTCAGCCCTGTAAGCATCAGTTTAGACACACAGGTGCTCTGCTGTGTTGTGTTTTCAAGCTGTAACGGTCTTCCAGGCACTTGTGGTTTCTGCCTTTGTTTTGCACACTCCTCAAGTTTTCTCTCAGCCACTCGGTGCACAAAAACATTATGCTAATGAGAGGAGGAGACATCTGCTTCCAGCTCGGTTTTTCTCTAGGCGTTTAGGCATGTGTTTGTCACTCACATAAAGAATCTGCTTTTACCTACAGTAGGTCAAATTTTTAAAACAGAGGCATGTGCAAAGAATTTTATACTGAACCAGATGCTATGATGCTTCAACATTGCTGAAGGATGAATGTTTTGTTTCTCTTTTCCTTAACCTCCCACTCATGAAGCAGTCTCATAGCAGGCTAATGCATCAGGTTCATTCTACTGTGTGAAACAATGGCTCATATTCTTGGCATGTCATTCACCAGTGAATGGAAATGTCAAGAAGTTCAGTGAAATGAATAGCTTTGCCATGAAATGATTTTTAAGGTCATGGTTTAGGAGTTATTTTGTTACGTGTCCAGTGAAGCTCTTGATTTATATGGCATGTGTGCAAGGCAGACAGAAACGTATAGCAAAATGTTCAAATATGCAAGGTGAGTGTGTAAACAAACCTGCAGCAGTCTCTTAATATTTGAAGGATTCTATCATTTTTTATGTAGTAAATAAGGTTTGCCATAACCATAACAAAATTAAGAGGTTTGGTGTGTAACAAGTGTAAGAAAAACACAGGGGACAAGCTTTAATTATGTTGGTTGTCGAGCTGTAAATGCTATACCAGTGTAACAAAAGCACACATATCTGCCAACAACATTTTTTAAGCAACCTTCTCTGTAGTTAAAATAATAAATAAGTAAAGGGTTTAACAGTGTTCTTTGATCTGTTTTTCAAGCTTTGGTAGAACAAACAAGTGAGAAAACTGCTATTTTCAGTCACGTATGTCAAGTTAACTATCTGACTATTTCAACTACTTTGGTTATTGTAATACGTTATTTTAGGACTGCACAGTTCAATAATCATAAAATTTTAAGTAATCTGCAATTTCCTGGATTAATTTCCTAGTTAATCTTGGAAGCATATTAATAAACTTTTGATTTGTCTAAGTGCAATTAACTGAATGCTTGCATCTGCTTCAGTAATTACAGTAATTAAGATAACATGGTGGCAAGCTCTATTATTTCAAACTGTGTTATTTAAACTTTTATTTCACATGTCGGTCAGTGTGTTTCTTTAGGGAGTCTCTTCTCAGATGGGTGTGTCACAGATGTTACACCACAGATGGCACACATGTAGTGGTTTTCCATATATTTGCGATGCCTACTTCGATCCTCCAAATTAAAAAAGAAAAAAAAATGAGGCGTGTCTTGTCAAGATAGTAAAATTCAAACATATAATGATGCTTGTTTTCCAGCTAGGGGAGAGCAAATCTAATTTATTTATTTATTTATTCATTTATTTCCTCAGTATAGGTCAGGTTGCCCATTCTAGGTTTAAAGATTTATCTTGTCTTTATCACTTAATTAAAGCAAGGTTTGCAACACAACTTCTTAATTAGTGTAAAAATCTCCTTAAAGAAAATGGTGAAAAAAAGAGCAAATGAAGGAGTTCCCCATTCTTTTGGATCTAAAATGTGAAAAATGTATTAAGAAAGCGACACAAATTGCATATAGCAGACAGTTATGCATTTTCCAAGGTTTTGCAAAGGTGATTTTACATTGATATCACTGAAGTGTCTCACTAAAAGCATTCAGGCATCACACCTGCCAGTGTGCAGCAGTCACAGACTGTTAACCTCAAGATCTGGAAGTGTCTGTGAGTCAACGAAGCTTCACAAACGCTACCACTGTCTGCCTTTGTCAAGGTTCAGCTACATAAAGAGTACTTTAACTTCATCTTGGTGATCATAAGATTCACTGAAAATTCAAGCACTGCATCCTGCCACTGGCTCAAAGGTAAGCAAACTAAAATCCATTCTACATTAATGGAAGAATAACAAGTTCTCTCTCTCTCTTTGAGTAAAGCTGTGCTCTTGCAATGCCAAACTCAAGGTCTCTTTGCTCATCATGTTCACACTACAGACAACACTTTAAAAAGATTCTTAGAAACATTCTCAGTAAATCACCTTCTCACTTTTTCAAACTTAAATGTGAACTTGATGCATGAGGAATTTTTTTTTCTTTACTATTTTTTGCAGATGGTTAAAGGATTGTAGAAAATGCAGTGCTGCTTTAGTTTGCGAGCTAAAATTGGTAGTGGCTTAGAAGACATCAAATGTAGTAGCACTTTTAATGGTAATAATTTACACTGCAACTGTATAATACTGATATTATGAGTCCTCTTACAACTTATCTTTTATAATTATTACTCCAATAATATCTTTTGTTTTATGTATCTGGTCACTATTTAAGAGTTGGTAGCTATTAAATATGCCATGATTTTCGTAAAAAGGCTAAATAATTGACCCTATGCTACATTTTAGTGCCTGTAGTGCATATTATGATTACCTAAGCTGTGCTCGTCTACACGTTACTTTCATAAACAGGAAGAACAATTACAACCATCTGAATGAACACAAACAACAGCTGACTTACACATTGTGTTTGTGTCTTTCATTGCTGTTTTGACACAGACACCTGCCAGAAAATGACCCTGCAGCCATTAACTCCAGTGAACTGTGCAGGCCTTCTGCAGCCCGGCTGCTCTCTGCTGCAGCTGGATGGTGAAGTTCTGCTGTTTGGCCAGAAGGGTTGGCCTAAGCGCTCGTGTCCAACAGGAGTATTTGGTGTACGGTTTAAACATGGCGAGATGAAGCTGAGAGCCATCTCGTTCTCTAATGACTCGTGCTACCTGCCCCCATTACGCTGCCCAGCTGTTTGCCGCCTCGACCCCTATGATGGGCTTCCAGAGAGTTACCTCATCCACGGTGGTCGCACTCCAAATAATGAGATCTCATCAAGCTTGTACCTGTTGACCATGGATAGTCGTGGCTGCAATCGTAAATTAACGCTCTGCTGCAAAGAGAAAGAGCTAGTGGCAGAAGTGCCAGGACCTCGATATGGCCACACAATGAGCATGGTCCAAAGTCGTGGGAAGACAGCTTGTGTGTTGTTTGGGGGTAGGTCCTACATGCCCTCAGGAGAGAGGACCACAGAGAGCTGGAACAGTGTTGTAGACTGTCCACCTCAGGTGTTCCTCTTTGACCTGGAGTTTGGCTGCTGCTCTGCTCACACTTTACCTGAGCTTAGTGATGGACAGTCTTTCCATCTGGCCCTTGCTAGAGAAGACTGTGTCTACTTCATTGGAGGCCACTCACTAGCCTCAGACTCACGTCCACCGCGTCTGTTTTGCCTGCATGTTGAGCTTTTGCAAGGCAGCCCGTTGCTTTCCTGTGAAACCCTAGACAATGGTTTATCTATCTCTAGTGCCATCTTTACACGTACGGGACCCACTCATAGATACATCATCTTAGGTGGATATCAGTCAGACTCACAAAAGCGGATGGAGTGCACTACTGTGATTCTAGATGAGAAAGGAATCCACTTTGACCCCGTAGAAACACCCAAGTGGACCCCAGATATCATCCATAGTCGCACTTGGTTTGGTGGCAGCTCTGGAGAGGGAGGCATCCTACTAGCTGTGCCCACAGAGGGAAGGCCATCCCAACAAGATATGCATTACTTCTACCAGGTGAACTTCCAGACAGAGGTAGAGACCAGAGAGGAAGATGGAACCCTTGCCTGCAGCCAGGAGTCAACGGATTATGATGACTCCACTCCTCTTGAAGATTCTGAGGAGCTCTACTTCGGCCGTGAACCACATGAGTTGGATGGCAGCAGCGACGGAGAAGGGGAGGCTTACAATGAAGAGGATGAAGAGGATGAATCACAAACAGGTTACTGGATAAAATGCTGCCTTGGCTGTCAGTTGGATCCCAACACATGGGAGCCATACTACTCCACAGAGCTCCACCGACCAGCCATGATCTTTTGCTCCAGAGGGGAAGGGGGCCACTGGGTGCACGCCAAGTGCATGGAGCTGTCTGAGACCCTGCTGCTGAAACTCTCTCAAGGCAACAAGAAGTACTTCTGCTTGGACCACGGAGGCCTGCCCTACCAGGAGATGACCCCACCTCGACATATTATACCACTGAAGCGCATCACCATGAAAGCTAAAGACAAAAAAAGACCTCTGACAATCAAGATGTCCCCTGCCAAAAAAAGCTTTTTCAGACGGCTGTTTGACTGACTCAGATTTTCATATGATGTGTGCCTGTTAAGAAAACTTTGTATGCTTAGGATGTTTTTTCCACCCTAACAGTAATCTAATAAACCAAATCGAGAAAATCCCTCAAACTACCTTGAAGTGCTCACTGAACGTAATAGAGTCACAAGCCAAGTTTAAGTTAGATCACATGACTATTGAACTAACAGACAAACACTCACACCTACTTGATTTATTTTGAGTTAAATTAACAGTTTACAGTTTGTGAAGATTTGCAACATTTCCTTTTATTATTGAATGTTTCTGTTGTTATTTCACATTGTGCAACAAAAATGCAGTTTTACTCTTTATCAGCTGTGAAAAGGTTCATTCTGTTTGTTTCTTTCTTTCATACGTACGTTTTAAGTACCACAGACCCACTTTCTGATGCAGATGGAACTGAATTGTTATTGCAGTGTTTTGTACAATAAAACTGATAAATCCTTAATAAAATTTGTGATTTTCAGTCTGTAATTTTGTGTCCTCACAGTGGTGTATTGTTATCTTAAAAAGACATACTCTAATTAGCCTATCAGTTTAAAACAGTCGGTGTCTCCCACCTGATGCTGTTATTAATGACCCTGTTTTAAATTTCCTATACAATAAATTTAGCATGTTTAATGAAGGCATGCAAATTTTCACAGTTACAGGTAGTCACACTATGGAGGTATGAGTCTAAAATTTTACTTATTATTTTTTGAATTACTGCATTATATTCTCCAGCATATTTGAGCTATTGTACCAATTTAATGTTTCTCAATCCGAATTCTTGTACTTGACAGGTTTACAAGGTCTTATCAATTATAGAAAACATAATGGGAATTAAAAAGCTCAAAATTTTAGCCCACCTTTTGGTACTTTAAGGCCCTGTAACTCTGAAAATATTCATAGTATGAAGGTAAAAATTTTAAATATCTTATTAAACACACAAAGTTACTGTACAAAGCATACTAGCTAATTTTGAGGGATCAAATGTGAACTGTTGTCCTGGTACATTTTATATCAAATGATCCAGTTATATGTGAGTTTCAGTTATTTGTCATTCTCTTGAGGAATATACTGACTACTAACTCCAGCTTTCAGTATTAAGTAGGTATTAAGTAAGTATACTAAATTGATTTCAGAGTTATATAAACATGAGCATAAATATGATATTGATAAACAATACGTAATCAGAACTGTGAACAGTTAAATGGTCTAAGCTATATATATATATTGAATCAACATATATATTGAATCAACTGAATTTCTTTAGATCATTGTTATTTTGTTTTGTTTTTTTATTAACACTTTACAGCTGAATTCTGTGTTACTAATGCAAAATTAAATTAAATACAAAAATAATAATAATTTAAGCAAACAAGAATCACAATTCTTCAGTTTTTATTTATTATCTGATGTAAACAGAGACAAAAAGTACAAACTTCACAAAAGGATGGTAAGTTGTCTGATTCAATGACAATACATAAGAAATAAGTAAATACAGCATAACATAATTTGAAGGTAGTGGTAGGTAGTGGAACTTTAGTGTATGCAAAATGAATGAACAGAGAAAGTATTGTGCGGTCCCAGTAAACTGTACATTTAGTCTATGCATGTGAGCCCAAAATGAGGAGATACACTGTGAAACATGACAGAAGTAGAATTTTGTGAATCATCCATCATCCATTACTTTGGAAATGCAATTCATTACGGCAAAAACAAATATGAGACAAGTTGCTATATAATGCACTCCAAAACATGGCGTTATGGTAGCACTGTGACAAGTATCCAATGAAATGTGGATATTTCATAGCTGTCATATGGTTACATTTATGACAGTAAAATAAAATCAAACATTCAATCAAGTAAGAAAACAAAATTGCCTGTCACAATTCAAAATGGTGAGGGCAGAAAAAGACAATATAATCAATCAATCAAACAAATAAAGTTGCCAACAATTCAGTTTACATCAGGTCTCTCTGGCTCTCACCCATCGCTCTCCCCTGACGACTGAAGCTGTGAAGATATATCAGCTGAGAAAAAGAGCCAGGTTATATATAGAACTTAAGAAAAATCCCTGCCTGCTAGAGAGTCCATGGGGTATTAGGCACCGTAATGGACCATACTGTATTTTTATGATATCAACAAAAAGGTCAGTATATGTTTTATTTTATGAGAAGAATTTAAATAAGTATCATCTATCCTCCACTGTGCAAAAAGTAAACGAGATAAAAATTGGTTCAAAGTGACCTGGCATCTATTCTGCCCCACAGGGATCCCACGATAAAGCACTAAAGTCATCTTTTTCAGAGGGCACTCATGAAACAAAGAACATTTGGGTCTCTGTGATTGCATTTTGCTCCTGCTAAAATGATATATTAATACAGTGGCCACAAATGTGGTCTTTTTAACACGATTTCTCTCTATGACTTACAGCGCTTTCATCTGTTTCCATAAATATCCTCTCTATATAAATGCATAAATGTGTCATATCCTTGCAATACAATAAAATGCACCATTTTTCACAGATGGTGTCGATTTATAAACCAAAAAAAGGAAAAGGAGTATGAAAAAAAATGTGTTGCCTCTGCCGTCACATCTTTGTGGTGTAGTAACTAACAGTTAACAAAGCAATTCGAAGTCAAATAAATGTTTAAAGAAAGAAAAACAAACATCAAAAGTGTAAAATAGCATTGTTTTCCATAAAATAATCTTCATTTATGGGTTCAGGTGCAAAACACTGGCTATTCAAGCAAAATCTGTTTGTAATATCTAACAACACACAAGCATCTGAGTTCCAAAATATAAAAACTAAAAACAACATAAAATGTGTTTGGCCTCTTGCCCAAAGCAGAATGAGACTGACTTCGCTTTCTGGAAAGTCAAAATACTTCCATGTAGAGATAACTGACCAATGGTACAATTCTCTAGAAATCAATCAAATGTTAATAGTTATGGAAAATTCAAAAATCAGGAACTTCCAAAGACATTTCATCATCATCCTGGATCTCTACTGGGTCAATGGTAGCCTGTAGAGCCTTTGCAGAGTCCTTGTGAGCTTCCATAAACTTCTGCAAGTACTTGGACGTGTACAGCCAGTGGTGTTTCAGCACGTCCTCCAGTTCAAAGGTCTTAGACTGGCGTGCATTCATCTTGCGAAAACGCCTGAAGAGCTTGTTTGCTGACTCGTTCCCCTCGCTGGCCCAGGCTCCTATGGATCCGTCTCTCTCTATAATTTCAGGTACGTGGGCTAGGGTCTTGTGCAGATAATTTGTTATCTTTCCATTGTACCTATATTTGAAGGTAGTGGAGAGGAGGTCAGCAAAGCGCTGAGAGTTAAAACTGTAGCGGCATAGCTGGTCAGGGCATTCCTTGGCTGGGCAGGTGGCACGCCACACAGGTTTCATTTGGAGGTAGAGTTTGATAAGCTCCCTCAGGGCCTCTCTTCTCTCTTCTGAGGGCACCAGCTCACACACCACGTCCACAGCCTCCTGGGTCATTAGTCTGCGGGCGTAGTTCCCATTCATCCTCATTACTGGTTTAAGCTTCATCTGCTTCCTCAGCTGTTTATCTAAGGCCGCCCTCCAGCTGCGCCGTTCCTCCCGGCTGGGGTTGGCCTTTTTATACACCTCTCCGATCTCATCCTGGAAGATCTTGTAGAATTCAGTAGCATTGCCGATGTCACAGTGCAATGCATCTAGCGTTGGCTGCGTCTCCAAGAAGGGCTTTGCAGACACACCTTTGACTCTATCACGCAGCTCATCTACTGACTCAGAAAAGGGGTTGGTTCTCCATATTTCATAGCGTTCTAGGTTCTCTTCGTGACTGCGGGTGATGGAGTGCAGCACCATGTTTTGAGAGGCCTCTGCACGACTGGAGTCACATAGAGTGCAGACGTACGTGGACCCAGAGGCCTCCAGCCCCTCCATCTCACGCACCATCTTCTCATCATATCCCGTGCCCCTGAAGTGGAAGCGAAAGGATCGAGGCAGACCACCCATGGACAGGATAAGTCTGCTTTCTTTCATTGCATTACGTTCTGCAACTATAGGCCCCAGGACAGCTGTGAGTGTCTCATGGTCTGACTCATCCACAAACATCAGGCACAGAGGCTTACAGGACAATTCTGAATTTGGCTTTGGCTCGGTAAAAATGGTAACCTCCTCCTCCTCATCGTCTGCCAGGACAGAGACAGACATAACAGTGAAAGAAAAACGAACAGCCTTCTCAGGAACAACTGGTCCCCCGCCATGCTTCTCGCTGACATCACCCATGCCATCGCAACATTCCTTGATCATGACACTAAAACCTGATGTGCAGGCACTGTCTTCCATCCCACTCTCCCTCAGCCCCTCCATGATGTCCTCCTCCAGATCCTTTAAGGCAGACACAAGTGCCACATCGTACCGAAAGCGCCGAGTGATAGTGTCAGCTGGGACGTCATCCACTGAGGAAGACCATCCAGAGAGCCCATTAATAATGCCAACATTATAGGATGGGGACACGTTTTTGAGAGCTGGCTGCCATTCAAACTGGTGAAAACCAGGGAGAAGCTCCTTCTCTGCAGCTCGAAGAGTGTGCAAGGGCTGAAAGATCTGGCGGCCACTTGTGGCTTTGACAGTCCGATACATCTTATGATATTGACTGCAGCTCAGGAATGTGTTGACCCGAATGGCCAGGCACACAGCAGGACTCAACCCAAAGCCTCTGCCTGCAGAGAGAGAAAATGAGAGGAGATAAAGTTTCAGAGAGAGACAGAAAGAGGCACAGTCTCAACATAAAAAGAAAGGATTGACACATGAAGAGAATTATTTACAGTGGGGCAAAAAAGTATTTAGTCAGCCACCGATTGTGCAAGTTCCCCCACCTAAAATGATGACAGAGGTCAGTAATTTGCACCAGAGGTACACTTCAACTGTGAGAGACAGAATGTGAAAAAAAAATCCATGAATCCACATGGTAGGATTTGTAAAGAATTTATTCGTAAATCAGGGTGGAAAATAAGTATTTGGTCACCTCAAACAAGGAAAATCTCTGGCTCTCACAGACCTGTAACATCTTCTGTAAGAAGCTTTTCTGTCCCCCACTCGTTACCTGTATGAATGGTACCTGTTTGAACTCATCATCTGTATAAAAGACACCTGTCCACAGCCTCAAACAGTCAGACTCCAAACTCCGCCATGGCCAAGACCAAAGAGCTTTCGAAGGACACCAGGAAAAGTATTGTAGACCTGCACCAGACTGGGAAGAGTGAATCTACAATAGGCAAGCAGCTTGGTGTGAAAAAATCAACTGTGGGAGCAATCATCAGAAAATGGAAGACATACAAGACCACTGATAATCTCCCTCGATCTGGGGCTCCACGCAAGATCTCATCCCGTGGGGTCAAAATGATCATGAGAACGGTGAGCAAAGATCCCAGAACCACACGGGGGGACCTGGTGAATGACCTGCAGAGAGCTGGGACCAAAGTAACAAAGGTCACCATCAGTAACACACTACAACGGCAGGGAATCAAATCCCGCAGTGCCAGACGTGTTCCGCTGCTGAAGCCAGTGCATGTCCAGGCCCGTCTGAAGTTTGCCAGAGAGCACATGGATGATACAGCAGAGGATTGGGAGAATGTCATGTGGTCAGATGAAACCAAAGTAGAACTTTTTGGTATAAACTCAACTCGTCGTGTTTGGAGGAAGAAGAATACTGAGTTGCATCCCAAGAACACCATACCTACTGTGAAGCATGGGGGTGGAAACATCATGCTATGGGGCTGTTTTTCTGCCAAGGGGACAGGACGACTGATCCGTGTTAAGGACAGAATGAATGGGGCCATGTATCGTGAGATTTTGAGCCAAAACCTCCTTCCATCAGTGAGAACTTTGAAGATGAAACGAGGCTGGGTCTTCCAACATGACAATGATCCACAACACACCACCCGGGCAACAAAGGAGTGGCTCCGTAAGAAGCATTTGAAAGTCCTGGAGTGGCCTAGCCAGTCTCCAGACCTCGACCCCATAGAAAATCTGTGGCGGGAGTTGAAAGTCCGTGTTGCTCGGCGACAGCCCCAAAACATCACTGCTCTCGAGAAGATCTGCATGGAGGAATGGGCCAAAATACCAGCTACTGTGTGTGCAAACCTGGTAAAGACCTATAGTAAACGTTTGACCTCTGTTATTGCCAACAAAGGTTATGTTACAAAGTATTGAGTTGTATTTTTGTTATTGACCAAATACTGGTCTTGGCCATGGCGGAGTTTGGAGTCTGACTGTTTGAGGCTGTGGACAGGTGTCTTTTATACAGATGATGAGTTCAAACAGGTACCATTCATACAGGTAACGAGTGGGGGACAGAAAAGCTTCTTACAGAAGACGTTACAGGTCTGTGAGAGCCAGAGATTTTCCTTGTTTGAGGTGACCAAATACTTATTTTCCACCCTGATTTACGAATAAATTCTTTACAAATCCTACCATGTGGATTCATGGATTTTTTTTTCACATTCTGTCTCTCACAGTTGAAGTGTACCTCTGGTGCAAATTACTGACCTCTGTCATCATTTTAGGTGGGGGAACTTGCACAATCGGTGGCTGACTAAATACTTTTTTGCCCCACTGTAATACCAACCCACAGAAGCCTATTTCTAGTGCTTTGAAAATACTGCAGTATCTAAAATTTCCTTATTTGATATCCCACATTTGGAGTAATTTCTACAATGAGACAGACAGAAGCGTAAATTTCACACCCAAATGTGAATGTCTCATTGTCAACAGCCCACAAGCCGCTGATTACAAAATCCAATATTTCCTAAATTTCAAATGTTATAAGGGGACAGAGGGTGAATCAGTGAAGCTGGCAATAGTGATGTATTGGCTGTAGATGAAAACAGACACCAGCTGCCTTCTATTCCCCAGAGAGGAGGATGGTGCTGTCTGTGTAATTTGCAGATACAAGAGCTGCTGATGTTGTTTTGATTCTAACAGCCCCTTCACAAGAGTTGTTATTGTGCATTAAAGGGAGTGTGAGAATGAGAGACTGACAGACAAGATGAGTGAAAGTGGGAGAAAATCAGGGAGGGGTTGAATGTGCAGCAGCAGTGGTTCAATAGACAGAAATGGACAATAATTAAATGCTTTTCAATCAAAATCACAGAAAGCTTTCTTATGTCTCCTGAATATTGGACTTTTCTTCATTGTTATTCATGAGATGACTGTATTCCTCGGGGGTAGGTGGAAATATTAATGAGCAAACACTATCATGATTTTCATTTGTTTGTATCCCCCTTTCTTTGCCACGGAGGGCTGTGTTGATTGAACATAAACCCTTATAATAGCCTCTTACCTTGCATCATGGCCTCTAGCTCATCTGCCTGACGGTGTTCATTCCCAGATCTCAGTGCAAGCAGAAACAGCGTCAAACACACAGACTTCAGATCACCACCTTCCTCTTTGTCTGCAAACACCTTCACCTGGTTCTTCAGATCCCTCAGTCGATGCTTCTGGGCACGACGGGTTAGCGAGAGCAAGTGCTGGCGAGGTCTTCCCCCTTTATTGGTTAGTAGGAAGTTATCAAGTTCTGACAGACTCAGGTTTTCATTTTCCTTCAGCTCGTGGCTCAGACAGTGAGCCTTAAATGAGTCCAGCCTCACTTGCTCACGACATCCCTCACTGGGGCAGAGCAGAGGTAGGGAATGGAGGGCAGATGAAAAGACTTTGGCAGGTGAGGTGAGATTATCGGGTGTACAGGGCGAGTTGCAGGCAGGGCAGTGAGGTCCTAGAACGTGGGTAAATTTTACAATGCAGCCACGGCAGAAGAGGTGCCCACAGGTGGACTGAACTGGATCAGAGAGCAGGTGGTCACACACTAGGCAGGTGAACGATGCAACAAAGTCCACAGGGAGCTTCTCAGAGAGCAGCTTGGTGCTCAGGTGATCTTTCTGGCAGCGTGTAATGTTCCTCACCCACTGCTCTCTCTGGATGCTGAACTTCTTCCAGGCCCTGAGAGCAGGACCATGACGGTCTCCAAATGGTCTCAGAACTCTCCTCTCACCAACAGCGATGGCGTCGCAGTCCCATCTGGTCCTTTTTGCCAGGCTCTGTGCTCTTGGAAGGACTTTCCTCCTCTTCCTTCCAGTCCTCTGGAATGATGTTTTTTTGGGGTAGCAGAGGTGGCACAGGGAAGAGTGAGGTTTCCACTCAGGCACTCTTGTTCTGGTGAAGCTGCAGACCCCCCCACCTCGAATGGCAACCATCCAGCAGCGGTGGCAGAAGGAAAGGGGGTGGACAGATTCTGTGTCCTCTGTCACGTCCACTTTGAAGACTTTAAGGATGACTTCTGGCCAGCTTGGGAACTTGCAGCCCATTTTACGCAAGGCACACTTGCTCACCTCATCCAGATCTCCATGAACATCGTGCACTGGTCCTTTGACTTTCCTCAGAACCATTCCACAGACACGACACAAACCCCTATAAAGAGCCAGGGAAATAGTGTCAGATCCTTAGAAACAAATGAATATAACATAGCATCATTCACAAAATGTAACAATTTGATTACCTGAGGTGGTCCATGTGGGTTTCCATCTCCTGTAGCTTCACATCTACTCTCCTGCCAGGGCCCTCCACATTTTCCTTGCTTTTTCCTCCTAGGCATAATTTCATAACACTCCCTGGACCCGCAGCATGATCTATTTCTATATTTGGAGCTGCCGTAGGTGAAATCTCAGGCCGTGTTTCACTGGGCAGAGGGGCTTTCTCCATGGACTTCACCCTGAAGAGTTTGAACTTCCACTGAGAATACTCAGAGTGGGGATGGTGGAGCTCTGGCGGCATGGATGATCTGGGACCATCTGTCTCCAGGCTTTCTGCTGCCATGATGAGATGTAGAGCTTAGGTGCTGGAGAGGCAAGGAGAGGAGAGAAGAGATGAGGAGGTCATTTGATATACTGCAAAAGCATGAAAAACAATTTCAGCCATCTGTAGTATAAGATGATAGATATTGAGAAAAGGTTTGAAGGTTAAAAATCCTCACAGGGATGGTTGAGCCAGTAGTGTCTTCTCAGTATTGAGACCATGACACAATCCAAAAGCTTTACTTGATTCCTGCTGAATTTATGCTCATAACACCCTGAAATTCCCACTGAATAGAGAAGAGCAAACCTTGACCTAGACTGCTGTATTATACCATAAGTGGCATTTAGATCTTGTGTAAAATGCATGAGACAAGCACTAGGGGATCGATACAACACCAAAATCCTCATTTCACTCATCTTCAAGCCCATCACTCAGTAAGCTACTGTGACTTTTTTTTTCTTTGACACAGCAAGTTTGCTAAATGGGAAACCTTATCCCAGCAAGGTTGTCAATCATTTATATTAGTTGTTTTCTTGGCTGGCAGGAGAGCTGGAGCCCTGAAAGCTTCCAACTGGCACTTTTAATGCAAGGAAAAATCGGAAACACAGCAAACTTATTACATATTACATAGATATTGACCAAACCAGATGCAAAAGAAGATGAGAAACCATCATATTGAATAAACATCATAAAGAATTATTCCAAACACAAGATTGTTCAATTTCAGCAGCCAAATGCTCTTATGATACAGCACAGGTAAGATCAATGACGGTGCTACACTGATGGGCCCTATTTCATCTTCTCCCATACTATCTAGGTTCTATTACCAGTTCTGACAATAAAGCAGTCAAACAATCTTAGAAACTAATAGTTCAATCTTTGCTCTTACCATTTCACACCTACAGCATTCACACAGTTGAATCTTCTGTCTATCCATCTTTCAATGATCTCACTACATTTTCATCCTTGGAGGCTCAAATCTGTCAGTCTCCTTATTTTCTCAGCTCTCTCTCTGTGTACTTCTCATGCTGAACTCCCCTTTGAGACAAACAGCTGAGCCTGTGTGCATGTGTGTCAGCTGGGCTCTTACCTTGTTTTTCAGTCTCAGCTGGCGTCAGCTCCCTTGGGGGCTCCTCTCTGCATGGGAGCACAAGGAAAGCCCTGGAGCTAGGCCCTTACACCCTACATATACTGTATACGTTTGAGCCAGTCACAGCTTGAAGCTTCTGTTACCAGGAGTCGTGGCTCCATAAAGTGGGAATGCTCCTGACTGTCTCATTGGGCCTCATATTTATACCCATCCTTTGGTGGAATCCCAACAGTCAACCACTGCCACCTGATCGAGGCAGCTGAGGAAAGAAAAAAAAAACAAGGTCAACCCCAAAGAACAGTTGTAACATGTGCATGCTGAGAATCCAACAGCATACCCCCAAAACAAACAACTTTTTACCACACCACACTTATCCTCAGCTAGACACACTTGCATGTCTAGCTATCTTCATCCAGGTGGCCTCACTGTGACAGAAAGAGCAATACTGTTAAACCTTTGAAAAGGCTGAAAGTGCAGAGACGTAGCAGATCACAGGATAAGTGGTCAAGATTAAAAACAAAACTGAATAATGGTGGGGGATTTTAACAGCATAAATATCTGAATAATCAAGAAACGGGAGGAACTATAACAATAACAAAGACTTGTTGTTGTAATCTTCATTCTAATCATCTTTCTTTTCCCCTGGCATGTCTAAGTGTTTGTGACTTCTGCCTCAGCAGTCCAAATGGGGGCTGCTGTGACAAACCAAATGACAAAGCCAGTGACACAAGTGAGTCATATTAGGTTGAATATCAATTTGTGCGCAAACGTGTGTGTGTCATATTGGAGTGTGGGTGCTCACTCACTGTGGTGGTTACTATTTTAAAAATAATGCTTCAAATGATGACTTATAGAAACTGCACACACCCAAACCAACAAGTGTTGATCTGTCTGTCAGTTTGTTTGTTTGTGCATTAAACTGCATTGTGCTTCATGGTTTTTGTCCACAAATTCTTTTGATCAGCACCTCATTTACCTATAACTTGTCAGCATCAAAGCAGCACATTTTATTCATCTTTTCAAATATTCAGTGTCTGTCACCATTCAAAATGAGTTTTAATTAGACAGCATCATTTGATGTAATTTCTCAGCAGGTATGGGGAGTATTTGCCCAAGATCATTCTTGTTTGTAATTATCCAGGGGATTAATCTGGTGTATTCACCACAGGAGCCTGTTGCTGTTGCATTGGCTTTGCCAGCCAAGTCATTAGATACACAGTCAGTAGGCACCAAACAACAGTTGGGTCTCTCCCACTCTTGTCAGCTTAACAGGGGAGCAGGATGAATACTGGCAGGCTTTGCAGCTTATATTTGGCGCATATGTCCAAGTGTGACCTCAGAGAGCAGTAGCAGTTTTTGTTCGTCCGTCTCTTTCTTTCTGTTTGATGAGTACACCTACTTACTGCAAATGCTGAAGAGCCACTACGCAGACCGAAGCTGGCGACAAAAGTGCTGTTTTCTAGGCCTGCTCATATCTATCAGACACACCTGAGAGATCCGAGGTGCACAATGCTTGATTCATTATATATCCAAGAACAAGCAAATGATGGATTGTAGCAAGATGTTCCAGACCTATTTATAGTTGATATTTAGATTTATGATAGCCAAGTAGCCACATGTTTCCAAGGTAAACGCCACACCTAACTCTGTGGCAGACAGGGACAGAGCTGCAGATGTCTGCCTGACAAACAAGCAGTCACCCCCTGAGACCCTCATCTCTCTACGCCTGCTAATTGACTTGTTATTGATCAATTCAAAGACAGTCTGATTTATGGGAAAGAGGACTTGTGGAGACAGCCACCTGGCATGGAGCAGAGTGTTATGAATGTGAGGAGCAAACCCTGGGAGACATAGAGGCTGCAGTTTAGGAGGACATACAGGAGTTTGCAATGCACCACTGAACTGACACCTTGCAGTTGGTGGGGGTGTTTGTTTGTTTGTTTGTTTTTTCATTTTTTCCAGAATGCAACAACAGCGTGTGTGTGTGTGTGTGTGTGTGTGTGTGTGTGTGTGTGTGTGTGTGTGTGTGTGTGTGTGTGTGTGTGTGTGTGTGTGTGTGTGTGTGTGCAGTTGAATGACCATAAAGCAGGTGTGTGCTGAGGGAGGGGTGAGCAGAAATATGGCTGGGCCGCTATATACTCTATATTTGAGAGAAGGGGAGGTGGTGGGGGAAGATGGGTGGGAGGGGCTGCTGTGCGTCTGTTTGTGAGTTTGCTCTGGTGTTTGGGGGATTATGCCGAAGAACAGTTCAAATAAATATAAAGTACTTCCTACTAATCCATCCTGAGAAACTTCAGAATGATCAGAATCAGAATCGTTACTTATGGATCTATGTGTACAAAGCACAAGAACACACAGAGAACTAGACGGACAAAAGAACAAGAGGGAACGTGTACTGGGTGAAAGACAGAGAAAGGGGATATAGTAGTGATCTTGTGTAAAGGAGCTGCACAGGATAACAGGCTTAGCTCAGAATGGAGAACACAAAAGGGCTTAGGGCTGATTGCATGCTGTGACAAGGAAAGGGGGAAAGAGATCAAACCTTCCAGGAGAACTATATAAGCCAAAAGTCCAAAAAAAGATCCCCTGACAGCCCAAGCCACATAGCAGCTTAAAGAAAAGTGTCAATAGCAAAGATGGACAATAGATGAATTCCGCAGAAGCACTGGTAGCCTACTTTCCTCACTGGGAATAAAATGTCAGCAATGTCCACATTTGAATAGACTAAACCAAAATTACTGCATGATATTTCAAAATGTCATGAAGAATGTGTGCATCTTTGTGATTGCATCGAGGTAAAGGGGGCATTTCACTCCCATATTCCCACTGTGTTATGGAATATTAAGCGTTTAGTATGCAAATTCTTATCTGAAATTTCAAAGCACGTTCAACAACTTCTTCAAGCCGATTCTCAGTAAGTCACCTCCTACTGTCCATTTTTTCCATTCCTCATCCGGAGACATGATTGGGTAGATTAATACTCAAAGAGGTAGACTTCAGTACGGGGCTATTCGTCAAAGCTACCTGCCAGAACAAACCCTTTTCCCCACTACTCATATTCCCCCTCGTTCATCTCTGCTGTCTCTCCCACTCAATGTCTTGTTTTCCTCTGCTTGGCCCTCTCTTTTCAGGTTTTGTTAATAATCAAATGTGTTATTATTCCAATGAGGTGATTAATTACCACCCACCCTTCCCTCTGTTCCACAGGTTAACGTGCTTGCAATCACAGAGTGACAGCCATCTGAATGATCTCCCTCAAGGCCTCATGTGACCTCATATTGCTCGCCTGCATTTGTTGTTGGCTCATCCCGACTACTGGAGCTTTAACAGAGAGCAGAGAAACACAACAACATCACAGCTTCTACAAATAACATCCCCCACAAGCTGCTGACAGCCTGACACCCCAATATCTTCCATGTCCTGCTTTCCAAATATTCATTTTATTGGATAGTCTAGTCTTGGGACCATATTAGTTCATTCCAAGTCTTGCAGTACCCTGAGGCACTGCAGTTATTTTGGTTTTGGACCAGTTCCATTCGTCTCTTTTGTTCTGGTAAGTAAAAACAATGTGAAGAAGAACTTAAGCTGAAACAATTGAGAGTCACATTTAAGAACCATTTTTCAAAGGAGGGGAAGCTAATCCTATTACCAACCCAATATTGGATAGAGAGAGGGGTCAATAATATGCAGAGATTGCAGTGTGAATATAGTATAGCAATCTGAAAAGTGAGACCTGAGTAGACAATCCAAATGGATGTTGATCCACTTGCAGAAAATCAAAAGAAACCCTAAGCCAGATTCAGGAGGAGTAGAGACGAGTGGAAAATCAAGACCAGTGCCTTTAATCAGAATAACAATGCTCTTTAATTCTTTGTTAATTAAATGTAGATTTCCCTGATTGAAGAGCAGTGCTGCTGATGCCAGGGGACCTCCAGTCACATAAATATCTACTCACTGAATTTGTCTTGTTTAACCATGCATTAGTTCTCTTTTCCCAAACTGTCTGGTGCTGGTTTACACAGAAGGTCTGTCAGCTGAAGGATAGTATCTCGCAAACAACTCCTCAAGATTTCAAACGTTCTGCATCCTCAAAGGGAGGATTTCTTGGCAAATTGTTAAACACCTTCATAAGTGGGTTACATCCAGACACTTTTTAAAAGAAATGAGAGTAGTGGTGAATTCTCCGCTTCTAAATTTCACACCATTTCTCTCTTTCCTGGTCATTCTCCCTGTTTCTCTTCCTCACTACCTCCCTCCCTCAGTCCCCCTACATCAATGTAATGAGCAAATCATGGCCACTAGGGAGAGATGTAGAGAGAAAAATTGGTCCCATTATGTGTCAAGCTGTGTGAAAAGAGCAGCGCTGTTGTCTGTCAACTCTAACCCCCAGCTGTCCCTGGTCTTAACTTCCAACCAAACACAAAGAGGTCTTTTCCCACACGTAGATCTGCTTATTATTTCCCCGTCTTTTAACTAAAAAGTCCATTATAGAAAATGCCAGGACAGCCATGCCCTTTTCTGCACCAGCTCTGGCAGAGCTCAGACAAGGGAACAATGGACACAGTAACACACGCTGATTCAGGGCTGATTTAGAGTGAGTGGTCTTAAACCTGACTTATAGAGTACAGTAATTATAGGAGTTGAAGGGAGGGGCTGTTAAAGATGCTGTGGTTAGGTGGGGGCATGTGTATGGAGGCTGTTGTCATTTGGCAGCCAGTCCACTTGGAGAGAGAAATTACTATTCGAGCCAGAGCCTGGGTGGTGGAACATTTATCAAACAGTCATCAGAATGATTCACATGATCCAGTGGGGAGCCATTATTTCACCAGTCCAGTCTCTCAAGGCAACCTGCTAGTGGCAAGGATGATGACAGCTATGGGCTTTATAAGCACAGGAACAGACATATAGAGTAATTGTTTGAGAACAATAGTTTAGAAAGTCCTATCTCTTTTCAAAGACTCATATGTAGTCTGTGGATTGGACTAGACTGAGTGGGGAAAAATGAGCAGTTAAGCCCAACTTGGGGGCATATGGCATTTCACTGTAGCAGAACACAGAGATGCCTCAGGTAGGGACTGACAAACATGTGGTCCCTGTAGTTGCGGGGGAGAGTAACTTGCACTGAATACATAAAGATCACAAATAAACAGACCATCCACCTGCTCAGCAACTGTTTTGGGACCTTGTAGAAGGTATTGATACAGTTTTTCATTTGCTGGCCTGGCAGGTACAAGCAAGTATAACAATCTCTGCATAAGCAAATAAATTCCTAAGTGAATAGGGAATAACAGAAAGAAGCAAGGCAGACCTCTGGAAGGCTCCTCATAATAAGGATGATAAAAATGCAATTCTTCTATTCATTTTCCCCTCACTTTTCCTTAACGTGCGTTCCCTTTTGACTCCTCTGGGATGCACATCATTGTAATATACACAGATTTTCATTTTGTCCCTTTTCTGTGAAAGACCTGCGGGATAGGCAGGGACAGAGAGCGATTGTGACTGTTTATTTAGTCAGATCATCTAACGTGTGCAGAACAGATTTGAGCTGAAGAAGAGGCCATCTACACGGTGGCAGCTGCCACCAGGAAATAATGCAGGATGATGACTGAATGATTTAATGAACAATGCTGTCTCAGAAGTTACTCCCTCATTCATAAATAGCTTCAACATTAACGTCATGCTTAACTTGCAGAGATTAAAAACCGACAATTTAGATGCTTATGAATAATCCTCATCACTGATAGGTGGAGTGTTTCGTAATGATAGCACATCTATTATGGTGAAACATACTGTACACAGCCCCATTTTGAAAAATGCTGGGGCTCTGTGTAAAATGTAAATAACAATAGAATGCAATAATATTCATATTTCTTATGTTAAACGTTTCATATAAAACAGTTAAACTGAGAAAATGTACCATTTTATTTAAAAATAATTATAATTTTGATGCCAGAAACACATCTCAGAATAGCTGGGACAGGGCTATGTTTACCACTCTCTCATCTTCTTTTATGTGCAAGCACCTGGGAACTGAGGAGACCATTCGTATGGCGTTTGGGAGAGGAAATATCGTCACATTGTTGTCTGACGATTTTAGCTGTTCAACAGTCCTGGGTCATCTTTGTCATGTTTTTTGTGTCATGATGCACCAAATGTTTTTAACTGGTGAAAAGTCTGGACACTCTGCCACTATGAAGCCATGCTGTGTAATAGTTCCAGTATGCAGATATGGAGAGAAATGATCCATGTCTGTGGAATATGTGTTCAAATGTGTAGCTGATGAGATACTCAGATCTACAAGTGTGAAAACTTCCACATGCTCTCTCTAGAGAGCAAGTCAGGGCATCACTAATGTAAGGAATCTGTGGGCTTTGACTGTCTAAAATTTTTATGGCAAACCAGGTATTTTTATCCTAGCAAAAATGTTGGGTGGGCAGAAAACTGACAAGCAGACACTAATCCCATCGGTCACAATAGCGACCCCCAAAAAACCTCAGCACTTGGAAAGTTTTAAAAATTGTTTCTGAATTATGCATCAACACCTTTTAAGCAAATATTGAAATAATAAATGTTTATTCCCTGACAGTGCCACGAAAGGAAAATATCTCCATCAAAGCCACCAAACAAAACTTTATTAAAGTATGTTAACATAAAGATAGGGGCATTTGTTTTGGTACACATCAAATCTAGTACTGATGTTTATAGTTACAGTGATTCATCTTCGTTCAGTGTGGTCACAGAATGGCTAAACAGGTTATCAACAATAGTGACCCAGAAAAACACTTAAGCAGTTAAAAAGTCGTAAAGATGTTTCTGAATTATGCACTGATGCATTTTAAGCAAATATTGAAATAATAAAGTGTCTCCGTGAAATATATGCAGTGTCACATGTTTAGCATAAATTCTCCCACGACCAGAGTTGTTTGTTCGCCGTCTGAACGATGAGAAAAAGTCTCCATCAAAGCCCCCAAAGCAAAAGTTTATTAGAGCACGTTACATAAAGATGGGACCATTTGTTTTTGTGCACATCATGTTTGACTTTGTTCTGTGTGGTTGTAGAATGACTAAACATCTTATTGGCTATCATTAGTGGCCGGCAGGATAATGTAGCACACCCTACACACACTTAAACAGACTGATCATTCTTTTTCTTACTATCACAATCACCAAGGACAGCGATTGTGATAGTGTTGGGTCAAATATGGAGTATGAAGGGGAGACAGGCTATTTGCCAACCAGGCTGTTGAATGCATATGCCAAATTCATGTGAAAAGATCATGACAGGAACAACACTATCAGTGACATTGACGTCCCCCTCCCCACACCTTCTCCCCCATCCCTCTCCACTGTAAGTGATGAAGTGCCAAAAGCCTCTCACTACCATAGGGACCAACCACAAAAGCTGCAGGTAGCCCCCGAGATACTTAAATTCCTCCACTTGAGACAACAGCTTGTTCGCAACCTGGAGTGGGGCACTCCACCCTTTTCTACCAGAGAACTGTGGTCTCACACTTGAAGGTATTAATTTCCATCCCAGCCACTTCACACTCAGCTGCAAAACACCTTAGTGCAAACTAGAAGTCTTTGGTCAGCGAAGCAAGCAGAAGTACATCGTCTGCAAAAAGCAGAGGTGAAATCCTGAAACTGCTGAACCTTCTGCACCTGCAACCTGCACCTAGAAAATCTGTCCATAAAAACCATGAACAGAAATGGTGACAAAAGGCAGTTCTGACTGAGTCCAGCAACCAAGTCTGACTTATAGTCAGCAATGTGAACCAAACTTGTGCATGGTTAATGGGGGCTTATGAGCACTGGATACACCAACACCCTTCCTGAAACTTCATCCACCTGAAGCACTGCCCTGGACACCCCAGGAGACATGTTCAAATTCTTTGCTTTAAATCCACAAGTTACATGTAGACTGTTTGAGAAAACTCTCAAACACTCTCAAATATTGTTGATAAGATATAGAGTTCATCCAGTGTTCTGTGACTAAGATGTGTCCACACATTTGCTCCTGAACCCAAGGTTCAAATAACAAACCTCTCCAGCACCCTCGCGTAGACCTTATTGAACAAGCTGAGGAGTGTGATGTCCCTGAAATTGGAAGACATGCCTTCCTGTGTTGCTATATAGTTTGGTAGAATCACCTTAAAGCCAACTAAGGGCCACTCCATGGCCTCACCAAACTCTTCCCACACAAGTTTTGCTTCAGTTATTGTCAGATTTGCATTCTGTATTTGTCAGCTACTTCCCAATTCCCTCAAGCTATTCAGTCTCGATAGGACTCCTTCTCAAGCTTGACAGCTCCCTTCATCTCTGGCGTCCAGCATCCGGTTGCCATGCTATTTCCATGACTGCCATTAACCGCTTTACAACTGTAACTTTGTACATCAGTAGATGTATGGCTCATGGTCCATTAATGTCCCCAGCATTCCTTGGAATGTTTCAAAGTTGTGCATCTGCTAGATGTTATCAGTGGACCCTTACTGTGTGTTTCACCATGCCAAGCCTGTCCAGCATCCTCCATCCACCACCAATATTTATGTTCAGTACTAAAATGTAATAATGCTTTTTGTGTTTTTTCTTGTTTTGTCTCAGTATTCATATCAGGACTAAAAAATAAATTTAAATTTTTGAGTTTGAGTTTGAGGGGTTGTCATAGTGTTCTAGTTTAAATATATTAATTCCCACACTCGAGTCTCACAGCTGAAACATTATTTACACTTTTTCACCTACTTTTCCATTTAATACAAAAAACTGTCACTGAAAAATTTGAAAAATTCTGGATTAAATGGGTTAATAGCACATTATTTGCTAGGTTAAAAGTAAAGTTCATGACAGATTTTTCTTGTTATTGCTCCATATACTGCATTAAAATCCATGAGGTGTCAAGATAGTGAGTTTTTTTTTGTCTATTTTATCATCGCTGCCTGCCTTTTAGACTTGTAATTATGCACAATAATTTTTGCAAAGATTAAAGCAACAAGGTTTCCATGTCTTACATTCCTCTACCTCCTTTACCACCTCATGCCATTCATTGTCATTGTGAAAAGGTGTGTGACTCCCAAGTAGAGCAGAGCCCATTATCGTAAATAGGCCAGTAAGTAACTTCACACAACGTCTCCTGGAGGCTGATAGAATATAGAGTGCGCAAGCATATAGAGTGTGCAAGCTCACTCTATATGCAAAGCAGAAACACACTGTTAAAGAAACTGGAGCCAAGTGATTATATTTGTAATTTAATTTCCTTGGTCACATAGAGATAAGAGAAGAGAGAGGATATAGCTGGCCAGGGATGACTAGAGTGACGAGAATGTGACTACGGCTTTATTGTCTAGACCGAAATGTCCAAGGCGACACCACTTACGAACAAGGGTACCGCTGGGCAAAAGGGGTAAGCCCACAGACATCACAAGTCCAAACTCAAAGACACAAAAGCAAACTTGGTGGCAGAGACAGCAGAAAGAGTCTGACAATACAAAAAGAAAACCCCAAACACACATCTTGCACTTAAATTCAGTGATCACAGAATGATCAAGAAACTCCCTTTTTTCCCTTTTCTAGGCTCTGCTACTGTGTATGTCTTCTTGTAACCAGGTGGTCTGGTCCAGTCACAAAGAGCAATGTCTCATTGCAGATTCTGCAGGCAAGACGTACTGAGCGGCTGCGAGAAAAATAACTGAAGGACACAAGGTGCACTCTCATGCACCCTCTCTCTTTCTCACTCCCACTCGTTCCCTGCTTTACTATGAGATTGTAGGACTGCAGACATCAAATTTCCTGACTTTTCCATTTTCAAAGACTGTCCACTTATACTGATGACAATGCAGTAGAGGGCACAGCACTGCAGTGGTCAAACTCAGATTTAGAGCTATAGCAAGAGCGCGGTGGTGAGGGATGGAGAGAAAGGTGCAAAGTTAATTAAATCTGACACTACACGACACGCACAGAATACAAGGACAGTGTGAAACTATTTTGTGACATCTCAAATCCTCTCTCCCCCTTTGTTCTCGCCTCCTCTGATCTTTATGTCTGTTTCTCCCTGCTGTCTTGTCTTTCTGTGTATTTCCTCAGTGTCTTCACTTTGAACCCAACAGCATTAACCTGTCAGGAAAGTTACAAATGTTCTGACTGAATTATGCAAACCACGGAGAAATAAAACTGCAAAAAGCATGGAGTCCTAGCTTTATTTCATAATTCACCACGCTCCCAGATCGAGCCAAATAAAACTTGGCTTATTAAGTAGTCCGGCACATTCTGGCTCAAAACCCTGCAAAATATGCTTGAGAATATTAATCACACTTTGTATACCTTGCAAATCAAAATCAAACACACACACACACATGCAGACATGCACAGACTTTTTGTGATTACATTACTCATCAAATGAAAGCAGTGTCTCCCCCATTTCACCAGAATTCTTTGCAAAAGTCAAAACGATAGGTGTTACACCAGCACCACCAAAAGGTACAAGAGAAAATAACAGTTTTTGGCGATTCTTGCTCTCTTGGGGGTTTTTTTGTTTGTTTTTTTCCTTCCTCTGCAAAATTCAAACTTATAGCTCTGAAAATCAGATTAAGAATGCGCGCCTTGAATAGAATAGAATAGAATAGAATAGAATAGAATACTTTTATTTGTCAATTTCTTCAAATGTACTTGCCATACAAAGGAATTGAAATTACGTTTCACACTGTCCCATGCGTAGGCATTGACAACAATAAGGTGCAGATGCACAACAAAAACAAAAACAGCCCTAACAATAAGATAATAAATAGTAATATAATAATATAAATAGTGCTAAAAGAATACTAAAAAATATATATATAGCAGCAGGTGTGTGCAATTGCAATGCAAGTCAGGAATGTTTTCAGTTCTTGGTTCAGAGAGTGGCACTCTGTGACGATATTTATTTATCTCAATGAACACAAGCACAGGCACACAGCATGGAGAAACACATACTTTATGCTGAGGATTGGCATAGTGGCGGTGGAGCATAATTAGTAGGACATGGCTGTATAATTGGACTCTAATTGATATGAAGAGCAGTGGTTTAGCCCAGGTTATGTTGTACACATGCTGCCAGCCACAGGCAGGAAACACTCAATCTTGGTGCCATCTTCTGATTGATGTCTCTATAGCAGATGCCCTTCAACAATCAACACCCGCAATCTTTCTGTGACTATCTGGCCACCTGTCTATCTGTATGTAACATCTTCTGCTATTCATCTGTCATTTCTTACTTTGTGCCTAACTGTCTCACTATCTCTTTCTTTCTATCTCCATATTGATTTGTCCTGCCTTTCTCTGAAGGCATTCGCAACCTTTAGTCTGATGCTTTCAGGAGGGTAAAAGAGCAGCATTTGTAGTGGTGGAAGGTGAAAAGGCTAGGGTTTGTTTATGAGACACTGGCAGCCATGAAAGACTGTGTTCTTTCAAGTGCCCAGACAGCATCTACTGAAGGGAAATAAAAGCAACTTAAGATTAAAAGAAAATCAATTTTAGAAGTGCTTTTATTTACAAAGAAAATGGGTTACTAAGTCTCTCATTTTAACAAATAATGTTTAAAAAAAATGTTCTTTCAAAAATAGCAACTGAATCAAGAGAGGCACAGCTGGATACAAGAGGTTGTAGTGAATTTAAATAATTTGAAGATAGAATGAGGAAGCTCTTTGGAACAATTCTGTTCATGGATTGCACGCTGATGCAACGCGACCTTCCAAGGACATTCCCCTCATTTACACAGCAATTAACCACTACCCTGTTGGTAAATTGAAAAAGAGACAAAAATCCTCTTTGGATTTAATAACAAACTCATTACCAGGGCCCAACAGGGCGGAACTGCCTTTTAATTAGAGCAACACCTGATTAACGCCCAATTAACAAAGCCAGAGCCACTTAATTCTCCCCCACTTTGGCAAGTTGAGAACATAAACATGAGCAGTCCAGCATCTGAGCGCTTCCTTTCCTCTTGGGAAGGTGTGAAAGAAAGTAAATAACGACTTGGGAGGCAGTTTGCTGTCTGGTGCCCCAAATGTTCTGCAGAACCAGCAGCTGCATGCAAGAAATGAAAGAGTTTTTCAAAAAAGGAAGCAGATGTAGGACTTGCAAGGGAAGAACTCTGCTTCACTACACATTCAAGACCCACGGGCTGGTGGGCAACTGTCCAAACAAAGAACCATAGCGCTCAACCACACAAGCTTCTGCTTCCCTTAAAAACATCCAGATACTTTTCTAAAAGGAACAACGCTTTTTAAACTGTGAGTTGCTGAAGGTTGCTTAGTCAGGATAAAAGCTAGAGTCTACCACAGGCAGACGAAGTTTTGTTGAACAGTTACAGTACAAAAAAAGTTTGGATATGTGCCTAGATCTTTTTTGTTGCTCTTTTCTATGGTATACACAGGAATGTATACACACACACACAACTGCTATTTAACTTTTAAAAAAAACATGTAAGCTGCTACGTGTAAATAAAACAGAATCGAATCATTTGCAACTAAATGAAAACTTGTATTTACTGAAAATAACTTAAAGACAAGATACGTGTTATACCGAGAAGTTTTATTGTTTTTTGATAACATTAAAAAAAAATACAAAATGGGCAACAACAACAAAAAACAACAAAGTAACAAAATTCACAATTAATAAAGACTTGGTATAAAAAAAGAAAAGAAAAGAGAGTGTTTCAAAAGTCTAAAGGAGAAGAGTCCACCAGTGTGAAAGGTAGTGCAGGCAGACCGTTCAAGAACATTGTTTCTTGTTAGTCCTACAACGGACTGGCAACCACTCAAAGATGTACCCCACGTCCTGCCAAATGACAGCTAGCTGACAATAGTTGGAATTCTGTTGATGCGCACCAATGTTTCTTACTGTAAAAATTGCAAAGAATTTGCAAGTGGGAATTTCCTTAACTACAGTGCAATCTACTATTAAAAGAAATGTGCATAAGGGACACGGCTGAAAACAAGTACTGAATGGCCATGATCTTCAGGCCCTCATGGAGCTCTGCATTAAAACAATGCTGTAGTTGAAATTATAGTCTGGGCTCACGAATATATCTGAGAACTACTCATCTGTTTATAAATAAACCCAAGTTAAATCTCCAAAAAAAGAAAAACATATGTAACAGACCAAAAATGCTTGTAATGTGTAAATCTGTTAACATTAATCAGTACCTATCATCTTTTACATGACAATTACTATTTGAAGTGTCACATGGCCATAACAATGACTTCAGGTAAGATATATCGCAGCAGCACTATTTAGATAAATGTACTAACTGAATGTCTTGTTTACGTAGATTGAACTCAGAGCCCTTTATACCTGGATCTGATCCTGGCTGAGGCACAAACCTATCATTAGTTGTGTATTTCACTAGTTGGTATGTTATTAGTCCTTAGTGTGTTGTGGTTTCATTTCAATCAACAAACCAGTGAACCAGTCAACAAACCAGAAAATGACTTCCACAGTAAGCCCAGCAGGAAACTTCAGTTCTTCTGACTTCAGGATTCTTTCAGTGCACAGTCCTTTAGCGTCATATTCATATTCATGTCCTTATTGTTTCTGAACTCCATTCAAAATTCAGACATATATTTCATCACACCCTTGTTGCTTTTGGGGCTAAAAGGATGAGAACTTTGACTAAAAGATTGTTCGTCGGCCTCAGATGGAGAGGAAATCCGCCATGGCTCCACAGCATTCTCCAAGTCAGGTAGAATGTCTGGCACGACAGCCTGTTCAACGATAAAGACGATCGGCTCCACGACGAGCAGCAGGGTCCAACCTAAAGCCCCCAGCCAATAGGAGGAGCCAAGACTGGAGAAGTCCTGACGGATTTCTTCACGGTGCTGATATGTGAAAAAAGACCAGCTCAGGAGGAAGAAGAAACCTGTAGACAGATGGCGAAAATGAGTCAACTCTAGTATGATTACCGCTAAAAGAAAAAAGGTATTAAGCACAATTATTACATGCCTGGAGCTTTAGGAAAGACTTTGCATGATAATGAACTGCAATTCCAAAGAAAATAAAGTCTCTGTGCGCTCCCCAGCGGGGTACATAAATGACTAGTACATGAAACAACTTCTGTAGGTGAGAGCTTGACATGAATGACATAAACCAAAAGGCCATTTGGAGGGTAGTTGGAAATGGAGAAACAGAATAACAGAAATCCAAGAAACACCGTGTTTACATATGTGGATGTCATAGGAAATGAATATATGTTACACACCTGTGGGGGCCATGGTGAACAGCAGCAGGGTAGTGGGGTAGAGCGCCTTTTGTACAATGAGGAGAGCGCGAGTGTTTGAGTAGGAGCGCACCGTCTGGGATGTCCAGCAGAGGGCAAACACCAGACACAGAGCAGCCGTGCTCACGGCCATCAGGAAGGAGAGAACTCCAAAGACCCTCTCTGCTTCCAGAGCTGCAGGACACAAAACAACAGACAAAAATTAGAATGGGTAACTACACTTATATTCATTTTTACACATTCATTTCCACTACGAGCATGATAAACACTACACAATGTCAAATTTCCCACAATATATCCCTTATTTTATCCTCGAATGCCTTTGCTAGAGAATGATCTGTGAGTGCACTTAGGATTAAATGTTTGGAAAACAGGATTATGCTGTTTTCCACCTCTACACTTTTATTCTGGCACTCCACCAGAGTAACTGTCCATACTTCACTATTCAATTAAGTCCTTATTTATTTAATACCAGCTGTTTTGCAGCACTTGAAGAGTCCACTGGAAAAAGGTAATAACCTATTAGCTCTGGGCTTTTTTTAAAAAAAAACCCTGTTTCTTAAATGTCTACTTTCTTCTGTCTGGCCAAGTTTCACAAATTTGTCACAAGCCTTATATACTTTTTTTTTTCTAGAAATACCCCCAGGGGAGACATGTGGGATGCGCTAAAAGAGTACCTAGAAAAATGATATTGTGCTGTTGCCAAATGACTGTATTTCCCAGCACTGTTGGTTTTTAAATGAAGTACATCAAATGACTATTATTCTGCTACTCCGGCAGATGATTTGATGCTTGACGAGAATGTGTATAAATATTTCCTGAGAAGAAACAAGGTTTCGGCCAGGAGCAGATGTATAAATGATGTCATTAGCTAATGTCACTGATGAAAACTGCAGGAAACCAAGTGTTCAGGGATAACCTTTATATGTTTATCTCCTTACCTGAAACTCAATATTCAGTATCGTTCTTTTTAATTTTAGAACAGACACAGCATAATATATCTCTTTAAGTCAACTTTGAACTATTGCAGTTAACAGCTATTTACTATATTTTTATCTTTTTAGTAAATTAATAATTTTGTGGTACTTCTTAATAATCTTAATATTGATCACTCATTCATTAGAGTTTCTTTTCAGCATGAGGAAAAGACTTTTTGTTGTTGTCATAACTGATATTTTTTCGTTGTATCATTAATCATTTCTAATCACCATTATTACTGTTATTTTTTTATATATTGTCAAGCAAAAAGACAACAACTATCTTGAGTCCCTTCTCATTTGCTTTCCTTCTTTGTGTATGAGAGCAGAGGACTTATACAATATTAGATTAATTGTTAAGAGCATAAACTCAGTTTATGTCAGTTTATGACACGAAATGAGATTTGAATGATAAAGACCGGGTTTTAGCTCACTAAAGATTTCGCAAGCACATTCAGTACAGAACTGAGCCTTAACAAAGAATGCAATTCACCCGGACAGAAGCAAGCTCAAACTTGTTTACTGCTGCAGAGAATCTCTTCTGTAACTCAGCGTTTTGTCAAATCTCCCTTTTGATATTGATCCTCTCTTGAGAAAAATAAATTCTCCTAAGGCTGAAGCAAGCAGAAGCAGTCTTATCAAAACAGCACAGCAAAGATGTGCTGAAGTCTCATTAAATGTGCTGCCTTTCCTAACACATTTTAGTCAGTCAAACCTTTAACCTAACACAGAGTGAAAGCTTAAGACAGATACGAGATTTGTTGACTGCAGAGTGGTGTCAGAGAAGCGTTTGGCTCACCGTTGATGCCAATATCATCTTTAGGATTCGTCTGGTCGCTTTCAGTGGCGTTCCACTCCGTCCACAGTCCCCTGTCCTTCACCCAGTAAGGTGTCCAGACTGCATAGCACACACACAGGCACCCCACTAATCCCAAACAGGACTGTGAAAACCTGAAGCGACCGATCGAGTCATCCAGCTCAAGAAACTTCATTTTGACACCGCTAAAAGAGACAGGGGCGAGGATAAACAAGAGTGTAATTAGGATGTGCTGAAGTTCAGCGACAGAGGGATAATCTGTCTTAAAAGTAACCTTGGCATTTAGATTATTTAAATGAGCTTTACAAATATAAAAGCCCTGGCTTACCTTTGTTGTTGTTGTTGAAGGGAAAAAAGCTGTCAGGAACCAAGCTGTGAGGTTAAACTCTGATTTGAGTTTGCCGAAAAGTAGAAGAAAGTGTAAAAGTAGTGCTGTGCCAAAACTACTGTACAAACACTTCCAGCACTCATTTGACATATGAGATAATATGCTTACAACCACAACAGATCAAACCCTCCACCGTCGCAGTGGAAACTCCCACCCATCAGGGCTGAAATTTCCCCTTGAATTCTCCACTGTGACTTGCCGAATCGCTGTATAGAGAAAGTGAAAGCTCCAGCAACAGCCATTCAATATTTGAGGAAGCAGAAGTTTATGTGTCTAAAAGCAAACAGAGTTGAATAGGTTCGAAAAGCTCGATCTACAAGTCCCTTAACAGTTCAGCGATTATGTTCGACTGCAATAAACAAATCAGACCCTTGTCATGTAGAAAGTGTGTGGGGGGTGTCGTCGGGTCATTACGCATCACGAAACGGTTAAGGAAATCCCACTCGCTGTCACAGACAGTGGACTACAAAGTGTTGTCAGCCAATAGCGTCTTCAGCATCAGATATCTCCCCCTGTTCGTCACTCTACTCTCACCACCTTCACTTTCCTTTGCAGCAGCGGAACAGAGCCCACAGCCCACCCATGCCAAAGAACAAAAGATAATGTCACACTGAAACAAACAAAGAGCACACAAAATAACACATCTCCAGCTAAAGGCTACTAACTCTAAATGAATAACAGTCAAGAAAATAAATAATACGTCCTGTATTTATTTGTGGACTATTAACTTTACAGCAAGTACAATTCATTTTGACAAAATAAACCGCGTAAGATGAAAATCAGAAACATTTACAATTCATAAGAAAAGAGACTTGTAGTGTTTGATGTTAGGACACGTCTGATTTTTGGTTGTTCTATTTGGCATCCACTTAGAATATCAGCAAATAAATCCACTTCTCAGCTTAACAATAAGGCCTCAAGACGCATACAGAAAAGTACTCCGTCCTGTTCTTAATGCCAGGCCGGGTTTTTTCTTTACTTCTCTTTAACCTGGTCTCAACTATTTCATTCCTCAAAAACAGACATCAGAGCTGACCTTGTGTCAGGTGTTTGTGTCAAGCTTTTCACCATAAACACAGGAAGCAAGAGGGATGCTTAAGTACTGCCTCTTGAAATTTGGCAGCTACATTCGTGCCTGTATAATCCTAAGCTTACTTTCTGGCTCTTTGCAGCAGGACCTTGAACACATCAAAAATTTCTGGGTCCTCCCCAGCAGACAGCTCTGGAGTGCTTTTCTCCAGCCAATCAGAGGAACGGATCTGATGCCTGAGAGTACCGATCAGCGTGTCAAGACTCTCTGTGGGCTTAGAGGCTTGGCAGTCTTCAGTGGCCAGCGAGCCTGTGTCAGGAACAGGGCTATCCCTCTCCTTCAGCTGATCTGATGAATTGTTCTCGGGTAAGGTTTTTGGATTGACAGTAGCAGCATTGTCTGAACCTGCATTGTCCTTTTTTACTGGCTTTTGGCTCTCCTCACTGGTTTGTTTGCTGTCCGGGACTCGCATTTTTGCTTCAGTTTCTTTTAAAGCCTCTCTAATTCGCTTAAGGCCTGAAAAACCACAAAACAAAGTGAAAAAATAAGTCAGTACAACATAAACCTTTGAATGAATAAATTATATCACAAATATGTGCTAATCACTGTCTAGTATAAGCACAGGGTGACAAAGCATTCTACATATTTAATCCAGAAAGCTGTAAACTTTAAAATAATAGCATATAAACAAAGTATAACTATGGTAGATTTAAAAATACAGAAACAATTAAATATTAACAATTAAAGCCTTTACTATTATAATTTGAAAGATATCGCTGTACTAGAATGCTAAACTAAAGGATGTTTTTTTTTTTTTTTTTTTAATCAACCGATTAGGTCATTACAGACTACTCAGTCTTCTTCTTTTGGAATCGGAGAGGTTAACATCAAGCCAAGAACTTTCTGCATACACTATCTCAAAAATAGCTATGAGGAAAATGAATGAATTAAGATTTTTATCCTCATTTTTATAAATGTTGAGCAAGAATGAGGAGCAATTTTCATGTGTTTAACTATTCTTTTTCAGTTTTTCATAATAGACCAAGGATAGCAAAGGACTTGGGCAGGAAATTTGTGGTAAAATTTAAAGGATATGACCTTTACTCTCCCTCCCTCAATGCAATAACAGCTAATCGTACCTTAGAACCAGAGTCCACTGAAAAGAGCTGCTTGTTTGCGGCTGTTTTGCTTTCAGCTTTATATTAAGGAACTGATTTTAGATCACTGACTTGGCCATTGAAGAACATCCCATTTCTTTCAATCTCATTTCTTCTTTTCTTTGAAAGACTCTTGGGTTGCTTTTCTAGTATTCTTGTGTCATTATCCATTTGCACTGTGAACAACATAGGTGTACAATAGTTTTGTTTTTCACTGCTTCTTTGGACCAACAAATCTGGTCCAATGTTAATGGCTCACTGCTTTTCCTAAAACAGAGAGTAGGTGAACGGCTGTGTGTGAATGTGTGTGTGAATGGGTGGATGATTGTGTATAGTGTAAAGCGCTTTGGGGTCCTTAGGACCAAGTAAAGCGCTATACAAATACAGGCCATTTACCCTTTTTTTTTTAACGGCTGAGAGGGCATAAACAGCCTGGCCAAGAGAGACTACGAGTGTTGTTGGTACTGACCAAGCTGAAGGTGGTGCTGTTGGTCTGCAAAGACGATGCGGAACCACCCGGGCACTGAACAGCAGAACGCTTGGCCACAACTGAGCAGCACCTTGTGCCTGAGGAAACATTTCCAAAGAGACAGCTCCTCCTCAAATGATGACTCTTGGAGATACTACCAAAACAGAAGTGACAAATCAAACCTAAAGAATATATATCTCAAAAGAATGAGAAGAATGTTGCGTTCATATGCAAGCCATTTCAATTCGACTTCGGTCTTGTTACCTTTCTAAGGTCAGCCCAGACATACAGTGTCGCGGGCCTGTCTAGAAACGGGATGCCCATACTGAGCAGCTCTCCAGTCAAGTAGCTGCACGCAGCTTTCAGCCTGCGTCTGTTCTCAGGCAAAAATTCCTCATTGATCCACTCTACAACACGAGAATGCCAAGTGACAGTCGGCAAGTGTAAATTAAATGTTACAAGTCTTTCTGCAGCAGAGGCCCCATGCTGTGCTTGTCATATCAGAGAAAGCAAAAAAGGGAGGCTCGTGTTTCTTGAAAGCATGGAACGCACAAGGTAGAACAGTGGAATTGTTAAAATGCTTGCATCAAAAGTAATTTGCATTTATGAATATAAATTCCGCTATACACAAAATGCTTGTTTTGTGTAAAGCGTGCTGGATAATTTTGTCCAAATTGTGCTCATGTTAGGATTATTTTCCATGTGGTTTTTCTGATAAATCTGATGTTACAACAGCAGTGTGACTGCAAAAGAACACAAAAAGCTCAGATCTTACCTTTATCCTGAAGCAGTTGTGCAACCTGGTGCTGGGTAGTCCCAGAGACACCATGAAAAGAGCCCAATTTGGCCAAAGCCTCCACGAGGTCTCTGTTCTCCGTATATAAAGTGCCTATTCTGATTCCTGCCATTGCAAAGTCCTAGAAAGGACATGACAAAGTCAATGAAAAATAATGAACTGTGAAAGCAATGTATACGGTTATTGAAAGTCTCACAGTTTTCCACTTCCAGGCCTCTGTACAGCACATACCTTGCTCATTCCCCACATTATATGCGTCCTCTGTGGATCGGGCAAACTGAAATAAGGGCACATCATTATGAGATAAGTGGATGTCTTCAGCAGCAGTTATGATGATTCAAGGTCTAACAGACTAATCATGCGGAGGTTAGGTTCACGCAGTACCTGTCTGCACTGAGGACACTGTGAAAGGTGACAGATTCATCAAACACTGTCAGCATGTACACTTCATCTACAATGGCATGGAGAGCATTTCTAAAGCAGGGAAGGAGACAGGAAGATAACATAAATATATACATATTTTCAGTGCAGCAATAATAAGGCCTGGTTTTATATTCTTAATGGATATTTAAGACAAGGAAAATGCAACATCAATGTAAAACGGTTCCTTCAACGCCCAGTGTCACTGTAAAAGCACTGTGGTTTATGGTTACAACAGCTCAGTGCCTGGAAGGGTCTGTGCAGGGAATTACTCTGGCAAGATCATTTAGAAAACAATAGATGTTGCAGGAGTCTCTTTGGCACATGGCTGCACTTGACAATATGCTGGTGATTAAGAGAGGTCGTAAAACTCCGTCAAGAACGTTTGATATTCCACACACGGGACAGAGCTCTCCATCATAAAATAAAACAGATCACAGTAGAAACTATATGCAGTGACTTGGCAAAGCGCTTAAAGGAACCACAGGAATGTAGAGCAAGAGGATTACAGCGTTAGGCCGCAGTGTGAGATAATAGTGAGGCAAACATACCTTTTGGCAAACTCCAGGAAGGTAATCATTTCCTTCAGGCTGTAGATTTCAGCCAGAGGGTTGTGGGGGTTCATCAGGATAACGCCGCGAATTGTCAACCCCTTAAAGAAATGGCAGGTTCAACTGGAAGTAAACAGGAACTGCTACACTGTACCTTCACAGTCTTTACAGATAAACTGAAAAAAAAAAGTCTCTGAGAAGAACAAAGCATCCAAGGTGTTTATCTACGCTGAGAATTTTGCTCGAGTAATTTTGTCTTTCTTTTAACATTTAAATGTTACTGTTTCAAACCAGCATGCCTTCACACGTTACCTCTTCCTTAGCTCTTTGCAGACCTTCTTCTAGTTTCCGTACAGTGAGGCGGAAGGGTCGGTTATCTTTGCCATCAGCCTTTAAAAACAAAAGAAAAAGCAGCCCAGCTGAATAGGGGCCATTACATTCCAGTGTGCACAAAAACATCCATTTCAAATGCAAAATGCTGCAAGTAACTCGGGTTGTGCCTTCCTACCTCACAATCAAGGGGAACATGGAAGAGTTTTACATCGCTATACAGATGAAGATCTTCAGTGATGACGCCGTAGAAAGGAGTCGGAATAAGGATGGCATCTACGGGATGCAAAACACACAAAACAGGTTAAAATATGCACTTTTTTATTATCTCACTTTTCATTTTAGTATACAAATAACTAAATGTGCACATATAATCTGTATCATATTGTATTTTCATGGGTGTATATACTGCACAGCAAATGCTAACTGAGCCATATCTGGTACTATTTTGAGTTGTTACTGGTCATTGCCTTTGCTAACATGGAACCAAAATCACCAATGAAAAGCATCTGCTGATTTCAAAAACATCCCACTAATGACTGACTCACTCTGCCTTAGTGATTCAGGTAGGCAGTAAATAGGTAAATACCAGCTGACTCTGAGGCTCATGTTTTTTTTTTAACGTTGTGACTGAGCAAAACAATTTACTGCGCTGCTTAAAATGAAGCTTCGCCAGCAGAGGTAAACAGAATGCGCAATTTATGTGGCTGGGTGTTTTCTTTAAAATAAGTCTGCGTAATCCTTCCAATTATCTGTTAAACAAGCAAAAGAGGAACGCGGACTCGACTTCCTCTCTACCGCGCACTCATTTTTATTCATACGGTACAGATATGGATGCATTAAATGAATTGTACGTCAAAGCATATCTGAACCTACCTTTAGGATCACAAATTACTGCAGCAATACATGAGAAGAGGGAACCACAGCCATTCATCACCACAACCTGGACAAACACAGGGATCCACTGTGTTATGAAAGACCCAATTATGGCACGAGTCCTGATAAATGTGCTTTAAATTAATCCACCTACTAAACCTGCTATTCATTCCTGTGCAAATTAAGTTGGTGAACCCAGAACTGCTGTCAGTTCAATTGTAGTGTTTGACATTTTTTGATCATTAGTGAAATAAAGCATTCAGCTCAATATCCTTCATTTTTGATAAAAATGAGAGGCTATAATCCAGAGCATTAGTATAAAAGTGGAATAAAGGCTTATTTGTCAGTAATTATGTTATTTGCTGGACATCGCTATGAGTCACAAGATGAGGACTTTATTTACACAACCTGGGGATTTATTACATCTTCTACCCTTTATCCTGTATACTGTGTGTTAAATATTATTATCTTAAGGGTCAATAACATTTATGGAGTCATTATATAGGAGTTGTGCAATATAGCTCCGTGGCATTGTGCAGGAAAGAGTATAAAGTCCTCAGGATTGTGCTTACTGCAAGGTGAGTGATTAATAAAAAGGTGTTCCAGTTTTACCTTTGTTATTAATATGATTCCCTTAACGCACTAAGGTTTTTACATATTCAACTGGCTGTGGCTGCCGTCTTAAACACATTTCATATATTACTTACAGTGCATACTATTTCAATAATAAAAGCAATACCCACGTTGTCAGCTTTTAATGGGTTTGGAGAACAACAGTAGCGAGTCAGGAATTTTGCAACTGCCACCCTGAGGCTGAGAAAGAGCGAGACGGAAAGGTCATGGGGTTAATGTGCACAGTGAAAGGTTGTTGTTAAAAATGTAACTTCACCATGAGTCACATAACAAATGTGATCCTCATTAAGAAAAGATTAAAAATAAATGTGCATTTAAGTGTCTTACAAAGCGTGCCCCCTCCAGTCTGAATACTGCAACAAGGATGGGTTGATGTGCAGCATGTCAGGCTTGGTCAGCTGTAGCAGAAAAGGAAATGGGATTTTTTTTGTCAAAGAGCAGGCAGAATAATTCATAATAATAAGTAATAACAAGTAAATGGCTATACACATATCATTATAGACTGCATTGAATCTAATATTTATCTTACCCGTTTATGAAGAAGATCATAACAAAGTTTGTTCTCACTGGTCCCCATGTTGATAATACCCTGGAAAAAGAAGGAGCTTTTAATAAATGCTTAAGCATCTGTGACTGGTGTTTACAACATTGTGCTCCCTTACATCAGGGTTGTCTGTATCATGGTGCCGGTCCATTCCATATTGGATGTAGCCCTCCTGGAGGATACCTTCATGGAGTCGGATGCTATTACCACGCTCAGACAGGTAGATGCTATTGCCGGGACCTTCCTCACCCCTCAGTGTTTCCAAAGCATTCTGAGACATTTTGCAGGCCTTGACAGATCTGAGCTGTGACTTTTTTGTCTCCTGATTAAAAACAGACTCTGTCGTGGGAGCCTCTGGAGGTGGCTGGGATGAAGATGAAGGAGCAGAGGGGGCAGGCGTTGTTATCAGCGAAGCTGAAAAACGAGCTAAGGGTGAGGTGGCGGGGTCGCTTTGTGTTGTGGTTTGCGTACCCTCTCTGACAGCGAGCAACACCCCCGTGAGCATGCTGAACAGGCGGAGCTCATGCTGACGCTCTTGTTCTGCCCTCCTCTCCTCCTGCTGCTCCCTGCGCTCCTCCGCCTGTAGCTCTCTCTCCAGCCGCGCCTCCTCCAGTGAGAGGAGACGTTCCTCTGCAGACTGCTGCCAGTTCAGGAAGCTGGCTAGGGCTTTATCCAGTCTCTCCTGACCACCGCATCTACCGCCCCCATGGCACCATGATGTTTTACCACCCCGGCGCCGCTTCCTCTGTCTCACTGAGGTCTGTTGACGAGAACCCTCCTTTCTGGGCTCGTCGGATGTGTCGTGTGACACGGGACCACCAGCAGCCAAGGTGGTGGCTGTAGCAGAGCCAGTCATGTTCAGGTCACTAAAACCTGAGAATGTAAAGAAGAGAAATAAGATTTTAGCCTGCTATCAATTTTATAAACATATGCTGATTCTAACTAATAATAATAATAATAATAATAATAATAATAATAATAATAATAATAATAATAATAATAATGATAGTTCTCGGCTGACAACCTGAAGGTGAAATTCTTGTATTAAGTGTGCTCTCGGCTCGGCTCAGGGTGTCTTCTGGCTCCAGTAGAGACTGCCCATCAGTTTCCTGATCATCTCCAGAACCATAGTACATCTCAGGCGGTGCCTCTCCGGAGTTCAGCATGCTCTCCTCCACATCTTCACATTTGATATCCAGCGGATCTCCAGCTTTTGGGGGCTGGCCAAAGAGAAACCCACCGGAGGAAGCAGGACCAAAAGAGCCCGCTGGCACTCCTTGCAGGTATGCCTCAGGTGCCCCAGAGGTCTGGAAAACCTGTTGAGCTATGACAGCTCCGCCTAGGGAGGAGTAAGTAATAGCCGGCCGATTCGCCAGCACTCTGTCCATCACATCATAAAACTTCCAAGACCTCATTTTGTGGTTGTCCTTGATGCGGCGGTACTCCAGCTTCATCTTTTTAATCTTCTCCCTGCACTGGTCTCCTGTGCGGTAGATGCCCTTTTCACGCAAAATGTGGGCGATACGGTCAAACACGCGCTGGTTGCGCAGTGAACTCTCCAGTTCAATCTGCACCGACTCGTCGGACCACAGCTGGAGCAGCTCCACAATCTCCGGGTCAGTCCAGTTGCTGCCTCGCTCATGCCTCCTACCGCGGAAGTCCATCGTCTAAGTTAGAGGAGGATTTCTGCAACACGGGATGATGATAGCGAAAACGAGCAGGCGGCCTCTGTCAGGCCAACTTCAGGCACGCCGACACACGCTGGATTTTAAATGCATTACTCATGCAGTAAAAGTGTAGGTTATACCAACTCACTGTAGTTTCTCTCACCTTAAATCAAAAATGCAGCGCTCCGAAATGAGACCACTGTGGAGCTGTCACTCTCATGTGACATCCACGTAGCCCGATACATGTCACGGATGGTTAACCCGGTTTGGACAGGTTTGGGGCGGCAAAGGTTTGTCCAGCTGGGGTTAAGATCTGTAAATATTTCTCACAGCAAATGTTGTAATAACTTGGAGAAACGGGGAATAGACGCGCACTAAGATATCTACATCCGGGTTGACGGCACATGCGTGCTGTCCTTATTCCGGGATAACTTTGGTCCGTGTTATAACGCTGGAGCTGCTGAAAGCGGGCTGGTTTTCACTTATACCAGGCTGTAACGGGGTAGACGTAACCATGCGAGTCAGACTCAAACGGGGAGCTTTGTGTTATAGCCCCCTCTACTGGTTCCAGTGCTGTTTTGTTCGGTTTTTTTGTAAGTTCAGTTCATATCCAGGAGATGGCAGTCACACACAGGTGTACAAATCAAGCCAGCCTTAAAGCATGGATGCGTGTTTTGTATACAGTCATGTCCCGGAATTCCTCCTGTGAGGATAAACTAATCAGCGTTGCAGCTTGAAACAGGCATAATTTTGACACAGTCATCCAATTTCTTTAGTTGTTACTTTAACCATTCTTATATTTATTTAGACTTTTAACTAGTTCATCATAAAAGTAAAAATAATACGATGATACGAATGTTATTATTTATCCTGCTATTGTCAAATGAAAAAAGGGATTAGCGTGACTTTAGGCGAGCTACACAACAGCTGGCCCCGTCCCTATAGGAGACTGCGACGATACACATCAAGCGCACACTATAAGCCGCTCGCTCTAAACGTGACGTATTTCCTGGAGAAAAGGGTTAGTGGCAAGTTGTTGTAATTTTCGTCCAATCCTGAACCGCTTTATTGTATTGGCACACAGCGGCTTATTTTCCCCTTTGTCTGTCCGTGCTGTTTAATTTGTACGTGTGTAAATTAAAAACAGCACTACTCCAGCCAGCAAACAAACCACGTGAAATGACTTAAACCTATTAGAAGAAGCCTCCGAAGACATAACTGGGCTCGACGGTGGAAGTTAACTGGCAAAATATAACCATGGTGGCTGTAAGTTGGTGGAGGATGACAAGCAAGACGGGATAGTTGAACTGAGCACTTTTCGGTGAAGATGGGTGCATGCGGGTAGCCTTGTAAATAATCTCCCGGACCGAGTAAAGGACGCACAGTGTCAGGTTAGATGTAAAGTTGCAAGTGAAACCCGCAGAAGGAGGAATGGGAGTCTCCGCGCGGAGGGAGGATGAGGAGGCATGCCGTCTCGGTCCTCACTGGTGTTTGACTTGCTAAGGTAACTCCTACGGCTGACAGCCGCTTTACTGTTTTGCTATTTTTTTTCTTCTTCTTCTTTTTAATCCGTGAGTTTTTGATGCGTTCAAAGCTGGGAGGGGAGCTGTGCCAGAGTGGGTGGGAACAATGGGAGTATTAGCGGAAAGCGTTTCAGTAGTCTGCCAGCGCTGCCAACAGCGCTCACCAGTCCTCCCAGTCAGGTGAATGCTTCTCCAGTCTAGATAACAAGATTTTTTATTTTATTTTTTTAAACCAGTACAGGGGATTCTTTTTTTTTTAATTTATTTATTGGTAGAGACATGGCTTAGTGACATAGTTGGCCAGCTCTGCTCAGACGCGCTCCTCTGCTGAAGTTTATTGGTGGTAAGATAACACGATTGTCCTTAACTGTTGTATTTACAGTGCTGCTTTCTGCAGGATGTCACATTTGGCTCGGCTAATTCAGTTTACAGTCTGCTTTCCACTGTCCTCTGCCTGTCTTGCGCGCACACTCTTATTTTTGCGGTCTCATAGTTATTCAACCTGACGCTTTAATAGGGAGTAAAGCTAATCAAGTGCATTTATCTGTGTATGGTGAAGATAGCTGTAGTAAATTTCACTCAGTTCTGTTTGTCTGGCAGGGGTGAAAAACACCAAAGCAGTGCGTTAGTCTCCGTCAAACACTGTATATATGCTTGAAGAGCAGCTCAGTTTGAGCAAACAAGCTGCAAAACTAAACCTAAAGTAATCCAAGTCCTGCTGTCCCTACCCCGTGGGTAATATTGTTTGTACTTCTAGTGCAGTTCCCACCAGAAGTAAACCCAAGAAGGAAGTCAAGGTCACCAGTTGTTGAGGCAAAAAGTATGGCTCAGGGCATCCTTCTTATTCCGACTACGCTACATCACCACATCAAAGACTGACTGATGTTCTGTGCTTTTCCTTTAGGTCTAGGCAAAGGTGCCTTCTTAAGTTTATATAGATAGAGAAAGACTTTGCCGTCAACCTCCAGCCTCCAATCTCCACTCAGTTTGTCACCTGTACTCCTAAATCCAGTACTAGTGGTCCTAGAGGTGTGAGCCCTTAGCAGCACATGGTTTATAAGAGATATAAAACAGGAATGCAGTGGAGGAGAAATAAGTAGGGAGACAAACTTGTCAACAATATAACTCATCTATAAAGTAGGAAGGAGGTTGTCTTAGATGAGGGGGAAGTTTACCGCGGGGATAAATGCCAAGATTCAGATGGCTGTTAAAAATGGGGTTGGATGTCTCTGTGGGACATTACTTACAGAATTGATTCTTCCTCCTGGACACAGTGATGCTGCTGCCCCAGACAACATTTTTATCAGGCTTTTCCATCTCTGTAACTTATAGACAGTGGGAGCCAGGATGGATTAGGCTTTAGTGGCAGTCAGTCATGGCATTCTCACTCGCTACACGGCGTGTCTCAGATGATCACTGCACAGCTCACATCCCGCCGTGTAAGATAAGATAAGATAAGATAAGATAGAACTTTATTAATCCCTCGGGTGGGTTCCTCTGGGAAATTCGATTTCCAAAAAAGCACAGCACCGACAGAAGTTACAGAGTTATACACACACATATATATATATATAAATACAGAGACAATATAAATAAAATATACGAAGGGGATAAATAGAATAAATAGGAATAAAAATAAAAATACAAGTGAATTGCACATTTCAAGTATTGAGTCTATTGCACCGTTGACTATTTACAAAAGTATTGCACAAAAGGTGTAGCGCAGTCCTGATAGAGCACAACATGCCTGTGCAGTGCCTCTGGCTTTCCAATCGCACTCTAACTTGGAGCAATTTTCCCTCGCAGGAAAGAATACTTGGCTGTCAGTGGTACTTCACAAATGCTGCAGCATGGTTGTGTGCCTTGGTTTTCTGTGAGAGGCCGGCCCAGAGCACATGGTGGGTGTAGATTTGGCTGGTGGGCAGCCTGAAATAGAGCTGGAGTGCTGCATATGGTCTGTCACAGCTTTGTGTTCTTGTCATTGCTAATGGAAATTGGCAGTTGCTCTCCATCAAGTAAAGAAATGGATATTGATTAAAAAAAGAAATCTATCTATACCAGTTCCATTATTGATTCTGCTTGCAGACTCTTTATCGATTCACATATGATTAATTTTTTTGATTTTTTTTTTTTCTTGCGGAGGGAAGACAAACTAGGTGTTCATGGGTTAAATGAACTTTTTTTCATTTCTGAGTCTGAACAGAGTGCAACAGCAGGAAAAAAAACTTTGTTGTGACTCAGGTGTGCAGAACCTCTAGTGCCATGAGTTTGACGTTATGGGTTTGCAGCACGGGAGCTGTTATAAAAATAATCCAGAACTGATATTCTTGGAAGCACACGATTCCGATGGATTGGAAAGTTTGGAATGGTTCTTGATGCAACTTGTTCTTTATTCTCATCTGTCAGCAAGGGTGGATGCTATTTTGTCTCATTATGTTTGTCATGTCGCTCCGGACTGAACCAATTGCACATTGTGTCCCTTTCTGTTGTTTTGTACATATTCCTCTAGTTTGTATATATTCCTCCAGACTGTATATATTTCTTCTGTTTGCTATTTATTCCTGATGTCTTTAATTTTTATTTATTTTTTTACTCCTGCACAGTTGGCGTGGAGCACCCATAATTTCTTTGTACATGTACAGTAACAATAAAGGGCTATTCTATTCTATTAAACTCCTTGTCAGATAAATCACATTTAACCTACTGGGAATACTTGTGATAGCGGTGTGCTGTTGACTAAACAGCTGCTCCAGAGCTTTGGGAAATCAAGTCTTTTCCAACTAAAAGAAAATAATATTTTGAATTTTCTTAAGAATTGAGTTTGATTCAGGTTCACGCTGCTGACAATATTGCTTCATTTGACTGATGGTGTTTGAGTTAGTATTAAATGTTGTGCCCTTGTTATTTATTTATCTTTGCACTCAGCAACAATTACTGAGTTTTATGTCAAATACCAATTTTGAAAGCGGAACATTTTAAGATAAATAATGACTGGATGATGTTATTTTTTTAATGTAATTTATGTTTGGCAAGGATACCTCTAATTTGGTTACAAGAAAGCAATAACGAAGATATGTAAAGTCGTTATAGCTGGATAAAAAGCTTTTTTATGGGGGATGGCAGTAAGAGTAAATTTAGGAATTATACAAATGGGAAAGTATATTTCAAATGTGCCTCCTGTTATTTAATTGCTTTAAATAACTGGAAGGCGGCACAATGTCGCCACACAGCAAGAAGGCTCCTGCAAGGCTCCCCAGAAACATGCTTAATGGGTTAACTGGTGAGTCTAAATGGGCTGTAGGTCTGAGTGCGAAGGGTTATCAGTCTGTCTATGTTAACCCCGCAATGGAGTAGCAGCCTGTCAGCTCTGTCACCCAGCATCTGCTAGGATAGATTGATGTGACACAACAGATAAACATGTTTCTGCCATAGGTAAATGTCACCTGACTTGTCGATAGGCCAATATCAGTCAACACCGCAGATGTAAGCCGATGCACCGTTCGTCCAATGTATCAATGCTTTACTGTTTGCAACCTGCAAAAATGCAGGCCACTAATAGCCACTAATATCATTTACTGATGAGTCAGTTAAGCCGATAATATAGTTTCTGCTGGTGAATGTGTTAGGCTGTAACTGTAACCTTTAAATTATATACAACCTATAAAATACAGCATTAGGATAATAATAACAGTGTACTCAAAAAGTGCATTAAAAATCCCCTACCATGTTTATATAATAAAGATAATGTGGACTATTTTTGAGCAGTTTTAATCTGTTTATTGCTGCAAGTGTTTAGGGTACAGGGGCTGCAGTCTAATGGACTGGGGAAGTTATCAAAACATTAATTAATGGACACTGCTGATTCATCTCCCTCTAATCTCAAACAGCTTGAATAATGAGTGAGTCAAAGCACACGAGTCAGTCTGTGCTAAGCTTCTTCAACGGAGCCTGCAAAGTTCTGCTGACCACTGAGCAAGAACAAGGGATTGGCTGATGTGATGCGTCCTCTTGAAGGACAACTTAGTTGCTGATGCTGAAGAATAAGAGAGGATTTTGAATCGTCTAGAAAGAACATCGTGGCAGAAGTTGTTGCTCCTACTCTGTTTCAGCAGTAAGAAATTACTTTGGGGAAAAAAAAAAAAAGATTTCTCGTCCTCCTTATAAAAAAGGGCCCACTTAACGGCTTTTAGAAGTCTTGACAATAGCTTGAAACAGAAAGTGCTCAGTTAATATTTCAAATCTGTCATGTTATTTTAGCAAATCACGGGTCATTTATCCACCCCTGCACGTCCACTGAAGGTTCAGCGTTGTACTAATCTCAGTCGAGGTCATGCAACTCATTTTGTATTTTCATTGTAGTTTAGATTCTGAAGTCTTAGTTCTCCTTTGGTGTGAAGGTTGAAGCTACGGCTTACTTTTAGGCCTTTGATGTATATTGTAAGAGTAAGCAGCCACTTGTTAATTCCTCTCCAGGCTGCATTTTGAAAGAAGGTGTTTTGGGAGTTGTATTATAATGTGCTTGTTGTTTTCCGCAGTGCTGTATGAGGGGGAGGGACCCCACCAGTACCACCTCTATCTCCTCTCTCTCTTCCCCTGTTCTCGCTCTCCATCTATTCTTCCATCTCTCAGCCGTCTCGGTAACAGCAGACCCCTGCTCCTGTTTTTGTGGTGCTAGCATAGTGTCTAATGAGCTCAGAAGAAATACTCCACAGGAAGAGTGACAGCCCATGGTCATGTTTCCACCATTTCTCCTGTTGTGCTCAAATCACACCCACACCACATTTGTGAAGCCACAGAAGTGAGCGTCTACTCTTTGAATAGTTTGAATCTATGCAATCTGCGTAAATGGGATAATTGTTTGGAAGATTGAGGGATTGAGGGTATTTTCGGGGAAGTGAGGAGTTTACGGCAAAAACAGCAGTTGCCTCCAAATTCCTACTGCTAAAAGCATATCATTTGGAGTTGGGAGGTTTTTCTTATCAGTCAACAAGGAAAGGATTTTGGTCAAAATAAAAAAAATTGTGTTTACGACTAACCCGTCCTTTATTTTCTTTCTCTTGTCCAATGTCGGATCATTGTAGAAGCACATTAAGCAGAATATCCCAGACTTCCTTTTACCCAGCAACATTTCCAGACTCCTCCTGGGGGATCCCGAGTTTATCGCAGGCCAGATAACATATAAAATGTATCTGGAGGAATTTCGATCTAACCCAAAGTCCTTAGAGTAGCTTTCTCTGTGAAATGCATGAGCCACCTGAGCTGGCTCCTTATAACATGAAGGAGTAGTGGATCTACTCCAAGCTCCCTCAGATGTACGAGCTTCCCACTCCGTCTCCAAGGGCGTGCTTCCATTCGGTACGGCTGCCATGTAGCGTGCACTAGCACAACAGTCCCTGCTCTCTCACTGGCCTGCGCATACACAGAATTTAACGATTGGGACCGGAGTACACATCAGTTCATCTCAGCATCTCAAATCCCCTTTCTCATGCTCACTCAAACTTAAATATCATACTTGAAAAACACATTTGCAGAGTACAAAAAGGGTCATGATTTCAAGGATTTTGTGGCTTGATTGGGAAAGTAGTGTCACACTGTCTTCTCACATGCACCAAGCATTTGCTGATTGCCTAAACCGTTTTTCACTGTAGCTATATGAAACACTGCATACTGTTCTTGGGCAGATTTTGTACTCCTATTATGTGAGGACCACTAAATCTCACCTGGACCCACCTCTTCAAGCAGGTCAGGGCACAGCACAGAGCAATCACACGTGTCAAACAAACTGTAATTTTGGGGGTTAAACGTGACCTGCCGTGGTACGATTAGTTTGGTATGAGTGTAACCCGAAAGCCTGAGCCCAGCTCCTGTGCAAAGGAAAACATTTTCAGTCAGTTGCATCCACAGCCTCATTTTTTTTCTATCACTACCCAGAACTCATGACCATAAATGAGTGTCTGAATGTAGATCGACTGCTCCTTTTACCCATTACTTGTGAAAAAATGCCAAGATACCTTCGCTTCGGGGAAAAAACAAACCTGTCTGTAGGGAGCAATCCACTTTTTTCCAGCAGAGAAATAAATAGAATTTATTTTTTCAATCTAAACTGAAGGTTTGAGGCTGAAACTTTCCCAGATTTAGTAAAAAAGTTTTTAGTTGCATTGTAAATCTAAAAGGCTGAATTCAAAAGATAAATTGTATAATTCAAGAAATTGTGCCACCTTCTGCCCTTTTTGACATGATCAGGTATTACTTTCCATAAGGCATCTTACAAATGCTCTTAGCCACTGCCATCTTTCTATCCACCACATCCTCGGGCTCAAAAATAAGACGTAGTCCTGCAACCAGTGGTGTAGCCTCCTCATCCTATGATCTTAGGATAACATCAAGAGACACAGCAAGTTCTTTAAAGCTTTGAACATCCTACCTGCCAGGTGTTTTAAAAAGTTGTGCACCAAGAAAGTATACCTAGGAAAATGTGCACTATTGAAGGATCTGGACTGTCACTATCTTATTCAAAGGCACCTGGTGGCACTAGGTAAAGTATGCTGGGGTTTTAAAAGCCAGATCACAACCAACTTGAACGAGTATTGGAGAGCTGAGAGAGTTTGATCATGTATCCAGGTATACTGTAGTTTGACTGCTGCTAAAAAAACATTAAGGAAGCACTTGATCATCACAGTATAATGCAAGGCTGTGAAACCTCAGAGATACAAGTCTGTCCACAAACACAAGGAGACAGGCCGTTACATAAGACAAGCTGAAGAGGGTCGTAGAAACAGCAGGAGCAGCACCAGAGCCCTACAAAATGACCTCCAGCAGGCTACTTGTGTATGTTTCTGACCAGACTGTCAGAAACGTACAAAGACTTGGACTCAATGAGGGTGGCATGAGCTCCTGACAGCACCGCGCAGTGCAGCTCAATTGGCATTCGCCTGAGAGCTCCAGAACTGGCAGGTCCGTCATTGGCACCCTGTTCTCTTCACAGATGAAAGAAACTTTGCATTGACCACGTGTGACAAATGCCACGGCATCCCCAGTCCTTGGTCTGTCACATGTGTGTATGCCTTCTAACTGAACAGATGGATAACACTGAAGTAATGACTAGTTTAGTGACTTTGTATTATACTGTGATGATCAAGTGTTCCCCTTTTTTTGTCTTTTTAGGGTTTCTAAGGCAATGAACAGCTAACTTAACAGTTTTATACTTTAAATCTAAAAATCCTGATGTCCAGAAATGTTGACATAACTATTCTAAATGGAAGTGTACCAAATTGGGGGGTCTACACTGCAAATTCAGCAAATTTACAACATCTGAGTTTTTTTTTTTTTTCCACATCGGTTAAGTGTGTTGTGTGGATTGATACATTTGATATCATTTTTGTGTGATCAGCAGCGTTACCAGTGAGCCGTTTAGGCCTGTATGGTCTCTATCTCCTGTTCTCTTAGGATGAGCTGATATACTTAGCAGATAACCACACCTTATCTGTCTTCACACTCTGAGTCAGTTAACTTACCTTAAAGCTTTCCTTTTTATGTTTGACTTACAGGCCCCTTTTTTATGATCCAAAGAGCTACAAATCAAAGAGCAGCAGACGATATCAGTTGAGAATCTTGCTCATTTGAACATCTGCTCAAATAATGGTCCTTTTTAGCGTGCTTATTTTACTATTCTGTTAAATGTGTTGAAAGTACCTTTTCATACCTAATAAGCAGTCTGTTATTTAAAAAAATGGAATACCTTATAATGAAGAGCAGTGCATGAGTAAAATTTAAATATTTTCTTCCTCAGACACGTTTCCCCTCTTTTTGCCAGTAGCTGTATATTGGTTTGCTAGGAGCTCTTCCTGTATTGCAGCAACATGCCTACTGTATATCATTATCATACATTACCATTTCAAGTCTCAAAAAAAATGAAAGAGAACTGGAAAATGATTTAGTTTTTGGCACAGCCCTTGTCTGTTTCTGACCTAATATTTATGCTTTGCACATTTATTAAGATGTGGTCTTCTTCTCAGAGTCTGACAGCAGACTGTGAGTAAGTTTCATGCTTGATAAAGTCTGTGGGTGTGGTGTCTATTTTTGATGCAGTTCTGGGTTTGTTTTTGTGAACGGTGTCTGCGGTAGGTAATTCAAACCCAAGAGTGACCCAGTTAAGAAGGCCATGTTTGTGTTTATAGTTTGCTCTGTCCTCTCATCTCCAGGCCAGTGTTCTACTTTGCTGCTGTAAGGTGGAGCATCCCCACTCTGCCTGGGACACAGCAACAGACGGACAGATAAACTGCGCTGTGAAGTTGTCCTTTTAATGGATGCCAGGGTGGCCCTACTTCTCTTGTGGACAGTCTTTGTCCTGCTGACAGCTGAACTGAATTGGATTGATGCTGCAAAGGTCTATACCAACACGTGGGCTGTCCAGATCAATGGGGGCCCTGGGGAAGCTGATCGCATCGCCAGGGAACATGGATTCATCAACCATGGCCATGTAAGTTCTACGTCTCTTACTCCTTCCCTCTATTACATTGTCTAAAATGTTATCCTATATATGCCGCATATGTCTGTTTGGATTAGTTTCTCTCCTATATACCACCTACCTACTAGATTTTACTTTACTATACACAGCCATGGTTTGTTACAGCAAAGTCTTGCAAGTCTCAGCCTTACAAAGCAAGTGTGCATCAGAGAGCCTGACACTTAGACAATATTTTCTTTTTTTCAGTGGATTGCTAAAATCTGGCCTCTTCCCATTTCTTGTAGCTTAAGTGGGGCATGCATGACTTCTTACCATGCTGGCACATACTCGTGTTTGCAGAACAGTGGTAGGAATAGACGGCAATAATAAGGGTGATATTTTAGGGTCTGAAGGACGGTGGCTCTGTTTAATTATGATGTAGCTAGTTTAATTTTATTGCTAGCACTTCAGTTGCTGTTTGTGGTCTTGCCAAGTCATTTTATTTAATTAAACTGTTGTATCACACAGTTTTGAGATATGGGAGAGGGAAAAAAAAACAACTGTCAGAGGGTGAAGAATGAGGAGGAGAGACAGAGAAGTGACTTATTGTTCTTTCAGCATATTAGGTCCCTCACATATCAAAATGCTTCAGAGGCTAAGCTTTTTCATATTTGTGCTCAGCACTTGACAGCGAGTCGCTATTTGGTCCCCTTTCCCCTTGTTGCTTCACTTGAGACTTTACTTCATTTGCATGTGTCTGTGTGGAGCTGCTGGAGTGTTACACACACACATGCACACGCCAGTGAACAGCCCTATGGATTACTTCTTACGAATGTGCGTAGGAGGTTCTGCATATTCCCGTCCCACCTCTACCCACCTCAACTAAAGAGGATTCTCTGAAAGAGAGGTTTGCGAAATTAAATCGGGCTTATCTCTCCTGCCTTTTTATTGTCAAAGATGGTTTTGTCTGGAGTGCAAAGCCAGAAGTTTTAAGTCTTTTATCCTAGCAAATAGTTGTAGTTTGGGTTTTTTGACAATCTGGACAAGATTGGACTTGTGTCAATAGGAAATGCTCTTTACGTCCATTATAATAGATCACATCCATGTGACCAAACGTTGAGCCTCTCTGAGGAACTTAAGTTATTTTTAAATGTGCAGTTACTTTAGTATTTATGTAGATACTGCAGTAGCTTCAGGCTTAAAGTATAAAACTATTGTAGTGCAGGATAAAAGAAGGCTTTGGTATATTGGCCCCTAACACTTATACTGTAAAACGATTCTGTAAGTTCTGGATAGAATGAATTGGGTAAAATGAACCCATCAACATACTGCTCACAAAATACAGATATATATACTCTAGAGCCAAAAAAGTATCTCTTCTCAGAATGAGGTAATTCTTCTTTCTCTCATATTCCTCGAATGTGATCACTTTCCCTAGGAAAAGAAAGTTTAATCAGTTCCTGCCTTCTGTTTATCACTGTTGCCCTCATTTCACCCAGCTACAGAAACATTTCGAGCCTCTGCCTATAATACCACTTAATTAAAGGATAGATGTTTAGTTTTCTACTTTCTGTTAATTACTGATTACGTCAAATGAAGAGATGCTGGCAGAAGGCAGAGAAATGAATCCTCTAAGATGACTCTGGGTTTGCGAAATCTATGATCCCGTATGGCAGATTGTCAGTTAAGTGCACACGAAATTAAGCTAAGGTCCTGGAAAATGAAAGAGAATTGCATGCAGACTCATTTTGAAGAGTGGGCTCTAAGAAAATCCCACTTACCTCACCCCAACAAAGCCTGTGGCACTTTTCTCCAAAAGCGGAGGGTTCTGTTTTTTTTCCCTGCAGTGTGGATGTGGGAGGCAGGTATTCCAAGGGTGGTGGTTATAGTTGGCTGCAAGTTTAGGGAGAAATGATACAAATACTAATTTCCTAAACACGGTGAAAGCTAGGAGCGTGTGTGGGAGACACTAACAAAGAAAGGAGTAAAGCTAGTGTAGCATGATGTTATGGACAGAAAAGTGCTGGATGACTGGAAGAAATTTAGTGTTATCCACCGTCTGGAATTAGATTTTGTAGGAGTACATCTTCAGTCATTGTTTTACAGAAGCACCCAAATAAGTTTTATTTTAGTCTCTCCTGAGTGGGTGCTATGAGAAAATGATGATATACGGGCTATGTGCAGTATCTGCTCTCTGACAGTGTAGTGTGGGTTATGTGAGGGTATGAGTTAGGCAAGACTTTGTAGAGCTGGCAGCTTAGAAAGGGAATGACTTATTCATTTTCCCATCATCCTTGGTGGTGGTTCTATAGGGCTCTTGTAGAGAGGAAAGAGGCTGATGTATAATCAGGACTTAATTGGATTTTTATCACTAATGTGATTACAGGATCATCACGTAACTGATCATTTGTTCACTGTGGTGCTTAGAAACACCTTATTGTCTCTGCACGTCTTTTTGTATTTGCAGATTCACTTATTATGTTTCGGCCTAATTTTCTTTGAGTGTATAAGGGATAATGTGCGCGTTTGATTATGCTTCATGCTGATATTTAAGTGTAAATGTCATCAAGACTTTGTTTGTCGGCATCGTTGTATCTGTTTGTTGTATCTGTGTTAAATTTTGGCCTCCTTTCTTCGTAATGCTTTGTGTATGTGTGGGAGTTCTATGGTAGGGTTAGGAGCTAAATGTCATGTTGCGTTGTTGGTGAGCCAAGTCAGAATCATTGTTTTTATGAGGATGGGCAGGCTCTGTAGGTGGTGACAGACTGAATCACCCTGAATTAGACGTCTAACGCCACAGCCTTTCTCTTTGTTTCTTTGTCCTTCTCTCTTTCTGCATCTCTCCATCTGGCTCTCCCAGTTTCTTTCTATTTATAGCTAACTGACTGTAAACATGTGGCTGTAGTGTAATCTCAAATAAGGGCTTTTTGTTCAGCTTCACACAGTCAGCTTCCCTTGGCAGGGGGTCTTCTTTTAAGACTGCAGGAAAACACTCCATTAGGGCTGTGCGATATGACCAAAATCTCATATCCCAATATAAAACATCTATCGTCCGATAACGATATAAATCACAAAAAATGTAATATTTTCTGTAAATTCTGTGAATCTCGGGTAGGTGAAGTGTTTCCAGCTGGGCGTCTTGTACCTGGAGTCAAGTGTTTTAACCGATGCATGAAACTACACATTTTTAGACAGGTTGTAACAGCCGCCGTTTTCTTTGTGTGTATTTATTACACGGCGTGCTGCGGGGAAAGCCTGTTCTAACGTTTGAGTCTAAGGTTTATTTTTTAGCACCTGACGACTCTTTTTTTGCTTCTCATCTGTCAATACTCTGCATACTTTTTCAAGTGATTCTGTTTATTTTGAAAATTCTCAACAGGATCTTGAGCTTTATTGTGAAAGGTTTATGTGGAAAATAAACAAGCGGACATGCAATGGTGTAACCGTCGTTGTTGCTAACGACAACCCATAAAAACAGGCGCTTGTCCGTCTGTAGTGTGGTTATATTAAATATAAGAGAAAGAGAGAACTTTAAGAAATTAATATAGCCACTACAGTGACCATCAAAACGATGAAAAAAATATTGCCGTAAACAGTTTATTTTGCGATACCATGAAACAAACGATAGCGTAAAAGGAAACGATAGACTTTTGTATATTGTCATCCGATATATATCGTTATATCGAACAGCCCTACACTCCATTGGCTTCAGTGTTGCACAGCTTACAGACCATTCCCATTCAATGAATGAATGTTTGATTGCAATCATTTTGTCTCAAGTTATAGTACTAAAATACTCTTTCAGACTCAACTTTTCTGTGCTAGGTGGAAGGTAATGCAATCTGCAATCTGCAGTTGTCTATTACTCTGCATGATACCTTGCAAACTATGTGACATGTCAACCAACTGGCCTATTCTCTCTCTTCCTTTATTTGATTCAGTGAGCTTATTTGATTGGCCAAAAAAAAAAAAAAAAAAAAAAGAAATGCAACAAAATGATTTAATGAAATACATCTCACTCTCACGCACTCCCTTTCTTTCTGTCATCATGTAGTGGCTGTGGGAGATTGTCACAACACACCAGTACTGAGTGCATGCAGATGTGGCACTAATGCTTTTAAGGCCGTTTGTTTTTCTAGCGAGAAGAGTTTGATTATTTTCTATTTGAATGTGATTTGTAAAGTGAGCTCTGAGAGAGAGAGAGAGGCTGTTTATATTAGACTGTGTTATTGGTTTTATCTTGCATTCATTTGCCTTAAGTGCAATGGGGAGGATGTGTTTGTGTGAGAATGTGTCATTGGTTTGGCTCTTTAAACCCCCCACCCCCAGTTATTTTAAGTAAATAGCTTCAAAAAGCAACATCAATTTTTTTTTCTCTAATCAGTTAAGATTACTTTCTTCCCTTTCTTGCACATAAACTTCTTCAACACTTTAGGCTCAATCATAAAGTTATTTCACTGTTCTCCTTCATATAGACGTGCACCTGCCTGCAGTATTTGCTGATTTCAGTTCCCCATTGGACTTTGAAAAAAGAAATGGGGAGGAGTGCTTCTCTGAATAAAAGTTGCAAAGTCTTGCCGTTGGCACTAATGAACCTCAAGAGATGGAGTCTGAAGTGGTACTAATATATTATAATGTTAGCAAGAATTTATTCCAAGAAAGTGTAAGATTGAGTCAACTTTTCTTTTTTGCTCTACCAGACTGGTGATAAATTGAAAGAAAAACCAACATAAGGTGTCATTGTAAGGTGTGCTCCGCCATTGTTCTCCCACTATAGCTTCAGTACACCTTGACATAGATTCTACCAAGTCTCTGGGGCTTACTGAAACGATGGAGCACCTTTCTCCAGCAAAAATCTTACGTCAGTTCATGATGGAGAGTGCTGCCCCACACAGTCAGCCTTAAATCTCTGGGGTTTTACTTTGGTTGAAATCGTGACATATTATTCACATCACTTTCATACTTATCAAGGCATCCAAGCGACCCTTTCTGCTATATGGATGGGGGAACTTTGGTCATATAAGCGACCACTTTCATCTGGATTTATTGTAGGATTAAGTTGATCACCCAGAATAACTTCATATTAATTTGTAGCGACTCTTCTCTATTAGGTCGACAAGTGCATCGAACCATGCCAGGAAGATGCCCCGCACGACTGTTGGGCTCAGGGGTTCGGGGTTTTCCTTTCATTTTTTATCTATCTTAAGTCGGAAGTCATTTCTAGAATGAGTTATTTCTGCCTTTGCTTCTGTCCTCTCTTTTGCCTTTAGAGAAATGAAAATTTTAGGTCATGCACTACAGATGATTCTGACAGTGTCTGATGGTCACTGTAACCATCATATTTTCCCCACTTGTTGTCAAAAACATGTTTTCTTTTTTTTCTAAACCACAAGAAATGAAATGTGTATAAAATAACATAGAAGTTCATAGTTAAAAGCATAGCTTGCATTTAATGAAATGTTTGTAATTATGTCATTCACTTTTCACTAGTAGCCAACCTGTTGGCAAATGGTTTGGATACTCAATACAGATTCTAACTCGATGATAAGGAAGTATTATTCTATTATATTTAAAGATTCACTGCGTGTTTTTTGTCACCCTGACATGTTTGGAGAGGTTTTTGAATAGATGTCTAGTTAGTGCATTCAAAAAAGGTGATGTTTTACATTTATTTCTACTGCATGTTTTGCACACATTTGAAGGACAAAGTCTCAGTCTGCCAAGAGTGCCTTTAAAGTTAAGTGTTCATATTACCATTATATGAGTTTGTGCTGTAACCAAGATACTAAAAGTGGAGTCAGAATCATTTTTAATGTCCATATTGAGCGGGCAAAGCCCACTTTTTTTTGTTTGTTTGTTTTCAACTGGACATGTTAGTCTAATATGAAACTCACAAGTAGCATTTAGTGGGCACCAGTTTAACTTGATGTTAGAGCAGGTAACCATGTGCTTTATGGCTGAAATGCAGTGGCCCAGGTACACATCTTTCCCTTGTACTCTCGCCCCTCTTTCCTGTCCTGTATACTATTCATGTCTGATGCCACCATATTTAGGAAGTGTTTTACAGAGCACCACAAAATAGATCGCAGTCTAAAGGAAAAGTAAACGGTTAAATAAGACCATCAAATATGAAGAAAGCAAAAGGTGTGAATAATATGGGAAATAAGTGAAATAAATACAATAAATGTAAATGACTTGAGCAATAAAGATAAGTCAACAATAAAAATAGCTGAGTGGGAATAAAAACTGTTTTATTAACAGAAAGCCTTTCTGTGGACGTTGTGGCGACACAGGTTTCCTTTTGGGACAAAACACAACTCTCCATGCAATAAATTGTTTGTATTTAGAGTGAAAACTGGGCTTTTTGTTGGGGCGAGGTTTAAGAAAGTGTCGGTCTCTAGTAGCATTAGGCTCTGTAAGTGTAGATCTGTGTGTGTGTATTTGTTTTTGTAATTATTTATCTCCCTTATCCTGGGGTTTGATGCAACTTTCTGCTCCTGCTCACTGCCTCACAGCTATACCGTAAACCCCTTTTGATCTGTAACAACACTCCACAGCCTGTACTGGCATTAGGTTGCCATGGTGAAAATTGCCAGAATATTATTTCCAGCAGATTGACTCTGGTGCTGGAAGAGGGCAGTCATTTCTTTTTTTATTTAATAAAACTATGTCATGCATTATCCTATATCTAGGCCACAGCTGTCCTTTTCAAACGTTTTGTAAGGCTCCTATGAAAGTGATGTTTACTTTGTGGTCTGTTTTTCTTACTGTGTTTATTTTTCACTGGTCTTTCTTGAATATGAAGTAGTCGCTATAGACAATCTTTCACAGCTTTCTTCTTTTTCTCTAAAACCACACATATCAGAGGTATTTTATGCCTGCATCATTCTCTCATCCTTTCTGTCAGTGTCTTTTTCACTCGCTGTCCTCTTTAATCTCTTCCTCTCTTAAAATGTCCAATATTAATAGGTTGTTTGCAGGCCTGCTTCCTTCTTTTTGTCTCTCTCTCCTTTAGTGAACCTCATCCTCAAGCTTCTGTTTTATTTCAGTGTTTACTGATCTGAGTAAAGCATTCTTCCTTGTCCCCAAGCTGTCTCTCATTTAAATGCACTACTTCATTATATGTAGCCTGCAGCCGTAGTCCTTTTAGATGTTTCCAAAATTGTCTCCTAAAAGTGGGTTGGTGCTCTGCCAGAGAGAGATCCATGGACATCGTTACTCAAAAGATTCTTAAAATGGTGTTTTAAATCTCAAAAAGTCTTTAAAGTATAAAACTGGTGGTAACATGTTTGCACCCAAACTACTTAAGAATGATGGTCAGAAGGAGTGTTTTAGTGGAAATGCTGGTTGTACTGGTCGGACGACTCAAGGACTTGACAGTGTAGATCCAGTATATGGAAAAGGATTAAGTCTATCAGGCTGCTCTTGAGATACGGAGCCAGCCATGCATGTGGATCTTCAGCCTTCATTCACGTCTCCTTTCTTCGGGGAGAGCTTTTTGAAAGAATGCTTGCATTCATAATGTGGCCAGTATTGACTACTTTTCTTTTGCAGTGCTTTGACTTTTTGTTCACAAGGAAGAATGAAGCTTCAGCTTCATTTAAGTCGAGGCACAATAGGCTCCACTTTTCCTACCTTGTGTTGCTCTTTAGCTGAAAAAAAATCACTTCCACAGATGTTACTTACTGAGTATGTTAAGATTTATAACATATTGCAGTATAAACAATATGTTTCTGCTGACTCTGGACTGCATGAACCTATTTCCTGATGTTTGATGTCTATTAAAGATTTTTTGCTGTTGTTGTTATTTTGCTTGTATACACTTGTATTCACTCGTATTTTATTTTATTTTTTTTGTCAATGTCTGTAATCACTGGGGTTTGGGCAGGTTCGTTCATGGTCCAATCATCCTTTCGCTCCCCTATGGCATCACTGATGACCAGTAGCATTGCTGCCAGGCAGCAGAGGAAACTGTTATTGTGGTGGTGCTATCCACTCTCTGTAACATTCAATCTGTGGCCAAAACTCATTTTTTAAAAAGTGCACAGGTAAAAATGAGTGCACCGGGAGTTTATTTCTCACTTCCAGCATTAAGAAACATTTTCAGGTCTACATACAATGCTGATTGATTTTAACCAACTATAATTAGTGTATGTAAGTAATTGCGGCATTAGTAGCTATTTACACATTTGCCTGCCACACGAAAGTGCCGCTGTTCGATCCAGGGAGGTGACAAATAAACATGTAACATGAAAAAATGCATTTATTAGGTTTCCTACGCCTACTCTGATAATGATGGCAATGAATCACCTGAGTGTTCTTTTTGAAGGCTCTGGTTTTTGTTAAAAAGGTTAGAGACAGCTCCCCAAAACTATTAAATCAACAATTTCCTGGCATTGATTTTAGAGACAGTTTTGTCACTAGTCTGTTTATCTGTATTTTAACAATATTTGTGAAAAGGCATCACAGGAAAAGGTGAAAAGACGAGAACCTAATTCTTCAAATAACTACAAAGAAAAGGGTGGAAAGGAAAAATTATATACAGTTTTTAGAAAGGCAGCATTTTACCTTTGGCTTTTGTTTTGGAAGGTAGCAGAGAGACAAATCTATAGTACCAGTCAAAAATCAATGAAGACTTGGCTAAATATTTAACATTTTCTTCAGTGCATGGAATTATGAAGTAAACAAAAAAAAACTGAATATATATTACTTTTTTTGTTTCCTACAGTGAAGCTGCCTTTTGCTTTGACAGCTTTGCACATTCTGGTCTTATTCTCAGCAAGCTCCTCAAGTCCCACCTGCAATGTGTTTCCAGCTCTCTTTAAAGTATTCCTGTTTATTCTGAGTACTTTTGGCCGCTTTTCCATCCTTCTGCGGTCCAACCTGTCCCTAAGCATGCGGAGGCCAAGCAGCCTGACAGTCAATCACTCTCCTTTTCAGATAATTATCCCTTTGCAAAGCCTGGAAGCCATTCCTGGTGATGACCTCATGGAAGTAGGATACTCCCAATGCTGTGCAAAGATGTCTTAAAACTATGTCTAGCTTCAGGGAGCTATAGTGTTTTTGGTTTATTATACACTTCCTTGTTTACTACTCAGTTCTGTATGGGTTATTTCACAGTCTAGTATTCCACAGTATAGCTAATAGTAAAAACCCTTGAATGACATTTGACTGGAACAATATGTGAAGAGACAGGTTTTTGTTTGTGATATTATTCATAAATTCTTGACTTGTGCACATTTTACTCAGAACAAAATATAACTTGGGATGTTTGCCCGTTCATGCAGCATTCAGGTGCATGTAACAGAACAATTTCTACAACAGCGAACAGCACGAACGGTTTGGAGGAAGACTGCATGACAAGCAGTCAGATTAGTGTTGCTGCAGTGGCTCGAGCTTGTGAACTCGCTCACGCCAAGCTGTCTGCAGACATTTATAATAACGTGGAACACAAAAGCGCTACAAGTGAACCGCTTTCGAGAAAGTGTAACATTTCTTTTGTTGGAATAATGAATCAGTTATAGATTATGCCAAATCAATACATGGACCAGCCAAAAGAAATAACTAAATTCCTTTGGTTTCAGCAACAGTAGCTATGAAACATTCTAAAGTGCAATAATCAGATTGAAATGAAAATGCTCACCCATTTGCCAGGACTGAACAGCAAAGCTGGCAGTGTCATTGTTATTGCCATTACTGCAACTGCTATTGCTGCCACAGTCAGTAAATATTATGACTACTACTGCTAATGTCACTCCTACACTTACTGACGACCCTAAACATAACTAAAAGTAATATAGCTGCTTAAAGTAAAAAAAAAAAAAAACTGTGCTGAATTTTTTATTTTTTAGGCAACAAGAAGAAGACACATTTCAGTGAGGAAGTCTGTAGTCAAAGGAAGATTATTTCTATCTGCAGTAATTTGTTTTTAGCGTTCTGGGATCTCACCCCACCCCTTTCCATGCACATGCAAAGAAAGCAGAAGATGGAGAGAGCACACCTCCTCGCCCTTCCAGGGAGAACAGCAAGATCCTCATATAGAGCAGGCTTCAAAGAAAATGAATATGATGCTGATTAGGACAGACACGGATTGAAAATGAGGACCAGGTGGAGCTGGGTTTCTAAGTAGCTTGCAGATGCAGAGCAGTCGTAGGCAGTTGTCTTAAAAAGTACACCCTCTTTAAGATTTGCCACCTGGATGCACAGACGAGCAACACCTGAACCAACAGATGTTCTTAGCTGGCATTGAGAACAGCTGATCTGCCAGGATTACAGATGAGCTTTACTTTATGACATGGCTAAACTTAAGATATTTACTGTTTGTAGCTATTTTTTTATTACTAACATAATGCAAGGAGGAAACTGTTTACATTTACTGATTGAAAGTGTGTTACTTAGTTGATCTAGGTCACGGCAATAGCTTTTTAAGGTGTGCTAAAAGCCCCTCTTTTCTTTGTGTTTGTACTGGGAGCTTCGGAGCTCATCCCTTATTCTGCCCAGAGGTTAGAGTGCACAGGTGCTGAGACAGCCTTTGGCTCCCTCTTTGGGAAATAACCTCCAAGCATTCTTCACAACAACGACAAAAAGCTAAATAAGGAGCTTAAGATACTCATTTCAGCATAATCATTTGCTATCTGGTGCTTCCAGTTTAACGTATTAAACCCATCCCTTCATTGTTCCGCATTGAAAAGTCTTGCTGCCACAGTTAACACAGTACAATCAGATTACGCTTCCTTTCCCCTTTCACAGCCATAGTGTTTAGAAAATAGCACTGCAGATATAATATGGAAATATTGTTTTCAAGGATGGTATAAATACAAAAAGGAATAGAAATGGTAAAGTTGGAGATGAGGTGCGATTTGTTACCATGGGATACATGTGAGAGATCTGATCAGGGCTCCGCCAGTATTACAATCTTCTGTGCAAATCACCTCATTTTAATCCTTGTGAGGTAAAACATGAAACGGCACAAACAGTGAAGGCTGAGCTAAAAATATACAAAAAATAATATGACTGTGACTGAGGACACAAGACAACTTATTAAGACATTATTAGTTTATTCTGCTGTAGTCCCAGATTCTGACATCTTTTATGAAATGATCCATATCTGTGAATGACTCATAATAATATGCTTTATTTGGTGGTCTCCTTTTTTTATTTTTCATTTTTCAAATGTTTTATTCTGTTTGGATGCCAGTGTGTAATACCTTGTATTCTTTCTATGATGCATAACTTAAAGAAAATAAGGAAAAATACAGCCAGTCAATTTGGCATGAATATTTTAGGCCTCCATAAAATGTAAATCAAATAGAAAACAGTACACAGAGATCATTTTGATTTATAAAAAAAGAGTTATGTATATTTTTTTTACACAAACGATTTATAGTTTAATCTCTATGATGCATGCATAACAATTCGTTTTCTTTTAGAATAGAATAGAATTCAATTTAATTGTCATTGCGCATGTCACAAGTACAAGGCAACGAAATGCAGTTTGCATCCATCCAGAAGTGCTTTAGCCATGATATAGATATATTACAAAATATATATTAGCAATATAGGTATATAGATATATTACAGAAATGCATCTGTTATAGGTATGAGGGTACAAAAATGGGTCTATTATGGGTATGTTAAAATGTACACGGTATGAAGGTATGTTATGAATCTGCTATAACTATAAGTATGTACAGGCTGTAATGGGTATACAAGTTATGTACAGGCTATGAACAGGATATAAATATGAAACTATGCAGAAATATGCAAGTTATAAACAGGTGTAAACAGTTGTAGAATTATAATTATCGTATTGTACAGAATGATTGTTTATACAGAATTTTACAGTAGTGCAGTTAAGATAATTAAATATGTGTCTAATTTTAATCTAAGCATGAGGACATACTGATTGAAATGCTACCAGGAGGAACGATGTATTGTAGTTAAATAAATATATTGAGCTCAATGTTTCCAAAACTGTGAGCATGTGCTGTAAATTAAAGCCAGTGAGAGAAATTCTATGTGCAGGTGAATAATTTGTAATAATTTGCAAATTTTGCCTTGAAAAACTTCATCGCACATTCAGATCAAGCTTTCTGGTTGTTTTCAGGTCAACTCTGATACATCAAAGTGTCAAGTGATTCATCGACAGCTAAGAAATAAAAAACAAAAAAGAGGATGGAGGGGTTTTTTGTTTTTTTCTTTTACTATTGCATAAAGAGAGGCGAAAATGACAGCGATGGAGCATGCTTTAGGAGCTCACAAACCATCGTTGTTCCCTGACCTCACTGCTGTGTTCTGCAGTATTTATGTAGGAGGAGACAATAGGGTATTATTTTTCTGTTAATAAGTAAGGCTCGAGTCACGTGAAGCAGCAGCTCACCGTCATACACAGCGAGATCCTAGATGGCATGTCTGTGAACTTCTTTTCTGACTTTTTCACTTTCACTTACAGAAAAGATTGACAAGTTGATAATGGCAGAAAAATTGTGCAGGCCAACTTGTACTTTATGCAGCTGGTAAAAAGTAAAAGTATGTCCATTTGAGGAAAGCGAAATGGACAAGTAAAAGGTCTGCAAGGCTAGAGATATCGGGCTTCCCTCTGAAGCGTGACACTTGGTCAATTGGGGGCTGATGCGATTTAGCAGAGACAAGACTAAGAGTGATGGTGAAATAACAAGGCAGCCGGGCCTCCCTGACTGCTGAGACACACGAGGGACTGCTGCATCTCAGCTGCAACCGCTGGAACTGATCACAGCCCTTCTTGACAATGCCCGAGAGCGTTTTAGAAGCGTCCCAGAGGCGGCTCCCCACACTGCTAAAAATACGCGCCCATATCCTGGTTTTGACAGAAGTGCGAAGCTGCACAGAGCACATGAGCTGGGCACAAAGTCAGACAGCGGAACGGCACCGAGCATCTGATTAGTTTACAAAATAAAACATGTCGTAAAGGCCAAATGCTCTGGTTCTAAAACGCGCCAGGTGTGTCCCAGTATAAAGTTATTCAGAGACAGAACAAAACCGTCTCCTTCAGTGTTAGTGATCAAGTAACACTTACAGAAAGTAGGTGGTTATGATCAATAGCTGTTTCCAGTACACACTGTTTGATATCATGCATTATTTACACACACGCTAAAGGCATTAGCTGTTTACTATCTGTGTGTGAAGCAAACCAAGGGTTGGTTCAGTGAACAAAGCTTTGTATTTAACATATACAGAGTATTATATAAAGCACTTATAGACTAATTGTAAAGTTACTTTTGACTATGAATGTATGGATTTGTGTAATTAGTGGCTAATGAGCCATGTGGAGCCATTAAAGGGTTCGTGGGTGGTCTTATACAGCTCCACACCCTGAGATGGAAGATATGTAGCAATTAGAGTACAGCTAGATCATTCTCAGCCTGAATAATGTAGAAAGAGTGTCTGCCTAGTGGAAAGAATACCCTTCACAGCAGAGAATCAGTGTAAAATCCTTGCAGTGTTCAGCCTATATTTGTTCTCCTTTAGTCATTTTTTCCCCGTTAACAAAGACAGACTGTGGTGTTGCATGAGTGGTTCCCTCTAAAATTTTTAGCATTGCAGGGGTTCTTCAAATTGTATCCTCCAAAATAAAACTGGCATTAAAGAATGGAGCAGTTGACCCAGAACATATCAGTGGTGTTTCATTCAGATGGTACTACAACCTTCAGGCTCTTAGCTCTTGATAAAGAGTTTGTCTCAGACATTCAGTGATTTAAACTGTGACTGTGGAAAGCGGCGTCTATGGGGCTTCTTCTTTCACGGCACAATCTCCTGCCTGTCTTCTTCCCGTCTGTGCACGAAGCCTGTGCCAACTTAAATGTACCTTTGTTTCGGAGTGTGTTCCTCACGTCTGACTCAAAGAGGACTATTTTCATACCGTTTTCATCTGATTTATGGTTTTATCCCAAGGACCGGACAAACAAGCATATTTATAGAAACTAATGGTTAAGTTGAGGAATAACACACTCACTACTTAAATGCCTCCTCATTAAGAGATGGGTTAGAACAGCGCATTGAATGAATTGCTAGTCTGCATTACACCGTAACAGGAAAGGTGACTGCATTATTCATGTCTCCTTTTTGTGGACAGTGTTAGCCATTGTTAAGTCCCCACCTCCAATCCCATGCTAATGCATTCATTTATGCTTTATTTCCCCCCCAAAGGGAGGGAGTATGTAAACCGCTCCATTTGTCTGTCTGTTAGCAGTCTAGCATCCACAGTATTACAGATATCATGTTCAGGTTTTGTGTGATTGTAGATACCAATAACAGCTCAAGCTGATTTAATTGAGGTGAAAATCAGGTCAAGGTCACAGCAAATGTGAAAATCCGTAAAAACATTATATTACTAATAATTATTTTTCAGGTCATTCTCAAACTTCAAAACCATATACTAGGCCTTGGGGGATATGAGTGACCTTGACCTTCATTGGTAGTGCCCAAGGTCAAAGTTGGGCTTTGAAAAATCCAAGAAACCATATCAGATATAATATATTATATGAAAAGGCATAGAGAGCACCAACTCTGCTCCAATCATATGGTTAAAGATCATAAAATACATCATTTTAGTAGTCGTAGATTAAAGGTAAGAGACATTAGCTTGTTGTTATAAAAGGAGGCTGCAGCAGGCATTAAAGTTGCTGTTCGAGGGGAGTTGCGCTCTCTCAGTGCTCTTGTTTGATTTCAGTTGTGTTATAATACAAATTTAAGATAGTTTCACCTTCTAGACGTGCTGTGTTATTGCATAGAGCTACTGCAGGATAAGCTGAATCAATATTATTTCTATAGGGAAAACAAGCAATCAAGAGTTTTGATAAATGTTAGGATGGTTCATTGCGTTTTTGTTTTATTTTTTAATTAATAATCAGCCTGAAGTTCGAGCGGGGTGGTGTTTTTGGCTTCTGAAGGAGGCATGGCAGAAAAGTTTAAGAAGCGCTCTGCCAGCCTGTTGTACTATTTTTTTTTTTTGCCTGGCTAACTTGAGTAGTGATGATCAGTGTTTGAGCTGGCTTATCAGAGGAAGAGCAGCTTTGGTTTACTTATCAGGCAAATGGATACTTGTCATAGCAAGTGTAGTGTGATATGGCCACTCCTCTAATGCACTGTGGGGGTAGGGTTCATTTTTGTTGTTGTGGGGTTTTTTTGTTTTGTTTTTTTAAAGCTATTTACTGATAAATTGCAGACTGCCAAGAATGACTGAAACTCAAACTCCTTTCATCAGTTTTTCCTTCTAAAGATAATGGCGCTCTGCTTCTAGCTGCATTGTTGTTGTTTTGTGTTATTTGGGGGGGATTGTGTGAGAACAAACAGCGCAGCACACCAGGCTCTCTCGATCCATCTCTCAGAAAATGTCCGCGGCTCAGTTATGGATGCATGGATTGAAATCGAAAACAAAATGATGTTAAAAATACAATGGTTTCCAGATGTTAATCCCCCTGCTGTGTTTTGCAGAAATCCTTCTGTGTATGCTCCATTTCTAAGTGTAATGGAAAGCCATATGATGTAGCTTAGCAGGACGCTTCAGCCATTTATCATTGTTATGAAGGTTATCATGGGACTTTGCTCAAGAGTCCTTTATTGCAAGTGGTGTGTTCGCTCATGTTTTCAGCGCTGTCATACAAATGCATACATTCCACATAGTGAATATAAGTGGAACCTTAGTCATTTAGCTTCTGCTGAATTCGATTTATATACCCTGCTGTAACATAGTAGCTTTAAACTGTGTATGTGAACTGTTTTCTCTTATCACAATTTTACAAATTTCCTCTGTTTCGTGAGAGTGTGATATGTTGTAAAAGGTACTTAGTCTGTAAATTCTTGCCTCTACTGATCACATCGTGAAGCGTTTTGCTGAAATGAAATGCTTGTAAATGTCATGCCCTTTAGCAGGGCAGAGCCTGGATAGCGCTATAGCACAGGATTCTTGCTCTAACTCACAGCCATGTAAGAAACAGTCTTTAAATAGTACAACTTGTGCTTCATCAATTTGACCATTGTTTCAGCTCCTGTCACTGCCCTTGTTTATGCCTTGCTGCTAGTAAATAAATAAAGACAGAAATGATTCACTGGAGTGAATAAAGATCTAATGTCTTCCACTTTGTCAGCTCTAGTGTGGGTGTAAGTTGAAGGGCATGGGCTTCACACATGGATAAGCATAGCTATAAAAGCAAATACAACGTACAAGAACGACAGTGCAAATCATGAAATTGGCTATATTTTGTTGTGTTGCATTGTTGCCTGCTTTCTTGCAATTTGTATACATTTGTGATTGTTATCGCTTGCACCACTTTCTCTCAGTGGGTGTTAAGTGACTGCCAATTAAGATTCAGACTTAATGAAATATGTATGTTGGGTTTTGTTTGTTTTTCACACTGATTATTGTTTATATGTCTTCCTTTTGTTTTAGATGTATTTGCGGTGTGACTCATACTAAACCACTGTTTTGAAATTCTCAGCTTTCCCATTTGATCTTGGACAAAGCTAGCCTCCTCACAGAGGTTATTTCGGGTTGTCACAAAGATATGCAAAGCTCAAATTCCTATTCTCTGTACTCAGAGACCTCAGTTCAGTAGGTTTCGATGTCCTCAACTGGCTGTACTTTTGAGGTTCAAGAAAAGGCCTAATGTTTCAAGAATTTAAACGAGGCACCCTTCAGTCTCAAACTCAACTTGCTGTTCTAGTTCAGTGGCTACTGCACATTGTGCCTTGGAAAGGAGCAGAGGTGCCAACTTGAGCCATGAAAATCTTGTTCTTTGTCTAGGAGGACACTGGACAGGTGGGTTGTTTTGGGGTTATTTGTTTGCCTCCATCTCTTAAAATACCTTTTGCATTGATTTTAGTGTCATTACTGTGTTTGCTGATATGTAATCATTAGGGATGTAACAAATTTTGCAATAGATATTTTTGAAGCCACAGTTCTTACATCTTCTTTATATTGTTGTTAAAATTATTGTTGTTAAAATTCATCCCACTCTTCTTTAATCATCCAATTACCTCCATGTGGCTAATTAACATTACCAACTCGAGCACATAGCTAATTAGAATATTACGTATGCACAATGCCAAAGCTATTTCCAAACCAATCTTTCTCAAGCTAAATATACACACAAGCCTCTGCAGCACAAAATGTGATGTTGGTTTAGAAAAAATAAAAGATGGTTAAACAGACGCTTAGTGTATTTTCTGCATTTGAAGTTTACAGCAGTTTTTCTCCCAAACATCTTCTCCATGCCTCTGTTGTTAACATAATGAGAGCTGTACGACGCTGGCAATGGATCACAGCAAGAGACGACAGGATTGTGACACAAGACCGTAGACATTTGCATCACAGATTTGGTCTCGGTTTCAGAACAGTTACACCCTTGATGATAGATTTGTTATTTTTTGATTACTTCTGGTTTTCATTCTCCTCTGTGCTTTTTGCTTTTCAAAGCTATTTCAGACTGAATGTAAGTAAAGGCATTTGAAATGCTTTACTTACGTTCACATTTTTCTTGATAAAGTCTCAAATCTTGTACACGTGTTAGAAGTAAAGATATCATACATGACTTGGCTGTCTTCGCTAACATTGCTTTACTTGGCAAAAAAATGTAATATGCGTAATAATATGCATTTATAGTTAGGCAAAGCTCTCAAGCGTGTGAGTATCTACAGCATTAAAGACTGACAAAAACTATTTCAGCATTTAACATTAAAGATAATGTGACTGGCAAGAGGACCAAAATGACGATACTTGTTTCTACTTGGGACTGTTACAGTAGCGTTACTGTCACTCTTGATTAAAATGTTCACAAATCCTAAGGAAGACTGGGAAAGCAGCTAATTTTATGAAATAAAGGTGTCCAGCAAGTGTGCTAAACATGGGGCACATATGGATTTTAGGGTGAGATTATCATGTATAGTCCATCTATGTTTCAGGGGTTAGTAAAAGTTATGAGAAAATAATTAGTATAAAAGGAATGTTCCCAACGTTGTCTGCAAATATGCGTCAGAGGGGGGAACTCGTGTTAGTTCATGAATTTAGCTACAAAGTTGGATGTGATGAGAAGGTAGTTGCTTTTTATGTTGAATTACATTTCTAGAAATATTTAGAAAGATCAATTACCATAGTTTCATTGTAAAGCAGTGTTTGCTTAGAATACCAATGGTTTCCTCAGTAAATGAAGACACAAATTAGAAATACTGCCAAGTATAAATGATAAAGGAAAGCAATGATTTATTCCATTTAAGCCCATTGTGTCATTTTGATAATGCAAGGACAACGTTTCACTTGAATATGAAAATCTTTTCTTTTTTTTAATATTTGCTTAATTAGAATTTGCCAAGAAGTCAACATATGGGCAAAATTGTCAAGTAGAAACATGATTTAGTATGAAATGGATAAAGCTTCGAAGGAAAAAAAGCAACATGGACTGGCTCTGATCTTTGTTGCCCTCTGGCAGCTCTGCATTAAAAAGCAGATACGGTTGTGTAGTGCAAATCACGAGCTGTTTTAACACCTCCAAAAACCACCGTAATGAAGATTGTTCAGCCCAGCACCTACAAATGCCATCTACCACACACAGAAAAAAATATGACCCCCAGATGACCCCACTAACTTCAATAGGAACAAAAATTGATATAAAATAAATTGGGGAAAAGCAAAAACCTTTCTTCTTTGACAAAGTAAATTTAAAGTTCTAGGGAGAATTCATAAAACTGAAAGAGGCTACGGACCATCAATCTTGTTATAGCACAATTCAAAAGCTGTTATGCACGATGATGATATTATGTATATGCACTTGGGATGGGTAACCTGCATATCACCATTAATGTTGAACGCTATACACAGACTTTAGAGCAAAATATGCTTGAATGACATTTCTTTGATGAAGGATTTTGTCTGTTTTAACAAGACTGTGTCCAGCTAAACTGTCTGTTTAAAAATATTTGATGTATTATGAATAGGGATATACAATTTGGTATCAGATATACTTAAAAATTCAGGACTGGATATCGGGAACAACCTGCAGATGTATAAGATGATCCATTCAATTCAGGTTTTAATGTTGTTAGCATCAAGTCAGCAGCAGCTAGCAGGAGAGCAAACCTAGCCTGGAGTGTGCCAGTAATTCCCCATGCCCCCTGGTGGGTTGTGAAGGTACTGCAAATGGGCCCAGTAATAACAGTATGTACAGATATGTATTTGTATAAATATATTTATTTAAATAAAAATTACTTAAAAATGTTAATAGGAGGTCCACTGGCAGGTGGCCCAAACATTGGCCTTAACAGTTTTTTGAATACAGTTTTCAAAGAAATATTTACTTTATTTTATGATTTGATTAGAGTGAAGATTTAAGACATGATGGCCCCTAATGGGATTTTCTGTTTTTTAAGTGGGCTGCAACACTGTTGACTTGGCTGGAGTGTGCAGAGGGACTTAATATAAGATAGAAATTAGAAGCATGTGGGTTGGAGTAGCACATTTTTGGAAGCTTTTATTACATTGACAGTAACATAATGTGTTGTTCTCAACTTGATTAAATATTATTTCACTTCAGCTGTCTCTTAACAGCTCCACATGCGATGTGTGTGTGTGTGTGTGTGTGTGTGTGTGTGTGTGTGTGTGTGTGTGAGAGAGAGAGAGAGAGAGAGAGAGAGAGAGAGAGGAGATTCAGGAAAGAAAGTAGCACCATTGTAAATGTCAGCAGTATGCAGTAGCCTAATGACTCTCACTCTCTCAGTTGAAATGAGGCTAATGCAAGTAAATTGGATGAATAATGGCTGTCTTAAACAAGCTTTTACTTATTATTTTACAAATGAGTGTGAATTTAGTAAATTTATGCTAATGGATTATTTTAATGTGTTTGTGTTGGTCACATTTTATTTCACAAAGTTAGTAAAGTAATGTTTACGTTGAGCCTGATGTTGTCCACACATCTCTTCCTCACTGTGAGGCATAAAGCTTAATCCAGAAGGATGATTCTGTTTATCTCGACGTTGCTTACGTAAAGCAACATTGAGATGAACAGAATCCACCTTATGGGATTTTCTTACATGAATAATTGAGCATGCATCAAGATACAGAGCTTATCAATTTCACACTTATGTTGGATTAGTTCTTGGTATCAGCAGATCCCCCAAACTAAGTTCTCTATATCGAATCAGAAATGGAAAGAGTTGGATCAGTGCATCTATTTATTGTGTGAAAAAATTCTCTAAACAACTCGAGATATCATTGATCATTAAACAAAACAAGCCTGTATCAACTATTAAAATTACCTGTACTTGTTAAATAAGTCTGAAGAATCAGAATCTAATTATATTTTTTACATTGCACTTGGATGTGTCAGGTTAAAGAATGATAAATGAAAGTGAATACGCAGGGAAAAATGAAAAGGTGATTGGTGTTTTAAGAAATGCTGTGCTATGTGGCTCCATGTATTTTAAATGGCAAAAAAAGGTGTGTTATTGACCCTGAGTGGTAAGGCAAAGCACAATCTTGACACCAAAATTGCAGTGTGCTGCTAGATTACCGGCGACACACTGAGTCTGCTGCACTTTTTCAACCCACTGCAGTGTGCTGCAAAATGCCAAACGGGGTGCAGCCAAGGTGAGAAACAACACTGCACCTCGAGAAAATCCTATAATGATAAAAAATGCGCAACGTCCTGTAATAGTGTAGGAAAATGTGACCGTTTGTAATATGTGCAGTCTGAATCTGTCACTTTTGTAAAGTGCAAATAGGAAGACGACAGTGATTTCAATAAGGGTCTCAACATAAGGAGAGGGAAGAAATGTATGCACTGAACATGTCAGTATTAATAGTGGCAGAATCACCGGGGGGTGAGTGAAAGACAGAGAGTAAAGGGATTAAAGTGATGAGAGCTGAATGGAAATGGAAGTGGAACCTATTTACTTCAGTTCCTGAGAACTAGTGTGACGGAGCCTGACAGAGGCTGCTCTGGCATCAGGGAATTCAGCATACATTAGGCAATGAGGAAAAGAGCAGTGGGCTGAGTTACACCCCGCAAATGAATAATCCAGGAGCCTCACGGAATCGTGGCACTCCATAGCAGGCCACTGTCTGAGGAACAAGCCGGAGGGGACAGCTGGAGGCTGGAGTTGTCTTTTTTATTGACCTTATCACACACTCGGAGTGGGAAGATAGAGATACAGAGGTGTGAATGTATCAGTATGTGTTGTGTGTGCGTGCACAGGTGTTTCTTCATCATTCTGTGATGTTCAAATGAGAGTGTAAGGAGTTTTTTCTTCTTTTCCCTTTCTAGTATTTTGTTTTTTATGCAGTAGGGTTGCATCTTCTTGCTATATGTCTGGAGGTGCTGACAGCTTCCATTTTCCTGAGCCAAGTCCTTGATGTGAAGGGCACATACTCGGCAAAGGACATTTTGCACATTTCCTTCTCAGTAGTCCATCACTGTTGCTGTACACCCACAGCCCCTCTCTCGATGCTTCTGTCTCTCCTTTTGCATCCATTGATAGATTGACTGATCTGAGTCTATGAAAAATCAATAGGACAACCTTTTGAGTGCTTGTCACATTGATTTTTCATGGGCTATAGCTTCTGTGCTAACAAGTGGGGTTTTCATTCTTTGGGAAATTGTGCTCCTTCGTGACCCTGCAGTAAAAAGATTGCAGAGAAAGTCACTGCGGAGCATAGGGCGATATTAACATAAATAACTAGAGGTGGAAGAGCAAACTATTGCTTCTTGCTTGACCTGAGTCAAGTGCAGTTTGTGTGTGCTGTTCACCTCAGATCAGGACTGCTTTTAAATTTTTAATGACATGGCAATCATGGTGACATGCTGCCTCAAGGCATAAACTAAAGGCCAAAGCACACAGGTTCCACTTGTGCAGCCCAACATCTTGAATACTAAACAGTGTAACATGCTCAGTATTTCAGACGGTTTGCAGTTGCATTGATGTGTTTTCATTTTTAACTCGCTCCAGCATTTTTAGTCTTTCTCTTCATTTGCATAATGCTATACTTCATTGCCTCAGCTCTTTGTCAGATGCACTCACCACGGTGGCACGTTGGTTTTCCATAGTCAGAGCACTGATCCTGTTCATCTCTTCAGAATGTCTATTTACTTTACCCTTCTCCCGAAGGCTTGAAAATTAACCCAGTTTGATCTCAGTCCTTTCGCTTTACGCTGAAGTTGTTTTCATGTATCATAACATCTTCTCTTGCTTTTTGCCCATGGCAATAGGAAGAGACTCCCTGTGGCCCCAGTTTTAGCAAAGATTGTTTGCAAGTGCATCTAAATGTGTGTTATTCCTTCACTCCTCCTCATCTTTTTTTCCTGCATTCTGTCACTGTCTTTTACTGTCTGGCTTTATTTCTTGCTCACTGAATGGTAACAGCAGGATTTTGTGGAGTAATGTCTTGCTTTCTTCACCCCTGGGCTTGTCAGACAGTTGCTTTGTAATATACTGAGAAGTTAACATTAGATTACTGATATTACCAGTGTTGGGAGAAACCATTTGCAAAACAGATTTGGCTTCCCCTTGACTACATGAATACTCTAGACACCAGTAAAGCATGGAGAGTTGAGCGTATACTGAATTCTGTTGCTGTGTTTATGTAATCAAGACAGGGGTTTACAATTTTAAAAGAGCTTAATGGGCTAAATCTCACATTTAAATAGAAGGCAAGGAATGAACAGAAATATTAATTTTTTTCTCACATACACACAAACACACACTAAGATTCACTACCTCAAATGCAAGGTCCTTTTTTTATCTTTTTCAATCTCCCATTCTTGAGGTCATAGCCCGGAATTTTTCCTGTGTGTGTGCGCGCGCTTGTGGGTACATATGTGAGTTACTCTGAACACCAGCATGTTTGTGAGTTTGAGATGCCAGCTGAATGTAACACTGCTTCTGTTAGCAAGGTCTGGCTGAGTGATGATCTAGCTGTGTGTGTGTGTGTGTGTGTGTGTGTGTGTGTGTGTGTGTGTGTGTGTGTGTGTGTGTGTGTGTGTGTGTGTGTGTGTGTGTGTGTGTGTGTGTGTGTGTGTGTGTGGTTTTGATAAGGGACAGTGCAGGGAGAGAAGGCTTAAATGCAGAAGATTATAAAAATCCAGGCTATTTAATTTTTCGGTCTAATCTAAGTTGGAATCCATTGCATCAAGACATGAGAGATACTGTATGGAGATATATCTTCATCTTTCCTTTTTTTTTTTTAAGGAAATAGTAATTTACAGAGCCACAATTGTATAAGTTTAGCTTTATGGTACTATTGACAAAAGGTCAGGAATCAGTAGGGATTTCTCTGCTCTCTTAGTGATGCATGACTTTTATGTTCTCCTCTTATACATTTCTTTCTCATGCCTCTCTTTCATTTTCCTTTTTATTACATATTCCACTGTGCCTTACTCTTCCAGAATAGGAATAAGTCTATCTCGACACATTGTGATTTAGCATGTCTTCAAGGCCTTGTTGCTTTTCCTGCAGCTGCTCATATATAACTCTTCTTTATTTGTGCTGAAAAACATGTATGTAAACCCATTTTCAGTGTCACAGCTTTTATTCTGCCTCTGTCTTATTACTTCAATACTTTTGGAGAGATGGTCTTTGTAGGTATTTTATTTAAATGTTTGCTTTTTACCCAAACAATTAGCTTTTTTTCTTTTTTTGTGGCTTAGCTTTTCCCAAGACGACAAATCTCCCGAGCTCTTGAATAGAATCGAAGCTAGCAATGTGCAGAATTAGAGCAAAGATGCAAACAAATAATTACCCTTCATTTGAAAACACTCAATTAGCTTCTATTAAAGTAAAACAATGAGTTACTCCCACTAAGTGGAACCCCAGAGTTTCTGCCTAATTGGTACAAAAGATATCCAGCCCAGTGGGCTCAGTGGACGCCAACAATATGACTGTTTTAATAGCCCAAGGGCAAATATCAAACAAACACACCACACCAGCACATTTGCTGCGTTTATACAACTAAGCAGCTAAGAAGCTAAAGACCTATTAAAAATTCAAACCTGAATCCAGACCTATGGGTTTGGTTTTGTGTGTTTTTTAAGTGAATAAGCAACATAAATGAAAGGAAAGGCAACATATATATAAAAATAAATAAACCAAAAAAAGGAAAGAGAAAAAGAAGCAAAGGAAAAAGGGCTGTGGCAATCAATGTGCCCTGCTGTGTCACTGACATTTTAGTCTCAGATGCGCCACAGAAGCCGTCTGCCAGTGCCTTCCTACAGAATAGAGCACTGTGTGTTGCTCATATTTATGTGCCTACTGAAGGATTTTTCATTAAGGTTAGTAGCGTTATATATGGTATCACAAGCTTTAAGGTACGCAGTGTTTAGAGTGAATTACTACTATTACTGCTGTGTCTCTAACTAACAGCCACTGATGTCAGTGTTTTTCTTTGAAAGATGGGTTTGATTGATGCCAATCCCAATAAGGTTGATTTGCCTCTATGCACTTTATCTAAGCTTAAGGGAATACACTTAATATGGAACTCTGTCAAAGTCAATCTCAGCTTTGTTGATTTTTAAGCTCTGATGCTAGACACCAGAGGCGGCAGACTCAAGTTGCTAATTTGAGGAGTTGGGACTTGTTTGACCAAATCCGATTAAAGTTTCGACTTGCGTTCGTGAATATAAAATGTGACTTGTTATTAGGCCAGTTACTCAAGGACTCTTTATAATAACTATTAGCAATTTTATAGATATTGAGAAGTTAGATTCTATTTTTGAAACACGATGTCTGCTTCAGCGTGGCAGGTCGGTAGAGACAGATATCATAAAGAGGGTTTAGAAAAACTGGAGAATTTGGATTTAAGAATTGGATTATCAATTAAGGTGCTAACAATAGAGCAAAGTCTGCAGCTCAAAAATCAGACAAACCCATTCAGTTCCACAATGGCTATATTGGTATATGGGTATATTCCACATATAATGGGATGTGAACTCGCTGACTGGTGAAACATGGCTAAAAAATTGTTTCTAAGCTCTGTTAGAGCTGGCTTTAAATCGATAGTTTCCTGTGTTGACCACAACCAGAGATGTTAATGAAAAAACAGTTAGGATTGTAACATCAGTTTTCCATTGAAATACCAGTTTCACTGCTGTTACAGTCACTCTGAAGTCAGTGTTTTTATAAGTGTAAAAGCATCGTGTCGTATAACTTATGTTCAAGTTAATCCGAAATTTGCATATGGAGCATCTTGGCATTATGTAAATAAGCTTAATAAAAGTCTTACAGTAGAAGTTTAGTACACATCAGGTAATAACCTAAATCGCTTCTGAGCAATCAGAATTTTTTAATATTGTAGATAGATAGAATTTTGTTTCGAACGTGCAAATATAATGAAATGACAAGATAAAAGAAGAAAAAAAACATAAAAAAACATCAAGTTTTCATGAATATCTCTATGTCTACACAACATGTGTGCTTAAAAAGAAGTAGGAGGAAGTTTACTGAAGTCAAGTTTACGCTACCTAAAGTAGCTAGACTTTAGGCAACATTTCAACAACAGAGCATCAGAAAAGGGAGTTTTACCACAAGTATTATCTTAGCAGAGATCACCTTATTCCTAATTATGATGCACTATTTTATGATGAGCAAGTTTTCTGTTCACCAAATATCTAATCGCCAAGAAATATGCGCATTTGTTGTTTTGTAGGCAATTCTTTGTTGTTGTTTTTTTTTGTTCCTGATCGTTTTATTTAAATAGCTTTTAGGTTTAGCATAGATTAGCTCCAGATTTTGCTAACAGTGCTAGTCATTCTAAATGAATAGCTCTGAATAGCTTTTTTTATTTCAGTTAACTGAAATATAAACAGATTTCCCTAGCATTTCAAATGTCTACTTTTATTTCCGAGTCCTTACTAAGATAATACGACAAACCAATCTTGTTGCGTTCCAAAAGGGTGTTAATACAGGGAAGGTGGAGAGTGCCCCCTGGTGGAAAAACAATGTAATATTAACAGCCATCAGGATCAGAATACTTTATTAATCCCTGAGGAAATTATGTGGTCACAGTATTTCATATACGTGGTTGAGGAGTGTCTTGCTCATATCTTCTTTACTTTACTAAAATGTTCTTTAACAGCAGTTATAAACAAAGATACAAACGTATCGGCAAATGCCTAATATCAGCCAATACATTGGTCTGGTTCTACTGTGAGCCCTGTAAAACATGACTATGATATGTATTCAGTGTATTTGGCTTTGACTTAATACAAAAAACAGTTTAGTAGATAATCAAATGTTAGGTAATGACCATCATATCTTTTGTTTAATGTTGTATGTTTGCTTTCCCTTTAGCGTCTTTACATCTATAAATTCAGAGCCCTGCTCTACTCTTTTGTTTTGTAGGAACGTTGTTATTGATTGCAACAAAATGTCAAACATCAGTAAGATTTATAAGATGTAGGCATAGCAAACCTATTTCCATTACCAGCAGTGGAATTAAACTTTAAAGCCCTGAATCTTTTAAATAACTAAAATGTGAAAGCTGGGGTAGATCATCACAATCTCATGTGTCTTGCTTGACCTGAGCCAGACTGTAGCAACTTGCCTGCAGGGGGGGGGGGAAAGGGACTTTAGTTTGACTTGCATGTGACTCACTTCTACCTCGGCTAGATAGTGGGTATTTGTATTCATTGTCCATGGAGAAGGCATGTAATCACAGGCGTACACACATTCATACACACTGTATTGTGGGCTGGAATCCACACACATAGTCTCATTCTCTACTGTTTTCTACGCTGCCACCTCTCAGAAAATTGGAATTCTTTTTAGTCGTCTTGCAGAATTACAGTTTTGCGATAAGAAAAATTAGATTTTATTGTGTTTCTCTTCCATCGTCTGTCACTTGGGACAATCAGGCAGTGTCAGGCACGAAACAAATTTCACACACATTTCTGAAAAAGTACAATGCATAATTTTATCCTTACTTGCTTGATGAGAATAAAATAAAGCCTTCCCTCGTTTCAAATCGGTTTGTAACATTGGAAAGTTGCCTAAGCACTTGTATGCACATACACCGCAATGTAAAATAACGCTAGGTTACAGTCCAGTGGAAGCTTTCTGCATTTCACTTTTTCAGCACCACTGATCCGATGCAAATCCTTTTTGGCCAGTATCAACCTAACAACTGCTGCTGGAGGTGGAGAGAACCAGGCAACCACTATAACATGGACCACAACAGGACACAGCAAAGGGGAGACCGGAGAGATACCATGAGCTTAATTTCAGTCACCTTGAAGTCTTAACAACCACTTTGGATGATAACCTGAGTAAATTGCTTGAATTTCCTGGCGTTTTAGAAAAGTACTTTAAGTAAGATAAGATAAGATAAGAGATAAGATAGAACTTTATTAATCACTCGGGTGGGTTCCTCTGGGAAATTCGACTTCCAAAAAAAGCACAGCAACGACCGAAGTTACAGAATTGTTATATATATATATAGATATATATATATATATATATATATATATATATATATATATATATATATATATACACACACACACACACACACACACACACACACACACACACACACATATATATATAAATACAGAGACAAATATAAATAAAATATACAAAGGGGATAAATAGAATAAATAGGAATAAAAAATAAAAATACAAGTGAATTGCACATTTCAAGTATTGAGTATAACCTCTGTTATATGACATCCTGCGGTAAACAGTGCTTTTTCACTGTTATTGCCTAACGGTGAGTTGTAGTTAGACAATCTATCTTAGGCAAAGGATTATTAGAAAAATCAAAATCTAAAGTAAAAAAGATGATGTGGTGAGTGGGCTGGGGAAAAAAAATGATGACAAGCCGGTTGATGCCTCTTTGGTGCTTCACATATCTTCCAGACTGACAGAAAGCTTTGATAAGTGATCTTAATGTCAGTTGCACTCAAAACTCTGCCAACATGTAAACTCCCACATCCGTCTGTCTCACACAAGCGCACACTCTTGTAAGTTCAAAGTTAAATTACAAGCTTGAAATACTTGACATTCACATCAGATGAACCCAATTTAGACAAATCTCAGTTCATAAATAATTTCTTTTTAAAATCAGTTACAGAATGTAACAAAGAGTCCATGCAGATTAATATTTTTCTCTGCTCAAACTTAATTACCTTAGCTTGACAGAACTAAGATGGATCAATGTTGACGTCTGTGCCCACAGATTCACAGATGCAGTCCTTCACATGAAAGCTCACCACATGAAAGAGTGGTCGTATTGTGAAAGTTGCATTCACTTGAGCTTTTCTGCACTCTCTCTGTGCTTTTTAATTCGTTCTTATCACAAGTTTGTATTTCAGGAGGTATTTTCTAAGTGAATTAATCCAAAATGAATGGCCTTAGAATCTGCTAAGATTTACTAAGATAAGCCAGACCTTTAAGCTTTTAAATTAAACATTAACAGTTATGTCAGTATCAGCATATCCTGTAGGCTGTTTATCAAACTGCATAATGCAGAAAAAGACTCTTAGAGGCTGATTTCATCATAAAGCTTATCCAGTAGAGTGAGTGAGTGTAATACATCCCTGAAGAATTAATTAGTCCAATCATTTGTCCTTCATGCATATATATCTGATATAATATCTGCATCCACTCTGCAATTCCATTAGTGGTCAATAATTTTAAGTTATTTTAAAATGAAGTACCGTAAATGTCGGGCTATAAGCCGCTACTTTTTGCACAAGCTTTGAACCCTGCGGCTTTTAGTCAGGTGCGGCTTTTCTATGGATTGTCCGTGATTTTTGTCATATCGTAAGACGATTTGTTTTGTGTGTTCCGCTGTTGTACGGCACTACGTTGCCTGGTGGAAGGATCGGGGTTCAAGAGTGGTATGTTAGTCACATGTCCGTCCGCCAGGCAACGTAGTGCCGTACGAAGTAGCGCGAAAAACAAACTTCAAAGTAGCGCTACGCATTCAGCGGGAGGCGTGGATGATGAGCGGCGATAAACTTGCAAGTTATGCCCAAAAAGCAAGTTATGCCCAACTCCACCAGTGGATTCTGACAGCGTGGAAAAGTGTGAAAACATCCACGATCACCAACGGATTTTGAAGGGCTGGACTGCTGCATGATGGAGAGGAGGACATCGCCACGGCCCTTCTTAGGGTGTTCGACTCTGACACTGACAATGAGGATTTCTTTGGTTTTGAAAGTGACAACGAAGGAGAGAAGAAGAGTGGATGACGAAGCCATCCTGAGCCTGTTTGTATCCGACACTGGAGAAGAGGACTTTGGTGGTTTTAGTGCGTAGGAAGAAGAGAAAGATGGTGGTGAATGACTGACTTTTCTTCTTGTTAAAGCTGTGTCACTGCACCTGAGCCTAAAAGGTAGTCCGAATCTATTTTTCTGGTGTGCTGTAGGCTACTGTTATGTACTACATGTGCAAATATGTACCCATAACTTGTTTTTCAAAATATTAATAAAAGTGATGTCTCCAAACAGCCATCTCTTTCCTGACAATTCCCTTTGTGCATATTCTCTTACATATGATAAGTCAACATTGAAACACCTGCGGCTTTTGGTCAGGTGCGGCTAATGTATGTACAAAACAGGATTTTCCCCTGATTTTAGCTTGTGCGGCTAATATTTAGGTGCGCTTTGTAGTCCGGGAAATACGGTAATTTAAAATTTACTGACACAGTGTGTTTTTTTTTTTTTTGCCTTTGTATTCTTTATTGAACACACTTGAAGACTTGAGATGTTTCAGGTTCCCAAAACTGGAATGCTAATGTAACAGAGTGGACTTTAACGTGGACTGGGGAGGGAAAATATGGTGTTGCACATTGCACGAGTTTTTACAGGCCTTCAGAGAGCCCAACACACAGCTTCAGAACCACCACTCTAAACTTTGGGTCCCCAACAGATCTAAGTGACGATTGGATGGATTTTCTGTACATTTATGGCTCTCACCCATTCGCTAGATCTGATTGAAGACGTTGCAATTCATTATAGCCCCAACACTATTGGTTTTGTTTAGGTAAATAAATAAATTGAACTTTGCAAGGGTTTTGTGTGATCAGCCATTTTCAGTATCCATTTGTTCTCAACATGCTTTTTACTGGAAAAAAGAATTTTCTTTTGAAATCTGACTACATAGATTTTCCATTCATAAGAAAAGCCTCTATTCAGTGTTGAACTCAAATTTTTTCAGTATAACTTCACCATCGTCTTTAGATTCATCAAGGCTCCGTTATAAGACCTTTAAGATCTATTAGGGGCTTTTGTTGGTTTGTCCTTGGTTCTTGTATAATGTGCTACTAATCACATTTATTAGAGTACAACATTTTTGCTGATGTCAACTAAGCTGTCTTACATTTATACCTTATACTTGCTGTAGTTTCTCTATGTTCATGACTCTGGGAAAAATATTTCTGAAGTAGGCGATGTTTTTTCCAGTTTGATGTGCAGATTAAGATTCAAGCAAAGAAAGCCCTTTGGGCATGTCTTAAAGTCATAAATTTGCAATGTTTTCTCTCTGTTCTCTCACATATCGTTTCACAATATTCTTTTGTGTGGACCAAAAACTGCATATGTGCTAGCACAGTATGTGCTATGAACTTTCTTTTATGAACAAATATAATACATTTGCATGAATATTTATAATAAGACAAAATATGGCATTCGTAGATATTATCTTGCTTCATCTTGGAATTGAGAGAATTACTTGATAAGCCAGTGGGTAGAGTAACTGATAAGAGAAATGTAATTGTTTGTTGCTCTTTGAGTCATTTTAGTTATATGCAGTGTACAGATACAGAGTTTCTTCAAGCTACACAAAGTTTTAGAAACCATGGAAAAAGGAGTGAAACACCTAAAGTAAGAAATGCATGAGAAAGGAACTTCTTGCACTGCCCAGTGAGGAGTGTAAAGGGCAGTGTGCCTCTAATACAGACATTGAGCTTAGTGTCAGGGTGACTAATGACCTACAGTGCTCTCAATTATTATTGCTAACACATACACACACACACACACACACACACACACACAAACCCCATGTGATTTACTCGAATGCATGCTTTGAAGAGGTATGACTCAGTTGCAATCACAGGCAGCTACGCCAACATTTCCGTCTCCATCTCAATTTCCCAAGAACCGAAGACTCGTGGTCTAAATGAGGACATCAGCACTCTTGAAAATAGGTTTGTCCACAGAAAAGCCACCCAAGTGCAGCTCAGATTAGCTTTCTGCCCTGCCACAATCAATGTGAAAGTGGGTCTCATTAATTTCTTTGGGCACATCTTTCATCACACCTCAATCTTGCATTATTCAGAGGCTTTTTTTCCATTTTTAGCTTTGCCGTTGCTTTTGAGGCATGGTGATTGTAAGGTTAGTCCTTGACTGTAATAAAAATATAATAAAATCAGAGTCATCATGACCTCTGCAACTATGTTAACAACAGGATTTTTAAATATATTAATATAAATTTATCTTTCTGTACACTTTTACTTTTTTTTAAACATATATATTAAATAAGTATTAATTATTGCCTTTGCCTCTGTACAGCACCACAGTGGATTTTAAATCAAACAATCACGACAAGTTTGAAGTGCAGACTTTTATCTGTAATTCATTCTCCCAGAAGTATTGCATTAAAACTTAAGACCCTGAGTCTATCTCCCACCGGGAACGAGTCCAACTTATTGCCGGCTATTCGGACCAAGTTCTTGCAGTTGTTGTATAAAGATCGAATGGCTCGTAGCCACAGGCCAGACAATCCCATACTATTGAAGCACCTCAGAGAGAACACTCGGAGGGACATGATCGATTGCCTTCTTCAAGTCCACAAGACACATGTAGACTGTTTGGGCAAACTCCCATGCACCCTCAAGTATCGTCAAGAGGGTAAAGAGTCCGCAACTGGGACAAAAACCTGCATTGTTCCTCCTGTATCTGAGGTTCGACTAACAGACGGACTCTGCTTTCCAGCACCCGGGCCTTGACTTTCCCAGGAAGGTTGAGGACTGTGATTTATATATTTTTTTTTTCTTTTCTCCCCACTTTTTTGTTCGGCCTAATGATGGCCTCATCTAGTTGCATCAGCACATCTTTGAACCTCATGTTGTGAATACAAGTTCAATTGTGAAAACTCTAATTAATCTTTCAGGACAAAAGAAATTATTTTTTTCCATTAACTGTGTATTTGTGGGAATGTCTTGTTGGGTAGCTTTCTCCTCACAAATCAGCCTTACGCTTCTTATATCTTTTCTACACATAATTGCATGCAGCGTGAACTCAAAAGAAAGGATCAATTTTGCATAACACTGAGTAATTTAAGACTGAGCGTCACTCAGTTTATGTGAAATTTATCACAGCAAGTGATATAAAAGCAAATCTTAATTACAAATATTTGACGAAGTCAAATTGGCTGGAGCTAGGCTGGCAGCTTTATTTCACTGCTGCCAGACTCTAAGCTCTGGAGCTTAGAGTCCAGCCTCCAGTCTGGACGGCCCGCAGACAGCCTGCCTGCAGAATCAGCCTGCAGCCCCAGGAGAGCCTTCCATCCTGCTGCATCTGCTCTTCTCCCTCCTCATAAACATCCATCCTGCCTGGTCGACCTGTCAAACCCTGCATCTCCCACCCCTTGCCTCCCTCCGTTATCATCCCTTCCCCCCCCCCCCCCCCCCCCCCCCACACACACACACACACACACACTCCCCTTCTCTCCCCTCTCTCTTCCTCTGCTCCACTGGGCTTGTGAAGGTGAGCCAGTCCCCGGTGGCACTACTGTACAGATTGCAATGTTTCCTCTTCAAATGGAGGTAGCTCTCTTGTGAAAACCCATGTGAAGAGGGACCGGGCTGTTTATTTTTGTCTTTTACTGCACACTTATCTCTGGGCGTCCTTGTTAATTAGTCTCTATCTCAGTCTTTGGTCAGCTGCTTTTGTCATTACAAGGACAGGATGAGGTTGTTCTGTGTGTTGCTTCAAAGTGAGGCTGATGAAAAGCACGCATCCCTGAGGTTTTAGGCCAGTTTGCTGCCACCCAATCACTTGTCCTTAAAAGCTTCTTTATGAGCAGGACGTGTGGGGGAACAATAAAAGCAGTAGGAGGAATGCTTAAGAATAGATCTGAAGTGACTCAACCTCTAATGGATGTGCCTAATCATTTTTGATAGTGTCCATCTGTGGTTCTGTAATTGATGTCTTAGGGCAGGTGCTTTCCTGGTACACTTCTTTGTCTGACATCTATAGAGCTGAAGTTTCTTCACCTCACTTCCCGATTAATCTCTGTTCTTTTAAGTTGCTCTGGATTTATTGTGTGTGTGTGTCTGTCTATGTATCATCTTTTATCATTTTTTTCTCAAAAGCTGCAATGTAATAAAGGATTAGGCAGGTCTCTAAAAATATACTCGCTAAAGAAATTGTAACACGTAAGTTATGTAACGAATAAAACACAGATCTCTAGGGCACTGGACTAAAATTCTTTTGTGGTGTTTAGAGGACTTCTGTGCCTAAAGTTCATGTCATGCATTATGACTGTTGATGAAATATTGTTTGTTTTCGTGTAATCTTTCAAAAGATGTTCACATTTCTACAACTCAGTGAAGTAACAAATGTTTATTTAATCTTAAATATGGAAAAAAGTGAGCCTGTTCTCAGATTTCGATTTGAACACTACCCTGTACATTTACTCATGTGCACATGAATGCCTTGGTGAGAACAGGCTGTTATTTGGCCATCCTGTTGCTGCAGGTGAACTGATTGCGCTTCCCCTATGTGTCGGTGCAGGTTTTTGGAGATTATTATCACTTCAGGCATCACGCCGTGGAGAAGAGAGCTTTGTCTGGCCACAAGAGGATGCACATCAGACTGCAAAAAGAACCACAGGTAAGACTGTTGTCAGCACTCGCACAGCTTATTGTAGCACTTCATGTTGGCAACAAAAGGCCAAAAGACAGATTGGATTGCACATAGAGAGTGGGTATATCACGAGAGAAAAGGGATGTCAGAATCGGTGACAGCTTGTCAAAGTCTTTGCACCGGTCCCTTCCATCTGTCCCCTGACCCAATCCAAAGTAGCTGTAAATATGCAAAACCACCCAGCACAACAGCTGGGAGAGTCTGTTATTAGCTGAGCATTTTCAGTAGTTTTTTTTTTCTTTTCTTTTCTAATAAATATTTTCATTTACATTTTCTAAAACGTAAATGCCATTTTTATATATTTAAAAATCGCATTTGTGGGGCATCTACTAATCGGAAGGCTGGTGTGTCGATCCCTGGCTGCTCCAGTCTGCATGGCAAAGTATTCTTGGGCAAGATACTGAACCGATGCATCCATTGGCGTGTGAATGTAGCTGAATGCTAGATGGAAAACACTTGAGCATAGTAAAGGTGCTTATGTGAATGGGTGTGAATAGTGAAGTAGGCATCTTTTTTCTAAAGTGCTTTGAGTGCTCGAGCACAAAAGCGTTATATAAAAGTCATTTACCATATATAGATGTGATATTTACCCGATATCAACCACCATTTTAGAATTGGTTCACAAAATCAAACTTTCTGTGGACCACATATAAAAACCAAAGTGCCAAAATTGGGAGATTTTTTTCTTCTCCTTTTCACGGATTATGGAATAAGCAGCATCATATCACCAGACCACTGTGTATTTGTACTGTTCCTGAACAATAAAACAGCATCTACTAACCAGTAAAAAAACCTAAATGCGCTTTTGCTTTTTCCCTGATAATAATGTTTATGTTCTGGCTAGAAACAAAATTGTCGGTTGATGTTAGAAAACACTGATTCACATTATAAACCTTATATCACGCTCTTTATTATAGCAGAATTTGCATCTGCAGCCAACAGATCAAAGCACATCAGTTACAGAGAAAATAATACTTGCAAAAATGTGAAATGCTTTTCTTTAAGCATGAAATGCTAATTAGATATGACATTTAGAGATCATTACAGCACTGCCTTCTGAAGGCAAAGAGATATTTACTAATGCTGCAAGCATTTTAAAAAAATCAGATTTGGGTTAAACTATTAAGTAATACACAGGAGATTTTTTTTTAACCTGTCTTGGCAGGAAAAGGAAAAAGGGAGAGAAAATAGGAGAAACAATACAAATAAAGCAACAGAGCATGAGTAGAAAAACACACTGGGTCACCAAATAATGTACCTGTAAGAAAACACATACAAAAAACAAACAGCACTTAGAGGGGAAATGCAAACCTACGGGAGATTTTTAAGCAAACACAGCAGATATAGTCTTATTTAGTTTGTGTGGCGGAAAGAACTGAGTGTTAAAGTGCTGATATTCTACAGTTTATTCTAAAAATGTAGAAAAGATAAATGTGCAGTTACCATTATCAAGTGGACATAAGTAGATGACTGTCACCTAAAGAGGTGAAACCATATTAGATCATAACACTTCTTTTATTAAACGTCTCCTTTTAAATCTATTTGTGTATGTATATGTGTGAAATAGGAATTATTTAAATTAACCTTTTCAGCTTTTGTATATTAAAATAAACCCTGGATGAAGGCTTGCAGTAAGCTGGTGTGAAGTCTGTAGTATAGTAGTGTGAATTGTGTGGCAAAACCTGTTTGAATAAAACCCCATCTGTATACATGGGAATTTATAGTAAAACTATGGCTAAATCTGCCATATATAATGTCATTTGACTTCTCTACAATAAAAATATTTCTCAGAATGTTTAGTAGCTTCTAAAAAATCAAGTACCTCACATTTCAGGGACCAACAGAAGTACTGCATCTGTGCAAATGTCTGCTTTACAGTTCTTCTATTTTCAGTCTTACTGCTAAAAGAGTTAGCCATTTGTTGCTGCAGTGTTTACACTGGAAACAAGGGAGGCAGCTGAGGTAATTGCTGCTCTAAAAGCATCTTCAGAGCTGCCGGACTGGTGCTAAAAAGTAGGCAGTTACCCAGTGAGAACATCTATAGCAAGGTAGTTTTGCCAAGTGCAACCCAAGGACTAATCTGTAGCTTTCCTGAGTCCAAGTCATTCCAGCCGAGGAAAGGACTGATGTGCTCTGACAAGCTCTGAGGCCCCAAGACATCATTAGTGGGATATGGTGACGTGCACTGAGGCCAGTGGTATCAGGGGTTGGGGTAAGTGGATGACAACAAGTCTCTGAGAGCATCCAGGGAATCTGGTTGCTGAGCAGATATCGGTACTGTGGCTCTCAAATTCATAAAACATAGTTTTCAAATCTAAAAAAAAAACCCCCACACACAATTAAGTAAATTTAGCACAGGCAGTGGCAGAAACAAGGGTTTTATTAATCAGAATCAGAATTATTGTTACTGAGGAAGATTTAATGATGTGTAATATTGGATTTTGGGTGCAGAAGGGACCGAGCAACATTAAAACCCAAGTGAGAATCTGTCAATAGAAAGTTGATATGTTCCTAATAAGTGGCTTGAAAGTATTAAAATAAAACAATGAGATGGACACTGAGGTGTATTATGTGCTCTGTGGGCTTTTTGCTGATACCAAATGAGAGAAAAACCAATCTGCACTTTAAAACTGCTGCCTTGACGTCAAAGCCTAAGAATTACAGCCTTGCCTATTATAAAGACATTTTTGACAAAGGAGATTCCATCTCGAGTTCATCTTAGTTGGAATGTCAGTAGTTCAAGTTAACGCAGCACTTGAACCTAGCTATTAAGGGCAGCAGATTTCTGGCTCAGGCACAACAACTTGTCCCTAGGTTGCCCAACCACCCACACAACCAGAGCAAACCTCAGGCAAAGCATGACCACTGCCAAAAACATGCCACAGAAGCATAAGTGAGTGGGTTTGTTTTTGTGTTTTTATTTAAGTGCATTTGTGTAATCATATGGTTCTGTAAGACCATCTGATCTCTGGAAAAAATAAAGAACAGTAAAGGTTTTGCTTTACCTTTTTTTTTTTTTTCAAATAAATAAATAAATAAAAAGACAATGGTTGGATTTGGATTAGTCATTGCTGAGCTTTGAGCTCGTTACAGTGTTTCCTCTCTGTAATCCAGCAGCTGTAACTCACATTACCTCCATTGTCTCTTTTCCTCAGCTCTGTGGAGCTAACGTGCTTATCACCATGCCTTTTGAATAATCACGCAGTGGCATGATGACACTGGCAGCTGCATAAGCTTACACCATAATGCTTGCGAGAGTTGTTTGTCATCTCCTCTCCACACCCCGTATCATCTTTATGAGGGAAAGAATTGATTTGTTTGGGGCGGCTACTGTTGGGTTTCTTATGAACAGTAGTGTAAGGCAGCGTGCACAGTGTCCTGGCTGGAATTTAAACTACATCTGTTTCTCGTACAGTTTTACTAGAAAGTTTCACTCTGGCTGTAAAAGTATGCTGGATTTTTAGTTGCTATATGAGGCCATATTGGATGAGGCTGACAAAATTCTGCATTTATTATTGTCAACAAATCCCGTTAGGAGACCAAAACCAATAATACATTAGTCTGCCTCTCAGTAGTGAACTCATGACTTACCAAGCCCACTGGTTGCTACTGACGTAAATGTTTAAGTATGAGTCACAAGAGGAACAAGAGGGTGGGGAAAAAATGCATTTGTCGGGGCCATGACTGATTATTTTCAAGACAGTGCGATTCCTCCTCCTTATATTGTTTCATTTTAATCTTTTTCAAAGGCTTGAAAAAACTAAAGTGATCCAATAATTCACAAGAAGAAAATCAAACGAGATGAAGAATATCTGTTTTCTGTTCATCATGTCGTGAATATTCCTCGATATTATCTTCCAGACCCTTGAAGAAGCCATCATTGATTTACAGCACCAGCGCAATATGTGTGTAATCACCTCAAAATAAACCATGCTCGTCGTAATGTCTGGCTCACTGATCTTTTTATTGTTGAGACAACACTAAAGCTGCAGAAGGGAATATGCTTTCAGTGTCTGAAGCCTTGGATATACAGACAGTGCTTGTTAATGCAGGGTTTTTCGTGACTCAGAGTGGCCTTTCGGGGCGGACCATTCACATAAGTACATTGGTTTATGCAGGGCATAGACCATAAAGGCAGTGCGTATGTGCCATCTTATCTTATTATGAATGTTATTTCAGATTCTTATTTTATTAATTTTTCTTTATTAAAAGGATCAGAAAGTCCCATTTTCAAAAAGGAAAGAAATTCAGTTAAATCTTTAAATAAAAAAATTCAATTTCTTCTTGGATCTGGATAAAATCTCTTTAGAGCAGAAATTGTAGAAGAGCTGGTTGAGAAAATGTTGTAATAATTATTACAAAATCCTCCAATGACAATGATAAATTTAAATTTGATTCATATATATCTATATAGAGCCAATTCACAACAGTCATCTCTGTGTACTTTACATTGTAGGGTCAAGACCTTATAGTACTCTACCCGTGAGAAAAGGTATTACTTGTTGTAATTTATGATAACTGCATGAGAGGCTGCCTTCATGTGTGCAGGCTGCATTACCAGAGGCATGTAGGAAATGTAAAAATGGGCAGCTGTAATGCAGTGTAATATAGTGCATTAAGGAATAAAGGAAGACAGATGCCTTATCCACCGTTACTACTCAGAAATTGGCCAGTGGTGTACCATTCCCGCTCCAGTGACATATGCCGTTTCTTCTGGATGGTTTGTTCATTGTATTCCATCATCACAGTCCAATTCCCAGCAGCAGGTGCTGATCTTCATACTTGTAGACTACCTTTACATGGTAATCAGACTCTCACATCAGCGTGCAAACCTGAGATCAGCTTTGCAGGCTTACAAGTGCTGCTGTAAATAGATGAATGTATATTTAATATCTGTCTTTATTGAAAAGTTAAGGTAAACAAGTGTACTTTCAATAAAATCATTCTTTAAAAGACGTGTTGTCTGTTTTTCTCTTGTTGCTTTTGACACTTTTTATTGTGAAATAATTCCATATCAAGAAATAATATTGGAGCTTGTGCAGCATGGCTAGTCTGTAAAATCAATTACGGAGCATCAAAGGCTATTGACTAAATAGTTTGTGAAATATATGGATCTCAATGATGCATGAGATACCCAAAATTTGTTACAGTTTTTTTTCTTTTTTCTTTTTTTCTTTGCATGCTCTGTCTCCAAGCAACCCCTCCTGCAGTCTGATTGACACGATAGTTTCCTACAATAACAAATTTTTAGTTATTTCAGTCCTGAGCTCAATATGACATTTTCAATTTAGCTTCAAATTAAAAGGCCCCCTGTGAGATTTCCTGCTAAACAAACTAGGAATGTTTACATTCACTGCTAAACTTTCCAAAGCATACTGCAGACAGAATAATACCCTCCTTATTAACCGTCTCGTTGATATGTTTTTCATGAATATAATCATGGTGTTTTCAGCTATAAGTCCCAGCCTTAGTAGTTAGTGGCATCAATTTATTGGTGATTGTCATTTGATTAGATGTATTCATACAAATAGCAATGGAAAAAGTCCCTAAACGTATCTTTTTCTTTCCTTCTTTCTCTTTAAAGTGAGCCACAGAGCTATAGATCAAAGGACAGTGTGTCTTTTTTCACTGCTCTCTCTCTTTCTGCTTTGCCAACAACTCCAGCATGACTTCTTCTTAGTCATCAGACATGAAAACCCTCAGGATACACTGAGAGAGATGGAACAAATGTTTATTGCTCAAGCAGATTACAGTGCTAGCCCTTGTGGAGACCTCCTCCTTGTTTCTTGATTATTTCTTTGTGCAGGTGGTTGTATTTGTCTAGTCTTTGTCCTTGCCCAACACTTGAAGTATATTTTTTAATTTCCAAAGATCACTTAATCTCCAGAAATAAACTGATTCCACCTTTTTTTTTTTTTTTTTTTTTTTTGTAGTTATTAAGCGGAGGTCGTCTTGCTGAAATGTTGCTCAATTTGCAAAAGAGATTGCATTAATTATGTTTGAAGTCAGCTTTAGCTATAAATGAAATGCTGTTTATCCTGTAGTCGATGGCTGTATGCAGATTATCATGGGTGGTAATTTTGCTCCGTTAATAATGTGGCGGGCAGTGGGCAGCAGTGCGGTGAGGTCAGACATGTGCAGTTATAAATGTAATGAAATGAGATAAATGTTAATTAGTCTAGGATCATTTCAATAAGGTTAATGGCTGCATTCTCTAAGGCAAAGTTTTCAGCTGGGTTTGGAGCTTACACCCTCAGCAGCTGTACTCAACACATTTTCTTTCAGACCCCGTGCTTTACAGAAGCATATAATCATGAAGTCGAGCAAGTAGAGAAGCCTCACCATTAGAAACAACACCAACAGCAGCAAAGCGATTGCAAAATGCTAAAAAAAAATCCACTGAAAAGACCTAAAATAGTTAAATAGCAAGTTGTACTTTGACAGTCTGCATTGTAAAGGAAATTCAAAAGTTTAGTCACGCTTCACTTGAGTGTTCTCCATGCAAATAGAGCAAGTTTGGGCTTTTTCACCTTCAACAAAAAAATCAGCAAAGGATGCATTTATCATTGACAATAATAATAATGCAGAACAGCATTTGCTCTAAGTGCTGTAGAAAATAAACCTCTGCTGTAAGCTCACTCAATCGACTGTCTGCAGATTCCCTCTGCTATAGTATAATTTCAGCCCAAGTCAGTATTTGAATTGTATTTTCAGTATTTTTGTCCTTATTTTAAGAAAGTTAACTTTTGTGTAGTTACACAAGTATAGCAAAAAACAAAAAGCAATGCCCCAGTGCATTATTTGTGTGTTTTCTGTATAGATGACAAGTTGACAGGTGACCATGAGGTAAAGCTGCTCTGCATAAAAATAAACAAAACCCCGTATAATTATGGGGTTATGCTTGTTGGAGGTGGGTGGGCTGTTTGGGTTTTGTTTTAGGGTTTTTAATTAAATGGATAGACTCAAAAAATAATAAAAAATGAGAAACGTATCTTCTAAAGCTTTTCAGATAGTGAAATTGAATTTTTATGGCGGATCCAAAGTAATGGAACACACCACAATAATCAATTTAACCTTGTTTTAATAGTTGTTTTTAATATTTGTCAATCATAATAGAAGTTAAAATGTGATTATTTGCACACCCCTACAACAAGGCATTCCTTGTTAAGCATATGAATGCTGTCCTTTTATTATTTTTTGTCACGGCTTGAATATAAATTGCTGACCTAAATGGGTCTATTTAAACTAGGTCTCTTTTAGCATTCTTACTACTGTCTCATGTACTCAGAGTGTTCAGAATATATGGGTATTAGCATGAAAACCCAAATGTTGAATGGCATTAACTGATTTGCTGTGTGACCTGTTAACATTGTGTGTTGCATTGTTTTTTGCAACTTCTGAAGCAAAACCACCATATGAAATTTACTATGTGTGATATTAGCAAGACTTGTTACCCTTACTTACTGAGCCTGAGCATTTCCCAGCAGCCCTCCCAACTTCAAAGGCCCCTGCTCAGGCACACTGTACAGTAGCCACCTTCCCTGTGCATCTGAGCAATGAACTAAATTAGATTTTCTTCACATCTCTGCTTCTCTTTCTAGTTATTACTTTTTGAACACAGCTGGGACCGTGTTTTCCTACATCCCCAGTCTGTGGGACACAGCAACAATTTCTCAAATTAGAACATTAATAATGACACAATATCATGAGGATTCCTGAGTAAACTGTGCTTTTTCTTTTTGCGTGTGGGTTTGCTTGTTTGCTTTGTGTGGGCATGCTGTTTGTGTGTGTGCGTGTGTGCACGCGTGTGTGTGCCTTGACAATCCAGGTCCTGTGGACAGAGCAGCAAGTGGTGAAAAAGAGGAAGAAGAGGGATGTGTATGAAGACCTAACGGATCCTGATTTCCCTAAGCAGTGGTACCTGGTGTGTAGACTTCCTACCATCTATCTCATTAGTTTGACATTATTACTAAAATGTTAAAATTGGGAAATGGAATAATTAAAATGCTTATGAAATACCATACATAATGAGATTTTCAGTAGCATGGTTCTAGTTTTCTAAAAGAGATATCTCTATGCTTCACCAACAAATAAAGTGGGTGTACAGTCAGCTGACTATATAGTGGCTGCTTCTCATATGCATTTGAAATCCCACTTTACATTTTCAAGCCCTCTCTGTATTCAGTCATTTCAGTAGCAGCCTGTAGGAATGCCTGTTTTCAAGCTATATTTTTTGTTGAAGTGGAAGATTTATATTTAAATACAGCTGGTCTGGTAATCATAAGATGTGTTGCTCCGTTATGGGCTATTCTTTACCTGGCCTGTTTTAACCTCCTGCAACTTTTTTTTTCTCAGTCAAATATATAATGTAGTGCCTTCCACGATGTTGAGTTGAATGTGCAATTACATGTCAGGATAGATCACCTGTGAAGCATCGATAGCATATAATGTTGCCTCCATGTCTGTTTCATTAATCGCAGTTTTTCTCAGAGATGCCTCAATTCACCTTAATCCCCCCCCCCCCCCTTTTTTTTTTTTAACTACATAAAACCTCTGTCAGTTCAGCAGATTAATGACAACATTGACTATCCCAGACATAAATCACCAGTGAATAGAAGTTGTGGAACTACCTCTGCCATTCAGCATTAGACTTCTAATCGTCTCAGGCCTTAAACCCTTTTTTTCCTATTTCAACTACATTGCAAAGCTCTGGCTTAAACAAACAAATAAACAAAGCTGGTTTAGCTGAACGCACAAACCACCAGTGCTGCAGTTCTGTTTTGGTCACATAATAAATTTATGGGATTTAGAATTCTTTTATAAAAGGTTTATTTAGCACAGTCACTTTAGGGCAAACTTAAGTGATGTATTGAGTTGTGTCTGCCTGAATTTAATAATGTGTATTTAATGTATTCATAAGTTTCAGCTATGTGCACTTCAATGTGAAGTCAAAGGGAAACTGGAAAAAGAAAAGGAGGCAGAGGAGATTATCTTAATGTCTTTCTGTTCCCGTATATCTGTGTTTATTTGTAACCATCTCTGTCAGCTCTCGCACTCACCTCTCCTTATTCTTCAAGCTGTACAGATTTTCACTTATTCCTCCAAATCACGCTTTACCGCTGCCTTTTGTCTGCCTCCCTCCCTCTCCTCTCGAATGCTGCCGAATGTTATTTCTTCAGTACGAGAGGCAAATGCTCTCTCCCCAAGATGCCTGACCTGCAACAGGTTGTCTTTCTTTTTCACTGACAGCAAAACAACAGTAGGATGTTCACAATGGGCAACTCATCCTGAGGAGGCAGACATACCGGGGTGATGCATTAAAATGGGAGTTTAAAATGTTCATGAAGCACCTCTGATCTCCCCTCGTATCTTCTTGGTGTCAGGTGTATCAAGCGATGCTGTTTTTAATAACATGCAGCAGAGAAGGTCTTCGCAGAAGATGTAGGACCTTCTTTCACTGACAGACCTTTTCTGTCATTTTGTCTCGGAAAAGTCAGTCATGGCAGATTGACAGCTGAACAAAAGCCTTTGTCTCTTCCAGTCCAACCCAACACATCAAGATCTGAATACAAAAGCAGCCTGGGCTCAGGGCTACACAGGAAGAGGTGTAGTGGTCACTATCCTGGATGATGGCATTGAGAAGGACCATCCCGACCTCATAAGCAATTACGTAAGTCATAAATTTCAAATAGCAGAGATGGAGCCGGACATGTTCTTGTCCCAAACTTCTCAACACACGATGCATTTTGAAACCAATTAACAAAATGTCTATTTTAACTGGTGATGATAAAAGGGCAACTTTTTGATATGTATTTTAATTTTCATGCTATTCAGTAAGAATTATAGCCACTAAAATTTCGTACTTCCTTTGTTTTATTAGCTGTATCAAAATCATCCAAAACCCTTGTGCACACAAAAGGTCCGACCGACAGCTTTTCAGGGTTTTTTTTTTTAAACATTTAGTCACAGAGGAAAAAACAATTAAGCGAGCTCTTTAAAAGAAATGTAAAATCACTTCATAACCTTTTCTTATTTCTCTTTTAGGACCCTGAGGCCAGCTATGACGTAAATGATGGAGATACTGACCCTCAACCAAGATATACACAACGAAATGAGAACAGGTAATGTGCTAGCAAACTTGAAATATACATTTTTATTTAGTGATTAAATAATTTGGAATAGACTGTCCACCTCTTGTTTTATTAGTTATATTTTGCTCCCTGAAAGCTGTAGTTATCAGGGACTGGTGAGAAAGAAAGTGGATTCCACTTTGGGTCCAGTGCTTTTGGCTCAGGCATTTGCATTCAGAAACCAATTATTTAAGTGTGGAAGTATGGGTGCAGTCATTCTGAAATCTCTTGAAAGACTGTTCCCCTTTTTTCTTGCTTCAGCACACAACTCAAGTTGCTGTAGCATCAATCCAGCCCATAACGCTCCACCACCAAAATAGCACTTATTTGTTGCCAATACAGCTCTTGTTTACTTGCCCCCCATTAACTCATGCTCTTCCCAAATACAAATACAGACCATTTTTTCCCTTCCAGTCTTTGGTGATCACTTGAAAACATGTTTGTCCCAATTTATTGATGGAACACTAAAGCGTCAGCAAGAATGAATCCTTATCGCTCATCCCCTCCTCTCTCCCCATTTCTCAAAACGCCATGGTCCTCTGCTTTTGTCCAATCCCCCCTGGAGCAGATGAGAAGCTGCATCCCGCCTCTGAAATGCACAGCAGGATTTGTCTCAAATCTCTCTCTTTTCGTGCCACTAAGTCTTTTTGTGGTTGTATGGTTGTTTTTCTTTGTTAGTTTTGTTTCAAAGGATAGTATTTCCAGTTACAGTTGGTCAGAATGAAAGGCCCAATGGGCTTAATGTTTTTTTTAGTTGTTGTTGTTGTTTTTAAAAGAAATTATTAAAAGCTGTTAAAATAAATCTGCTTCTTTACAGTTGCTTTTTGGTGCTTTGACGTTTGTCACTTTAAGCAGCTTCTGTTGTTCGTCTAGTTTTGCTTGTTTTTTTTCTGTTATCATCCAAAATATGATCTGTTCATCTGCAATATTTATTCATCTTGAAAGAGGCTGGCATCTGCAATTTTTGCACAGACGCCTGTTTCTTGTCCTTGCCGACAGCTTGAGCAGCCATGCAGAGCGAATCCAGCCTTTCCTGTCAGTGTATCGTAGATCCCACTCTATCGTGCTGATCGAACAAAGCACTACTGGAGGGGATTGCTCTCTGACTCTGGTTTACTACAGCTCCCAAACTGCACCATGCTTATACTTTCCAAACATAATAAAAACATGAAATGCATGGGTTTGCACTTACACACGTTCTACTGCTGCTGTCGGTAGAGCTGCTAGAGTAATTATCTTACATTGGATCAATTTCTGAGCATAAAATGAATAGCAAGGGTGTGTCTTTGTGTCTACAGTGTGGAGCTTTGGTGTTTGGAGTGACCTGTGGACAAATTATATCCAATGAGTTATGCAAATCTCCACAAAGCAATGCAGGCTGACAGTGAGTAATGCTCACAACCCCCTCACAAGGAGATTATATGAATATATTCATAGGACAACAAAAAGCAGAGGAGACTCGGAGGAAGGCATTTTTCCAGAGTCATGGAGGCCAGTTCATTTGTACTGATGACACGCAAGGCTGATTTTTCAATTCTCATCTCAGGCGTTTTTCTATTGAGATGCTCTGTCTTGACTTGGCAGTTATTCTTGGAGGGGAGTGCATGTTTAGTTGAAGGCCAGTAATTCATTTGTGCTTCATCAATAAAATATGTGTTCATCATTATCAGAATCGGGGTATTAATTCTGATAACGGCATGGATATTTATCAGTCCAGCTGTGAATAAGGAGAGTTTTAATGAAAATTTATCGCAGCACGGTTTTAATACATTTTGTATTTGTGAAAGATTCTAATGAAATTCCAGCTGGGCCCATAATGATACACGGTAACACTGGTTACACAAATGTTAGGACAGTCTAGAAAATGTAATTTAAATCAATTGTGTAAAGGCTGAGCAAGGTTAATGTATATGCCATTTTTACATTTGATGTGACTGACATTAAAAAAAGAGACGACTACTGAAAACGTTATGCACTGCAAAACATAAAACATTTTGTGAAACATAATTCACAATAATATGATTGAAGTCCATCTCGACCACTTGATAACAATGTCCTACATGGACACCATCCTTCAGCCTAATCAGGTTTTATGTATGTGGCTAGAGATCGGCCACATACATAATATGTCAAAGGTGGAGGAGAAGAGAACTCGTAGGCATTCGCCTACTGTGGAGGCAAATTTTAATTCATGTCTGCACCTTCAGATTCAAGGTGATACCTATGTTTCATCATCTGCGCAGAGGTCCCCTCCACCAAAGAAGTGAAAACAAGAAGGAAAGAGACAACGTGACCAGCATCTATAGAAAACATCATCCCAATCCTCTTCACCTCAGTCCTCGACTCCTGAACCAAAGTCAGGACTGTACCACATGAAAATCTGCATAAAAATGTTTATTTATTCCCAATATTGTCACAATTACTTATTGTCAGCAGATCAGACACGTGACCCCCTCCTGTCTCCCGACAGCTGACACTGAGCCAGTTAAACAGCATTATGCAAGCTAATGTTGAACTCAAGTGTCAACTCAATGTGCACATTCTCTCTGATAAACAGTTTGATTACATTTTCACATCGTATGAGAGTTTATTTGCCAAGTGTCCAAGTCAACCAATGTTAGATCCACTTTACTAACAGCAGCTAACATCAGCAAAAACAGCAGTGGTTAGCTACAGAAAAGTTCAGGTTATCCCCAACAACTCACCTATTGTTCTCATCGGGTGGAAGTGAGTTTCACCGACTTGACGACTCCTTTCACAAAGTTTTACAGCTTCCTCCGGGGTAAACAGATGTGGACACATATGGACAGATGAGATAAAGAGGAGACTGGCCGACTACATTTACTTTTTGTCCTACAGCAGCCACTGTAACTAGAATTGTGCACTCATGTAAGAAAAAAAAGAGCTCAGTTAACTGCAGTCTGTAATCTACTGACCTCTAGTGGTGAAATTTTACACACTGTAACTTCAGGTATTTCTCAACCTAGAACGTTTTAAGCAATTTCCATTTTAGGAGTTGGGATTGTTACGATTTTATTGACACCAGTGTCACTATTGATTCTGCTGATCCATCTGGTTCTTTATCGATTTTCGATATTGATTTTTAGCTCTGCTTTATGTGAGGGAACACATGCAGCTACGTAAGTTTTTAGCTTTATTATCTAGACAGAACACTAATGCTAGCTGTAGCATCAGCCTCTCGGTAAACATCTTGAATGAAGAAAATTAGAGAATATTCGTAGGCTTTCTTTGCTAAAGAAAAATGCACAAAGTATAACAATAATGTTATCATATTGCAGGATATTCAGTGTCATTTACAGATGAGCTGCTTGATTGGACAGCAGCAGTAGCACTATTAAAACATCAAATAACTGACACTCATATTTTGTAGATGAGCATTTCAGCCTCTTGCTGGTGTTGTCACTCAAACTTGCAATAATTATTTTGCAAACATTATAATTAGTGTTACCTTGGTTCTTTTGTAAAACGAAGCTACTTCTTTTTCTGTGCTGTAATATTGTTTGTTTGTTTTTTGCCAGAATTGAGATATATGCGTTTTAAAAACATTCATATTTTGAGTGAGTAACTATATTGCAATCAGATTAGCCTGATTTTATGTATTTCCCCCACCTCTAAATTCTTGACAAGGTAAAAATTAAGGATAATTCAGTAGATCACTCTCTTGGCAAGCTCTCGCTAAATGCAGCCACATTCATATCATTCTATTATTCACACGTCGAAACTACACACTACCGTGCAGATTTTCAACGTTTTAATTTTGTGGTGATTCATTATTCTCTTTCGTTTTGTTTATAACAGCTTATATTCGTTTTTTTCCAACAAAAAACAAATAAAGACAAATGAAGAGAAAGGTTTGAGTTTCCCAAGGCACATACAGTATGCATAACCAGGCAATTCAGCTCACCTGGTTACTGCCCCCTCTTCTTCAAATGTATTCAGCCACCCACATACAATATACTCTGTTTCTCTAACTTCCCTGTGGAGAGCTGTTATCTCCTATAGAGAACCTTTCACAGGGCTTCATTAACTGAGATCCATATGCCTGCATGGGAGAGTGTGTAGTGATTACAAATCAACCCATCATCCTCTGAATACTGAATGGTTAAACTCAAGGCTAAAGGTTTAGTGGCTAATCTGGATGATGGCAATGAGAAAGACCAAGAAAAGTGTTTACATGCTTCTCTTGCCCCAATAAATTGCTCTGTCCTTGGTGGAACGTGGCTATTTGTTTCTCTGATCATGAAAGCACTTCTTCAGCAAAAAGACACAGACTAGAGGAATGTAATTGTACCCGTTCTGCACAAGCCTCGCATTTTAATTTTAATTTCATTAAATTATTAATTTGTTCTGACATTACTGGGGGCTGGGCAGACACCCCCTGCATCAGATGGCTGCGGGATGCGTTACATTTTTTAAGAGGTAAAGTAGTATGTAACTTTTATTGGGGCTCTTTTTTCCTGCTCCTTCAGTTTCCTGCTTGCAGATAACACATTAAAGAGAGTGTATATTCTTACACATATTCTCTTTAAAGGTTTTTTGATCATGCATGCACTCACCAGCCACTTCATTAGGCATACCTGTTTAGCTATTTACTCAAATATCTAGTCAGCAACCCGGTACATATGGTCAAGACAACATGCTGAAGTTCAAATGGAGCATCAGAGTGGCGAATAGGGGTGATTTGGGTGACTTAGAATAAGATATGGTTGTTCATGCCAGATGTGCTTGTCCTAGTATTTCAGAAACACTGAGGTATAAAGAGGATGATCTGTAAAAGAGGAAATATTCAGTGAGCGGCATTTCTCTGGGTAAAACTGCCTTGTTGATGCCAGAGTTCATGGTAGAATGGGCAGACTGCTTCGAGCTGATAAGCTAATAAGACAACAGCAACTCAAGTTCAAAGCCAATTGTTGCACCCTAGGTATGCAGAAGAGCAATTCTTTGAAGCTCTTTGATGATCAGACAGAAAATAAACTGAGGTTTGTTTGTTTTTTTCTTTAATCATGTGAAAGTTGCGTTGGTAGTTAATTCATGATGTTACCTTTACTTCACCTAATTATACTTAGAGAAAGAAAGGTGAAAGGTCACTCGCTGCGGAGGCAAAATGTTTGTGTTTTACTGTCAATACAACTGAAAACATTTTTATGTCTTTGGGTCTTATTATGTACTTAGCGGCTGAAAACATAGCTCAATCCAATTTAAATTTGGACTGAACACCAGAAAGAAGGAAAAGAGTTAAATACCATCTGCAGGCACTGTGTCCTTGGCCAAGACAAGTGGCTAAGGCCTGAAATGAACCTTATTTTTGTACCCGAATGCAAATAAAAATGCCCGTCCTGTTATTTGGAAATCTATATCCCTTCTGTACATAGGCTGAATGCATATCTAAGACTTTATGGAGGTAATAAATCTGTGTCTTTGGAGGCTGATGCAGGAAAAATCAAAGCTGAAGGAGGGTACAAATCAAAGTAGACGGCTTCCTGATGTGTTGTCTGCTTTAATGCTTCTGTTATAGTGTTTGACACAGCAGGTCGTACCTGGCTGCGTTGACTTTGCTTACGAGACATTTTAGAGCACAGCATTTTGTGGAATTGGCATTGGTTGAACTGCTGCTATGTCAAGTGCGTTTTTCAGAAGTTATTTTAAGTCAAACAATAGTGCAGTCCGCATGTGTCTGATTAGTGTGCATGTGTTCTTTCTCCTTCCCCTATTAGTGTACATGTTTACAAGTATACTCTGTGCCGAGTAAATAAACAACCAAAGTTTGCTACTAATTTACCAAACGTTTTATCAGACTTGGACATTACCTGAAACATCGTGGGATGAATAAAGAAATATTTTTTAAAAATTGCAGGGGGCATGTGCACAAAACCTTATTTTCTCCTATTTGCTCTGGCCCATTGCATGCTGAAGATAAATGCTGTGTTCTGTTTACACCAAGTTTATCAATTCTTGTTTAGAATGCTGCCAGCTTCTATCTAGCCTGAATACTGTAATTCTCCTTTCCCTTGTCTGTTTATTCTGCTGGGGAAAGCCTGTTTATTTTCCTGACAGCCAGGCAGGCTTGCAAGAGGTGAAGTTGGCAGAGAACCCACTCTTAAACCTGAATCCTCTGGCTTTCTGTTTTGAAGATATTACTTTTGCTAAAGAAAAGCTTCTTGCAGTATGAAGCTGCTGTTTTGTAAACATTTTAAATGGGTAATTTATGGAGGTGGTGAGCCGGGTTTATAATTTATGAGACATTACTGATCACCTCGACTCAATCAATATCACTTTTTTTTTCTCTCGGTGTGTTGTTTAATAGACATACAGTGACAGACTGATTTTGGACCAGTTGTGTTTGCAGTAAGTGGAGGAAGTCCAGTTTAACATGCTATTCAGGGTGAAGCTTTTTGCTTTTTTATACAAAGTTACTTTTATTAGTATAAATGCATTTAAAATCTTTTAAATGTGCTTTGTTGCACAGATGATTTTATGTAATTTGTTTAGAGACACACTGCACTATTTTTCATTTATTGTCTTTTCAGTTACTCCATCATTTGGTTAGGCTCGTTTTAAGCTACGATAGCAACATTAAGAGTCCCATTTCCTCTTCCACCACATTGCTTCGTAAAGCAGAGTAATGATGATTTTTTAGGGCAGGGGAAGTAGCACTTGTCTAATCTCTATTAATAGATATATGCATATGCAGACTCTGTATGGAAAGACAAGTAGATTTTTTTTTGTCCACCTTTAGTCCTCAAGTAATCAGAATACTATTAGGAAACAAATTTCAGGAGGAGTTGGTTACATGCAGGTAAGCAGTCCTTGTGGAGAAGAACAGAGGGATTGCATTTGCTGAAATGCAATCTGGCAACCATGAATTACCATCTGACAACGATTTAGGTTTTTGTTAGCTTTTTGAAATTCCTCTGCATCTTAAACAATAATCATTGTCTTGAGCCAGATATCCAGGTTACAGTGGGAAATTAGCTATTGCCCCAGAAGGCTGAGTCAGCTGAGGAGACGATGGGTTTCTGGATTGTTACAATGCTACTGAACAGTCATAGTACAAACAAAATGGGCATTTTGATATCTCGTCCTCTTCGTCTTCCTAAAAAAAAGATGTATTTCCTTCCAGCTCCACATAAGTTTCCTCCCACACAAAGACATCCAAGTGAGTTGGATTAGAAAGTGTGAATTGCCTATAGATATGTTGCCTATGAATATCAGTCTAGTTACAGACTATTTAAAGTTTCCTTCTGATGGACAGTCAACTACCCCAACATACTTCCCTGCCTTCTGTCCATTGTATTGGCTGCCATCATTATAAGAAGGCAGACAAGAAAAGGATTCAATGCATGTTTACTCAATGCCAAGGGTTTAAAACGTGAAATATTAAACAAGCTCATCTGATCTCCTCTACAAAGCTTCAAGAACCTCTGTGTTCATCCACACAATGAAGCTATTTCTACTTCTCACTCCACTGTAACCATTTGAACAGACCTGCCTAAGGCCACAGCTGAGCTGAGTTGAGTAGAGCAGAAAATAGCCTAATCCTTTTGGCAGCTACAATGAACGGACTCTATTCAGTCCCTCTAAAACCAACTGAGCAATGCCAAGACTCAGATCCTACAGTTTAGCCAAGCATTCATTAGACATTAGTCTCACTTGATGATGCATATTTTGACACACATCCTCTGCGTAACAGAATTCAAACACAAACTGAATGTGTATGTGTGGTGCTTTCAGTGCTGAAAAGCCATACCAGCCAGGCAGCCGACCAGCAGCCTGTTCATTTTCTTTTCTGAGAAAGATGTGAGGATAATTCATTAGGACTGTAAGAGGCATCAGTAGTGCTCAGAGAAGCCAACTGCATTTATTTTGGATGGCTCGATAGTTTTCCATATGCGTTTGTTGCATGATACAGATGTAAAGCCCAGTTGAAAATATAAATTTATCACCAAAATTAAACATTTTTATAGGTCTATATAGGCTTCAAGCTGCTTAATTTTGTATACCATCCTTCTTCTAAAGGATGGTATAGGCTCTAGTCAGTGTTCAGAGAGATAATGAAGGAAAAACTGAAGGACCTCCCTTTAGTATTTAGAGAATTTCACCAGCTCTTACTATGGCTGCCCTGCAGACACTTCCAGGTTGCACCTTCACTTCAACAAGCCAACATCAGAACTGTCTTAAACATTAATACTAGAACCTGCAGTAACAAAAACTGAAAACCGTTTAACACATTTAAATATTTGGTTTGATGAGTCTTGAAATATGTGATTATTACGGTGCTGTAGGGATTAGTGTCTTTCTCTTGCTCATTGCCACAGTATTACCTGGACGACTCTAAAAATGGTAAACGACTAGATCGGGTCGAGTGATTTGGCAGGATTATGTTTCAGTAATAAAATGTCTTTTGTTGTTCTAAGGTTACCAGAGTACTCTTAATGTAAGCTTGCAAGAATATTGCTAAATTATTGAAGCACCCCTTTAAATTTGTTTATTAGTTTTGTTAATTAGTTAATGTGAAGGGGGGAAAGATACAGTGATAATATTTTACCATTCCTGATTGGCCAAAAAATTTAACAGCACTCCTCCAAGCCCCCAGCAAGAACTGAAGTTGGTCACCAAGAGGTCCTTGTGCCCAAGTAACCACCTTGGTTTCATTCAAGGTAAAAGCAAAATGAGAAATCTGCAGAAACATGTTTTTTCTATTAAGATAAACCTTTTATAAACTTCTTGTTGTCACATTCTTTTAGTCAGGGTCATGGTCATATCAGCTGGTGGAATCTAACACAGAGCTGTGTGAGCGTCAGAACCCCGTCTGTAAAGTATTCTGCATCATGCCCACCTTTGAAACCAAAGCTGTACTAAGTACAAACACATATACACTTTCTGGTTACTTTATGAAGTATACCTGTTGGATGCTTGTTGTCACAAATATCTAATCAGCCGATCGTATCACTGCAACTCGTTGCATCTAGGCAACCTGGTACTAGAAAAATCTACCTAATAAAGTATGTGTGTGTGAGCAGCTGACCACCGTGATTAGTGGATTTCCTTTGGGGGTTATTAAAATGAATAAAATGCATTGGCATAAAATGTAACCTCTTCCATCTGCTCACTAAACCATCACCTTTTTTGAGATGAGATAGCCTTTATTTGTCAGTTGCAGGTCTTTTGCCCACAACCAAGATGACAGACCTTGCCGACCGTACATACAATACACAAACATCACATTGGGGAGACAGGTCAGGCTAGGTAGCAAGAAAAAAACATCGAAATGTGTAACACAGAAGGATAATACAGGAATGCACAGATATCAACACACCATAGCACAATAAACACTGACAAGCAACATGGGAAAGTGTTCCAGTGTGTACATCTGATCTGGGACCGCTGCAATCTTTCGACTGCGCCTCCAGCTGACCCGATGTCCACATCAGACGGGAGGTAAGCGTTGGAGGTGGCGTTGGATCCGGGGTAGGGAGGGTGATACGTCAGTGAGTGCTTATCAGTGTGTATCACTGGTCTCTCGATCTCCCGTTGGAGAACCGCGAGCTTCCCCATGATGGTATCAAACTTGCGGTCCGTGGTGTTGTCATTCTTTTACTCAGAGAGCCGATTCTGAGAACTCACGACTGCAGTTTTCTTTTCAAAGCAAAGACAGTTTTAAAAATTGCGATGGTGGCAAAGCTAAGATTCTTACGCTGTATTTGTCACATCTAAGAAGAGTTTTCTTTTGCAGAATTCTTTTATGTTAGTTGCTATTGTTGCATTCTTAAATACAGTACATTTCATGATGTTATTGACTCCTAAGTCCGAGGTGGAGATTGTCTTGTATGACATGTCCAAATTCTCCAACAAATGACAGGGCATTGACTTTCCCAAAAATGGTTCCTTGTCCTGAGGATGACAGATAAAAGCATTACCTCTCTCTGTCCCTTTTGCTTCTTCTGATAAGATAAGGGGGGTCACATTGGCTGTGTAAACAGAGCTTTTCTACTTCAACAGCCTTTTATCTAAGCTTTGTTTGGTCTTTTCTTATTCTAAGCTTATTTTAGTCAATGTATGTAGCTTCTGACATCCACCAGTTCACAGAGCAGTGATTTATTTAGTGTGATTGTCTCTCTGCAGAGTGAACCGTTTTGAAAGTGTTTCATTGTCTCGTCACGTCTTTTGTGCAAACGTCAACTTTTACCTACTTTTGAAACTACACTTACACCTACCCTCGCTACTTGACACGTCTCCGACGACTCTTCCAATCTATCTTAAATGGATATAGAATGGAGGCATTCAGTAAAGTGTCTCGGAAATCATTTAATTTCATGGACATTTGAAAGATAAAATTGTGGCTTCATCATAAACCCTTTTGTGTGCTCTGGCACGTCTGAGTCTCCCTGGATATATTAAGCTGTCTGGCTGTTTTTGCTGAATTCGATCCAGATCAGCCGCTCTATGTGCATGTGAATATGCAGACAGTATTCGAAACATTTACATTTTGGTGTGCACAGCCTCTCGATAAGTCTTCTCAGGCCTCTGGCTCTCTGTGCACTCTGCCGCGCTTGGCTGAATCCCCTGCCTGGCATCACATCTGTGGCTCCATGGTCTGAGGATATGTGCTGTCTGGAGCGTAAAGGCTGTTTTGTGATGCTGTGGACCAAACAACAGCATGTGCATGCCGATATTTACCACTAAAGGCAGTGGAGACATTAATATAAAGCGCTAATTAAAATTCCCTTTTCAGAATCCCGGACCTTTTTAAATCCAATACTATGATTGTTTTTATGAAAACATAGCAGTTTTGCTGATGTAATTAAAGGAAGCCGAAAACTCAGACTTTTTGGCGTAAGACCCGTAAGGATTGTGGTGTGTTTTTTTTGTTGTTGTTTTTTAAACAAATGTCAGTGACAGTTGGCACATGAATCTGCTTTTTTTTGCGAAGTTAAACTGCAAATGTCTGCATGTAACAAGGCGTTTTCTTGGCCAAGCCATCTGGCTGTCCATAGTGCTGACGATGTGTGATCTTAGCCATTGCGGGTAATGGCACGCTCCCTGGCCTGTGTAATAAAGGACAGCAAAACATCTCTTTTAAAATTAGTTCTTCCTTCATTTTTACTCACTCCTAGGAAATTATGACCACTGCAAAGGGACAGTTGTAAATTGCTTTAATATGTAGCAAAATGTCAGGTTAAAACAAACAAATGCGAGTTGGATTTATAATTTTTAAGTCTAATTTCCAAAAACATAAATCAGTAACTGCATTGAATACCTTCACATTAAAGCCTACACTGGTGTGTAGCAGTGACCCACTGCTGCATTAAATTACAGCAGAAGCACTTAGTGTTTTTTATGTTTTCAAATATAGATCTCTTCTATGATTGTTTTATGTTAAATTGGTTCCTTAATAGGGCTGAACGATATATCGCATTTGCGATAATATCGCGACATGATCAAGTGCAATTTTCTAACCGCAAAGGCTGCGATTATACTCTGGACATGTCCAAATTCATGGGCTGCATCCTCCTGAGGCCGCATTTGTAGACCGATTACGTCACAGCGACGCGCCGAAGGCTGTCCAAATTACTACCATATCCCAGAATTCATAGCGCGGCCCAGCCAAACTCCAGTTTCCAACAATGGCGGCCGCTACTAAGTTTTAAAATTACTCATACTAATCTTTCTGGGTCACAAAATAAACTTTTAACATATTTTCAGGCGAGAAAGTAGTTGTGTAAACATCAAATATCTGCTCGGTTTATCAAGATATCCCATATTTGCAAAAGTGCTTCGACGTTTTCAGAGGCGTCTGCTACCCACCAGCTCGACAGCTAGCCGGGAGCTCGAGGGTTACTGATGCGGCCGAGAACGGCACAACTCCCGGCACATCATTTTCAGATCACCGCGGAGTTTCGCTGCTCGGGTTAAACGTAATATATAAGTCACTTAGACAGACCTAAAAATGTTATTGTTGGGCTTTTTTCAGTGTTTTGTTTGTTCGTGAGTAAATCGGTTTGGCTGAGATTAAAGTTATTAGATTAGATAAAATAAAACTTTATTAATCCCCCGGGTGGGTTCCTCCTTGGTTTTCACACAGCTGACTAAACGTCAAACAGAAAACTTATTAAACAGAAGTATGAGACAGTCGAGAATTTACACCAGTGTCTGGTTATATTTTAGATAGCAAGAAGCAGACGGCCGAGTTTATTAAACTCCACCGAGACAGCGGTGACGCTAATCAGAACTAGACCGTCCAATTTCACGCCTTTAAATTTTAAAGGCGTGTTTGTGTGTGTGTTTATACAATTGCTATTATGTTTGCACTTTATGTGTAATGTTACTGACTGCAAAGATCAGTAAGATGTGTGTATTTTTTATTTATTAGTTTTATTTATTTAATATTATTTTTTAATTGAATGACTGTCTAGTAGTTCACAGATGTTGAAAAACTGAGTGTGGTAAAGCCACTGATTTTGTTTATGTATATTTCTGCAATCTGCACATTGTACTGACTTTCATTTTAATGTTTACACCAGGGTTCCTTGTCAGCACTTTATGCTCAGATGTTTGTAAGCTAAAAATAAACTATTGTGTATGTTCAAATATACTGTTGTGATTGAAGAAGTTAAATAAAAATGTCAGTCATCAATTCATGCATCACCTCATGTCATCATAACAGAGGTCTGTCTTCCAGGAAAGAACAGTTTAAAATTAATGTAATATAGTATTGGCCATACTATATGATGTATTGCTTGTCTTTGTTTAATAATACAGAAGACAAAGACCTTAAAAAATAATCGCATATCGCATCGCAATCGCAATATTGGGGCAAATTAGATTATTTTCCATAATCGTTCAGCCCTATTCCTTAATATATAAAAATGTAGGAATTTAACTTGTGGCAGGTCGGGCCAGGTTAGCACTGATCGCCCAGCTTTCTCAGTAATTAAAGAGAACTACACCCTAGCATCTGCCATCAACATAAAATCTTCTCACTCATACTTTTGTTGTGTGGAAAGGGGTATTGTCGCAGTCACACTAGTGGTCTTATGGCTCCATTTTGTATGATCTGAAATGACTGACGGCCACCATTCAACACCCACTCTGCGCTCGCAGCACATAATAACACACTGATTTGTGTGGACGAGCTTGTAAAGCCAGCCAGTGAGACGTTTGTCAGACACGCAATTGTGAGCTAAAATGTAATGAGTGGGCAGGTCTGTGCCTCTTTAGTGCTCTGATTAGACAATGGGTACTCACTAAAAGGTCTGCTCCCCACTTCACATGCAGACAGAGATGTCCTGTTGTACAGAAAACAACAGCCCACACTCTGATCAGCTGAGACTATAGACTATGCTGCAAGCTTTTACTATAGCAAATGCTCTGATACAATAAGATGACCGATTTGTGTGTCTGTATAGCAAGTTATAGCTTAAGTTATAAAGGGTTATAAAGTGTTTTGCTGATATGGCCTCCCCATCTAACACATTGCAGTTCAGCTCATGTGTGTGTGTTCCTGTTTAGACATCTTTGTGAGGACCAAAACTGGCATTCTACTATACTTGTGAGGACCAACAGTCATTTGTGAGGACACACACGTTGGTCCTCACGAGTTTAAAGGCTTTTTTGAGGCTCAAAATGTGGTTTTAGTGTCAGGTTTACAATTAGGTTATGGTTATGGTTAGGTTTAGGGTGAGAGTTAGGATTAGGTATTCATTTTTGATGGTTAGGGTTGGGGCAGGACAAGTTCCTGCCTCAAGTGGAGGAGTTTAAGTATCTCGGGTCTTGTTCACGAGTGATGGAAGAAGGGAGCCGGAGATCGACAGACGGATTGGTGCTGCGGCTGCAGCGATGTGGACGCTGTACCGGTCTGTCGTGGTGAAGAGAGAGCTGAGCGTAAAAGTGAAGCTCTCATTTTACTGGTCAGTCTACTTCCCTACCTTCACCTATGGCCACGAGCTGTGGGTAGTGACCGAAAGAAGAGATTGCGGATACAAGCAGCGGAAATGAGCTTCCTCCGAAGGGTGGCTGGCCTCTCCCTTAGAGATAGGGTGAGAAGTTCGGCCATCTGGGAGGGGCTCAGAGTAGAGCCGCTGCTCCTCCACATCGAAAGGAGCCAGTTCAGGTGGTTCAGGCATCTGACAAGGTATGTCCCACCGGGAGGAGGCCCCGGGGCAGACACATGACAGGCTGGAGAGATAATATCTCTCGGCTGGCCTGGAGGTTTTCAGAAGAATTTCACTCGCATGTACTGTACCAGTGTACCTGCACATGTGATGTGACAATAAAAGTGATTTGATTTGATTTGAGGTGCTAGAGGAGGTGGCTGGGGAGAGGTAGGTCTGGGCTTCTCTGCTCAGGCTGGGATAAGCGGGAAAAAAATGGATGGATAGTTCGGGTTAGAGATGTCGTTCAGCCATCACTAAGATAGCTGAACCACCGTGTGTGTGTGTGTGTGTGTGTGTGTGTGTGTGTGTGTGTGTGTGTGTGTGTGTGTGTGTGTGTGTGTGTTTCTTTAAATGTGCCAACTGAGTGCTGCTGTTTATGTAATATGAAACTACTTAAGAGCAAAACAGTGTAGTTCAATTTAACAATGACAACTTGTTAAATGCATTTGTGTTGCCTTATATCCTGCCATATGTGCCAAGGTGCTTCTGTAAGAGCCTGTGAAAAATAATCCCTGTTACGCAAATTGATTGCTTGTTTAAAAATCACATTAAGGTTTGTAGTTGACAGCTTAGGTCATAAAATGAATGATTTGTAACAAAGTTCAGCTTTGGGGGTTTTTTTTGGTTGGGTTTCCACATCATTCTTTTTTCTGTTATAAATTGTGACTTTGTCACAAAAACGACATGGGTGGAATAAGTAATAACACAGCAGTGATTCTCTGCTAAAACATATCCGAGTGAACAAAACTGCGAGTTAGCGGGTGGGTAATGTATCACAGATCCACACAAAGTCTAATCAGAATCTCAGCTGGAGGTGTAGCCACACTCCCGCCCTGTGAAACGACTTTGTCCTCTGGCTCATCATAAGCGAGGTTAGGAGATCAAAAAGGAAGTCATTTTTGGCTCCTGTGTGGCAATGCTGTTGATGTAATTAGCTTTGTTCTGATAACATACACTCAACACATCCCCCCCGACAGGTGTGAAACACTGCACTTGCTAATCAGATACCTGCACTGTAATCAGGAGACAATCTTAATGACCTGTCTTAAATGCCAAATGCTCACTTCTGTTTCCCATCTCATCACACTGCTTCTCCCCAAAAGTCAATGAAACAAATTAAATTCTTTTCCGGTAATGACTACCTTTTTGCTTGGAATCATGCAAAGCTCTGCATTTTTCAATTAAACTCGCCATTGTTTATAATAGAAAAAGATCTAATAAAGATATTGATAAAGTGTGTTTGTAGGGGGTTGGAATAGTTTCCATTTGTGAAGTTTTGGTCTATTTGACATGTAGACTACGCTCTATAGGCAACCTGTCTCTTCTCTGAAACTCAAGACTGGTTCAAGGAATTATTGATGGACTTTGTGAATAATTCATGGGCATTGATAAAGTCTCGTATTTCATTTGGATGGCCTGTGGCCAGTGACTGTCAAAGGTAAAGTTAGTTTTTGACAGGCTTTTGTACTTGTCCTCAGGTTTCTATTCAGTCTTTTTTTCGGACTGGAAGACCTATAGCCTGTGTCACAAAAGAAAATATTTCTAATACTTTTTTTTCTTAAAACATTGAGTGATGCAGTACCTCAGCACTGTTTCCTCACAGCAAGAAGGCCCAAGGTTTGAATCTGCTTGCCAGCTGAGGCCTCACTATGTAGAATTTGCGTGTTCTCCATGTGCCTGCACAGAGTTCTCTCCGGGCATTTTGGCTTCGTTCTGTGGTCCAAAGTTATGCATGTTAGGTAAACTGGTGATTCTGGGTTAGGATTTTTCTGCCTGTTGTCCTGTCTGAATATTATGTACAATGAGTTTAATACTACTTGTACATGTTTTTATAGTATAGTATACTACTATATACACTATACACTGTATTAGATACATCTTGCTAATGCAGGATTTGACCCTAAAAAAGTTTTGGAAACATTCCTCAAAGATTTTTGTCCATGTTGACATGAGAGCATCACACAGTTGATGCAGATTAGTCGGATATACATCTATGATGAAATTCTCTGATTCTATCGCATCCCAAAAGTGCTCTATTGGCTGAGATCTGGTAACTGTGGAGTCCATTTGAGTACAGTGAATTCATTGTTATGTTCAAGATACCAGTTTGAGGCCCAGCCAGTGCACTCACGCTGAACCCAAGAATGAATGGTCAGAGTTGCATCTGGTATAAAATCTTTGCCAAATTAAACATGCGGATCATCAAGAATGAGATTTCCATACTAGTTAGCAACAAGCGCCTCCGGTGCAGTTGGCCAGCAGGGTACCGGTGGAAATTGTCGTGCTGTTGGCTGAAGACAAAGGAAGAGGAGATGGGAAAGGCAGGTGAGAGTAGGGACTTTAAATGTCAGGACCGTAGCACAGGACGAGGGCTGGCTGATATGAAAATTAATATAATGCGTTTTCAGGAGACTAGGTAGATGGGAAGCAAGGCCAGGAGTGTTTGAGGTGGATTCAGACTGTTCCACCATGGTGTGGACAGGAAGCGAAATGGAGTAGGAGTAATCTTGAAGGAAGAGTGTGTGGATAGTTTTGTGGAGATGAAGAGAGTTTCAGACCAGGGTGGACAGGATTAGAAATAGTGTATCAGCTCAGGTTAAGCAGTTTGGAGACAAAGTTAGAGAAGCAAGGCTGATGGTTTGGACATGTGCAGACGAGGGATAGTGAAATTGGAAAAAGGATGCTGAATATCAAGCTGTCAGGTCGGAGGAAAAGAGGAAGACCTCAACTGCGAACGTTTGAGGCTGAAACTTGAAGGGGAGAAAAATGTGCGTTTAAGACCGTTAAAAATGAAAGTGCAAAAAGTACGATTAGAGTAACACGCAAACATCATGTTGGATTTATTAAGTCACAATTTCAGTTGTTTCACAGAACAATTTTTCTTTTTTTTTGAATGCTATATTTGCAGCTCCTCTTTAATAAAGCACCCCAACAGTTTTTCACTTGTTGATACTTATCGTGCTGTGTGGAAAAGAAATCTCATGTGTCCTTTATGGTTCTAATTGCACATCAGGTTCACCACAGAGGTTACAGCTCTCTGTGTTGTTACAAGTATTAAATTATACGGCTGTCTAAATGAGAAGCCCTTAAATGTCAAAGGCATATCAGGCTTTTTGACATCTATTGTTAAAGCTGTAAGACATGCGTGTGCCGCAGTTCTAACGAGGGCCAATGGGCTTGTGTTTCTCTTTTGATTGCGTATTTATTTTTAGCAATACTTTAGCTGCCCTGTTATTTAAACATCCAGCACAGCTGGAACATTAACTGCCATTTTCGCTAATTTTATTTAGCTTTCAGAGCCTTTGTGGGGTTTTTTTAAAGTTCTTTTCTTTTCTTATGACCCATCTTTTCATTCACTTTCACCTTTTCTCTTGCCAGGCATGGAACACGGTGTGCAGGAGAAGTTGCAGCTGCAGCAAACAATGGTGTATGTGGCGTGGGTGTGGCCTATAATGCTAAAATTGGAGGTGAGTTAAGCACACGATTGATATTTTTCATTTGGCAGAAGGTTTAATCAGTATTATACTCATTTAAATGAGTTTATGATAATTTCACTTAGAACTGATACAGAACAAAATACACATTCACCATTAATAACTTGGAAGTTAATGTCTTTCTTCTAAGATCTCTGGGACTTTGGGGTTTGTGTCAGAACGACAATTTTGCAGCAGCTCAGGCTTCGCATTATATTAATGATCCAGTGATAGATTTTAAAGCTAATATCCATAATGTTTTTTTCTGGACCACTGACTCTCATTTACTGACTGACTGACTCTGTATTGTTCAGATGTACAAGTGAGAGTGTGCTGCAGAGATAGGCAGTATTATGCAGTGAATAGTTCTTTATCCAAAGCCTGTGAGATGAATTGCTTTTGATCATTTGCTGCAGTTTTTCTTGCCTGGAAATAAGTAGATCATGACTTAATTAAAACTCCTATGCTCCAGTAAAACAAATAAAATGGTCACTGCAACGATTTCATCCCTGCATTTAAAGCGGTTAGGTTCATGTTCAATGTTTATGAAAGGCTCAATCTGATTTTCTTAATTCGTGTCAGTGCTTTCATTGTGCTGCCCTCCACCTTTATTTGGCTCTCCACATAAAACGTAATATTTTTTAAAATTAATTTGTTTATTTTAATCAAGTCGGATTTCCAAAGTTAGTTAAACTGTTGATACATATTCATATGTTTATATGAAAGTTAGTCAAAATTAGACTCTTTGGGGAGAATCTTTTCCAATCAGTAATTAAGCTGTCAGCCTGTGCAGATATACGTACAGAAAGATGCTGTATGTAGAGCAGTTCATTCAAATTAAATCTGCGAAAACAAATCAAGTCTGGAAGGATTATTTTTCCTCCTGAATATTTTTGTGTTTGATAAATTATTCCAAGAAGGCCTTTAGTAACTTTTGTCATCAAACAATCTGTCAATGCCATGATGGCAGCCAACAAGACTCAGCGGAGCCGGTGGAGCCCTGAGCAGCCTGTTCACAGATGTTACTCATAACTCTCCTTCTTTGTCTTCATTACCATTCATCTCCCGACAGAGCCGCACATTGGCCCCGCTCTCATAAATTATTCCTCTGTGAATCTGTTCACGTCACGGCATCAGTGGATTGCTAATAAACAGCTGTGATTCGCTCCCAAGCACTCAAGTTGTGTGTGTTTTTTGTGTGGGTGGGTATGCGTGTGTGAGCAGAAGCAGTCGTGTTTGTGCTAAAGCTAAAATATGTGTGTCCTTACAGAGTAATAATTAGCGATTAGTACTTAAAACCTGTAATTGACCCTACTTAGCTCACTCTGTGTTTCCTCTCCATCTACTGTACTTGGTTTCCTTGTGCCTGCACACACACTCATAGCTGCACCGGTAGCTGCTACCTGTGACTTGATAAAGCTGCAGGGAATTCACGCAAGTGTCTTACTCAGGAATCATCAAGCCGCAGGAAGCTGATGAGAATTGTTACGACAGTAATTACCTTTACTGCTGCAGTGCAGCCCTCGCGTAACGATCACAGAGCAAACAATGTGCTTTATGTTGCATGTTTAGCGCAGTTACGTTTGCTTCGGGCTGCTTAGTATTCAAAGACGTGTTGCACTGAATGCCTGCGCCAACTCTGTAATTACAGCCTTGGTCACATCCCCACTGGTGTATGTTTGTTCCTACAGGGTTAGGCAGGTTCGCTAGAACGAATTATTGAAGTCTTAATGCGGGGACGTTGTCAGTCTTAGTGTATCCTCTGAGGTCCGGGGGTCCTCTAACAGTAATGGACCTTATTTGAGGGTGGGTTATTTCACGCTTCTCTACAGCTATTAATGTTCAGAGGAATGATCTGAGGCTGCTCACATCAAAGACTCAGACAGGTTTGCGTTCAGGTATGATGAAAGGTGACATGCGGCGCTACCCTGTGGACACGGCAGACTGCTGAAGGCTCTGTAAACTCTCAGCTCATTTTTACCTGTGCGTGTGTGGCTTTCTCTCATCTGCAGACTCTTGGATTCTTCTGCTTGTCCTCTCTATAGGTTTTGGTGGGGTCAGGAAGGTTGGTTTAACAACCCCCTGGGTTTTGTTTACATGATGCTTAAATAGTGTAGTATCCACCAGAGCAGCATCCGTGGGCGAGCTTTGTGTGCTTACTCATTAAAACTGAGACTCTGTGAAGTCTTGGTTTCCTTGTGAAGAGCTTGGTTTTTCCGGTTTTCAGTTTTCTTGTGTTTTTCTTTTTCCAGCTGGAGAAAAAAAGAGAAAGAAAATTTACGTTCTGATTCGCTTGACTTTTTTCTTCTTTTTCTTTTTATCAACTTACGTCTGTTTTGTCTCTAAGGTATCTCACAACTCCCTCTGCCGTCTGTCACACTGTCACTATTTCTTCATAACTTTCTCTTCGGTAACCTTATCTAAACCCTCCATTGTGTCTTTGTTTTAATAGGAGTTCGTATGTTGGATGGGGAGGTGACAGATGTAGTGGAGGCTCAGTCTCTTAGCCTGAACCCTCAGCACATCCACATTTACAGTGCCAGCTGGGGCCCGGAAGATGACGGCAAGTCTCTGGATGGCCCTGCCAAGCTGGCTAAGGAGGCTTTCCTCCAGGGAATCACCAAGGTCAGTCAGAGCACAAACATGGTCTTTTAATTTACTAATGTCTTGCATTTCTTATTTATAGTATCACTATCAAAGTCACATCACCTCTTTAGTGTAGTCAAAGGAGCTTGCAAAGAAAGTGTAATAAATCAGCATTCTGGGAGACTCATATTTACTTGGTTTATGATGAGACGCCATCAAGCTTAGCACAGCTTAGCTTACAAGCTGTGATCAAAAGGCTTCACAATTACACACAAAATAAAAAAACAGGAATCATCGTTCATTTAAATTTAGCTGTAGATTGCTGCCTGTGCAGAAGCAGTTTTAACCACTTATACCTGTGCATCTGAATGTCCTCTACCGCGTTTGCTGAGGCTCTCTTTAATTTGACTTTTATCTTGGGAATGAGGACAGAGTCACAAGGAGCCAGTAAAGTAAAGTAATGTAGGTGGTCTGCAAAGACTTTGTTGCTGAGGCCAAAAAAAACTCCCTTTCAATGCACTTTGTGTCAGTGCGTGACGACCCCCAGTATACTTCAGTTTGTTTCCGCTGAATGTTCTACCTCAGATGTTACAGTGAAACTTTCATTGACAGTCTGACCCTGGGGGACACATTCACGGTGCACAACCCTGTGAATGTCAGAAAAACGATGACCACGCTCCTGGTTGAGCTTCTTACCTGATGCACCGCCTTCAGGCTTGGACACAGCAGACGCTTTCACTAAAACCAGCTTTTTGATCTGTGGGTAATAGCCGGAGACTCAGCTCTCATCGCAGCTGATGATGAATCTCAACATGAAAGCCGGGTCAGATTGACACAGAAGGTGGTATTTTTTATTTGCCAAAGTTTGAGACCCAAGGTGAAATTGGTCTGAAAAAGACTTCCCAGGAGTTATTTAAAAATGCCAGCTGTGTCCGAAGCAGTCCAGAGGTGCACAAGAAGACGATCTTAAGTGAGAGATGGGCTCAATTTAAATACGATGAGTAAGAGAGAATGTGTTTGGCTCAAAAGATTCAGTGTAAACATTCACTGGTTGATTTTTACATGAAACTGTTTTTATTGCATCACTGCTTGTTCTGTGTGCCTTTGCATTCCACAGTGATAAATTACTGAAATGCAGAAACCTCCAGATGCAAAAGTGTTGGAGATAGTTTTGGGCTCATGTTAGGCCAACAGAAACACAAAACAACAGGGACACACACTTTAACACAAAGACCAGCTGCATTCTCTGATAGTTGTCTTGTAGCTGGTCCCAAAAATGTTAATCAGTGAGTTTCAGAGGAGCAGTAGGTGGATTTTGTTGCTTTTATATAAAACTAGACTGCTTGTTTAAGCTCTTGGCTCACTTTGCAAAGAAGCAAAAAAGTGTGTGTGTGTGTGTGTGTGTGGGTGGGGGGGGGTTTATAAGTCAATCCAATCCGATATATTTTTGATTTTATAGCAGTTATAGAAGTTAAAGGACTCTTCCTTTCTCTTCTCTTCTTTTTCTCTTCATGCCAGGTAGGTTTTACCTTTTTCCCTTAATAAATTAAATCATCACTTAAAAACTGCAATTGGGATACATTTTGTTTAAAAAATTGTTTCAGTGCTGTGAAACATGCAACTGTGAAAAATATTTTTTAAAAACTGAAAAATCAAGAAGTGCACAAAGACTTTTTCGCAGTAGTGGTCTTTCCAGCTGTAAATCACCAAAAAGTAATCAAGCGAAGCCTCATGATTCCCAAGCAGCTGGTGATGGTAAGGAGAAAAAAAGTCTCTCTTTTCCAGGAAGAACACTTTAATAGAACAAGTCAGAAAAGTTCTGGACAATTTTCTACCTGTACAGTCAGAGCATATTACTTTTTAATTGATGATGGCTTCCCAAGACTGAGGAGAAGGACAAACTCAAGGTTAGTTTGCAAAATTGCCCTCTGCTTAGTCATTCAAGCTTGAATAGAATAAAACATTAAACAGTTTGGACTATTATCTAAGTCTAATACCAACATTTTTCATGTGTCAGTATGTGGCATCAAAAGACGTTATGAGAATAGGCTAATGATAAATGTGAGATGGAAGATAACAGAAAGAGAGGAGCAGTCACTGATGCGGAACAACAGTTACATTAAAACTCTGCTCTAATTGGCATATAAATTAATGAAAATTTTCAGTGAAACCGAATGACTCATTTATAGAATCCCATAATGCAAAATGCTCCTGATATCATGGTGTGTTAGTGAGGAAAGAGTGCCTCACAGCAACAAAGCAGGAGCTGACTGGTTCAGTGTGTGCTCTCCTGGCAGCGAGATAACCCTTGTTATCGTCTGGCTTCTGTAACCTGCAACCAGGACAGCGTCAGGCCATAAATTAAGAGTAGTATGTACAGCTTCTCTAGCCTCTACTGTTAGGACACAGTTTGATTTGGACTGCATCGCCCAGCAGATGTAGTCTTATCCTGGATTCCTTTGAGAGATCATTTGCGAGATGGGGATGTGGGAATCCATTAAGAAAATTAAATGGATAATCATTTTAAAAACGTACTGAACAAGCTTAGTTAAAATTTGTATTCGCATCCTATTGAATTTCCTTTGTACGATTATGAGCTTAACATTTCTGTGATTAGCCATGCCGGAGACGGGCAGTGTTACAACAACAGTGATAAGGAATAAAATATTCCAGCATCTTATCTTTACTAGCAAGATACCAAGAAAATCAGTTAATTTAGTTTTATACTTGATGTAAAAACACAACAATGATACACACTGGTCTGCTCAGTCAGTATGATTAACGATGAAAGAGGTACAAAACAGAGGAGCAGAACAGGCAGTACAACACGTGGTGCTCTTAAAAGAAAAAGTGAATAAAATAAATGATGGCACATAACGAGAGCCCAGAGTAAGTCCATTAGCAAGGTACAGAGGAGGAGTTGGTAAAAGAAAAAAATCTGACTGAAAACTGGTAGATTTTCTGTGTGTGTGTGTGTGTGTGTGTGTGTGTGTGTGTGTGTGTGTGTGTGTGTGTGTGTGTGTGTGTGCGTGTGTGCGTGTGCACGCGCACGCGCAATGGCATACATCTGTTTTTTTTCTCACCTAACTAATTTCTAACTGATTCATTTTCTAATGACAGAATGTAATAAATATTCAGTGGAAATATGAGCTGTGGGGAAATTCAAGTGAAAAGTAACCTTTTAAATTACTGGCATTTTTTTCTTCTTTTAAAAACTGTGTAATAGATTTACAATCAAAAACAAAGAGAATACGTTTTAGCACCGCATAAACCGTATATTTTCCGAGTGTACTTTTTACAACCTAAAAAATAAGATCAGCAATGACAGCAGTAGGTAAGAGTCTGTAAGACCTTAGGGAAGGGACACTGAGTGTTGTTGTCAACCCAGAGCCTATTACAGAGCTGTGGGGTCCTGACAGTCCCGCTGTCTCTGTCTCTTCGTCCAGCTTGGCCTCAGGCGGCAGTCATCAAGAATGGGTCAGCGGGCCTCGGGCTAAATATCACCGACATATTGAGAGAAAGAAGGTCAGCTTTGCAGGAAGTGGGCAGACACAAAAAAGAATAAAAAAAGAAAAAGCAGTAAATCTGTTCTAAAATGCAATAGTAAGCAGAGCAGCAATGCCAAAATTCTGAGAAGTGCACAAATTCTCTGCGATTTGTATGCACTTTAGCTGCTCCAATTTTATACCGACTAGAGGCGGTCGATCGATTTCTGGGGCTTTCCAGCAAATAAAGAGTTACTCTGATCTAATCAGCTGGAGACAAATGTAGCGTTTGTGTGTCTGGTCACAAATGGAGCAATCAAATCTTCGCTTGTATTCCTGAGCTGACAAAGAACACCCTTTGTTACTTTGCTAAAAGGGGTTGGTGAAATTTTAATCCGAGCCAAGGATTTCTTGGCTCTTGTTGTGGTTCCAGACCCAGCTGGACCGAATGTACGTATGTCTCAGATAGTGTGTGTAATTTAGGAGCACAGTCTCTCTGCCAGATATCATGTTGTCATTTATCAGCCCTGAAATTATATTCAGCTTGAATAAATTTGGTAATTACATTTCCTCTGTTTGTTATCTGATGTTCTGCTGCAATAAGTCGTTTGACATGATGATGTATTAATAAGAGTTGTGCCTACAGCACCTCAGTGTTTCTAAAAGAAAGCACGTTAACGACAGGCCGTTTAAGTATGGAGACAAACGTCTCTGTCAAAGCCAATTTTTCATACTTGAACCAGCTCCTGATAGCTTCTCCCTCTTAACCTTGTCTGTTCCTGGACTCCAGCCACATAAAGGTGTATGTTTCTGCACCACAGGGACGCAGCGGACTGGGCTCCATCTTTGTCTGGGCTTCGGGTAATGGTGGCCGGGAGCAAGACAGCTGTAACTGTGACGGCTACACGAACAGCATTTACACCCTGTCCATCAGCAGCACCACGCAGTCCGGCAACGTGCCGTGGTACAGCGAGCCCTGCTCCTCCACCCTCGCTACCACCTTCAGCTCTGGAAACCCGGGGGAGAAGCAGATAGTAGGTGTACAAACACACACGCTTACATGCACTTTAAAGATCTCAGATTTTGTGTAGGATTGTTTTTAATACTTTGAATCTTTGGCACCCTGTAAATGTCAAGTTTGACAGCACAGCTACACGTCCCGCTTACCAAAAGTTCATGCCGACGCATCCAAATTGAACCCGTTTTGAGTGTTTATACACATTAATGTTGTGTCTCTCAAATAGAAAAAAAAAAAGACTTCAAAATGTCAAAGTCTGAGTGATGTGAAACATACAATGAGCAAACACGACAAACACTGAGAGATGCCATGATTCCCTCAAGCTGCTTGTCACCCGAAGAAAGACTTGCTTCAGGGACGCAGAATAACATAAAACAACCATAAATCTGCCATTCCCTCCAAATTACACCAGAGGCGTGCTGCAGGCAAGTAAATACAACTCCAAATGAAATGGGTAGAAGTGAAGTCATTTTAAAATATACATGAGCACTTGCGTTGTATTGTTGCTTTAGCACGCAGAGGCTGCCGTTTGGTGCAGTACCCAGTGAGTTTATGCAATTTCCGTTTGTCCCAAACTAGTATTTATTTTCACTCTGTTAGATTTCTGTTTCTCACAATCATGCACTACCAAGTGGCTCATTTTGTGAGCGTATTTGGTCACCTCCATCTTCAGAGATTACACATTTTTTTCCCAACTGGAGCGAGAGAAAAGCAAAACATAAATTCCCGTTTTTCTAACTAAAATGACAGCAATGGCACTCGGCTGTAATTAACTTCATCTGTTGTGCACACCTAGATGGAATAAAATGTGGCTGTTTGCCAAAAATAAACACATTACCACCGAGTGGCACAAAACACAAAGTTCACTAATTGGCCTTCAAGGCACAGTGTGCTGTTGCTACAGAGAAAAAGTAAATACGCTATATTTTCACAAAAATAAGGCTTTCAAATAATTAAATGGCACAATTAAAGCACTGATTGTTATTTTACTAAAGGTTAATAATGTTTTCTTATTTTTGAAATTTTATGAATAATAATGTGCACAGGTTAAACTGTAGCCAGAGCTACAACTAGTATGTATTTATTGTAAACGTAGGTGGGGGTTTTTTTCAGTTCACTCAATGAATTGTTGCATATTCTTCCTCATATATTCCTGATATTTGTTGTCGTCTGTCTTACCTTTGTTATGATGCTCTGTCATGTCAGGTGGATTCTGAAGTGGTTGTACAGGCCGCACCGGATTTTAAGCCGTATGCGTTTCACTTGTAATATGAGATATTTACACAGAAATATCACACATGAGGATTTTTAACGTTTAATTTAATCCGTAAGGTAACATAAACATGGTAACTTAAATGTTATGGTAACTGCAAATGCTTTTTTTCCTCGAACAGCGCCTGTAACACGGCTACCTTTAAGTATACGTACGTATCGATAACACACAAATTTCGTTGCTTATGGTTTTTTTACAGAACAGTGCACAAACAACATTGTCGTCTCTTAACAACTGGTAAAAATATATACCGTATATATACTACTTATCAATTTTATTGGTCTACTGTTACCAGGCAAAATGTTTTTGGCCACTTGAAAAAAAATATGCATTAGCCGCACGTCAGTATAAGCCGCAGTGTTCACAGTGTGGGGAAAAAAGTAGCGGCTTATGACCCGAAAACTACGATAGACCTGAAATGGCGATCTGTCGTGTACTTGTGGCAGACCACTCAGATGGTGGTTTAATTTGGTTTGCTTTCTTCTGTTGTTGCCTCTTTTGCTGTGTTCTTTTAGTTCTGATCCCTTTGGCAACTTTTGTGCCAGTTTTAGTAACACTCCACCAGATTGTGCAAACAGAAGCTGCTTCTTCACAGTTGTCAGTGTTGATGTGGCGTGCCTTCATGTCACACTTTCATATGTCCTTGAACCTCGAGTCCAGGTGCCCCGTGGGCCTGGCACCATGGGGATTCTGCCATCATCTATGTTTCACATGGCCAAACCGGCACATGTGGCATTGCATAAGCAGCTTTTGCATGCTGGAAGTCTCAGTTTTGTGCGACTCTAGTTTGAGATATTTTGTCCTTCTATGTGATTCCAAGGCTTAGACAACTTAGACGAAAGCTGTTCTTGCTTCGTGATGGGACTATGTCCCCCAAGTAGTCACTGCAGTACAACAGGTGCTCTGTAGGCACAGATTTTTGTTGCTAGGATTAGCTTCTTGTTTTTCCACACTGAGTTTTATCCACATCCTGACCCATGACCGTGGTGTTTTTGATGCTTAAAGTAAGGCCAAATTCATTTCAGGCATGTGAAAACCTATTAAGAACCTCAGAACCGACAGCATGAGTAACTATTCCAAAGTCATGAGCAAACATCAGCTCATAGATCTGCTGCTCTGACTTGCTCTGACTTTTGTCTTGGCTGGTAATATTGCCAAGTTGAACAGTTTGCCAGTGTCAGTTTGTGAGTGTCAGAAGGAATTTTGTGAAGAAGATCCCAAACAGCGCGACTGCTCAGATACTTTCAGGAGCGTTTCCACTTGCAAGGCAGCTGATGCCCTTTTCCAGCTTGTTCAGTGTTGGTTCTGCATCTCACTTCTCCAGTTAGCTGAGGAACAGTGTTTAGTGCAATTTCTGTGACTTTGTTCTCTGTGCCATATATTTTAACTTAGCATTCCACCAATCTCTCCATCTGTTTATCTCCACCAGTGATAAACTCACCAGCTTTGGACTTGAGGAGCTGTTTCGGAATCTGTTGGACCCGTTGCTTTCTTCATTCCTTCAAGCATACCTCTGATGTTTCCAGTATCAGTACCTTGTGTACATTTCATAGCAAAGCTGCACCTGGTATTTATTAGCACAGCATCTAGTTGTGCTGTATGTCTGCCAGCTCTCAGATCTTCTAGGCTTTGCTTCTGCTTGAACGAGGCAGGCCTTATAGCTTTTATCAGTGGCTTCATTTCTGGCCATCAGCATCTACGCAGTGAGAATTCTTCCTCCTCCTTTTCCCAAACACTATGACAGTTCTATCATATGTGATGCTGCTTATGGAGCCCCACAGTTCAGCTGCGTTTTCAAAATAGTCAACATTTTGTGGAAGATTTTGATTTAGAGTATCCAGATTTTTTCCCATTTGTATTTGATTTTATAAGAAGCAGGTGTTGAAGTGTGCAAGGGTTTTATATTCTGGAATAATGAGGTTTCTCTGGTTGTACTCTCAGCTTGCAGCACCTAATATTCCTAAAATGAAATCTCAAAATATAGTAACCCTATTAGTCCTTTATATACTTTGTGCTTTTGGTGGGAGTTGTCCAGTTCGGGAGACATTAGCCGCAGCAGTGTCTGCCTACGCTTGAATATAATTTCATTTAATGGATTTTGGCTTGTGGCACATATTTGTGAATGAATGAATTGCAGAACCATAACCCAGCTATTGTGGGCAGTGTGAGTCACAAAGAATTTTCTTTTTTCTGTATACAACCGCTTTTGGTTGGCATTTACAGCTTAGCAGAGTGCCAGCAACATCAGCATTTGCATCCTGTCATGAGCCTGAGCCACTTGTCACAGACAGTTTTCTCTTAAATGAATCACCTCACAACATGGTTGGTGGGTTTTTCTTTTGTAACGGGATCATATTTCGGGGGGGGGGGACTGAGTTTTTCAGGTGTATTTTTGGCCATAAGCCGATTGCCATTTAGTTCTATTATATTCAAGAGATGGCAGACGTCCCTATAGATGTTATCTCTAAAACTGAGCAACTCACACCAGAATAGTCTCGATAGATAAATAACACTGAATCTGATCTGGGACCTTTTTCTATTTCTAACCTGCTATATGAAAAACTTAATTTGTCTAGTTAGAAAAAAAAAAATCAAAAAATGTCGAGTTTTCAGAGTCATAAAACCAAGAAAATGTCTAAAAAGAAGCTGCAGATAGTCTGAGCTGTTATTTACAAAAGATTTCACTCAATATTTAAAAAAAGATATTTTAAGATGAATCAGTTAACTTCCAGCATTTAATCTGTTAAATATTATTGTTTCAGTGTTATTCTGTCCAGGTCCTATATCTAACAGCTGGCCTGTGCAGACACCTGCCCTCCCTTTGTTTACCCCTCTGACACATCTTTCCACAGATAATGGTCATTAACGCCACAATCTGTCAGGCCAAAAGTTGCAAACCAAGAATCTGTCTCTAACCTTCATAGACCACCTTGCCTTTGGCTTCTTTGTCATTTCTGACATGTCCTCATCGTGACCCAGACAGCCCTCATTAGCTTTCTGGCACTTGCAGAGACCAAGAGGAGAGATGTACGTGGAGTGCTAACATACTCTGTCTCACCACAGCTTGACCTGGCTGGGCTGATTTGGCTGACCTTCATTACCCCAGGCGTGACCCCTTGGCAGGGATCCACAGACCTGAGACTGAACCACCTACTAATTCTCTCCTTCTCCTCTTTTCCATCGCACATAGCTGTGGGGAGAGCTCCTATTGTCCGCGGCCCTCATCTGTCTAGCTCTTAGTTTCTCTGCCTGGGAGCTTCACTCATGTTGAAGTGGGAAACTCAATGTGTCAAATCAACTATGTCTGTCCTCCTGTACTTATTTACACTTTCTCTCTATCTGCTTGTCTCTAAGGTGACCACCGACCTGAGGCAAAAATGCACAGACTCTCACACGGGGACGTCCGCGTCAGCACCGCTCGCTGCTGGGATCATCGCTCTAGCTCTGGAGGCCAAGTGAGTGCCCCTGTATCATCTGTTTCTACATTAGGGAATCAGAAATGTAAAGCTTTTTTTTTACTTTATGCTACTGTTAACTTAGTTTATTATGATCCACTGCGTGCTACATGTGGGAGCATGTGCGTGGACTCACGTCTGTAAATGCGCAGACGTCTCTGGGAAGGCGGCGTTGGCCTAAATCCCAGCCAAGAAATTCTTTCCACTCCAGATTAAGCTTTTGATAATTGGTTAATTAGTGAGACAAATCAGCAGCTGCAGCCCACACAGACATCTGAATACCTGTAGGGCCCATGGTGAAGATTTTAAACCGGTGAATGTCTCTCATTATTGCTCACTCAGGACTCCAGGTGTCAGAATCCAAGTTTCTGTCAGCAGCTCTAATGTGTTCCCCATTATCTTGAGTCATATCTTGCATGTGTTAAGTCAGTTTTATCAGTAAGCAGTGCTTTACTGTGCATAATTCTCCTCCTTTCCACATTAGTGATTTGCTGACAGCTGTCAAATCAATCCAGTAGTACCACACAGCCAAGTTTCAGTTCTGGTATGCTCAGCGTCTCTGGTTTAACACCGCACAAGAGTCAGTATTTATCAGTGTATAGCCACCCCCCCCCCCCCCCCCCCCCCCCCCCCCACTCCTCCTGAAGCCCCTCCTGACAGGCAGCTGTAATAACAGGGTAGCTAGTTTATCAGTCTGGGACTGCACTGGAATTCACAGAGATGGAATCATTTAATAGGCAGAGTGTTTTGGCTTTCTGGTGTTTTATTATTTTATTATTTTCTCCTTCGCTCTTGGCTGAGGTGACATTGAGTGGATCGGAGGATCTTGTCCATTAATAACACATGAGAGGATGTGAGATGTGAATGCTGATGTGGAGGTTGGCAGAGGTGATGCACCACAGTGCAATTCCGTGTTTCTATTTCTGACAACTGTGGTGTTGCTCTCGGTAAAGCTCTGTGATTATCTTAACCCACAGAGCAGTTTTTCTTAGTGGTGACTTAAAGGATTCTCTGTTGGATACTTACAGCTAGACCCCTTAATAAATCTATATGAAGGGGAAAAAATTACTGAGCTTCAACTATGTTGGAGGTGACCCTGTCCCCAACTCACAGAACCTATTAGAAACTATCATTACAGATAGGCATAGACTGTCCTCCACGGTTTTGTTTTACAGTGTTCCCTGACCTTTCAACACAGTAGGTTATGATGTACCTTTGATGCTGGTATTTTATGCCCATGTTAAAACCTTTATGTGAGTCCATAGCTTTGTTTTAGTTGAGTGGCACATCCCTCAGGGTTCCCTCCACCTCTCAGTGTAGTATTTCAACACTGTACGGTTGTTCTCACTGTATATGCTCAGATGGATCACATTTCAGGTCTTTTTACAGTCTTCTGACCTTTTCCGTGTCCCATTGCTGCTCACATTTCCCGGCCTGTATTGTTGTACAGTTGAGGTCATCAAAACCTGACATTTCTCATAATGTGCATAATAGGAAGGTATTAGCCTCACCTATTACATGAGAGAATGTAAATGTGATTATATTTCTTTCTTCCCTGTCTGCGCAGTATGAACTTAACTTGGAGGGATATGCAGCACCTGGTGGTGAGAACATCCCAGCCCGGGCGTCTCAGCGCTGGTGACTGGAAGACCAACGGAGTGGGGCGCAGAGGTAAAAACTCAATACAGTTATTAGACAAATCAAGAGCAGGTGGTAACATGTGGAGTTGTGTCTATGCCTCAATAATGAGTACAAATGGAAAGTTCACTAAAGCGCTCTTTTGAAAATGCCTTGCTTGAGAGCGCTTTGGACGGCTTTGGTTGCTATGATACGGAATATGTGCAGATGTGTTACAAGTACCTACCTGACTGCTGCTTAACTGGTAAACGCTTGGTGAACTAAATGTACCTCCAAGCATTATTTTTATAGTAATGTCGCAGCAGTCCAGGGAAACAGGTCTGTTACACACATGCATACTTGGAGCAGCAGAAATATTAGTTTCTCTTACACTGTTGTTCAACTTTGTTGAACAAGTAAGCTGTGATGGTTGATCAGTATAATATGTGTCTTTCCCTCCAGATGGCAGTATAGCCCAGCCAAGGGATGAGCATTTATTAGCAATTATTTACATTTTTGTCGAGTAAATTTAAATGTTCATTTCTGTTTAGAAAGCTACCCTAAGATTCTGGTTATTACAACTCTTAGCACTTGGTATTTCTTTGCTATTTCTGTGCTAGTTCCATGCCAGAGTGGATTGATGCCCAGTTTCCCAATAACATGCATTTTTTTCTGATTCAAGTTAAGTAACCAAGTAACTGTGAAATTGTGTTAAAATTGTCATATTTTTGATCAGTTTGCTATTCCTATGCAGTGCAGACTACTGAATTTAACAAAAAATTTAACAAAAAAATTGAAATGAAAATACTTAGTTATTTAACACTTTTCCTGTCATGCATAATGTTGTAAGCAAAATATTAATTATCGGGTTAAAGAAAAGAAAATGCAGAAAACAAAGATGTGAATGGCTATGGTGGCCCTCATGGAGCCATTGAATACCATAGGTTATACTGATGAAGTGTGAGCTACCATGTACATGTGGACAAGAACTGATAACATGAACTAACATATTTTTAAACAAATTATATCCCTAATTGTTTATAATGGATACATTTTAGTTTGTTATGCAAAGAACTTGAACAAATAGAAATCTCTTCTCTGCTCAAAGGAAGGTTTTGTCTTGCTTGTTACAGTTCGGCTATAACCATTACTTAACACGACCTGGCTCAAAGGTTTGTGGCCTAGTTGGTGCCGAGTTTAAGGCAGGCCAATCCGATAGGCTGAGACACTGGGTGGGTATATCAGGGTCTGCTTTGGAGTGGTTCAAATCTTATTTGTGTGAACAATCCTTCTCTGGGACTACCTCTATGTACAGATCCTCTTCTGTTTCTCTTACCTATGGTGTGCCGCAAGGTTCTGTTTTAGGACCTTTATTGTTGTTGTTGTATTTACTCCCTCTTCAGCAAACCTTCTGAGCACGTTTATGGACATTTCTTATCACTGCTATGCAGATGATATTCAGCTATATATCTCCTTTAAGCCACAAGATGTTTCCAAGCTACAGATTTTGCATATACTCCATTAGAGGTTGGATGGCTGATAATTTTCTTCAACTTAATGAGGAGAAAAAAAAGTCCTTGTTTGTGCTCCCGATAAATTTGTGCCCATGGTTTTGGAAAATCTAGGTCCTCTTGCTAAATTTGCCAAACCTTCTATCAGGAATCTTGGTGTAACTTTTGACTCAGCTCTGACTTTGGACGCTCATGTTAAATCTCTGCTTCGCTCCTGTTTTTATTATTTATGAAACAATGCTGAGTCCTATTGTGTCACGCTCTGAACTAGAAATGATCATACATGCATTTGTTTCATCTCGTTTGGACTAGTCTTCCAAGTACTCTTATGTTACACTCCTCCTGATCCAGCTGCACTGGCTCCCCATTAAAGTCAGAGTTCACTTTAAGATTATGACTTTTACATTCAGGGCTTTGCATGGACAAGCACCAACATACATCAGAGATTTCTTACATCCATACATCCCCAACAGGTCCCTGAGGTCATGTGATCAGGGTTTGCTGGTTGTCCATCACACAAGGCTAAATAACTAAAGATGACAGAGCTTTTGTAGCTGTGGCCCCCAGACTCTGGAACTATCTCCCTTTGAGTTTGAGATCTGTTGACTGAGTGGTTTCTTTTAAAAAAAGAAGAAGAAGAAGTTAAAAACTAATCTTTTTAAACTTGATTTTATGTTTTTGGCTTCAGTGAAGCACTTTGTGATTTTATCTTGAAAGATGCTATATAAATAAAATTTTATATTACTTATACTTTACTTAGATGAATACATTCAGAATTTCTAGTTCATTTCTTGTGTACTGCTTTAAGAATAAACATAAATGTTTGTCTTTAGGTTTCATGCACTTAGCGTCTAGTTCATAGATGCTCAATTAGTCCTTTTTAAAAAGTAAAACTTGTTTCTATTCGATTAAAGCAGCAATGTTGGCATTCTGTTAGAAACAGTCACACTGGCCAACAGCCAGAAACAGACTTTGAAGAACAACCTGCATTATCTTTTCTGCTAAAGTGTACTTCCTACCAAACTGACACGCATGAACATGCTATGTTTTGCAGCTTATCTTGTTGGAACAGCCGTGAAACATTTACCCAGAAAGTTTTCTGTTGGCATTAGTTTGCAGGGTAGATACTGTAGCCGATAAACATACATACAGATCTTCATTTAGGTGATGGTGTGGTCCCAGCTACACACTGTTTGTCTGCGGCCTGTAGGCTAAAGAATTAGTCTGACTTTGTCTTCCATTCCCTGCCAAGGTTCAGTCTGCCAGCTGCTGTCGTTCATCCACAGAAAGCCATCTGAGACATAGAGAAACTTTTCTGACATTGCCCCAAAGACCCTTTCCCTCCTTTTTAATGATAAAAAAAAAAGAAAATATGATAGGCTGGATAAACCTGTTTATATTATTACTGACTGTCGGTGACAGTTGGACTGTTAAATCCCTGCTGTTTTTAATCACATTTATGGTAAATGGTAAATGGCCTGTATTTGTATAGCGCTTTTCTAGTCCCTAAGGACCCCAAAGCACTTTACACATCCAGTCACCCACCCATTCACACACACATTCACACACTGGTTTATGTTCTCAGGCACAGATGAAGTATTGCTGTAGAGAGGATTGTTTGATTGTAATTTCTGTCACTCTGTGCTGCTATCTCATAACCACCACCCACAAAACTGCCATCCGCTCCCTATCCCTCCATTTTGTTTCCTCCACAGTGAGTCATTCGTACGGTTATGGGCTCCTGGATACAGGTGCTCTGGTGGCGTTGGCACAGAATTGGACATCAGTGGGACCGCAGCACCAGTGTGTTAACACGATGCTTTCAGAACCAAGGTTAGAAGGATGACTTAGAGCATGTGTGTGTGGGTTTGTCTGTAAAAAGAGTTTCACCATTATTACAAAGACTTCCTGTTCTATCATATCTCTGACCCTGATGGATGTCGCTGCATTCTCCTCCAAGCCGGGGAGGTCGCTTAAGTTTAAAGCACAGTGCTGTTCGGTGTCCATTTCTGCTTCCACACAACATTAACCACTCTGCCCGCCACTTGTCAAACTTGCAGAGACATCGGGAACAAACTGGTGTTCAGCAAGAGCATGGATGCCTGCTGGGGACGACCAGAGCATGTCAGCTCCCTGGAACACGTTCAGGCTCGCCTCACTCTCTCCTACAACCAGAGAGGAAAATTGGCCATTCATCTCATCAGCCCGCTGGGTACACACTCCACCCTGCTGTTCCCCAGGTACACAGTAAAAAAACAGGACAACAGCAGCCAGGTCCTAATATAAATCTCTCTTTTTCTGTGCCACACACAGACAAATAATGTGCGTGTCCCTCGGTTTTACTTCGGCACACATGCTCCCAGAGGCGTATTCTCTGAGACAAATACTCAGAATATGCCTGCTTTCAGATGCAGGGAAAAAACACCAACATGTCCTCTCTTTTTATTTATTCAGGCCCAATGACTTCTCCTCAGAGGGTTTCAATGATTGGGCCTTTATGACCACACACTCATGGGACGAAGACCCTCAAGGAGAGTGGACCCTGGAGATAGAAAATGTAGCACCTAATGGACGTGACTATGGTAACCTAACTCATCTTCATTAATTGCCCGGACTGGTCGCATCACATCAAACCTTCTTCCGTTCCAGCATTATCTTATGTATTTCCATGCTTCTCTTAGTAGCCTCTCTGCAGTTCTTCCTTTTCTCTCCTTTTCTAACGGTCTATAACAGTTTTGGTTCCAGCAGAGAGGCACTTAGAAACTGCTCCAGATTAAAAGTTAAGAGTCTCTGGGCAGAGAACGATTCTTCTGCAAGAAAGTCTTTGGCAACTATTTGATTATCAAAACTTCAGTGTCTTGAGAATGTTTTTCTTTCCAACAACTGGGCTGCACTTTAGCTCTAAAAGCAAATGGCAGCACACTCTGACAGAAAGAGTTGCCATGTTTTCCAGTAGATTTGTTTTCTCTGAGCAGCAGAGGGAAACGAGAGAAACACCTCTCTTTCTCTGCTGCTGTTGATCCTCCTCCACTGTTGTTTGGGCCACTCACATCACTCGTTTCCTGTCTTTCCACCCCCATATCCTCTTCTCAGCCAGTTCACTCTGTTCCCTCTTTGAGAAGTGCTAAATTGATATTCTCTTTCACCACTTACACCTCCACTCTCTCTGCCTCTGTTCTCCTCAGGTGTGTTGAGTCAATTCACCCTCATCCTGTGGGGAACTGGGCCCAGCATAGTCAACCCCTCGTCCCCTGACTTCCCTCGGCCGTCCAACAACAGCTGCAAGACATTCGATGCCCAGCAGATCTGTATCGGTGAGATCGATCGGCCTTTCACTGTCACGCATGAGCCACTTAGGTTGAATAGATTCATTTGTATTGGCGCCGGCATACAGTCATTGTTACCAAACAGGCTTTGGGTCAGACTGTGTTGAGCATTTCAGTTTGTGAAAAGTGAATGTTGTGAATACAAATTGGCAATTTACAAGCCTCTTGCGCATCTGTTTATGTGCGCACAATGAATACGCACGTTGCCATATGTCATATCAAAGAGTGGAACGTATTGCGAGCAGCAGGGGAGATTTAAACTGCGCCAGTGCCTCAGGTGCATGTTGTCAGCAAGGATGACTTCCTCAGTGAAAAGCAGACGAAGTCAAAAATTATTTTATGTTTCGAGTCAGGCGCTTTCCTCTTAATCATTTTAGACATTTCAAAAATTTCAGTAAAATCAACATTACAGTTATTACTGCTTTTATTTCATTTCCTCAGTTGCCTGCTAATTTCCCTCAAATTAAGTCTAAGGTTCTGACTGCAGAAACCGACAAAGGACAAAAGGAGTAAATACTGAAATGATTGTTAACACTTATTTTTTTGCCTGTTTGTGTTCTTTTGTAAATTAGCTGTCTTAGGGTAGAATATATTTCATATTTATTTATGGTTTTTATAGACTAAAGACGCTTTATAGCTTCTTTATCTCATTAACAAGTAAGAAATGTAGTTCCAATTAATTACATGCAGTGACATAGATATGGACTGTAATTAATCCCACACTGGTGAAATTCACTTGTGCGCAGGGGACAGGGTGAAAAAGATGTATTAGAAAAATAAAAATAGGAAAAATGGTGTACAAAAAAATGCCAAAATACTATACTGTGTACAAATGATTACTATATACAGTAAAAATACACAGTGCAGTGGGAATGATAATAATACACAAATATATATTTTTTTTTTTTTAAACAGTGTTTGACGGTATGTGGTTCAAAGTTCAGAAATCATTTGTAGGTCTTATTTTCATTGTGTTTTTGACATAAACGCCCTCTTGACTAATTAATCTGCCCCCTCTCCATCCAGAGTGCAGCCCTGGCTTCTCCCTCTTCCTGCAGGGTTGTGTGAAGTTGTGTCCGCCAGGCTTCACGTCGGGGCAGCAGCTCCTCAACCTCTCTCTGGAGAACTGGGTAGATTTGTCCTCCGTCCAGGCGTGCCTGCCCTGCAATCCTGCCTGTCTCACTTGCTCTGGCACCGGGCCTGCAGATTGCCTGTCCTGCCCTCCTCACAGCCATCTGGTCTTCACCTCCTGTTTGCACCAGAACCAAGTCCAGCGAAAATCCCCTCTAACTGGAGGACTCCAGGGTGACGGAGCGCAGCCAGAAGGTGCGAGTCCAGCAGCAGCAGACCACGACAGCAAAGTAGCTGAGGAATCCCCAGGGCTCATTGTAGCTCCGTCCACTCAACTCCCCGCCGTCGTGGCCCTTCTCAGCTGTGCCTTCATCCTGGCTGCCTTCGTCGGGGTCTTCTTCTTGCTGCAGTTACGCTCAGGTGGCGCTTCTGCCTGGAGGACCAAATTGCCCTCTGGATTTTCAGAGACGAACGGGGTGCGGGTGGGCTTTGGTTTTGGCTTCCGGCAAGGACGGGAGAGAAAGGCAAGGATATGCTACAAAGGAATCCCCACTGTGTGGGCAGATGAGGACATGATTGCCTACGAGTCTGAATCAGACAGCGAGGAAGTGGACGGTCACAGCGAGAGAACAGCTTTTATTAAGACGCAGAGCTCAATCTAGCTGAAGCTGCATCTGCTGTTGTGGTGTCTGACACGACGACAGGTCTGACTGCACGGAGCTGATTCGTGAAGCAGAATCGCACAGGTTCAGAAAAACACAAAGCGCAGGCCTTACTGTCCCATCAGCACCCCATCCAAACGCAAAAGAGCCAATCAATTTTTTCTTGTATTTATTTGCTACAAGCTTCACGTGTATTTTCATGTATTTTATCTTTTATTTGATTGATGTCAGTTGTATTGATAAGCTTTGTCACCATTTAAATGTATTATGTGGCTAATTTACTTTGCAAATATTTTTCAGAGTGCTTTCCAGAAAATGAGTACTGCCACACCCTTAAAGCTTGGATACCTAACAGGAGAGAGTTAGAGACAGAATGGTCTAATATTAAGCAGCAGAGACCAAGATATCCTGAGTTTTGAAGAGGCACGACCATGACGTTGTGCAACTCCACCTAGAATAAATAAACATACCTTATTTAAATTTGGCAACAATGCAGTGCATTCAGCGCGACTGCTATTTTTGATCAGCCACTAGAATTTTCCTTCTGACCGCCTGTGCGTGTGTGACGGTTGCTGTATCTCCACCACCAGAGTGCAAACTCAAAATTATCCTGTGGCCATATGCTGCAGGCGTGCAAAGGCAAACAAGGAAGATTAGAATATTTTGGCTTTTATTGGAATATTTTCTCTCTGATGCCTCGGGATATTATAGCATTACAGAGACAAGGGTGACAAAATCACAGTCCACACCACCAGGAAAGTGTTCCTGTGCTCGTGGTTGTGTTCGCGGCTTGATGCAGCGCCTTCAGGCACTTCCACTGAAAAGTGCATTCTGGTGTTTTGTGTTGTAGTTTGTAACCCTCTGCTCTCATCACTGTGGATGATCTTTTATGTGACATCCTGGTCAGTTTGAGAGGGAAGTTGTTTACTCGAGGCATTTGAGGTCGCGATGAATCTGCCGAGACGCATGTGATGAAAAGGGCAGCTCCAGGGAGTGACTTAAGAAAAAAAATAGTGGGAGTGCTGGAAGCACTCAAGAAGGTCAAGCTGACCTTGAAGGGGAGCTCAAATTCAGGTTGGGTATGGTTTTTGCTTTTTATAGACAAAGTTGCAAACTTTTGATTGCATTTGTAGGTCAAGGCCCCAAATCGATGAATATTAGTGTCGAACTGAATATCTGTAAATTTCAAACTATATATCTGCACTTGGTAATACATGGTTCCTGCGGGGGAGAAAAAAAACAGCGCCCCCTAGCATAAAAACTAATCAGAACTCGGAGTAACCTTGATGGAATCACAGTAGTTAATTATTCAGGCTTAGCAAAGCACCTCCAGAAGGCCTTATTCAGAGGCTGAGAAGCACATGTGCCAAGCAGTGTGTAGAAATGTGTGGATTGGCCCTTTACTCCATTACTTTATCTAAGGCATATCTAATTTGTCTCAACTACAAACATCAGGCCTCTACTTCAGGTGGACTTCTAATATATTGCTGTTGTTATCTTTCATCAGAGACCTGACAGATTGCAGGCCAGGGGTTATAAAGTTGACTCGCTGTTCATTAATGCTAAGAAAAACTTTAAATTGAGGATTTCTGCAGCGCGCTGGGACAGCATAATAAAACATCCCCGCAGGTTGTTTGATAAGCAGGAAACTGTGGAGGATGCCCTGTTTTCAATCAAGCCTCAATGGGAATTTCCACTGCAGCGCAGACACCAGAGATGGTACATCAATCACACAGAAATGTGCCGAATTACAGTGAGCAGCACTGTTTTTTTAATGACATTAACCACTCAGCCCAAAAGCTGCTTGGCTAACCTTGTGAAGCATTGTGCCACTTGGTTACTGCGGGTGAGAAACAATATAATTCTCTCTTCATTTTCCCCCCAGAGTGTGCTTTATATTGATTTTGGGGCTTCTCTTTCAGAACATCTTCATCAAAGTGAAGCGTCCTCCCTTTCTGCTGTGAACACCAAACATAAAAGGACAAATTCATGCTTTATATTCTCTCTATAACGACGTAGACTTGCAGTTACATGGCCAAATCAAAGCCTTTGGATCCAAAAGACCAGAATGGCTAGTGATTAAAAAAAATCAGAAGATAATGATTCAATTTTCTATGTTTGTTTTTATTTTTAATCCTTTTTTTTACTATTTAACTGATGATGGATGTTATGTGTTGAGATCAATTTCATGCTGGATTAATTAAAAAAAGTTTGGCTGTTGTAAAGCATGTCTGTTTTTTACTGCCAGGGTTGAAACCTTTTATAGTTTTTTTTAATGCATCTTAAATTCAGCCCCTGACATACAAACATCCCAGAGAGAGCAGATGGTTCCTCGCTTCTTCATGGTCATATATCAGTGTTGCCGCTGCGTTTCCTTCACTCCTGGCATTGAGCTTTAACAGAGTGCCAGCCTTCTTTTTTCCTGCCTGCCATCCAGTTGCAGCAGTGAGCAAAGCTGCCAAGAACGCCTTCAAGAAACTGTTCCCTCAAGCTTCTGCGTAGCGGGCCCCTTAAAGTTTAAATTAATATAAATGGAGGTTTGTATGCATGGGGGAAAACACCAGGCGGGCGGCGGCAGCAGCTTTGTTCATTAGCAGCTGCCCCCCCCTCTCTACAGAGGTGCAGGTAACTGGGTTCATGGGTAAAGGTACATTCATTTTGTGGCCCATAATTAGATCTGCTGGGAGAACTCGCTGCACAATTCAGCACTTCCTGCATGTCATGTTTTGCATTTTAAATACAAACCAATTGCGTGTGCAAATTGTTTTGTAGATTTTTTTTTTTTTTTCTTTTGGAAAAAGTGGATGAATTTGAAAGCCCTTTGTCTCCATCAGTCACACCGCCATTACTCGTGTGTAGGAGTGGGTATTTTGTTTGTCCTTTTTTTCCCCCCCACACCTTGCCCTTTAGCTTGTAGTAATTAGCTGCCATGTACTGCGACAATGCTGTCTACTAACTAGACTTGGCAACAGTACACATTCCCTTAATTAAAACGGGACTCACGAATCAGCTCCTCATTAGTTGATTTCACAATATAATGCTCTGGACTCAGGGCCTCATTATTCCAGCAGGTCATGTTATCTGTGCTGTTGCTGAACATCATAAAGTCACCCGTCATATCCCCCCCCCCCTTCCAAAATGCGAGGAGAGGCACCATTTTTCCAGATCCCCGATCCATTTTTATGTAGCAGCAGCAGCAAAGAAGCATTTTATGTTCGACTCCTGCTCGCTGCTGTCAACCATACCATCAACACCTTCACCTCAAAGTGGTAAACATGGGAAAACTTCCCGCTGCTTTTAACTACATGTGAGTTGAAGTGTAAACTTTAATGCTCGCCTTGACAGATATGCCGAGCGGGAGACCGACTGCTGACAAGTGAAGCATTGGACAGTCTAAGAGGGTTGATATGCCGCTGCACTTCTCTGACTGACAGCATCCGCAGACATTTACACAGACTCAATGTTGCCCCCTGCTGATCATCACTTAATCTATTTAGGAACAGCATGTTAATTATCCAGATATTAATTAATGAATTAAACAGTTGGGGAGGGGGGTGGAAGTATTAGAAGATAAAGAGAGGCCTTTACAAAAGGCTAACTTTGTGTTTTCATCTTTATTCGCGTCCCATCTCTTTTTGTTCTTCTGCAGCGTTAATCCCCCGTGAATAACAAATGCAAGTAGAAGAGACTTTCATATATTACCTCTGAACAAACAAAAACAGTGCTACAAGAAGGAGAGAAAAAAGAAAAAGACGTTTACACAGAAAGTCAGACGCACATCGAAACAGCAGGGGAGAAGTTTATGACAAGGTTATAAGACACCGGGGAGAAAGTGCGATGCGAGATGAAGTGAAATCTGCTGACAGAAATGTTAACCACAGCTGGAGGGGAGAGAAGGGTTCTGCGGCGCTCACCGTGAGAGCCAGAGCAGAAAGTATTGAATTGTGGCGGGAGCAGCAAAAAGCAGCAGACCTCCCATGGAGGAAAAAAAGGAAAGAAAAGTGAATATAGAGACGGGGTAAAGCGACGCGACATGGTGAGGCTAAGACACAGGTGGGGGGCTACGAGATGTCTGTCCTAAGCTTTGGACACTGATGACATCATCTATGGATGCTGTGAAAGAGCAAATGAGGGTAGGAAAGGCTGGAGACAGCCTTGGGGTAAGAAACACTGTGGAGATCAAATACAAAGAAGTGCAGCTCATCTGAAGAAACAGACTTGATGTTTTGGGGATTGGAGGTGGATCAGTTCACCCAAATTAGACCAAAGGCATAACTGGACTTCAGTAGTACGTGGCTATGCAGGCAGTGTTTGTATTAAGAGTCGAGCTTCGGAGATCTCTCTTAAATGTCAATGAAATTCTGCTCCCAGACCCATTTTAATAAAACATATGCTACATGTTTATGGCTTCCTGTTTTCTGCTCAGTATACTGACAAGTTTTTAGGAAATAATGAAACCAAACCGAGCAATCATAACAAAACAAAGCAAATGTTTTCCCCCCTTTGTTTTCGGGGGCGTTCCCGAGCCTCGATCCACAATTTAGTTTTAGCTTTTCGCAGCTGAGAAGGTCTCACATTCACACTCTAAATCAGCCGTGCTCTTTTGTTTCTGCGACAAGATTGCAGCAGCAATTTTAAAGCAGCAGTCAATGGGGGGAAAAAAAAAATCAAAAATCAAATTAAAATAGCTGTAATGGGGTGGTGTGGCAGAAATCTGAGCGACACTTTGGAGCGTAATAGTCACTGTGCCATCCATGATTAGATGAAACAAAATAAAATAAAATTGAGAAACATTCTTTTCTACTTAGCTTTTTAAAGCACTATCTGCTACAGTTTGAAGTCTTAATGAACGTAATATTTCTGGGAATCTGGACAGAGCAATGCACAAAACAAAAAGTGCAATAAAACTGAGTCACCTTGGGCTCTGGAAATGGTGATGATAGTTTTACAGCCTTGCCATAATGAAAGTAACGTAATAGAAGCCCTGAACAGATTTCTCAAAACAACCTGCATGGCCACATATTATTATACCTCCAAAGCCTCAGTTGATTGATCGTTTGGAGTTGTGTTTTTTTTCTTGATATAAGGTGCAAATCAAAAGAACATCCTCCAAGAGTTTCCACACCACTAGAAGTATAAAAAAAATAGTATTTGCTTTTATAATTCGGATGAACTGACCACGTAATTTCTGATATTTCCCGTCAATGTGAATTATTTTCCTTCAGTGAAATGAGGCACTGCTCGACAGACACCCACATTAACTAATGATAATCAACAGTATTATGGATGGTCCCTGAAAGTGTACACCTCGAAAATGCTCCCATTTTAAAAAAACAAAACAAAAACAAACAAACCTTCATATATTCACATAAACATACTCCACAGACACACAGGTACCAATATATCTGCTGCATGGTATATATGAGGTATAGTCTTTGTCTAATCTTCTACTGCATACAGTATGGTACAGCCCAAACTCTCAACAGTGAAGTACGAGCACAGGAACGACCAACGGGAGCTTGAAATTCAGTCTTTCCACACATTTTTCATCCGCGAAGAGGAAGCTCAGGAAGAGGAAAAAGAAAGTTTCCTATCTACAAGGAGAAACAGTGGACAGGTAAACAGTCACCCAGTATGATTAATGATCGCACGGTTATCACATAGTGACCAAAGTGGGAATCGGGCAGCGTAAGGATTCGTAGCTTCTGTCTCCTGGTGAGTTGAGATATGAGAGGAAAAAAAAAAAAGACCTCACATTCTCTTTGCTGCAACTGAGACTGTCAAAAAGGAGGGGAAAAAAAAAAAAAGTCAGTCAACCTTATAACGGTTCAAAATCAAAACACTGATCTGTTTCATCTTCGCTGCATTTGTGGGGAAAAAACAAAATTAAGAACCCATTTTCTAAATAAAGCTTTGCAAATTGCACTCTGATGTGACACGCGTCCCGGGCTCTTTTTTTTGTTGTCATTTTGAATATTTACATTCAGTAGTTCAGTGCAGGATGAAGCAGAGATAGAAAAAGAAACTCCTTGCAAAGGAGAACCCTTAATTTTTCGACCACCGACACTGAACAGACACCCGGCTGAATCTGATGAGTGATTCTGGCCGTCTTTGTCATTTTGGAACAGCTAAAAGTTCACCCGGGTTCAGCTGCTCTTTGAGCCATCTGCAGTAACGGCTATCGCCTGCCCCCTGCTGTGCAGTCAGTCCTGTTACAGTGGACCCTATCTCTCTTGTAGCGTTTGTGGTTCTACTTTAAAACAAACAAAAACAAAAAAAACAGAGTCCCAGACCCCTCCGTTGCCAGCCCATGCTCGGCGTGGGAGGTGGTTGTTGGTCCGAGGAGTCTTAGAGGGTTTCTTTTGATCGGCACCGTTCTTATCGCAGCTTGAGCTTGAAGGCAGAGATCTCCATGGGATCGAGGGTGATGGTGGTGTTGTTGGCCAGAGGCGTGCCGGAGTGCATCAGAGTTAGTGACATGGGCTGAAGCAGCTGTAGGTCCAGGTTCTTGAACAGAGCCGACACGCTCAGCTGGACAGGGAGAAAAAGGAGGAGAGCTTCAGAGAAAAATACAGACAACAAGAGACTTCTTTTAAGCAAAAGCAACACAGCACAAGATGAACTGAAAAATCCACATCTACAGGAGGCTCATCAACAAAATTGACTACGTAATTATCAGCAGTAAAAAGTGCTGCCAATAAAAAAATTATTTGATCATTGTCAGTGTACTCACAATCAGCGTGGATTCTGTCGCAAGGACTACTTTAATCAACAGATGCTTTGGCAGTCGAGTCAAAATTACTTCTTTTTAAATGTCATTAGGCAGGATAAAAAAAAGTTACATATGACAGAAATAACAATGCAGCTGAACTTAAATATGCTACAAAATAAACCTCTTATCATGCGAAAATGTAGAGTAGTTTTATCCTGCGTGTGAGTTTCAACCCTGACCTGTCCCTGAGTGGTGGTGCAGTTGAATCCGAGGTTCTGAGCTTCGAAGTTGCAGTCCAGCGCGAGACGGTGAAGAATCAAAGCGGTGTATGGAGAGGGAGACAGGGGGTCCTGCTGCTCATATGCAAACACACGAAAAACGAATCAAAGTATGAAATGTCTAAAATAAAGTTTCCACTTTGTGAAAATCGTGTTTGTTTGTTTTTTAAATGTGTCTTTATACCTGGCTCTGGATGCTGCGGAGGTTCACCAGGTGGAGGTCGCAGGGGAGGATGGACTTGAGGGGAGCAAAGGTTTGTAGAGGAGGGATGCCACGTCTTTTGGGCAGAATGGGTAAGGCCAACACCTCATGGTTCAGCATGGCATTGGTCATGTGACTGAGTACAGATGGGAAGCTGGTTGTTGCACTGTCAGTCATCTGCAGGAGGGCAAAGTCAGATTTTAAAACAGTTGTGATAAATGACTGCAGAACTATTACAGCATCTTGAGTCACCTCTAGAGATGCTCTAGTGCCACTACATGAGGGACGGGCTCTAATTACTCTGTCCGAGCAGGAGGCGTATTTCTAATTCTAGTCCAGACAGACACGGTGCTAATCACAACTTTATGATGTGAACATTTAAATCACATGCATCGTCTCTGGCAACACTTCGCCCCCGTATGATCGACAGGTTAGATGGAGAGCCCGATGATAAAACTGCAACCGATGCCTTCCATTCTCTGCCAATGTGCATTCATTTACTTGATAAATGATATCATTTGTTTCTTTCAGTCAGGCTGTCATAAAGATGAACTGGTTTGGCTACAACTGTGAGGTGGAAGGAAGGGGAAAAAACTGGAGCTATGAGCCATAACTAAAGATACAGCTTTACCTCTTGAACTCGGTCACTCAGTAATGGAGAGAGAAAAGAACGTAACAAGGACGAGAGTTTGGCAAAGAAGCCATCGTGCTGAAGGTAGTGGAGTGAGGGGGGGGAAAAAGAAGAAGAGAAGGGAAACAAAATTAGAGAGTGGAGAGGATAGCAAAAAGACAGATGGGCTGGTAATGAGTACTGGAAAACAATATGAGGAAAGGTGTTAACAAATCACACACTGCACCCGACAACCTTGCACAGTCTTTCAATTCCTTGAGCCAGCTATGGTGTGCTGGAAAGACCACCGCTGCTGTCATCTTACAGACCTTGTTACTGGCTGATCTCCTCTCCAGCAGCAGCCGGAAACGATTGGCCGTCTTCTTGTTGTCTTTCAAGCCCTGACCCAGCCCACGATTATCATCCTGCATCAGTCGTCGGTCCATAATCACTTCGAGCTGGCCTGAAGGGAGAGCGGACCAGAGACAACAGCTTGAGCTCAGGTATTGAACTTTCAGACTTGAGTCAATAGATGCAAACACTTTGAGCTATCTGTCATTTAGAAACATTACTAATGATGATAAAAGGACGGATTTAAACGGTTTCACTCTCTGAGAACCTCTTAAGGGAGAAGAGGGAGAGCTAAGTGCTTGAGTCCTAATGCACAGTAAACAAAGAAAAATACCACACGTTTCAAAGATAACTTCCATTAAAAGATTAAATGAAGAAAAATGGCACATTATTGAATAAAATGTAACAGGATACAAACCACTCTCCAGGCTGCTGACACCCAGAGCCTGAGCCGTGTGCAGCGTGAGGCGGTAGTTGCCATCCTGGATGTACGCCTGGCTGGGCATGGGATAGAAGTTGGCTTGCAAGGGCAGCTTCAGGTAGTGTTGGCGAGGCTGCATCTAATAGAAAACAGACGCAACATTTCAAATAAATCTGAATACAAGTTGTTATTTCTCCTTTACTCATGATGCTACTGACCTGGAAGCCATTGAGGTCTGTGTAGAAGACCTCTCCACTCTGGATGTCAGTGACCAGTCGCATGGCCAGCTCCTTATTGGTCTGATCTCTAATGTCCACCATGGTGGTGATGTCTATTGATAAACCATCCACCCCTGAAAATGCGAAACAAGTCAGAGGAAGATGGAAATGTTCACTAAAAACGAGACTTCCTCACGCTTAAAAAAAAGAAAGTCAACAGACTCCAAAAAAAAAAAAAATCTCATTAAATTCTAAATCGTCATTTTGTTAAACATATTGGCTGTTGTTGTATTCTACCATCTGGTGTCTTTAAACATAAAAAGCCTGGGCAAAGCCAATTTGAGCTCAATCCACCAAGCAGTTTTGAGTAGTTACTACCTGGCACATTGTAGATGCGGATGGTTTGTTGAAAGTGCTGGTAGTGTGCCACCACCTCAGAGAAAAGAGGCCCCTCAACAACTCGCACCACAGGTGGCTCTTTCTGGTGGTAAGGCTGAAAGAGTAAAAGGAAGGCGAAACAGTGCGATTTCAAAATGTTCCTCAATGTAATACTGCAGATTTTGAACTTTTCCTCATCTATAGTAAATAATATCATCAAAAGACTCAGAGAATATAGAGAAATCTCTGTGCGCAAGCGACAAAGCCAACAACCAATACTGGATTTGTGTGATCTTCAGGCTCTCAGGCAGCAGTGCATTAAAAACAGGCACGATTCAGTCACTCAGTATGAGCTCAGAAACACTTCCAGAAATCGCTCTCTCTGAACACTGTGCCATCCACAAATACAGGTTCAAGTTTTATCATGCACAGTGTTGGGTTGTTGCTCAAACAATGTATCACATTCTTTACTTGATTCCTTGACAGAGAAGGTATTTGTTACACTACTTGTTAAATTACTTTCTCGTTATTCCATAATATTACCTTGGATGCATTGTCACGGTTGCCAGTTAACAGCATAAATCTACAGACCACAGTTGCACGCACACACACACCAGTCCCTAATCCTGATGAGGACACACTTAAGATTTTTCTTTTAGTTTTTACATACGAAGTCAAAGCTGACAACACAAAGTAAAGTCAAAAACCAACACAAAGAGGCTTCAAAGTGATCGCCACAGTGTTTGTGCTGCAGAAACATGAGCATACAGGAACGGAGGCAACCACCTGACTGCCCTAACCTCTAACCCTAACACTCTGCTGGGGTGGGCTGGGGTCAGCATTCACTCAACTTAAACATCACTCTGTGCTCTTGTCTAGCTTTGTGTTAGCATGTTGTCTCTGCAGATGTTTGCAAAGACATGGAGTTGTGTTAGAATTATGCAGTTGTTTTTGCCCTAGAGGCAGTTTGCACTCATCATTGTCATTTTGTGCAATGAAAATAAAAGCCATGTCCATATCTCCACACCTGAAAATCCAAGCCTTTCACCAGCTGAAAAGTTTTGGTCCATCATGAAATAAAAAAATAACATAAAGAAGACCCAGAACTGTTGAGAAGCTAGAGTGGGACAACATTTATCTCCCAAATGTGCAGAAACTGGTCATCTCTGGTTCCCAGACATTTATACAGGGGAGGCTACACAACAGTAAACATGGCCCAACTGTTTTGAATCCTGTAGTTGGCCTATTTAATTTAAAATAGGCCAATATCTCTTACGAAAGAGTAAAATGTCTCACTTTAAACATCTAAAATATATATATATTATGTACTATTGTGAATAAATTATAGGTTTATGAGATTTGCAAATCGTTGTATTCTGTTTTGGAATTGGGGTTGCAGATACAGTACAGCAACTAAGCTCTTACTGTCTTTAAATCAAGCAAAAATGAAGCAGTACCCAGTCTGCCTGAATTCCTGCCCCGAGCTCCCTGGGACGACACTGTGACAGTATACACAGGGGAGTCTCGATCAAAGGCTTTAGAGAGACAAGTAAACGTGTGACAGAGTCAAGTAAATACCTTTGCTTTTCCATCTGGCAGAAAGAGGTAAGCGCCACTCTTGTCTTTAGAAGGACGAGTGCCGTACACCATGAACTGCATCTGAACCTTCACTTCCTGAGGATCATCCTTGCGTTTGATACTCTGCAGATGAAAACAGAGAGTGAGCAGAAAGGGAAAAAACAATTAGAGAAGAGATTAAAGCTTCTCTCCGCAACAACAAGACATAGCATGTTCACTTTGATCAAACGGGAAGGATTTGTTTACAAATCAAACTCACGGCCTTTTCCTCCACCAGATCAAAGATGAAACAGATCAGTGAAACTTTAACAGATACAAAGTCAAACAGAAGTAAGAGGAGAGGAAATACAAACCTCCAGCAGGCCGGTGGTTCCAGAGAAGCCTAGCGTTAGAGACTGACTGCTGATGTAGAAGGTCTGAGAGTCGGCTTGCTGAGAGCGGACAGGAAGCGGGTCCACAGCTCGGGCGGCAACACCCCGACCAGATAGCCTGAGTAGAGTGTCCGAACGTAGTGTCATGGGTGAGTCCGGAGAGTCATACAGATGGAAAACAGCCAGAGCGAGAGGCGGGAGACGAACCATGAATGTCGCCTGGATCAGGGATTGAGAAAGGTTTTAATTTTGAACAAAAATAAAACACAAACAGCTTGTGTTTTAAAATGCTGGCTTCGTTCTTCGTGTTACACAGGAATGCAAACGTTGACCACAAGGCATTCATTAAAACTTAAAAGCATTTACATATCAGCAACAGTGCTATAATTAAAATCTTATGAGAGACTGTGCTTAAAATGAAAATTCATTAGCCTCTGTTGGTGGAAAGCATTTTTTGGGAAAAAAAACCCATTTAAAATTCAATTACCTTAAGATTTAATAGATTGAGGCAGTTTATTTTTTATGTAATTTTCAATAGCTGAAAAAGAACATCTGTCCTAGTAACAACTTGCAGGTAAATAGAGAAAAAGAAGTAAAACTTTTATTTAGAAGACTAAGTGCTTTTAAAACACACATCATATACTTTACATACAGTACATCCTCTTGGCTTTTCTCTAAAGCAACTTAATTTCTTCTTCAAGACACAAACACAGTGAGCAAAGCTGCACAAACCACCAACCTCACGAGTCTACCAAATGAGCTACAGCTGCCCCAACTCTATGACTCAGCATTTTGTCACAAAGACGACGGCATGTGCAAAAACGTGGCATTTAAAATTTGCCTTTTGTTTTTACTCATGTATGCAGTTATTATCTCGTGGAGTTTCATCCGCTGGCCAAGTTACAGTAAACACACACAGAGAATTAAACTTGTCTAACACTGTAAAATCTATTGTATAAGACTTATACTCACATAAAAGCAAAATATTCCCACTTTAAATGCACAAATGTCCACCTCCTGTATGTTATCAGATAGTAATCCGATCTAACTTGGCAGCTTTTCAATGTCTTTATAGCTATTCTCTTTTCAGTTGAGCATAATGACTTCGTATTGTGTTGTGAGTCTGTTCTGTGGTTCTAGAGAGTCTCTGTGTACTACTGTGCTACTGATATGCCAATATACGGCAGACGGTACAGAAGCCTGCAGACCAGGACCACCCGACACAGGAACAGTTTCTTTCCCCTTGCCATCTCCCTTCTTAACAGTTGACCTGTCACACTGCTCCCACTGCCAGACTGCAGCTGCACCTCATGTACATTTTGTAGTATTCATTCCACCTCATTCATTTCTGTATTTTATGTATATAAGTTAGATTCGTTATTTATAGTTGGTTTACACAGCTTTGTGTATGTATGTGTAATGTGTATATATAGACACGTGTGTGTGTGTGTGTGTGTGTGTTTTACATTGCTGTGCTTGAGAGCCACCATCCACCGGAACCAAATTCCCTGTATGCGTCTGCACATATACTTGGCCAATAAACACGATTCTGATTCTGATTCTGATATCGCTATGCAGAAACCAGCATCCAAATGAAGTCAGTGCCTTACCTCAAACACCTCTGCACTCATCTGACTCGCAGAGCTCCACTGAGCACTCAGCTGTACGGGAAGCGTCTGTCCATCCTCAGTAAGCACCCGAACCCTGACTGTGTTAACCAACACGGTCACCGCGCATAGCCTCTCTCGCTCAACTGGGTTGAACATAACCAGGTACCTGATGGGGAGGGGGAAAAAAAGGGGAAAAAAAGGAAAAAGCAATTATGAGCACAGGATGGTGTAGGAGTAGGTGAAAGAGAAGGCGGGGGGGATGAAAGATGCAAGATGATGCAGATAATACCTTGGTCCTGCAGGGTCCAGCTCGATTAAAGTGCGCTGAGGCATAGAGTCTTGAGTAGCACGCCTGTCATCCTATAGAAGGAAAATATAACACAGAAAGCACAGTGAATATTCAAGAACACACAAATATACAGGTCCGTTTGTTTTTTGTACGTGAAGTTTGCATTTACCGTCTCCAGAAAAGGCTCCGTCTGGTAAAAGCGATAAAACTCTTTGTTCTTCATCACCAGGAAATGAGCAGCATTAATGATCACTCTCTTCAGACCAATAAGTGACCGCAGTAATCTAGGTAGGATGAGAAAGAATGAAAGTGCTGCACTTCAAGGAGACACCTTCTTATTTGCAACACATTTGTATCGAACAGGCCAGTCACAAGAGACTTAAGATTAAAAGCGAGATGGTAATCGTCCTAACTCCCTTCGTTTCTTACTTGGTGCCGTAGTCGATGACAACATTTTCTTTTGCTGTGCCAGTTATGGCGTCGTGATGCTGGAAGAGGCCAACGGAGCGCCTGGCATCCACTAGCAGGGAATAATCCGAAACCGGGTAACGCCCTGCCATGCCCGCATGCCTAGCATTTGCAACTGCCAGGCTGTAGAGGATCTCTGCCCCCCTGAAGGACAGTGACATATAGTTATCACGAGGGACACCTTTAAAGTACCTTTAGTCAGCTAAAGGTGCGTTCACATTATCTGACTACAGCAGTGGCCAAACTATAAGATCTCTACTGATTCATCACAAAAATTTCCAGTTGGACTTTAAGTTTTTGATGGTTTAGTGAATAGGCACAGTGATTGGTTAGAGAGCAAAAGGACCAATATTTTTTTCTTTTTTTTGACTGTGAGCAAGTGTCAACTGACATTCTCGATACAGAACTTGGTCAAAAACATTTGATGCTGCATTTTGTTCTGCAGGTTAATTTGTATAGCAGAAGTTAAAGACACAGGTAGGTCCCTTTACACTGGAGTCCACACCTTAATTTTTTTGCAGTGCAAAATAGTCCTTTCCAAAATTTGTCCAAATAACCAGTAGAGGATAACCAACACATCCCCAAATCTGAAGTCAGCAATATTAGTGATTAAATCTGCCTTACCTGAGATGGGACTCTATGACGCGGTCCATACTCTTGTAAAAGGGTCGGGAGGTAAAATAACCAGTCCAGTAGTGGTCTTCACGGTCTGCGTAGGCAAAGAAATCTCCACTGAGCACCGGGTAGCCTGCCGGCCTGGATCCCTGGGCCACGCCGTTTGTTTTGTATACGGCGTTGAAGTAGTCTGTGAGAGTCCCAAATTGTGCCTGAGGAGCCGATTGACATGTAATTTAAAAAAAAAAAAAAAAAAAAAAATGGGCGCTTTCAAACACATCTGAACACAAGAAATAAAAAGCCTTTCAACATTAGGCATGTGCCTTTCATCTTACATGACATCTTCTGCACCAGACATCAAGTCGTGACAGATTCTTTGTTCTGTCAGCAAGTTAAAATACCACTGCATGATTCATTACCATGAGAAAGGTTGAATGCTGAACTACTTGGTACACTACACACTGAGATGGAAGAAGAAGATGAAATACAGGAGGGAAGGGAAAAAATATTTCGCTATAAGATTTGTGACAGTTGACAAATAAATTTCTCACTTGTACATGCATCTCAGGGTGAGAATTCATGTAGTCAAACAGCTTCTGGTAGTTGATATACTGCTGATCCCACTCAAGGGCTTTATCATAGCGGAAGTCATCCCCCAGAGGAACAAGGAGCACCTTACTGCGGTAGAGTTTCGATTTTTTACGGTACTGATCCAGGAGCAGCTGTGCCCTGATTGAGGAAAAAAAGGCAGAGGGGACACTTAGGACATATTTCTTGGCATCCAAGCTTCTATGCTTTGCATAAGACACTTTTCTAGGAAATCACTATGACCTTGGAAAGAGGAAAGTGGAACGATGATCAAATTACCCCTGGAGGTATTCTCCACAGAAACACCTCTCTGAAAAAAATCTTTAGGTCCTTGAAAGGCTGCTTAATGTTACTGCAAGAGCATCAGTACTCCATGTCCCAGATTTGCTAAAGGTTGAGAGCCAAAGGAGCAACAGACACAGCATGGACAATCATTTTTACTCCTTACCTTATTGCATATTGATTTTTTGTTCCTGTCAGGCTGAAAAATTTGAAGAGGAACTTATTTAAATAACTCAGGCAGGATGATTATTTCTAATTGCACTAGTAGTTAATGTAAGAGTTGTCTGTCTGTCACGTTCTCTCCTTTAACTTTAATCAATAAATGAATAAGTGCTTCTTTTAACTGAGATGGCAAAGCTGCAGTCATTTCATTTATGCCTAGTTAGTCGGGTTCAGGCAGTCAATAATGGTATGTTCCTCTATACATTCGGGTGGTCAGTTTTTAGATTTATATAGTTAATACAGTGTGTGTTACAAAAAATGTTTTGGGGTTGTTGTTTTTTTTTTTATTAATCTTTGGATGACTGTTTTCTGACCTATCAGGATTTATCCAGCAAACAGCTATCAGCACTTCCAAGGCCACACCTGGTCCAACCAATTTCTGACCTAAGATTTTGCTCTAATGTGTCATAACATATGAACTCTCATTCCGCTGTCATTCCTTGGTCTGAACTGTCCAGCTGTTCCCTGAGAGAAACATATGTGACGCAGCACGATAAACGCCAGCCAAAGACGCAGATTGAGGATCCCAGCTGTGACCAGGGCCAGTCAGCCAGTGAAATCTGCCCCATTGGATATCTATCTTTAACCTGTTGTGATGATGCTGTGTGGATTGTGATTGAATGAGTTGTAAACCCAGTTTCAATCGTTTACAAATGTGCTACAAATGAATATTTATCCATTTCTATCTTTACTAAACCACAATAACTAAAATGAATTAAATCTGTTTTAACATGTTAATCTACAGGTTTTACATTTTAAACATTTTTTTAAACTGGACTTTAGCCTGTTTTTTGTTCCGTGCCGCATCACATGGACTGTTTTGCTCATTACTGAAATTACTCGTTTTTAAAGTTTATTTAAAACTTTTCAGTGTACTCTGAGCTTTTTGTACAGCTTAGTAAATCTGGCCCCATGTCTGGTTCCCTCTGTTCATCCAACCTCTCTGACTATTGTTACTGGCACAACTTCAAGCTGAGTTTATTTTTAAAGGGACCATTAAAGAAAATAGAGTTGCAACAACAGCGAAACAACCTGGGCTGTGTGTTGCTGGGCTGAAAAGCAGCACAATGTCAAAAGTTACATATTATACTCTAAACAAAAATGCTTGTTTTTTGCATGTTATGCAAAAAACAAGCATTTTAGTCTACTCCAATTTTTTTTATGTAAAGGTCAGAACAATATACTGAGCAGAGTATGTTAGAGCTGTAATTTACAGCTGTCATGAACAGAGTTGGTCAAGTTACTTGAAAGTAATAATTAGTTACTAATTACTGATTACTTCTAATTAGTTACTCATTATTTATCTACTTTTTAAAAACATGATACACAACCTAAATATTAGGGGTGCAACGATACACAAAATTCACGGTTCGGTTCGGTTCGATACTTTGGTGTCACGGTTCGATATTTTTTCGATACAAAAAAATGTTCATGCATTTTTAATTTGTCATTTATTAAAATTATAAATATATATTTTAACTCAAAAGTACAGTTTTTGAATTTAACCCTAACCCTTGTGCGTGTTTTTTATTTTGACAGCGAATGCGCACCTGCGGACCACTTATGTGCAGCCCTGGTTATTTAGCTCATCATATTGCAACCACAGAAATTCTTTTGTCCATGAAACCATAAAGCTGCACTTTCTTTTTGCCTTATAGTCTGATTTGTCATAACTTCTCCGTTTTGTGGTAAGCTTTTCTTTGGCTGTCACTTCTTCACCCTGACCTGTCTTATTTGGCTCAGCAGAACTGAAATGCTTTTACACACTCACTCACATAAGCTCAGCGATTCTCTGCACGATCAACCTCTCACATGTTTAAGCTTGCTGCGGGAGATTTCACTTGTCATGTTTGCATAGTAAGCTAACGATTAATAAGACGATGTCAGAGGAATTGGTGCACAAATTATCATCACTCACAGATCAGTGCTGTCGCTCTCTATACACAGTTCGCACGATTGCAAAGTGAAAGCAAAAAAACAAGCGCAAATTCAAACGCGACTTCAATATGTCACATATTGACAGTGGCTCACCGATGCCAATGACATAATTACCCAGCTACATTTCCGAAAGAATGCAAAAGCATTGACATATATTTTTCCTACAATAGCCCGACGGGCAGGGAAGAGATAGATTTTGGTAGCCCGACTGAAAAAAATCGCTAGCTCCGGGACGTCGGGCTAGCGATATTGCAAGCCCTGTATCTGATTGAGGAATCACTCATCTTTGGAAAAGAGAGTTTATTACAGAGAAATGTCTCTTTCCAAAATAAAAGCTATACTATCCGCTTCTTCTGGGCTATATTCTCAGCAGCATAAGGAGAATCATGTGCTAACAGCTGTCTAAATGGCTAAAGTTAGTAGCATGCTTGCTTTTTTTTGTTTGCTTCCACTTGTCTTTGCACTACGATGATGTCGGCATAAATGTGCAGTCATATTCGTTGTGTTCCCGCTAGTGCTTTCAGGTTAATCTCGTTGAAATTACCTTAACGCCACAACACGGCAAATCTCCGTTAACGAGCTACCGCCGATCACTCCATGCATGGGGCTAGACGGCCAACACGTTAACGAGCTAACTGCGCTAACACACTAGTTCACACCAATGTAATTGAGCGTTGCATGGCACATTCAACATACTGTTTTACTTTAGTCCATGACTCGCTTACCTTCAGGGTCATACTTCACATGAAAACCAAAATAATTCCAAACGCCAGATCTGAATGACGTTCAATTTGCCTGTTGCAAGGAGAGCTTAACTTCTGTCTCGCTAGCTTGCCCTGCGCTCTTCCTTCTGACTATGCTGTCTGTGTTGAGCGCTCAGTGGATCTGCGCTCGACAGTGCAGCCTAGGCGGAGTAGTCGAACACAGATTCACTGAGCGCTCAACACAGACAGCATCGTCAGAAGGAAAATTGATAAAATAAATTACAAATGTTGTATTGTTCGATACATATGCGTACCAAACCGAAAGCACTGTATCGAATGGTTCAATATCGATACGAATATCGTTGCACCCCTACTAAATATGTAATAAAGCAATGGACCTTTCAGCCCAGTTCTATTTTATTCGACATAATCCATCATATAAAATTAAATCAAATCAAAAAGTCTCTTTTCGAAAATTGTTTTATCAGTTTTAATCTTTTAACTTCATGCACATTGCATCAAGCAAAATTTAAATGATATGCAACAGTGTTTGACTTGAAGAAATTTGTTTTAACATTTATCAAACTTAAAGTAATGTCAGACGTCGCATGCTCGAACGTCATAGTCGTGAGACACTCTCACAGATGACCAAAAAAATAAAAAAAAATAAATAAATAAAATCACAGTTTAGTAATGCAGTAATGCAGCATGCTTATGGGAAAGTAAAAGTAATCCAATTACTTTTTTGCAACAGTAATCCCTTTACTCATTACTTGAAAAAGTAACCGGATTACAGTAACGTGTTACAGCCCATATATGGTCATGACTCACTCATATATTCTGCAAATCTCTGTCCATTTGTATACTGAGCCATTAAATAACAGCATGTTCATTATTGATTATTCTGCTAATACATCACTTGTCTGATCTACAGATCTAACCCAGAAAAAAATTAAGCATGAAATCTTTTGCTCCACGGTGAGCATCCACAAAGTGAAGACTTACCTCTCTGCTACGTTGGCTTCCACAATAGTTTTTGGTGGCACTTTCCAGGGACAATTTATCCTTCCGCCTGGTAGCCTCTTGAAGTCAAACTGGCAGCAGATCTTTGGATCAGGTCCACAGGTGTGAGGTACATCATAGCTATAAAAGGGCATCATGTGGCAAAAGATGTCTGTGTTTGACCCCATGTCTGTTAGGGTGGCAAAGTAAGGACAACAAAGCACTAGCATGAGAAATACTGACAGAAAGAACACATTTTGCTCTGCGCAAAGATGATCACACACATATCAGTGCTTCTAGAACTGCTATCAGTTTAATTTTCAAAACCTAGCACTGGTTAAACACTGGACAGTATTTAATTACAGAGCAAATCTCCCTAAATAGTGACAGTAACATATTGATATTATCTGGCATATCAAATTTTTCAAATTAAAATCTAATGAACAATAATCTTTGGCAGACATCCAGTTTAATCAGAAAAAATAATGACGGCAGCTCTTCTGAGGCCATTTTCCACTGGTTGTCCTTCCAAAAATTCCTCTTTCAAATGCCATAACGAGTGCCATGACTCATTCGGCAATGAGCTTAACAAAGACAAGCACATGAATCAGATGACATCAGCTGTTATGGTCCACTCACCCCATGCCTGCCTCCACATAAACTCCAGATTTCGGGTGGAGGCAAAATGTTTTTTAATGGAGTAGTGGATCCTCTGGATGAGCATGCTGGTCAGGTTGGCCCTCTTCAGTAGATAGGGCATAGTAGCACTGTGACCAAACGGGTCTACAGCCCACCCGCTGCAAGGAGTTATACCTATGACAGCAAGCAGGAAGCAAAGTATTTCAGGTTTATGCTTGGATAAAAGAGGAATACATCTTATGGGAAATCACTCTTCTCAGTGGGATGCAGTGAAAGTAGCACAAAGCATCTGAGCACCCACTGAGTTAGAGGCTACATCTGCTGCATGTAGGATGATGAGCTAGGATTTCAATACTAAGCAGTGTGAGGAGTGATAGAATTTTACATTTTTACTAGAATGAAGGCAAAAGCCCTTAAATTTCAGAGACAGTATGAAACTTTTTGAACTTTACATAAACATTACTCTGAATATAAATGATATCCGCTGAATAATAATAAAATGTCTTGAAGGATTGTTTACCTAGATTACTCTCCAGCCACTGATGCCCTTCAATGAGCTGGTCTATCATGGCAAAGTAATGGGCATTGGCTTCATCCGTCATCACCCAGCCTCCTGTCACAATCTCTAGCTGTCCTCCGAGGATCAGTCTGTTAAAAAGAAAGGATTAAGACAGCAAGGTGAGGATAATCCAGCCCTAAAGAAGGAGAGTCACATTAAGGAGATAATGAGCTATTTTTAAGATTTCACAGTCTAACATATTGTACTTAGGGCCAGTCTACATCAAAGAAATCTCACTGAATTCTCTGCCTTTTATTTTTACTCAAAAACAAAGCTGTGTGCTTCACAAAGCTATGACTAACTTGCGCATTGCCTCCTGTTTGTGTACATCTGCAGTCTCCCACCACTTGGAGAAGAATGAAATCTCAGACCAGATGAACTTCCTGCGAGGATCCTCAGCCAGCTTCACCACCATGTTGTTTAAAATATGTTGCGTCTGGTCTGTGAAATACTTGTCAAAAGTCTTGACCCAACCTAACAACACAAGAGGACAAATCTGGGCAATCTGCACAGCCACTGGCAAACATTCATACAAATTACACTGTGAAATAATTCACTCCTACCAATGCTTATCCAAACAGAGCTAATACAAAGCCGTGAAGAAAGCGCACGCAAAGAGACTCAGTGCTGGATTGTCACGGATCAAAAATAAAACTTATGTTTTATTCAACTAGAGCTGTTCGCCTCTACAACCTTTTTAGTAAAGTGGTTTCTAAGAAAAGTGACTAAAAAGCACTCTCTTTGCATTTTAAATGTGCAATAGTTAGTATACTGCAGCCCACAAAGCTCCTCTAGGATATCTCTTTTGCATGTTGTAATCTAATACATTTTATAGCGACTAAAGTTCCACATCATGTGGGAAATATGCAGAATCAGAAGAAATGCATTAGAGGTGAACAGAAACTTCCCTAGTTGACTGCTTACATTAAGACAATCGTTTTTTTGCATGAAAGGTTTTCTGAAATTTCTATGTCTAACTATGCGAATGAGACATTACCTATCAAGCTACGTGCCAATTTGCATACAGAAGAGAAATGTAAATATTGGAAACAGTCAGCTTCAATACTTCAGTACTGATTCAATACACATCTGTGTAATAATTTTGATCACATATTACAACTTAAAAGCCTTTTAAAGAGGTGATCTGAAATGAAGCTCATAAATCAGAAAGTATTGGGGAAAAAGTACTGTCACTTTTCGACACGAACATATCATTTTAGAGAGGAAATGCTCGCTAACATAGACCCTGGATGACATATGAACCTTTAAAATATGGAGAGGAATAAAACTGTAAAGTCTGGCATATGTGGAGTGTGTGAGTGGAGTATGACCAAAACAATGACCTTTAAAGCTACGCATTGTAAAATTTCATACATTTTTACTAGGAACTAGTATTTCAAATAGCAGATATCACTATGAAAATTCTCCATTTATCTACTGACATTAGGGCAGTTATTTTGTTGTATTACAATTTTTCTGAAATGTCATTTTGCAAATTAGGTACTATTCTATTCAGTATACACTAATTTCCATAAATAAGCAATAGACAAAGTGTTGACAAATAAACACATTTAGTGTTGTGGAAAGCAAACGAACACCGTTTCTTTCACATTGTTACTTTAAACTCTGGATTCTCCAAAGTGCAGGACCCTATCCGCTGGGTCACCTTGAGCGCAGCGAAAGAGTGCACTGCCTTCCTTCCTACTTTCTCCACTACTTTTAATTTAATTGATCCACAGCTCATTTCATACCGTGACTCCCTTCAAACTCAACTTTTCCATCCTAGTCATCACAGCAGACTAAACCTTCTTTTTATATATTCCTGGTTTCAAAAAGAACACCTCCATAATAATTTTAAAAAAGCTTTAACCTAGCACAAAATGACAACTTCCAAGAAAATCATGCGCTGCCTCCTGCATTCTCGCTACAGGAAGCTCCCTCACCAAGTGAAGCACAATATTCCCCGTTGTGCAAATGTGTTTGAAGTCTACTCCTTGCTGTGTGTTCCATGTGAAAAAGGATAATTGTAGAAAAAAATCCCAATCTGACTCTTACAAAACTGTTCAAAGTTCATTTGTGAAGCTTAAACAGCTTCAAGTGTTTGATATGTGCCTTTTACTCACTCTCTAAATTGGCATTCAGTCATCAAAACCTTCGCAAACCCCATTTTAAACTCTTAATATCAGTTTTCTGCTTTAAGAGAATTCAGATAAGATCTGCTTTCATGTCTCTTCAATAAGAGCTGAGATTATTTCTGTAACTAAATCACCAGTCTAGCTGGATACAACACATGTTTATAACTTTTCAGCAAAGTTTTAAATAATGCAATTCAGAATGAAACCTATTCCCACTGCTGATGGACAAAATTTCCAGGTCTTTCTGGCCTGTCAACATATCAATAACTGTCAAGTTATCAAGCATGTGGCACAGGCGGGTAAACAAACTTAATGGAAATGTCAGTCTAAAATATAATCTCAGCCAATCCCATCTATGAATTGTTCCAGTTTTCCATTGGCAATATCTTCCTAATTCCATTGTTTGTTGCTAAGCCGTCAATCATATCAGCATTATGCTAATAATAATGAGAACAAATGAATCCAATATTGAATGAATTTTGCATCCCTACAAACTAGCCTCCCACTCAGTTAAGTCCTAAAGTACCAAACTATTGAAACAAACTGCTCAGACGTCTTTTAGACTGTCTCACAAAAAACAATCTGATGCAGAAGCGCTCGGTTATGTTCAGTAAAGTTTACGTAACTCACCTGGATCATTGTGCGAATGAGGGACCACAAATACTTGCAGTGGTTCGTTATCCCACTCATTAGGTTCATAAGTGATGTCAAAGCCCTGCTTCCATACACCACCATCAGGGTTGTCAAATTTGAGGAGGGAGTACACATCCAGCATCTAAAATAAAACAATTAGCGCTCCCTGTTAAGACCCCAAAAATATTCTTAAAGTTTTTTTTGTTTTTTTACAGTAGCTACAACAACACAAAAGTCCTGGCCAACCTGGACGTCTGGTTGATCTCTGTTGCCTACAGCAAACTGACAATCCTGCGGCTTAACAGCAAGGAAAGTGGGACGACCATCGAAGGGTAGGACCCAGGAACCGTTGGCACTTCTGAATGGCAGGTGGCCACTGGGAGAGACAGCTCCTGTGTCTGTGAGCTCCATTACAGAATCCTTTATGTGGCTGATGATTTGATGGTTTTCCTCCAGGAGCTGCTCCAGCTGCTCAATCCTGTTCTGCAGGACTGAAATTTGGCTCTAAAAACAGACACAAAAATATGGATTAACACAAGAGATCAAACTAGCATTCTTCTGCTCTATTAGTGTAGTCAAGTTATAGCTTTAAGAGTAAAAAGCAGATGATTTAGAAACGTCAACAAAGGAGTGTAGGACATTTAAAATATATCAACCAGTAAATAACTATATTATAACAAATGCATGATTGGAGGTGTCCATTTATATGTAAATTTAAAAAAAAAAAACAGGGTGAAACATATTTAGACTAATTAGCAGTCGGGCCTTAGAGGCAGGAATGTTTCTTATCATGACTTAAGGCTTGTAGTATATCACTGGAAAAAAAACAGTAAAATAAAATCAGGACAAATGTGCTATAATAAAAGCTGCAGAAAGGGTCATTACTCTTACCCGTGGAAAGTTCCCGCCGCTCTGTCGCCGTGCAGGGTCATGTTGGACTCGATCCAACATCAGATAAAGTGAGAACACAGCCACACAGAATATGGCCCCTCCACACACCGTCACCTGTTTCCTCAGCTTCATCCTCCTCTGAAGCGATATTCTTTCCAGGCTTTCAATTTTTTTTTAAAAATGACCTTGACTGAAGTTTAGGGTTTTTTTCAGTACAGAGGAAAAGGTCCAGAAAATTGGAATGCAATCATTTACAATAGAAAAGATAAAGAGGAAGAAAAAAAAAAAAGGTTGGAAAATAACCAACTAGACCAGTATTAATGGTTCAGTTCCACTCCTGTGATGCTTCCAGCCTCCACTCACCATGTTGGAGACCACAGTGAAGAGGTTACAGCAGCAGTAGCAGTGGACAAGGGTACTAAATCAGTAATAGCTGGCAAGAAGTCTGACAGCTCTGGCCAAACCACAGCCACCGGTGGTCTCCTTCAAAGTGGCCCTTGTGCTCAACCATCCAAATCAATGAGATTGCAGGAAAAGAAAAAAAAAGTGCCACACAGAAGCGGTTCAGACAGGGAACCTAGTGTACCCACAGCATGATGCGTGTTGCTGTGGGCCTGCTCTCTTGGTCCAGTCCCTTTTCCACGGCAGAGTCTAATCCACTACAGCTAGAGTCCCCTTTTTCTCAGTTGGCCCCAAGGGCCGTAACAGTTTGCACACTAGGCAGTGAAAGTGTAAAAGAGCAGGCTGTGGAAGAAAAGACCAACTTGGCTCTGAACAGCAACTTTGTTTTTTTCTAGGTTTTTTGTTAGCTTTTTTTAATCAAGCCCAAACTGTTCCCAAAGCAGCTCCAGGAATTACAATGAGACAAATGTCATTCCTCTCTCAGCAGCAGAGTCACTGCATATCCAGTGTGGCAACATGGACAGCGAGTCTGTCCTTGATCACAAGTGCCAAGTTGAAATCACATTAGAGGGTCTTCTTCAGCTGTTAGGGAAATTTTAGATTAATAAAACTTGCAAAATAGACATTTAGCCAAACTTTTTAAGAGACAGGGTGTCACTGAGCAAAAGAAGCACTAGTAAAGAGGTCTCTGTTAGAAGATATTTCTTTCTGGATCTGACAAGTAAAGCTAACAAAGGGGGAGAAAATCCATCCAAATAGAAAGCCCCAGGTTTCCTTACAGCGGTAACGGGTGTTGCTTTCCTCTGTGCAAATCCACGATCATAATCCGGTCCCTTTGTACGCTGGGACTATTTTAGAATTAGCGCAAGGACTTTGGATAATGACCTTGCACTTTTATTTGCTAAGACTGACTGGAAAAACAAGAAAGAAGATTCTTCCTTAGACTATCTGGGCCAGAGTACATCCCACATGAAAGGGTTTATTTATTGGGAAGCCCGACGGAGCATACCACAGTCCCTCATTCATGTGACAACGTGGAAATGCAGAGCTGATCCTAAGGCTGTTCACATGACGACATATAAAGAGTTAGCTTCTAGAGAAGCTATCACAGTCTATGCGTGTATGTACATGTAAAATCAAATCCTCCCTAAATTGCACGTTTCGTTATACTGACTGAGGGTTGACGCGTGTGATAAGGTTTAACTTGAAAGACTTTTGCTATCCCCGGGCAGCTAGCCAAAAGACACTTGGTTGCTTTAAACTTAAGCGCAGTGAAATATTTGTATACGGAAATTATTTCCCACAAGCTCAGACAGACGACAGCAGATTCTTCAAAAAATAATTAATATTTTAGCCACTCTAACGGAGACTGTCAAACTTTAATTACCATACTTACTGCCTAACGTTAGAAATTACGAATAAAAAAAGCTAGCGCTAGCTGTCAAATGTACCATCAGGTTACGTCTACTAGAAGCTCTGTGAACTCGATTCAAGTGTCGGAAAAGGGTTAGTATGAGGACTGCAAAGGAAGCTACTGATAAATTAGGATAAACAGCTGTTACATCTGTCGTTTTGTTCCGCTGAACATTTATGTCGGTGATTACGGGCGATAGCAAGTATTGACTGATAACATTAAGACAATACGTGGCTGATATTTCTCTGCTAACCGCTCACTTTTGCCCGAAACCTCGACTACCGTTTGCGTATGACCTTGGCACCTTGTCTCATAATGATAAAATCTGACGTTACCCATGAAAGGAAAGTATTCCGGAAGAGTGTAAAGCCCAGCAGTGTACGTGGATTTAGCTGCAGGCTGACAGATTACCTAAACTAGCTTAGCAGCTAGCGCCGCTGAGCAGCTGCTGCAAAGGCTGATGGGAGGAAAGGGGGTGTGTGCTGCTGACTGACCAGCATCTTGGGTAAAATAAACATTTAGAAAGTAGCTTTTTCTATTTTAAAAAATCCATTCATCCATACTCTTCCGCTTATCCTTGTCCACATAAATTAAAATATTTTTACATTTTATACTGTTGTACAGGTACAATTTTTGTAGGCTTTGATCCGTTATCTATTTAGCCGTATCTACTGAAATTAGATCCAGGGTCGAAATCAAAGACAGGTGCGATTTTAGGGAATCTTGAAACTGAAACTATACTGAAACTGGATTTTAAATGTACAGTGGTGTTTCCACCATTTGCCTATAGCTTCCTGCACAGACAGGCACCTGCAGGTTTTTGAAGAATCATGGGGGAATCTCCAAACAGTGTTATAGTAAAACAGTATAGTAGTGATCATATATGGTGGACATAAGTAACTGAGGTTATACATAGGGTGCCTTGAAAGATAAAGCCTTAAAAGAAACAAGATATATGTTATAAGGGAATCCATGGCCCATTTCAAAATTGACCTGAACCTACACTGAAGACACAGAATGTGAACAGTAGAAGGGCTAATAAGTCTGTTATGTGCTGCGCCAATGGCACAGGAATAAACTGGTTATGATAATACTAAAGTTTTTTTTAATTACTCTTGCTTGTTATTACATTTTAAACATCACAGCAAACTAGATTCAATGATTTTTTTTACTGTTCCTATAAAAAGCAAGAATGTACAAGCGTTTCGTCTTTGCTCTAAACAAATTCAATTCTGAAAATTATTAATACCTTTTGAAAGACCTTTTCTACTAATGTATGTGAGAGACTGAAAAATGGAGGACAGTAGCTGTCCATTTCTCACCTACTATGTCTCAGTGGACTATGGCAGTAGAACCTTTTAAGCATAGAAATCAGACACTAATAATTAACAGTTGACTAAAAGCAAATCATCCCACATAGATAGTGCATTAAAGATAACTAGCATTCACCTGTTTTGTTTCCAGTGCTGTGCTTGTTTATAAGAAACACAGGCATTTAAAGAAAATGCAATAGAGAGTTCTTTCTGAGGTAGCTGGAAAGTTTTATCTCTATGAAATTTTTATAAAGCTACTGCAGTGGGACTGTTGTAACCCCTGCCAAAGTCCTATGCCAACAGACAAAGAGTCTTAGGCCACAGTGACAGCTGCTGAGAACCACAGTGCAGGTAAACAACAGTAGCAAAGCCCTGTGTGGAAAACATAATGGTGCATTGATGATGAGCTACACTGTTGTTTTTTGGTGGCTTATCGAAGTCTGTTTTTTGAAACAGAAGGTCTGCTGTCACTTCAGTTATTAATGAGCAGAATACGCAGGAAATTACAGGAAATGTGTTTTACTCCAGCCGCAACACACAATAACTTCTTATAAGGTCTCAAAAAATATTAAAAGTGGTTTGCTATGTTTAAGCTTTCTAAGTTATTTCTGTACTATGGTTCCAGAAAGTCCACCAGTAATGACAGCATAATTTTCCACAAAAGGAAGGAGCAAATGTTTATTCAGCTGTTGTTGATTTCAGGCCAGGCCTTTTTTTCTTTGGGACCCTGGTGCTGTTTTAGATTTCCTGCAACTAAATTATGTAAGAGACCTTACAGAAAAGTCCAGGCAATAGGAAATATATACCAATCACCATGCTGGATATTCTTCTAAATTAACAAAGGTGCTGTGGTAATATAAGACCCTTAACAGGTGTACCTGAGCACAAGGACCAAAGGTGACAAACTTGTCTCCAAGGCGACAGAGGACACCGAACAATAGTGCTAGACAGTATTGGTAAAAGGAGATTTCCCATAGGACTGGTATAAGAAATGCAGTACACGTCCTTTAGTGTTTTTAACTGTGGAGTTCCACTGCAAGAGACAAAGCAGTAGTGCTGACCTTAGGTTAACATATTAATTTGCAATTATATTATTTTATTTTATTTTTTTACACCAAAATTCAGAATGCACTCTTGTTTCCAAAAAGTGAGACAACGTTTTCCTTGGTTCATAATAAATGAATCACTTCACTATGAGGTGCTTAAATTTTAATGTAACACATTATTTAAGTTGTTGTTCTTCTATGTATGACCTGAAGTACATATTTTGGCTGAACTGGCACTGTGGAACAACCCAGTTTGACATGCAAAACTTTTTAATTAACATCCACAAACATTTCAAATGGAATCCCTAGCACGTAACATATAAATACAACAACATGCAAACTGTAGAAGACAAACACTAGTTCCTTCTTCCTGTCTTGATCAAGTTTAGTATAATAAAAGACTGTATTGCTTAATAGCCTCCCCAAGTGGACAGTGTTCACATAAAAATGTTTAACATTGTCCTGCATCATACATAGGATACTTATCTAAGTTACTGACATTTATCAGTGCTAAAAAATTTGAAATAATTACAGTAAAAGATCAATTTATCTTTGAGTGGTACTTAGTTAATCAGACTTACGCATACACTTATACAGTTAATCAAAATAACTAGTTTCTTTTTTTTAAAGGCAAAAATGACAAAAGTCATAACATTTATGTTAAAACTTCACATAAATGAATTCTTAAAAATATATCATTTAAAGCTGCTCTATTGATTCAATAACTTTGATCATTTGTGATTACAAAATGTGGCGAGTGGAGAACAACTCAGTCAGACGAGTGATTTTCCCACAACCTAACAACCCAAATGTTCTTATCATGTGTAATTCCTTTTTAAAAAATAGTTCTATATTGCTATATTACAGTTCTCAGACAGATATGGTGAATGTATGAAAAAAATGAACTGCTGGCTTTCACAACCCCTCTTTATGACATAAGTAGCCTGATATAACTCTCTGTGTCTGTGTAACCCCTATAGACATGGTTACTAGTATTTTCTTGTTTTTACCTGGTAATATTATTTCCGACACCCCTTGAACACACTTTGATTTTCCGTAGTTCAGTGAATGCAACAAAAGCACGTTGCTGCATTAAGCTAGGCAAAACGGAGCAAGACACCGAGAGCAAATAACAAGCTACACAAGGCCTTTATGTGTTTTACTCTCGACCAAAACCAGGCAGAGCGTGTATTTGTTTCTTGGGAATTCCGACTGGTTTTTTGTGATCCTGGATCTGAAGTGGTTCTGGATATGGATGGCGAGCCAGACCCTGTGAAAACTCTTGGCGAATCCAAAAGCAGTGTGGCCAGCTGCTCTGGATGCAGGAGTAGAGTTACAGTCTGAATTACTTCGAATCGCAGGATTTCAGATAAGCAAGAACAAAAACTGCTTACTTCATACGGATTGTTTCTCTGGGAAACTATTGAACTCCCAATATCCTGCTCATCAGGAGTCAGGTCTAAAGAGACTACTTATTTTATTTTATTTTGTTGTTATTTTCAAAAGAGCGCTCTTCTCTGTTGATCTTCTGTTAATTTTCTATGCTGTTTACATTGGATTATTGCACCACTGTAACATTGTAATAAATCTGCCGGCTGTTCAACACTCAATTCTCTCAAATTTATTTTACTCCTCTCGAATCTAGTCTATAAGTTTAACCCTACTATACTAAGCAGGTGTTACATAAAAGTGGCGAGCCAGCCAGGAGGAGTTTGGCTATTTAATGCCTTTAATCCAATCATTGGCACACAGTTGGCAGTTTTATGACAATTTTTGCACATTTTTCCACTGAAGTAACATGGATGTCATTGAACGTGAACGTATCAAGGTACCAAATGCTGTACTAATCAGTGGGTTTTCTGGTACAGAGACTGATGAAGAAGTTGTTAAGTTTTTGCAACACTATGGTTCTATTGCACGAACAGTGAAAATTGCTAGTTCTGACCCTGACTTTAAAGATACAGTTATAGTTGAGTTTGAGTATGGCACAGCCATTGAGTCGATTCAGGGTGAACTACCCTGTCACAGAACAACATCTGACCCAAATGTAGTTCACAGCATCCAACTCTTATCCCCAATTTACAGTGCTAAGCTAACGGCTAGTACTACAGAGTCTTACCTTTCTAATTTAAAGGGTATTGCTAAGGTGAGTGGGGTAGATTATGAGAAAATGCTACTTAGTGAACTTAACAAACTTCAGGCCTCTGCTGGGGAAAGGGAGGGTACAGCCCCCTCTAAGGTCATTTCAGTAGATGACCCAGTCCCTTTAATACCTGGTTCTGTTTTGAGACGACCAAGCAGTGAAACTATCCCACCCACTCTGACCACTGACACCATCAATCCTTCCCTTACTGACAGACCAGCTCCTATTTTGAACCCTGAACACTTGACCACACCTGAAGTCCAGAGGGTCATTGTGGAGCACATTGTCAAAAGTACTGACATGTCCCAATCCTATCCAAGCTCTGCGAAATTCAGGTCCTTTTCTGGAAAAACTCCATGCCCTAATACGGAGGTTGACTATGACACTTGGCGAAGTCATGTTGAGTTTTATCTTGCAGATTCTTCTGTTCCTGAAAGACAAGTAGTACGGAAGATCATTGATAGCCTCTTACCGCCAGCTGCAAACATTGTTAAACAATTGGGTCCCTTGTCCAGCCCCAAAGACTTTTTGAGCTTGCTTGATTCTGCATATGGAACTGTAGATGACGTTGATGAGCTGTTCGCAAAATTCTTGAGTACAAACCAAAATGCTGGCGAAAAACCTTCAGCCTATGTGCACAGGCTGCAGACTACCCTTGACAAAGTTGTAAAAGGGGGAGGAGTCCCAGTTAGTGATTTCGATCGGCAGCTTTTGAAGCAGTTCTGTAGGGGATGCTGGGATGATAACCTAATCGCTAGCCTCCATCTAGAGCAAAAGAAATCCAGTCCACCCTCCTTTTCTGAGCTGCTTTTACTCTTGCGAACAGAGGAAGATAAGCAGGCAGCCAAGTCAACTCGCATGAGGCAGCACTTGGGAATTTCAAAAGTAAAGGTGCAGTCCAATCCTTTAAATGTTTATCCAAACACTGAGTTTCAAGCTGCTGCTGCTGCTGACAGCTCCGCTCAAGCATCTGCCAAGAAACTGCAAAAGCAAATTGCTCAGCTGCAAGAACAGTTAAGTTCCTTAAAAGCTTCAATGGAAACCATGGTTGCAAAGAAACCTCAGGCAAAGTTCCCAAAAGCTGTAAAGAAACAGCAGCTAAAGGAGGCACAAACACAGAACTCTCCGTTGAAAAATGAAGGCTTTGGCAAAAACAAAAAGCCTCGCCCATGGTTCTGCTTTAACTGTGGCGAGGATGGCCATATAGCTCCCTCTTGTGACAATGAGCCGAATCCCAGTACTGTTGAGGCCAAGCGGAAAGAGCTAAGGGCAAAACAAAAAGCTTGGGAAGACCAATCTGACTCTGATTTAAACTAGTTCCTGTTTCAGTTGAGGGACAAACTGGAACTAGAAGCGACAAAAGTCCCACTCAAAACCGCCCAACAAAAAAGTGTTGTGCACAAACAAGTATGCGTCATTCCAGCTTTCCAAAGGGCTTAATTGGCAAGAAGTGCACAGCTAATGTCAACATAGCTGGAGTGAGTTGCAATTCTTTGTTAGACTCTGGGTCGCAAGTAACGACTATTTCACACTCATTTTACCAGAAACATTTGTCTGATCTTCCCATCCAGCCAATCAGTGACTTAGATGTTGAGGGTGCAAATGGACAAGTTGTACCTTATCTAGGGTATGTAGAAGTTCCAATTGGCTTTCCAAAAGAGTTTGTTGAGTCTGAGCCCCAAATTTCTACATTAGCTCTCATTGTCCCTGATTTACGTTCCAGCACAGACTTACCAGTTTTAATTGGTACAAATGCCCTTGATGTTTTATATGAGGAACACTGTAGGGATACTCCCATTTCATCAGCTGTCTATGGCTATAGTCAGATTTTAAAAATCCTTGAACATAGACATGAAACAAAAAGCACAGGAAAGCTTGGACTAATGACACTGAGGGGCAACACACCTTACGTAATACCAGCTCATGAAAGGGTTTGCCTAGAGAGTTACGCCCACCTAAATTCACCACCCACTGACAGATGGGCAGTTGTAGAGCATCCAACTTCCTCAGCCCTTCCGGGAGGAATCTTTGTCGATTGCTGCCTTATCACAGTGCCACGTCAAAGTCCTTACAAGCATCCTATTTGGATCAGAAACGAAACCGATCATGACATCATCCTTCCTGGCAACTGCGTTCTTGCTGAACTACACATTGCAGACCAAGTCCTTGAAACTCAAACCACGTCGAGTGCAAACTCTGCAGGCTGTTGCAGCCTGTCTGCAGACTCATGTTCATCACCCAGTGACCAGTTGACCTTTGATTTTGGCGATTCACCTCTGCCCGAGGAATGGAAAAGTCGGGTCACGCAGAGTCTTAGTGCCTACCGTGACGTTTTTGCATGCCACGACCTCGACTTTGGCCATGCCACTAAAGTTAAGCATAAGATCAAGCTTAAAGACGAAACGCCTATAAAACAGAGATCGCGGCCCATTCGTCCAAATGACTACGAAGCAGTCAGGAAACACCTTAAAATGCTTCTCGATGCTGGGGTAATAAGACAGTCAGAATCTCCCTTCTCATTCCCCATCGTTGTAGTCAAGAAAAAGAATGGTGAGGTACGCCTCTGTGTGGATTACCGCAAGCTTAATGTGCAAACGGTTAAAGATGCTTACGCGTTGCCAAACCTCGAAGAGACCTTCTCCGCCCTATCTGGTTCAAACTGGTTCTCTGTCATGGACTTGAAGTCAGGCTATTACCAGATAGAGATGGAGGAGGAGGATAAAGCCAAAACAGCCTTCGTATGCCCACTGGGGTTTTATGAGTTCAATCGAATGCCCCAAGGCATCACAAATGCTCCCAGCACCTTTCAGAGGTTAATGGAGAGGTGTATGGGAGACATTAATCTCAAGGAGGTACTCGTCTTCCTAGACGATTTGATTGTTTTCTCAGACTCCCTCGAGCAACATGAACAGAGGCTAAAGCATGTTTTGGACCGTCTTCGTGAATATGGCTTAAAGTTGTCCCCGAAAAAATGTCGCTTTTTCCAGACATCAGTTAAATATTTGGGCCATATTGTCTCCAAAAATGGTGTGCAAACAGATCCTGAAAAGGTTGCTACTATCAAGACCTGGCCAGTGCCACAAAACTTGAAACAGTTGAAGTCATTCTTAGGGTTCACAGGCTATTATCGCCGATTTGTTAAGGACTATTCAAAGATAGTCCGGCCCTTAAACGATCTCACATGTGGCTATCCACCTCTCAGAAAAGGCCAGAAGCAATCAGGCACTTCCAAATATCTCAATCCTCGAGAACCCTTTGCAGACAGATGGACGCCTGTTTGTCAGTCAGCCTTTGAATGCATTAAGGAGAAGTTAACATCATCCCCTGTATTGGGGTTTGCAGATGCAAAGCTCCAATATGTTCTGCACACTGACGCTAGTACCACGGGCCTGGGTGCCGCTCTTTATCAGGAGCAGGATGGTAAAATGCGCGTCATTGCCTATGCTAGTAGGGGATTGACACCAAGCGAGACCAGATATCCAGCTCATAAGCTAGAATTTCTAGCTCTGAAATGGTCCATTGTCGAAAAATTCCATGATTACCTTTACGGTAACGAGTTCATCATTGTAACGGATAACAATCCGCTTACATATATTCTGACCACGGCAAAACTTGACGCAGCGAGTTATCGCTGGTTAGCAGCGTTGTCTACCTTCAACTTCCAAATCAAATACAGAGCTGGGAAGGCTAACCAGGATGCCGATGGCCTATCACGGAGGCCTCATCAAACTCTGGCTGCAGATAGTGTGACATTGGAAGAGGAAAACAGGATTCAACAACTCACCTCACGTCTTCTCGGATCCCTTCCAAGCTCTAACAGTGTATGCCCTGACACTGTAGCAGCTATATGTAATAAGCATCTTCTCAATGAGAACAGTGAGAACTCACCTTGTGTCATTCTGGTTGAGTCCTTGGCTATGAGTGCTGATGCCATTCCTGATGCATACAGTGATGCTGAAATATCTGGTCAAGTAGCTGCTCCCTTGTTTTCTGAGCATGAGCTTAAAGAACACCAAAGATCTGACCCAAGCATAAACCACGTCATTCAGTTACTGGAATCTGGTGCTGATGTTCCACGTGAAAACAGGTCTGAAACATTTGATATAAAACTGATGCTCAGAGAATGGAAACGTTTTGAAATGAGAAATGGCCTTTTATATAGGAAACGACAGTGTGACTCAGTTACAACTTACCAGCTTGTACTCCCTGTCTCTCTTAGGTCTACCGTTCTCAAGCTGCTCCATGATGATATGGGTCATATGGGGTGGGAGAGGACTCATGATCTAGTAAGGGCAAGATTTTATTGGCCTAAGATGGGTGCTGATATTGAGACTAAAATAAAGAACTGTGGTCGTTGTGTTAGAAGGAAGTCCTTGCCTGAAAAAGCAGCACCACTGGTTAACATCAAAACCACACGCCCAATGGAATTGGTGTGTATGGACTTTCTTTCTATTGAACCCGACAGTAAGAGTACCAAAGACGTGTTGGTCATCACAGATCATTTCACGAAATATGCAGTGGCCTTGCCCACCCGAGACCAAAAGGCAACCACTGTGGCAAAAAACCTTTGGGAAAACTTTTTAGTTCACTATGGGTTCCCCGAACGCCTCCATAGTGACCAGGGGAGGGATTTTGAGTCACATGTGATTAGGGAATTGTGCTCAACCACAGGCATTAAAAAAGTAAGGACCAGTCCTTATCACCCAAGAGGTAACCCCGTTGAGCGATTCAATCGCACCCTGCTTGGTATGCTGGGCACCCTGAAGGATGAGCAAAAGATTCATTGGCGTGATTTTGTCAAGCCTCTTACCCACGCCTACAACTGTTCAAAGAGTGAGGTTACTGGTTTTAGCCCTTACGAGCTAATGTTTGGTCGAAAACCCAAGTTACCAGTCGACCTTGCCTTTGGGTTGCCAGTTACAGGGGACTCACCAACATCCCATTCCCAGTATGTGCGCAATCTGAAAGCTAGGCTTGAGGAAAGTTACCAGATTGCACTCGAAAACTCCAAGAGAGTTGCTGAGCGAAACAAGAACAGGTTTGATAAAAAAGTCAGAGAGTCCACACTTCAAGCTGGGGACAGAGTCTTAGTCAAGAACGTTCGTTTGCGCAGTAAACACAAACTTGGCGATAAATGGGAACACATGGTGTACCGTGTTGTTAAGAGACTGGAAAATGTTCCTGTGTATGTGGTCCAACCGGAGAAGGGTGGTGGTCCGAGCAGGACTCTTCATCGAGACCTTTTACTTGCATGTGGTGATCTCTCAGACATTGAGGATGAGGTTGAGACAAAGCCCAAACCTCCACGTCGACCTAAGACTCGGCAGAGCCCTTCTGAACCTAAAGATACAGAAATGTCAGAGTCTGAGGAGGAGTATGAATGCATTTCAGGTCATCCCTCAATCCAAACCGAGACGTTTATCAGGATTTGTGACCAAACTCAAAACCATTCCAATGTGCAAAATGAGACAACAAGCTCCGAAATTCAAAATGATCCATGTACGCTCGAAAGTGACAACTCTTTGCTTCAACCAATAGAGACAATCTCGGACAAGAATGACCATGGACAGGGAAATCAAACTGAACCTGAACTGCTGAATGAGGAATCTCACTCTAACATCATGGGAGAGAATCATAATGTCCAAGTTCCAGGAGAACCAGATGTTGAGATAGAAAACACAGAGCATAGTGAAAATATCACTGACCAACATGCTGAACAAACACCTGAAATAACTCCTGAAACACCTCAAGTGAGAAAATCTGAGAGATTAAAGCGACCCCCAGGACGGTTTCATTACCCCCAGTTGGGTCAACCCCTTATATCCTTTGCACAACGATTTCTGGATAACTTTAACCAAGCTCTTGAGTCGTTTAGTAGCTATGAAAACACTCAAATCTATGATGTTTAGATACATTTTAAGTACATGAAGGGACTCATGTTTATTCAAAGGGGGAGGGTGTAACCCCTATAGACATGGTTACTAGTATTTTCTTGTTTTTACCTGGTAATATTATTTCCGACACCCCTTGAACACACTTTGATTTTCCGTAGTTCAGTGAATGCAACAAAAGCACGTTGCTGCATTAAGCTAGGCAAAACGGAGCAAGACACCGAGAGCAAATAACAAGCTACACAAGGCCTTTATGTGTTTTACTCTCGACCAAAACCAGGCAGAGCGTGTATTTGTTTCTTGGGAATTCCGACTGGTTTTTTGTGATCCTGGATCTGAAGTGGTTCTGGATATGGATGGCGAGCCAGACCCTGTGAAAACTCTTGGCGAATCCAAAAGCAGTGTGGCCAGCTGCTCTGGATGCAGGAGTAGAGTTACAGTCTGAATTACTTCGAATCGCAGGATTTCAGATAAGCAAGAACAAAAACTGCTTACTTCATACGGATTGTTTCTCTGGGAAACTATTGAACTCCCAATATCCTGCTCATCAGGAGTCAGGTCTAAAGAGACTACTTATTTTATTTTATTTTGTTGTTATTTTCAAAAGAGCGCTCTTCTCTGTTGATCTTCTGTTAATTTTCTATGCTGTTTACATTGGATTATTGCACCACTGTAACATTGTAATAAATCTGCCGGCTGTTCAACACTCAATTCTCTCAAATTTATTTTACTCCTCTCGAATCTAGTCTATAAGTTTAACCCTACTATACTAAGCAGGTGTTACATCTGCATGGACTGAAGAAAGCCACATGGAATGGAAATATAACCAAATAAAGTGGAGATGGAGGCAGAAACGTTGTAGCTGTTCTCTTCCTTTTATGGTAATACAGCGTGAGCGAGAAGGGCGGTGCACGTCGTCAACGTGCTCCGACACCCGGAAGTGTAGAAAGATGTAACATGTTTGGCTGGAGTTAGCGGTGTTTGCGACCACGTATAGTAAAATAAATCTACATATTTGCATTATACTGTGTGCGACACCTTAAAGATGAGTGATACTGAAAAAGAAAAGGTAATGTAGAGAAACAATTCGCTACTTTTGCCTAGCTTAGCTAATTTCAGTCAAATACATTTGATCGAAGTTTCTCTGTGATCCCGCTGCTACCTTTCCCCCCGTCTTTACTTTAGGACCCCGCCGCCCTGAAAGAGGAAGGAAACACTCTTTTCAAGGCAGGAGACATGCAAGGTGCTGTTTGCTGTTACACCAAAGCACTGAAGCTGACTGACAGCCATGCAGACAAAGCTGTACTGTACCGTAACCGCTCTGCGTGCTACCTTAAGCTGGAGGAGTACAGCAAGGCAGAGGCTGATGCCTCGAAAGGTCGGTATGTTCTCTTGTTTATTCTCAACATCACTGAATAACTTCTCTTTCATCGCGGCCCACAACTTAGCTGAAATTAAAGAAAATAGTCCGTATTAGTGCTCAAATTAGCCCTATTTTACGCGGTTTAAAGTTCATTCATCATCCAAATAGTTTCACAATATGAATACTGGCTTGTGTTCTTTTTGTCCATATTCGCCAGTCACATTAACAATTATGGATAAAAGTAACTTCCTGCCTGGAGGTTTTTGGATCCTGTCCAACCTTATAAAGGTTGCACTTGCACAATGACCATAATGATAACAGTCATCCTCCTGGAACCTCGCCATGTACACTTTTGAATAGCCCTTTATTGTCATTGTACATCCATCCACCCATTCGCTTCCGCTTATCCTTTTCAGGGTCGCGGGGGGCGCTGGAGCCTATCCCAGCTGTCATAGGGCGAAAGGCGGGGTACACCCTGGACAGGTCGCCAGTCTGTCACAGGGCTAACACACAGGGACAGACACACTCACATTCACTCGCACATTCACACCTAGTGGCAATTTGGATTATCCAATTAACCTATCCCCACAAGCTGCATGTCTTTGGACGGTGGGAGGAAGCCGGAGTACCCGGAGAGAACCCACGCAAACACGGGGAGAACATGCAAACTCCACACAGAAAGACCCCGGCCTGATGGTGGAATTGAACTCAGGACCTTCTTGCTGTGCGGCAACAGTGCTAACCACCGTGCCGTCATTGTACACGTACAATGAAATTGTGGGTGCTCCACGCCAACTATGCAGGAAACAAATATAAATAGTAAGACAACAAGAATAAATAAGAAACAGGAGTAATCTATAAAAGACAAGAGAAAGGCACGGAGGTTGCAAAGTGCACTTATATTACGATGTATGGGTTAGAATATGTAAAATCATAATAAATTCCACAGTCATATCAAGGCAAACAAAAAAGGTGCAGAAATATCTTATCAACCTGTACTTTGTGTATATGAGTAGTTAACAATAAGGTAATTTGCAATACCTCTGTAAATACATACAAATGAATCTATGCGCATAATGCACAAGCATATATACGCACAGATGGCCTTATATTTCATTCATTCAGATGCTAAAAAATAGAAAAGAAACCAAAGAAGCATGACAACTTTAAACTGAGCTACTAATCTGACAATTTTCTACAGATCAGCTCATCTGACTCATACTGTGTATATATTTTCTTTATACATATAGATTTAAATTGCTAGATAGATAAAGAGCCAAAGGCACTGGTCCAGCTTTCAAACTGCCCACATCCAAACCTATCACATGATTGAGTGGAACAACACTAATACATGAAGGCCCTCACGCTGCAATCCACAGTACCAAGAAAGGGTTATGCTGCCAATATCCCAGTACCAGACAGCAAAACTTCACCAGCCATCCTGTGACCATGACCTAGTAACTGTTTTGGTAGTAATGGGACACCTAAACCAGTGGTTTTAATGTTATGGTATATCTAGATTATATTTAAGTTATATTGAAAAAGTGAAAGTGTTTACTGACTTTTCTTACTTACTGTGAAGACACTACTTGATTGATACTCTGCCGCATGTGGTGCAAACTGAGAGTATTGTAAACAATGGAGTTTGAATGCGCTCTGCTGGCCAAACAGTGTGATGACGTCGATTACATACAAGCATCTTTTCCTGCAATATAATAATTAAACAAACAATGGACAACATAATTATAATGGTATATATGTCACCAGTATCATTATGTTGTCTTAACAAAAACAAACTTTTAGTTATTAGGTAGGTATTATAGACCAAAGAATTCTTATTGAGCAATAGTTACAGCAGAAATATTTTTTTTATAATGGATAACATTATTCACAACTTGTGATTTTCAGCATTCTGGACATTGTTGCATGAAATGTGTCTTTACACAGATGCTTTTGCAGCTTTGATGAATATTATTATTGTCTCTTTCCAGCACTCGATACTGACCAAGGTGATGTGAAAGCCAGATTTCGGAGGGCCCAGGCATTTCAGAAACTTGGCCGGTTTGACCAGGCCTTTCTGGATGCTCAGAGATGTGCCCAACTGGAGCCCAAAAATAAAGCTTTCCAGGATCTGCTCAGACAGCTGGGAGCACAGATTCAGCAAAAGGTGGTGTGATGTGGATAAAGGTGTGGATAAACTTATTTTCTAAATTGTATCTTGCTAATCGAAATCATTTCTCTTAACCCTTTAGTCAGCACAACTAAACTCCACCGATGCTCGTGTGCAGCAGATGTTCTCCCTCCTCTTAGATCCATCTACTAAAGAGTGCGATCGACAGAAGGTGAGAATAACTCAAAAGGCAGATGAATACATTCCTCTAATTCATTCTTGATGCGCCTGATATTTCTTCATTAATGCTAATGCGTCTGTAAAACTGTACGGCACCAAAATAATCAAATCCTTCAATCAATTTCAGGCTGCTCAGAATCTAGTGGTGCTATCTCGAGAGGAAGCAGGAGCTGAACAGATCTTCCGTAATGATGGAGTGAAGCTAATTCAGAAACTTCTGCAGTCAAAGCTGGAGGATGTTGTACTTTCTGCTCTCAGGACATTGGTTGGTTTGTGCACAGGACATCAGTCTAGAGTAAGTGTGACTGTTCCTTTGAGATTACTATTTGCTTCATCTTTAAAGTCGCTTTTTATATTTTTGTAGTTTGGAATTATATAAAAAAAAAAAGGTTTATATGCATTCTGATTTCCATCCATCATTAATGTGAAGCTAGAGCAGGCTGTTCAATGTGCTTGTCACTCAGTTGTTTTGCAGTTCATTATTGCTGATGTCCATTCTTTGAATTTCCAGACTATGGCGATAGTGAATGAGTTGGGAATGGAGCAGCTGTGTGCGGTAATGGGATCAGGAGCTTCAAGTGTGTCTCTGGCTGCCTGCCATCTGCTACAGGTGATGTTTGAAGCTCTGACAGAGGGAATGAAAAGAGAGATCAGAGGAAAAGATGAAGCTATACTTCCTGGTGAGTTTAGATACTTATATTGGGAACTTGGTTACACTGAAGGTTAACCTTTAGCAAATGTTTTGTGTGTGTCGGCTCTGTGTTCTTTACATTTAATTGTTACTCACTATATGAATCTTAACACAGAACCATCCAAGGAGCTGCGGTCAATGTTACGACACCTTTTGGAAATGATGCCAGCATCAAATGTGTCAGGACCGGGCAGAGACAGCGCTATAAATCTCCTTGTCAAACAAGTACCCCGCAAATCCTTGAAAAACCCAGATAACTCCCTCACGTTATGGGTGGTAGACCAGGGTATGAAACACATCCTACATGTAGGCAAATAATTTATTAAACCATGGTGGATACCAAGGCATGCATTACCGTGACACAAAGATGCATGTTTATTTTGTTCATTTTTCTATGTTAGAAAATTTATAACTGATGTTATCTGTTATCACTGTATATGAATTAGAGACTCATTGTTTTCCTACAGGGCTGAAGAAAATCCTGGAAGTGGCTGGGACTGTCCCAGAGATCTCAGAAGGGCCACCTCTTACAGACAACAGTCACATGAGCTGTTCAGTCTTGCTGAGCAAACTCTATGATGACCTAAAGAGTGACAAAGAGAGGGAGAACTTCAACAAACTATGTGAAGAATATGTTCAGTGAGTTGACCAAGGAAGCTTGTTTAAACTGTTTGTTCGTTTAGATCTTTTTTCCAGAACTGCATCACAAGTCCTTTGTGAGCATGAAAACTGATTGATTCTTCTAATATAATGTTGTTGTGGGCAGGCAACATTTCAGCCGGCCTGGCCTAGACGGCAAGCTGAGAGCCATCCAGACAGTATCAGTGCTTCTACAAGGGCCGAGTGATGTGGGTAACAGAACTCTGGAAATGTCAGGAATGATGGATGCCGTGATATCGCTGTGTGCCTCCGAAGATGTTACTCACCAGCAGGTAGCGGTTGAGGCTCTAATCCATGCTGCAGGCAAAGCCAAGAGAGCTTCATTTATCACAGCCAACGGAGTGTCCCTGCTAAAGGACCTATACAAGAAGAGCGAGAATGACAGGATACGTGTGAGAGCCCTAGTGGTAAGTACCACAGATAGTTTTAGAAAATAACACTTCTAAATAAAGATGAAAATAACAGCTATGTGTATGTGGGCTATTGCACAGGGTTTGTGCAAGCTTGGATCAGCAGGAGGAACAGATTTCAGCATGAAGCAGTTTGCAGAGGGATCTACACTTAAGCTTGCCAAGCAGTGCAGGAAGTATGTTGGCTTATATTGAATCTTAAGCCCTAGGTATAGATTAAGAGATGCAGCATGCTTGATGTACATCTGCAAAACCTGATCTAAATACCAGGTTTTGAGTGGATTACTGGATTTCAAATAACTGACAAGCTTTATCTCTTTCTCTGTAAGGTGGCTGTGTAATGAGACTCTCCCCCCAACTTCCCGCCGCTGGTCTGTGGAAGGTCTCGCCTACCTCACCTTTGATGCAGATGTAAAGGAAGACTTGGTGGAAGACAAGAATGCCCTGCTGGCCATGTTTGACCTTGCAAAGGTATAACTCATCATTATTTTCCTCATAGCTGAAAGAATTTAAACTGAAGTCTTATATTTTCTCCACTCTGACTTCTGTGGAGTTAACAGGGTCTGATTCTTCATAACCAAACGTCAGCATATTTGGCACACACCTTCACGGTGCATTAGATGGCAGTGTTAGTCCTGTCTATAGCGCTGACCAGTTAATCAGCAGTCCTTTCCTGTCTCTCATTGGACTCATTTGTTCTAAATCTAAGTAACTATTGCTAACTATTTCATGTCACAGGACCAGATTGTCATCCATGCTTGAAATGCACTGATGCCCTTTTTGTGTTTTCTGTGTGTTTTTGCAGTCCGAGGATAAGACTGTGCTCTTTGCTGTGGGTTCTACATTAGTGAATTGCACCAACAGTTATGATGTGGAGAAACCAGACCCTCAAATGGTGGAGCTGGCCAAGTATGCAAAGCAGCATGTACCTGAGGAACATCCCAAGGTAATACTAAAATTAACCTTTTCTTTTCAAGTAGAACTAACATAGCACAATATTTATTTTATACAGCTTCATTTCAATTATTTTTGGTTATGATTCATATTTCTGCCTGCTTTTTTTTTTATGTTAGGATGCACCTTCCTATGTAGAGAAAAGGCTGGTGAAGCTGCTGGAGGCTGGTGTGGTGTCTGCATTGGTTTGCATGGTCAAACAGGAGAGTCCTGCACTCACTGAGGCTTGTAGGGAATGTATTGCCAGGTAGGAAAATGGCAGTAAGTCTTGTTTTTTCTGTAGATTTTCTGGTTAATATAATCTTTCACGGCAGGGTGTTCTTGGCCCTAGTGGAGCGACAGGAAGACAGAGGCACAGTGGTGGCACAGGGTGGAGGAAAGGTAGAGTGTACTGATAAAAATTTCCCAAATTTCCCCTTGTGGGACAATTAAAAGATTTTTTTCTATTCTATTCTAAAATACACTCGGTTTAGCCTACACTCTTAACTAAGCACCACACTTCAGAAGGCTTAAATGATTTATGTCTGCTGCTCTCCTCCAAAAGGCTCTGATCCCACTTGCATCCGACAACACAGATGCAGGAAAAATCAAAGCTGCACAAGCCCTGGCAAAAATAACCATCACGTCTAACCCGGAGATTGCCTTTCCAGGAGAAAGGGTAAAAATGCAAACAGTAACACACAAGTTAACTTAAAAAAAATACAATAACTCTTTAACATTATCTTGCTTTTGTTTGTTTGTGTATTTTTTGGGGTCAGATCTATGAGGTGGTACGCCCACTAACCAGCCTTCTGAGGCTTGAGTGCACCCTGCTGCAGAACTTTGAGGCACTCATGGCTCTCACAAACCTGGCTGGCATCAACGATAGACTCAGGTTCGCCACTAGGGGGGAGTCTCTACTAAAAGTATTCATACAAAACAGTCTATTTTCATTCCAGAACATTACATTTAGGATACTTTTATTTATTTATTTATTTTACATTTTCTGCATTTTGCAAAGCTACTTTTGCAGATCAATACATGTGTCACTTTTATTGCTTAGCATAAAGTATTTAGATGGTGTGAAATCCTTCCATCAAACCTGTTTTTAAATTCTTCCAGGGTGACCACAAGTGACTGAGACTTAATATAGACTAAATCACAGACTTGATTAACATGCAGTAATTTTCTTGTATGGCAACTTTCCAAAGACTGAAACATTTAGAGTCTCTGTTGACCACTGAAATCCAATTTCCTGTCAAAGCTGTTTTCACTGTAGAAGCTGATAATTAACGCTGAAGTTGTGCAGTTATGCAAAGCATGCCTTGTTCTGTTTTATTTTTTACTTTTTTCAAAACTTACATTATATCTGCCTTTTAAAGCATCTTTTATCCTGATCAGCGCAGTTTCATAAGTGTTTTTCAGTTTTCTGAATTAAGTATACACTTTCACAGGCAAAAGATCATCAAGGAGAAAGCTGTACCTAAAATTGAAGGTTACATGTTTGAGGAGCATGACCTTGTACGAGCTTCTGCCACAGAGTGCATGTGCAACTTGGTTTTAAATACTGAGGTAAGGGATAATTTATTAACAAGTCTTTGAATACATGAATACCGGTTGAACTGACAGTAGCGGCTGTGCTGTGTGGCATCCTCAGGTGCAGAAGCTCTACCTGGCCACAGGAAATGATCGCCTGAAGCTGCTCGTGCTTTATAGCGGAGAGGATGACGGGAGGCTGCGGAAAGCTGCTGCAGGAACCTTGGCCATGCTGACAGCCGAACATCCTGAACTCTGCGCTCGCATCCCTGGAACTGTAAGAAAAGCACTCCAGTAGTGTCGCTACCATTATTTTATTTTTTTTTACTCTATTTTTGCTCACATGACTTCTGTTATCTTCTCAGACAACCCACTGGCTAGAAATTGTGCAGGCTTTGTTGCTCAGTGAAATACCTGACCTACGTCATCGTGGAGTGGTCATAGTTCAGAACATGATCCAGGCAGAGAAGAGTCTGGCTGAGAAACTCATAGAGAGCGAAGCTCTGGAGATTCTTTCCGTCCTTGCAAAGGGAGGAGAGGGCATGCCAGATGCCGTCTCGAAGATAGCTCAGAACTGCCTGGATAAAGCAATGGAGTACGGCATCATCAGAAACAGGGAAGAAAAGGAGAAGAGCTCAGGAACTGAACCCTGAACACAAAGTGCAGTGTGTGGATGTGCCACCTGACAGCGTTTCAGTTCTTTGAACATTATATTGGACCAGTGAAGTAATTTCATTTTTGCAGGAAATGGGCTCATATGTCTTAACAAAAAATGATTAAAAGCAATAAGGGATGTAGTGAAGAATGGTATCAAATGGAAGAACCAACAGCACAGAAATGATTTTTGACTGCTGTGTAACGTTGATTGTACGCTTGTTAAAGTCTGGCAAAAGTGTGTATTCCACCCAGAGACCAACATTTCTCCTCCATGTATTTCCACTAAAAATGACCATTCCTATATATGTGCAAATATTTCATTTGAGTGTCATTATTAGTCCCACAAACACATTCTTATTTTTATTGTGCACACTACTTTTCTCAATATTTTATTTTATATTCAGCAAAAATAGAAACATTTCATTTACACTATAAAATTTACTTTTTGTTTAAATGTTTGTTATCACTATTATTGACAATCCAACACATTCCCAGTGTGCTTTGTTGTTTTAATACGTTTTAACTGAACACATGAAAAAAATAAATAAAAATGACCAATCCTCACTTCTGTTTACTTTATTCCATATCCCACCTGGCTAGATGTACTTTATAATGGTGCTTTAGTGCTGGGATGCCCAACTATTTTTATCCCTCAGCCATGAAAGGCTGGCGGGGTATTGTCATCGCCCTACTGGGCAGGCAATATGGATACCCAACTCTTTGAATGCGATCACTTGACAATGAAGTAATGTAGGAGTTTCAAATTTATACCTTAAGTGTATGTACTGAAAATCTCCGATGAGTCTGAATCTGTTGGGTTTTTTTTTTGAAAATATCGTGAATGAAATAACAGAAGAAAGGATTTTGAAACTGACATCATAGGTACATCTGCTAGGAGGATGAGGGGTGCCACTGACTGCTCTGAGAATTTTTATATTATTAAAATGGCCATTCTACAACTTTCCAAACTAAATAAGAAATGTGACACAAGTTGTCCTATCAAAGTTTGTGGCACACATTTTATAATTTATGGCAGGGGTTTCAAACTCAATTTAGTTTAGTGATCATGTACAGTCCAGCTGATCTGCTACGTAAGTGAGCCAGGCCACATAACAATCTGGATCAAAAAAGCCAACCCTTCCATGTCTGTACAACTTTTTATTGTACAACTGTTTATGCGCACGCACATTTCACACTTAGTGAGCCAGCTATTTATAAGACATTGTGAAAAGCCCGAGGTATATGCCTGATGCACAGCTTTTGTTCACAATAATCTCGGTGTAACGTGTAGTAACAGAGCAACCTTAAATACTGTCAATAAACATGAACTTGGTGTATGTCTCTTTAAAGACGATTTAAATGACATGCTCCTCCCTCGCCACTCGTCATCATCTCTCGCCGCTTGTGCTCCTGCTGTATTAAAAAAAAATAAAAATAAGCGCAATCGTAGGTTAGTTTTGCGAACAGCTTCTGTTGAGCTGCTCGGTGTTCAGATGCGCTGGTTTGGCTTCGGTTTCAACGCCTTTGGACAGATATGTGTCCAGGAAAAGTCAGGCAGAGGAGAAAGTAGCAGCGCGCCCCACCAAGTCAAAATAAGTCACCCAGCAGAGCTCAGCAGTCACGTGGATAGAAGTAGATGCTGCTTGAAGACAAGTCAGATCAGAGTGAGCTGGAGTCGAAGAGCATCTTTACATTTAGAGGGTGAGTGTATCAAAGACATCGCCTAAGTCCTGAGGATTAATACATCTATTGCTTTAGCTTAGCTCTTGTTTTGTTGTTTGTTGTTTCTGTCAGGAGACAGCTGCCTGAGCTTGGCAGGTTTTGGGGAATCGGTCTCCAGCGAGGACTGTGGTATTTCTAAAATAGAGAGCCGTGGTTGTAAGGATGTATTCATCAGTGAATCGCACTTGACCCTGGCCTTCCCAGACAGGATTGAGACCTGGGATCTGCAGAAGAGGGAGAAGAGTCCATCATGGAGCATGGATATAAAAACCGACGCAGAGGGCTCTGGTAATGTGTATGCTAATATCTTATCTGGCTAGACAGACATTAATAATGATGTATGAAATTACAGAGTCTCAATATTACTTTTTATTTATTTTTATAGATGTGAATTTGCCATTGGTCCCTGGAGGTTACATTGCCTTAAAGCCTCCCTTCTACTGCACCTTACCAGGACACCTGAAAGCCAGGAGCCTAGCACTGGGTGCAGAGCATGCTGTTCTTCTTACTGCCACTGGAGCAGTGTACAGCTGGGGACTGGGCAGGTGGAGCCACTCACACATATGTCTTTGTTGAACATGTGAGAAGCAGCAGTTTCATGCATAAACAACAAATAAGCATAAGTAATCTTCCTATGCATGTATGTGTTTATGTAACAGCCATGGTCAGCTGGGGCATGGAGGGCTCACCTCTGAGGAGGAGCCCAGAGCAGTGGAGGCACTCTGGGGGATGCCCATGACCCATGTGGCTACAGGAGGCTGGCACTCAGCTTGCATTAGTGGTAAATGTCAAATAAAGATTTGGACAAGTTACAATCAGTTTGAAAAGGATTTGAAGAGGATCTTTTTGTTCTTAGATGGGGGTGACCTTTATGTGTGGGGCTGGAATGAGAGCGGCCAGCTTGGACTTCCTTCTCGAGGTCTGAGGAAATCTCAGCAGAAAACTAGTCAACAAACAGGTCTGTCCTGAAATGTGCACTGCTTTAAAGAGTTCTATTGAAGAGGCAGTTTTTACATCCATTTTGAACCACTGACCTTATCAAACAGGAGAATTATGCTGTGATACCAGCACACCACCAGATGAAAAGCTAAAGGAGGAAGAGGAGCATGAAGATGTGTTCATATCAATCCAGGCGTTCCCCGCTCTGCTGGACGTCTCTTCATCATGTGAAATCCGAGCAGTAAGCTGTGGTTCCCGCCACACAGCTGCAGTAACAAGTAAGGAATCTCTTCTGACAGTTGTTTTACCGGGATGCACATTTTCTAGCAATCATCGTGTCACAATTTCTTATTTTCAGCCACTGGTGACCTCTACACTTGGGGATGGGGTGAGTTTTGGTTTTAGAAATGTGTTACATCTAAGTGAAATACTCAAAGCAGTATCATTCAAATCAAAGTGAACGCCAAGATTTTTGGCATCTTTACCTTTATTACCTTTACAGGGGAATACGGCCAGCTTGGACACCAAACAGTAACTAGTTCGGATGAGCCGCAGCGTGTGGAGTTTTTCAGGGCTGAGCAGATGCGTGTGCTTGATGTGGTGTGCGGGACATGGAACACATTTGCTGCTGCTGTAAAGGAGGAAGTAGCTTGTGCTGAAAATAGCACAAAATGCACTTGTTAAGCACAGTGAACTTTGGACAACAGTTGTAAATTTCTCCTACAAACACAAAGAATTAACTAAGTTTCTTTGTTCATTTTTTTTCTCTATAAAAACTCAACTCAATACTTTTTGGTGAAACTTTTATTTTTTCTTCAAACAGATGTTTAAAAAGGGTTTATATTTGACAAATTACATAAAACAGTTAAGGCAGCAAAATCCACAGGTAAATATAATTTAAGGCAAGTAATTAAAATTGTTCTGATTTAAAATTATACACTAAAATTAAAAAGGTGCATGCATCTCCAAGGTCCACTGGAAGTCTTCAGAGCACAATCTTGAAGGAACTGTGGATAAATCAAATGAGAATCAATTGGACACTTATAAATGCAAATAATTATTGGTGTTTGGAGCAGCTGGATTTCTAGTTACCTGACAAAATCTGGTGACCTTGAAATGACGTGCTGAAACTCTGAGAGGTTCACAGTTCCGTCCTTGTCGATGTCTGACTCTTCAAGAATCTAAACAACACGCAGACATGGAAAAGAAAGACATTGTTAGGCTTACTGACACATCAGTATACCATCCCACACGCAGTTTATAACCACCCCTTACAACTATAAAGACAAACTCAGTAATCTCACGTTGCTGATGAGCTGCTTCATTTCCGTGGAGGAAAGTTTTGCATCGTTTGTCTCACCAGTTAAGCAGTTAACCAGCTTCTCCAGATCAGCACAGTCAAGGGTTCCATCATCATCAAAGTCTGAAAGCAGCAGACTGGTTAGCATTTCGTAGACTGACATATTTGTGTGCAAAAATAACTATATCACTTTTTATCAACGTTTTTTTTTTTTTTTTTTTTTACCAAATATGCGGAATGCATAGTGGGATTTGATTTCCAGAGTAGCAGAGTCGCTGAAGGCACTCAGAAGATCCAGGAAGTCCTCAAAAGTGAGGCTTCCATCTTTTTGTTCAGAGGTTGAGAACACCTGGCAGATTCTTTCCTTGAAGGGGTTGGACTGTAACGGGAATGAGTACAAAGGTCAGAACAGATTACCAGCCACTGAAGCACTTCCTTCAGAGCATGAATTACAATATAATCCCATAAACATAGAAATCAAGCATTAACGCAAAAAACAAAACATAAAAACAATGTAATGCATATGCTTTGTTAAAATCTTTTCACCTTGAGCTCAGGCAGAGTAATAATCCTGCCTATTGGTACTCTGGCATCTATTTGTTCTTTTTCATGTTTCTCAAGCAGTTCTGTGAATCTCTTGTGAGCACTGCAAAAAAAGAGAAAAATATATCACACATTACAACAACCAGCAGAAGACAAAATTTTTTGTTAGTATGATGACTTGCAGCTTGTCACTTACAGAAGAATTTCTTGTTTTGTCAGGAAGGTCAGCTCCTAAAAATATATGTAGGGATTAGTCCTTTAAGAAGTTGAAGAGCTTCTTGTTCAAATAAACAGGCATCTTCTTAATTTAACAAGAAAAATAAAAGCATATAAAAAGTGATACATTAAACAATAATAAACAGTTTTCAAACTGAGCTTTGAATGAACAACAAAACAAAGACAAGACAGCCCGGACCCACTCAGTGCGTACCTGATTTTAATTACTGAAGTTGTTCAAACAGGAGATAAAAGGATAACACATATATTTATGAATACATTTTCTCTGAGTTTAGTAACAATAAGCGCTTCTTTCTTCTTCCAAAACAAAGGCAAAGTAAATGTAAGCATCAGTGCAAAGACAACAATCACTTATTAACATAAATTTGTAACTTTTACCCTCAAACGGATGTTTTTAAAGAGTCTGAGCAACAGTATTGGTTGTTATTAGGCTAGTGACCGTAACTTGTTTTTAATAGTATTTCCGCAGACGTTACATATAATCAATACGAATTACATCAACTACAAATGTAAATAATACTGGTTATTTGAGCACCAGGACGCTTATCATTTTATTTCTCCTTTGAAACGTCAGGCTAACAAAGCTATTACGCTCTTCCTTTAACGTTATTACAGGGCGTAAAAAACACTTCCACTCGTCCATTAAGAAAATAGGTAAAGTTTGCCTGTGGAGACTTTGCTTTCGGGACTTACCTGATATTCTGAGAGCGACTCTTTCGAAAGTTGACTCGCCGTAGTTCCCATGTCGAAGTTTTCAACTTCAAATTGTACTTTGCCGTAGTTAACAGTAACCCGCAAAACTACTGAACGGCTAATGTTTTCTGCTTCGCTTACTTCCGGTTTCTGACTAGAAGCGTCCTCCCCTTGTCGGGTGTAACGTAGCGGTTTCTATAGTGACGTATATGCAAAACCTTAAAAAAAGTGGCCTTTTTTTCTTTGGAAAGTTTAAAAAAGGAAAAACTCAGTTTGGTTCCTGTTCACAATTTTGTCATCATTACTTGATTTTCGTTGAGATAACAAAATAAAAGAGGAGACCGACTGGAAGTGGGTAAAGGTCGTTGATATAAATAAGGATACTAAAAACACTTTTATAAGTAAGACGTGAGCAGTGAAATGTACTCAAGTACAAGGAGTAGCTTTTATTTTCGTAGCATAAAAATAAAGCCCTGCGAGTCCTATTATTGTGGGGTCTCTAGTGATAGAATCACTAGTATCACAGTAGATTGTATCACTCTAACCAGTCCAACCCAGTTCCACATATTACCAAAGAAGACAAAATAATGTTTCCTTTCTTTATTTGTATAACTACGGTTATTCTTGACTTTCATAATCCATTAAATTACACAGCATCTTTTTCTGAAAAAACAACAACACACCCTCTAATACTATCACTGATCTGCAACCCAATTAATTATACTTGCAACCCCATAATCATAAATACAAAACAAACATTACAAACATATGTTAAAACATATAAAATATTATTGCACAACATTTCTATGGTCCTGAGTATTTACTGGACACATTTATGTCATAATCTAAAAATAATAGTAATCCATTCAATCCTATTGTATTATTTAAAAATAATAATACTAAATTGTTTCCTTAGCTCACAAAGGCTTAATTCTCTTTGTAGTTGTTTAAATTATTACTTTAAAAGTGTATTTAAGCAAAGATATCAAAAAGATTAATTTGCAAAAAACATCACTATTTATTTTCAGTAGATTTAGAAAGTTGCTTAAATTAATATAAACCAAGACTTATCTGAAACTGAATGAGTATTCAGTATGAGGGTGACTACTACTATCTTCTCACAGTCCAAAGACATGCAGCATCAGTGGGGTTAGGTTAATTGATGATCTTTAAAGTAATAGTGTGTAAAATCTCACCACTAGATGTCTGTAGATTGCAGTCAAATGAATTCTGTTTTCTTACCCCTCCCAATCCAAGTGCATAATTGTAACTATGGTGGCTGCTATAATATGACAAACTTGTTTTAGTCAACCAATGGAGATCAGAAACTTAAAACTTAGACTGTACCATAATTTTAGTTTATAGTCGACTGTTGTTGTTTAGCTGGCTTATTGTCATCTGTCTGGACACAACAGGATTGCATGTCAAATCTGCTGACAAGAAGAAATTGTGACAATATGGTAAATGGTAAATGGCCTGTATTTGTATAGCGCTTTTCTAGTCCTTAAGGACCCCAAAGCGCTTTACACAACCTGTCATCCACCCATTCACACACACATTCACACACATATCAGAAATAAATAAGCACATTTATCCATGTTTTCATGTGTTTTCAGTTCAGGAGATGGGGCTTGAGGATGCTTATTCTGTTGTCTCTTTTCTTTGTGTTCTTGCTTCTTTGGTGAAGGGGACCCCCTCTCAGATGATAAAACATAGATACTTCATATCTTGAATCTGAATTTACCTCCATGTTTTCTTCTCCTCCATCTTTGGTGTATAACCTGACCTGGACAAATCTACTTTTTTCATGTTTTTTTAAAATTTGTTTTTTGTATTTTTAATACAGAACGGAATTTTTTTTAATGTGTCAGTTCTTATTTAACCATTCCTAAACTCCTCCAGAAATAGTAAAATAAAAAGCAAACATAGATGTAGAACTATGGTTTTGAGATTAAAAGTGTTCTTGCTGGTTTTCCTACCTCCTATAAAGTAATATTGTCTTGTCTTTTGTCAGCATAAATAACATAGGTAAGAGAATTTTTATAAAGTCAACCCAAAGCATACATATATGTTTGTCCGACATGTTCAGAAAGAAAAAAAAAAAGAAGAAATCTTTGGCATAAATATGATGTACATGTTTAATCAGGTTACTTCCCTAAACAAAAGACAGAAAAGTACAGGGACATGAGACTAACTTGTCAACTCGTTATACTCTGACTCTCATGTCAGGCAAAAGACCAAAACATATCTGCATGTGTTTTATCCCAGCAGGGATAACCTTAAGCAATACAGAATTCCAGAGTCTCTGAATTTTTGTGTGCTGCCTGAAACTGTTTTCCTTTACATAAATAAAGACATTTGAACCATAAAGTTAGAAACTGATACATCATAATTCCTCAGAATGGTTGTTCACCAGCACGAGCTATTAATAATAACTTTTTTTTATTGCCTTCGTTTTACAAAATATGTTTTGATTTGAACTCAATCGACAAAGAACATCTTAAAACAAAATTGAATGTATTCTATTTTTATAAAAAAAACAAAAAAACCCCCGATGAATATCTCCAAATTTCAGGAGATGATTATCTTAACGTGGGGCAAGCTAGGCTCCTGGATTTGTCTCCCAGTCTGTTGTATCTAAAGCAAAAACAGAGGTAAAACAGCATGTAAAAGTGTGCAAGTGAGGTTTTAACATGGATTTTTGTGAAAGAATTCTTGTAAATGGTAAATGGTAAATGGCCTGTATTTATATAGCGCTTTGTAGCTGATGGTGTGTTTAATCTTAAGTGTTACCTGTCATTTTTGTTCCCTCTCTGGTCTCAGCTGGAACCCCAATCCCGTACTCATTTTCTCCTGTGACTCTAAAGAAATAGATTCCTCCCTCCTCCAGGTCGGACACCTTGTAAGACAATCGGCGACACTTGTCAGTAAGTCTTATCCATCCCGTTCTGCTGATGTCTCGTATGTCTACAAGGTAGTTCTTCACGGGAGACCCTCCCTCATTCTCAGGAATGTCCCAGGTAACAGTGGCAGAGTTCTTAGTCACATCTTTAACTATTATATGAGCCGGGGGACCAGGTGAATCTAAAACCCTCACATTTAGGGTCAAAGAGGCAGATCCAGCAGCATTTTGCAGTTTGACAGTATATTTGCCAGAGTCATCACGTGTTGCTCGTTCCACTGTGATAGAGGTGGCAGAGCTCGTGGTGTTGATCATTCCTCTGACTCGCAGATCAACATCTGCTTTCTCCCATGACACACTGGGAACAGGTTTGCCTGTGAAAGGCACCGTCAATGTGAAGGAGCTGCCACATTTAACAGGCAGAGTCTTTCTCATCTCAGGGTTAATGTGAATCTCAGGCTTCTCCTCTCGCTCTGTAGCTACTTCGGGGTCTGTTTCTGGGCTAGGCTCACTAATACCAACTTTATTTATGGATCTGACAGTAAAAACATATGCTGTCCCCGATGTGAGTCCCTTTACTGTAAACTCTGTCCTATCTGTGTTCTGAACAGCAACAGTCCAGTCTTCTTCTGTTGATTTTCTGAATTCAACTTTGTACCCTGTAACTGCCGCTCCACCGTCAAACACCGGTTTGTTCCATGACAGAGTGATTGAAGATCTGGATGAATCAATTATAGTGGGCTTTACTGGAGGGGAAGGAAGAAACTTTGGATCCTCTGCCAAGGTGAGTGGGCATGGCAAACTTGGTTCACTTAGCCCAGCAGCATTCTCAGCAAAGACTCTGAATTCATACTCAGATCCCGGATGCAGACCAGAGGCTTTGACTCGTAGGTCATAGACTGGCTTCTTATTGACCCGGACCCAACGGATGCCCTGCTTCTCCCTTTTCTCTACAATGTAACCGCTGATGCGGCTGCCACCATCAGAGGCGGGCGTCTTCCAGCAAATAGTCATCGCTTCATTGGTTGCACTTGTGACCTCAACATCTGTTGGAGCAGATGGGATGGTAAAAGGATCCATGGCCTTGACTGGGTCACTTTCCAAAGTCTCACCCTCACCATATTTATTGACTGCCCTCACCCTAAACAGGTATTCGTTTCCTTTGAGAAGTTTGGTTATCTTGCAAGTAGTTGACATCATGTCACCATACACAAGGGTCCAGGCAACACGGCTGGTTTCACATTTCTCAACAATGTAGTACATGATCTCCGCCCCACCAGTCTCATGAGGAGTTCCCCATGAGAGGGTGCACTTTTCTGCTGAAAGTCCAGAAACTTCAAGGGGTCCAGCAGGTGGACCAGGTCTGTCTAGTACTTTGCAGGTGATAGCCTTAGATGTGGTGCCCCCTGTATTCTGGAGAGTAAGAGTATACTGCCCAGAGTCTTTCCTAACACTTTCTCTGATAAGCAGAGAGGTATGCGTTTTTGTTGCGGTTATTTCAACTCGTCCTGTGGTGCCAATATTTCTACCATTCTTCAGCCAAAACACTGTAGGGTTGGGGCGGCCTGAGATGACAGCTTCTATTCTTAGGAGGTCTCCTGCTTTGACAACCACTACCTGTCGAAATTTGTCTTCCAAGATAATTTTGGGTGGCTCTACATTGTGCTGTGCTGTGACAGGTCCGGTTGTTTCAGAGGGTGGACTGAAGAGCTCCGCTGCATTCTTTGCAATAACACGAAAGTTGTACTGTTCACCCTCTGTAAGGCCAGTCACTTCAAAGAAGGTGTCCAATAAGTTTGTGAAGTTACACTTAAGCCAGCAACTATCGGGCAGTTCTTTGCGCTCAACAATGTAACCAGTTATTTTAGCGCCACCATCATATTCTGGCTTGTCCCACGAGAGAGTTACTGAAGTGTTAGTTATATTGGTGACAGTGAGGTTGCCTGGGGGGTCACACTGGTCTCTAGCTGCTACAGGATCAGATGGCTTGCTACAGGGTCCAACACCTGCCATATTCTCTGCACACACCCGGAACTCATATATAAGACCCTCCTCAACACTTGTCACCTTATACTGGTTTTCCGTCACTGGGCTTTTGTTCAATTTTTTCCACAGAATACTGCTTTGATCTTTGCATTCAATATGGTACCCAATAATAGGGCTGCCGCCATCACTCTCCGGTTTGCTCCAAGCAATGACCATAACAGACTTTGAGGCCTGCACAACATGAAGATTGGGTGGTGAGCCAGGTGGCTTGAAGGGATACTGAGCAACAACAGGCTCTGACTCAGTGAATTGGCTCTTTCCATAGCGATTCTCTGTAGCAACACGAAACTGGTATTCAGTGCCTTGTGTCAGACGGGAAATTTTGATTGATGTTCTTGCAACTGTAGCTGATACACTCTGCCATAATGTACTGCCTGTATCTCTTTTCTCAACAACATAATTAGTGATTTGACATCCACCAGTGTAATGTGGAGGCTGCCATGACAGAGACACAAAGTCAGCACTGACACCATCAACACTGAGGTCTGCTGGAGGACCAGGCCTTTCAAAAACATTAACAAATATTTGAGCAGAGGTGGTTCCAATGGAGTTGTTCAGGGTCACCTCATAAACACCAACATCTATCCTGGTTGCATCTTTGATAATGATCTGAGATGACGTGTCAGATGTGCTCACATTTACTCTGCTTGTCTCTTTCAGTGCATTGCCGTCTTTTTTCCAGGTTGCTGTTGGTGGTGGTACCCCTTTAAATGGAACATCGATCTTTAAATCATTTCCTGCCTTCACACTGAATGTGTTGGACAGCAGACTGATCATAGGCTCAGTACTGGTATCCTTTACTATCACAGGTGCCAGCAGGCATTTTGGCTCACTCTTTCCCTTCTCATTCACTGCACACACTCTAAAGAAGTACTCTTTTCCTTTTGTCAGGCCATCAATAATTGCATCGAGCGCTTTACTCTCTGAACATTTTGTCCATGTGTCATCTCCCTTAGCTTGCATTTCTACAATATAACATGTGATTTTGCTTCCTCCATCATGGGCTGGCTTTTCCCAAGAGAGTCTTGCACTACTGCATGTGACATCGTTGAGTGTGATCTTGCCAGGAGGCAGGGGCACCTCAGAGACTTTAATAGCTTCCGTGGTTTCTGCTGGCAGCCCAGTGCCAAACTCATTCACAGCCAGGACACGAAAATAATAGAAGCATCCTTCCTGTAAATTGTCGATCTTATATGAATTCCTCATGCAGTTGCTAAAGACGCTTGTGAATGCTTTTCTAGTCTCCTCTCGCTTCTCTACAATGTAGTGCGAAATCTTTGCTCCTCCATCAATCAAAGGTGGCTCCCAAGAGATGGACACAGAATCCTTCTTTACATCCTTAACCTCCAAGTTTGTTGGTGCACTGGGAGAGTCCAAAACTTTCACATTGATGAATGCTGACTTGGAGCCACAGCAGTTCGAAGCCGTCAACACATACTTCCCAGTATCATTTCTGTTGACATTTTCAATGAGTAGCACAGTATAGGAGCTTGTTACCTCGATCTGAGCACGCTCACTGAGGGTGTCACCTTCCTTTGACCATTTAACCTCAGGCTCTGGCCTTCCTCTGATGGTAACAAAGAGATGTAAAGTGGAACAGACTCGAACGCTGACAATCTTCCTCAAGGCAGCGTCCAGCTCAATCTCTGGTGCCTCTACTTTTTCGGCTGCAACCACAGACCCAGGTAGATCCACATGGTCTCCGACACCAGCAGCATTTATGGCGCAAATACGAAAATTGTACTCTGCATTTTCTCTCAGTCTTTTCACAGTGTAATTTGTGTCCTCTACACCTGCGCTTGGTGTGCATGTAATCCACTCATCATCTGTTGCTTCTTTCATCTCTACTACATATCCACTGATGGTGGCTCCTCCATCATAGATTGGTTTTGACCAAGTCAGAGACACAGTACTGCTAGAATAGTCTGTCATTTTGGGGTTGGTTGGTGGACCAGGCGGGTAAGTAGCTTCACATACTTTTATATATTCACTTGGATCACTGGGAGCACCCACACCAGCTGCGTTTTCTGCAAGTATTCTAAACTGGTAGTAATGCCCCTCTGTGAGCCCAGTACATCGGAAACGCAAATCATTTAGTCTTCTCTTGTTGCATTTAGTCCACCTGACACCCTCTTTGTCAAGTTTCTCCACAATGAAGCCATCAATCTCTGAACCTCCATCAGTCTCAGGCCTTTCCCATGTTAATGTTACAGAGTCACCGGTCACAGCTGTAGCTATAGGTGTAGAAGGTGTACTTGGTGGTGTGAAAGGATTTTGTGCAATTAAGGGGTCTGATTCCAAAAATTCACCAACACCATATTTGTTCACGGCAGCAATTCTGAATACATATTCTTTGCCAGGTACCAGTTTTGTTACTTTGTAACTGAGAGCTTCAACATGAGCTTCAACTCCTGTCCATGTAACACGACTGGTCTCCCTTTTTTCAATGATGTAATGAGAAACAGTTGCACCTCCATCATTTAAGGGGGGATTCCAGTGAAGACTGCATTTCTCTGCACTGATAACTTTTACCTTCAGTTGTCCATCAGGAGGACCAGGTCTATCCAGGACCTTCAAATTTACTGGGACAGAAGTAGTTCCACCAGTGTTAGTGAGGCTTAAGAGAAAGTGTCCCCCATCTGCTCGTGTACAGTCCCTGATAGTCAGGGTTGTATGTGTGAGAGTGGTTTTGATCTCCATTCTTGGTGTGACTTTGTCGATTTCTCTTCCTTCTTTCAACCATGTTACTGCTGGAAGAGGCTTTCCAAAGTAATCAGCTTCAATGACAAATGTCTCTCCAGCCTGAACAACTGTAGTACTCTTGAACTTGGGATCAACTGATGCTGTGGGTCCTTCAATAACATCCTGTGCAATGATGGTTACACATTCTGAAGGTGGACTCCAAACACCAGCCCCATTCTTAGCAGTTACTCTAAATTCATAACTTTGTCCTCCTGTCAGACATGTGACTGTGAACTGATCCTCAATAACATTTGTAAAGTTTGCCTTCATCCACCTGCCACCTGGGAGCTCCTTTTTTTCTACTACATAGCCTGTAATACTGCTTCCACCATCATATTTGGGCTTTGCCCACTGGAGTGTAATGTTCTCTCTCGTAATGACAACGGCTTCAGGTTTACCAGGTGGATCACAGGGGTCTCTTGCCACATAGCATTCTGATATCCTGCTAGATGGGCTGAGCCCTGCAATATTTTCAGCAAAGGCTCTGAATTCATATTCAATACCTTCTTCAAGCCCACTTGTTTTGAAGCGAGCATCCGGTATAACAAATTTGTTAAGTTTGGTCCATAAAATGCTGTTCTTTTCTTTGCGTTCAAGGTGATAGCCAATGACAGGACTGCCTCCATCTCTGACTGGAGGCTCCCATTCAACCACCATGCTGTACTTTGTAACAGTGGAAACAAAGGGGGTGCCTGGGGCAGCAGGAACACTGAATGGATATTGTGCAACTACAATGGGTGATGTGATTGCAGTACTTTTTCCATATCTATTTTCTGCAAACACTCTGAATTGGTATTCACTTCCTGTCTTCAACTTGGTAACTTTGATTGTGGTTCTTACTGTAGTTGCAGAAACAGTCTGCCACTCCATACTTGTAGATTCCCGTTTCTCCACTACATAGTTGTCTAGTTGACAGCCTCCTGTGTATTCAGGTGGCTCCCAAGAGATGGTAACATAGTCTGAACTGACTTCATCAATCGTGACAGGTCCCGTGGGAGGGTCTGGCTTTTCAAGAACAACCACGGTGATTTCCCCTGTATATTTTCCAGCACTGTTGGCTGCAGTGACACAGTACTGACCAGAGTGCTCCCTGATAGCATGTCTGATATGAAGGACTGTTAATGACGGTGTGGTTGAAATCTCTAGCCTTGATGTCTCTTTTACTCCCTGGCCATCTTTTTTCCATTCAACTTTTGGTGCTGGGTTCCCCAAGACTGGGACCTCTACTTTTAACTCTTCACCATTCTTGACAGTGAATGTTGTAAAAGTAATCTGGAGTTTTGGCTTAATAGCATTTTCCTTATCTGTGATGGGGGTGGGTTGGACATTTGGGCTGATTTCTCCATTTTCTGCAGCAGAAGAAGGCTGGCCTGTAGTGCAGAATAACAAGCTATAATTACAATTTTATATATATATATATATATATATATATATATATATATATATATATATATATATATATATATATATATATATATATATATATATATATGTATGTATGTATGACTGGAAATGACATAGGTATCTCCTAAAAGATAATAAGACGATGTACAAGAGGCATCATTGGCATATTTCTCAGCTTTTATGTACAATTTGTATTGTACATTGAAGAAATGACAAAAATATATGTCTGAGGATTTTCTAAAACTAATCTACTGCTTTTACACTGTTAAAAACTAACACTGTGCTAGTTATTTAAGCTTATCTAAGGCATTTTAATCAACATATGAAACAAACTGATCTTGGGAGAAGCATCCTTCTTTTATATACTTCAATACAAAGACATGTTAATGGAATTTATTATTAATAATTTGTTGAACATTTTCTAACTTAACTTTATAACAAAGTACGAATACATGCAATCTATGCACCGCAGAGACAGGATGAATGTGCAACATACCTTCAACAATAACAGTGGAGGGTGACTGGGAAACCTCAGTATCCCGTGTCATGTCTATATTTAGAACATGAGCTTCATCTTCTGCTTTCTTTCCTATCTATAAGAGAGAGGGGTAACTTTTAATGTTAGTGAAAATGAGATTAAATATATACATTTAAATAGGAAAATACATTTTACCTTGTTCCAAGATTATAATATTGATTTGGTTATTTGGTGGCTTAAAGTCTGTATTAAATTTGTTAAAGAAAGCCCTCTGAGTGAGTTTTAAACAAGAATAGAAAGTAGGCTATCTTGCTGAGTGAGATGTGTGTAACCGAAACACTTGAAGGTGTTAAAAATAACTACAGACATGGCCAACCAGACTGCCAACTGCTCTGACGAACACATTAAAGCTGTATTATTATTTAAGTCTTAAGGCTCCCATTTAACATGCAAACAACAACATGCACAGAAAAAAATAACTCAACTAAAAGGACATTTGAAGATCCCTAAATGCTTTCTGTACTATATTACAAAGACGTTTAAGATGACTTTCTTACCTCATTCTTGTTTTCTTCCATTGTTTCTCTTAGTTAAACTGAAAATTTAGATCCCTTGTTAATCAGTTTGTTGGTAAAGATGCCCAAAGTGCTGTGAGCCCCAAACGTTTAGGACACAGATACACAACTCTGCCAATCACTGCCTGCTTTATCTGCAAAAGCATTCAGTGACTAAAATAAGCATGGCGGTGGATTGGCCAGCTGCTCATTCTTTCAAAATTAGTTTAGCCTGCATGGCTCAGCTAGAGATAAATGGAAAACGTCTCATCACTTAAATATTGTCCACGTACCATTCCTGTTATAAGAGGGTTTTCCCTGTAACTTCATATTTAGGTATTAATACACACCTACAGGCAGGCAAAGAAAAGCTTAATAATCTTATTTTACTGACCTTTTCAATGTTCGTGACTGATAAATATTGTGGGTGTTTGACACTTTTTTTGGCTTCAGCTAAGATTTTTGTTGGATTAGAAATGAGTACAGTTCAGTTTGAACAGTTTGGAGACAAATTTAGAGAAGCAAGGCTGACATAGTTTGGAAATGTGTAGAGGAGGGTTGTACTGGACAAAGGATATTGAATATGGAGCTTCCAGGCAGGAGGAGAAAAGAAAGACCAGAGGGGAGGTACATATATGTAGTCAAACAGCACATAGGGCTGGTATGACAGAATATGATTCTAGAGATAGAATGAGATGGAAGCAGGTGATCTGCTATACCGACCACAAAGGGAGCAGCCAAAAAAGAAGTATTAAAAAGGAAGAGGAAGCTTTAAACTTGGGTGTGCCAGGGAAAGTTTTAGATCCATTCTATTAAAGGTGTAGTGTGTAGAATATCACCACTAGATGTCAATAGATTGCAGATTGCAATCAACTGAGTTCTGTCTTCTTAACCATCCCAATTTAAGTGCATAATCCTAGCTATGGTGGCTGCTGTAGTGAGTGTAGGCTGTCAGTCCACTGTTTACCTTAGCTGTAAATATATGTCCATATCTATTTACTCTGGAGGAGGCTGTAAAACTGAAAGCTGATGTGAGCTGATGAGTCAGTGAAGCTCACTTCTGCCTGATGACAGCATTGCTGAGGTGAGTTGCTTAGGATATCCTGAACTTCCTGTCGGTAAGTGCTGCAGTTTTTTGCTGTTGATAGCTGCTGTCAACTGGCGTTATTGAAACTTTCTTTGAAGTGGATCTAACATTGTTGAACTCAAACACACAGCAAATAAACTCTAGTATGATGTGAAAATGTAATCAAACTGTTTAATAGAGGGAAAGAATTATTTTTAGGACACCTGAACCTAAAATTATCTGGCATAATGTTGGGTCATCATAACCAGCTGGTTGTTTAGCTGGCTCGTTGTTAGCTGTCCAGAGATGGGACAGTCGTATGTATGATCTGGTGACAATAAGAAATTGAGACAATATTAGGACTAAACAAGCATGTTTTCATGTATTAGAGGGATGACTTCAGTTTCGGAGATGAAGCTGGAGATGAGAAGGAACTGGTTGAGGTGGAAATGTGGAAGAAGGCATAGGAGTGGTGGAGGAGGAGGCAGATGAATGGGTTAACCTTATATGTGGCTGATCTCTAACCACATACATAAAATTTGATTAGGCAGAATTGTGATGTCCATCTTGACCAAGAGGGCGGGCCATATACAAATAGCATAAACAAAAAAATAACATCAAATGTGTTTAAAAAAAAAAAAGTCAAATTGAGTCAACCCCTTAAAGGAGTGCCAAAGGCTTTAGCAAGTAAATATGTTTTATAAACAGTTGTAAACTCGGGGCAGATCATTCCACAGTGATCTGCCAGTCCAAAGACATGCAGTTAATGGGGTAAGGTTAGTTGATAATTCTAGATTGCCCTCTGATCTGAATGTGAGTGTGAATGGTTGTCTGTCTCTATGTGTTAGTACCGTGGCTCTCGCCCTATGGTAGCTGGGATACAATTGGTAACAGAGAATGGAGAATATAAAAAAATGCACCGTTGATAGCTGAAGAAATCTATTTTTGTTGTTCTTTATAAAAACAAAAAATTGAATAGCCTATATTCACTGTTCCTTTAAATGAACAAGAGACACCTTGAGAAAAGGGTTTGTTAAACTTCATGCATTTTTTAGTATGTTTTCCATTTGGGCATAAAATCCACAGCTATTTCTTTTCGGTAATGCAAAAATCACTTTGTCAGTAGTCTAAAAATACATTACAGTGGTACTAGCATAAAAATACAAATGTTAATACTATTATTTTAATGCTATATTAATATACTAAACTAACTAAACTAATTTGAAATGAGCGCTTTAGGTCTATGATTAGCTTCACAGAATCTTTTATTCTGAAACAAGGAGCCGGAAATGCACTAATACACACCAGCGAAGAAGAGCACGAAGCTAGCTTGCCAAGCTAACCGGTTGTAGACATCTGATTGAAGATGTAAACATGTATAAACCTTTCGATTGAATGGGAAAAATATTTAACCGTGTTGTTAACAGGCGTTGTAGCTGCTGTCGGTTTGTGATTTGACACGGTGTCAAATGTGAAGAGGTAAGGTCACTGTAAAATTCAATTCAATCATGCATGAATCATTAAAAGCCGTCCATTGAATGAAGTAAAATTGCTCTGTGAGGTGAATAGCAGGCTATACTGCCTCAGACACTAGTTTGATACCAGTGCACTGTCTGATAATAAAGCTGGAACTTTGTTCAAACTTTCCGCATGAAAATTACTTAATTAAGCCTCTGAGAACTGAACTTTTTGAAAGTTATACAATCACTTGTTTCAGCGTCCAGATGTTAATGTTTTTTCTAGTTTTCTTGTGTAACTATAGGTATTTCTATAGGTTTTTTGTTGGCATTGCCGGTGAAACAAACGTTATTTGCCAAATTATTGATATGACGTAAACTAAACATGCATACACGTGTCTGCCTGACCTAAATGACCGACCTCAGTGACTGTTATCAAATGTAATTCCTCTTGTTTCACTCATCAACAGATTCCAACATGTCCATCCAGTTTGTGTATAGCCATCAGCACTTCGTCACTGATGTGTATCGGATCAGTGGAAACAATTCCGCTAAAAACTCTGCATCAACAAAGTTTGACACCGCCATCCAAGGCGGCTGGGCAGACAGGATGGCACGGGGCATATTTCGCTACCATCTGGGGGATTTAAAAACGCGGGTCCTGCTGGGTTCTCATGGCTACGTGGCTCAGCTGAATATCCAAAGAGGAATAGAGAGAAGAAAGCCACAGGAGATCATGAGCATTAAGCAGGAGTTTAATGCCAAGCAGTTTAACTTTAACAAAATTAAACACGATGAAATCATATTTGAGATGATAAAGGACAAAAAAGGAGGTTCACCTTTGACTAACAATGCAGAGTGTCCTCAACCCCAGAAGATGGTTGTGTTGGTCAATGTTAGCCCTCTAGAGTTTGGACATTGTCTCTTTGTCCCAGATCCTGCTCACTGTCGCCCACAGATCCTGACAAAGTTTGCAATCCATGTCGGCATTGAAGCTGTGCTTCTGAGCTCTGATCCCGGTTTCCGTGTGGGGTTCAACAGTCTGGGAGCATTTGCATCTGTCAATCATTTACACCTCCATGGATATTACCTAGACCATCCCCTCAAGATAGAGTCTAAGCCAGTTAAACCTTTATGTCCTGAAAAGGGATTTTATCGAATTTTGGATTTCCCGGCAGGCTTTTTGTTTTATGCAGAATCAGAGGAGGTGGAGAAAGTGGCCCAAACTATCTGTGAAGTCACAGATTTTCTTGTGAATGATAATATTGCTCATAACCTCTTTTTGACTAGAGGAAGCCCGCCGTGTGTTCAAACGCAAGGTGAAAAGGATTTCTGTTCAAGAAAAGGTGTTCGCGTTGCTGTGTGGCCCAGAATATCCTGCTTCGGTGCCAAAGAGGAGTCTGCCTTTAATGTTGCTCTATGTGAACTGGCTGGACATTTACCCTTTAAGAGCAAAAAGGACTTTGAGCGCATGACAGAGAAAGATGTCGTTGATGTAATCCAGAGCTATCTTTTGCCTGAAGATGAGTTTCATCAGCTGGAACAGCAGCTTACTGAACATTTATTGTGTTCATAATGTGCGGTCATTTTCATCAACTTACAGCTGGGCTGGAAGGGTCTTAGACTTTTGATGGCATAAATGGATGAATCTGGCCTCTGGATTTTGAATTAAATTGTAAAAACTGCAATACTGTACTGAATGTGTGTCAGAATCTTCCCTGTACAATGAAAGAGATTACACATGTTGAGATTTATGATATTTACAAGATAAAATGTGCTTTAATTGGTTAATGAATGTGTTTTAGCAAAACTGATATCAAATAAAATGTGACTAGAGAATGGAGTTTTGTGTCTGTCTGTTTAATGAATTGCTGTTCTTAGCCAAGTTTAATCGGGTCAGGAGAAGCTCGGGTGTGGTGGCACAGAGCGATTGTGAATGCTATTTTTTACATGTGAGCATTTTATGTTTGGTGTAAAAGGAGCATGGTGATAGGATACATTTTTCCAAGCAAAGTATATAATAACAATAAGTGTCATTGGGTACAAAAGGTTTTGCATTGGTTCAATAGAAAGGAGCACATTACTGAGAATTAAGGGCTGTAAGTTCTGTGGAAATCAGGCATAGGGGCATTTTGAGATTTGGACATAATATTCTTGACATACTATATTCTTGTCTATTTGTAGTGAAAAGATGATCGTGCCTTATGTAAAAGCCAGCAGCTTGAAGGATGCATTTTGTCCTTGTGTTTTGGATACTGGGTATTTTCCACAGCTGTTATCCCAACACGTTCTCAATGTGACAAATCGTCAGCATGTTACGCTTTCAGTCACCCAACGCGTTCCTATGTTATTTAATGTTATTGGTAACATTACCTAAATAACTGTCACCTGACAGTTATCCTGGCTCCACCATAAATAAAACTGCACAACAAGCCCAAAGTTAGTTCACAGCTATTGTCAAATAACAACACTACATCGGGCATTATGAGTTTCAAAAACTCACTTCAGAAAGCCTGACAGTGGTTCTCAGATAAACATCAATGCTAGACATAATCTCTGAAGAGCAAATCATTTGCTAGAACGACATCACCAAGGTAGCAGCAGTAGCGAGAGGAGCTGTCTGCTCACCTGTTGTAATGAGGCTCCTCACTGGGGATCACTCAGTAGCACATTAATCTGTATGCTTGGCTGCCAACTTGCTCTTTTTCTCCTATAATGGTTCAAAATGGTTTGACAGTTTTAATATTTATTATATTTATTTAGCAGACAGGGCAAAGTATTTAAACAGATTAACGGGAGTTACTATAGTCCTTCTTTTGCTGGTCTATACCTGGATAAATGGGAACTTCGTGTTTAATCAGGAAAACATGTTTTTCACACAGATTATTTGCTGGGGGATTAATTAAAGATATTTGTTTGATTTGGTCTCGATCAGAGACAGAACTACAAGCTTTAAATAACATGCATTCCAATATTAAGCTATTGTTAGGTTATAGCAACACTATAGGAATTCCATATGTGGAAGACAACTAAAAAGGATATAGTGCTCATAACCTTGCTGAAAAAAATAAAGGCATTTTAATTTTATTTTGAAAAGACCTGAAGTTTTGGCTATTTAATCCAAATTATTTGTTCCAGTTTACTGATTCTTTATTTTACTCCGCTTTCATTGTTTCTGAGCACTAAGTGCAATAAAATGTTTTAATGTGAAAGTGAAAGTGAAAATGTTCTCTATAATTTGCTTGTATGAACCAGAAAAATGCACAAAAAACTGGACATTTGTTTCAACCTTAAACCCAATGATGGCTGTTTCAATCAAACCTGTCATGTATCTTAGACATTATTTACAGTTCATCGAAACAGCCCTGAGCAAGGAGAGAAGAATGTCCCCTGTAGCCATCTAGAAATAAGAAAACATTAACTGCAAGTTCTGTACAAGCCTCTATTATTATTGAAAAGCTTCATTTGTTTTCCAAAAATTGGCTTTTTGTCCTAAGGAATAAGTTAATCTCGCTGTTATATTACATGCTAAGCAAACATAAAGCCTAACCAACGAAATTTAAGGAACAACGTTTTTGCAGATTATTTAGGATGTGAATAAAGTTTGATTTGGTTTGATCAAAATTTTAGTAAAAACTGAAAATATGCTAAAATCAAAATTCAAAATCTAGATATCACTGAAAAGAGTCGCATGTGACTTGCAATTTGTAGGGAGAGTCTGTGGGTGTGTCCTCAGAGTCCCATCTTGAAAAATGCTCAGACCTTTAAAGCGTCTGTCACTTTTGCAGAGAGCAGCTCAGCAGAATAATTCAGAATTCAGGCATTGAGATAAAAAAAAAAAAAACTAAAAAAAATATATACATATATGTTGTTGTTTTTTATTATTATTTTTATTTTTTAGAAAATCTATTTTAAGTAATCAAAAGCAATGGGAGCTTGTCAGAGCTTTAGGGAAATGTGTGATCGTGAAAAGAACACCAATGTTCATCTGAGTCTTCCAGCCGTTTGCATTGTGTGGCAGACTGCCATGATCATCTTGTTTGGGGTTTTTATGCGTTATGATCACGAGTCAGATGCGCACTGGGTAGAGCACAGAAAACATTTAAATTTAACAGACATTGAGAATGACTTCTACTTCAGATATCCAAGTAAGTAATTTCTTTATTTCTATCTTTCTTCACCAGTAAATTCTGTAATGTATCCATTTCTATGTACAATTAGATATTTGTTCTATAATTTTATCTCTGCTAGCAAATAGTTTTTTCCAGTCCAGTAAAAAGCTTCTGGTTGACTTACCAGTTTCAGACCTCATATTATGCTAACCTTACAAATTACCTTCACATTGCTGACAAAGATCTGACTCCTAGGTGAATTTTCCCCAAGGATTTGACTCCTCTAAGGCCTCGTCCTGTTAAAAAAAAAAAAAGAAAAAGAAGAAGCTTAATGTCCATACTAAGCAATAAAGTGTGTCTAATTTTGATAATATGTTTTGTTTAGATTATGAGATTTTAAAGATCATGTAACATGGGGGGATATATTGGATGTATGGTTGTGGAAACTCTACAACACAGCCCACAGTGTCAATGTCAGGCTGTCGATAAGGCTAAGCCATCTGAGATGTGGTGTTGGATGTCAGATGAGAAGTTCTTTTCCTGATACACGTTAAAATTGGAGACTGAAAATACCCGGTTTTAAATTGATCAGTTTAACTGCAGGCAGTTTGCAACATCTCAGGCTTTGCTGGCTATGTTAGTTCGAAGACAGAAAAAAAGAACTTGTGCTAAAACATTTGCAGCTTATTGTTTCACAGTGCAGTGGCACCTATTGCGCCTCACAACGTGTGAGACAGTTGCAGTGTTATGTTGTAAATAATGCTGCTGTGCATGCTGGTATCTATGTATCCTATTTGCTAGTCATGTCAGGTACTGCCTGTCTCATGATTAAAGAACACTTCTTCAAGTGTGTAGCTGTAAATATAATCTCTAGATTTTTATACTTTTAATCTTGATTGATCTGAACTTCTAAGACCTGACAGATTTTTTTTGGCTTAATTTAATGGAGTTATGCAATTCCTGACAATTTATTAAATATAACTAACTTTAGTTAGATAGATATATAAATAACCTAATTTAAAAAAAACAAACCCAAAAACGTGTTGCTAGATCTACTTTAAATAATTACAATGATTTTGAGCAGGTGTTGTCCATACTTGCACTACAGACCCTCCAGATTCATGGAAACTGCCAAATCATCACTGTCATCGTTTTCCTGGTCTGCCCGTGTTACTTTTAAAGACATTTCCTGCAAACCCTAAGGGTTAGCACCTGCATAAGTAACTAGATGTAACTCTGCATCATCAAAACATGTCATCATCTAATCTGCAACAGTAAATACACACAGAGTCCTCGAGTCATCTTCACATTTTACCCCCTGTTATTTAATAAGCCCTCATGACTCCTGATGACATATTGTAAAAGTAAACTGCATGGTAGACAGAGCTCTGAAGGTGACAGTTTTTCCTCTAAATTCAAGAGTACACAATGTAACCTATAAAAGATCACAGGTTAATTAGTATCAGATTAAGAAAGAAAAAAGGACAACGATGGGTGTGATTAGCATTTTTGAAATCAAAAATATCTTTGCATACGATTTTATATAGTCACATTTAAAGCTCAGTTATTCTGAGAGAACGTGTACTTTAAATAGTACATACTTGGGGCAGAATCACCCCATTGCAAGAAGGTTGTGGGTTTGAATCCACCAGCCTGCATGCCCCCAGTTTGCATATGCTTCCTGTGTCTGCATGCGTTCCCTCTTGGTATTTTGGCTTCCCACAGTTCAAAGACATGCGTGTTAGTTTAACGGTGATTCTAAATTATCCTTATGTGCGAATGTGAATGGTTTTCTGTCTCCCTGTGTTTCACAGTGTGTGTGTCTCTGTCACAGCTGTGACAGGGAGTGGGGTGGCTCAGGTTGTAGAGCAGATCAGCTACTGATCGGAAGGTTCCTCAGCATACAAATATCCTTGGGCAAAATACTAACTCCAAATTACCCTCTGATGCATTCATCAGAGTGTGAATTAGTTGCACTTGAGTTTAGAAGTGCTTGTATGAGTGGGGGTGAATGAGGCATGTTGTATAGAGCGCTTTGAGTACTCCGGGAGAATAGAAAAGCACTATATAAGAATCAGTCCATTTACCATTCTATCCCAACTGAATGAACGAGCCGAAGAAAATGAATAGATCCATAACACATGCTTACTAAGACATAAAATATAGTCATGGTGCATGGAAGGCTGACTTGAAGTAAATGGATTACATGTAAAGTTTCCATGTAATTTTGTTACATAAGCACAATGTAAATGTTACATTTAATGGAATCTGGTCAAATGAAATTTACTGCATTTGGATACATGTAGAAATATCAAGCACATTTTACACAATGATTAATTATTAAAATAAATAAACCTTTGATTTATATATTTCACTTTTATATTAAAAATGCTAATTTGCTGTGCAAATCATCCCTAAATTGTTTAAAGCCAGGTTTTCTTTTTTATTCTTTTTTTTTCTAGTTTTGTCTACATGAGCCCTCTTTTAGATTTTCCGCTCTTTCCACAATTTTTGCATCAACCCTTCAGACACTTACTTTGTTTACTCTAGTTGTGTGTTGGCAGACTGTAAGTGACTATCCACAACATGAGTTTGAAAGTAAAAACGTTATAACCACTATGCCACCAAGCTGTCCCTACTACCATTCCTTTCCTTTTTTCTACTTCTATTCTGTACTGCTCTTCTAATCACATTTTTCTGTTAGGTTTCCAAGATGTCCATGTGATGATATTTGTTGGATTTGGTTTCCTCATGACATTTCTTAAGCGATACAGCTTCGGAGGAGTAGGTTTCAACTTCCTCATCGCTGCCTTTGGTCTACAGTGGGCACTGCTGATGCAGGGCTGGTTCCACTCGCTGGACGCTGATGGGAAGATCAGAATTGGAATTGAAAAGTAATAGTTCAGTTTTATTGCTCATGATTTAAAGGAATCACTTCACACACAAAAAATCTTAAATGAATGACTTACAGATATTATATAACAGGTCATGTTATGAAATAATGTGATTCATGCTATGAGGTCTTGTCTTTGATTCAAATACGGTCTCTCCTATGGGAATATGTTTCCACCTGTATCCAGAAGAAAAAAGTGTAGGTGGAGAAACCAGTCTGAAAAATTGCCACAAAGATGTTTTTCAGCTACCCAAGAGTTTGTGTTTGTGGTTGGAAGTTAGACTGAAATTGGGGGTAATGGGAAATTATGCTACTTCTGAAGTGCTGCCAAAGATATGATAGCTGTGTGTAAAATAGAGATAGAGAAAGTGATCCACATGGGGTAATTCAAAACCGTGACCCTGTCCTGGCAGCATAGTTTCTACTGAAACACATTAAGATGTGTTTTCTTTTCATTTGCCACCCATGTGAATCTATGTTAAGTGTACAAAATGCAGCATTGTTAGTTCATTCATTTCCGAATAAGTGCACTCTTAGCCAAATAAATATGATGATCTTGCACAAGGCCAGTGCAGAGAAGTAATGCTCTTTTATTTCCTTGCTTGTCCTTTACATTTTGGCTGTTTTGCCTTCTTCAGCCTGATCAATGCTGATTTCTGCGTGGCTGGCTGCTTAATTGCCTATGGAGCATTGCTGGGAAAAGTCAGTCCAGTCCAGCTAATGGTTCTGACTTTGTTTGGGATTACACTGTTTGCTGTCGAGGAATTTATCATCCTAAGTGTTATACATGTAAGTTTTAACAATCAGATTATACTTCACCAAAAATATATAATAAAAATGCTATCTAATCAGACAATACATATAATTTCCAGTTGTAAAAACAGGAGCTCATTTAGTTCATGTCTGTGAACGATCCAGACCCGACATGATGTTTAGGTGACTTTTTCACTGTCATTTTATTGAACTAAAACACACACACACACACACACACACACACACACACACACACACACACACACACACACACACACACACACACACATGCATCTCAAGTCCACGACCACACCTGCTCAGAATCTGCTTCTCATAGCAGACTGCAGAGTAGGAAATATAGTTTTGGCCTAATGCTATTCTTTTATTCCTGAAGGCCAGAGATGCTGGAGGCTCCATGGTGATTCACACATTTGGAGGCTATTATGGTCTTTCCGTGTCATGGATGCTCTATCGTCCTAACTTGCACCAGAGCAGTCGTCTGCAGGGCTCTGTCTACCACTCAGATGTCTTTGCAATGATTGGTAAGCTCTGTTTACTACCCACAACTGCACATGGTCATGTTTAGTATTGCTTTTGATTTATAAGAGTTTTTTTTATCTATTTAATCTCACAAAACTCCCTGTTCCTCGTGACTTATATCACTATGGCACAGGCACCCTGTTCCTGTGGATGTTCTGGCCCAGCTTCAACTCAGCCATCTGTGATCACGGGGATGGGCAGCACAGAGCCGCCATCAACACTTACCTTTGTTTGGCCTCAACTGTTCTCACCACTGTGGCCATCTCGAGCCTCTTCCAGAAGCATGGGAAACTAGACATGGTAACAAGTTACAAACACTTATTAGATATAACCTATTATGCACATGGACATGATTATGACAATAAGAGATGAATACAAACCAAAACAAGAAATCTATAAAGAGTTTAACAATCCTGCAAACAAATTTTTCAACAAGTGCACCCTTCAGATGATTATTTACCCAGGATACACATTTTTCTGCACCTGTTTCTCAGGTTCACATCCAGAACTCCACACTTGCTGGAGGTGTTGCAGCTGGAACAGCAGCTGAGTTCATGCTGATGCCCTATGGCTGTCTTATTGTAGGTTTCTGCTGTGGCATCATCTCCACACTTGGATATATCTTTCTCACGGTATGATATTTTTTTTCTTTTAATGCTTTCCTTCCAACTGCTGTCAGACTTTACACCATGGTCTCTGCTGATGACCACACACACACACACACACACACACACACACACACACACACACACACACACACACACACACACACACACACACACACACACACACACACACACACACACAATTGTAACTTTATCCCTGACAAGTGCATTTATTCCTACTATAACAAAACATTTTATTCTATTTTGTATAGTATGTTATTCTATTTTATCTTCCATCCATCCATCCATCTTCATCCGCTTTGTCCGGGGCCGGGTCGCGGGGGCAGCAGCCTAAGCAAAGAGGCCCAGACCTCCCTCTCCCCAGCCACCTCCTCCAGCAGGGACGTGCAGAGGGGGGGGGGGGGGGGGGGGGGCTAGAGGGGCTTGAGCACCCGCCCCTTTCCTGATGAGTGCCCAAAGTGCCCTTTTGTTGAGGCAACTTTTAAATTTTTTTTATTTATTTATTATTATTTTTATGTGTGTGTGCGTGCGGAGTCCTGTCTGTGCCCCTCAACAATAATATTTAACTATTAATCACAGTTTTGCTAAATAAAAGGATCTGGCTTGCATCAGTCACATGATCACATTTAACCAATGATCGCCCTCGACGGCAGAACGCGCTGGTTACGAGCCGGGAACGAGCTCACAAAGAGCACGCGCATTTTTTGCGGTCCGGAGCTGTAGGAGAAACACAAGTTAACTCAGAGACACAGACTGATGCGACAAACCCAGTAAGTAGGTGTACAGCGTACACTGTAGTGTGTAGCACACAGGAGTGTTAGCTTATTACGTACACGTTGGTAAGCTGTCTTGTTGCAACTGACGAACTGAAACAAACGAGCGTGCTGTGTGTGCAACAGCGCGACAAACATTACCTGTCCTTTTATTAACTGCACAAGTAGTGCTGGTCACAGCTGCTGGCTACCTGTGTAAGGCTGTCATGGGTCTGTAGCTCTGTCACCGTTTTAGGGAACATATTTAGTTTTAAAGTAAGTTTCTGGGCATTTCCTGCCTTTCTGGAGGGATTATATTTCACTAAAAAACGATCTAATATGCATGTCCACATAATAATAATTATAATATATTAAAAAACACACGCTGTATTTTAAAGAACATACATTAAGAAGCAGATTATATTAGATTTATATTTTAAATAAGACAAAAGATTGTATCTCTACAGTTTAAAAATGTAATAAGCTTTGCCCTGCACAGAGTGGATAGTGAAACAAATGGAATCATCATAAATACATTATTTCATATTTATTACTTCCCCCTCCTCATTGCTTTATTATTGTAGCTCTAGTAATAAATAATAATGTAAGGATGCCCATAGTATATACAGTATTCTGAAGAAGGTCTAAAATGTCACTGTGCGTGCATGTGTGTGTTTTATGTATATAGATTTTTTTAAATTATTACTCATGATATAACATTGTGCAGACATGGCTGGTAAGGACATGAGGAGGAAACAGTAGGAGCGTATGAGGCTACTAAAGGCAGTGCTATAACATTTTTCTGTCATCATTTTATTATAGATTAAGTGCAGGAGTTGTTAGGTGTGGATAATTAGATTATAGTTTATTGCAATAGCAAGTTGTGCCTTGTTCTCAGATAGACAGCAAGTGGAGAGTGATATATGAAATGATGGGAAGGAAGGAAGAAGAGAAGCAAAGAGTGATTCACAGGCAGAGCCGAGTTTATGTCACAGTTTTTCGTTGCCTTATGGTTCCAAGCGCTGTCACCAATCTTTGCATTTTGTTATTATCTCATGACACTTGTTTAATCAGCTACCATCTCTCCTGTGGACTTTTTAATGTCTACAGTCTCAGATCAACACAGCCCTGCCCTTCCCATATTAGATTCTTGATGAATGTGTGTTGTTGTTATTCAGCATGGTTCAATGTGCCCCTTTTTAACTTTGAGCACCCGCCCCTTTAAACCTCTCTGCACGTCCCTGTCCTCCAGCTTATCCGGGGGAATACCAAGGCGTTCCCAGGCCAGCCGAGAGATATAATCTCTCCAGCGTGTCCTGGGTCTGCCCCGGGGCCTCCTCCCGGTGGGACATGCCTGGAACACCTCACCCAGGAGGCGCCCAGGGGGCATCCTTGTCAGATGCCCGAACCACCTCAGCTGGCTCCTTTCGATGTGGAGCAGCAGCTGCTCTACTCTGAGCCCCTCCCGGATGGCCGAACTTCTCACCCTATCTCTAAGGGAGAGGCCAGCCACCCTTCGGAGGAAGCTCATTTCTGCCGCTTGTATCCGCGATCTCGTTCTTTCGGTCACTACCCACAGCTCGTGGCCATAGGTGAGGGTAGGGACGTAGATCGACCGGTAAATTGAGAGCTTCGCTTTTACACTCAGCTCCCTCTTCACCACGACGGACCGGTGCAGCGTCCGCATTACTGCAGCTGCAGCCCCAATCCGTCTGTCGATCTCCGGCTCCCTTCTCCCATCACTCGCGAACAAGACCCCGAGATACTTGAACTCCTCCACTTGTGGCAGGAACTCATCCCCGACCTGGAGTGGGCACTCCACCCTTTTCCGGCTGAGAACCATGGCCTCAGATTTGGAGGTGCTGATCCTCATTCCCGCTGCTTCACACTCGGCTGCGAACCGTTCCAGTGCGAGCTGGAGGCCTTCACCCGATGAAGCCAACATCTTATCCTATCCTATTATATTTTGTTTTTCTTAAGTTTTGCTCTTTCTGCCATGACCCCAAAATTTCCCATGTGTGCAACAAATAAGGAGGGTAGACCGGGGTTGTATTTCACACTTTTGACCCTTGCATGAATTTCTGATCAATATAATGTTGTTCAACAACCCTTTCATCACTAAAGCAAAGCCTAGGATGCTGGCTCAAAATAGTTGTTTGCAATTAATTATAACAAAACTTAATTAATTATCAAAGATCTGACACTTTGTGACCCCAGATGTACCCCAATGTACAGAGACATCAGTATTTCTATATATAAACAGCACCCAATGCCCCTTGTATTTAAAGCATGAATTTGAGAAAGTGACACGTTTTGCAAATTATTCTACATATGAGCAATAAAACTAAGGAAGTTGTGGTGCTTTAGTAATGTAGCTTTTGCTAAATGCACAAAAATAACAGAAAACAGATTCCACATTCCATTACTGTATTTTGAACTGTAATTTTAAAAAGAACTTCTGAACTTTTAAAATTACTGATATGATTTTAAAAGTTCAAAAGTTCTTTTTATCTTTTTACAGACAAATAGTCATTTTATGTGAGATTTTTCGACAGGTAACCTGAACAATAGTGAGCAAGTCAGTGTAGATCGGTGGTAGAGCAACAATGAACTTCATCAATATCAAACTCACTCTGAACTGATCTCCATTTTAAGTCATGATGCATGCTCGACCATCCACGTAAGGAAATTTACCAGGATCTCCATTTTAAGGCTTTTAGTTTTGCTCTAGTAAGTCTGTGCCTCACTCAAAGTCCCACAAGTCAGTGATGACAAATGTATACTCGTGGACTGCCAGGGGTATCAGTTCTGCAGACAGCATATCTAAAACATACTCTCTTGCACTGGCTATTGGTGTATGGCTTAACACAAACATTCTGCTAATATAGAAACAAAAACAAAACAAAAAACAAAACAAAAAAAACCAAAAAAAAACAACAACACTGCCTTTACATGTCTAGCTGTAAAAACTATTTTAATACTTGGGGGCTTGGGTGTCACACATGTGAAAGGTTAATCAGGGGGCTTAAATACCTTGGTAGAAAGAAACAGCTGAAAACAGTCAAAGCAAGACAGGGGAAGTCAAACTCGACACAAGATACAGAAGACGCCGCCCTGAACTCTTTTATACCTTCCCAAAAACAAAGAACATCCACAACTCTCACATGTTGGCCCATCTCACGGGGGGGCTATATCTCCTCACTCACAGAGAGAATTATGATCTTGTTTTCTGCTTAGCCGTCACCTCCCTAAGAGCAGGACATCTGAATGTCTTCAACTTTACAACAGGGCCCCTACCTAAACATTTACATCCCTCTAGAAGTGTGTGAATGTGTGTGTGAATGGGTGGATGACTGGATATGTAAAGCGCTTTGGGGTCCTTAGGGACTAGTAAAGCGCTATATAAATACAGGCCATTTACCATTTACCATTTAAGCAGGAGGACTCTCAGTATCTATATCTCTCTATATATGTTGCCTCGGGATCTTATTTTCAGGAACTATAATGTTAGTTTTCACTCATATGCTGACGACACTCAGATCAATCTTCAGCTGAAGGGAAACAGTTCTGCTTCACTAGAACCTTTATTTCAGTGTCTCGTGATCATTTTTGGTTGTAAAGTTGCAATTCTAGAACCTCACATTTTAATTTGCACAGTTTAGAACTTTTTATCAAATTGCATGCTAAAAATTTTGGGGTTATATTTGACAATAAGTTCACTTTTGCGAAACAGATTAGTTTAGTTGTACAGCGGTCTTTCTTTAAACTGAGGCTTTTATCCGAGGTGAGATCTTTTTTGTCTTTTAAAAACCTAGAACGGGCAATTCCTGCTTTCATCCTATCCCAACTGGACTGTTGTAATTCTTTATATGTAGGCATTAGTCGGCCTGTCTTGCAAGGCTCCAGCTGGTCCAGAATGCCGCTGCTCGTCTTTTGACACAGACGAAGAGGAATGAACATATCTCCCCTGTGCTTACCACGCTTCACTGGCTCCCTGTACGTTTTAGAATCAATTATAATATCTTATTGGTTATAAAGCACTGAATGGACAGGCCCCACGGTATCTGTCAGACCTACTGCAGTCTTATATGCCCCTTAGAGCTCTTAGATCGGGTGATCTTTTGCTCTTGGCCACACCAAGGTCGAGACTGGTTCTTAGAGGTGATCGTGCGTTTGCAGTCGTGGTGTCTAAATTGTCGAATGATTTGCCTCTTCACATTAGACAGGCTCCTACCCTCAATCTTTTTAAATCTTAAAAACACATTTCTACTTACCTGCTTTTAATACTGCACGAGAGTTATTTACTTATTTATTTGTTATTAGCTATTTGGCATTGATGTTGACTGATTTTGCTATTTTATTGCGTGTTATTTTATTATGTAATTTATATGTTTGTACAGCACTTTGGTCAACACCACTGTTGTAATTAAAAGTGCTATATAAATAAATAAACTAAACTAAACTGTTTAGTGTCTCCCTGTGATAACATCCCACAAGCATGCAAACTGGTGACAGGAGTGCTCTTACTCTACTAAAGTGAGAAAGTGATATTACTATAACTATGCTTGTGTAGTAAAATCAGACAAATCTTTCAGCCATTCATGGAGAAGCACCTGAAGATCCAGGACACGTGTGGAATCCACAACCTCCACGCTATGCCAGGAGTTGTAGGTGGCATTGTGGGAGCCATTACAGCTGCATCTGCATCTATTGAAGTTTATGGCCATGAAGGGTGAGTTTTCCTTGCCTACAAAAAGGAAACATTCAGCCAGACATTATGGCTGTGTTTCCCGTTTCAAATAAATGGCTTAAAGAGGAAAAAACAGTTGCAATACCTGTATTCTTTTCATTGAGCTCCCCTCCCCTTTTTAAAAAAAAGGCTGGTCAACACCTTTGACTTTAAGGATAAATTCAAAGACATGGTACCCACAACGCAGGGCGGTCACCAGGCAGCGGGCCTCTGTGTGGCGTTGTGCTTCGGCATAGGTGGAGGCATCATTGTTGGTAAGGAAATCAGTTTGACAGAATATATACACTTGTTAAAAACTGCTTTTCAGACAGTGATGATAATGACTTAGTTTTTCTCTTCCTATTAGGCGCTATCTTAAGGCTACCTATCTGGGGAGATCCTGCAGATGACAACTGCTTTGATGATGAGACCTACTGGGAGGTGAGAGATAAATCTTAACATCCTTACATTTATGAGGATGTAAGGATTTGCAATGTAAAATCAGAATTCAGTCGCTATTTCAGCACACAGAAAGTTTTAGGATGCACAAAAAGAAAAAAGCTTTATTGGTATCCCTGAGTGGCATCTTTAAGATATTAAACAAATCCTGATGAATTTTATTAAATGGTCATACCTATTTTTGAAGCACACGTTTGCTCCAATGTGTATATAAATTGACAAAGAGATTTTAAATTACAGTCTTGGTTTAATGCTACTTGTAGAAACATTTGTTGTTGTGTTTTGCTCATTATGAGGCTGTTTCTCCAACCCAGCGTTAACATTTGCAAATAGTCTGCCGTCATTCACTCTTCTTCTGGTACAAAAATCCAATTTACTCTTTAACTTTTCCCCAAATTTAATAAGAAACCGTGAAATCAGATATTCTGACGATAGTTGTTCATATGCTTGTTATCTTCCTGAGATCACAATGTTTGCCTTCTAATATCAACAGGTCCCAGAGGAGGAGGAGAGCATCCCAACAATCCTGCAGTACAACAACCACGTGCAAAACAAAGATATGTAAGTGTCTCCTACTTTTATCTGTCGAGGATTTGTGCTGTTTTCATACCAAACTAATGATGCAGTCATTGCCTTTTGTTGTTCAAGACTGTACTGCATTCAGTCTCCTCTCGATGGCAGCACAGCACAGTTTTGGGATTATTCACACATCTTGATGTAACTCCTGCCATTGTGTGAGGGATATATTTTCAGGGTGTTGAATACAGTGTAATCAGGAGGTGAGGTGGCGGATAACACGACACCTCAGAGACATAGACGTCTCCTACCACCCCTAGGTGTGGGTTTAATCATAAGATGCTAACGCAGATGCTGTGCTCTATGCTGCTAAGTTAACCTGTGCTCTCTGTTGAAACGGGGTTTTCCACAGAACTGCTTCACATGGTTAACTCTTCAATGTGACCTTGAAGTTATGCAACAACAGTCATGTTTATAGTAGAAACAAAAATGCAACTAGTAATTATTTTTTGGAATCTTCTTAGTAGAGTTAATATGTAATGACCACATGAATGTCTTCAGGCCAGATCTTGTAATTTGTGAAATTTGGTTTTCTAGCGCCGAGTCAAATTTCACCATGGAGTCGGAGTCCAGGGCTCGATCTTAATGGACATCTGCCTTGTTTCCTATCATTCTCCCACTGGACAAAAATGTTCATTTCGTGCAATTAATGACCACTTGTCAGCACCAGCTGTTTTTCATACAGTGATATGTTTGTCAGTATGTTATGACTGAATTGTATTTCAAAATCTCGTTTTTTGTTTGAGTTAAAAACTACTGGAGGAGTAATGTATCTTCTGCTAGCTGAACACATTATTCCATTTAAATCAGCTGACAGTAGGTCAAACATTCAGTGGGGGGAATTACCTTGATTCGCCTCATTTCAAAGTAAAGAGACCGGTAAATTGACTTATGTAAATTCTCGTGTCGCTTGCAATAATACCTCTAAAGCTGACCTAAACTACTCAAGAGAAAAGTTTTGTCTTATGCTTTGAACCACGTTGCGATGCATTTGTAGAATCTCCTATTCAACATTTCTCCTGATCCAAATCTAAATGATTTTGGTCTGTGTGATGTAATGAACTGCAGGTAAAATCTAAGAGTACACAACTTTTAGACAAACCTTTCTGTCAGCTTCCTTCATTGTCTCATTAGTTACATCTGAAAATGATATTTCCATTAGATGCATTTGAGTAGGGTTTTTTTTTTTTCTTTTGGTGTGTATCTTCATGGAGAATTTTTACAATGAGACGGGTATTAATCTTGATACTGATTGATTTAGACCTAAGTTATCCTGTGACATTAAAGTAAATAAATGAATACATTTGGTAACGTGTTATCACCACCCTCTTATCAAGCATTACAAAGAATGATGGAAATGTAAATATGCAATCACACATGAGGAATTTTATAAAGTTAATATGCTGTTCTTTTTCCCTTCGTGCAGCGGCCTCTTCTTATGAGTACTTTTAGAGTTAGCAACAAAGACATTAGTCAACACCTTTTTGATTGTTGGATGATTCCAGCTAGTCACAATTTGCTAATGGTAAAATAGGCTATAGAAGGAATGTGTTACCAGATATGTTTATTGATATTACTGATCTGAAAATTGGTTTTGTCAGAAGTTGATATTTGTATTCTTAAACGTTCTACACTGATTGTATTGATCGTAATGTAATTTTGGAAATTAAAAGTTATTAAGAAAGTGTACAATGTCCTATGCCTGCTTTGTCTGTATGTGAATAATTAAGTTTGGATATATTTAGCAATTAAATAAATGTAGCCACTTTCACGTAAATTTTTGTTTGAAGCGGTGCACTTGAAATACAAATTTAAATGTGAGAGGGACTGTACCTCCTTCAACGGCTCCTCTTTAGTGGCGATGCAACTCAGGGTAAAGGTTGCACTCTTATTGCTCTCCCGGGACACTCTGGTGACCAAAACAAACTAGAGATCAGCCATAAGATCTTGACCTCATGTCACAAAAGGGCAATATCCCTGACAGGGTTGAACACACATGCTGGAGTTAATTATTTTGAATTCATTAGGAGAATTTCTGTGAAGTCATACATATTCCATATTGATATTATTTTTTCCACATGGATGGGTAAAAAAAATGCACAAGTGTGGGTTGTTCATGCAATAAATGTTAGATGATGCCTAGTCTGTCTATAATTGCTAAATATAGCATTGATTTGTGCATCGTCTATCCTTCATTTTCTGATGAAGGCTGGATTCACACATGCTCTGTCTTCTGCCCACACGTCTGTGGCATTTCACTGGTTGAAGGCGGAAGCAGCAGCAGCAGCAGCAGCAGCAGCAGCAGCACCAGCTCATGGCGGGAGTGTGGATGATTCCCACACATGAGTAGCAGCAAGGAATCCATCTCCTCATCCAGTCTCTTTGCTGACAAAAGCAGGCTTAGCGCTGTTTTCTTTTGTCATCAGTAACGTGTTTGAGTAAAGGAGGTAATGGTGCCACAAGTGCTCCAATTAAACGAGATGCAGCCCTGCTGGGAAGAAAGGCTCCCCCATTGCCCCCGATACCCCCCTATAATACATACACGCACATATGTGCACACACCCACACACAAACCTCAGCTCTTTTCATGCTACCCCCATGCAGTTCCCGCCCCAACTCTCCTCATGTTTATTCATCAGCCACTTAAAGGGCAAATGCAGAGGCCTGTTAAAACTAAATCAGGCTTACTTTTAAATGATGCCATGCCGTCCCCTCTGAGGTTAAGGCAGCCGGACCTTAGGGGCTTCCCAAATTCAGCATTTAAAGAAGGTCCTTCGGATGGACGCTGGCCACACGTTCATTCCTGAGAGCAAAGTGAGAAGGTGAGTTGGGGAAAACCTGTGGGGGGCATGAAAGAGGGAGGCATGGACAGAGAATGAGGCCTCACTTTCATTGCTGATGACCCACTGCCTGCCATCCAGGCTCAATCATGATCTCTGATTGACAGGTCGAAGGAAGGAGAGGGTGGGAACAGAAGGAGCTTAGAATGAGAGCTGCACAAAACGTACTCCCATATAGGGGGCTGTGGAGATGCTCATTAATGATAAAGAACATACCAGGCAAAGCATGTTTTCTCTGCATGCCAGCAATGTTGTTTGTTGGTTGAGATTAGTTTGTAATCTCCTAAAATGTACAGAACACTACATTACTACAACACAACGTGGGAGGTCGTGTTGGTGCACCTGATTGTGGACATTTAGCTTTTAGTTCTGCAACCCTAAACCCTTTTTGTTGTATTTTTCATTTCTTGATGAAACATTCCAAATGTTTTCAGTTGGTGAAAGGTCTGAACTGCAGGCAGGCTAGTTCAGCACCTTCTGTTACAAAGCTATGCTGTTGTAATAGATGCTGTATGGCTTCTTTGCATGATGGGGCTTTAATTTGCATCTGTGGATGGCACAATGAGCTGTGTTCACGTACAAAACTTTCTGGAAATGTTGCTGACTGACTCCACACAGTGATTTCCATGACAGAATCGTGTATGTTTTTAATGCAATGCTGCCGGAGGGCCCGAAATTCACAGGCCTCTAATACCGATTTTTGGCCTTGACCCCTTGCGGACAGAGATTTCCCCAGATTCTCTGAGTCTTTTGATATTATGCACAGTAGATGATGAGATGTTAAAAGTCTCCACAATTTTACGCTGACGAAAATTATTCAGAAATTGTTTTACAATTTGTGGAAACAGGGTTTTTTTTTCTGAAGCTCGGGCCATATTAATGAATATGAATAAAATATGGTTATATGAGGTTTGCAAATAATTGCATTTAGTTTTCATTTACTATTTACACAGCATAACATCTTTTTTGAAATTGGGATTGTATTTGTTTTTGCCACTCCTCAAACTAAACAGCACAATATGGTATTTTTTTTTTATTTCTGTGTGTTCATGGGATTGTTTTATAGATATAGATACACGCCATCCACACTGCAGTAAAACCGCAATGAATTCCCTTTACAGTTACAAGCACCTACAGTGGTTAGAGTAGTATTCAGGAATCTATGTTCACTCTCTTATAGAGAGAGCTGTAAAAGCCCTTTTGAAAGCAACCACGAGTCCATAAAACTGTTCATAAACTATTCAAGCCCTTAGTCTTTTCTCTCTGTGCCTAATCTGCTCACATTCTGTTTGCAGTTTCAGTGTCCCCTAAAGGTGATCTCACAGCAGGCATTTCAAAACTTTCCTGACCATTAGGATCTGGACTGTCTTTGTGATGTCTAATCCTGGGACTAATTGAGTCCTATATTTCCCACCATCACTCCTGTCCAATGTTTTCCTTTGAGGCATTTTCAGCTATTTTTTTATTCCATTACATTTGAGAGAGAGTGGCATGTTCCAGAATGAGTTTGTAATTTTTTCTTGCAAAAAAAAAAAAAAAAAGTTCAGTCACTTCCTGATTTTGGATATTATCACTTGGTTATATTAGTGGCACATGTTGTGCAAGCCCAGGTAAGGTGGACCTGTGACTGAAGTGATGCTGCCAGGCTCTCATCAAGTTCACGTCTTTACTCAAGGGTAAATGTGGCCCTTATGAGAACAGATTTTGGCCAGATTTGGCCACAATTGTATTTGGCAGGGCGATATAAAGTACTTCACAAGCGAAATATTAGTTACATACAAATGTATCAGTACAAACAAACTATTGTTGTTTTATAACAATGTATGTATTACAGGGTATCTTGTTTTGGAAATATGACCAGTTCCTACTTTTTCACCAGCTCCTTGGGGAGGAAACATTTTCCTGATAATACTTTTTAAAAACTTTTTTTTTTTTTACACAGGCAAGAACACTGGACTTTAAATGTACTTGTTATTGAGTTTTCTTATAATGTTGTTTATTTAAATTATGCTAAATAATTGTCTTTGGACCTATGCCCATTAGTGTTTGCAGCCTGCTCTTGAACCTCCCAGTTTTGTCCACTGTAGGTTTCTCCAGGCCTCCCCACGCCACAGAGGCTGCTTAAGTGTCCCTATCGGACCACAGTGGAGAGGAACAGCAGATTAACCATGATCCTATCCGCTCACCGCTAGCCCCTTCATACGCTCCGTTACACCAGCATTTAAAAGGAGGAGGGGACACCATTCAGGCCCGTGATATGAATCCCAGACGTGGGGACAAGAACAGAGCTTTCACCCCTGTCTCACAGCAAAGACCTCTTTCTGGCACCCTCTAATTCTGGTTGCTATGGGCTCCTGGGTTCAATGGTGGACTCCCGTTGTGAGGGGACAAAGCCTCTCAGTCATCCGGCGAGGGTTGCCAGGGGAGGCTGAATGTATGGGGAGGGACAGGCTGCCGTTGTCCCAGACGAAATGTCTCTCTTAAGGCGGCTGAGATCTGGTGATTGACAGGTGGCTACACGCTCCACTGCAGATCACCCGGGAGGTCTGGAAGGGGCCTTATAGCTGTGACCGTGAATGCATGGTTGTGTGTCTGCAGAAGTGTGTGTCTATGATTACACTGGCAGGGAGAACACATGAGAAGCTATAAAAGTGTCACCGTTGCATACCTGAAGAGGGAGCTGCTTCTGCGCCTGCATGTTCATTCACCCTATAATAATCTAATAAAGCCTGTAAAATGCATGTGGCATGTTGTTGAAGTAAAAGAAGTACAACAAATAAAAAAAGTTTTGTAAGTGTTGCTGGAAGCCCCAACCCATGTCCAAAATCTGCCTGCTTAATAGATGTTTCTGACTTCAAGTACACTTTCTTTTAGAAAATTAAATGTAATTAATTGCTCTGTTTTATAGCTTCACAATACAGCTGTGAAAGCTGATCACTGTACAGTTAAACAGCTGTTGCAAACCTGAAACCACAATCAATATTTGCATGTTCACAGAATTTCTAATTTTTTAAAGGAAGGATCAAGAATAGATGCAATTTTAGGTAGATCACTGAACATATGGCTGGAGTGTGTCATTGCATAAAAACACAGACGTTAATTGCAATGATGCAAAAAAAATTGATTGCTGTTATCTGAGATTTTATAATATGCATGAATGTGTGCATAAGGATCTTTTTACTGCTGAGTACGGTTAAGTACACGGACCCGTGTGTTCTCAGATCAAGATGTTATTAGAAACAAATTTCTGCTACCCAAATTTGTATCATTGTCTCTTTTGTGAAATGGCATAATTTTACATTTTTGTGCTTTTAACATTAAAAAATATATTTGGTGGATCTTTCTTGGTAAGAAACTTTAAGTCGTGGCTTTTTAAATTAAAAAATTACAAAAATCAGATGCATTGATAAAAAAAAAAACGCAAAACACTGGTATAATGTACAATGTTATGAAAATGCAACAGAAGAAAAACACTTTTGAATGACACAGTGAAAAGGGAGAAGAGTAATGCAAGAAACACTGCACATCAAGCTTTTTCTAGTTTAAGCAAAAAAATGAGACTTAAAGATGTTAGTGTGTGTCTATCTGATTCTCAAGGATTAGCAATATAAAGATCTGTGTCCCTCCCAAACACTCCTCCAGTGGGTGAAACATCACCCTGCTGGTGTCTAGGCATCAGAGGTCTCACAGAGGTGAGTGGGAACAAACAGGGCATGGATGTGGGGATCTAAAGGGGTTCTCTCACTACACTGAGTGTGCTTAGATAGACGTCTGGGACTGTCTGGGTCCTGCACTCCCAGACAGGGGCCCTTTCCACCCATCAGATGCTGTCCACGCCCACCCCCCTCTTCTCCTTGACCTTGACTCTCTGTGACTGTGGCCCTCCAGACAGTCTGGGGTCAAAGGCTAACACAGCAGCCACACATCAGACACGGTTCGAGTCCCCTGTGCGTGCATAAATGCTGAATGGCAAATCACCCTAAACCCCGCCTGTTGGAATGTGGCCCTGAATTCCTTCAGAGATGGATCCTGAGACATGAGGGAGAATTATTGTGGCAACATATGAAGTCCATAAAAAACAAAATGCTTCGTTCTGTGCGCCCCACAGAAAAAAATTGACTTAATTAAAGCATCAATTTGAAGTTCAAACAGATTTTTTGTCAACATTTACACACTGATTCAAAAATCCACATCGACGCATCTGCCATGAGTAGCATTTGCAAGCAGCCGTGGTACAGCTTACCTTTCACCTTCGACTGCTGACTCACACAGTCCTCAGCCAATCACAACCAAGCTGCCAGCATGCCACGAAGAGCGGGGAATGGCTGAAGCCTCACGTGGCTTTTTGAAAGATGCCAACCCACACTGCGTGCACCTCTAATGAGCCTTTCCACGCCTCACTGTGAGCATGCGCACTGACTCAATATGGGTTCATCATTCCCCCCCCCCCCCCCCCCCCCCCCCACACACACACACACACACACACACACACACCACCCACTCTTTTCTTCCTTCAGACTCCTCTTGAAGCTTTTGGAATTAATTTCTGTTATAAATCAACACACATATTCTGATCTTCATTGTCTCTCTGCAGCCTAAATGCGTAAATCACCTGATTTCTTCAGCAGACATGCTGAAGATTAAGAGCACTTAATCAGCCCCACAAGAGGGAACAAAGCCAGCAGTGGCAGCAGAAGGTTTATCTCTCATTGATTACTGGTCGCAGGGACACAGTAGACATGGACAGTGAAATGTACACATGCAAAATAAGCAAAAAGGCAAAAGGAACATAAAGAATGTATCTCTCTTTCACCCACACACATATAGAAAACTTCGTCACTCATACACTCAGGGAGGGCAGACAGCAGCCATCTTAATAACTGATGCCCCTTCCTTTTATTTCTGTTTTTAAGACCAAAGCTTCTACATAAATTTTGCCTGAATCTGTTTAAAATCATGCAACTGTGAAGTAAAGACGAACGTCCTTTGGATAATTATAAAACACGGTGACTGAATCAGAGGCAGCAGGGGCTCAAACAACTCAGCGATAGGGTAAAAAAAAAATAATTCATAACAAAAATTAGTCTACATCACATTTGGAAATCAATTTGTTAAATAACTTTGTCTTAGTATTGATTTCTACATTCTTGCGAGGCTTTGGTTTTATTTCATTTTCGATAAAAGAACCAAATATTCGTTACTCTGAAATCAATTTTATTTTTAAAAATGTTGCCAAAGATTTTAAAAGCTTAATTATTTATTGTGGATTATTTGTAGAGGAAAATACACAGAGGCCTGTATGAGAAGAGAGTTATTGTGTTGTTGTAATGTGAAAATGGGGGTGGGGGTGAAATTATTTTTGCACTAGAGTTTTAGCAATTAACCATCCAAGCGATCTAAGCACAGGAAGCCTTTAAAATACATAATAATAATGATCATAATATTGCATTTAGCTCCAACTCTTTTGTTTTAAATTCATGTTATTGCCTTCCACTTCAACTCCCACCTGACGAGCATTTACGCAGCACGCAGAGTGTAACAAAAGACTGATAGATTACAGAGCAGGTAGAGGCTGGCTCTCAGAGGACCCACACTACATTACACAGTTCGTCTATTAACTGTATTACAGCACGGGAATGAGCTGCAACAGGAGGCGGGACATGATGGTCTTACGCACCAATCAAGAGCAGCACTGCAGCTGCAAACACTAATGCCAAGTCGAACCTGACGTCAGTTACTAACTAACAACAACAATTTAATGTGCTCAAATACAATATGAGCACATTAAATCCTTAAAAAAAAGAAAAAATAAGAAATAAACCTAAGATTTCGTTTTTTGTTTTTGTTTTTAGGTTTTTAGGTGTACAGTTTATAAATGAAAGATTACAATCAGCTAATAATTAGCTAATAATTTTTTAAACTATTACCATAATAATAGCAGGACTGTTGAGAGATTCTTGCAGCAGCCTGATGCAGCAAACCCCCCAATAAATGTAACAATAAGTTTAACGGAAATAAATAAATACAAACAAACACAAACCATTTGAGTGAAGGCCTTCGTTTTTTTACATAAGGATTTATGAGCGATGTATTATGTATGTTTATTTTGATATTATGGCTTGAAAACATTTTTACTTCCGGGAGCAGTGCGCCTGGTCAGTGAGCTCCTCTGCACTGCTGAGCGTCATTTATTGCGTCGATATTTGATACAACCCCACAGGCTTACTGCATGATCCAGATTCAGAGGATTATTTTTCATTGCGTTTAAATTTTATTTAAAAAAATTTTTTAATTGTGTTAACTGAACCTCAGAGTCTCACTTAACTTTGGTGAGAAATTATTTAGACACACGCATTTCATACAAAACAATACACAATGCTTCAGATGGGCTGCCAACCAAGAGCTAAATAAGTTGATCTTAACGACTAAAAGCACATTTACGGCGACTGGTAGTTAAGTATAAATCACGTGCTGCATAAATCAGCCCACTTGACATTGATGCCACGCACATGTTATTACTCTGCTCATGTTATGCTGTATATAATGACACGGATGTACAGTAATGAGTAATATTTCGATGTTTTTCAATGTTATTTACAAGTTTATTGTAGCTAAATATGTGGTAGAAAAAAATATAATAAATAAAGTATACTGTTGAAGTGTGAAGAAGTTTTGCTTAAATAAAATAGTACCTCCATATTCTCGACTATCTGAGAAATCCAAATCAGTTTGGTTGAAGCATCAGCTCCTTGGAGGAGGAACCAATTGATTACAAAGCGACTCAGACACTTTGGAAGGAGAAAGGGCCCTCTGTTGTTTCAAACCAGCTCCTTTAACTTCCCAGAGTGTAGGGGCCCAGAGACAGGGCTGTGTGTGCTTGCAGTAAATGGCTGCACAGTGACTCCTCTGAAGCAGCGGTGGGGTGGGTGGCGAGGAAAGACTTTTAGGATACATTAAATCAGCCTGATTAGAAGTTTAGGCAAGGGCGAGGCTCGGGTCTGGCTGAAAGGCTGCCGGGTAGCCCCTTGAGTGATACTATTCACATCCTGGGAGAAAGGTCAGTGTCAGAGAAGTTCACAGGCCCCATCTCCTTTCTTATGCTAAAGGATCATACACATAGGGCTCATTCACAGGCTGGAAAGGCATAAACAGCTCCTACCAACTCTAACTTTCCCTCCAAAATGTTTGGATTCCTCATCGTGAGCAGTGAAGTCCTGCATCACGGCTTCTCTCCCTTAAGGGAGCAGCATGTGAGAATGTTGCTATGAAATAAAGGTTAAATATGTTGTTATTTTGATGGAAATCTGCTGAAAAAATATAGAATTTATATCTTTAATCTTTATATTTTATTTTCTCTTCTAACATGAGGGGGACAGGCTGTTGTTTTTATTGTATAGTGCTCAAATTCCTTTTTTGTGTTAACATGATTTATTAACTTCTTCATGCATTTCATTTTCTGTCTCAACTCCACTGGTCACTTGGGAATAGCAGGAAATAGCCACTTAATTAGCGGCCCTTGACCTTTGGTTCTGGCTAAAGCTTTTTTTGACCTCAGCATCTCTCCGGCCTGTTTATTGTCCTCTGGGGGACTGCCCAGATCGTGACCCCTGACCCCTGTTGACATGGGACTTCACCAACAGGTCCCTGACCGGCTGTGCCACCTCACAGGACATTCATCAAAAAGCAATATTTACACCGAGCAACAGATTAAAGCAAGACGTTACCTCTGCAGAAGGATGATGTGGATACTGAATGTGCCATAATTATTCTCTGAGCTCTCTAATGTTTGTTTGCAGGGAGGAAACATAAAGCACACATTTGCAGGGCATGTAGGGTAAACCCAGCAGAATATGAAACATTTTTAATGATGAAAATCATGGCAGTGTAACAGTTTTTACAACATCATTTGAACATTTGTGCTTTCCTTCCATCCAGGCTCTACAGAGGCTGATTTCGCTAATTGGGTTCCATTCATCCAGAGAGGGGGAACTAATCACCAAAATCAGCCGCTGTAGTGTTTAGATAGATTGAAAACATGCTGACTCCTGCGTGGGGCTCCATGAGTGAGAACTGCACTGCCATGTGATGTTAGATTTGAGGAGATGGGTAAGAAAACAGTGCTGTCACAAGCTATTCACAAGCAAGTAACTGTGTAATTACAGAGTTTACTGCAAGATGTTTGTATCCGCACTTTAGTCTATTTGTTTTCTCACACTAGTCCATACATTATTGATTAGACTACCTCTATTTTTATTTTCTAAGTGTCATGTTTAATATATACAATATAAATAGATGATTTATTATATGGGTTAGAAGCAGGTATTCTGGCTTAGCAGCTTAGCTCTGTATTGCTGTTTATATTTCTGCTGCTGTGACACCTGCATATAGGATCAATAACTTCTTTAAAACATACAATTAAAATCAAGCTTTTTTTTCTTTTTCTTTTTTCAGTCTTTTATGAATTTTAATTGTTTCATCACTGCTTTTTAAATTGAAAAAAGTGTCATTCATTCATCCACTTTAAAACAATAATAGTCTGGTAATTTCAAAAGATTATATACATATTATATCGTTTTAAAATTTGTATTAGAAAATAATGCAATGTAATACAGTCAGAAGATTAAAATGAAAGGCGAATGGAGCAATGATGTTATTCATGTTTATTTAGTTATTAGTCAAGTACATTAAATTGCAAAAAGAAGTTATTCACAACTCAGTTGTTGAAACTAATGAGCATGTCTGTATTTTTTCTTTTTTTCTGTCACTTCTAAGCGTTTTGTTTGTTACACAAAGCGTGGAAATAATCCCCTGCTGACCCCGCGCGTGTCCATCTGTTGTTTGACTCCGGACAGAGATCAGTCGGACAGTGATTGAGGTCCGACTGACACCCGGACGGCTTGTAATCCCCACACCCATCCACCCACCCACCCACCCAAAAAACTGATTAATTGTCCAAACGTGGCTGTGGCCTTCACTCACACTTAAAACTCAGACTCGCTTAAATTTATACTTACATTTTTATTGCACTGATTTAGACCTTTAACTATTCTTAGAACACAAGGCAAACGTGTGGGTGAAATGTTTCAAATAAAATCCACTTGATAAATAAAATATGAAGGCTATTATTATTATTATTATTATTACATTGTGTTTAATAGCGGACAGGGTCGTTTTGGCAACTGAGGTTTTCGGCTGATGAACTTTTCATTCCCACACACGGTGCTTTGTCTGCTTCTCCTAATTAAAACTTAATGCGGGGTCACTCAAACACCTTCTCACGAGAGAGAGCGAGCGAGCGAGAGAAAGAGAGAGAGGGACATTATAAATATGTGTGTGTTTCGTGTTTTATTTTCCCAGCTCTGTAATAATCCAGCCTCACAATATGGTCCTTCCTCGCCTATCGGATCACCAAAATAAAGCACGGTGTTGCTCGAAAACAAGAATCAAACACAGGGGTAACGTTTTCATATTATTTTATTATATTATTTAAGTAGCTGTTACTGACAAGATATTAATAATAAAATAATCTATATTTATTAAAAAATACACTTTAGACATATTAAAATAAAATATTTAATTAATTTAAAAAAGCAGGCATTTACTGTGAAAATATACAAACATAATTTAGTGGGGAAAAAAGTGATTTATTAACAGTTTTTAAACAATTTAAACAAAAGACATCAGTATAAACATATCAGATCATATATGGCATTACATTCACAATGTCTTAAAATAGGGTTTTGTTGTTTTTGCTTAACCGAGGCCTTGATCTTGAATAATGTGTTTCATAGTAAACCTGCTGTTTCTACTTTATTTCGATGATACACTCAGGTTTCAGTTTCGTTAAATTTTATATTCTGTTAGGACAACAGTCTGATGAGTTTTCTTCCAGGCCTTCAGAGTCCTACAGAGTGCAGAGATGCAGGTCCTGTCCCATCCTGAGGAAGAAAGCATGGAGGGAATCATTAGCATGAGAATCGAACTTGGCTCCATAAACTCTTCTGCCCTGAATGAGAGTAACGTTTCACATTTTGGGTGCAAAAAGCAAAGTGAAGGTATTCTTGCAAACAGTCTCGATTTAGGAACACATTCCACTGACAACATAATATGAAAATGTGCTAGTTTTGTCATGAGCTAGTACGTTAAGCATTCATAATTAAAAGCTTTATTTGTAGAGCATTTTCTTGAGCTTACAAAATGCTGAGCAGTCATTAAAAACAGCAAACATTTACAATGAAACAAATTAACCCAAAGAACAAAGGGCCACCGGGTAAAACAACACATAAAAAGGGTAAATAACATCCCCATATAAAAACGAGTCTGTGGGGAAACGTTTAAGAATAAAATCTGAAAACGATTCTGCAAACCGAAGCAGCTCTTTGGTTATTCCAAAGGTTGATGAGTCTGTTTTGCCAATAGTGAATTTGTTGTGCATGATTTCTTTTTTCTTTCTTTTTTAATTTATACATTAAAGATTGTAAGCAGTGTTTCAGAAAAACAAACTTCCTTTTCATGCACTGTTAAAAAAAAGAAAAAGACCCCTGTGCTCTGCATGTTGTTCTTCTCTTCCATTTGCAGGCTGTATGCATGAAGGGATCTTAAGGCTTTTATCCCTACAGGGAACCAGCCCGAACTCTTTCTCTGTCAATTTCCACCCACTCCCCAATTCAGATGAGCCCTTTCTCCCACCAACCCCACAATGAAGGATTTGTCCTCGTTCTCTTTGTCCACCTCTGATATCTTTTTTTTGACTGCTCCCTCTCTGCAGACAGCATGCAGCGTATGCAAATAGGAGCTCTTTTATTCGTGAGACCCCTCCCCTGAATGAATGCAACCTTAAATGAGGCCACACTTGCGCACGCTCACAGAGGGGGCACGGAACATGCACATAGTACAATCAGTGGATTTGCATGCCCACTCTGACACGCAGTCACTCAAACATCAAACACTGACCATTTCAAATGAGCAGACACAGAAATATACATCGCAACAGATTATTTTATCCACAGGTTTATCCAAAGAGATCAATAACTCATGGGTCGAGGTTGGGGCCACAGAAGATGATTTTCACCGTTATTAATTACATCACAGTCCTACATGCAAAGTTGGAGATTGCATTGCACAGATATTGCCTTGTAAGAACAACAATAGTGAGGCTTAAGCGAAACGGAATCATGCACTATGTGCATGTGTATAGTGAGTTTTCTGCTCACAAGCGATGCTTTGTTTGCTGTGTAATTTCACTATTTGACAATACGCTGGATATTTTTTGTTTTTTAGTGAAATGTTTTCTCTGCGGACTTCTTCTGACTGCAGGGAGCACGTTTTATCTGAAGAGCTCTGTTTGCAACGTAGGATTGGTTTCCTTTCTCACAAGTGCTTTATCACAGTATTTGTATATTAGGTGACATGCACACATGCGCACGCTAACACACACACACACACACACACACACACACACACACACACACACACACACACACACACACACACACACACAATGAGACAGAAGAAGTCTAACAGAATGTGCGGAGGAAGAGGTGGAGACTCAAAAGATTGGATGAATTATAACAGCGTCTGATGAACATAAAGCATTCTCTCACAACGAACATTCCCAAGCTGGCCCGTGCCATCTGTGAGTGTGTGTGAATGAGTTAGAGCTTGTGTGCATGTGTGTGTATCATTGGGGGGGGGGGGGGGGGGGGGTTGACGTCTGCTGGACAGCTCTGACAGTTCGGCCTTTTCAGCCTTACATTACTGAGCCGACCAGCCTCTTTCCCATAGCAACACTAACAGAGGTCAAAGGCTATGTACCCCGCACCCACCACCACCACCTCCTCCTCCTCCTCTTGTACTCCGGGGTGGTCACAGACACTCTTAACTCCCTGACCGGCTGCAGACAGAGCGGTCGCAACCATGAACTTGAACTTGAATTGATTTCTGACACAGAGTTGGGGTCGTACAGCCATTTTGCATCAGACGCTGTACTCTGCACTTTCTTTGTCTCTTTTTGCTTTTGCCTGTATCAAACTCGCACATGGTACTACTGAATAAAATTACATTCACAAAATAAAAAGAGGTCACTCCAAGGATTCAATGTAATTCTCCTCAACCCAGAACCTCATCTACTGATATGATTACAAAGGGCCACTGTATTAAAGGCTCAGTCACCTAATTCTCCCCTGCTTTCATTGGAGCATACAGGACCCCTACTCAGGGATGCCATGGCTAACAGACGTAATCTGCAAAGCCTTGGATGTAGAAACTTCTCTCCATCTTGCTCTAAGATACTTAGCATTGGGCTTTGTGCAAGATTAGTCTCTGCCAAAGTTGCATTAAAGAGTCCCAATGAGCCTCGCTTGACCCACATTGGACCTCATCCAAGACTATGGGCGGCCCATGAGCTGTGCTTTATACACCACAGCAGAGGCGTTAAAACATTAATACTGTCCACACATAGTGAAGAGGTAACCCAGGAGCTATACGGTATTAACATTTTATCGCTACTATGGCTACGGCGCTGAACTCACACAGAATAGGAAGTGAGCACCGGGCTACTGTCACTTCATCATGTCATACATTATAATTTCCCTGCACTGAAAATCCCACATAGGAAAAGCAATACATAGTTAATAATGAATAACAGAAGGAGGAAAGGAAGGAAAGGTAATCATCTCTATTCTGCCATTTTCTTGAGGGGAAATACATTTTTCTGTCAAATTTAAAGTTATGTACAAGTAGAAGGAATGAAAGAATGAAAAATGAATATTTAAGTATCTACAGTGTGCCGAGGAAGATTCGAGGACCTTTATATCCTAAATCCTCCCGACACCGTGTCAGAGCTGCTGACCTCACTCTTCAGCTGCTCTCATTTTAGACCATCTTGATTGAAAACTCTTTGTTTCCGAGACGATTAAAACCACGCGAGTCTTAAGCGGTTTCACTATCTAAATCAACATTTGCATTTTTTTTCCCATCACTTATTTTTTGCTCATTTGCAATCAACTCATGCTATCCCCCCTCCACACCACATTGCGTTTAGTAAGAAATACAGCTCTTATTAACCATTAGACAAAGAAATATTCTGTGTGCATTTGTACATGCTGCTCATTTTTAACACCCTTCAAGTACTAGTAAAAGCTCTTTACATCTACAGCACTTTTGGTATTAAGCGCAAATACATTTTCCTGACTTATTTGCTTCAGTCACCCCCTCTATTTGACCACGCTGTCTGTGCCGACTGCTGCGGCTATCACATACAAATTGATAGCCCTCCTTACTCTTTTCAAGCACACACACGCACACTCTTGCGTCTTCGATGCCCAGCTCCTCACAGCTGCAGATGGCTTTAATGTGGCACTGCACAGGCTAGCACAAGCTAACTTCCTCAGTAAATGCAGATGGTGGGCTCAAACATGGCTGCCCATGTGCTACACCTGCTGCCTCCTTTTCATGCACGCATATACATTTAGCTCCAGTGTCTTTAACCTTCTCTTGATAACCCAATCTTTACCTTTGTTTTTTTTATTTTTTAAAAAAAACCCCATTTTCATCATCATTCCCCTCCTTGCTCCTCTGTTTCCCCTAATGTGTCATGGAGATGTGCAACGGAGACATAGCATTAAGCAAGCTATAATGTCTCCAAAACGATTTTTTTTTCACAGTGCTTCCTCTCTTCTGTCAAACCTGCCTGAAGCAATATGCTGTATATCACAGATGAGCAGCACAAATGCAATTGTAAAGACAGCTCTGAGTCTTTTATATGAATAAAGAGAGGGAATAATCTTTTGACATGTGGGCTGCACATGCCTTACACATCTTGTGGAGGCACACGTACAGTATGAGGCTCATTAATAATCATTATCCGCGGGTTACATCATTCAGCTTTCGAGAGCACACCCATCGCCTTAGCTGAGTCATTCGCCGTGATATGTTGTGCCACCAATTGTCTTGTATGATTTCTTTTTTCTTTTTTTACAATCTGAGAGCAGCATGAGTTTGGAGACGGTGTTTGCATTAACTCTCATCCAGATAGGAAAATTGAGATAAGATAAAGGAGTGCAAGGCAGAGGAAGTGACACACTGTGAGGGTTTAAATCTTTAATCAAATCAAATTTTTAATGTAAAAAAATTAATAAATATGAAAATTAATTGTTGCCTCCAATAGGATCTAAAGACAGGCTATGGTTTTACATGTGACAGCGTATAGGCCTCATGCTTGGGAAACCCCTCTCATTTAGCACAAAATACAGCATCCCCATGTCTTTCAGACATGGAGAGGAGGCTGAATAGACTAATGAACAGTCAGGTGGCACTCCAGGGCCTGAACTACACCCCCACCCCCCATCACACACATATCAAACCCACATACACTTGCACACACATTAAAACTCAGTGGCTCGTCCGACCCCGGTGATCTGCACGACAGTCTAATGTCTCAGGCATCTGCTCATGTCTAGTCTGGAGGGTCTTTCCCACCCTGCCCCCCAGCCCAGGTCCACCGCACCACCAGTTCCCACAATAGTGGGAAAGCAGGCTTTTCGAGGGGGAATGGGTAGGGAGTGGGGGGGTGGCAGCAGCTATTGAGGTGGGGTGGGGTGAGAAAGAACGGGGTTGAATGATAATGTGAAAACGCACGGTGCTGTTCATTAACACACGAGCACTGCAGCTGCACATGTTGGCCCTGCACACACACGCTCACGTGTCTCTTTTTCTGCTCCAGGTCGCTGCCGGAGTCACCGGGGGTACAGGGCAGCTCTACGCCACGATGAGGACGCTTTTCCGGGCGTGCGCGTGTAGGGTTACAGGCTTGGAGCTGCTGACGATTTGGATTGCTCTGCACTTACACTGATATTTAGCAGTGTCATTTTGCCCTTGCCAGATTTTGGAAGACGTTTTTAGCCTTCCTGTTAACTAAAGTTTCTAATCACATGCAAGCACCGAAGCAGTACAATTACACCAGAAAGAGCTGTAATCAGTATTAAACGCCGAGCGCTAATGCTTAAATTTATATATGAGCTCTTCAATCAGCGTTAACAGTTATAATAAGGTATGTTCACTGCCCCATTTCTTATTTCTCAAAACTTACATGCAAGCGCAGTGTCTGCACTGCAACATGAATGATAAAATATCAGTATTACACACAAGGAACTGCTTCGTGAACCCGAACATTTTCAGACTGTAAATTTAATTGTTAAACTCTAATGCTTTTACTTTTAAAGACAGTCGTGTGATCACCCACAGGAGAAATATCAGGATCCCTGCTTGTCTCCTCCTCAGATTTTCGCCACACTAAGACGCTTAAAGATACTGTGGTAAATATCACGATGCAAATTTCCTAACAAAAGCCGTTTTGCATGAATTAATCTCCGAGGTTTGTCAGGTGGAAACACGCTGTACACCACTGCCTGGTGTGCATCAGGGAGTAAAGAAGCACCATGACAGGAGAGGATGGCAGGTTTCCTTCAACCAGTGCCAGCTCATTAATTTTGTTTGCTACCCAGCAACCCCCCCCACCCCTCCCTTCCACCATCAACTACCACCACCCTTCTTCACCCACCACCCTCACATCACCCCTTAACTGCTAATTAGCAGGAGCTGAAGAAAGCAGAAAAGGGAGAGGCCATGTGTGACTGGGGAGGAAATGGGAAACTCTTCTTTCTCTCCTCATCCTTCGTCCTGTTCCCTTCCCCCATCTCTCTCACACACACAGACACAGTCACACTTCCCACCTCCTGGCCACCATCACCACCACCATTACCACTGGTACCCAACAGAAAGCTATGATGCAGCTCACCTCGTGTGCCAGCCCAGCCATTTTAGGTGTCACGGCAAACATCTCTCAAGATGGCTCCTCTGTGCAAGCCCTTACTCCGCAGGGTATCCGGCAGGGTCTTTGTCCCCCTCCTGGCACAGGCCAAGCGCCCACATTGGCAGTGCAGATGGCATCAGGGGCTCTCGGGCAAAAAAGGGGTGAAGGTGGGAGAGGGGAGGTCCTTTCTTTTTATTTTCTTCTAATGGTGGATCCTTTCAGGAATCCCACAGCTTTCAGTGTTATTCAGAAGCCTGCAATACGAGCAGAAAAATAGAAAAGAGAGGAGTAAAATATGAAAAGTGCTTTACACATCTTAAGGTATCACTATAGCTAAACACGGCCTACTGTACATACTGTAAACAAGCATAAATCAGTCAGCTATGGAAACTTTAAAAGCTCTCACCAGCTTTGCTTCTTCATAGCCCAGTCCCATCTCTTGTCATGCTTGTGTGTTTTTGTATGTTTTTGCCATAAAACCACCAAGAGAATCCTTCATATTATACAAAGTTCAAAGGTTAAATCAAGAATTCCTTGGACCGTCCGATATATAAAGCCTCAAGTGTTTTTATTCCCTTTCACTAAGAAGGCACGTCATGTTCACACGCTACCTATAACAGGGAAAGCTCTGGAAAAGACTTGGACCACGGCCTTTTCACATATCCAATATCTCGTTGTGAAACGAAGCAATTAGCCGCATTTGACCGCAAGCTCTACAGCAATAGGTAGTTAACAGAATGAATGAAAACTCATCTCACTTTGGTGCTCTTTAGGCTTTAGAGGCATTCTCAGGGTTGAGCGTATGCACCGAACAGCGCTGAAGTACCAAGTTGAAAAGTTCAGCTCCTGTCTACAGGATGGCCCTGGCCTTCTCATTGAGGCGAGACACAATGTATCCCAAAGGCTCTGAGATTTGCTACAGCTTTAAATACAGACACCAAGTGTTTTTATTAGCAGGGTGCTACACCACTCAACGGCATTATTAGCAGTCCTGCTGGAACAAAGCATTAGCTTCCCCTTTCTTTCTCCTGAATGAAGTTAGAATCGGAACTGCATGTTGTGTTTAAAATAAATGGCAAATACTCTTCAGCGAAGGAAAAAAGTAAACGAATGACAAAGTAGAGGGTAAATTGTAAAAGATCACAACCCACTCGCTATAGGCTTCCAGGGGAACATGCCAGTGTATCCTGAAGCAGGTACTTTAAGAGGAATATTGGAGGTCCTCAAGAATGAAAATAATAATAATAAGTGTGACCTGTTCGCCTGTTCACCTTTCCTGCTACGACTTCCCTTCTTATTAGACTGGATTTTTAATATACTGTTAATTAATTTTTGGCAATAAAGTTTTTCTCACATGATGCTTTACTGACATCAGTGGACCAATGCCTGCGAATGGTGAAATTTTGGGTCTTTGAGTCTCTACTGCTTCCCATCCAGCCACTGGGTGACCTGCTTTACATTCAACACCATGTTGCAAAGAACGTGAATAGACAACCCTGAAACAGGCTCAATTCCTAAAGCTCATATGAACCCTTAGGTTACACTGAGGGGCATAAGTTTAAAGGTAAAAGATGCCTGGGGGTAGAGTACTGATTGAGATGTTAGATCATTTTATTTGCACTTGTGGCTGTTTTTATATAGTAGGTTAAAAAATTAAAATATAAATTAAAAGTAGTATTGTTAGAAATTTGTTTTTCTACTCTTCTACCATAAAATAAAGGTTGTACGAAGCTGACATAGGCTACAATGGAAGGCCCACAAATGCACTGGTTATCGGTGAGAGAAACTCTTTATAAATATAAATTCAGCACTAAAATCTTACTTTACACACTTCTAGTAAAACATTTTGTTGCCTATCTAATTCACGAATATTAACACCAGCCTCAAAGCAGAACGTTTTCTTACCTGTTGGAGGTGAACTTCAAAATCCAACTTGGTGACTCTACAGCCGGAGCGCCCTTTTCTTTCGGGTACGCACACACGGCTACGGAAGTCATTTCTACTTTCGGTTATCTAGCTTTATGACAGGTATTTAACACTCATACAGCTAGATAACCAAAGACAAAAACAGACCCCCTCTCTCACACTCTCTGATGCTGTAGCCCGACATGATGCTGGCGTGATATCTAGAAGGAGGTGAAGCTGCATTAGTAGGCCCGTAATATTCAAAAATACACTCCCAGATCATTTCTGCATCTTTATATTAAAATAAAAAAGGAGCAAAAGCTATCGTCTCTACATGGAGTAAAAGATGCATGAAACGCCGCATGTTCACGATACGAAGATATGCACTGTCTTTATGCTGACATATGTTGGTGGTTTAAGAAGCCGACACACATTTCTTGTCCTGCCGTGATAAGGTGTCTGTTTGAAGGCCTGCTGAATACAGAGATCAGCCTGACCTAATTGTACTCTACATGTGTGCAATTGTCATGCATCTAAAATGTAAAATAATAATAACAAATAAATAAATATTAACTCATTAGAAAAATCAAATCAGGCGTTTTGTACACACAACAGGCTATAACGCTTACATTAGCATATCTTGCAGGTAACACCCCTGTATTGCAGCTACACAAATCACAATATTTAGCATACAAATTCTCATACTTTTTAACTTCAAAATTTCTAGTGTAAACCCGTGCAGGAGCTGTTTGAAATATTACTTTAAGCATTTAGTTAGATTTTAAAAAAAAAATCAACAGTGCTGAAAGATACTTCGATAATAACCTACAGTTATTTAGTTCATTTTGTAGGACAGACCTGTATTCTGCACAACACAACATCTTAACAATAATAACAAAAACAATTTAAGGCGAGATAAAAAGTATCACTATATGACTTGTAACAAACGACTGCCAAGGATAATTATTATTATAATTATCCATGGTCAAAACTTGGCATGTCGTTGTAATAAGATTAGGACTGAATATATATATATATATATATATATATATATATATATATATATATATATATATATATATATATATATATATATATATATATATATCGTCCTTAAAGCATGACCGTGATCCTGACACCGCGCTTATGCAGAGGACTAAAATGATGCTAGTTCAAGATCAAAAGCTGACTCTCGTAAAATGAAATAAATAAATAAAAACCTTCTCAATCTAAATTGAGCTGGGGTTTGGTTGGAGGGGGTGGGTAAGATGTTTTAATTTGCTCTCGGCTCGTTAGGGCTCCTGGGGGCAAGGGCAGCCTACTTTTAATGAGAGTTGCGATTGGCCTACTTCTTCTAAAACTAGACACATCACAAGGATTATCCGCATAAACTAACGCATGAAACCAATTTGTTCCTTATCATAACAACAGGCAGAGGGGTGTAGCAGTCTATATTATTCTGGTAATTTAGAGAATAAGATTTTTCTTTTCTGTTTAAAGATCATAGCCTGCACCTGCTTTCGCAGAAATAGAATGAAACAGGAGGGCGTTTCTGGTGGTTAAATTACATATTTCTTCCCCGTGGATATTAACCAGCAGGTATACTAAGCAGAGATTGCCAGTGTCCCTAAATCCTCTGCGTAAGCCACATGGACATGACATTTGGAGAGATTCAGAGCCTGAAAAAAAAAAAAAAGATGTGATGCTCTGCGTGCAAATCTTCCCTGTTTCCACCTCAATTTCTTACCTGCTTCACAAGCAAAGCGAACTCTGGAGGCAAATGTCCCCAACTTAAGCTCGCTGAATTTTCCAGACTCATTTTTCTGCATTCACGTCGGGCCCTCGGTGAGAATCAGCGCCGCCGCTCACGGATGAGTCCGCTTTCATCCTCGGTGCTCCAGCTTCTGCCTCTCCTCCAGCCTGCGCGCTTCCTCTACCGTCTGATTACTCGCTCCCGCAGTGACGTCATGCCAGGACCAGGGAGGCTTCCTGACCAATCACGGCGGCCGTTGGCACCAAAGAGGGTCCGATATCAGGAAGACGTCTCACTCCTGGCTCTTTCATAACTCCATTTACCCCCCCCCCCCCCCCCCCCCCCATATTTTCTTCTCTACTACCACCTGCAGCAGTCGTAGTAGTAAAACTACACTAAAAGGCACAGATGGATAAAATTATCTCACTTCCAGATCTGTTTAGTATTTGTTTTCCTAAGAGCTTTCCACAATATCACACCAGCTTAAGGAGCAAAGGACTTCTTATTCACGCTGTTTCCAAAAATTTGGTGTTGGCCAATTTCTGTCCCTGTTCCTCTGCAATGGGAAGACTTGGAAACAAGAAAAAATAAAATAAAAAGAGCATGTCTTGCAATCCTTTTAAAAATATTTCTTTATTCTTAAACCAAGATCACGTCAGTATTATATCTCTTAAATATGCTGTTATATTAGAGTACCGTGCTCTCCGCAAATCAATGTATATACGTATATATGAACACATTTTCATTTTCAGAGTTATGGCCCTAACATTAACGTTATATATATGGTTAAAAATCATTTTAAACAAGTCACACTTTGCAGCTTGCAAAGTCATAAAGCAACTATGGTGACCGCATGCAGCCACATTGTTTGCTTTGAATTTTTCCACTTCAGAAATGAAGCTTTTCGTAGATGCAGACCAAAAATCGCGCCTTTTGCAGAGTGTCTTTGGAGGGCTGGAATAAGGGGTTAGCTTTCTTGGTCCAATAAAGGATCTTTGATGGTTTGTGTGGGAAGTGTGGGAAATGAGCATCAGGGGCCATGGCCAAAAGCAGAACGAACAGTTCCCTAACACGGTTAAAAATCTTTTTTTGTTTACTTCTTTAAAACTAAACTACACCATAAATAATACACAAATTGAATGTGCTTTAGTTGTGTTTACAGCAAATAATGTTAACTCAACCTCTCTCAATAATTGATTTCACTCTAACTCCCTCTGCATTTCAGTTTCCTTCCAAATTTTACGGTCATTTATTTTTCAAAATACTTTGTTGACCTATGCAAAGACCAAGCACACTGAGCCTAAAAAAAAAGACAGTCTATTAAAACTGGCTGATAATGGCCAGTGTAAATTATGTATATATGCATTAAATATTTATTAGTAATGCAAAAATCCAATAGGTTATGTGTGAAAAACATTAATAAAAAAGTTTGATTTGGTTCACCCTGATGCGCCTTGGCCTACCTTGTGACAGTCTTTGAGGTGTGGTGTTAAATCATGAGCAATAACTGTAATATGGATTTATCTTTTATTAAGCATAGCAACACCAATCCACAGACAGGATGTGCAATAAACAGTTCACAGCATTAAACGGAGCTCAACATAGCACACAAAGCCATTTGGGAACATGCGGTCTGTGGAAAGTGGAAATCTTGGGGAAGAGGCAGCTTACAAGTGTGTGTGTGTGTTGTTGGGGGGGGCATTATAATATTCCAAAGATGATATCTGGCTGAAAGACAGAAAAAAAATAGATGCACTTCATAAAATTAATGTGAAATGGCATGTTAACAGAACAACAGCAGATGCTACATGATGTAGCCAGTCACTCACACGCTGGGGGAGCTGCTGTCCCGTGAAAGAGCGGTTGTCTGGAGGATGGCCATCCTGCCCGCCTGCCTTGCAGCGTAGGTAGCCATAAAGGTTAGCAGCTTGGAGGGAAATGCTAGCTACCACCACAGACTGAGGAAGGCAGACAGATGAGTCTGAGAGAGACAATATGCAATCTAGCACATATGCAGAAAAGCAAGCAAAGGGAGTCTCACCAGCCATTTAATCTTCAGAGAGAAGAGGGAGGTGAAGAAGAAGAAAGTCCAGATGAGAGGACAGATGATAAGGCCCAGCCAGAATATCCTTTCCTCTGCTTCAGTTCCAGTGTTACTATTCCGGGACTTATACACACAGATAAGAAAGCAAACACTATAGGGTTAACACATCAAAATCGCTAATTTTTATTGCTCAAAATGCACAAAACACCCTCTTACTTTTTTGGCCTCAAATACCCAGAGGCTCTTTCCATCCTCGTCAATCTGATTCCACCAGCGCAGCCCCACCAGCAGACGGCCGGTCACATTCTGAAAACAAGCGTGAGCAATTAAATCCTGCAAAGTTAAAGAAAGCCACAGAAAAGTAACTAGATCACACAAACTGTTTGATGTCTTACCTTCACAGACCAAAAGTCAAACGAGAGCAGAGCTATGATCAGGAGAAAACAGGACGCAAAGCTCTTGCTGATCCACTCACACAGCAGATAGACAACGATGGCAACCACTCGGAAGAACAAATGGAAAAAGGAGGCCATGGGGTGTCTAAAATTGTAGGGATTGGAAACGAGAAGCCTGATGTGTCAGCAGATAGCTTTCAAACAGATACAGGTGAGCATGTATGGAAACATAAAATGATAGTGTGCATGCAAAATGAGTTAACCTGCAGGATAGGTTTTATTCTGTGAATAGAAGGTCTGTAAACATTATCCCACCTCCAGTTTCAATTTAGTATTTATTTGCTTTGACCTTTGTGATCTCCAGTTAATGTTTCCAGTAGTTTTTCTGACACCACTTGTTTGTGTAGATTTAGCCTTTTCAACCTTCACAAAAAACTTCCACTACTAGTGATTTCTATGACTTCAGAGCTGTTTTCCTTAAATCAAGCAAAGAGATTCAGATCCATAACTGAGGTATCCACTGATGATCCCTCAGGATGAAATGGATGTATGCTTTGGAAGCATCATTTTAGGTACTTAGACAGCTCATGAATCCAGTTACATGATCACCTTTATCGGGTGGGAAGGTGTTCCTCTGGTCATTTAGGCCTTCTTCTACCACTTACTGCTGATCTAAAATTTTAGACTGTTCCACGTTAGTTTTATGGCATCGTAAAAAGCGCACTCCGCATGCTTATCCACATTTTTCTGCCATATTCATGTCCACTTGTAATGTGCTCAATGAGCTGAGTGTTGAAGAGTCCAGGCATGAGTTCTGTTATAGTCTGAACTGATACTTTTATGCCTGGTACTCTAACAGCTAGTGATTTATATTTAAACTAAAGCTCTATCAGCTACACAGCCCCAAAAGTACAACTGCATACAGAAAATATCTGTTTTCGTTACATGCTGGACGGGATTAAAAACAGGTGTTGACTATGTTTCTACCCTCTGAAATCCTGAAATTAGAGTTTGCCAAATGAGAAGACCAGGGGCACCTCCAGAATTGCTTCATGGGGTGGCCATAATAAAAATATTGGGGTGGCACACCAAAAAAGAATTTCCAGTTTTACTACGCTGTTTTCAAATAGGTTACCTGAAAATTATGGCAAAAAAAAGAGACAATAGAAGAAGAAAATAATTAGTTAGCCTAGTTAATCTCCTGATTTTAGAGTTGATACAACTGAAAATGGGTACTGATGAAAACCATATTATTTTAAAATCCATAATAGTCTATTTCAATTGATTGATTGATTGATTGATTGGCTGGAAGTCCTAACCATCGCTTTAATGATTCTCAACAGAGCTGAGGAGAAGCTACTCAACATTCACTCTCCCAGAATGGAGTTAACTTTAAGAGTAAACCTGTTCAGGAAAGACAAATAAGTATTAGATCATGTAAGAGTGTCAACTGTTTCCTGTCTCTATGTTGGCCCTGAGATGTACCAGTGATCTTTCCATCTGTCCAGGGATTTGCACCAGCTTTTTTTTTTTTTTTTTTTTTGCTCAACAAGTTTTCAAAAAAACAAAAAACCTAATAATGCAAAGCTGAAAAGACACTATGGAAGATAAAACAGCTGTTGTGTTGATATTTCCTGCAGTGCACCTTATGACTGCGCTTCTCCGCGCCCTCTCCTGCTCGTCAGCTGCAAAGTCCAGCTCGACATCCTCAGTTGCATCCGCCATCGTCTGCTAAAAACTGTTTAAATCACCCGAGGGTTTGTAATACAATCTCGACAAGGACAATAATCAAAAAAGATCTCCACTGGCACCGTGATCTGAGATATGTACAAATCAAAATCTACCAAGCAAATACCAGTTTTGCATGGCTGTATTTGAACACTGAAACGAGCCAGGTGTTGCAGTGAAATAAGACCGACAGCGACACTGGCTACTTTTTTAAATCCACATCAGGAAACTGGGCTTAAAATATCTTTGATTCTTCACATACCTTACATATTTTGTGTTTTTCCGATACATTTTGACAACTACGCTACACTTCAATTAAAATAGCAATTCCGAATGAACAAAACAAACAAAAATATACGACCGCGGCAGGACTCGAACCTGCAATCTTCTGATCCGAAGTCAGACGCCTTATCCATTAGGCCACGCGGCCCATATTGCGATCTCATTATCAGTATTTTGCATTTTTAACATTTTCTTCATAGTCCCAGTGGTATTCGTGTATAGCACTTTTTAAAATGAATATTCTAGCGCTATCCATGCTACGTAATCGAATCGCTGTCCGCTGTGTTCATTCAATCAGTTCTTTCTGACATACCACTGCTAGAAAAATAAGTCATCCAGCCCGCACGGTGGCGCTAACGATTTGTTTGGCTTTAGGCATACAACCCCACGAGAAGGAATGCTAAGGTAGCTATAATTCATTCTGTAATGATTTCAAAAATATGTTTTCGGATACATAACACGATAAAACAGATCAGCTGGGTTGCTTTTGTAATAAAACATAGTTAGATTAAAAACTGCCTTTTGCTAAATTACTGAAACGTTAGCGTAGCGTCATGTGTTCGCCAAGTAAACATGCGTTGAAGGGTCGGTAGTGCAACAGCTACAATAATATGAAAAGGTGAGGCAACCAGCATTCTACGTTTATCATTCGGTGGGTAAAATGATAGAATTAGCTACGTAGTTCACGTTTCATCTGTGTCTAGCAGCATTATTGCAAAAGTTTAGTTAATTTATACACATTTTAGTAACACCTGAGTGAAATATCAAAGTGCAAGCAAGTGATAATAGAGGCTCACAAAACCACAGAGAAGGCTGTAAGACACTCAGCAGTAGGAAAGTACACATTTAATCGTGTATAGAGGCTCTGTGGTGCCTAGATAAAGCTGCATTACGTCTCAGTTTGCCTCCGTCACGCTGTCTTATCACGATTGATCAGTGTCATGTCAATTAAGTTTTGAATCAATGTCTTCCAGCTCGAGTGAGAAGTCCACATGAGGTGATGCTGCATGTGTTACGCTGTCCTCTGAAGAGGACTCGTATCTCTTTACAATGGATGAGTCTACGTGGCTTCTGCTCCACCAAGCCTCACATACTTCAGGGCGAGGACTCCACACAAACCCGCCTGAACCCCCTTAACATCCAGATGCTGTCAAAAGGTCTTCACAAACAGATCTTTCGAGGGCTGGAGCCAGAATACAGAGAGGAGGCTGTACAGCGCAGCATAAGGCACTTACAGAAACACCAGCTGTGGGGAAAGGACACCTCACTGTTGCCCGATGTCGACCTGAAACTCCCCAAAATGTATGGCAATGACATTGACGAGCACTTCTGTCACTTGGCCCAGACACAGAGCCTTCCCTACCTTGAGGCTGCCACCAAGCTGAAACTGGCAGATCTACCACCCATGCCTCAAGAATGGAGCTGGGAGGTCGGCTGGACACGCTATGGGCCCACTGGGGAGAGTCAGAAAGTAGATTTTCCAGATGAGTCAGCTCTCGTGTTTGATGTGGAGGTGTGCACAACAGAGGGACAGTGTCCCACTCTGGCTGTTGCTGTTTCTCCAACCAACTGGTAAGAAATGAGCAAAAATGGGACAGGGTTGTATAGAACAATCCATTCATTTGCTTTATTCTTATGTTGTTGTAGTTGTTTCATACTTAAAACATTGTGTCTTCCATTCAACAATTGCTAACAATAAAAAGTTTTAAAGATAACTGGTACGTGCCTCAGTGATCTCTGTGTCCTATTTTTCTAGGTACTCATGGTGCAGTAAGCGTCTGATTGAAGAGCGATACTCCTGGTCAAACCACCTGACCCTTGCTGATCTCATTCCGCTAGAGACACCTTTCAACTCTGCTCGCCCTCCAGGGGGTAAATGGAAGGAGAGACTGATTGTGGGCCACAATGTCAGCTTTGACCGGGCTCACATTAAGGAGCAGTACCTATTAAAGGTTTACATCCTATTCCTCACATGTCGTTTTTACTCCTCACTTTATAAAATCCTTTGGTCACTTCTTTTTGTATGAATCACTATAATGCCCAGTAGCTTTTGTATGTTTGTATTCGCTTCCATAAGGGTTCAAAGGTGCGCTTCATGGACACCATGAGCCTTCACATGGCCATTTCAGGGCTAACCGGCTTCCAGCGCACACTGTGGATGGCCAGTAAGTTGGGTAAAAAGAGGGGTCTTCAGGAGGTCAAGGAACACATTAAGAAAGCTGGGAAGAAACACGAGGGCCCAATGGTTTGTCCTTTTCTACTACAGTTCACCTACGTAATATTTTGAGGCTATCATTTGGTATTTGGAAGGCTCTTGGCATAAGTGTGACATGATGTTGTGTGCACAGATCGGCTCCTGGGACTGGGTGAATATTAGCAGCATTAACAACCTGGCTGATGTCCATGCTCTGTATGTGGGAGGGCCGCCACTGCAGAAAGAAGCCAGAGAGACCTTTGTGAAGGGGAGCATGACGGATGTCAGAAACAATTTCCAGGTCAGATATGTGGCAAAATGTGTGTCTGATTAATGTGAACCATTTGTTAGATCTTGCATTTGGCCTGAATGGACACTTAGGCAAAATAAATGTGATTTTGCTGACACCTACAGGAGTTAATGCAATACTGCGCCCTTGACGTTAAGGCCACACATGAGGTCTTCACAGAGCAGCTGCCCCTCTTCATGGAGAGGTCAGCAAATCCCAACCCAAAGCTATTTTATAGTCATCTTTATCTTCTGTGTACAAATGTACACAACACAGCATTGTATAATTGTGTTGTCTCTGCTGTGTTTTTATAAGGTGCCCTCATCCAGTGACGCTTGCAGGGATGCTGGAGATGGGTGTGAGCTACCTTCCTGTCAATCAAAACTGGGGGCGATACCTGGAAGATTCTCAAGATGTTTATGAAGAGCTTCAGAGAGAGATGAAGAAGTCTCTAATGATTCTAGCGGATGATGCATGTCAGCTTCTGGAGAATGACAGGTGAGACCAGCACTGATTTATGTCAAGCTTTGAAGGTTCTTTTAAAAGCATTTACACTGCATAAGGTTTGTGTGTTTATACTAAGATACAAAGAAGACCCCTGGCTTTGGGATCTTGATTGGGACGTGCAGGAGTTCAAGCAGAAGAAAGTTGCAGCCAGCAAGAAGAAAGGCTCCAAAAAAGCAGATGACAAACAAATCGCCACTCCTCTTCCAGACTGGGAGGAAGGTCTGAGCTCAGACACTAATTCAGAATATTTGTGTAATTGGTATGATATATCTACTAGGGGTGCAACGATACACAAAATTCACGGTTCGGTTCGGTTCGATACTTTGGTGTCACGGTTCGATATTTTTTCGATACAAAAAAAATGTTCATGCCTTTTTAATTTGTCATTTATTAAAATTATAAATATATATTTTAACTCAAAAGTACAGTTTTTAAATTTAATGTTGCTGAAACAAAAGTAATTAAAAAAATAAATATATCTCAGGGCTCTCAAAATTTCAAAATCCCTGGTAGCCCTTCGGGCAGGGACTCTTCAGTTTTTGGTAGCCCAAAATAAATGTAAGTAGCCCGAATAAAAAAGAGAGCAATTTTTTGATTGATGTTTTGTTTCCTTTACAATATTATACTTTAATGTATAATATTGTAAAGGAAACAAAACATCAATCAAAAAATTGTTGAAAAACAAATTACAACATGTATAAAAATTACAATCATCAACTCAAATACTTGGTTCTAATTGAACAGAAATTTCTATGAACTTGTAAGAACTGTGTAGGACATGAATCAGTCTGTGTCAGATCCTGAATTTGAAATTTCCGCTGAAGTCACGGGTAAGAAACAAGTGGAACCAAGATCTAGGCCATTTGCTTTTTGAAGTTTGCAAAGACTGCTAAATTTTGCCAGTGGTAGTTCACTCTTTGCAACATAGTACGCTGTTCTAAACAGATTTTTCAGGTTTGTTTTTAGTATGTTATTTGCAATTGGTGTTTGTTCTGGGAAAGATATTGCAGACTGAGCAATAATGCATTTCTTGCATTTCTCATGGCTTCTAATGGGGGCCTTTCTTAAAATGACTGGTCCCAGTAACAAAGGCGCTTGTCGACTCAGAAATCGAGAGAAAACCAACAACACACCCGGCAGAACATTATGTTATTTACACGGGTGCACATAAGTGGTCCGCATGTGCGCATTCGCTGTCAAAATAAAAGACGCGCACCAGATAAGAAGTTGCAAGACGCGTTTGCGTCCATATAAAAAGCACTGTTTTTGTCCGCTAGAGTGGGATTTTCACGGCACATTCTGCACCACATCTCTGTGCGTTCATCATTTGTTTGAAGCCAGCTCACCTCCTGCAACCACTTTTCCGAGAATACGCGCTTCTTTTGTGGTTCGGACTCCTTCTGACATTTCTTTGGAGGTGGAGGAACACCAAAGTAATTGCTTAAAGGAGCTTCTTCGACATCTTTAAGAGTTTTAAACAAATGTCTGTCCTCCTCCAGAAAATCTTATGTATGCAAACACGCGTTGCAACTTCATATCTTGTGCGCGTTTTTGGGGGTTTTTTTGACAGCGAATGCGCACCTGCGGACCACTTATGTGCAGCCCCGGTTATATAGCTCGTCATATTGCAGCCACAGAAATTCTTTTGTCCATGAAACCATAAAGCTGCACTTTCTTTTTGCCTTATAGTCTGATTTGTCATAACTTTTCAGTTTTGTGGTAAGCTTTTCTTTGGCTGTCACTTCTTCACCCTGACCTCTCTTATTTGGCTCAGCAGAACTAAAATATATATCCTGCTGCTTTTACACACACACGCATAACGGTCAGCGATTCTCTGCACGATCAACCTCTCACATGTTTAAGCTTGCTGCGGGAGATTTCACTTGTCATGTTTGCATAGTAAGCTAACGATTGATAAGACGATGTCAGAGGAATTGGTGCGCAAATTATCATCACTCACCAATCAGTGCTGTCGCTCTCTATACACAGTTCGCGCGATTGCAAAGTGAAAGCAAAAAACAAGCGCAAATTCAAATGCGATTTCAATATGTCACATATTGACAGTGGCTCACCGATGCCAATGACATAATTACCCAGCTACATTTCCGAAAGAATGCAAAAGCATTGACATATATTTCTCCCTCCTACAATAGCCCGACGGGCAGGGCAGAGATAGATTTTGGTAGTACGACTGAAAAAAATCGCTAGCCCCGGGACATCGGGCTAGCGATTTTGCAAGCCCTGTATCTGATTGAGGAATCACTCATCTTTGGAAAAGAGAGTTTATTACAGAGAAATGGCTCTTTCCAAAATAAAAGCTATACTATACGCTTCTTCTGGGCTATATTCTCGGCAGCATATTGTAGCGGGTCAGGGCTGTTCGGGGTTCTGGTTGCACAGTTATGTTTTGTTTATGTTGCCATAGTGACGGGTGACGCGCTCTCGCTGCGACGGTGTGTCCTTCCGGGGTCAGAGGGCGCCCTGTGTGTTGTTGTTGTTGTTGTTGTTGTTGCTGTGCGGTTGCGCGCTGAGCAGTTAGCTAGCGGCAGTGTTCTTCTGCAGATGTCAATAAACGGCTGTGCTCCCTGGCTAGCTCAGGGGAAGCAAGACCAAACGACACATCCGTCTCCTCGTTGTCTGAGCTCGCCACATTGGTGTCAGAAGTGGGATGATGGTGGCACCCCATGTTCTGACCCGAGTGACTTTTCCCCCGCCGGTCGTGACCGGCCGGTGCGCCAAAAGAAGGCACCTGGACATTTGTAAAGTGAAAGCAAAAAACAAGCGCAAATTCAAACGCGATTTCAATATGTCACATATTGACAGTGGCTCACCGATGCCAATGACATAATTACCCAGCTACATTTCCGAAAGAATGAAAAAGCATTGACATATATTTTTCCTTCCTACAATAGCCCGACGGGCAGGGCAGAGATAGATTTTGGTAGTACGACTGGAAAAATCGCTAGCCCCGGGACGTCGGGCTAGCGATTTTGCAAGCCCTGTGTTACAGGCATGGCCCTTTAAGGATGAAGCCTGATGGGAAATGTATTCGGGATGTGTGTAGCGGGACTGCCTGGTGTGTGTGTAAAGAGAGAGAGCGGAGCAGGGGAAAAGTAACGGTTAGCTACAGAAGAGACGAAAAGAAAATAAATAAAAGGAATATAATAACTCCCTCGACAGCCAGAGTTGTGTCGGCGATGCTCGCTGTGAGTAAACTGTTTCAGCCCACTGTACGCGGTGTTCGTGCCTTAGAGAAGAAATAAAGTTCGGTGAAGCAGTTTCCTACGCCTCCTTCGATCTTTTTGCTAGCGGAGTTGACCTGTATAGTAAGCTGTTGCCGGCTACGAGTCAGTTACGGAACCTTCAAGTAACTGCCAGAGGTTTCCTTATTACGGTTCGGGCCAGCGGATCTGGCGCGGTAACACCTGTATCTGATTGAGGAATCACTCATCTTTGGAAAAGAGAGTTTATTACAGAGAAATGGCTCTTTCCAAAATAAAAGCTATACTATACGCTTCTTCTGGGCTATATTCTCAGCAGCATATTGTAGCGGGTCAGGGCTGTTCAGGGTTCTGTTTGTACAGTTATGTTTTGTTTATGTTGCCATAGTCACAGGTGACGCGCTCTCGCTGCGACGGTGTGTCCTTCCGGGGTCAGAGGGCGCCCTGTGTGTTGTTGTTGTTGTGCGGTTGCCGCGCTGAGCAGTTAGCTAGCGGCAGTGTTCTTCTGCAGATGTCAATAAACGGCTGTGCTCCCTGGCTAGCTCACGGGAAGCAAGACCAAACGACACATCCGTCTCCTCGTTGTCTGAGCTCGCCACATTGGTGTCAGAAGTGGGATGATGGTGGCACCCCATGTTCTGACCCGAGTGACTTTTCCCCCGCCGGTCGTGACCGGCCGGTGCGCCAAAAGAAGGCACCTGGACATTTGCAGGACTTTGTGTGGGGCAATGGGGTCGTCGGGGACGACTGACCCCTTAGGTGGGGGCTGTGTAGCGGGTCAGGGCTGTTCGGGGTTCTGTTTGTACAGTTATGTTTTGTTTATGTTGCCATAGTGACGGGTGACGCCTTTTCGCTGCGACGGTGTGTCCTTCCGGGGTCAGAGGGCGCCCTGTGTGTTGTTGTTGTTGCTGTGCGGTTGCTGCGCTGAGCAGTTAGCTAGCGGCAGTGTTCTTCTGCAGATGTCAATAAACGGCTGTGCTCCCTGGCTAGCTCACGGGAAGCAAGACCAAACGATACCTCCGTCTCCTCCTTGTCTGAGCTCGCCACAATATTAAACATATCAGGTCCCCATAAGGAGAATCATGTGCTAACGGCGGTCTAAATGACTCGGGTAAAGTTTGTAGCATGCATGCTTGTTGTTTTTTGTGCTTCCACTTGTCTTTGCACTAGGATGATGTCGGCGTAAATGTGCAGTCATATTCGTTGTGTTCCCACTAGTGCTGTCAGCGTTAATCTCATTGAAATGACGTTAACGCCACAACGCGAGCTACCCCTGCGTGGGGCTAGACGGCCAACACGTTAACGAGCTAACTGCGCTAACACACTAGTTCCCACCCATGTAATTGAGCATTGCGTGGCACATCCAACATACTGTTTTACTTTAGTCCATGACGCGCTTACCTTCAGGGTCATACGTCACATGAAAACCAAAATAATTCCAAACGCTTGCCCTGCGCTCTTCCTTCTGACGATGCTGTCTGTGTTGAACGCTCAGTGGATCTGCACTCGACAGTGCAGCCTAGGTGGAGTAGTCGAACGCAGATTCACTGAGCGCTCAACACAGACAGCATCGTCAGAAGGAAAGTTGATAAAATAAATTACAAATTTTGTATTGTTCATATATATGCATACCGAACCGAAAGCACTGTATCGAACGGTTCAATATCGATACGAGTATCGTTGCACCCCTAATATCTACAGTGCACACAGACTATTAATAAAGTAACAGATAATTCAGTTGTGTTATATTAGACCCAGGTCCACCATCTGAAGAAGAGATGGAAGGCCCTCGCCCCAGCCGGCTAGCTGTTGAGAACCTAAAAGAAACAGTGAATCGACTTCCAAAGAGAAGGCAGCATCTACCTGCACATCCAGGGTAAGATCGCTCTCACACACACCACGGAGCCATTTCCAGTTCTGTTTCCCACTGATGGTGTAAGTCAGTTCTTTTTCCTCATTTTCTTCTTTAGGTGGTATCGTAAGCTGTGTGAGAAGATGTCTGACGACAGCTGGTCACCTGGAGCCAGTCTGATCAGCCTGCAAATGCGACTGACACCTAAACTGATGGGTTTGACTTGGGATGGTTTCCCCTTGCATTACACAGAGAAACACGGGTGGGGGTATCTGGTACCTGGACGCAGGGATAACCTTGATTCCCAGGAGGAAAATGCCGGGCCCGTGTGTCCCCACAGGTGAATCACATACTGCTCTCAAAGTAAAAACATGGCAGGGTGCTTTCACATCATGACCTGATCTTAGCAGGACGATCATTGATGGCTGGAGATTTTTAACAGTGTATTAAAGTTTTGTTGTTTTTCACAGAGCTATTGAAAGTGTGTACAAAGAGTACTGTGAGCAGCATAGCAAGGAGCGACCGGACTATCTGGACTCAATCCCTTCAGATGACCTCATGTTAACAGACAGCACGGTGTGGACAAAGGTACATAATATACCATCATGTTTGGAGAATTTTGCATAGAATATTGCAACATGCTTCAAACAGATACCACATGCACTACAGACTGTTGGAATTTGCAAAAATCTTTCATCAAATTTAGACCTTTTCTTCAGTATCAACAGTAATACATGTGATTGCGGTTGGAGTTGATTCATCGGGGCTACGTGCTCTGAACGGATAACACATCTACCTTAATAATGTTTTTTTCTTATTGTCATGTATAGGTGGAGGAATTAAGTTCCCTGGAAAGCCAGATGGAGGAAAACGCCCTCAGAATGAGAAAAAGTGCAGAGAAGAACAAAAACAGGGTGAGTGCACAGGCTTGTAAGTTTAAATTACACCTATCGTGTCAGGTTTAGTGTTTCACTATGATTTGTTTATAACATACTTTGTATTCTTTACCAACAATAGTCTACAGATCCACATTATATGAAAGAGGGGAGTCATTGCCATTATCACCATGGAAACGGCCCCTACAATGATGTCGATATACCAGGTTGCTGGTTTTTCAAATTACCTCATAAGGTGAATTTATATTATTAATATATATCATAGGCACAGTGTTGTTCCACCAAGCTATTTTTACCTTGTGACCAATTATTTGTGTTTAAAGGATGGCAATCACAACAATGTCGGCAGTCCGTTCTCCAAGGACTTCCTGTCCAAGATGGAGGATGGCACTCTGAGAGCAGGAAGAGGTGGCACCAATGCAACACGAGCTCTGGAAATCAACAAAATGATGTCTTTCTGGAGGAATGCCCATAAACGTATAAGGTACTCCCATCAGAGTTAATCAAAGTAATTCAATAACAAATAAACTTTAGTAATGCTAAAAGGTCTTCTCGTAGTTCTCAGATGGTGCTGTGGCTCAGAAAAGTAGAGCTTCCCCGTTCTGTCAGCAGGTTTGTCTAATATTTTTTTAAAAAGAAAAGATTGATTGATTAGAGATAAAGTAATGAGGGTAATGAATGTAACATTTCCCCAAAGACACAAAGATTTTGATGAGGAGGGCCAGTATGGTGCCATATTACCTCAGGTCGTTACTGCTGGAACGGTAACACGTAGAGCTGTGGAGCCGACGTGGTTGACTGCCAGTAATGCACGGGTAAGAAGCAGAGCCGACACGCTAATCTGGATAAGTCTGAAAATACTGACCAGACACTAGAGCAATTCTGTATGGGCTTTATTCTGTGTCAACAGCGGGATCGGGTAGGCAGTGAGCTAAAGGCCATGGTGCAGGTACCACCTGGATATCACCTGATAGGAGCAGATGTAGATTCACAAGAGTTGTGGATTGCCGCAGTGCTTGGAGAGGCTCACTTTGCAGGCATGCACGGTATGACAGGTTTGGTTCTAAAGAAATCTACAGAAGGAGACTTTGTTATGTGTCTTCCTTTAATGATAATGCTGCATATGTCTCTCTGTGGTTTAGGTTGTACAGCATTTGGCTGGATGACCCTCCAGGGAAAAAAGAGTGAAGGCACTGACCTGCACAGCCGTACCGCTGATACTGTGGGCATCAGCCGAGAGCACGCAAAGGTGTTTAACTATGGACGCATATATGGCGCAGGGCAGCCCTTTGCTGAGAGGTTGCTCATGCAGTTCAACCACCGCCTCAGTCAGACAGAAGCTGCCAGTAAGGCCAGACAGATGTATGCCCTAACAAAAGGTATACGCAGGTAAGTTCAACGTAGGGGTGGGTTTTGATCATCAGTTTTCCGATTAAACTCGATTCTAGCTTGAATAACGCGATAACGATTCATTAAAATCCTGAATTGATTCTTAAATATAAATTTATTTTGTCTGAAACGCCAGAATCTCAGGTTAAACCTCACAAAATTTTGACAACCACCAAACAGCTAAAAACGCAAATGAGAGCAGGTACACGGATTCAGCATGAAGACCTAAACACAAAGTGCGGAACCGCCGACGGATAAGAATCAGTGAGATTTTGGCTTTCTCACCCGACTGCACGTACACGCCGTCATGCCGACAGCTCACAGATTCTGATGCGTCGGTGGGTCCGTGCATTGTGTTTACGTGGGGTTTTTTTGCGGTAGATTCTGGAGCTGTAGGCTTTGTCTCTCTCCAACCAAATTTGACTGAACCAGCAGCAAAAGAAGATCCAAACTACGCTTCACATTTCGCTTCACATAAACATCGTCATGTATTCCCTCTTACTTTTGCTGTTTTGCTTCCGCCACGGTAAAATGACACTTCGTGCACAGCTCTCTCTCTCTCAGTGCACTTCAAGAACAGTTTCTTATCTAAAAATCTGTTTTCTGCATTATTCGCTTGCTTATTACGCACAAGTCTACCGTTATGTACAGCGCTGTCGGCCGCTGTTTTTTGTTTTTTTTAATTTAAATTTGACTTCCGACAAGAAAGCCTCATTTCTGCTGTTCAATATTGAAGACATTTAAAATTTTTAAAATTTTGCAAAGTTGCAAAACACTTAACTGTGTCTCTAATTAAACCTGCGTAACTTTGCTCTGCTTCGCTTCAGCAGCATCAGGTAATGTTTATATGTTGATTAATGGTTTTCTTCTGTTTTTGTTCTACTGCACAATGTTTAAGGTGGTAATCTGCTATAAAAAGACAGGTGTTTGTATTTGTCAGATATCATTTGTCAGAGGACGGCGAGTGGCTGGTGAATGAACTGGGTATAGATGTGGAGCGGGAGGAAGATGGAAGCGTCTCCCTCCAAGAATTGCGGAGGATCACTAGAGTGGCTTCACAATCGTGAGAACGCAAAATACAAACATTCACAAGTGCCTGGCTTGCAATAACCCATTTACTGTCCCTGAATATCCTCCTCTCAGGTGCTCTCCTCTTTAATTTTGCTTTTTTTGTGCTCCTGACACCATCTCAGTTCTCGACGGAAAAGATGGGATATTGTTGGGAAGCGTCTGTGGGCTGGAGGTACTGAGTCGGACATGTTCAATAAGCTGGAGAGTATAGCCCATTCAAAGAACCCGGCCACTCCTGTTCTAGGCTGCAGGATCAGCAGAGCACTGGAGCCCAATGCGGTTAAAGATGAGGTGATTGACTAAAGCTGGCAACAGGAGTATAATATATATATATATATATATGATTTAATCTGAGTATTTAAAGGGATATGCATGTTTTGCCAATACAACAAACGACCAATGCATTACTCAAGAGGTCAGTCAGAGTGCTCTAAATGGCAAAATAAACTCTTCATTAATGTCTCCTTTCAGTTTATCACCAGCAGAGTGAACTGGGTGGTTCAGAGCTCTGCAGTGGACTACCTCCATCTGATGTTGGTGGTCATGAAGTGGCTCATTGAGGAGTATAACATTGATGGCCGCTTCTGCATCAGCATCCATGATGAGGTGCGGTACCTGGTCCGCAGTGAAGACTGTTACCGAGCAGCTCTGGCACTTCAAATCACAAACCTCCTTACAAGGTGTGCTCTTAGCTGACCGTATATTCTCACTGACAAACTGTGTGCTCTATAATGGATGGTTACTGTGTTTCTCTTCCTGCAGGAGTATGTTTGCTCATGCTTTAGGCATGCAGGACCTTCCCCAGTCTGTAGCCTTCTTCAGTGCAGTTGACATTGATCAGTGTTTGAGGAAGGAGGTCAACATGGACTGTGTGACTCCCTCTAACCCCACAGGTGTGGAACGAAAGTATGGTCTACCGCCTGGTGAGTTCTGCACACCATCACCAGCCTTCTTCCAACATTAAGAGTAGTATATTTATTATACAAATGTTTCTTATACAAAGTGCACAGGAAAGACAGGACAGCTTGTCTCATTACAAAATCTAAATGTAACAAATTCAGACGCAAGAACATGCAATTTAGCTCTAGCACTTAAAGCTACAAAAATGCTCGTGTACAGACCAATTTGTTTTAAAACAACACCTTACAAAAGTTGGACTAAACATCTCTTTAAAATACAATAATGTATATGGAAAGTAATTAAATCCACCTCTTAGCATGACCACACAGTATTCAGTTAGTCTTCAAGAATTTTAAGAAAATCAACAGCACAGCTTGTTTATCACGAGAATTCCTGAAAGGAAGTAAATCAAATAAGTTTCAAATTTCTAAATAAGCCAAATTAGAAATGACTATTTTAATGTAATCAAGACAAAGACAGATATAAACTGTGGTTGGAAATGCAAGAAGGCTTTTTGATAAAGTGAACTTGAGGAACACAATCAGAATACTAAATAATGTGTGCAAACTTTCCACAGGTGAGGCCTTGGACATCTACCAAATCATCGACATCACTAAAGGCTCTCTAAACAAAGGGAGATAGCTCTTTGTGGACCAGACAGCTTTTATTCCAAACATACAACTGCCAGGACTCCATTCACCCGCTGCTGCAGTCTGGACGTGTGTGCGTGTGTGTAGCAGTGGTGCCCAGTATGACCTCACTGTTTCCTCTTCTTCTGTTTGGGTTCTTGTGTCTCGGTGGTGTCCTGTGACTCTGTGGTCTGAGAGCAATGGAAGAACAAAGACAAACAAACAAAGAGATCGTGTTGAAGGGAAAAATGATCTACTTTTAGCTCAGAGCATTCAAAGCATCAAGCTACATGCACATTTCAACCGTGGGAACAGTGTGGATATGGAGTCAGTTTTATGGACTCGTATAATAAAGTAAAAGTGGAGAGAAGAGGCTGTTGTGTATGTTGAACAGTATTGAAGCTCCTGTGGAGCTGAGCTAGCGCTTACCACCTGACTGTCATCCTGTTCCTGCAGGGCTGCATCCAGAGTAGCGGCATTGATGCGGAAATCTCTCGAAGTGCTCAGCTTCATATACTGCATCAAGTTTACCTGGAAAAACATGCAGCTAGATTTTACAGTGTCCAGAGGCCTGCAGAGTTTTAAAAAAATGTATATATTTTTTCAATATTTACACAAACCTTTGATTTCTTTGAGAGTGTGATGAGATACTTCTCATACTGCTCAATGCTGAAGATCAGGTTGGGGATAGCTTTAGTCTCACGCAAAAGTTTTGCCTTCCAAGAGGAAAAACATAACAGACTTGTTTATATTTCTTTGTATGCATATATTTCATTATTCTAAAAACAAAATTTGTATTGTTCAGTCCTCATTCATTAAATTTACAAGAGGCCTTACAGAAGCACCGGTGTTCACGTCATTCCTTCTCTTTTTCTTTTTGTCATCTGCACCTCCACCACTGATGTCTCCACTCTAAGAGGAATAAAAAGCATCTTGTGTCATTTCTGTAACAACAAAACATTAATGCAACGGAGCTGGACAAACTGAACCATGCTAATACCTGAGCATATGTGATAAAAGAATAGCACTGTGGTGTTAGGTGGGAGCCAGATAGTTTGACCTGCAAATATGAAAGAGTTAGTATGACGTTAGATCTATACAGGAAAATTTGAGCTAGGTGACAGTAGCTTGGACTCACCAGCTTCTCAAAGCGAGCTGGCAGCGACCCGTGCTGGCTGGCACACACCTGGATATACTAAAGTAAAATGAAGATAATGTAATGTTACACTCTGCAAGCTGCCCTGACATTTTCACTCAGAACATCAAGTTGACAAATACACACATATTTGACCAGCGTGGTGAGGATGGTATACGTGCGGGTCAGTTCTCTTAACAGTGTAACGGTGCAGGTGCCCAGCAGCAAGGCCGTCTGGACCAGCTCACTTAGCGCTGTTAAGAGAGTCCCAAGCTGCAGCGTCACTGCTTTCTCAACTGGGTCCTGCCGACCTGCAGTCTGTGTGGCTTCACCTACACATTTATGAAACACAGCATCACTTGCATTTTAGCCCCATTTGCTGACAAATGCATCTCTTCCTCCTCAGCATTAATCAAAGTGAGCATCAGTGTGAAAGGCTTCTTACCACAGCCCAATTTGTCAGAAGCTGTCTGACTTTTCTTCCTGGCAATAAGCCAGTCCACTTCATCAAGCACTCTGTCAACCTGAGACAGGACCAGCAGCTGGGACAAGACATTAACATGAAGAAGAAGGTGAGCAGGATAAGCAAAGGCATAACTCTCACAGCCAGTCAGTCAGAAAACCAACACTTACTGCTGCTGTTGAAGCAGTTTTCATGTTGACAATGGCAAAATTGGACTGCTTTTCCACCTCCACATCCTGAGACAGGAAAACAAAAGAAATCAGTTCACAAATGCACTTTAATGTGGGTGTATGAAGGTTACAGTCATCAGTGTACTGTGGGAAAGAAACTTGGATTTAAAATAGTCTTGTTTAACTTGTTTGATCATTAAATTCTTTCATATGAACTTGAGTGACATTTCATTCTTAATCCATAATGTCTGAAATGATGTTGGCCCAGCTTTGCAGCTATAACAGCTTCACCTCATCTGAGAAGGCTTTCAGAAGGTTTGGGAGTATGTTTATAAGAATTTTGAGCATTCTTCCAGAAGTGGATTTGTGAGGTCAGACACTGATGTTGAACAAGAAGGCCTGCTCGCCATCTCTGCTCCAATTCATTCAAAAGATGTTCTCTTGGGTTTAGGTCAGGACTCTGAAGGCCAGTCAGATTCTCACCAAACTGGCTCATCCATGCCTTTATGGACAGGTATGGAGTCATGCTGGAACAGAAAGGGGCCAGCCCCAAACTTTTCCCAAAAAGTTCGGAGGATGAAACTGTCTAAAATGTCTTGGCATGCACCATACCACCGCCAAACCCAGACTTGTCTGATGGATTGCCAGACGGAGAAGCCTGATTTGTCACTCCAGTGAACACGTCACCACTGCTCTAGATTCCAGTGGTGACGTGCTTTACACCACTACATATGATGCTTTGCATTGCACTTGGTGATGTAAGGCTTGGATGCAGCTGTTTGGTCACTGAAACCCATTCCATGAAGCTCTCTACAAATCTTCCAGAGCTTATCTGAAGTTTGGAGGTCCGTAGTGATCAATGTTGAGAAAGTTGCCGACCTCTGCGCACTATGTGCCTCATTATCCGCTGACGCTGCTCTATGATTTTACGTGGCCAACTACTTCCCAATCCCAGTCATTTTTTGATAAAACACCAGTAACAGTTCACAATTGAATATATGCTGGCAAGGAGATTTCACAGCTGGACTTGTTGCACGGGTGGCTCCTGAGAGCAACCCTTTCTCTCACAAATGTTTGTAGAAGCAGTCTGCATGTCTAGGTGCTGGATTTCATACAGCTGTGGGCGTGGAAGTGATTGGAACACCTGAATTCAATGATCTGGATGAGTGAATGAATACTTTTGGCAATATAGTCTGTCGATCAACTCTAGCTGTGTGTGCAGTTTTATATAATTAAATGAGTTGCAGTAATAACAGTATCAGTATAGTTTAATGCCAAATTGTGCTCTGAACACTGCAAAGAAAAATTGTTCGTACCTGATCAATATCTCCCAGTACGCTGTGGATGTCTTGGCAGAGCTCCAGCAGTAGGCCTACAGGACTCTTATAAAGAACATGAAGGTTGAAGAGGAGAGAGAGCAGCCCCTTACAGAAGGCAGAATCCTCTAAAGGGAGAGAAAACCCCCACACACATACACACACATCAGGAAATGGCACCTAATATGCACCTAATATAGACACAGAGGTTAAGTAAACTATAACTTACCAAAACTGGTCTCTTTGCAGATTTTCACAGTCCACGTGATCATCTGAACAAACTGTTAATTAGATAATAGTGAATTAGAACAGGAGTATGTTAATTTGTTCGGTGGAGTGCATTTAAAAATAAATTTACCTGCTGGGAGGAGGGCTTTAGCTGGCGCGAGAGTACGCTTAGGATGCTGATCAGAAGCTGAGCCTCTTTGCTGTTAAAGTCTTCCTCACCGCCACTTAACTGTGTGAACAGCGCCCTCTGTTGACGGGCAAAGAAAACTGGATTTTAGCAAACATGTCATACTTAATAAACACAGTTTTCTTGTATTATTTAGTGTTAAATCAGAAGCACCTGAAACTGTCGGATGTAAAAGTAGTTCATCTCTACAACATCGCCTTCGTCATCTTGCTCTGTGCCATTTTCTGCATCATTTCAAAGAAACACATAATGATTAATTCCTGTATATTTTTTGTTGCTACAAAATGTACTGCTTTTTCACTGCTTGTCCAACCCATGGTAGAGAGCAGCTGGGCCATCTTGTTTGGGTAGCGTTGTTGGCAGGTTGTGAAGATCCTGAGCAAACCCTCCAGACACAGCTGAGACAAACTGGAGCGCTTCTCCTTCTTTCCCCCCTCCTCAACCACGCTGGGGATGTTCGTGTAACGCCACATCAGGACACTATAAAGAGACATAGACAGAGATCGTTTATTCTCATTTTTGGTCCTATAAGTATTATAATAAACAAATCGTGTGCTGTCATTTAGCCCAAGAGATTTCTACCTGGTCATGTCACAGAGGAAGCGGAAAGTCTTGTCTGCGTTCTGTCCATCTGGGCCGTCTGTGTGTCCCGTTTCATCCAGCTGCTGGATCTTCTGCACAACCACGCTCAGTATATAACGCACAAACTCTCCATTTGAACGAAGTACTGAGAGAGCCTCCTCTCTGCTCTGAGTGTTATCCCTGCAAAAGAAGATTTGATCTGATTTACCATTTCTAATTCTTATCCATGGAATTTGACTTTCCAAGTTTGCATAGTATTTCTAATTAGCATTTTAATGAATAGATTTAAACAATCAGAGTGCCTACAATTAGCTGCAAACTATAAATAACTGATTTTATTAAATTCCACAGATCTAGTAGTAGTCCATGTAAGCAACGCTAAAGAAACCATTTACCTGAAGAGCACAGTGATTGATGTTGATATGATGCCCATTGAGAATAAACTGCGGGGGGTCTTGTGTGAGGGCACCCGACCCTTTCCAGACTTCTCCTTCAGGATCTCAGACAGCTTGTGGTAACGGCTGAACAGCTCGATGATCTCCTCAAAGCACCTTTTACTGCAAGAAACGGGGGAAGATACAATGGTAAATTATAAAAAGAAATCCTCGCTGCATAATATGGCATATGTTTTGTATGATGCATAATTAAATTAGGATGATTAACTTTGTTAAACTTTTATTTTGGTAAAGATCCAAGTATTTTTGTGTTACTTCAATGAAATCAGCTATAGGGGGAGTGCTGGCTCTGTGTATCAGTCAGTAAACGTAGTGACCTGAACAGTTGCTGTGGGTTTATAAATTCAACTGTGTAACACAACAACACTTTCTCAAAATGCACAATTCAAAAACAGGTGCTTGTTACCTGTAGTTGGCTTTGATAAAGTTGTACTCCATGAGGACCTCATACACTCCCATCACCAGCACAGCATAGATATTATTCTTCACTCCAACACTGGATCCCATTGAAAACTCAGCCGACTTGTCCTGATCAGTATACACACATTATAAGACTTAGCAATATTGGAACAGACCAAGGTTCAGAGCCAACGTAAAAGCAAGGAAGAGCAGAATAATCTGAAATCTGCTAAGGACAAAGAAGCTGCTTGCTCTTGATCTCAAGACATACCAGTTCAAAGTCTTCTAGTTCGCACTTGATCATGCGTCTTGTCATACTCTCTAGAATAGCATGTAGGTCCGACCGGTATCCTTCCTCCTCTTCCTCATCATCATCACTGTCATCGCCATTGGGGTTGGCTGACTGGCGTGTGTTTTGCAGCCACATCAAGCAATGTACAGTACAGCTCAGCAGATGGGCCTGAAACATAACACTATTTATAGCTCGCATATCAGTCGAAATAAAACAACTTGCAAATATGGTACAGTGCACACAAGTGTACCAGAGGCTCCTGGAGGTAGACTTGGTCTCCGTGAGCAGTGATGCATGGTTCCAGTTTCACTGGGGGCAGGAGGTCTTGTTCAGGCTCGTAGTACCGCTTCAGCTAAGGACAAGCAAGCTTCTGATACATCATCAAGTCCATTATAACTAAGACAGCATGCAGTTAACTCATACATATACATACCTGTGACAAAAGGGTCTGCATGATGGAGCTTGCAAGTTGCGAGTTACGACGAAGAACATCAAAAAAACCCTTAAAAACCACAAGAATTTTCTTTTTCAGTATGAAAGTAACATTTTTACAGCTAAACCATATCTATACACATAAATAACGAAAGAGTAGAGGTTAACTCAGATTCGTTTTTCCCTTTAGGGATCACCACAGCAGATCATCTGTCTCCATCTTAGCATCCACCTCTTTCACACCGTCCCCCTTCATGTCCTCCTTCACTACATCTATGAACCTTCTCTGTAGTATTTCTCTTTTCTTATGCCTGCCAGCTTCATATTCAACACCCTTTGTAAAATGTATCCACTAACTATCCCAGGTTCACGTCTCTAGCCCTTTCTTCACACTGATAAACATAATAAGACATGACATTAAAAAAATGCTTCTGACCTCATAGAGCATGAGGCGCACATCAGCCTGCTGGCTGAGGCAGCGACGCAGACTGCTGAGGATCTCCAAGCAGAATGCTTCATTGGCAGCTGAGTTGTATCGCGAGTGAACATCCACTTGGATCTATGAATTGTAACAGAAAGACAAACCAAAAAATTAGACGGTTCCACACCTGCAGAGTGTTTCTAGCACACTTTCTAGAATCAAGTATGTAAAGTATACAGAGTTTTACTGCAACTGTACCTGACTGGAGGAGATTGCCTGGCTACACTGACTCGAGGCCAAGCTGCCCAACACTTTGAAGTTCTTCAGAAGCAACAAGAAGCCTGTAACTGCAGACTTCCGACCATCCAGTTGGCTAGTAGAGTCAAGTAAGGGGGTTGGTTAGTATAAGCCACCCTTCTTTAATTGCACTTTAAAGCTGTGTTAAGAATAAAGTAACACAAACCTGGAAAACATGGCCTTGCGAAGAACTAAAATTAAAGCATCTTTTAAGGACATGCTGACCTTGAGCAGGGGCTGAAGATTAAACAGAAACCAACGATTACACAATAGAAACCTCTAGAGCATTTATGTGTATCTGTTGGCCTGTTTAGGTACCTGGACAGCTTTGAGTAGACCTTGAACGGTGGCCAAAGGCAGGTATGACAAGTGGTCAAACGTCTCTGTCACCTTAGAGGATGACTCCAGAAGGATCATTGGGGCAGAGACCACAATATCAGAGAAAAGGTCTGAAGAAGAAAAAAAAACATTAAAACACAAGAATAAAAAAAAAACAAACAAAACAAAAACTGTCAAAACATAGTCTATAAAGTCAAAAAATGCTGCTGTGCATCTATAACTTAACCCTGCTGTCTAGAGGTTGTGTTACCTAAGAAATGACTGACAGGTGAGGCTGTCTTTGTGACTAGTCGATTTAAGACCTGCTCCAATATCTCTCCCCTGATAGGCTCATGCATCTGTTAAAGACATAAAATACACAATATTTGCATGACATTGAAAATCCTTTATTTACAATACTTCATAGCATAAAATTTTAACAAAAAATGTTACCTTAAAGCCCTGGAGTAGCACCTGTCCTCCTAGCTTACACGCTTGTTGAGTTGGTGTTCGGGCTACAGCTAGAGAGCCTTCTGTGGTCTTGCCAAATGGTCCAGGTTTGGGTCCAAATGCATCCATCAGGAAGAAGCCCAGCTGCACTAGCCCTTGGGTAACATGATCCCATCCGAACACACTATACGGATGGAAACGTAGACCTCATGTGAGAGGTTAAAATACAAATACTGTTTGTGTTGTACCATGTCATTTATTTTTGTTGAGGGTGTAGCGCGGTGTGGTCTGCGGTGCCGCTGCAGGGGAGGCGGATAAACTTGAGGGGCATCCGCAATCACACCTCGTCGGCATAAAGAGTCTGTACTGGGTCCTGTCAGTTGTTGTTGTTGGTATGTGTTGGGCTGTGAGCTGCGGAGCTGCAGCTGACTGTGTGTGTGTGTGTGTGTACAGCAACCGCGAGAAAAGTGGTGAATAAAGTATGCTGAACAGCATGTACATGTCACCGTGTGCTTGCTACAGTGCCTTTATCCGGGGAGCCTGAACAGCCCGGCCCTCCTCCACTCCCATGCCGTCGGGGAATGCTGGTGGGGGTCGCGGCGGTGTCAGCCAGGACCAGATCCAAGATTCTCAATCACCTGCACCCCACGCTCGATCCGGTCCTGGAGTTCTTCCTGTTGGCGGCGTGACACTGCCGCCTGCTCTCGCTGTGTGGCTGTCAGCTCTGGTCCTGGGTCTGCCGTGGCCCCCCTCCTGGGTTTTGGCAGGCTGTGAGCTCTGCAGCTCACAGCCTGACACATACCAACAACAACTGACAGCACCCAGAACAAACTCTTTATGCTGGAGAGAGGTGATTGCAGATGCCGCTCAGGTGCGTCCCCCTCCCCTGCATCGGCACCACAGACCACGAGCTGCCACAGAGGGGCATTACCTTATTTTGAAAGAAATCATGGAGAAAGAAACACATCAAGTTTTTCTGTTGAAGGTATCAAATAGAATACATAAATCAACATTTTGCTCTTCTTACCTGTTCTGGACTGTATCCAGTATCATCTGAGCCACACTGCAGTGCCCGGGTAGGAGGTCCTGTAGTAACTTTGACCCCTGTTGTAGCTGCTCGTCCTTGAAGCTCTTGATGATGGCCCCTTTCAAAAGTTCAAATACCTTCCAAAAAAATCATCATCATCAAAAATGAAATGATTAACACAAATGAATAGGAAAGATAACATGAATTAAGACTCTACTGAGTACGGGAAGTAGTGTGTAGTGTAGATTTCTAACCTGCTCTTCATAACGCTGGATACGTGCCACTGAGAGCAACAGGGCAACACTGAAAGGACACAAGTCTGCATACGATGTCTGCCAAAATGAAAATCAATATCTATGACACAGACTATCCGTACAAATATAACAAACAATTCTCAAACTATTAAAGCAACAAACAGATGAGCGATATTATACATAACCTTAAAGCCTTTAAGAAATTCCCTTGCAAGCTCATGGTCTAGTCTTATAGCAAAGACTATGTGGAGGATAGCAGTGCCCTCTACATGCCTTAGCTGGTCCTGTGGAATAGACTGAACCTCTAGATCCAGGCTGCTGAGAAGCGGATGTACAAGTTAAAAAAAACAAACAAACAAAAAAACAGACAGTCAGTAAATGGAAAGTTTACAGAAAGATGTATTGTGACTATAGTAAATCCCACTTGCAGTATATGAAACACTCACTCTCCATGTTTCTGCTCCTCTTCTTGGCGAGCGTCCTGCTCCTTAAAATAACCTACGATTCCGTCCAGGACTTGTTTCTTACAACCCTAACAGACAAAGAACAAGACCGGCATTTAGATGACTAACACAAACAGAAACATAATGTGTTGTTGAAGACACACTGTCACACACCTTTGCAGACAAAAGCAGCAGCTGGTAAACCAGCGGCGGGATCTCCTGCAGATCTAGTTTGTTGAACATCCTCAATACTTTCTCCACCACAAACTGCAACTCCTCTGATGACAAAGGCACATCCCTAAAATGAGGCAGACACAGTAAAACATTTTAAAAGGAACTAAAAAAATGTAAAATACACCAATATTGAAATAAATTCTATTATGATGGAAACAGAAATATGTTAAAGCATGCAATGAACTTAAAATAACAAAGTCCTACCTAAACATGGTTGTCAAGTGGATGACACACTGTGGATCCCATCTGCATGAAAAAGACCATGTAATGTAAATAAAAATATTTTTCAGTCATCTGCAAATCATTTCATCTCTACATCACAAACTGGTAATTGGACTAAAACAGAACATAAGACGTTGGCACTGAGGTACTTCATCATAATCCCTTTCATTACATGACCATGTAATTTCTAATAAATTAGGCATGAAGGCATCTAAATAATAAAATACTGCCAAAATACTACAATATATATTAGCATATCACTATATATATCAAATGCGACATGTCCTCACCTGCTCGAGCAGAGGCTGTTAATCAGCTGCTTCTTATACTCCTCACCACTGAGTTCCCCTAAAGTTATAATAAAAAATTGTGTTTTAGACCTTATAGATTGTGACATATGTGATATTAGGTTAGACAACAATGTTGATCACAAAGTACCTTTGCCATAAGACAAGGCTTCACATGCTGCAAGTGCAGTAAGAACTGTAGGAAACAGTTCCAGAGATTTCCCACTGCTCATTTTCCCCACTTTGATGGCATCAACAAAAAGAGACCCCAGTGTTGCAAGAGATGGCCCGGATAGTGTATGAGTCTGTGTATTAGATTAAAACAATCATTCTCATTCATATGAAAAAAAGAAAGTGTCACAATATATTTCTACTTATCTAATTCAAGTAGTTATAAATGATAGCATTGCAAGTCAGATCAGGACAAAAAAAACCTGTTACAAGCACAAAAATCAAGTAGACCCAAAAGCGTAGTTCCAAAACACACTTATTTGATTTAATCAACCAGTTACATGAAATCAACATATTTGGATATAGCGTACATCAAATCTATAATAACTTCTGTATAACATAAATACCTCCAGCATAAGCAACCCAATGATATCTGCTGCCACCTCAGTCTGAAGATCCCCAGACTCACACAGAGGGATGCAGTGCTGATACAGGAGAAGTCTACGATTTGCCCCAGCAGTGGAGCTGGGTGGAGAACCTAAACAACAAGCACAAACTATACATTTATTACATACCTTATCATCAAGCAGAAGTTATGCATATATGTTAAATGATTCTGACATGGTGTATGAGTGAATTATATTACCTTAGCTATCTTGCGATGTTTCACTTACAAGAATGAATGTGTACAAACCTTTAAATATGCCTTTTATTATGGTCCCAACCTTCTTGCCCTTCAGTGCACTATTGGTAATCGTGTTGGTGAGCTAAACATTGTGTGATAGATAGTAAGAGTATTTTATAGGTAAAACAGACATGACTTTGGAATTCCAAATGTGTCGCCCTTAGTTTGTAAAATAACTTACCTGGTCATCGGTCAGGGTTGAAAGGTATTTCTGTAGTTCGGGGATATTTTCTTCATCTGACAGTGAGACAATTTTATCCATTTCTGCTTTCATTGTCCACCCACAGATTGACACAAGTGGCTAGCAACTGTAGAATAAGCTAGAAATCTATCTCGTAAATCTCAGTAAGTTTATGAACGTTATTATTTTTATTTTACTTCTACTTATCGATTATCTAGTTGCATTTAATCCTGGGCATCCTGTTTAAATTAGTTGAAGGTAAATTACTCCGTAATATTATAACTTTATCGCTGTTGTGTTTCTAAAAAGTTTCAAGCGAACTTCCCGCCAGACGACACTTCCTGTTTTGCTTTGTGGTTGCCATGTTCAACTCAGACTCCCTCAATCACGTTATAATCCAGGTCACATTCCCCTGTACGGCAAAATGCGTATAATGTAAAAAAAAAAATAGTTTTCCAGTAACTTGGAATAATATGCTAGCATAACACAATTTCCATATAGTTTCATATCTGAACGGAAGGAGTAGTTTGATCAAACTTACATTTGGCGGAAAACAGTCATCACTTCAGCCGTGGCAACCACGTTTGCAACCACGAGGTTTATAAATGGGTTACTTGTCGGTAAATATTTGGACATACGCTTACTGTTTATGCATTCCAGTTAAATATCATGTGTCGTTGTTTTGGTTAATGTCTTACACGTAATGTTTGGTTTCTGGAAATAAATCTCGCTAGGATCTTTTAACTTCAAGTCAGGAATAACCAACGCGGCCTGTTTCTTAGTGTTTCTTGAAATAGTGACGCGATAATGATTCATACCAGATCGGGCCAGTGGCGCAATGGATAACGCGTCTGACTACGGATCAGAAGATTCTAGGTTCGACTCCTGGCTGGCTCGTGAAATCTTTTTCGGTTTTGTGAAATTAAACTTTTGCTCCCCTGTTTGCTAAATGTGTTGCTAGTTTAGTGGCTGCATTGAAGTAGCGAATGCCATTGATTCAAACATCTAAAACCATGTATAATTATACATGTATGAAAATTATAAGACCATGTATTGTCCACAAAGGTATTTTGCGTAAAAACTATATAATTGGGATACTTTAAAACCGGATAATATGTATAGATTATTATTTTGTATTGAACACCATATTTTCAACCTGTATCATTTTCTGAGGCGCGAGGAGCCCGATGTTAAAATGTCCACCTTTAGAGTTTAAACAAATATGTTTGGTTTTTTTTTTTTTAAAGGTAACACAGTTGTTTTTATTGTATTAATGCCGAATTATTAATTGTGTCACTTTTGGCTACTCTAATAAGGTAGGTTCTCTGTAGCAGTCTTGATATATAATGAATAAATAAAAAACTGGGTCACATCCTGCAAGAAACACTATCTGTCTCTATGTGACAGATAAAAGGAGAAAGCCTCATATGATGAAGCACTCTTTCTGTCTCTTGGCTCTTTGCTCACATTTCTGAGAATCTGTGTGGTGTTGTGTCGAGTGGACCATGAAGTTCTATGCAAAGCAGACTTTCTCTTTTCTGATATCAGTTTTATTCCTCTGTGTTATTGCAGATCTTCAGGGTAAGTAGGAGAAAACCTTTTTTTAGGAAAATGACCGCTGTGACAACACTTAAATGATGTCAAATTTACGCCTTTGTATTTGTTTATCCTACATATAGTGCATGTTTTTCATTGTTTGTTTGTTTGTTTGTTTAAAAAAGATCTGTTTAAATCTAGCACTAGTAATAAATCATCACTCAGTGGTATTATGACAATAATATGCATAATACCGCAAATAAGAATGAGAACAATGTCTCTCTTTGAAAAAGATCCTAACAGCATTATTTATTTAAATCAAAAGATATCAAACAATCATCACTCAGTGGTTTTATGACAATGACAGTCATAATAAACTGACCATTAAATATCACATGTACTTAATGTTAATCAGATTGTAGCTATATTTTCTGTTTAGATATGTAGCTCAAAGAGGAATGAACAAAAAGTTGTGAGTTTTTTGTACCTATTCTCATTTTGAGGGGTTTAGGTGATATCTTTCCCATTATAGCCTATTTATTGTTTAGATAAAAGATAGCAAAGAATCAAGCAGGGTGTACCCATGGGAGAGGATGGAAGATAAACTCTTTTAGTAGGACACGGTACAAGTGTTGCAGAGATTATATACAACAAGGGACATTTACTGTAAAAAAAAAAAAAAAAGGCAGAGAAGTGGAATTTTTCCCCAGTAATAAATTATGTATTAAGTATGACACTTCAGATTAGATTTTTTAAACCAATTTAAGCCAAAAAAAAAGGGTGCTGAAATTCTAATCAGAGTGTGTGTCTGTAATCTGAGCAGCACAGCACCCTGACGGGTGAAAGAGCACGTTTCCTATTGCATGCCATTCTGAACATGAATAAAGCTTTAAAGCAGCGGTTTGAGACTTTCCCTTAATACTGAATTTATTTAAATAACACAGGTCAACATGTCATAATCATCACAGGTATTTTTATTTGGGATTTGTAGTTCTTTTCATGCTGATTTCAAATTTGGGTTAAATTTTTTGTCCAGTTATTTCAGTACCTTGCTCAAATATTTCCGCACCGCAAAAATGAAGGTGCATCAGCACAAAGACTGACAGACTCAAGAATAGTTTCTTCTTAAAAGCCACACTCAAGGTCACCTGGTCCAGCCCTAACTATATGCTTTAGCAAAAAGGAAAGTTTTAAGCCTAATCTTAAAAGTAGAGATAGTGTCTGTCTCCTGAATCCAAACTGGAAGCTGGTTCCACAGAAGAGGGGCCTGAAAGCTTTCCCTCCCATTCTACCTTTGAATACTCTAGGAACAACAAGTAGGCCTGCAGTGCAAGAGCAAAGTGCTCTAATAGGGTGATATGGTACTACAAGGTCATTAAGATAAGATGGGGCCTGATTATTTAAGACCTTGTATGTGAGGAGCAGGATTTTGAATTCTGGATTTAACAGGAAGCCAATGAAGGGAAGCCAATACAGGAGAAATATGCTCTCTCTTTCTAGTCCCTGTCAGGACTCTTGCTGCAGCATTTTGGATTAGCTGAAGGCTTTTCAGGGAGTTTTTGGGACATCCTGATAATAATGAATTACAGTAGTCCAGCCTGGAAGTAATAAATGCATGAACTAGTTTTTTAGCGTCAGTGTCTAAATGAATATCAATTTTACTAAAAGTAGCTGTAGATAATATTACATCTGTGAGATGATTATTGTTAATTTTTCCTCTAATGATTAAAATTTTAATTGTGAAGAAGTTCATGAAGTCATTACTAGTTAATGATAAAGGGATGGTTGGCTCAATAGAGCTCTGACTTTTTGTCAGCCTGGCTACAGTGCTGAAGAGAAACCTGGGGTTGTTCTTATTTTCTTCAATCAGTGATGAATAGTAAGATGTTCTGGCTTTGTGGAGGGCTTTCTTATAAAGCAACAAACTATTTCTCCAGGATAAATGATGATCTTCTAAATTTGTGACACGCCATTTCCTCTCCAGTTTACGAGTCATCTGCTTTAGGCTACATGTTTGAGAATTATACCACAGAGTCAAGTACTTCTGATTTGAGGCCTTAGTTTTCACAGGAGCTACAGTATCCAGAGTCGTACGTAGTGAGGAGGTAAAATTATTAACAAGATATGACTCATGACTCCTTCTGTGACTGCTATAAGGCCACAGATACTCTAAGAATGTTCACACTTCAATGTTAGACTTTTTCTACGGTCTGTATATCATATCATCTTGTCATAAGTCTTTAATATTGGAGGCATTACAGCAACAGCTCGCTTTTCCTCATGTTGTGAGGAAAAGGCTCCGATCAAACTGAGGCATGATGGTGATCATGTATTAGGGTGGGGTCTGGTATAAAAGGTCATCTGCTTTAAAGACATAAATAAAAGTGTCTTATAAAAAGATGTTTCAGTCAAAAAAATGCATTTTGATCTATCAGCGCTGGAGATGAGCACATTTCAGGGAACTTTGGCCTGCTGGACCAGGTTGAAGCTCTCAAGTGGATCCAGCAGCACATTCACAACTTTGGAGGAGACCCAGGATTAGTTACTATATTTGGAGAGTCTGCTGGTGGAGTGAGCGTGTCTCTTCTGGTAAGAATCTACAGTTAGAGGAACTTTAAATAAACCTTTTCACTCTAGAACAAAAATTAATATTTGATATGTTACTTGAATCACCAGCTCCTGTCACCACTGTCTGATGGGCTGTTTCATCGTGCCATTGCTGAGAGTGGCACAGCTGCTGTGGATACAGTTGTGGCAGATAATCCTCTACCAATGGCGCAGGTTAATTATCAATATTCTTCCTTTTTAGAGTGTGTTAAAAACATTTTTGTTGCAGAATAAGGTAACTCTGGGAATGGATTTGTTTTGACAAATATTTGACATTTCTATTTTATATCTGACCTCGGGCAGTTGCAAATGCATCTGGCTGCAGCCTTGAAAGCACAAAGAAGATCAGTGACTGCATGAGAAACCATGATATTGATACTATGGTGGGTTTTACACAGGTGAGGTAATGGGTGCAAACATGATAGAGAATGATTATTATGTCTTCTACAATGTTTATTTGAAGATTTCCATTTCTCCCTCAGCTATGTTCATGCTATCACATCTTTCACTTTTGTACATTTTACTCTCTTAGGGATCCAAATTTGAGATTTCAAGTAAATGTTGATGGACATTTCCTGACTAAACCTGTGGATGAGCTGTTTCGTAAACATGAACTCCATGCTGTTCCATTCATGACTGGTGTCAATAATGATGAAGGTGGATGGATGCTTGCATCAGTAAGTGTTGTAGAAGCCTGTGAATAAAGAGCCCAGTGGTCACAAACAGAACTTATGCCAGCAATTGTGAAACTTTAATAGTGGCTTTGTATTTTTTTTAGTTTTTTGCTCCCCAAAACTGGACAGAAGGACTAGATCGGGAATTTCTTTTGAACATGGTTTCCTTCTTCTACCCCGACGTAAGGCAGACACCACTTGATGTTACAATATTACTGTCCCCGACCTGCTCGAGCTTCTTTGATTGATGTGTTGCTTATTTCTTTAAGCCTAAAGCAGCATTTATCAGCGATGTGATAGCTGATGAATATATTGGAAATGGTGACGACCGTGTGAAAAACAGAGATGGGTACACTGAGATGCTTGGAGATTTGTTTTTCACCATTCCAGCGATCAAAGCTGCTAATGCTCACAGAGGTAATTTAATTTGTTTAATAAAAGATTATACAAATCTGTTTAAAACCCAACACTTGATATTTACTGTTACATACATTCATTAACAAATATCACACACATTCGTCTAAGTATAGATGCAGGTGCTCCTGTATACCTGTATGAGTACCAACATCCTCCCAAATTCCTGCAGCAGAAAAGGCCGAGCTTTGTTGGGACTGACCATGCAGATGAAATGTTTACGGTTTTTGGACTTTGCTTCACAACTACCCATGTAAAATTAGCCAGTAAGAATTCTCTGTAAAAATCTCTGTCTCAACACAGTACTGCATTTGTTTTGTTTTCCCCGTGTTTGAAAAATATGTTTTGCAACATGATCGTTTTAGATCCGTGCCCTGAGAATGCGGAACAGTTGAGCAAAATCATGATGAGCTAATTGGGAACTTTGCTTGCACAGGGTAGGAATGTCCAACTATTGTACATTTCACACATTTAATAACTGAATAACAAATGTATATCTGTTCAGATCTCCTGATGGGAAAAACCTAGTCCACTGGCCAAAGTATGAAGCAGAAGAAAATACCTGGCGATTGGTTTAAAAAAGCAGGTAACTGCTCAGCACCTGAAGAAGGAGCGCTTTGTCTTCCTGACTCAGACCGTCCCAGAGAAGATCAAACAGCATGAGGAAAATGCAGAACGCAGCGATTTGTTGTCACATCTCTTTTGTCTTTTTTATAGTTTTAAAAAATAATCCAGCCCGTTCTCATTCCCGAGGCGTTGCAGCATCAGACCAAGCCATGATTCAGTTTTTAGATACTGCAAAATATTAGTTAGTATGGACCAACAGTGTCTCTTTACTAATCCTTATACTAAAATAAAATTAATATTAAGTCATGCTTATATTGTGTGTGTTTTTTTTAAATGTCAGTCTTACTGGATATACAATCCTAAACACAGATATGTAAAATAATCCTTTGCAATGACAACAGTAGTTTGATGATGGGTACACCAATGCAGTTTTTACATGTAACTGTGGAACTGAAATAAAATAGGAGTGAAAGGAGAAATCCTCCTTGTGGCTGATAGTTGAGTCCAGCTGTCTTGTATTACACTGATAGAAAGCAAAAGGCCTGCTTAAGATGAAATGAATTTAGTAAGTGGCCAAAACATGTTGAGATCCTTACTTACAAAAAAGTAAGGAAATTTGTGTTTGGTTTTGGTATCCAGAGGTACAATAGTATCAGCATCAGCAAAGAATCTATTTCATTCAGTTTAGTTTTACTCAATACTTTTCAAATTATCCCCATCCCACCAGTTGGGCCCGCCCCAAAGAAACAATGGTTTATACTGACTGTGACAAAGAAAGTTAATTTATTTCACTGTATTGTGTAATACAGAATGTTGCGTAAACAGAAATTTATTAGGTTAGAATCAAAATGTAAATTATATAGATATTAGGGGTGCAACGATATTGAACCTTCGATACAGTGGTTTCGGTTCGGTACGCATATGTATCGAACAATACAACATTTGTAATTTATTTTATCAACTTTCCTTCTGACGATGCTGTCTGTGTTGAGCGCTCAGTGAATCTGCGTTCGACTACTCCGCCTAGGCTGCACTGTCGAGCGCAGATCCACTGAGCGTTCAACACAGACAGCATCGTCAGAAGGAAGAGCGCAGGGCAAGCTAGCGAGACAGAAGTTAAGCTCTCCTTGCAACATGGCAAATTGAACCTCCCCCACCCTCATTCAGATCTGGCGTTTGGAATTATTTTGGTTTTCATGTGACGTATGACCCTGAAGGTAAGCACCTCGTGGACTAAAGTAAAACAGTATGTTGGATGTGCCACGCAATGCTCAATTACATGGGTGGGAATTAGTGTGTTAGCACAGTTAGCTCGTTAATGTGTTGGCCGTCTAGCCCCACGCAGGGGTAGCTCGTTAACGGAGATTTGCCATGTTGTGGCGTTAACGTCATTTCAACGAGATTAACGCTGACAGCACTAGTGGGAACACAACGAATATGACTGCACATTTACGCCGACATCATCCTAGTGCAAAGACAAGCGGAAGCAGACAAAAACAACAAGCATGCATGCTACAAACTTTACCCGAGTCATTTAGACCGCCGTTAGCACATGATTCTCCTTATGGGGACCTGATATGTTTAATATTGTGGCGAGCTCAGACAAGGAGGAGACGGAGGTATCGTTTGGTCTTGCTTCCCGTGAGCTAGCCAGGGAGCACAGCCGTTTATTGACATCTGTAGAAGAACACTGCCGCTAGCTAACTGCTCAGCGCGGCAACAGCACAGCAACAACAACAACAACAACAACACCACCACACAGAGCGCCCTCTGACCCCGGAAGGACACACGTCGCAGCGAGAGGGCGTCACCCGTCACTATGGCAACATAAACAAAACATAACTGTACAAACAGAACCCCGAACAGCCCTGACCCGCTACAATATGCTGCTAAGAATATAGCCCAGAAGAAGCGTATAGTATAGCTTTTATTTTGGAAAGAGCCATTTCTCTGTAATAAACTCTCTTTTCCAAAGATGAGTGATTCCTCAATCAGATACAGGTGTTACCACGCCAGATCCGCGGCCCCGAACCGTAGTAAGGAAACCTCTGGTAGTTACTTGAAGGTTCCGTAACTGACTCGTAGCCGGCAACAGCTTACTATACAGGTCAACTCCGCTAGCAAAAAGATCGAAGGAGGCGTAGGAAACTGCTTCACCGAACTTTATTTCTTCTCTAAGGCACGAACACCGCGTACAGTGGGCTGAAACAGTTTACTCACAGCGAGCATCGCCGACACAACTCTGGCTGTCGAGGGAGTTATTATATTCCTTTTATTTATTTTCTTTTTGTCTCTTCTGTAGCTAACCGTTACTTTTTCCCCTTCTCCGCTCTCTCTCTTCACACACACACCAGGCAGTCCCGCTACACACATCCCGAATACATTTCCCATCAGGCTTCATCCTTAAAGGGCCATGCCTGTAACGCAGGGCTTACAAAATCGCTAGCCTGACGTCCCGGGGCTAGCGATTTTTCCAGTCGTACTACCAAAATCTATCTCTGCCCTGCCCGTCGGGCTATTGTAGGAAGGAAAAATATATGTCAATGCTTTTGCATTCTTTCGGAAATGTAGCTGGGTAATTATGTCATTGGCATCGGTGAGCCACTGTCAATATGTGACATATTGAAATCGCGTTTGAATTTGCGCTTGTTTTTTGCTTTCACTTTGCAATCGCGCGAACTGTGTATAGAGAGCGACAGCACTGATTGGTGAGTGATGATAATTTGCGCACCAATTCCTCTGACATCATCTTATCAATCGTTAGCTTACTATGCAAACATGACAAGTGAAATCTCCCGCAGCAAGCTTAAACATATGAGAGGTTGATCGCGCAGAGAATCGCTGACCGTTATGTGTGTGTGTGTGTGTGTAAAAGCAGCAGGATATATATTTTAGTTCTGCTGAGCCAAATAAGAGAGGTCAGGGTGAAGAAGTGACAGCCAAAGAAAAGCTTACCACAAAACGGAAAAGTTATGACAAATCAGACTATAAGGCAAAAAAGTGCAGCTTTATGGTTTCATGGACAAAAGAATTTCTGTGGCTGCAATATGATGAGCTATATAACCGGGGCTGCACATAAGTGGTCCGCAGGTGCGCATTCGCTGTCAAAAAACCCCCCAAAAAAACCGCGCACAAGATATGAAGTTGCAACGCGTGTTTGCATACATAAGATTTTCTGGAGGAGGACAGACATTTGTTTAAAACTCTTAAAGATGTCGAAGAAGCTCCTTTAAGCAATTACTTTGGTGTTCTCTACCTCCAAAGAAATGTCAGGAGTCCGAACCACAAAAGAAGCGCGTATTCTCGGAAAAGTGGTTGCAGGAGGTGAGCTGGCTTCAAACAAATGATGAACGCACAGAGATGTGGTGCAGAATGTGCCGTGAAAATCCCACTCTAGCGGACAAAAACAGTGCTTTTTATATGGACGCAAACGGGCGTTGCAACTTCTTATCTGGTGCGCGTCTTTTATTTTGACAGCGAATGCGCACATGCGGACCACTTATGTGCACCCGTGTAAATAACATAATGTTCTGCCGGGTGTGTTGTTGGTTTTCTCTCGATTTCTGAATCGACAAGCGCCTTTGTTACTGGGACCAGTCATTTTAAGAAAGGCCCCCATTAGAAGCCATGAGAAATGCAAGAAATGCATTATTGCTCAGTCTGCAATATCTTTCCCAGAACAAAAACCAATTGCAAATAACATACTAAAAATAAACCTGAAAAATCTGTTTATAACAGCGTACTATGTTGCAAAGAGTGAACTACCACTGGCAAAATTTAGCAGTCTTTGCAAACTTCAAAAAGCAAATGGCCTAGATCTTGGTTCCACTTGTTTCTTACCCGTGACTTCAGCGGAAATTTCAAATTCAGGATCTGACACAGACTGATTCATGTCCTACACAGTTCTTACAAGTTCATAGAAATTTCTGTTCAATTAGAACCAAGTATTTGAGTTGATGACTGTAATTTTTATACAATGTTGTAATTTGTTTTTCAACAATTTTTTGATTAATGTTTTGTTTCCTTTACAATATTATACTTTAATGTATAATATTGTAAAGGAAACAAAACATCAATCAAAAAATTGCTCTCTTTTTTACTTACATTTATTTTGTGCTACCAAAAACTGAAGAGTCCCTGCCCGAAGGGCTACCAGGGATTTTGAAATTTTGAGAGCCCTGAGATATATTTATTTTTTTAATTACTTTTGTTTCAGCAACATTAAATTTAAAAACTGTACTTTTGAGTTAAAATATATATTTATAATTTTAATAAATGACAAATTAAAAAGGCATGAACATTTTTTTTGTATCGAAAAAATATCGAACCGTGACACCAAAGTATCGAACCGAACCGAACCGTGAATTTTGTGTATCGTTGCACCCCTAATAGATATATATAAACATGTGGTCTTTTTGAGCTTTTCTTTAATTACTAAAGAAAGACACAAAGCTAAACAAAAAAAGCAAAATTAATCAATGTTTCAACACCCTATAATGATATGAAATATTTATATAAGCAGTCGTACACAAAATTGGTAGACAGCTGTTTTATGTATAATTCATTATATTGTCCATATAATGGTACACTTGTAGTAAAATAAACCTTATCACTACATATCACAAGCATATCTCTACCAAGCACAACAAGATTTATGTCATACTTTGTGCTACACTGAGCAGAGTCTTCATAACATGTAGCTATGTCTCTCATGGTCAATATAAATAGAAAATCTACAAGGAATAAGATTGCAGGTATAAAGCAAGGCAAACATTGTGTAAGCTATTAAAACATCTCGTGGCATGAAATCACTGAAGTGCTTAAGCTGTACAACTGGGATACTTTAAATACAGATTATCATTAGTTGGATACATTTAATTTCAATTTTTAAAAATGAATTCTTTCGCTTTAGGAAGTATTAGGTGTGAAAATTTGTTTTTCTTATTTTGGTTAAAGTTTGAAAGATGAAAATAATGGCTAAAAAAATCAGTAAGAATGTTCTCTAAAGTTTGTTAGAGAGTTTACTCCTTTTCTCCTTCACAAAATTCAATGTTTCAATGTGGAGCTGTCACAAACGGGAGGAAATCTCTGCCAACTGACTTACTGTTAATTGATTTCGTATGATATTAATACCATTCCATGTCAGTGTTTTGGGGTAAATCTTCTGCTACCATTACAAACATTAAAGGTGAAATAGCACATCTTTGTCTTATCTCCCCTTTTGATTTCAAACCTTGACCTAAATGTACTAAGCCATCTATTACATTCTGATTAACTTGAGGAACATATGTCTGCAACCAAAGCGAGGCAAGTTTTTATTATGAAAAGTTGATCAACACAAAGGCTTTATAAAAATCCATAATTAAAATAAATCCCCCTTCATTAAAAAAAGCACTGTAGTCAAGCAGGTCTAAAACAAAGAAGGAGAAGGTGTTCTGGACACACTTCACTGTATGGTTGGACTTTAGTCCTGTGTCAAACTGAATGAATCACGTCACATCCTGTAAGAGAAACTAGCTGTTTCCCTATGTGAAAGAGAAAAGGAAAAAGCTTAACAAGAGGAAGCACTCTCTCTGTCTGTTGGCTTTTTGGCTCACATCTCTGAGAATCTGCCTGGTTTTGTAATCCAGAGTCGACCATGAAGTTCCGTGTGCAGCAGACTTTCTGCTTCTTGATGTCCGTTTTATTCCTCTGTGTTGTTGCAGACCTTCAGGGTGAGTAGGTGAAAACAGTTCTTTGCAAAATGACCTTTGTCACAACACTTAACTTATGTGTAATTTATGCTTTTGTGTTTGTGTATCGTACAGGCAGTGCATGTTTCTATTACACGAGTCTCTCTTTGAAAAATATCTGCATAAATCTGGCAGCTGCAATCAATCATCCCTGAGTGGTATTATGGCAGTAATAATTATAATAAAAACAGAAGCAGTTCGGACCACACTGTTAATTTCATTACACTGTAGCTGTATATTAGACATGATTTAAAATAAAATGAACATAAGGTTAACTTTACGTTGCACCTGCACTTCGTTCAAAGGTGAAAGATTGGAGATAACCAGGCTAGGTGTGCTGATAGGAGAGGATTGAAGATAACTTTTCAGTAGGACAGGGTGCAAGTGTTATTAAGCAAATTTCTTTTTTGCTGACTTCATGCTGTTAAAGAATAAATGGAGTATTGCAGTGACTGTGAATAAACAGAAACAGATCTCATGCTCAACTCTGCTTTTTTACCAGGATAATTGTAGACACCACCCAACAAAGAATGTTTATGGTAAAAATAAATAAATGAATTAGCAAGTAGCCTTTTTCAAATTAATGATGACATATCACAGCTGGTTAGATTATTTAAATGTCTGGTTTAAACCAAAACATTATCATTTAGTGCTTTAGTTAGCGCCCTCACTATAAAGATGGGGATTAATTGTCCACAGCAAAAGCTAAACTTTTCCCTTGATTTCTAAAAGTATTGACTTTACTTACACAAGTGACCAGTTAATAAACTTTCTGACTTTTTTCTCTTTTGATCACCTACATGATATAGTGAACTCTGAGTTTTAGTTCTTTCACATGGTTTCATATGACTGTATCACATATAGTCTTCATAAAAATAAGGTACTGCCAGGATTCAAATATTGAATATTTTGAGGAATTTAGTTATAATTTTTAAGTGCTTTTTCTCTAAGTATTTTTAAACCATTCATCAAATTGTTGACTAGTTTTTCTTTTGATGACGTTACCAGAACCAGATATTGCATATTTTGAGAAATTTGGTATGTCTGTTATAATTTCAAAGCACGTTTGAATGGAAGATTTAATTTTTTTAATTATAAAGTTTTATGTTATGATTCTCACTGATTTCTGATATCCTGACAGCACCTGTAGTCCACACGGGGCTCGGGAGCCTGAAAGGTGAGTATGTGAGTGTGAAAGGGAAGGAGACTGGCGTCCATGCCTACCTGGGTGTCCCATTTGCCAAACCACCCCTCGGCCCTTCCTTGAGACTGGCTCCACCTCAGCCTGTAGGAGGATGGGAAGGAGTAAGAGATGCCACTAAACAGCCACCAATGTAAGAAACATGTGGTTCAACACACTTTGAGAAATGATTGGCTTTATTTGTATCATTAACATTGTCTCTCTTTAAGGTGCATTCAGTCTAAAGAAACTGTTTTGGATCTGGTTGATAAACTCGGTAAAGCACTGGTGGAAATACCAGACATCTCTGAAGACTGTCTTTACCTCAACATTTACGCTCCTGCAAACAGAGCTAAAAATGCCAAGCTCCCAGTAAGAACCTTTTGCTGTAGATTATGAGGGATGCCTAATCACAGTCTCAGTAAAGACACCCATCTTCAGAACTCAATTGTACATTTTATCATCTAAAATGTAAACTTAAGTTTACATTACAGTTTTCTCTGTTTAAAGTTTAAATTCTTAAAGATTAGTTATTGTAGCTTGACTGAGACTCCAAAAGATCCTCTAATCTTTGACAGAATGCTCTTTTATTGTTCTGCCCAGGTCATGGTCTGGATTCATGGTGGGGGCTTTGCGCTGGGATCTGCTTCAATATATGATGGCTCTGCCTTGGCTGCTTACCAGGACGTGGTTGTGGTTCTGATCCAGTATCGCTTAGGACTTCTGGGTTTTCTCAGGTAAATAAACTCCATCCATCCATAATCTCTCCAAAAGGTCTGCCCCGTGGCCTCCTCCTAGTGGGAGACTGTGAGTACATATCGCCTCAACCAGGAGGTGTCCAGGAGGCATCCTAATCAGATGTCTGAACCCCCTTAACTCAAACTCCTTTAGATGTGGAGCGGCTCTACTCTGAGCCCCTACCGAATGGCCAAACTCCTCACCCCATCTCTAAGAGAGAGGCCAGTCACCCTTGGGAGAAAGCTCATTGCCACAGCACCAATCTGTCCATAAAAATTATGAACAGAATCTGTGATAAATGCAGCCCTGGTGGAGTCCAGTACACATGAGGAACAATTCCGATTTATTGCCGGCATTGCAAACCAAGCGCTTGCAACAGTTGTAGAAGGACAGAATGAATAAAAACAATGGGACTGACCCCATACTCCTGAAGCATCTCACACAAGATCTACTCTTACAGACACAATCAAATGCCTTCTCCAAGTCCACACAACAAATGTAGGCTGGTTGGGTGAACTCCCATACACCCCACCATATCCTTGAGATGATAAAGAGCTGTGTTGCGCACCCAGGAGGAAAACCACATTGTTTCTCCTGTACTAGAGGTTTGACTAACTCACAGACTCCTCTTTCCAGCAGCCTGGCATAGGATTTTCTGTGGAGGCTGAGGAGTGCGATTCCCATATAATTGAGCACACCCTCTTATCCCCCTTCTTGAAGATGGGAAGCACAACCCAGGTCTGCCAATTCAGAGGTACAGCCCCAGATCTCAACGCAACACTGTAGAGGCATCTCAACCAAGATAGCCCTACAACATCGGAACTCAGGGTGAACCTCATCCACCCCAGGGGCCCTACCACCAAGGAGTTGTTTAACTGCTTCAGTAACCTCGCTCCTGGTTATGCATGAGTATCTTCAGTCGAAGTCAGCAACACTCCACCCACACTATACACAGTGTTGGTAAAGCTCCTGTCCAGGATACTGGTTCCAGAGCCCAAGATATGCATTGAGGTGAGCCTGACTTTATCTGTCTGGTACCTCTCAATCTCACACAATATCTCAGGCTCCTTCCCCAATACAGGCGACGTTTCATGTCTCCATCGCCAGCCTCAGTAGACAGGCATCGGTCTGCCAGTGTCTCCACCCTTGGCCACCACTGGCACACATTGCACCCGACCCCTACAGTGCCTCCAATCTCCCTTGTTCAGGCCGCCCCAAGCTGACCCCATGTGCTGAGGCCCAGCCCCCAGGTTCCCACCATCAGGTGCCATCCCCAAACCTGGCTCCAGGGTGGGGCCCCAGTAACCCACTCCCAGGCAGGGTAAACTGTTGGCTCACAGTGTATAAACATAGCTTAATAATTTTTTTTACTCCCTTACCCTGTCAGTCAGGTTCAACAAATATGTGGAAGTGGGATATGCTACTATTCCCCAAATGGACAAATGAGATCCAGTAGCGAGTTTCAGTAGTGACTTACTGGCAGGAGCTGGTAGTGCCAGCTGCTGCCAATAACCTACAATAAAAAACCTACAATAGAATTGTCTTGTGAAAAGATATTTCATTTAGGAAAAATACATTATAAAAATGGCATTTTGATCTATCAGCACTGGAGATGAGCACATTTCAGGGAACTTTGGCCTGCTGGACCAGGTTGAAGCTCTCAAGTGGATCCAGCAGCACATTCACAACTTTGGAGGAGACCCAGGATTAGTTACTATATTTGGAGAGTCTGCTGGTGGAGTGAGCGTGTCTCTTCTGGTAAGAATCTACAGTTAGAGGAACTTTATATAAACCTTTTCACTCTAGAACAAAAATTTATATTTGATGTGTTACTTGAATCACCAGCTCCTGTCACCACTGTCTGATGGGCTGTTTCACCGTGCTATTGCTGAGAGTGGCACAGCTGCAATGAATGTACTTATGGCAAATGATCCTCTACCAATGGCGCAGGTTAATTATCCATATTCATCTTTTTTGGAGGGTTAAAAACATTTTTGTATTACAGAATAATGAGAATATTAAAATGGATTTGTTTTGACAAATATTTGACATTCATATTATACATTTCACCTCAGGCAGTTGCAAATGCATCTGGCTGCAGTCTTGAAAGCACAAAGAAGATCAGTGACTGCATGAGAAACCTTGATATTGATACTATAGTGGGTTTTACACAGGTGAGGTAATGGGTGCAAACATGATAGAGAATGATTATTATGTCTTCTACAATATTTCTTTGAAGCCTTTGATTTCTCCCTCAGCTCTGTTCATGCTATCACATCTTTCACTTTTGTACATTTTATTTTCTCAAGGATCCAAATTTGAGAATTCAAGTAAATGTTGATGGACATTTCCTGACTAAACCTGTGGATGAGCTGTTTCGTAAACATGAACTCCATGCTGTTCCATTCATGACTGGTGTCAATAATGATGAAGGTGGATGGATGCTTGCATCAGTAAGTGTCACAGGAACATGTAAATAAAAAGCTCCATGATCTCAATGTAGTTTGTTGTTGTTTTGTAATGTTGAAAAAAAAGTAATTTGGCTTGGTATTTCCTTAGTTTTTTGCTCCCCAAAACTGGACAGAAGGACTAGATCGAGAATTTCTTTTGAACATGGTTTCCTTCTTCTACCCCGACGTAAGGCAGACACCACTTGATGTTACAATATTACTGTCCCCTGACCTGCTCGAGCTTCTTTGATTGATGTGTTGCTTATTTCTTTAAGCCTAAAGCAGCATTTATCAGAGATGTGATAGCTGATGAATATATCGGAAATGGTGACGACCGTGTGAAAAACAGAGATGGGTACACTGAGATGCTTGGAGATTTGTTTTTCACCATTCCAGCGATCAAAGCTGCTAATGCTCACAGAGGTAATTTAATTTGTTTAATGAAAGATTATACAAATCTGCCTAAAACCCAATACTTGATGTTTACTGTGACACACTTTCATTAACAAATATCACACGCATTCATCTAATTCTAGATGCAGGCGCTCCTGTATACCTGTATGAGTACCAACATCCTCCCAAATTCCTGCAGCAGAAAAGGCCGAGCTTTGTCGGGACTGACCATGCAGATGAAATGTTTACAGTTTTGGGATTTTGCTTCACAACTACCCATATTAGGTTACCCAGTAAGACTTTATAAAAACTCTGCCTTAGTGCTTGATCTGTTTTGTTTTGTTGATTGAAAAGTGTTTTGCAACATGATCGTTTTAGATCCGTGCCCTGAGGATGAAGAACAGTTGAGCAAGATCATGATGAGCTACTGGGGGAACTTTGCTCGCACAGGGTAGGAATTTCCAAATGTTGTAAATTTCACACATTTAATAACTGAATAACAAATGTATATGTGTTTAGATCTCCTAATGGGCACAACCTTGTCCACTGGCCAAAGTATGGAGCAGAAGAAAAGTACCTGGCGATTGGTTTAAAAAAGCAGGTAACTGCTCAGCACCTGAAGAAGGAGCGCTTTGTCTTCCTGACTCAGACCGTCCCAGAGAAGATCAAACAGCATGAGGAAAATGCAGAACGCAGCGAGCTGTAGAAAACTCACATCTGGTCTCTGCTCCATCAATTTTAAAGTAATTACACTAAACCAGGGGTAGGCAAATTTAGGCCTCAAGTGCTGGTGTCCTGCAGGTTTTAGATGTGTCCTTGATCCAACACAGCTGATGCAAATGGTCAAATGACCCCCTCAACATGTCTTGAAGTTCTTCAGAGGCCTGGTAATGAACTAATGATTTGATTTAGGTGTGTTGACCCAGGGGGACTTCTAAAACCTGCAGGACACCAGCCCTTGAGGCCTGGAGTTGGCTACCCCTGGACTAAACCATAATTCCCTTATCAAAAGGTCTTGTGAGGACCATCCATATTCTAATGTGATTTTTTTTTTCAATTAATTGAATCCAGAGTATCAGGGTATTTTAAATCTAGTACTGTAAACATAAGTTTTGTAAAACATTTATAAAATAAAAAGTTTTGACAAACCAATTTTGCAGCATTTTGTTTGTTTGTGACCTGTGCTTCTTTTACCTGAAAACTTAGCACTCCATTCCCTCAAACATCCTATCAGATTAATTAGATAAAACTTTACTAATCCCTAAAGTGGGTTCTTCCCGGAAAATTCAGTTCAGTTTTTTCTTACATTTTCTCTTGTGTGCATTCAACCTTCAGAAGTCCTCCCGAGCAACTGTGGCAACACCTCTGTGTCTGTGTGGGTCATGAGAAATGCAATGCAAGCAAAAACAACTGCACTTGTATTAATTACTGTATCATAGTTCAAGAGCCTGTGACACAGCATGTGCTCATATGAATAAACTTGTAACCAAATTCACATTTTGAGCTTTTCAGACAGGCAGACGAAAAAAAAAAGGATTGCAAGAAAAAGTTGGTCATTACGATAGCGGCGAAACTTTTCTGGATTGAGTCCTGAATCGATCCTAAAGCTTAGACTTTAGATTGGACTTTAGTCCCGTGATGGTTTGGCGTCAAACTGAATGACAGCATATCTTGCTAGAGACACTATATTTTCCTCTTTGTGAAAGAGAAAAGAAGAAGCCTTCATATGAGGACGCACTTCCTATATCTCTTTGTTCTGCGCTCGGTTCTTGAAAAATCTGCAGAATTTAGCAATCCACAGAGCTGACCATGGAGTTGCATGCAAAGCACAATTTCTTCTTCTTTGTATCCGGTTTATTCCTCTGTGCTGCTGCAGAACTTCAGGGTAAGTAGGATAAAACTGTTCTTAGCAAAATGACCTTTGTAACATCACCTAATTTCTGTGTAATGTGTGTGTTCTTTAAACCTAAGTGTGTGTGTGTTCCTTAAACCTACGTGTAGTGCATGTTTTTCTTCTTTTCCTTTTTTTTTGCACAGTCGCTTTTTGAAAAGCTTCTTTTTAAATCTGGCTGTAGTATCATCTTCAGTGGTATGATGGCTATAATAGTCATAATAAATGCTGATAATTAAACATCAACTTTTGTGTTCTAAGTCCAGGTGACTTTTTACCTACAAACTGTGTTCAAAGGTGAATGATAGCAAAGAACCAAGTATGGTGTACCCATGGGAGATGGTAGTATGTCAGCATATGTATATGTATGTATGTATATATATATATATATATATATATATATATATATATATATATATATATATAGCTTTTTTTTTTTGCTAACTTCAGTGACTGTTAATAAACAGAAACAGATCTCATGGTCAACTCTGCTTCTTCACCAGGATCACTGTAGACACAACACACAACAAAGGAAGTTTATGGTAAACAAACAACAAAACAAAAAGCCATTTGAGCAAGTGGCTTTTTTTCAAATAAATGATGAACTATCACACTTGCTCAGATTTTTTAAACCATTTTAAACCAAAATAATAAAAAAGCTTATTTAGTGTAATGGTGCTGTAGCTTAAGCAACTTAATCCACCAAATGGTCTGCATCAATAAATTAATTAAATTAGAATTTAATCAATATTAGGATAGGAATTAAATTGTCCACAGCAAAATATGAAATTGTATTCGTTTCCTGAATGTGGTTATCTCAAATCCTGAGGATTAATATAGTGGCGAACCAGAGTTTTCTTGATATTGAATTCATTTTCATAATTAACCAATTCATAAAATTCCATTTAGGCTGCTCATGTATTTGACTTAGTTATACAAACAGTATTGTAACACTGTTTTTTAACATGGCTTTATATGACTGTGTCACATGAAAAGTTCTATAAGGAGCAATTTTAAACTTGTCTGATGAACATAGTCTGCATAAAACTGAGCTATAGAGAGCAGTCAATTATTGCATGTTTTGAGCAAAATACTTTTCACTGGAAGATTTATTTTATTTTTAAAATATAAAATAGAATAGAATAGAATAGAATAATCCTTTAATTGTCCCACAATTAAAGGGGGACGATGTGAAGTTTTATGTTAAGATTTTCAGTCATTTCTAATATCCTGACAGCACCTGTAGTCCACACAAAGCTCGGGAGCCTGAAAGGTGAGTATGTGAGTGTGAAAGGGAAGGAGACTGGCGTCCATGCCTACCTGGGTGTCCCATTTGCCAAACCACCCCTCGGCCCTTCCTTGAGACTGGCTCCACCTCAGCCTGCAGAAAGATGGGAAGGAGTAAGAGATGCCACTAAACAGCCACCAATGTAAGAAATGTGAACTTCAACATACTTGGAGGAATTATTGGCTTTATTTGTAAAATTAGCATTGTCTCTCTTTAAGGTGCATTCAGTCTAAAGAAGCTGTTTTGGATATGCTTAATAAACTCGGTGCACTGCTGGCAGAAGTACCAGACATCTCTGAAGACTGTCTTTACCTCAACATATACACTCCTGCTAAAAGAGCTAATAATGCCAAGCTCCCAGTAAGAATCTTTAGCTGTAGGTTTTGACTGTTGCCTAATCACAGTCTCAATAAAGACACCATTCTTTAGAACTCAGTTGTTAATTGTATCATCTAAAATGTAAACTTGAGTGTTTTTGTTTGTTTAACATTTAAATTACTTTTTGTTATTAGTTATTAGATTAGTTATTGTAACTGACACTCCAAATGGTCCTCTAAGCTTTGAAGAAATGGTATTTTATTGTTCTGTCCAGGTCATGGTCTGGATTCATGGTGGGGGTTTTACGCTGGGATCAGCTTCAACATATGATGGCTCTCCCCTGGCTGCTTACCAGGATGTAGTTGTGGTTCTGATCCAGTATCGCTTGGGACTTCTGGGTTTTCTCAGGTAAATAAACTTCATCCACCCATAATCTCTCCAGCATGTCCTGGCTCTGCCTCAGGGCCTTCTCTCAGTGGGACACTGGGAGCCCAGGACACCTTACCCAGGAGGCGTCCAGGAGGCATTCTAGTCAGATGCCTAAACCACCTTAACTTGCTCCTTTTGATGTGGACGAGTAGTGGCTCTATTCTGAGCCCCTCCCGAATGGCCGAACCCCTTACCATATCTTTTAGGGAGAGGCCATCCACCCTTGGGAGAAGGCAGGTGTTGCAACACCAATCTGTCTGTCGATCTCCCACTTCCCTCTCCCCTTACTCATGAACCCTCCCCAGGCCTGGCTCCAGGGTGGGACCCCTGGAACCCTATCCCAAGCAGGGTAAAAGGTCACTCGATGTTTTAATCATAGGAATGTAAATGAACTCAAGTTTCCAAATTAGAACATACAATGAATTTGTTGTTCTGCTTTTTTATCTGATCTAATATGAAAAAGGATTTAAAGTTTGCTTTATTTATCATGTTGTATAAACATGCAATAGCTTGGTTTTTGATTGCCTTACCGTATCACTCAGCTTCAACAAATATGTGGAAGTGGCATATGCAGTTACTGCCCAACTGCACAAATGGGGTCCAGTAGTATCAGAATCCTGGCACTACTATCTGCTGCCAATAGCACTGGACTTTCTGTTGAATTTCAAGATCAACCTCAGGGTGAAATTGGCCACCTTCGGCACTACTTTATTCAATTTCACCTTGAAAGTTCTTGAAATCATTTTAGAGCTAATAGTCACAACTTTTTCTATTATTTATACACTGTCACTAAACTAAAAAAAAACTCACGTTTTTTTCTAAAAAGATTCACGCACCTCAATCCCAGATTAGTTCTAATACATGTTGTTGGAGTGATTTTGTTAAAAGTTGTCATTGTTGTGTTTAAAACTGTAAACCTTGTCCTGAACTGCATGTTCAGATATTTTTCTGTTCCTCCCCTACATGTTTGCTATTAGCAAACTGCAGGCACATTCCATGTAAAGGTTCTGGTTTCCTTATTTGGTAAGGAATGTTCACTTCCCGACCTTTAGGGGCTCACCTATGCTTGTATGTAGCCATATATGGGGTGGGGTCAGATGACCCTTTTATGACTAAAAATGCGGTTAAAACGGTTGTAACCAGGAAGTCACGTATACAAAGACATATACACAAAGTGTTAGGAAGATTACTTTTAAAATGTATTCAACGACAGATTACAGAACACATGCCCCAAAAAATGTATTTTCTAACGTATTCCGTTACGTTACTCAGTGAGAGTAACGTATTCTGAATACTTTGGATTACTTAATATATTATCAAGCTTTTTACAACTACATGAATGTACTATTGCTGTGTGATTTATTACTATTACTGAAGGTTACTCACCATACCCATAGCAACTAGATTTTAAATCTTAATATAAAATGAGTAAACGTAGGGTGGACATTAGGTAAGGCTGCACTTTTTGCAGCGAGCTCGTGTAGAAAACTATTCTGCGCATATATAAAACAGGTTCGCGGCTCCGAACCGAACCGTCTGGCTAATATGTCGAGTTTCGTGTTGAGCTCGTAGCCGAAAACTAGTTTTACTTTGTTGTCTGGGTCAACTTTTCTAGCGAGAGACAGAGAGAGGCGTTGAAAGGCTGCTCCAACGGAACACAGCGTACAGTCGAGTCTTAATAGCTTACTTACAACTGGGCTCGTCAGGAACTCTTTTTGGCTGCAGTGGTTATTGTTATATTTACTCTTCCAGCTCCTGTTTCTGCTCTGTGACAACTCATACTTTTCCACTCTCCTGTAATTTTAAAAAATATTTCCTCATGTCATTATGAGACGCGAGATTGAGACACAGGCATTTGAGCCTCTTAATGCGTGTTTTGTTTGGGTTTCCACCGGCGTGGAATTACCAAAAATGGAGAGGGCATAGTCTAACATATGAAGCAGGAAAAGACCGCTGTGTAATCCCTTTATTTGAACAAAGTAACTGTATTCTAAATACCACCTTTTTAAACGGTAACTGTAACGGAATACAGTTACTCATATTTTGTATTTTAAATACGTAACGGCGGTACATGTATTACGTTACTCCCCCAACACTGCAGCCACATACTAACACATACACACACGTGCACTCACATGCTCACACGTGCATGCACACACACAGTGCCTCAGCTTTTACGACACATCATATGGGTTTTACAATGGGGGATTGTGTAACTGTGTTCACTAAATAAAAAGGCTGCAAGGGGAGGCTGGAATTTGGAATTGTCTGGGATCAGGTGAGGAGCTTGAAGCTCTGGATCCTGACCGGACCAGCTACCCTTGCGCAAGTGAAAGCCGATTGAGCTCTGGTTGTCTTGCTTTGTTTATTGAGATAAGTCTCTGAGCCAGCGAGGCTTGCGAGTGCAGACCTAACACATGTGTCCTCACAGATGCTTTAAACACATGGATAAAAGTCTCTTGTGAAAAGATGTTTCAATCAGGGAAAATACATTATAAAAATGGCAATTTGTTCTATCAGCACTGGAGATGAGCACATTTCAGGGAACTTTGGAATGCAGGACCAGGTTGAAGCTCTCAAGTGGATCCAGCAGCACATTCACAACTTTGGAGGAGACCCAGGATTAGTTACTATATTTGGAGAGTCTGCTGGTGGAGTGAGCGTGTCTCTTCTGGTAAGAATCTACAGTTAGAGGAACTTTATATAAACTTTTTCACTCTAAAAAAAAAAAAATAATATGTGATGTGTTACTTGAATCACCAGCTCCTGTCACCACTGTCTGATGGGCTGTTTCACCGTGCTATTGCTGAGAGTGGCACAGCTGCAATGAATGTACTTGTTGCAAATAATCCTCTTCCAATTGCCAAGGTCTTTTTGGAGGCTTAATAACATTTCTGTTGCAGATTAATGAGTATATTGCAATTGAGTTCTTTTCCTAAATATTTGACATTTATATTTGACATTTCACCTCAGGCAGTTGCAAATGCATCTGGCTGCAGTCTTGAAAGCACAAAGAAGATCAGTGACTGCATGAGAAACCTTGATATTGATACTATAGTGGGTTTTACACAGGTGAGGTAATGGGTGCAAACATGATAGAGAATGATTATTATGTCTTCTACAATATTTCTTTGAAGCCTTTGATTTCTCCCTCAGCTCTGTTCATGCTATCACATCTTTCACTTTAGTACATTTTATTTTCTCAAGGATCCAACATTAAGATTTCAAGTAAATGTTGATGGACATTTCCTGACTAAACCTGTGGATGAGCTGTTTCGTAAACATGAACTCCATGCTGTTCCATTCATGACTGGTGTCAATAATGATGAAGGTGGATGGATGCTTGCATCAGTAAGTGTCACAGGAACATGTAAATAAAAAGCTCCATGATCTCAATGTAGTTTGTTGTTGTTTTGTAATGTTGAAAAAAAAGTAATTTGGCTTGGTATTTCCTTAGTTTTTTGCTCCCCAAAACTGGACAGAAGGACTAGATCGGGAATTTGTTTTGAACATGGTTTCCTTCTTCTACCCCGACGTAAGGCAGACACCACTTGATGTTACAATATTACTGTCCCCGACCTGCTCGAGCTTCTTTGATTGATGTGCTGCTTATTTCTTTAAGCCTAAAGCAGCATTTATCAGCGATGTGATAGCTGATGAATATATCGGAAATGGTGACGACCGTGTGAAAAACAGAGATGGGTACACTGAGATGCTTGGAGATTTGTTTTTCACCATTCCAGCGATCAAAGCTGCTAATGCTCACAGAGGTAATTTAATTTGTTTAATGAAAGATTATACAAATCTGTTTAAAACCCAACACTTGATGTTTACTGTGACACACTTTCATTAACAAATATCACACACATTCATCAAATTCTAGATGCAGGCGCTCCTGTATACCTGTATGAGTACCAACATCCTCCCAAATTCCTGCAGCAGAAAAGACTGAGCTTTGTTGGGAGTGACCACGGAGATGAAATTTTTATAGTTTTGGGATTTTGCTTCACAACTACCCATGTTAGGTTACCCGGTAAGACTTTATAAAAACTCTGCCTTACTGCTCAATCTATTTTGTTTTGTTGATTGAAAAGTGTTTTGCAACATGATCGTTTTAGATCCGTGCCCTGAGGATGAAGAACAGTTGAGCAAGATCATGATGAGCTACTGGGGGAACTTTGCTCGCACAGGGTAGGAATTTCCAAATGTTGTAAATTTCACACTTTTAATAACTGAATAACAAATGTATGTGTGTTTAGATCTCCTGATGGGCAAAACCTTGTCCACTGGCCAAAGTATGGAGCAGAAGAAAAGTACCTGGCGATTGGTTTAAAAAAGCAGGTAACTGCTCAGCACCTGAAGAAGGAGCGCTTTGTCTTCCTGACTCAGACCGTCCCAGAGAAGATCAAACAGCATGAGGAAAATGCAGAACGCAACGAGCTGTAGAAAACTCACATCTGGTCTCTGCTCCATCAATTTTAAAGTAATTACACTAAACCATAATTCCCTTATATAAAGGTCTTGTGAAGATTATCCATATTCTAATATACAATGAATATTTTGGCATTTTCTTTTAATGGAATCCCTGATTTTGTTTTTCAAAGAAAAAAATGTCATTCTTACATTTTCACAAAACTGTGAATAGACTGTCCAGTAGGATGAAAGTATTAACAATAACTGCCAATCTCAAGTCACCTGCGTGTTACCAGGGTATTTTAAATCTGGCACTGTAAAAATAGGTTTTGCAAAATGATAAAACATTTATAAAATGAAAAGATTTGACAAACCAATATTGCAGCACTTTGTTTGTCTGTGACCTTTGCTAGTATTACCTGAAAACTTACCACTCCATTCCCTCAAATATCCTTTGAGATGCAACATGCGTTTTTTCATATTTTTTTCTTACATTTTCTCTTGTGTGCATTCAACCTTCAGAAGTCCTCCCGAGCAACTGTGTCAACACCTCTGTGTCTGTGTGGGTCATGAGAAATGCAATGCAAGCAAAAACAACTGCACTTGTATTAATTACTGTATCATAGTTCAAGAGCCTGTGACACAAGCATGCGCTCATATGAATAAACTTGTAACCAAATTCACATTTTGAGCTTTTCAGACAGGCAGACGAAAAAAAGGATTGCAAGACAAAGTTGTGAATTAGCGGCGAAGTAGGCGGGACATCCGAAGCAGAAAGTGTTCTGGAAGTGAGTCCTGAAGTGAATCTAAAGCTTAGACTGTAGATTGGACTTTAGTCCCGTTATGGTTTGGCGTCAAACTGAATGACGTCTGTTGTGTCCACACATACTATTGCATTTGTTCTGTAGATGCATTTACCAGAAGCGCTAGAGGGCGCTAGTGAGTATGTTGTTCTGGTTTTGGAGAAGAAAAAAAGAAAAATAAAGAAAGGAGTCAACTCCGGTAATCCTCTGTTCCTACCTGCGTGTGTGTGTAATACTTGCTGAACTAACACCACACAACAAGTGGCGACGAGAGTAGTGGTGATTAAGTTATGGCTCTGCTCTCTTTGCAACCCCCGGCTGTGTTCCTGGATTGTCCGGGCGAACCGAAAATTCCATTTGCTGCGTGGAAAAAGTTGTTCGATAACTACTTGCTGGCGATCGGGGGTAATGACTTTGCTACGGAGAGGAAGAGGGCCCTGCTCATTCACTGCTTGGGAACGGAGGGACAACGAATCTACAGCGCCTTACCACTCGCTACGGATGATTACGAGGGATCCGTAAAGGCTTTGGAAACGTACTTTCATCCTAAAGTCAATGTTGTCGCCGAGAGATACCGTTTCAGGCAACGAGCCCAAGCTGTCGGTGAGTCTACAGATCACTACGTTGCAGCACTGCGTGAGCTCGTGAAACAATGTAAGTTCGGGGCTATGGAGAATGAAATGTTGCGGGATCAACTTGTAGAGAAGACAAATAATGCTCGTATACGTGAAAGACTGCTAATGGAGGAGGATTTGACGCTCGATCGAGCTTTGGAAATTGCTAGGCGTACAGAGGCTGCAATAGCTGATGCAAAGGCCATTGCTGTCGGTGAAACAAAGCCTGTTGCCGCTGTTCAAGTACAAAAGAAGATGCGCAAGCCAAAATACAAAGCAGCTAAAAAAACGGATACAGCTCCGACGTGCTACCGTTGTGGTTCAGCTGATCACAAAGCCAATGATAAATCCTGCCCCGCAAAAGACTGCAAATGTAATACGTGTGGGAAAATCGGACATTTTTCGAGAGTGTGTAAATCTTCTCATAAGCTTGTTAATGAAGTGACTGTTCCTGAAATGTGTGTTTTAACTGTTGACAATTGTGTCAGTGGTGATCCGGCTAAATTGATGTGCACTGTTGCAGTCACTGTACCAAATACTGCACAGGCATGCACTGTTAAGCTACTAGTAGACACAGGGTCTGGTGTTTCCATACTGCCTGAACATGTTTACAGCACAAATTTTGGCTCAGTTAAGTTAAGTAATCCAGCTGTTCAGCTTATTACATATTCAAAAGAGAAACTGGATGTATTAGGGTGTCTTAGAACTGACATTACTTACAATGGCAAGAGTGCCTCCACAGATCTCTACATTGTGAGAACAGGAACACCCATACTGGGAATGGACTTGGTGACTGCCCTCCAGCTACACATAAAAGGGGGACAATTAGTTCTTGACAGTCCCAAGGTCTGTGCTGCACTCCAGCAAACCTCGGCTCTGCCCACTCAATGTAAACAGGAATGTGAGTCTCCAGTTGCATTCGGATGTGCAAAGGACTTTGTACATAAAGTGAAGGTGCGACCTGAAGTGAAGCCAATACAGCAGAAACTTCGACGCTTACCCCTGTCAGTCCGTGATGCTGTTTCCGCAGAACTCAAGAACCTTGAGGAACATGGCATCATAGAGAAAATTGATGCATCTGAATGGGTCTCCCCGATTGTAGTCACTAGAAGGAAGACTGGTGGCATACGCATGTGCGTTGATTTGAGAGAACCTAACAAAGCGGTGGTCGCTGACAGTCATCCCTTGTCACTGATAGAGGACATACTGTCTGAGCTGCGTGGGGCTGTCATGTTCTCCACCCTGGATCTTAAATCCGCCTACCATCAGCTGAAACTACATGAAGAGAGTAGAGGGCTCACTGCTTTCATTACACATGAAGGACTGTACCAGTACTGCAGAGTTCCCTATGGGTTGAGTTCAGCACCTGCAGCCTTCCAAAAGATGATGACACAAATCCTACGCGGCCAGAAAGGGGTGCAATGCTACCTTGATGATGTCATCATATACGGAACGTCAGAAGATGAACATGAGGCCAACTTGCGTGCTGTGTTACACAGAATCAACAATGCAGGACTGAAACTCAATGTTGACAAATGTCAACTCCGTCAAACTACTCTGAGCTTTTTGGGTCAAAAGATCGGTCCAGAAGGTCTGCTGCCAGATGACTCTCATGTCACTGCCATCCTGCATGCGCCGCCCCCTACTGATCCTGCAACCCTGCGCTCATTTCTTGGCTTGAGTGCATGGTACAGCAAGTTTATGCCAAATTACGCGACTGTTGTTGAACCTATGAGAGCTCTTCTGCGTAAGGACTGTTCATTCCACTGGAACGAAGCAGCTCAAGCAGCGTTTGATCAAGTCAAGCGGTTAATCGTGCACAGCCCTGCCCTGGTGATGTTCGACCCCAGTAAGCCAACCATAGTCTCAACAGATGCCTCAGACTACGGTGTAGGTGCTGTTTTGACTCAACTTGACGGTAATGATGCAGAACATACTGTTGTATTTGCATCTCGCAGCTTGTCTGATGCAGAGAGGAAATACTCAATCGTTGAGAAGGAAGCTCTAGCTTGCGTCTGGGCTGCTGAAAAATGGCGCACATGGCTCTGGGGCAGAAAATTCCTCCTACGAACAGATCACCAAGCACTGACAACACTGCTGACTACTAAGGGCAATAACAGAGCTGGTCTACGCATAGCCAGATGGTCAGCTCGCCTGTTGGAGTTTGATTATGAAGTGGAATATAGAACTGGGTCACTGAACCATGTTGCTGATTGTCTTTCTAGGCTTCCACTTTCCGAGACAGACATGGCATGTGCAGAGGATGTGGAGTCAGTTGCAGCCATCCTCACTGATCTGAGTGCTGTGTCTGAGGATGACTTCCAGTCAGGGTGCAAAGACTGTCCAGTGTTCACAAAGCTCCGTGTGCAGATACAGAAAGGCTGGCCTGCTAGGAAGACGTCACTGGATCCTGACTTACAGCCGTACTTCCCAATCCGCCATGAACTCGCGGTCTTGAACGAGTGCATCATCAGAGGTACACATCGATTGCTAGTGCCTGAGTCGTTGCAGAAAAAACTCACTGATATAGCTCATGAAACTCACCAAGGCATCGTCCGTACCAAACAACGCCTGAGGGAAATGTACTGGTGGCCCAAAATGGATTGTCATATAGAGACACTGATAAAGAACTGTGCAACGTGCAGACAGAATGACAAGTCCGCTGTCACCCATGATGCTCCACTCCAACCCATTCCTTTACCAGCTGCTGCTTGGGAAAAGGTGTCTGCGGACATCATAGGCCCTTTTGAAATAGCCCCTTCTGACTGTAGATTTGCCATCACATTGGTAGACTACTTTAGCAAGTGGCCTGAAGTAGCTTTTGCTCCCCGAGCTGATGCAGCTACTATCATTCAATTCCTTTCTGTAGTTTTCTCTCGTGAAGGGAATCCAAAGACACTGATAAGTGACAATGGCTCTCAATTTCTCTCTGCTGAGTTCACTGACTTCCTGAAAAGCAGGGGAATCCAACACCTGAGATCCTCAGTGTATTACCCAAGAGCTAATGGGGAAGTTGAGAGATTCAATAGATGCATTAAAGACTGCCTACAGACTGCCTCGATTCAAGGACAACCCTGGAAATCGTTCCTGAGAACTTACCTGATGGACTACAGAGCAACCCCTCATTCAACAACTGGAGTTTCCCCTTCAGAACTGCTCCATGGACGACGAATGAGAACAAAGTTACAGGTAATGGATATGCCTGTTCCTCAGACAGAGAGGCATACCATGTGCGAAAGAGTTAAGAATAAGCAAATGAAAATGAAAGAATACACTGATGCTCGCAGACACGCCAAACCATCCAACTTTCAGCCTGGTGACAAGGTACGGGTTAGGAAGCCGTGGAAGGTAAAGAAAGGCGAGTTAAAGTTTTCCAAACCAAGGACTGTCATGACAAGGAAAGGACCAAACACTTATTTGCTGGATGATGGACGGACCTGGAACGCCTCACACTTATCGGCTCTGTCAGAGCTGAACGCAGGTACTGATTCTGACACAACAATGGACTGTCATAAACCAGGAACTGATCTAGCATCTAACTCTGAGTCTGATAGTAGGCTTAGGCCCACCAGGATGAGGAACCCACCTTGCTGGACCCAAGACTTTGTCATGGGAAAGTGAATGTTACTGAGTAATGTGAAATATGTTAAAAGTGTATTAGGTGACATACATCAGAATGATGAAGTCAGGTTCACATAAGAAGTCCTTGTTCAAAGGGGGAGATGTTGTGTCCACACATACTATTGCATTTGTTCTGTAGATGCATTTACCAGAAGCGCTAGAGGGCGCTAGTGAGTATGTTGTTCTGGTTGTGGTTTTGGAGAAGAAAAAAAGAAAAATAAAGAAAGGAGTCAACTCCGGTAATCCTCTGTTCCTACCTGCGTGTGTGTGTAATACTTGCTGAACTAACACCACACAACAACGTCATATCTTGCTGGAGACACTACCCTTTCCTCTTTGTCAAAGAGAAAAGAAGAAACCTTCATATGAGGACGCACTTCCTCTGTCTCTTTGTTCTGCGCTTCTTGAAAAATCCGCGGAGTTTCGCAATCCACAGAGCTGACCATGGAGTTGCATGCAAAGCACAATTTCTTCTTCTTGGTATCCGCTTCATTCCTCTGTGCTGTTGTTGTTGCAGATCTTCAGGGTAAGTAGGATAAAACAGTTCTTAGCAAAATGGTCTTTGTGACATCTCCTAATTTCTGTGTAATGCGTATGTTCCTTAAACCTACATGTAGTACATGTTTTTCTTTTCCTTTTTTTGCACGAGTTGCTTTTTGAAAAACTAGTGTTTAAATCTGACAATATTAATCAATCAGTAATCAACGGTATTATGGCAGCAATAGGCATTTTAAAAGCTGATAATTAAACATCAACTTTTGTGTTCTAAGTCCAGGTGACATTTTACCTGCAAAGGCTATTCACTCTGTTCAAAGGTGAACGATAGCAAAGAACCAAGCATGTGAGACGACGGTTTTAAAAGACTGGACCGTGCAAATTTTAATTATTGTTATTATTTTCATTTTGCAAAAAAGGCTGTTTTTAAAAAAAATCTTTCTGCTGACTTCATGCTGATAAGGAATAAATTGAGTATTGCAGCGACGGTGAATAAACAGAAACAGATTTCATGGTCAACTCTGCTTCTTTTTCAGGATCACAATACACAACAAAGGAAGTTTATGGCAAAAAAAAAAAAAATACAGAGCCATGTGAGCCAGTAGCTTTTTTAAAAAAAAAAATAAAAATAAAAAAAATGATGAAGTATCACAGCCCTGCGACAGACTGGTGACCTGTCCAGGGTGTACCCTGCCTCTCGCCCTATGACAGCTGGGATAGGCTCCAGCGCCCCCCGCGACCCTGAAAAGGATAAGCGGAAGCGAATGGATGGATGGATGGGTGGATGAAGTATCACACTTGGTCAGATTATTTAAACCACTTATACCAACAAACAAAATAATCATAATAAAAATGCTCGTGTAGTGTAAATGGCAATGTACACCTGTGTGGCAGGATGTTGGACCTAAACAAGGCACTCAAACACGGGATGTTAACCGAAAACGGCAGCTTTATTCCTGGAAATATATGGGCTCAAATTGTGGTCATAAATATTTTGTACTTGTAAATGAAATGCGTAGTTGTGAACTGAGTTTTGTAACCTTGTAAACAAAAATATCTGAAATTTTTATGTTTGTGCATCTATAGATTAGAATTTGTGTGTGTGTAAAAGAAGATTTACACAAGTTACATTTTTTTTGGTTAAGGTCTGGTTACAGATACAAAGCAAAAAACTCTGAGCTCATGTACCGTGCTTGTGTGTGACTTTCAAATTAGAAGTACGAATTTTGACCCAATTTTTTCTTCCTTTCAGCTGATTGGTCAATGTTGTGTCAATCACAAACTTAACAATCCAATCAGAGAACAGATGGGTTTGGCTGTGGAGGGGTGCTTTACTGACCTCCAGGTCTTCGCACCACGAAGGAAAACATGCTATGCGTGTCTGAGTTTGGTGAATTTTTTGTCACAGGTCTTCATGCTAATACGGGGAGCTTCAGAGCCTTTTCAAATATTCAAATACCCAGTGGACCTTGGGGGGGGGAGTAGTGTTGTGGAAATGACACACTCTTCACTAGTTGGGATAGTTACAAAGCTTTCTTTTTTATGAATGAGCGATTCATGTTTTTATTGAACATTTGAAGATAATACAACACAAACTCTTGTAGAGGTTATAATGTCAGAGAGAAACATGTTTTGAAAAGACAAGCAGGTTCTAGTGATGGGATTTCCGGCTCTTTTTAGAGAACCGGCTCTTTCGGCTCGGCTCACTAAAAAGAGCCGGGTCTTTCGACTCCCAACCGGATCTTCAGATTGTTTTGTTGCTTAAATTAATTTGTTATTAACAACAATATAAAATTATGCACAGAATGAATTACTAATGTAAAAAAAAAAAAAAACGCGGTTTTATTTATATATGTTTATAAATAAATATATACGGTGGCCCCTAGAGACAAAGCACGTACAAACTCCAAAATGCATTTCTAGCGTTAACTGAACTTCCAAAACAGAGCTACCTAGATCACTAAAATTACACAATTGAAAGCATATGTGTATTGTTTGTGTATTTATACACAGGCACTCATATATATTCAAATAATTGAAAAGTAAATTTCATTTACCTGTTACTACCACACACCAAATCCGGTTGTCGGTACTTCCTGACTTATGTAGCCAGTAGGTAACAAAAGCTCAACACTGCGCCTAGCATCCTGGAGCACTTCTGTTGTGTTTGTATGTGCTTCGGAGATTGTACGTGCTATGGAGTTTTTACGTGTTATGGAGTTTTTACGTGCTTCGGGGTTTGTACATGTACACCACCACCATCAACTTTGCTAAATTACTAATGAAAAACATCGACCAGGCTGCAATTGAGCAGCAATGTCCATCCAACTCTTTTCACAGTTGTTGTGGTCGTGATAATTTTGTGAGGCCATATTGAAATGCTCAGATGAGCTTGCCAAAGTTTTTCAAGTTGTGCCTCTATCGCCCGTGTCCAGATCACACGCTGCACTGTCGTGCTACTACGTCTTTCCACTTTCGTTTCTGTTTGTGCGTGTGCAGTGTGAGAGGCTGCGTTGACACCCTCACGAGGGGCGACAGGATTTCGAACAGGTTTGATTTTCTTGTGACCATTGATGATCGGGACCTGGTTGTGAGGTGTTAGTCGCTTCTCGTTACCAAATGTATACTACACAACACACGATTAAGGCGAAATTCAGGCCCATCCCCAAAACGGTCGCACGACTGAAAAACTGCTCAAAATGGGCCAGAAATTGTACAGTGTGTGCCCAGCTTTAGTTAGCCATGAGTGCCTCCGTTGTGAAAGGGTCTTTATTCTGCTCAGTGTGACTCACAGCAATGGTCCCTGGTCAGCCCTGACTTTGTGTTAAAGTCATACTAAAGTAAAATATCTGGTGCTATACCAGATATTTCTGGTATAGCACAAAATTATCCTTTCAACAGTTATTGAAAGTTAAGAGACCTAGCTTGTATGAACCTTATGGGATATTCATATAGAGATCCTCCAGCTTCAAACTGTATTACCCTTCCAGGACCTGAAGCTCAGTAAAGCACCCCTTCAAACACAATCTGTTCTCTGATTGGAATGTTACATTTGTGATTGACATGACATTGACCAATCAGCTGAAAGAAAGAAAAATAAAGTCAAAATTCAAACTAGTAAGTTGAAACTCACACAGCCAAAGAACTTGAGCACAGAGTTCTACACATAGCTTATGGCTTTGTATCTGTAACCAGACCTTAACATAAAAAATTTGTAACTTGTGTAAATCTTTTTTACATACACACAAATTCTCATGTATAGATGCAAAAACATAAAAATTTCAGATATTTTTGTTTACAAGGTTACAAAACTCAGTTCACAACTATGCATCTGATTTAAAAATACAAAATATTTATGACCACAATTTGAGCCCTTAGGAAATAATTCTACAGGTTTACAGAAAAGCCAATTGAAAACAAGAAATAAGAAAACTAGGAATTTCCTAGGCGCACTGCGGTAACAAAAAGCAAAGAGGGTGTACAACGCGACAACGGACAGAGGAAAACACAGGGTTAAAATACACAAGGGAGTAACGAGTGAATGGGAAACAGGAGGGACACACATCTGGAACTAATCAGATATAATGAGACAAAGGGCAAGCAAAGCTCAAAACAATGAGACTATTAAAGTAAAACAGGAAACACAAGACAGGCAAGAAGACACAGACTTGACAAGGTGGCACAGCTGACTGGGAAGAGACAGGGAACATGGGACACGGGAACAGAAACTAAACACAGGTTAAGATGAAAACTGATGGAGGGAGAACTAAAATTACTGAGAGCTTGAGAAAAAGGATAACCAAAACCAAGAACAATAATAAACAAGTAATGTTAAACCAAAAAAAACCAAACACTGCCATGACAGTAAATGTGCATTATAACAGGCATGTCTCTGTAGCTGTAGCTCGATCAACAATTCTTTTTAAATATAAAGTTTTAGGTTAAGATTTTCAGTCATTTCTAATATCCTGACAGCACCTGTAGTCCACACGGGGCTCGGGAGCCTGAAAGGTGAGTATGTGAGTGTGAAAGGGAAGGAGACTGGCGTCCATGCCTACCTGGGTGTCCCATTTGCCAAGCCACCCCTTGGCCCTTCCTTGAGACTGGCTCCACCTCAGCCTGCAGAAGAATGGGAAGGAGTAAGAGATGCCACTAAACAGCCACCAATGTAAGAAATGTGAACTTCAACATACTTGGAGGAATTATTGGCTTTATTTGTAAAATTAGCATTGTCTCTCTTTAAGGTGCATTCAGTCTAAAGAAGCTGTTTTGGATCTGGTTGATAAACTCGGTGGACTGCTGGCAGAAATACCAGACATCTCTGAAGACTGTCTTTATCTCAACATTTACACTCCTGCAAAAAGAGCTAATAATGCCAAGCTCCCAGTAAGAATCTTTTGCTGTAGGTTTTGAGGGATGCCAAAACACAATCTCAGTAAAGACACCCATCTTTAGAACTCAATTGCACATTTTATCATCTAAAATGTAAACTTAAGTTTACATTACAGTTTTCTCTGTTTAAAGTTTAAATTCTTAAAGATTAGTTTTTGTAGCTTGACTGAGACTCCAAAAGATCCTCTAATCTTTGATGGAATGCTCTTTTATTGTTCTGTCCAGGTCATGGTCTGGATTCATGGTGGGGGCTTTACGCTGGGATCAGCTTCAACATATGATGGCTCTGCCTTGGCTGCTTACCAGGACGTGGTTGTGGTTCTGATCCAGTATCGCTTGGGACTTCTGGGTTTTCTCAGGTAAATAAACTCCATCCATCCATAATCTCTCCAACGGGTCGGCCCCGTGGCCTCCTTCCAGTGGAACACTGGGAGCCCAGAACTCCTCACCAAGGAGGCATCCAGGAGGCATCTAGTAGATGCCTAAACCACCTTAACTGGCTGTAGTAGCCAGTTAAGTATGTAGCAGAAGAAAAGTACCTGGCGATTGGTTTAAAAAAGCAGGTAACTGCTCAGCACCTGAAGAAGGAGCGCTTTGTCTTCCTGACTCAGACCGTCCCAGAGAAGATCAAACAGCATGAGGAAAATGCAGAACGCAGCGAGCTGTAGAAAACTCACATCTGGTCTCTGCTCCATCAATTTTAAAGTAATTACACTAAACCATAATTCCCTTATCTAAAGGTCTTGTGAAGATTATCCATATTCTAATATTAAATTAATATTTTGTTTTTTTCTTTTGTTTCTTTTAGTTGAATCCAGGGTATCAGGATATTTTAAATCAAGCGCTGTAAACATAGGTTTTGTAAAACATTTATAAAATAAAAAGATTTGATTAACCAATTTTGCAGCATTTTGTTTGTCTGTGACCTGTGCTAGTATTAACTGCAAACTTAGCACTCCATTCCCTAGAATATACTTTCAGATGCAACATGCCTTTTTTTCATGTTTTAATTCTAACATTTCATGTTGTGTACATTCAACCTTCCGAAGTCCTCTTAAGCAACTGTGTCAACACCTCTGTATCTGTGTGGGTCATGAGAAATGCAATGCAAACAAAAACAACTGCACTTGTATTAATTACTGTATCATAGTTCAAGAGCCTGTGCACAACATGTGCTCAAATCAGTAAACTTGTAACCAAATTCACATTTTGAGCTTTTCAGACAGGCCGACGAAAAAAAAGGATTGCAAGAAAAAGTTGTGAATTTGTGAATTACGATAGTGGCAAAGTACGCAGGACATCCGAAGCAGAAAGTGTTCTGGAGTGAGACCTGGAGTGAACCTAAAGTTTAGACTCTAGAATGGACTTTAGTCCTGTGATGGTTTGGCTGAATAACGTCATATCTGCTGCAGAAACTACCCTTTCCTCTTTGTGAAAGAGAAAAGGAGAAAACTTCATAAGCGGACATACTTCCTCTTCTTGGCTCTGCGCTCAATTATTGGGAAATCTGCAGAGTTTCGCAATCCACAGAGCCAACCATGAAGCTGCATGCAAAGCAGTCTTTCTTCTTCTTAATATCATTTTTATTCATCTATGTTGTTGCAGATCTTCAGGGTAAGTAGGATAAAACAGTTCTTAGCAAAACGGTCTTTGTGACATCACCTAATTTCTGTGTAATGTGTGTGTTCCTTAAACTTACATGTAGTACATGTTTTTCTTTTCCTTTTTTTGCACAAGTCGCTTTTTGTAAAACCGGTGTTTAAATCTGACAATATTAATCAATCAGTAATCAACGGTATTATGGCAGTAATAGTCATTTTAAAAGCTGATAATTAAACATCAACTTTTGTGTTCTAAGTCCAAGTGACTTCTTACCTGCAAAGGCTATTCACTCTGTTCAAAGGTGAATGATAGCAAAGAACCAAGCATGTGAGACGATTGTAGGTCAAATGTTTTAGAAGGACAGGTTGCAATTAATCAGACTTTGTTTTGTTTAAATTGGACCGTACAATTTTTAATTTTATTTTTATTATTTTTCTTTGGCAAAAAAAGCTGTTTAAAAACAAACAAACAATATTTTTTGCTAACTTTATGCCGATAAGGAGTAAATGGAGTATTGCTGTGATTGTGAATAAACAGAAACAGATTTCTGCAGATTTCAACTCTGCTTCTTTACCAGGGTCACTGTAGACGCAACACACATCAAAGGAAGTCTATGGCAAAACAAAAAACCAGAGCCGTGTGAGCAAGTAGCTTTTTTAAAAAAATAATAAATGATGAAGTATCACACTTGGTCAGATCATTTAAACCACTTAAACAAACAAAAAATAATAGTAATAAAAATGGTCATGTAGTTTAAATGCCAATGTACAGCTGTGTGTCAGGATGTAGGACCTAAACACAGCACTCAAGCACAAGATGTTAACTGAAAACGGCAGCTTTATTGCTGGATATAATTCTATGCTTTTACAGAAAACCAAACTGAAAACAAGGAATCAGAAATAAGAAAATAAAACCAAAAAACTAAGGAACAAGGAAACTAATGGCTTAAAGCAGCAAACAGAGAACTAGGAATTTCCTAGGAGCATTGGTGTAACACACAGCAAAGAGTGTGTACGACGCAAAAACGGACAGAGGAAAAAACAGGGCTAAAATACACAAGGGAGTAATAAGGGAACTGACAACAGGAGGGACACCCAGCTTGAACTAATCAAACATAATGAGACAAAGGGCAAGCAAAATGAAAACACTGAACACCAGACACCAGACTATCAAAGTAACAGGCATGTCTCTGTAGCTTGAGCTCGATTAACATAATCCACCAAATGGTGTGCATCAAAAATGTAAAAATCAGAATTTAAATAATCAATAATGACAGGAATTACATAGTCCACAGCAAAATGTGACTTTTTATTGTTTGTTTTTGACAACAAGCTGTAGACAGCAATCAGATATTGCATGTTTTGAGAAAAGTACTTTTCACGGGAAATTTTATTTAAATATAAAGTTTTATGTGAAGATTTTCAGTCATTTCTAATATCCTGACAGCACCTGCAGTCCACACAAAGCTCGGGAGCCTGAAAGGTGAGTATGTGAGTGTGAAAGGGAAGGAGACTGGCGTCCATGCATACCTGGGTGTCCCATTTGCCAAGCCACCCCTTGGCCCTTCCTTGAGACTGGCTCCACCTCAGCCTGCAGAAAGATGGGAAGGAGTAAGAGATGCCACTAAACAGCCACCAATGTAAGAAATGTGAACTTCAACATACTTGGAGGAATTATTGGCTTTATTTGTAAAATTAGCATTGTCTCTCTTTAAGGTGCATTCAGTCTAAAGAAGCTGTTTTGGATCTGGTTGATAAACTCGGTGGACTGCTGGCAGAAATACCAGACATCTCTGAAGACTGTCTTTACCTCAACATTTACACTCCTGCAAACAGAGCTAAAAATGCCAAGCTCCCAGTAAGAATCTTTTGCTGTAGGTTTTGAGGGATGCCTAAACACAATCTCAGTAAAGACACCCATCTTTAGAACTCAATTGTACATTTTATCATCTAAAATGTAAACTTAAATGTTCTTGTCCGTTTAAAGTTTAAATTCTTAAAGATTAGTTATTGTAGCTTGACTGAGACTCCAAAAGATCCTCTTATCTTTGATGGAAAGCTCTTTTATTATTCTTTCTAGGTCATGGTCTCAATCCATGGTGGGGGCTTTACGCTGGGATCAGCTTCAACATATGATGGCTCTGCCTTGGCTGCTTACCAGGACGTGGTTGTGGTTCTGATCCAGTATCGCTTGGGAATTCTGGGTTTTCTCAGGTAAATAAACTCCATCCATTCATAATCTCTCCAACGGGTTGCCCCCAGCTGCCTTCTTCCAGTGGAACACTGGGAGCCCAGAACTCCTCACCAAGGAGGTGTCCAGGAGGCATCTAGTCAAATGCCTAAACCACCTTAACTGGCTCCTTTTGATCTGGAAGAAGAGTGCTCCTAGTCCATCCTGAATGGCCAAACTCCTCATGCCATCTCTAAGAGAGAGGGCAGCCACCCTTGGGAGAAAGCTCATTGCCACAGCACCAATCTGTCCATAAAAATTATGAACAGAATCTGTGATAAAGGGCAACCCTGGTGGAGTCCAGCACCCCCGAGGAACAATTACGATTTATTGTCAGCAATGCAAACCAAGCTCTTGCAACAGTTCTATAAGGACAGAATGAACCATGACAATGGGCCTCACGCCCCCATACTACTGAAGCATCTCACAGAAGAATACTCTGAAGGACTTAACTGAAGGCCTTCTCCAAGTCAACACAACCAATGTAGGCTGGTTGGGCGAACTGCGATAGACCCTCAAATATCCTCGAGACGATAGAGAGCTGTGTTCCGCACCCAGTAGAAAAACCACATTGTTCCTACAGTTCTAGCAGTTCAACTAGCTGACAAACTCTCTATTCCAGTACCCTGGCATTGAATTTCCTCTGAAGGCCGAGTAGTTTGATCCCTATATACAGTAGCTGGAGCACACTCCAGTCCCCCTTATGGAAGATGGGAAGCACAATTCCAGTCTGCCAATCCAGAGGTACAGCCCCTGATCTCCACGCAGCATTGTAGAGGCGTCTCAACTAAGACAGTCCTACAATATCCATAGCCGTAAGGAACTCAGGACGACCCTCATCCATTCCAGGGGTCCTGCCACCAAGGACATGTTTAACTGCCTCAGTGCCCCACTTGTCCCCAGACTTTACTTCTGCTATGGACGACTTGTCAGTATTCCTTTCACCCCCGACAATATCGTCAGTTGAAGTCAGCAGCACTCCACCTGCAATTTACACAGTGTCGGTAACGCACCCCTTTCCCCTCCTGAGCTGCCTGATAGTGTTCCAGAGGCTAACAAAACCTAATAGGACTTCTTCAGCGCGATGACTCCCTTCAACTCTGGTAAACACTGTCTAGTTCTGGGGTTAGCACCATGACAGGCACCAAGCCCCTACAAATCAAATCAAATCAAATCACTTTTATTGTCACATCACATGTGCAGGTACATTGGTACAGTACATGTGAGTGAAATTCTTGTGTGCGAGCTTCACAAGCAACAGAGTTGTGCAAAATACAATAATGTAAACAAGCAAAATACAAGAATGGCTACATCTGAAACTAATAAATATATGTACAATATATAATAGTATATGCATTTCTGGATGTGTATACTAAATATTTTTCTACGTGTGTGTGTGTGTGTGTGTGTGTGTGTGTGTATACACATATTTTACAAATTAAATAGAGTAAACAATAAATAAAATATATAAAAATATACAGAGTTGAGACATGTGCAAAACAGTGGCATTACTGTACAGTATGGAGTGCATAATGTTAAAGTTCCAGTAGTGAAGCTGAGGTGTCTATGACGTGTTCAGCAGTCTGATGGCCTGGTGGAAAAAGCTGTCCCTCAGTCTGCTGGTACGGGACCGGGGCCTTGTCAGGTGTTCCCAGCGCACCCTCACTATACATTTGGGTGGTTCAGGTCTGTCCACCGTCATCCCCATGTGATCCAACTCACCACGAGATAGTGATCATTTGACAGTTAAGCACCTCCCTTTACCAAAGTGCCGAGAACATTCGCCCGCATATCTGATGATATGATTACAAATTCGATCATTGACCTGCAGCCTAGGCTTTCCTGGTGCAACCTGTAATTACATACACTCTTATATTTGAAGATGGTGTTCATTATGGAGAAACTGTGGTCCAGTAACAGAACACCACTTGGTTTTGTGTTAGGCAGGCTGTTTCTCCCACTCACGTCCCTCCAGGTGTTAGTAGACACACGTGTTGAGGTCTCCCAGTAGTATGACAGAGTCCCCCAGTTGGAGCACTCTCAAGCACCCCACCCAGGGACTCCAATAATGCCAGGTACTCTGAAATGTTGTTCAGCGCATGGGGGCAGATGATAGACAGTACCCATTCCCCAACCCAAATGTGCAGGGAACAAACCATTTCATCCACCGGGAAATCCTCAACGTGCAGGCAGCAAGCCAAGGGGATACCAGGATACCCACCCCAGCCCGAAGCTTCTCACCAAGGGCATGTCCAGACTGGGAAAGACTCCAGCCCCTCTCCAGGAGACTGGTTCTAGAGCCAAAGACACGCCTTCAGGTGAGCCTGACTATATCTAGCCAGTACCTCTCAACCTCCCACACTAGCTGAAACTTCTTCCCCACCAGAAAGGTGACATTCCATGTCTCTATCACCAGCTTCAGTAGTGGGCATCAGTCTCCCAGGGTCTCCATCCTTGGCACACACTGTAACCAACCCCTACGGTGCCTCCCATGTCCCTTGTTCAGGCAGTAGGGCCCCAGTCTTCCCAGGTCTGGTAAATTGTTCCCTCGATGTTGGACCCATGGAAATGTAAATGAACTCAAGTTATCAAAGTAGAACATACTATGGTTTTGTTTTTCTTCTTTTTTATCTGATTTTATAAGATAAAAAATTGAAAGTTGGCTTTATTTATCACGAGGTACAAACATCCATCCATCCATTCGCTTCCGCTTATCCTTTTCAGGGTCGCGGGGGGTGCTGGAGCCTATCCCAGCTGTCATAGGGCGAGAGGCGGGGTACCCCCTGGACAGGTCACCAGTCTATTGCAGGGCTAACACACAGGGACAGACAACCATTCATGCTCACATTCACTTGCACATTCACACCTAGTGGCAATTTGGATTATCCAATTAACCTATCCCCACAAACTGCATGTCTTTGGCCGGTGGGAGGAAGCCGGTATAGAGTGCATGTTGGCCTAAAGCTATGTTTATAGGTATAAACATAGCTTGGTAAATTTTTTACTACCTTACCATATCACTCAGCTTCAGCAAATGTGTGGAAGTGGCATATGCAGCTACTGTCCAACTGGACAAATAGAATGCAAGAGTGGTTTTCAGAATCCTGGCTCTATTAGCCCTGTCAATAACACATGAATAGAAGTGTCTTGTAAAAAGATGTTTCAATAAGGAAAAATACATTATAAAAATAACATTTTGTTCTATCAGCACTGGAGATGAGCACATTTCAGGGAACTTTGGCCTGCTGGACCAGGTTGAAGCTCTCAAGTGGATCCAGCAGCACATTCACAACTTTGGAGGAGACCCAGGATTAGTTACCATATTTGGAGTGTCTGCTGGTGGAGTGAGCGTGTCTCTTCTGGTAATCTACAGCTTAAATGAACTTTAAATAAACCTTTTCACTCTAGAACAAAAATTAATATTTGATGTGTTACTTGAATCATCAGCTCCTGTCACCACTGTCTGATGGGCTGTTTCACCGTGCTATTGCTGAGAGTGGCACAGCTGCAATGAATGTATTTGTGGCAAATAATCCTCTACCAATGGCGCAGGTTAATTATCCATATTCTTCCTTTTTTGGAGGGTTAAACATTTTTGTTGCAGAATAATGAGAATATTAAAATGGATTTTTTTTTTGAAGAATATTTGCCATTTCACCTCAGGCAATTGCAAACGCATCTGGCTGCAGTCTCGAAAGCACAAAGAAGATCAGTGACTGCATGAGAAACCTTGATATTGATACTATAGTGGGTTTTACACAGGTGAGGTAATGGGTGCAAACATGATAGAGAATGATTATTATGTCTTCTACAATATTTGTTTGAAGCCTTTGATTTCTCCCTCAGCTCTGTTCATGCTATCACATCTTTTACTTTTGTATATTTAATTCTCTCAAGGATCCAAATTTGAGAATTAAAGTAAATGTTGATGGACATTTCCTGACTAAACCTGTGGATGAGCTGTTTCGTAAACATGAACTCCATGCTGTTCCATTCATGACTGGTGTCAATAATGATGAAGGTGGATGGATGCTTGCATCAGTAAGTGTCACAGGAACATGTAAATAAAAAGCTCCATGATCTCAATGTAGTTTGTTGTTGTTTTGTAATGTTGAAAAAAAAGTAATTTGGCTTGGTATTTCCTTAGTTTTTTGCTCCCCAAAACTGGACAGAAGGACTAGATCGGGAATTTGTTTTGAACATGGTTTCCTTCTTCTACCCCGACGTAAGGCAGACACCACTTGATGTTACAATATTACTGTCCCCGACCTGCTCGAGCTTCTTTGATTGATGTGCTGCTTATTTCTTTAAGCCTAAAGCAGCATTTATCAGCGATGTGATAGCTGATGAATATTTAATAACTGAATAACAAATGTATGTGTGTTTAGATCTCCTAATGGGCACAACCTTGTCCACTGGCCAAAGTATGGAGCAGAAGAAAAGTACCTGGCGATTGGTTTAAAAAAGCAGGTAACTGCTCAGCACCTGAAGAAGGAGCGCTTTGTCTTCCTGACTCAGACCGTCCCAGAGAAGATCAAACAGCATGAGGAAAATGCAGAACGCAGCGAGCTGTAGAAAACTTACATCTGGTCTCTGCTCCATCAATTTTTTAAAATAATTAGAATAAATCATAATTCATTTAGCGACCATTCTTTACACATGAAATATTAGTTACAGTGAACAACACTTTTTGGTAAAACATTTGGTGTTACCTTGATCATTTCCATTCTAACATATATTTTTTTAGAATCCATGATTGTGTTCTTTAAAAGCGCTATTCTCACCTTTCCACAAAACCCACGTCTCCCGTTTATAACCAGCACTGTAAACATAGGGTATGTCAAATAATCCTCGTTAATGACAAGAGCAGTTTTTGTATAGTTTAAGACATTGATCATCGATAAACGAATGCAACTGTTTTTACTTCACTATAATCAAAGTGTAATTGTGGAAGTGAAAGAAAATAGTAGATAAAAGGTTGCTAGTTGAGAGCAGCTGTCATAACATAAAAAAAACCTTGTTAAAATAAACAGATGTGACATCCTGGTTCTTTTCAGTTTTTATTTTTTTCTCATAAGAGGTGTTTAAGTTAACAGCTGTGATGACCTTTTGTGACACCAGCCAAAAAGAGCCTCCTATTAGTAAAGCTGCATTGTAATTGTAGGCCAACATGCACTCTATAAATTTTGTGCCCCTTGATGAAATCTGGATTATATGCCCTATAGTTTAGGTATATTATTCTACTGCAGTACTCATCTTAACTTCATGCCTTGATAAAACTTTAGGTGTTGTGATTAGCTTACATGTTTTCATGGCTGATGCAAAACTGCTTTTCATCTTTACACCTATCCTACTCATATAGGAGTGGATGTTTCTTTTACACAGCACAGTGATTGTGCTAGTGATTAACATTAAGCACTATGATTGGTGAATGGTGATGCTGGCAGGTCGCCTGTTAGGCATTACCTCTACTAACAGTGTTTGTATTTTATGTATATTTTTGATAAAATTGTCTGGAATGAAATATATTTCAGTAGTCCATTTAAGAAATCTGAGCAGTTGTTTAGCTATGGGGATTTTATGCGTATTTCTAGTGTTACCTGATAACTTAGCATTCCATCTCTTAAAATATGTTAATCTTTTGGGTTGGTATTGGTACTAATTTAAAAATATATACCTCAAACGTGCACTATGAAAAATGTCTGAATATTTTTGTGTTGGCTGTCATGTCTTTTCTGTACATATTTTATATATTTTATAGCACATTTAAACAGCAGAGGTTGACCCAAAGTGTTTTAAAGACCGGCACATTTACATTACAATGTATTTACGTGAAAAACTGAAAGATGTGTTTTGCTGCGAAAAGTAAAAATCACAGTGATTTAATGGTCATTAAACTGGTTTCAAAATTTGGCAAACGGATAATGATTCGCTGCTCTCGTCTACATAACCTCACTTTATTGGTTAAAAGTATTGGTATTGATACAGCTCAATCTGCCTCCACGCGTCTGCTTTTGGATACTGCTTCCCTCAACACGCAGCCGTCTGCGTAACCTACAGGCAACGACACTGACTGACTTGACAGCAGTGGGACAGACAGTTTGCTGTACTTTGATCGCTTTTTGCTGTGCCTTAAAATCAGTGCAATCCAGTTACACCCCGCAGGATACAGTACATGCGCTTACAAGGAGACTGCTTCATATGAGGAAGCCCTACTTCTCTTGGCTTTTCTCTCACTTTTTGCACAATCGTGTGTCGTAATCTGCCCCAACACCACCATGACGTGCCATGCCAGGCAGACTTTTTGCTCTCTAATGCCAGTTTTATTTCTCTGTGTTGCTGCAGACCTGGACGGTGAGTAAGAGGAAACACTTCTTTGAACATTGACATTCGTGCTTTTGCGTTTGTTGATCTATAGAGCACATTTCATTCATAATGATGTAAATCCAAGCCCATCATGTATTCATGATTTGAATCCTGGGTTGTGCGAAATCCTAGAAATACACCTTAGACAAAGTGAATCTGTGAACTAAGGTGTAGGTCTGTTAGGTTATGTTGTGGTGATCGTCGGGTTGGGGGATTTGTGTTCATACTGGAGTTCAAAATTAAAAGCAATGGAAGATGGACAAGAAAAGTTCAAAGCCATCAAGTCCCCAGTTTAGAAAAAAGAGAAAAGAGGAGGAGGAGAAACGAGCAAAAGATGCAGGTAAGCAGGCTAGGACCGCCACTGCATCTATACCACACTGTAAAAAAAATCCGTAAAAATACAGTACTATCTACTGTATAAACGTGAAGGAATTTTCCGTATTAGTCATTTACAGGTATTTTTCTGTATTTCTCAACTACTGCAATGCATTGTGGGAAAAAGAACCCAAAAAGGAGGGAAAAGTAAGCGCAAGAGCAGCCATTAGGCTTCTTTCAGGCTTCATCTGGATTTTGGACTCTGAAGTTGGAGAAACTGCCTTCAAATTTCTGTGGTAAGTATTAAAACTCATGTTTCCTTTTATCAAAATAATAATTTTTAAAAGACTCTGCGTTTTTATTTAGAAAGAATTGTTAATTTATTTGTTAACTGGTTTCGGCTGTCTCCAGACAAGTCAGGAATATTTTGCTGACTCATTTTTAAAAAAATAATTGTTATTTAGGTTTAACATGACTTAAGCTTTATTTTAGTTAATGTTAAAATAATTTTTACTGTGATACCACCAGTTTTGCCCTTCAGTGGCTGAACCAGTTTTCATAAATATTATAGTTAGCTGTCTGTGTCTCTCTGGGTATTACACAGCTGTGACTGCTAACTAGCTAATTAGCGAAAGTCAGCGATGTGGATAACTGGGGAAAGTGAGAACTTATGGTCCTAGAAATTATTCTAGGACTCTCATAAGTACTGTATCAATACCCGTGTTTTACAGTTGGCTCTACTGTACACTTTAAAGGGTTTCGGGCAAAGTTACACTAACCCTAGTTTAACCCTCAGACCTTCCCGGCTGACGCTAGCAAATGCTAATGTAGCATTAGCTTTTGCTGATGATACTTTAGCAGCACTCTGATTTGGGCTGCTAAAGTAAATACTTTTAGCTAGCTGACCAGCATAGATTATTTCGGTGGTTAACAGACTGTAGTGATAATATTATTGAAAGTATAGTTTCACCTCACCACATGTCTATTTTGTAGCACATAGAAATGTTTAGTTAATATTTATAGACAGACACATTTTCCCTGTAACTGTGTTTTTACTCCAGCATTTGTTGAAAATGTAATTTATGAAATGTTGAGCAGCATTTCTAGTATGTGGAATATTTTTGTCACCCCACTGTGCAAATATGATTAAATACTAATAATTATTACTAAAAAAAATTCAATAATAAATCAATAATAACTATTTCTTGATTGAACTATAATGTTGAACTATAATGTAAGCGCATCCTTACAGATTATTTGAGAAATGGTTCAACAGCTATCACTACTTGACTCTAAGTCCTGCAGTGGAAAAATATCCCTTATTTCACCTTTGATCACACACTTTGGTTTTCCAGTGCAGAGCAATGAAAGACTTCACCAAGTGAAAAAAAAGATGAAGATACAAGCTGGTAATAATCCAGAGCAGCTGGTCTCAGGAAATGAAGAAAAACCCTGACCACCTTCTCTACAAACACAAGGTGAGTTTAATGTTGTGGTTGATTTCGTTTTTCAAGGTATGTATGTTACTTTAATTATAAACTGCTTTTGTTGCAACAGAATGGTGTTATGTGTATGCAACTCTACGTGAATTATAATCCTTTGTAGGGCTGTGTGATATGACCAAAATCTCACATCCCAATATAAGACATTTCTCTCCTGATAACGATATATATCACAAAATAGTGCATTTTCTGTAAATTCTGTGATTCTCGGGCAACTCGACTTATGTGAAGTGTTTTCAGTTGGGCGTCGTGTACCTGGAGTCGAGTGTTTTGACCGATGCATGAAACTATACATTTTTAGACATGAGTTTAAACGGCTGCCATTTTCTTTCTGAGTATTTATTTCACGGCGTGCTGCGAGGAAAAGCCTGTTCTAACGTTTGAGTCTAAGGATTATTTTGAGCACCTGACGGCTCTTTTTTGCTTTTCATTCGTAAACTCTCTCCATACTCTTTCATGTGATTCTTGTGTAGGTGGTTAAAGAGGTTTGTCGTGTTTGAGTGGTGGTGGGGACCAGTTTGTGGCATAATTTGCATAGTATAGCTTTCTGGGGCGTGTCAGACTTTTCATAACCAAACCATGTCCATGCTACAGAGGTAGCCCCTCGTTTAACAATAAGGTCCTCGATTTCTTTTGTCTGGTCCTTCTGATGGAGCTAGCTGGTTCTGCCTCATCCTCGCTGGTCATGCTGGTATTCTCTGTGCCTTCATCTGCGTGGTGACTGTAAGCGCCATTTATAGTCACTTCATGTTTTTATTTGAGGTCATTTGTTTGATGCATATTCTGAAATTTGATGTTTGGGAATAATGTACATCATTTGAGCTTTATTGTGAAAGGTTTATGTGGAAAATAAACAAGCGGACGGCGGAGCCACGCAATGGTTTTACCGTCATTGTTGGTAACGAAAGTACACGTAAAAACAGTCACTTGTCCGTCCATAGTGTGGTTATTTTAAGTATAAGAGAAAGAGAGAACTTTAAGAAATTAATATAGCCACTACAGTGACCATCAAAATCATGAAAAATATATTGCCATAAACAGTTTATTTTGCAACACCACATAACAAACAATAGTGTATAATATGAAACATACACATTTTTATATTGTCATCTGATATAAATCGTCATATCGCACAGCCCTAATCCTTTTTTGTTTATGTTGTTTATGTTCTAGGTAAAAAATAAAATAAAAATACAAACTTTTTAAAAATGACTTGTTGTTTCTCTTTTTTTTCTCAGAATAAATTGCGACTAGTCTCAATGGCTGACTTGGAGGAGCAACACAGCGACACGTTAATCCCGACTGCTGCAGTTCCTGTATGAACTGAGCAACTCTGAAAATCCAAGGAAAAGCTGAGTGTATTTTACTTAAAGCTCAGATGGACCTTGATGGACTAACATGCAGGCTGGATTCAGGACTTTGTCACACTGGTATATGAAGAGTGGTAACAAGACTTTGTAGTAATTTGCCTTACTATTGTCTTATTTGTTGTGATTTAGGGTCTGTGCGCACAAGCAGAGGTTTTTGTTTGTAACCGTAACCTTGTTTTCAGAGCCTCCTCTAACATTTAATGGTCATGAAATATGTCAGACTTTTTCCTCTACTTAAACAGCTAAGAGCATTTGAACACCATGGAGAAAAAGGTGTGCATTAAGGATTTTGAACTATGATGTTTAAGTGTTGTCACTGCTGAGGATGACACAGATCCTTATTCACTACGCTGCTGTTTACAGTTTAACTTTTCATCAGAACAAGCACTTCTAATTGTACTTTGCTCCTCACTGACAAAACAAGTCCAGTAAATACACTTTTATCTTTAAGTTTGGGACAGTGATCTGTCTTAATTTATTTTGTGTTTTAGTTATCATATGGTGAAAAGTCCTGTGGTTATCCATCCATCCTGTTCGAATAAACCCAAAGTTCAGGAACATCTTCTTTAGATCTGTTCAGTTTTATTCATGTGGCACCACTTAAACAGTCAACAAATTTTGACTCAAGTATGTTATATTTTAAGGTAAAGAGTTGTTCTCAGACAAATGTTCACACAAATGTGAATGACATTCACTTCATTAATGAAGTGAATGTAATTCAGTAATCAAAGGTGTTTGGCTATAACTGACTACATGTGTATACTGTATCATAAGTGGACAGACATGGATGTAAGCCACACCTTAACCATTTGGCTGAGGCAAAACTACCACAAGGCAGTGATTCTAACTAAAAGGTACTATGGATATTATTAAATGTGAACATATAGTTAAATATGACAGTTTTTGTTTGTCAGGTGTCCTGTTTGAAGAAAACACTTGGTAGCCACTTGAATGAATGTAAATAAACACATTTACATGAGGGCAACCTGATTTTAAGGAAATAAAAATGCTCAAATTTGAAAGCTTGTGAGTTATTTTGTTCATGTATCAGCTGTTTAGTAGTTTTATGACAAGATGGATGCTGTCATTATATTTTAGTATAGTTTTAGAGTTGAGGAGAATAAAAGAATATTTAACATTAATTGTACCAATGTTGTTGTGTACGAAGCACAAATTAATTTAAGTTTTAATTTATGAATTTTTGAGTACATGGTGTACTAGGTTGTAATTGCATAGAAATGTACGTTTAAGGATATAAAGAACTATATTTAATGAGTTACAGTGAAAAGAAGTGCTTGGAAATAGTAATATAAACAGAAATTTCAAATTTTCTATTTACGGAAAATATCAGTTAATGATACAGAAAATATACTGTGAATAAACGGAATCTTCCGTTTTATAGCTGAAGGAAATGTCCGTAAATAGTACAGAGAGTATACTGTAAATCTACAGAATTTTCCGTTTTATCGTTTACAGAAAAGTCCGTCAAACTTCCGTAAAAAAACAGAAAATGTACTGGCAGAAAATTACCAGGACATTTTCCGTTTTTCTACGGAATATTTTTTTACAGTGCAGGGGTGGGCATGGTGTCCCTGCAGGTTTTAGATGCGTCCTCGAACCAACACAGCTGATTTAAATGGCTAAATTAGCTCCTCAACGTGTCCCGAAGTTCTCCAGAGGCCTGGTAACGATCATGTGATTCAGGTGTGTTGACCCAAGGTGAGATCTAAAACCTGCAGGGACTCCGGCCCTCGTGGACTGAGATTGCCCACCCCTGTCGACCTTTTTTTTGCTCATAAATACCTTTATGAAAAGTGATCACCCTCGCAAAAAAAAAAAACATAGATTTATCCAGGTAGTAAAAACAATTTCCGCGTTTAACTCATCCTAAATGGAAGAAGTGAGATTGTTTTTCTGTCGATTAAAATTGGTGGAATCACGTGACACCCTGCACGCTATATTAAGTCTTAAGTTACGCGGAGGAATCTGCATGAGGAGGGACTGCCTCTCCTGGCACTTAGTTTTTGCAAAGTCGCCGATTGTTGTAATGTGTATCAAGACCACAATGAAGTCCAATGCAAAGCTGAATTTCTGGTTTTCAATGTCCGTTTTATTTCTCTGTGTTGCTACACAGCTGAGAGGTAAGTTAAAGTGAAACGCTTCTATGAACAATGACATCTGTGCCCTTGTGTTTATCTCTGGACCGTGCACCTCCAGCTGTATGTCCATAACTGGATCAAGGACACACATGGTTTATATTAACTGGCTCTAGTATTTCATTACTGATCTTCACATAGCTGGGTGACTGTAATTTGATGGAAGCTACAAATAAATAAGTAGTTCTTTTTTCCCCCTGCTTTTTACAACTATAAGTATTTTTGAAATCTGAAATATTAGATTTCATAAATCATGAAGCTTTATGTTATGATTCTCACTGATTTCTAATATCCTGACAGCGCCTGTAGTCCACACAAAGCTCGGGAGCCTGAAAGGTGAGTATGTGAGTGTGAAAGGGAAGGAGACTGGCGTCCATGCCTACCTGGGTGTCCCATTTGCTAAACCACCCCTCGGCCCTTCCTTGAGACTGGCTCCACCTCAGCCTGCAGAAAGATGGGAAGGAGTAAGATATGCCACTAAACAGCCACCAATGTAAGAAACATGTGCTTCAGTTGTTGTAAAACACAGTTTGAAAAACATCCAGCATTTATTAAATGTTTTTATTTTTCAGGTGCATACAACCTGAGCGATTTGCTTTGGCACTGCTTGATAAACTCGGTTTCTTGTTGGCTGATATCCCAGACATCTCTGAAGATTGCCTTTACCTCAACATTTACACTCCTGCTAAAAGAGCTGATGATGCCCAGCTCCCAGTAAGAACCTTTTGCTGTAGGTTTTGAGCCTTGCTGGTCATTGCTGAAGAAATTTTCAGTGACAGTTGGTTTCCTTTTAAGGATTTTCATATGACAAAAAAACACCCCCTTTTAGAGCCAGTTGCAATGGGTTTGCCTTTAAACCCAAATATTTTATGTTTATCTTAAACATTAATTTAATACTTATTAATTGAGACTCATGCAGTGTGCTTAGCAGGCACAAAAATTGCTTTGAAGGAAAAATAAGAATGAAGAATCAAAAATATCTTTGATTTTTTTTTTTTTTTTTTTTCCAGGTCATGGTCTGGATCCATGGTGGAGGCCTCACAGTAGGATCAGCTTCAACATATGATGGATCTGCCCTGGCTGCTTACCAGGACGTGGTTGTGGTTCTGATCCAGTATCGCTTAGGACTTCTGGGTTTTCTCAGGTAAATAAACTTAAGTTACCAAATTAGAACATACTGTTGTCCTGTTCTTTTCCATTTTCAAAGACTGCTCACCTTCACCAACTCTAAATTTAGCTTAGTATGCCATTCAACTCTTTGTTTTATCAGCACCGGAGATGAGCACATTTCGGGGAACTTTGGCCTGCTCGATCAGATTGAAGCTCTCAGGTGGATCCAGCAGCACATTCACAGCTTTGGAGGAGACCCAGGATTAGTTACTATATTTGGAGAGTCTGCTGGTGGAGTGAGCGTGTCTCTTCTGGTAAGAATCTACAGTTAGAGGAACTTTATATAAACTTTTGCTGTGGAAACCAACCTTTAATATGTGATGTGTTACTTGAATCACCAGCTCCTGTCACCACTGTCTGATGGGCTGTTTCATCATGCAATTGCTGAGAGCGGCACAGCTGCAATGGATTTACTTGTGGAAAATTATCCTCTACTAAAGGCACAGGTTTATTATGTTATTCTGGGGGATGTTAATCATTTTTCATTGTAAAACAGTAAGAATAATGCAACAGGTTTGCTTTTCTAAATTGATATCTTTTCACCAGGAGGTTTCAAATGCATCTGGCTGCAGCCTTAAAAGCACAAAGACGTTTGCTGATTGCATAAGAAGCCTTGATATTGATACCATAGTGGATTTTACCAAGGTAAATTACTGGGTGGAAACCTGATGTGGATTTCTGATTGGCTGAACAGTCTCATGATGTCTCTTAAATAACTCAAGGGAACTATTTTTACTTATTTACTTATCTTTTACTGTTTTACGCTATTGGAATTTTTACTTTTGTGCATTTTATTCACAAGGACCGACGGTTAAGATGTCCTGTAAATGTTGATGGGCATTTCCTGACAAAACCTGTGGATGAGCTGTTTCGTAAACATGAACTCCTCACTGTACCATTCATGATGGGTGTGAATAATGATGAAGCGGGATGGATGCTAAAAAATGTAAGTGCCCATCAAAATTTGATATCTTATTTTTGTTTAAACCGGCAATGTTAAGTGCAGCAAGGTTTTTATTCTTTCTTTTAGTTATTCATTAGTGTTCCACAAAATTGGGCAGAAGGAATGGATCGGGCACAAGTCATCAATGCAATGGCCTTCTTCTATCCCAATGTAAAGCACACACTGCCTGATATCACAAAATGAACCCAACCTGCTCAAGCATCTTTCACTGATGTGTTCTTTATTTCCTTAAGCCTAAAGATGCATTCATCAAAAATTTGATAATTGATGAATATATTGGAAACGGTGCCAACCGTGTGAAAAACCGAGATGGGTTCTCTGAGGTTACTGCAGATATTATATTCAATATTCCAGTCATTAAAACTGCTAATGCGCACAGAGGTAACTTTTATAGATTAATGCACATTTATCTAGAAACAATTATTTCATATTTACCGCTCTTACTAAGTGTGACACTTGTTTGTCTAATTCTAGAAGCGGGTGCTCCTGTATACCTGTATGAGTACCAGCATTCCTTGAAAATGGTGCAGAAAAGAAGACCGAGCTTTGTTGGGAGTGATCATACAGATGAAATTTTTACAGTGATGGGATTTTGCTTCACAACTACCCACGTTAAACTGCCTCGTGAGTGAAACCTAAAAAGTTTAATCTGAGCATGAGATATTTGGTTTGTTAGTTTTTGGGGTTTTCTGGGGTTGGAGTGCAGGATTTTTTACAAGATTATCACTTTAGATCCATGCTTTGTGGAGGAGGAACAGTTGAGCAGAACCATGATGAGCTACTGGGGCAACTTTGCTCGCACAGGGTAAGCTTACATATTTTAGTATACTGGGAGATAATACCACATTGTTATATCATGTATATCTGTCTGCGTGTAGGTCTCCTAATGGGCACGACCTTGTCCACTGGCCAAAGTATGAAGCAGATGAAAAGTACCTGGCGATTGGTTTAACAACGCAGGTAACTGCTCAGCACCTGAAGAAGGAGCGCTTTGTCTTCCTGACTCAGACCGTGCCAGAGAAGATCAAACAGCATGAGGAAAATGCAAAACGCAGCGAGCTGTAGAAAACTCGCATCTCTTCTGTTACGTCAGTTTTTGATATCATTACCAAATAATAAAATGCATAAATTAATCACTTATGACTTAATTGCCTGCCTTTCCATTCTACATTCACACAACTCATACTAGCCAGTAAACTATGGTTAATAGATGTGCGATTCAGTTCTGCTGCTTGTAATCGGGGTTTAAAGTGTTTTAATTAATTTCATTTTCATAGCACCAAATCAGAACAACAGTTTTCTCAAGGTGCTTTATAATGCAAAGTAAATGCCTCAGAGTAATCAGATAGCCAGATGATCACCTTATGAGCAAGCACTTTGGTGACAGTGGAAAGGAAAATCCCTTGTAACAGGAAGAAACTTCTGGCAGAACAATGGCTCAGGCAGGAGTGACTATTTGCTGGATCGGCTGGGGGTGAGAGTAGATGACAATACACATGCAAAACGGTGTGAAATAAACAGATGTGACAACCTGGTTCTTTTCTTTTTCTTTTTTTTTTTTTTTTTTTTTTTTTTTTTCCTCTTTTGTTTATTCATTACTGAGAAGAGCGCTTAAGCTGAAAAGCTCCCTGAAGTCTGATGTGAGCAGTTCAATAGGTCAAACTTAGTTTTCCACAAATTCAGGCATATGGCATTTAAAATAGTACAAAGCAACACTTTTAAAAGGCAAATTATTCAAACAGCTGGGTTACAGAGAAAATAACTTATCAAACAAATTCACTAAAGTTGAGATGGAATTTAATGGAGGGACAAAAAGGAAACACAACAATGCTTTAGCAGATATCTATTTTTTTGCAAATATTAGTAAAGCTGCAGTCTGATATAAAAGTGCTGGCCAGTGGTTTTCAAATGATTCAATATATTGCCCAGAAAAGTGCACTTGGAGTAGGAAAGCTACTGGGCATCACCATCAGGCCATAATGAGACATACAGACACTTACTTGGTACTGCGCTGTTAGATCGTATAATGTTCAGCTACTAGGTCTAGAATTTAAAATAACTGGGAAACCTGTAGGGAATAACTTTGCAGGTATAAAGCCAGGCAAACACTGTGTCAGCCATTAAACGAACAAACTCAATACATTTCAAAGGTAAGTGAAGCTTCAGTTTCATACCATAGTTACAGAAGCACAAACTGTCTAACGCTGATACTTTGAATAAATCCAGATTATGTATCTGTTATCGTTGTCACATTACAATTCCTTTTTCCATCTTACATAATAATTCAGGTGTGGTGATAGTAAGCATGTCTGATGTTGCTGAAGGACATAAACGTCTGACCAACGCTGGTTGATGTAAGTACCGTGTTTGATAAGACGGCGGGTGAACAGTTAGAAAATTGCCCGCTTGTAAAACATATTCAGCAATTCTATTTGACACCATACAATGAATGAAACTTAAAACACGTTTGTTGTACTTAATACTCGTCTGTCCTTGTATCACTAATGTCGGGCAAAGAGAAACACCTGAGATGCTGTCTTTTCTAAAGTCTGGATGTCTCTAAAGGAAAAAACTGAGGGGGAAAAAGGCATGCTGCTTTATTGAAAACAAAACTGGTTCAGATAGTGGTTATGAGTGTAAATAAATGCAGCATGCAGTTTAATATGTTGGGCACTGAACTCAGTATAATACTATATTATATAGTAGAATACATTGGACACCTTTGTCTTCTTCAAGCACTGCCAAGTACAGACATGGATTTAGAATCAGAGGCACATACAGTTTGATCTATAATAAATGGTGTCATTCCTTTGTTCTTTTTTTTTTGTTTTTTTTGTCCTACAGTGAATAAATCAATTTGTGACCTGTTATCATGCTGCACTGGAGGATTAAAGTCATACATTAGGTGAAGACAAACAGTGACACGGGCAGCCTTTCAAAGAGTTTGGATTGGAACAAGCTAAAGTTAGATGGTAACACCTAATGCCTTTCAAACTCTTAAGTTAATCATGATAGTATCGTTGCCAGCAGAAGACAGAGGTGTAATTGTGTAGAATGGTTGTTATGATGGCTATTACTGTGGGAGGAGACTTAAAGCTTGGTGCATCAGGATGTCCAGGACTGCATGTTGCGCAGCATGGCCTCAAATCGCTCCAAGTCGGGGGCATGAGCGTGAGGTAAGTTGTCCGTCAGGCGACTGTACAGACTGAAAGACTTCAACTCCAGCCAGATGAAACCAAACCGGTCCTTATCAAACAGCACAAAGAGCCCCGGGGTGCGCTCCGGACTTGTAAAGCCATGCCCAGCAATCAGGCCTGTCCCATAGAAGCTGAAAGAGAGATACGTGTCCTCATCGATTAATACATTTTGTTACATATATTGACTGGTTCATAAACGTACACTATGCACAGGATATTAAAAGCAATAGTGAAGACGTCTTGATGCATTCTCAATCATCCAGGAAAGTAAATCTCCAAAAAGTTGATTCTGTTCATCTGGACGTAGCGTTTTGTGGACGTAGCGTTCAGTCTCGACTGAAGAAGTCACTTGGATGAGTGACGAAACGTTTCTCCCACAAAATGCTATGTCCAGATGAACAGAATGAACTTTTTGGAGACAATAGTGAAGACCAGTATTTTCCTTCATTGATGAATTAATTGTGACCATTACCTTAATATCATTGCCCTTTATGGTAAATGCCTTTCAAAATATTTTGAATTCTGTAACAAAAGCCTGTTAGCCAAATCCTCACCATTTTCTGCAGGTGCGAGGGTACTCCTCGTTGCGAGCCATGACCCCCATAGGCAAGACAAAAGGCTGTGTTTCAGGATTGGATCTGCTACTGTGACTAGAGTCACAGCTGTCTGAACAAGCACCGTGATCTGACTCCATCTCCTCTGCTGCGCTGGAACCACCACAGGCCCCTTCAGCTGCACATCTACCTGTGGCAGAAGTGCCATTTTCCTTTTGTTCCTGCTCCCTCTGTACTTCCTCATGCACTCCCATTACTAGCCGTGACAGCTCCTCAATGTTACACTGTTGCTCCAAGTCTGGGAGGACCACAGGCCGACACAGGTTAACATCCAGTGTGAGCTGCCCTGCAGGAACATTGGGATCTCCCTGCAGGAAACCATAAAATCAGAGTATGCACCATGAGTAGATTTACATGCAATTTAAATCCACAGTCTTGAAAAAGAAAAACCCATTTTCAGTTCTAAGGTTTTATGTATCACAACATAATTGGGAAACAATAGAATAGAATAGAATTCAACTTTATTGTCATTGCACATGTCAGAGGTACAAGGCAATGAAATGCAGTTTGCATCCATCCAGAAGTGCTTTAGCCATAATATAGATATATAAACAAAAAAAAACACCAAGTCTTAACCAGGTCTGAATGTTATTTAAAGACTATCTCAGATTAACAATACCACATGATACCATTACACAGCATCTTATTTATTTAACAAAAATACAGAAGTGGCGTGTGAAAAAATAAGTGTACACTAGATTCAACAGAAACCAATGTTAGCAGCATTAACTTCAAGTAACTGTTTCTGTATGACTTATGTATGACAACTCATACCCTGGATATGCTGAATGTGTTTGCTGAAACTGGTGCTGTGCATTATGGCCAAACAGGGTATTGGGCCTCATTTACTACAGTGTGCATGCACAAATCTGTGCATAAATTGTGCACACGAATGTTTCAGGCACAAATCTGTGATTTTAGAAAATTTTTGTGCCTGAATTTGTTGGTACTTTAGGAATAAATTTAGAAGTCCCTCTGACCATGCACTGCACCTAAGGAATTTAAACAAAGGTCTTTAAAATGCACACTACTACTAGTGATACTAATAATAACAATAACACTTATAGTTATTATTAATATTGGCTTTTGGTTGGACACAAAGTGCTCAGAATTACAAAAAAGGGATGTAAAGAAAACAAAATACTATCACTAAGGAAAAGCACAGCCACTGTTCGGAGGGTGAGAACTTTTGAGAGTGAAAGTATTTTTTGCGTATGGCAAAAACATTTCCACACAAATATAAGTAAGTGAGGCCCACTGTTGCAGAAGTCTTGTGGTTTGTTCAAATTATACTTTGGAGACCTAAGCTGTGCTGACATGTTCTTTTTAGAGAGAAGAGGCATTCTCCTGTCACCCCTTGCAAATATGCCATCAGAATCAGAATTAGAATCAGAGCCATACTTGTTAAGTCATTTTCTAGTTGTGCTGTAATGAATTTTAACATTTAACATGCTAACTAAAGCATGCAGAGTCTGAGATGTAGCTCTTGGGTTTCTTGCAATTTTTACTTGCAAGTACTGCAGGGTCTGATCTTAGGGTAAATTTGCTAGGATGTCGACTCCTGCAAAGATTTGTTGTCTTCAACTTCTGAATGATCTCTCTTATTGTAGAATGATGGACTTGAAATTGTTTGGAAATGGCTTATTTTACTTTGCAGATTGCTGCTCACACTCACCGGTGATCAGTTAATCAAGTGCTTTTAATTAGCAGCACGTGGTTACTACTTACCGTCTTAGTTGCTACAAAAGCATTAAGTGTGCACTTAATTTTTCACACACTTCCAGAATTTTGGCTTAGTTTTAATTAAAGAGATAAAAGACACAATGTAACATGTTATATCTTGTTGCTCCTCTAAGAATGCATGAACAGATTGAGGGATTTTAAGCTGCAGGGCCCACATTTAAGAATCACTTTCATTTAAAATGAGTACAACCACTAATAATGATTATTACTTACAGTGAGTTTGGTTGCTCTTGCAGACATTCCATGGAAACTAAGCATGACAATCTCCAAGCCATGACTACCATAGGTGCCTTTGAAAAGGCCTGGCTGCAGCAGATCAGAGGGCTTTGCAGGTGGCAGGTAGATCCTTCGGTATGTCAAGCAGTTACTGTCATAGGAAAATAGATGAAAGCATAC